>NC_136068.1:599240199-600440199 GCF_964261635.1 Lissotriton helveticus | reverse complement strand
TTTAAAGGCGCCCTAAAACATAATGATCACATCACCAGGCTCGGTCCACTAGGTAGACCAGGAGCGACGTGGCCGGTTCTAGCCGGATACACACCACATCCAGACATTGAAAAAATGTCAGTAACAGAACTTTTAACACAGTTAAAACAACTGATTAAAATACACAGACAACTAGTCCAATATGTAATGCAGACTTCAACAGTCCAACCAGCTATTAAAATTCCACAGCTGACCCCTCATCAGGGGAACACAAATAAAATCACACCACAGAACATAGAGTCCTGTCTAGGTAAAGTACCCATTAAACGGGAACAAATTCCATTCTGGTTAGCACAAAAAATCACTCAAATAGAGGCGGTATTTCCAGATACCACACCTGTGGAGAAACACAGAATTCTGACTGTCTCCCAATGGGGATCGCACCGCATGTGGAGGACTGTGACACTTGGGGTACAGTCTTTGCTTCCATTTACACAAAAACACATGGTGTTCCGTCCATGGCGGTAATACCAGAAGTGCTAAAACAGATTCAAAATGAATACGGTCCAGAACCTGCTTTAACTCTGGGTATGAAATTACTGAAAGACTTCAAGCAGGTCTCGGCAATACTACTAGCAAACATAAAAGGGGAAGCAGCAAATGTGGCGATCCGCCAAAGATTGAAGGAAACAGATATAGCAGACCAACCATTTGAACTTGCCAGAATCATAGAAAAATCCTATGAAGAACTAGGAAGTTTGGGTGGGAAACCAGTGAAACCCCAACTAATAGAAAATCCTGAAAAGGTATTTATTAAAAATAATCTAGGGGGAGGAGCCAAGATGGCGATCGGGACGGACGCGTAGGCTCCCGGCTCCGTGAACCTCCGAGCCCCGCACAACTATCCTGCACACCATCCTGACGTTGCGCTATACTCTGTGTTGGGGAAGAAACGCTGCAATCGATGACGCGGCCCTGATATCCCTGTCGGCCCCAGAACCGGAGAAATTTGCGAGGGCAGTCAGCGGCCCTGAAGACCCTGGAGGCGGGACATAGGCTGCAGAAAATGGCCGGATGAAAACAACGGCAGCGACCATTTGCACTGGTGCGGAGTCGATCCGTTGGTGTGCAGTGACCATCGGCCGGATTTTTGCCGTGGACGCCCTAATTGGTAAACAGCGCGACGGTGCCTCACCCCCCGAAACGTTGGCCTGGAGGACGAATATATGCCTGCGGAGCACATCAGTTAGCTGCTCCGACGCTGCCTTGGATTCGGCCCTGTTTTTGCGGGCCGCTCCCGAATTTTCGGCTAGTGCCCATCGGGGTGAGGGTGACCGATGCGTGTGACTTCTCCTTGGGTGTCTGCCGTCATTGTCTTGACGAACCGGAAAGCGGCCGTATTGAGCTGATTCGCATCTGACCGCCTCGCTGTCCCCATTAGTGATGGAAGCGCCAGAGTGTTGCCTGGACGGGGTGGAGACTGCTATCCTGGCTATCGAGGTACAGCAGGGGGGAGAATATACACAGCTGAGTCGCGCCGCGATGCGGGAGAACAGGACTACGCTATCCTGCGGCGATATCCTGGCTGCTATTTGTGCCTTTCGATCTGCCTGGGAGCATACCTCCTGTTTGTTGGGGAAGAAGCTGGATGGTATTGCGCTTCTGCTGGGGCGCTCACGGTCGGATTGCCCCCTGGCCCATGGGGACCGGCCCCACACTGCTGTTGAAGGATGCGCCGTGGCTGCCCCTCAGTCCGGAGGGGTAACTGTGCTGCTGGAATGTGCGGAGAATTATGATCAGTTATCCATGGGCCTGTGCTATTCTGATGGTCTCCCTTTACGACAGACGATAGCTGCTTCGCACTCTACATTGCTGCCTTCGCCCCGTGCTTGTCTACAGCGGCGTTTGTCTCCTGTGCCTGCTTCTTCTGTCCTTGTCTTCGAGTTTCCGATGTGGACTACGTGCACTGGGACTGTTTTGAGGAAGGTGACCGTAGGTACTGATGTTCTTGTTGGTGGCCAGCGACGTCCATCTTGTAGGTCTGTGCTGCTTCTCGCCCTTGCTTGGACATTCCTTTTTTCTCCACCGGCTGAACTGAGACTTAATCGGCAGACATGCCTTAAGGAACTTGAAAGGTCTGGCCTGGGTTAAGCTGTATCCCGGTAATGTTGGCATTTAGGGGGCTGGCGGGGGTGGGGGGCGCGCGTTATCTTTGATACGTCTATTTGTGCATTATTTTGATATTTCTCCCCATCACTGCTTGATTTGCTTGATTGCTGAAGTGACTATAGGTCCTGGGGTTGAGTGCTTTTGCGGGACGGGGTGGCCGGGAGCCCGTATTGATGGCCCTCCTCCAGCTTTATAAAATATCTTTTCTTCTCTTTCTCTGACTACATTTCGGGTATTCCTTGTGGGCGCAGGCACGCTGCTAGGGGGGGTTAGGCCGTAGCCTCTGCAGAGGTGCAGGGTGGGGGGTGGAGAGGGGGGGGTTTCTTTAGTTTTGTCCTTTTTCAGTTTCTATGGGCCTCTTTGTCTCCTTCTTCCGTTTGTTTTCTTTAGTTTCTCTTCCTTTTGGGTCAGGGTGCTGGTTGGGTATTGCGTTTTTTCTCCATTTTTGATTCATATACTTTTTGTACTCATTATTACGGTAACTCCTTGTTCATGGGGTGGGCGTTGACTGGTGCGAAATATGATTATGTGTTACTCATCCTGATAAGTATACTCTAGCAACTATACCTCGATTATCATTAATTGTTCTGTTGATATTCTGTTGCTAGCGTCGCTCACTCCCTGTTTTCGCTTGCTTGTACGGCATCTGATCCTTCTTATTTTATCATAGTAAAATTAACCACATTGCATCCTGTAGCTCAATGGTCACGTTAAACTAAGTGCTGCTTTGAAATACTGTCGTCTTTACTACTGGGGGACTGTTGAGTTGTTTTGTTGCTTGCGGATGTGCTAATAACTGCCTCGAGGCCGGCCAGGTGGTTGTAGGCCCGTATATCTACGTTGATCATGCACAATAAAGGTTTTCAAAAAAAAAATAATAATAATCTAATCACTTCAAAAAAGAACTGGGATGGAAATAAACAATCCACTCCCAAAGAAAAAAGATTCCAGTCCAGAGGAAGGTCTCCTCGGCGGAGAGAAAGATCTCCGGACCAAGGACACAAGTCTCTCCAGAGGGAGCCCTCTGAGAAAAAATACAACCTTAGAAATAGGGATAATTTGAAGAAACCTGATAGATATCAAGATATTGATGCACGTCCCTCTCGATCTTTTCAGACTTCCTCGCAGAAATCGGAAAGAAGAGGACGGTCAGAACACAGGGAAGAGCTCGTCAAGTCCAAAGACAAAGAACCTGCTCATCAAAGTAAAAAGTTACAATTTCCAAAGAAGAAGGTAGCCAGCATTAAAATAATCAAACATGCCGAGGATCCTGAGGACTCAGCTGAAAAACGGAGAGTGGGCTCAGACAATGCTAGACAGCACAGCAGAAGTGAGCATAGCTCGCAAGATCCTGATGAATCATCTGGAGACAGTGGACACGAATGAGTACATTCAGGTGGAAACTGCAGATACCAGAGTTAGCAAACCTCATAAAATATATGAAATAACCTTACGTATAGAGGGAGATAAGACTAGGAAAATAAGGGGTCTATTTTGGGATAATCTCTCCAAGGGCTATGACATCCTTCTAGCTGAAAAAGACTGGCCACCAGAGTTTGTCAGGGAGTGCCCTCATGGCGAAGAAATGATTATGCCTGCCTTCTCAAATCATATTCCAATTCATAAAAAATATACACTTGCAAGAAAGTGGGCAGTAGCCCAGGCTCCTGCACTATATACAAATCATGTGGGATGGGATGAGGACTCTCCTCCTCACAAAATCCAGTTAAAATCTCAACCAACTGCACAGAGGCAGTACCCAATTAAGCAAGAAGCTAAAAAACAGGTCAGGGAGATCATAGATCAACATGAATACCAGGGGGTGATTGAAACATGCACCTCACAAATGAACAATCCTTTGTTTCCTGTCTCCAAACCAGATGATTCATATCGTCTAGTTTTGGACTACAGACACCTTAACTCATGCTGCAAAACGTTTGCAGTACAAAACTCGCACAGTGCCGCACTAATGAATAGCATAGTGCGCAAAAAATACAAAACAACATTAGACATCTCTAATGGATTCTTTTGTCAAAATATAGCACCTGAAAGCAGATATTTGACCGCTTTCTCAATAAATGGCTCGCAGAAAAATTTCTGTCGTTTGCCCCAAGGGTTCAAGAACAGCCCAGGATTATTCTCGATACAGAAAAGGGGGTGGTGATGAACAGAGTGTCTGAATTAAGCAGACCACTCTTACCCAGTCCAAAGATCAGGGCTTGATCCATCACCGTTATTTATCTCACTGCCCCATCCCAGCTCAGAACCTGGCTATATGCAAATTAGTCTGTCCCTGGCCCAGTGCATCATGGGAACAGGGCAGACCAAACTACCAAGCCAATTCTTCACCAGAAAGGAGACAAGCTACCGGGGACCGGTTTCTGGCATTTCAGCCTCTTCGGCCCGGCTTGCTTGAATCCTGATGGAGCAGTGAGAAAGGGACTCATGTCTGAGTATACCCTGCCACACCTATAGTGGCCAAAAACGATACAGAAAAGGGGGGGGGGGGTAGTTTGGTTTGCCCTGTTCCCATCATGCACTGGGTCAGGAACAGACTAATTTGCATATAGCCAAGTTCTGAGCTGGGATGGTGCAGTGAGCTAAAAAACGGTGATGGATCAAGCCCTGATCTTTGGACTGGGTAAGAGTGGTCTGCTTAATTCAGGCACTCTGTTCATCACCACCCCCTTTTCTGAATCATTTTGTCCACCATAAGCGTGCAAGGGTATACTCAGATGTGAGTCCCTTGCTCATTGCACCATCAGGATTCAAGCAAGCTGGGCCGACGACGCCTGAAATGGCAGAAACCGGTCCCCGGAAGCTTGTTTCCTTCCCAGTACAAGAATTGGCTTGGTAGTTTGGTTTGCCCTGTTCCCATCATGCACTGGGTCAGGAACAGACTAATTTGCATATAGCCAAGTTCTGAGCTGGGATGGTGCAGTGAGCTAAAAAACGGTGATGGATCAAGCCCTGATCTTTGGACTGGGTAAGAGTGGTCTGCTTAATTCAGGCACTCTGTTCATCACCACCCCCTTTTCTGAATCATTTTGTCCACCATAAGCGTGGAAGGGTATACTCAGATGTGAGTCCCTTGCTCATTGCACCATCAGGATTCAAGCAAGCTGGGCCGACGACGCCTGAAATGGCAGAAACCGGTCCCCGGAAGCTTGTTTCCTTCCCAGTACAAGAATTGGCTTGGTAGTTTGGTTTGCCCTGTTCCCATCATGCACTGGGTCAGGAACAGACTAATTTGCATATAGCCAAGTTCTGAGCTGGGATGGTGCAGTGAGCTAAAAAACGGTGATGGATCAAGCCCTGATCTTTGGACTGGGTAAGAGTGGTCTGCTTAATTCAGGCACTCTGTTCATCACCACCCCCTTTTCTGAATCATTTTGTCCACCATAAGCGTGCAAGGGTATACTCAGATGTGAGTCCCTTGCTCATTGCACCATCAGGATTCAAGCAAGCTGGGCCGACGACGCCTGAAATGGCAGAAACCGGTCCCCGGAAGCTTATTTCCTTCCCAGTACAAGAATTGGCTTGGTAGTTTGGTTTGCCCTGTTCCCATCATGCACTGGGTCAGGAACAGACTAATTTGCATATAGCCAAGTTCTGAGCTGGGATGGTGCAGTGAGCTAAAAAACGGTGATGGATCAAGCCCTGATCTTTGGACTGGGTAAGAGTGGTCTGCTTAATTCAGGCACTCTGTTCATCACCACCCCCTTTTCTGAATCATTTTGTCCACCATAAGCGTGGAAGGGTATACTCAGATGCGAGTCCCTTGCTCATTGCACCATCAGGATTCAAGCAAGCTGGGCCGACGACGCCTGAAATGGCAGAAACCGGTCCCCGGAAGCTTGTTTCCTTCCCAGTACAAGAATTGGCTTGGTAGTTTGGTTTGCCCTGTTCCCATCATGCACTGGGTCAGGAACAGACTAATTTGCATATAGCCAAGTTCTGAGCTGGGATGGTGCAGTGAGCTAAAAAACGGTGATGGATCAAGCCCTGATCTTTGGACTGGGTAAGAGTGGTCTGCTTAATTCAGGCACTCTGTTCATCACCACCCCCTTTTCTGAATCATTTTGTCCACCATAAGCGTGGAAGGGTATACTCAGATGTGAGTCCCTTGCTCATTGCACCATCAGGATTCAAGCAAGCTGGGCCGACGACGCCTGAAATGGCAGAAACCGGTCCCCGGAAGCTTGTTTCCTTCCCAGTACAAGAATTGGCTTGGTAGTTTGGTTTGCCCTGTTCCCATCATGCACTGGGTCAGGAACAGACTAATTTGCATATAGCCAAGTTCTGAGCTGGGATGGTGCAGTGAGCTAAAAAACGGTGATGGATCAAGCCCTGATCTTTGGACTGGGTAAGAGTGGTCTGCTTAATTCAGGCACTCTGTTCATCACCACCCCCTTTTCTGAATCATTTTGTCCACCATAAGCGTGGAAGGGTATACTCAGATGTGAGTCCCTTGCTCATTGCACCATCAGGATTCAAGCAAGCTGGGCCGACGACGCCTGAAATGGCAGAAACCGGTCCCCGGAAGCTTGTTTCCTTCCCAGTACAAGAATTGGCTTGGTAGTTTGGTTTGCCCTGTTCCCATCATGCACTGGGTCAGGAACAGACTAATTTGCATATAGCCAAGTTCTGAGCTGGGATGGTGCAGTGAGCTAAAAAACGGTGATGGATCAAGCCCTGATCTTTGGACTGGGTAAGAGTGGTCTGCTTAATTCAGGCACTCTGTTCATCACCACCCCCTTTTCTGAATCATTTTGTCCACCATAAGCGTGCAAGGGTATACTCAGATGTGAGTCCCTTGCTCATTGCACCATCAGG
This sequence comes from Lissotriton helveticus, assembly GCF_964261635.1. NCBI lineage: Eukaryota > Metazoa > Chordata > Amphibia > Caudata > Salamandridae > Lissotriton > Lissotriton helveticus. Next base: position 600,433,215 of record NC_136068.1, on the reverse strand, counting down.
ATTCAAGCAAGCTGGGCCGACGACGCCTGAAATGGCAGAAACCGGTCCCCGGAAGCTTGTTTCCTTCCCAGTACAAGAATTGGCTTGGTAGTTTGGTTTGCCCTGTTCCCATCATGCACTGGGTCAGGAACAGACTAATTTGCATATAGCCAAGTTCTGAGCTGGGATGGTGCAGTGAGCTAAAAAACGGTGATGGATCAAGCCCTGATCTTTGGACTGGGTAAGAGTGGTCTGCTTAATTCAGGCACTCTGTTCATCACCACCCCCTTTTCTGAATCATTTTGTCCACCATAAGCGTGGAAGGGTATACTCAGATGTGAGTCCCTTGCTCATTGCACCATCAGGATTCAAGCAAGCTGGGCCGACGACGCCTGAAATGGCAGAAACCGGTCCCCGGAAGCTTGTTTCCTTCCCAGTACAAGAATTGGCTTGGTAGTTTGGTTTGCCCTGTTCCCATCATGCACTGGGTCAGGAACAGACTAATTTGCATATAGCCAAGTTCTGAGCTGGGATGGTGCAGTGAGCTAAAAAACGGTGATGGATCAAGCCCTGATCTTTGGACTGGGTAAGAGTGGTCTGCTTAATTCAGGCACTCTGTTCATCACCACCCCCTTTTCTGAATCATTTTGTCCACCATAAGCGTGGAAGGGTATACTCAGATGTGAGTCCCTTGCTCATTGCACCATCAGGATTCAAGCAAGCTGGGCCGACGACGCCTGAAATGGCAGAAACCGGTCCCCGGAAGCTTGTTTCCTTCCCAGTACAAGAATTGGCTTGGTAGTTTGGTTTGCCCTGTTCCCATCATGCACTGGGTCAGGAACAGACTAATTTGCATATAGCCAAGTTCTGAGCTGGGATGGTGCAGTGAGCTAAAAAACGGTGATGGATCAAGCCCTGATCTTTGGACTGGGTAAGAGTGGTCTGCTTAATTCAGGCACTCTGTTCATCACCACCCCCTTTTCTGAATCATTTTGTCCACCATAAGCGTGGAAGGGTATACTCAGATGTGAGTCCCTTGCTCATTGCACCATCAGGATTCAAGCAAGCTGGGCCGACGACGCCTGAAATGGCAGAAACCGGTCCCCGGAAGCTTGTTTCCTTCCCAGTACAAGAATTGGCTTGGTAGTTTGGTTTGCCCCGTTCCCATCATGCACTGGGTCAGGAACAGACTAATTTGCATATAGCCAAGTTCTGAGCTGGGATGGTGCAGTGAGCTAAAAAACGGTGATGGATCAAGCCCTGATCTTTGGACTGGGTAAGAGTGGTCTGCTTAATTCAGGCACTCTGTTCATCACCACCCCCTTTTCTGAATCATTTTGTCCACCATAAGCGTGGAAGGGTATACTCAGATGTGAGTCCCTTGCTCATTGCACCATCAGGATTCAAGCAAGCTGGGCCGACGACGCCTGAAATGGCAGAAACCGGTCCCCGGAAGCTTGTTTCCTTCCCAGTACAAGAATTGGCTTGGTAGTTTGGTTTGCCCTGTTCCCATCATGCACTGGGTCAGGAACAGACTAATTTGCATATAGCCAAGTTCTGAGCTGGGATGGTGCAGTGAGCTAAAAAACGGTGATGGATCAAGCCCTGATCTTTGGACTGGGTAAGAGTGGTCTGCTTAATTCAGGCACTCTGTTCATCACCACCCCCTTTTCTGAATCATTTTGTCCACCATAAGCGTGGAAGGGTATACTCAGATGTGAGTCCCTTGCTCATTGCACCATCAGGATTCAAGCAAGCTGGGCCGACGACGCCTGAAATGGCAGAAACCGGTCCCCGGAAGCTTGTTTCCTTCCCAGTACAAGAATTGGCTTGGTAGTTTGGTTTGCCCTGTTCCCATCATGCACTGGGTCAGGAACAGACTAATTTGCATATAGCCAAGTTCTGAGCTGGGATGGTGCAGTGAGCTAAAAAACGGTGATGGATCAAGCCCTGATCTTTGGACTGGGTAAGAGTGGTCTGCTTAATTCAGGCACTCTGTTCATCACCACCCCCTTTTCTGAATCATTTTGTCCACCATAAGCGTGGAAGGGTATACTCAGATGTGAGTCCCTTGCTCATTGCACCATCAGGATTCAAGCAAGCTGGGCCGACGACGCCTGAAATGGCAGAAACCGGTCCCCGGAAGCTTGTTTCCTTCCCAGTACAAGAATTGGCTTGGTAGTTTGGTTTGCCCTGTTCCCATCATGCACTGGGTCAGGAACAGACTAATTTGCATATAGCCAAGTTCTGAGCTGGGATGGTGCAGTGAGCTAAAAAACGGTGATGGATCAAGCCCTGATCTTTGGACTGGGTAAGAGTGGTCTGCTTAATTCAGGCACTCTGTTCATCACCACCCCCTTTTCTGAATCAGGATTATTCTCAGCAAGAGTAACAGAATTACTACAAATGTATGATGAGGCATTATCTTATGTCGATGACATCTAACTAACAGATGATGACTTGGATACTCACTTGAAAAGAGTGAACACCATAATACTTGGGTTCGCAGCAGAGGGTTACAAATTCAACTTCAAGAAGTCAAGAATTGCCCATCTGACTGTCCTATTCTTAGGATATGAATTATCAAGTGAAGGCAAAAGCCTGGCTGACAATTTCCTAGAGAAATGTGCTGTAATCCAAGCACCTAGAACACTGAAAAACGTGCAATCAATTATAGGTTTCCTGAATTTCGGAAGAACTTACAATATAAACTATGCAGAGAGGGTTAAACCTCTCTATGACCTAATAAAACCAGATTTTAAAAGAATCAATTGGACTCAAAAACACACAGAAATTTTGAGATCTTTACAAACAGACATGTTAGTTAAAACAAAACTGCAAACACGCGATAACACACGCAACCTTGTGATTCGAGTCATCCCAGGAAGATGCGGATTCACATACCTGACCTCAAATGAGGGAGAAAAGGTACCAATAGCATACAAATCACACTTGTACACAGAAACTGAAAAAACATTCAGCATTAAGGAAAACATTGTTCACGCGGTTCAAACAGCTGTAGCAAGAGAAAGATACCATGCTGACGGCAGACAGATTACGGTCAGAACAGCAGAATCAGCCTTTGAGGCATTAACAACCCCATGTAATTTACCTACTATGGCACTGAATCCTAGATGGATACAATGGGAAGATTGTCTTGCTACAGACAGATTGAAATAATATTTTGATCCAGAGTTGACAAAATTAAAAAATCTAGAATATGAAAGAGAATATCCTCAGCCAATCGACATTCTGCCCATCCGACAGTACGCCTGTGTAATACATACAGACGGACATGCTCAGCCCTCAGTTTGGGGTGAACAGGCTTATAACGCCACATGCGAGATTACAAAAGACGTGTGGCGCGGAGGTAAATTAAGACCTCTGTTTTCAAAAACACACTCAGTGGAAAACAATTCAGAACAACAAACTGACTTAATAGCGTTAAAAATGGCGCTAGATAATGCGGATCACGAATTCCAGACACTAATAGTGTGCGATTCGTATTACTGCGTCAAATCATACAATAACGACTTGCAGAAATGGGTTGAAAATGGGTACAAGGATGACACAGGTGCCACAATAAAGCAAAAATCGCTTTGGGAACAAATAGTTCTTTTAAAGAAAGAACTACCAAAGACTCACGTGATACACTCACTGAGTCATCAGCGTGATGGTGTTCACGTTGCAGGGAATTCATTGGCTGAGACAGCTACAGCGGAACCAACTAAATCGGCTTCCGTAGCTACAAAAAAGTGTTCAGTAAAATACATTGACGGGGAAACAATGCTGGCGGTAAAAACGTCATCAAAAGGCGACTGCTCAGCGCTACCCCTCATGTATCCACTCAATTATACATACATAATCGATGCAAACTCCGTTCCTTTTGCTCGAATCCCTGGAGTGGGGGATAGAGTTATTCCAAACATGGACAGGAGAGGCTTGTTAATAGCAGACGCACATATGGGTGAGGGTCTTAGACACCTTACACTTAAGGATTCTCTAGAAGAATTACAATCAACATACTGGTGGCCAGGAATGAGCCTGCAACATCACATATTTGCAAAAAACTGCCAAAACTGCAACAGAGATCGCAGTGGTGACCGAGACGGTGTACTGCCATGGCGTTTCACCCAATAAGGATTAGGCTATCGACATGAAATACACAGTATGAATAAAGCGTCATATTAACATGTAGAGACTATTTTCACTTAAAAAAGTAGACCCCAGCTCTCGGCTGACGTCTGAACTGTTATAAAAATATTTGCGAGTCTATAATGGCATATACGCATGGGGCATGCTACATTCTGACCACTACACTGCTTTTAGCTCTCGAGCTTATGGGGGGTGTATGGCCAGAATGGGCATAGCATTGCGGTACTCTTGTCACCTCCTTCCTGAGGGAAACGGGATGGTGTAAAGAAAAAACCAGGGCATAGAGCAATCTATAACAGCAAAGGTATTAGGTTCAGGAGCTGGGTGGGTCAAACATTTAATAAGTGTCCAACGTAGTCTTAATAATCTGCCAAGAAATTCTCTGAGAGGTCTCAGTCCGTACGAACTATTGTTTGGGACTAGAATGTTAATCCAGGACCTTGATAGTCAAACTTCAGTGGTTAAAGAAAAATGCTTTGATGTCAAAGATCGTTTGGCTATTTTACAGGACTTAAACTAAACAAGAAAAGACCTGAGCAACATAAAATTGAAACAACAGCCACTGAAGAGAAACCACCTGTCCCAGCAAGGCCTGTCTGGATTCCAAAAATCGGGGATCTGGTCAGAGAGAAGATCGCGGTGAAGAAGGAATTTGGGCCTTCTTACAGAAAAGCAGATCCTGTCTTGTCTGTCAACGGGACAAGATCAGTAGTACTACCGCCCCTTGCTGGTAAAAAGGAGAACCGAGTTGTATCCATCGACCTGGTTAAACCACAATCATGTGGCCGATAACAAGTAGTAGGCCAAGTGGACTCCCAAGAAGTAGTAGAACACCAAAGTTTGCTACAAACACAGAGGTTCAAACTGAAAGACTAATCACAATTGATAAACCTACAGTAAAACAACAAGGACTATGCAACAAAGCCATGGAACTTAAACCTCTTGAAACCCAAATTAAAATCTTAAATCAAGAAACACCAGTCTACAATGATGTAACCACAGACTATGCTAATGAAATAAAGAAAATTCCAAAAACAAAAAGGAATCAAGAAGCAATTGAAACAATTGACAGAACAGCATCAGGCTACTTCATCAACTTCGATGATTTTTCTGAGGATCCAAGTGAACCTGAGGTACAGCCGACAACAAAAACTTTTAAAGACAAAGCAAAGGAACGCTTTCATCAACTACAAGAAACCTATCTGATTTCTCCATGGATTGAACTTTGGGTGGCACTAGGAGTATTCATCCTAATACTTTGGCTCATCATGGTACTATGCTGGGGACACTTCATTGAGGGAAAACCTGTTACAATGGACGCAGCAAGTCAGAACATCAACTTGGTCCTGAAACCACACAAGTCTTCACACATCGAGAAAAGAGAACTTTCTTCAGTAAACTTCACAGCCAATCCTATACCCGGTGGGGTAGCATGGGACAAAACTGATTACGAAATCTATGGTCCGGTTGAGCTTCTGAAGTATCCTCATCAATTTAAGATTTCATTAAGTGACTTTGTAAAACCAAGCACATTCGCTGATGATTGGGACTTTGGAAGTATTAATGATATGATGTCTGATCTAGTAATGTCAGCTAAATTTACAGAACATGATTATTTGCAAAGTTCATCTAATTACGATCAAATGTTTTGTTATAACCATTATGGTAACCATTATCTGCATAAATCTACTCAACCTAGAAATGTTTTAAAATTTAACCAATGGGAACATTGTGCAACTCCACCAAAAGGCAGTTCAAAGACATATTTTGATAAATATTCATACTTTTCAGGGTTCAACACAAGTAATGCAGAATCATTTTATTTCAAATTGTTAAATAAGACAGGAGTGAAAACCATGCTTTCAAACACAAAATTGATATATTCAGACTCATTTTTTGAAAAAATGAATACATTCGGTTTTGATTTCTGGAACAATAACATTGAAACAAAAACGATCTGGGGCACAAAAGATTGGCAAGTGCAAGGTATAGAATCATTATTTAGAGCCTGCATGATCCCAGAACAAATTATATTTTTGAATGATACAATTCAACAAACATCCTGTCTTGGCCTAGCCAAAATTAAAGACTTGAATAACCCGTCTATTCCAAAACCAACACCTACCAGTAATAGCACTACGGATGTTGAGATAGACATATCCCATATTTTAAACCAAAACAGAACACATGCTGATTGGAAAAAATGGTTGATCTTGCCCACAGACACAAATAACTGTCAAGACAGATTCCTGAACAAAATACAGGGGTTCACATTGACCAGGCCAGACCCAAGATACTCCCAGAGACAACATCCAGGGATTGTAACTACTTATAGTGTGGGAAAACTCTGCCTTCAATGGCTACATACATCCACACTGTCAGAAATTAAGCAACACTTAACTTTACTTAAAGAAGGTGCTGACTTGCGTGATTTCATCATGGGACCACGCAAACCGTCAAAAACGTTTCATAGCGGCCTCTATATATGCAGCTTACAACGAAGCTTGGAAAGTAACTCAAATTGAGACAGCAGAAAAAATACGGGAAATTGACCGTGTTAATTTGGAAAAATCACTTTCTGTTGTGGACAATGGGTTAATGACTCTGTCTTCCAGAATATATTCACTGGACAGTATTGTATCTTCTGCAATCGCTATAATAGAACAAGACTTACTGATGTTGCAACACGGTCAGTCTCAATTGCATTCTATTGTACAGCTTGGCTGGACGTTACAAAATCTGCGTTCAGGCTATGTGCCTTGGCGTCTAATCAACACAACGTCACTATTTAATATCTTTAACCTTACTGATAAACAAATCAGTTCGGCACAAAAGGGTGCTGACTATACAATTCTGAGCATTGAAAAACTTGAGAGATTACCATTGACAATGTCAGAACGACCTGTCATTGAATGGATAATACATGGGATAATAAATATTCCGATAACAACTTTCCAGTTTCAATACTGCCAAACATATATACAGGCAGGCCAGTATGAAAGGTTGGGTAAAGGATACATTAAGTCCACATGGAACTTGCCCTATACACACACATGTGTCAGTAATAACGGACAGAGTGTATTTCTTAGTGGTAATAATTGTGAAAAATCACTAAGTGGCATACTTCTGTGTCAGGGTATTAGTTTGCATGGGGCCTGTGAAGGGACTTCAAATAACCTTTCATGTCACCAGTTAGGCACACCTGCAACACAAATAGAACCATTCTTTAGAAGACTTTCGAACGGGAGTTACATTCTAATTGTAGATCACAGATGTTGTGGCTTGCTGCCAGGAAAACCTTATCTCATAAGCGTGACTTCCAGGGTCATGTGCTGTGCAAGAGTATTGTTCCCGAATGATGCTCCAGACAGGGAGGGAAGGTTATGGCCCAGTTTAAAAATCTCTTCTATTCGAATTGATACTTTAAGCAGAATGAAGACTGTGCTCCTACAGACGCCAACGCAGTTGACGTCATCAAAAGAAACGTATGATCTCCAAGTTGCAAGGACAACGGCAGAGATTCATTCAATGTTATCAACAAATTGCCCCCTACACTTCGCAGAAATGTTGAACGAAATCTTAAATATTTCTGATACAAGTGGTATCGCCAGTGTATTTAAGACAGTTTTTTTCAGGCGCTTTAACACCATTCAAAGCGATCCTGGGTATTTTTCCAAATTTCGTCCATTCCATCTTTGGCGGACTTCCACTCCTGTTGGGACTCGTAGCAGGAATTTTATTCTTGCTACTCTTGCTTAGTTATGGCAAGCCATGTCACAGACAAGACTCCAGCTACAATGGAAGAAACAATCCTAGCTATCCGCTACCGGGACCGCATAACTAAAGTCCTTGGCTTAGCCCGGCTACGAGATCTGAATATGACCTGGTTTCTTTCATTCAGACCCAACTGGTAGAATTGTGCTATGCCTGTATTAAGGTGCATGCTATGCGGCGAAGAATGCGTGTTAGACACCTGTCTTACACTACAATCAGACGTACCATTGGATGCAGATACTTTGTTGGGTCCGGTAAAGGCTCATGCATTGTGCTGTCCCCAGCGGCTACCTATCCTGATGACGGCATTCGTGGAGAAGAGGTGTGGCGCCGCGGCCAGGGCGACTGACGCTGGAATCTGGGGATCTCGGTTCGATCCCCGGCTCCGGCGGCAGATTAGCCCAGCACCATGTGACTCTGGGCAACAGCTCGCTTAATCTTCCCGACGGCCCCCAGCGCCTAGAGACCCTAACGGGTGATTGTGCGCTTTACAAATGTGGATTATTATTATTATTATTTATTACCACTGCGATTGAAGGGTAGTGAAGTACATGATGAAAGCAGCATCGACCAGGTACGACCTTCTGTAAGCAGTTCTGATCAAACCATCAGTGAAAGCAATCATGCGCGTGACTGCATGGTAGCGACATTTTCTAACCTAGTCGAACTCTCACCAGAAGCTGTAGACTGCTTTTTCGAGAATCTATCTGAAATGATGTTTTCACCGGAACAGAGAGAATGATTTTAAACAAACTTGCACACGGCGTTCCCTGAACTCTGAATTTGGCCTTCAGTCTTTTGAAAACAAAGTGACTGTGAACTATTTTTTCTCTTCTTCCCTGAATAGCGAAAACTTTTTTCCAATTCCAAAAATATTTACCTTTTTGGCACTTATCTTCTGCTTAAAGTAAAATTATTCTTAGAGAACAGAACTTCTATTCTTAGGAATACTAGAGTAATTACATTACCTCAACCTCTAGCTTATATGCAATTCGTTGTGTTTATATGTGATGAGATGGTCTCGCAATTTTTTTCTGTATCAAGAGCCATTTCATATGTAATTTCGCAAATCATTCATGCCGATATAAAATGTGCATCTCCTTTTGAATGATTATACTGCTTGAATGCATACAGTACCTATACTCATTTCGTGCATTTTGCATACGCCATTTAAAAAAAAATAATAATAATGTTTTTGGGGTGGTCCGGTATACAAATGCACTGTTAGTTATGTTTACTATTGCTTAGGTTAGTAAATATGTACATAATTTTGTGGAGTGGGTGTAGTGTGTTTATCTAGGTACCTATATTGATACTCCTATTTCTGACCCTTGTCCGGTTATTAATTCACTAATGTCCATACAACGGCACAGAAACCCGTCTTCAGATTAGGTCATAGCGCATGCTGTCACATTAAGCAAGCACTGTCCCTTCAGCCCCCTAGAGAAGCACACCGAGTTCTCAAAACAAATCAAACCTCCAACAGACCTGGGAAATCCCCCCGACCATTGTTTTGATTTCGCTCGAGACTCCTGCAAAGAATGTAAGAACGACCAGTCCTTATGACATTCTTGCTGACGTCTTATGTCCATCCTTACGTCAAACACGGCACCTTTCAGGTATAAATATACCGACGTTGCCCTAAGCTAAGACACGGTGGTGACGAGCTTGGAGCAGCGCTACTTGCCGGAGAGCCCAGCTGATGCAGAAAAGCCCACGGACGCTGCCCCTCCCTTTTTGACGCGCTGAGAGAGACGCTGCCTTTTCTCCTGCCGAGAAATCCAGCCTCCGGCGTTTCCAGCCGCCCTCGCGGGTAACTGGGATATCGAGTCCTGAGACAGAGATACCAACCCTCCAGCCTTCTAAATCCCAGGTACTGAACTGACTAACCCCTTACAGAGAATTCTTGAGTCAGATTCTTGGCAAAGCAAACTTAACTTAAACTGCTACTTACTTACTCCCTCCCAAGTATTAGGCTTAGGTCAGGTACACCGGGGTAGGCGTAGTTAGAAGCACCAGTTGAGTACGATTAGTCAATGTATATATGTATGTATATCTTTTATCCATTTTAAGTATCATATGGCTAAGAAACCATATAAATGCTTTTACAGTATTATTTTATAATTCTGTTTTTACTGTATGCACGTTACTTAACTATAAGTATTGCAATAATAGCGATTCATTTCTCTTGTATGAGAAAAGAGACTGATCAATAAATAACATCTTTTATTGAACCACCCCCATCTCTTATTTCTCTACAAACTGGTGAAACTAAGAATGCACGTACTGACTGAGTAAAATAAGTTGTCTTTTGTTTTCACACGACTCTAGAGATATACTCTTGATTAGGGGAGAGCAAAGTTGTCATGTTCTATGGTTGTCAGAAACTAAATCCCTTCTTGTCTATTCGAGAAAGTTTCTAGTGAACTCTGAGCTAGCTGGCACACATAACTTTAAGTCTAATATCGTCAGTAGAAGACCTAGTTAACCACAGTCTTACGTCTATACTATTGAAGATATTATTCCAATGCACAGAGCCTATTGGGAAAATAGGAACTACACTACATCGTAATCCTTCTCCAAGGCGGCCAGGTGTTCACGGGCATCAGAGAACTCTCCTTTCCCCATACCCTCTCCTACATACCAATGGACAAAGGCACGCGTGGCATACATCAAGTCGAACTTGTGATCCAGGCGTGCCCAGGCCTCAGCAATGGCTGTGGTGTTGCTCAGCATACACACGGCGCGCTGCACCTTGGCCAGGTGACCACCAGGGACCACTGTGGGAGGCTGGTAGTTCATACCAACCTTGAAAACAGTTGGGCACCAGTCCACAAACTGGATGCTACACTTGGTCTTAATGGTGGCAATGGCAGCATTTACATCTTTCGGCACAACATCTCCACGGTACAACAGGCAGCAATCACATTTTACAATCTGGTTGGCCGGCTCAAAGCAAGCATTAGTGATCTCTGCCACAGTGAGCTGCTCATGGTAAGCTTTTGCTGCAAAGATTACTGGGGCATAGGTGGCGAGAGGGAAGTGGATACGAGGGTAGGGCACCAAGTTGGTCTGGAACTCTGTGAGATCGACATTCAGAGCACCATCAAACCGCAGCGAGGCAGTGATAGAAGATACAATCTGGCTAATAAGGCGGTTCAAGTTGGTGTAAGTTGGGGGCTCAATGTCCAGGTTCCTGCGGCAGATGTCGTAGATCGCCTCATTGTCCACCATGAAAGCACAGTCAGAGTGCTGCAGAGTGGTGTAAGTGGTGAGGATAGAGTTGTAAGGCTCAACGACAGCTGTGGAGACCGGAGGAGCTGGGTAGATGGAGAACTCCAGTTTTGACTTATTGCCATAGTTGACAGACAGACGCTCCATCAGCAAGGACGTGAAACCAGAGCCAGTACCACCACCGAAACTGTGGTAGACGAGGAAGCCCTGGAGGCCAGTGCACTGGTCAGCCAGCTTACGGACATGGTCAAGCACCAGGTCGATGATATCCTTTTCAATGGTGTAGTGGCCACAAGCGTAGTTGTTGGCTGCATCTTCTTTGCCGGTGATGAGTTGCTCGGGGTGTAACAGATGGCGGTAGGTTCCAGTGCGTACTTCATCAATGACCGTTGGTTCCAAGTCTACGAACACGGCCCTCTGTACATGTTTGCCAGCCCCGGTCTCGCTGAAGAAGGTGTTAAAGGAGTTGTCGCCTCCCCCGATGGTCTTGTCGCTGGGCATCTGTCCATTGGGCTGGATGCCATGTTCCAGACAGTAGAGCTCCCAGCAGGCATTGCCAATATTGACACGGGCCTGGCAAACGTGGATGGAGATGCACTCACGCATGATGTGGCTGTAAGTTTTTAGATCTCGGTGTGAGGAGGGAGTGCGGCGGCTCCTGTGGGACGAGATGCGCGTGTTCCGGGCGGGGCTCTGACCGACCGACCGTTAGGAGTCTCAGTGAGAAGAATGCACAGCTCAGTGTTTCATAACAGAAGAAAGATGGCGTGATTTCTAGAAACTTCTTCTCCAGTTTAGTAAAAGGTATTAAAGGCTGGAAATCTTTGCACCCAGACGGGAGCTTGTTGTGGAGCACACGTGTTGCCACAGGGAAATTTGAGGGTCCAAATCGAGACTTGTGCCTGGCTGTCAAGAGCTCCTCCAGCCAAGTTGGCAAGAATGTTGAGAGAGCAATCGGTGTTGTCTGCTTTTTACTAACTTCATGTATATAAACTAGAAGTTTCTCGGCTCCATGTATATATATGCCATTTGTTATTTTGTTTTTGTGCCTAAGTTACTTGATATTTTGGAATCTGCATTACCTTTGCATTCCTTCCTAAATATACGCGTTTCATTTTAAATACACCTGAATCGGTTTCTTGCCTCGCCGTGAGAGAGTGCAGAGTGCGGTTTTATTGCCTCGTCTTTAGGGAGGGCTGAGTTACGTGTTATTTAAAGGTGCAGCAGTACATTTTCCTCCTCTCAGGAGTGCTGAGTTTAGTTGTGTCCTATTGTTTCAAATTAGAAGCAATACAGTCCCTTTGTATGCAAATCTTGGATTGGAGATGTTAAGGGAACCTGTCCATAAGGTCGACCAATGTTTTCTGATAGTTTTGTTAATCTGATTAGAGGTCGTCGTGAAGGTGGTCACGCAGGTGATCATGTAATTTGATGCCATTTCTCGTGTCTCCAGGAGAGCCTCCCATTGGTTAATCCTCACTCTCTTGCATGCTTAGGTGACTGTCTTACGGGGGTAGTTGTGCGAGACTAAGTTGGTGCAGAGGTCTTTTGCCACTGTATCATATTCTTCAGGGTGTCATTGTCCAAATGGGAGGTTGTTGCGTAGTCCCCTGGGATGGTGGCCTCCATAGAGGAGAAGACTGTTCAGGTCAGTTGGTTTCTTAAAATTAGTCATGGACAGTCTCCCCACAACGTGGGAGGTCAAGAGGTGCAGGAACAGTACTGCTTGGTCTGACACAGTGCCCGTGAATTTTAAATATGGGTTAAGTGTGTTGACCCAGGAGCAGAAGTTGTGAATTGTTTCAATATCCCTGTGCCAAAAGACCAACAAGTAATCAATGCATCTGCATCATATCAAGATATTGATGTTGTATGGGTTGTCGACCTCGAAGAAGTTTTGTCTCTCGAACTCCACCATGTAGAGGCAGGCTAGACTCAGCACAAATAAGCTCCCCATGGATGTTCCCTGTATTTGATGGTAGGGTTGAACTTTGTATTTGAAAAAAAATATTTTCGAGGGCTATGGAAGCACAGTCGACAATGATGCTGATTGGTGTCTGTTAGACTTGGCATCTTTTGGTGTGTTTTCCCTGAGTTTTTGCTTTCTTACCTCCCGGTTTTGACTCTGTTTTTGCTGGCGTAGAGTTTCTGAACACTTTTCTCACTGCTGATCAGTGGTAAAGTGCATGTGCTCCTGTGGTAAATTGTGTTATGGATTGGTGTTTCCATGATTGGCTATTTGATTTACTTTTTAGTCCCTAGTAAAGTGCACTGAGTGTGCCAGGGCCTGTGAATCAAATGCTACTAGTGGGCCTCCAGCACTGACTGTGCCACCCACGTGAGTAGCCCTGAAAAGGTAACTCAGACCCGCCATTGCGGGGGTCTGCATGCAGTTTGTAACGGCCATGTCGACTTGGCCAGCGCGCACACTTGCCAGTCCCTCACCTTCCCTTTTCTTACATGTCAGCCACCCCTAGGGTAGGCCCAAGGTTCCCCTGTGGGCCGGGTGCAGTGTATGTGAAAGGTAGGACATGCCTTGGTGTGTGTGGCATGTTCTGATAGCGAATAACGGCCAATTTCGTTTTTCGCTATTGCAAGGCTACCTGTTCCCCATAGGACAGAATGGGGAGTTTGTTTATAACATCTTATAAACTTAACTGGCCCAGGGAATTAGGTAGGAAATTAATGTTAGTATGCCTGAACTCAGAATCTGAATATGCATCTTTTAGTGAAGCTGATTTTTACATTCTGTGTTTGAAAATACCACTTTTAGAAAGTAGGTATTTTCTTGCTCAGTCACCCATGTGCCTCTCTTGGAATGTGGATTGCCTGTCTGGGTTTTGGATGACAGAAGGCTGGGGAGCAGGAATGGCTTCAGATAGTCTAGGTGGGTCAGGAAAGGGCTGTATAGACCTGGGCTGCAATTGGGGAAGGGGAGGAGATTTCCTTGCACCTCAAAGGGCCTGGTCAGCCTCTGACCATGCCCTCTCCACCTCCTACCAGGAAGTCACGCCAGAGAAGGAAGAACCGGTTCTGGCAGGGTACAGAAACTCTCTGCTTAAGAGATCAAAGATTTTGGGACATAAATATTGGGGCCCAGATCCCTTAATTTTAGAACTCTTTTGGACCAAGAAGACTGCCAAGAAGAAGAGCTGGAGAAGCAGTGAGGAGGAACTACCACTTTGCTGTGTGCTTTGCTGTGTTGGACTGCAGTGGCTGCTTCTGTCTTGGGCAGTGAAAGGACTGGACTGAACTGTCTGTAATCTACTTTGTGAGTTTCTCCTAGGGCTTGAGGTAGAGCTTGCCCCCAGTTCAAGAAGTCTCAGGAACACCAAAGACTTCAAGCTCATCTGCTCTCAGCACTGGGCCCGGTGTGTTTTGTGCTGCAACAGAAGAAAAGCAACCCGACGTCGTCTACTACGCCGCCGCCGACTCCGTGTCCTGAAGGCACTGCAGTGGGCACCGCCACAATGCTGCCCTGCGACCCTGGTTTCACCGGTGACGCCTGCTGACGCCGCCACCAAGCCGCTGCTCGCACTGTGACATGTGTGCACCGCACTCCGCACCTCCTCGCTTCACGATGACACCTTGGTATCCCCGACGATGCTGCATGCCGCTGCTTGTACCATGGTTCGAGGGCACCGCTCGTAAAGTTACACAACGCACCCCTCTCATCCCGCACCGCAGCCTTGGCCTATTGACGCCGGCGCCATCAACTCCAGTTCGTAAACCGACGATAGAGCTTCAACCACGACGACGATGCTGCTAGCACCGTGACTGGCCAGCACCGCGACGAGCACAGACTTCACCTTGCACCGTGATCCTGACCTCACCGACGACACTATCTGACACCGCTACTGAGCCGCTGCTCGCACTGCAACCTGAGGGCACCGCACGCCACACCACTGCCCTTTGCACCGCAGCACCCGACGCCTGCCGACGCCAGCGCCCCTGACTCCAACAGAGAGGAGATCGATCTGCAACGTGTTTGACTTTGAGGACCCCGACAACTCCTGCACCGACCTCTGGAACAGACGCCTGCGGATGCGGTGCTTTCCAAAGCTCACTGAGAGGTTGCCGACGCCCTGCATTTCTAAAAGGTACTGTTTGCGGGTCTTCCTGACACCGTAGCTGGCCCGCGACACCACGGTCAGCCAGAACTGTTTGAATCTGTTTGCTCACGACGCCGTGATAGCCCCGGACAGAGCTATTGACATTAAGGAACTGTTTTTCAAGCATATTTTGATAACCAAAGATTTTTAAGTACTGTATTGTGGATTTTGTTTTACCGTTTTTGGTCTGGTCTTAAGTATATAAAAATATTGCATATTTTTCTAAACTGGTGTGGTATCCTTTTGTAGTGCTTACACTGTATTACTGTTGGTTATGTGCAAATGCTTTACACACTACCCTCTAAGATAAGCACGACTGCTCGTGCCAAGGTGGTGAGCAGGTTAGGAGTGTAACTTCCTTATCCTGACTAGAGTGGTGGTTTCTGCCTGGCTTTGGCACGTGGCCTAGCCTACCAAAAATCCCATTTCTAACAATGTCGCTGAGACCCAGTGGAGGCTGATCACCATCACCTCGATGGTGGCATCCTGTGGTATGTTGGTATAGAGTGCTTCAACATCAAAGGTTACCAGTAAATCAATCTCCTGCTGTGATGGGAGGTCCATTATTAGATTAAGTACATGAGTGGTATCCTTCAGGTATGACAGTATCTTCGCAACCAAGGGTTGTAAGAAATTATCACAAAATGTATTTAATGGTTTTAGGAGAGTCGGTACCCGAACTATCGGTCTTCCCGGAGGTGGTGAGATCCCCTTGTGTATTTTTGGCAGGATATAAAAAATAAGGTGTCCTGGGTGAGAGATTGCCTTGTGTATCTTTGGCAAGATATAAAAAAATAAGGGGTCCTCAGTGAGAGATTAATCATAAAGTGTCTTTTCTCTGCTCTGACCAGATGTTTAATTCTGGTTGACAACCTTGTTGTTGAATTGCAGTCGATTGGATAATAGTATTGGTTATTGAATAGTTGACTTAGACATTCATCGTCGTAGTCAGTGGTGGCTAGGAGAACAATTGCTCCCCCTTTGTCTCTTCACTACACATAATATCCCATCCCCACAAACTTGCTCTCTTAATCATGGCTGAAAGAGAAGATCTCCACAAACGAGCCCTCTCGCAGGCCCATGTGGCATTGCAGGAGCATCCCTACAAGAAGCTAAGCCTAATGATGAAGCATGACACCCATTTGGGGGTGTGATGTGAGCGAGTGCTGGACCTTAAACTGCTCCCAGTACCTCCTCATTTGATTAACTGTAGGGATGAGGTAGTCATCCTATTCTGTTTGGGCATCACTGAGTTCTCCTTCCAATCATTCCATATCACAGGTATCTGGTTCCTTTAGTAGGGCTGTCTGTGGTGTATGACTTACCAGCAATCATGAACTGCAAGTACGAAACCAGAGAGACAGGTAGACAAAACATCTTTTCCTGATATGGCTGCGGTTACTGGACATGGGATGACTAATAATGCTGTTCATATTCCTCATCATAGCCCTCTTCCTGGCATTTAACATGCAACTCGGAGGGACTGCGCGAGACCATCATTGGATTCTTCATCCTCCAAGAGATGAGTAGGTATGAGGGGTGTCACCTTGCTTGGAGAGGTGTGTTCTGGGGTAAACAACCTTGTTTTTCGCTGTTTTGCCATGTTATTTGTTGTCGACAGTATCCTCAATGAGGTAGTTGACGGTGTTGTGAATGTGTTACCTGCACTTGGTATTGTAGTCGTTAGCACTATCACAGTCATCGGTGAGGTTATCAACGTCGACGGAGGAGCCCTCAACTGAGCCTTCACCGATAAGATTAGAGAAATCTTGAGTGTTGACAGTCTAATAAGAGACGTCTTTGAGAAGGAGGAAGTGATGGACAGAGTAGTAATTGTAGCTGTCGATGATGCCGCCGTATACATCTTTGTTGTCAATGGGGCCGATGAATCATCTGCAAGCAGGCTATCGTTGACGAGAACATCAGCCAGCGGAGCTGAAAAAGGTTTTTTTGAAGGAGTGACTGACCTTGAGAGGTCTCCTCAGAGGATGTCCTTATCTGAGGTCGTTTTTTGTCTTTTTTCAAAGATGATTTAGATTTGTGAGGAGATTTTGAAGGACTGTGGCCTTTGTAAGACCCATGAGTGGTCTTATTTGAGGCTTTTCTTGTCTGCTCAAGGTAGGTCAGAGAAATGGACAATCTCTCCCTATTATAAGATCTTCTAGAGGAAGAAGAGAAGTCCTCACTATCTGAGTCTGACACTGGCTCTTTTCTGATTTGGAGCCCTTTGAAACCAGAATAGCAGCCTTCCTTCTCTATCCTTTAAAAGTTTTGGATGAAAAGGTACGACATACCTTAGAGTCCTTGTCAGAATGACCCGGGTAGAGGCAGTAAATACTATCTTGGTGTGGGTCTTCAGAATGAAGTATTTTTTTTCCACAGGTATTGCAGGACTTGAAGAGGCTGGTCATGGTGTTAAAATGAAGAAGTAAAATCTGTATGTGAAAACTCTGTGGGTAACAAGTACATCTCCCACAGCACCAACATTTGGGAAAAATCCAGAAAAAGTATCCAAATAGGAACATAACTAAGCAGAGCTCAGTGGAGACTCACTAGCACGATAAGCGGTAGAAAATCTGAGGGAATAGAAATCGCTCAGGTGTGCTCTAGAGGCTAGGGCAGCCTGACTGCTAAAGTATAAGTTCGGTCTCTTTTTTAAATAGACTATGATAGGTTGCAAACAAAGTGCCTAGAGCCAACATGCACCCTCTATAACATTGTATTACTATTATATGGTACCGGGACTCCCATCTCAACGACCTAGAATGATTTAAGCATGCAAGGCTATGAAATTTCCAATACTGGAGTAAAAGAGTGCCTCTGAGGTATCCTGAGCAAAGATTCCTTCGGATTAGTGACCAGAGAGGGCTAAAATATGGGCTCTTACAGAAGTTTATGAGAGCCCTTTCTTGGTAAGGCAAGGCAGGTAAGATGTGCTGCATCAAACAGTATAATGGTGATGTACCGTTACCAAAGAAATGTAATACAAATTATTTCCATTTTCAGTAATATTTAGCAATTTTAAGCAAACACTGTTTGAGGCGAGTGGAAAACAAAGCTCTGCGCTGCTATCAGGGGATGCTCTCTCCAGCACCAACTATCCACCAGTGTAACATTTTATGCAATACAATCAACCAATTAGGAAGGCAGTCAATTGTGAACTAAGTGTCACATACCAAAAATTTACTTCATAGTCCTTGACTTTTATGCTCATGTCTAGCACATGTAGCTTCAGTCATATGACAAATAAGATACAGATCTTGAGACAACTGCTTCACCAGCAAGTGTTTCCTCAAGGCTTGAACTTCAAATAATACTTTAACCACCACTGCCTTAAGTACCACACGAAAAATTGATTAGATGCTCACAAATATAATGCACGGTTTCCAAAGTAGTAATTAGCTCAAATAGAATTTAGGATGAACTTCAATCATGTATGAATGTAACATCCTCTTCACAGCTGCTAAAGCCTGCTCATCACGGGTGGTGTAGGAGCAGCAACTAAGTGTGTTTCTAGTGTTTTTCTGTACGAGTTATCACATCTATCCATAAAGTCACAAAAAAATACACTGCAGCATGCTTTAGCATGAGATTCTTCCAGCAGTCAGGGAGCATCATGTAATGTGGTAATTCACTATTTACTACTGTGGGAAGTGGTCATAGAAGTTGTTCTTTCTGGAATAATTTCCCGTACAGTCTCTACTTACGTACGTATTTCCTTCCAGAGATGTAGTCTTAGTATTCTTACTATTCCTACTTGTATTCATGCTACCAAGAGACCTGTGATGAACTTTGTGAAATGCTGGGTATGTGATCACTTTATTCGTGCCCTCTACCATAAAATTAAAGGTGCAGGGGGGGCTTTGGCCAGCAGCCGAGGAAGATGGCGGCGTAGTCCCGGAGCTGCGCTAGCGACCTAAATCTTCCCCTGACATCCGTTACAATCCGTGCACCGCCAAGACTGCAGTGGACGCCCACGGCTGTGGGAGCGGTCTGGCGGTCGGCGACGGTGCTTTTCGAGGCCTCGGGTGTCCCTAGGACGAAGTTATTAGACCGACAGTGATCAGCCGGGATCACCCCAAGATGGCGGCTGCCTGGCGGTGTTGAGCTGCGGCTCACCGGAGTTCGGGTGAAACGTCCGGCTCTGCAGATTGCGGGCCCATCCTTGGTGGCAGTGGACCCCAGCGCTGCAGCTTACGTGGGGCATAGCCTCTGGGACAGCTTGGAGCGGAGCCCGACAGCGACTGACGTCTGCCGCGAGGGGGCGGGGGGAGCTCGGAAGTCTCCCGGCGGCGTTGCGACAGGCATGTGGAGGCGGCCTGCGCGAGGGGAGCGGAGACGTTTTCAGTGATCCGGGAGGCGCATCAAGCACCCGGGCCCGGAGGACGGTCACCAGTGCTGGAATCCTCGATATTGCTGCCCTGGTGGGAACAAGAGTGTTGCCCTTTGACAACAAGGAGCGCTGCGGTGAGTGGCGGTGGCGGCACTGGGGACCCCACATGAGAGGCGGGTGACTCAAAGAGTTGACTGGAGGCTTGGGACTGTGTGGACTCCTGGCAGACTGAGGGGCCCTCTCTGGTGCATAGACTGGGACATTTTCAGTCGGGCCACGGCCCGTAGGATGTGGGGGGGGGCTTGGAACCTGGGGCCTGCCGACGACCCTTCGCTTGAGCATCGGGCACAGCCACGCCTGGCCTGGTTGATGTGCCAATACAGGACATGGGAGCTTGTGGGGCCGGAGTATCACCTGCAGCCTTCCCGTGGGGGCACGGGGCCTGTGAATTGGTGGCTCGCGCACTCCACCTGGTACCGGGGGTCACGGAATTGGAGTCTTCTGTCTCAGGTGGGGCTTTCCTGGCCAGTTGGGGACCTGGTGCCGCCGGATAGTAGGGCCCAGAATGAGTCGGAACAGAGTACAAGGCCAGGCCAATCTGATAGAGAAGTACACAGTGGCGATGACCCGAGACCGTGCGTCAAGTAGCGGCCGTGATGAAGACCAGAACGACGGGGGCCCGGACCCGTCTCTGAAGGACATAATGAGGGCCATTAACGACTTTCGGGGCACCATGGAGCCAAAACTTGATTGTGTGACAGAGGTGAACCTCCTGCGGGCGGACTTCCGCAAAATGTCTGAAAAAGTCACGGCGGCAGAAACTGGCATAGGCGGGTTACAGGCGAAGACGAAGCGATTGGAGGAACAGATGGCCGTGCTCACCAAGAACCAAGCCGACGTGTATGCCCGCCTGGAGGACCAGGAAGGCCATGCTAGGCGAAATAACATTCGCATAGTGGGCGTACCGGAGGGAATGGAGGGGCACTCGACGGACTTCTTTGTGGAAGGCCTCATCCTAAATCACTTGAAGACGAAGCGCCTCTCGAACTTCTTTTCAGTTGAGCGGGCGCAACAGAGCCCTGGGTGGTAAGCAAAAGTCGGGAGCGCCCCCACGCACGATTATTGCCCGCATCCTTAATTATAGGGATAGAGACGCCATATTGCAGGTGGCCAGAGTCTATGGGGATCTCCACCGGGACAACACCATCATCCGTTTTTTTCCGGACTTCACGCTCCAAGTTCAGCGCCAGCGGCGCTCCTTTGATGGAATAAAGAGGGCGCTTCGGGATAAAGGGGTGAAATATATGATGCTGTTCCCTGCACGGCTCAAGGTCCTAGATGGAGACAAGGCCTACTTTTTTGACACGCTAGCAGACGCCGGAAAATGGTTGGAAGGATGGCGTACAGTGTGCCGGAGGGGAAAGCGGCAGGAAACACAGGTGGAACGAGGTAGCCGGGGGGCCAGCCCGGATGCAGAGAGTACCCTCAGAGACGATGAAAGGCAGCAAGCGGAGTGACTATGGTATGGTAGGAGTTTGCTAAGTTACATATGTGGCCCTGTTTGTTCTGTGACTTCGAGCAAAAAGGTGGGTGACCGGGCAGCCTGGATCCTAAGAGGCAAGAGGGTCAAGGACTGTTTCGCTCTGTGACCCTGGCGAGTGTCATTGACTGTGGCTGCTCGAGAACTTGGGCCAGGACTGTTTGCTGTGCCGGGTGATGGGGATATAATGTCGTGGGTGGGACACCGGGGGTCAAACTACATATGAGGGGGTGTGCTCCATTATGATACATATGCATCTTCCTTAGGTCAGCGATCCCACGTTTCTTCTAATATGGTTCTTGTTGTGGTATCGGGCGACAGGCACTCTGCATGTTTCATTGGTGGGTGGTTGGAGGCTCACCAGGGAGGGGGGCATTGGGGGGATGGGGTGTTGGGTTTGTGCAGGTGGGAGGGGAGGGGGTTTGTTTCTAATGGATGGTTTTGTTATGCTCATTACTTGGTCAGTCCTTTGGAGGGAGCGGTGGCGGGCGGTTCATCACAGGCTAGCAGGTTTCAGTTGTAGAGCTGGTGGGACACAAATACAGTATGGGCTCCCAGTCACAGGTTAGGGTTTGGACGTGGAACGTCAATGGCCTGGGCAACAAGATTAAAAGGACCATAGTGCTGCAGCACCTGAAGCGACATTCTCCAGATGGGGTTCTCCTGCAAGAGACGCACTTGCAGGGTAACCGATGCCAGGCGTTGGACGGCTTTGGGTACAAAATGGCTGCCCACTCGGGCTTCACGTCTGGCTCCAGGGGAGTGGGTATTCTAATGCGCAAGACCTTTCCTATTGTGCTCACTGGGACGTGGACAGATAACTCGGCGTGCATGGTAGCGGTGGCGGGCGGGTGGGAGGTAGGGAGCGGCGGTCGTTTTCTGTTTCTCTTATGTCTCACCGGGCCGGCACTCAACGACTTACGCACGGCTTGGCTCCGTTGTGACTAATATTCCTCTGGGGACGCTCCTGGTGGGTGGGGACATGAATGCGGTTCTAGTCGCTGACCTCGATAGATCGGGTGGGGGGCAGGGACACCGGGGGGAGCGGGGATTGTAGGGTTTCCTGGAGTCTTTTGGCCTGAGCAACTTGTGGCGGACACATCATCCTTCCTCGAGGCAATATATGTTCTACTCTGCCAGACACGGGTCCTTCTCTAGGCTGGTTCACCCGCTGACACGTAGTGATCAATTGGGAGACTTCTCGGATCCCCAGATTCTGGTGAAGGGTCTCTCCGACCATTCCTCGGTGGGTGCGATTTTGAGGGGGCCAGTCGTTAATAGGGCGGCGTTCCCACGGATAGACCCAGGGCAGCTGCGGGATGACAAGATAAGCGACAAACTTAGAGAGGGTTCCCAGCTCTACGTTTGGATCCAAAAAGAAAGAGGAATCCTTACAGATTAGGGAGCTAGAGGATGAGATCACCGAGCTAGAACAACGGGAGGAGACTGTGTCCTCGCTGGACAGTCGCCATACTCTGGCACTCAAGCAGAAAGAGCTCAGGGCCCTAGCAGAGGGTGAGGCGAGGGCCTTTGCCCAGGCCACGCAACATCATATCTATGATGTCGGAGATAAAGCCCTAAAGCTCCTAGCTTGGTTGGAACGCAGAGATAGAGAGCGCTCCTGGGTGGCGGCGGTCCGGGATAAGTCGGGCTCCCTCGTGACCACTAGTACAGACGTTGCGGAGGCGTTCGCGATGCACTTTGAAGAGGTCTATACCCCGGTCTGTACCAGGACGGAGCAGGACTGCGAGGAGTTCCTGCGTGACTTTGCGCTTCCCACTCTGTCTCAGTCTCAAATTGATGCCCTGGAGACAGCCTTGTCTAGTGAGGAGATAGGGGCAGCGCTCAACTCTCTGCAGTCCAGGAAGGCGCAGGGTCCAAACGGGCTCCCAATTGAGATTTTTAAAGAGACAGTCGAACATTGTAACAGGGCCCCTTTTGAGGATGTACCTAGACGCGCCAGGTGGGGATGCTACCGCCTGATCAGAGAGAGGCCATGATCGTGGTCATCCACAAGGATGGCAAACCGGTTGATTGTTGCTCTTCTTATCGGACGATCTCCCTCATAAATGTGGAGGCGAAGGTGTTAGCAAAGGTCCTGGCGGACAGGTTGCTCCCGCTACTACCAGACTTGATTCATGTAGACCAGTCTGGGTTCATGCCGCGAAGAAGCACCAGTCATAATTTGTGACGTTTGTATGGCGTACTGTATAGGACGGAGGGTGTGGGGGACATGCAGACGGCATTGATGGCACTCGACGCATCCATGGCGTTCGACAGTATTGAGTGGCCGTACCTCTTCATGGTTCTGCGTAGACTGGGCTTCGGCCCAATTTTCTGCAGCTGGGTGCGCCTCCTCTATGAACAGCCATTAGCGCATGTACGAGTTAATGGAACGGTGTCAAAAGCCTTCCAGCTCCGGCGGGGCACGGGGCAGGGATGCCCCCTGTCCCCTCTCTTGTTCGCCTTAGCACTGGAGCCTCTGGCTCATTGGGTCAGAAGAGATTGCTCGTTTTGGGGCCTAGCTCTGAATGATGAATGGGAGGAGCGCATCAGCCTTTACGCTGACGATATTGTGCTATACATGGCCAGGCCTTACCAGTCGATGGCGCAGGCACTCCACCTCTTCGAACTCTTTAGGAGCTATTCGGGCTATAGAATCAATTAGGCGAAATCGGTTATCTTTCACCTCTCGGGCTCTCCTCCGCGGATACAGTCCAGGTGCCCTCCGGTGGTAGAGAGAGATGGCTTCAGGTATCTGGGGTTGTTCATCACCAGAGACAAAACAGAGTTTCTGGCTAAGAACCTTGAGCCTCAGTTGGCGTGCCTTCTCACTGATGTAAGCCATTGGCGCACGCTGCCTTTGTCCCTGATAGGTCGAGCCGCGCTGTTTAAAATGTTGGCGTTGCCCCGCCTCCTATATGTCTTACAGAACACGCCTTATCCGATCCCGCCGGGATTCTTCAAGCGTGTCTCCCAGGCGGTGCGGACACTTCTCTGGGATAGAGGCGCCCCTCAGATTGCGTTGCGCAAACTAACATAGGGGAGTGTACGACAGTAGGCTGGCCCTGCCGGACGTGCAATTGTATTACTGGGCGTCCCAGCTACAGGTTGTTAATGACTGGGTATATGCAGACAGGTCGGAACCGGCCTACAGAGTGGATCGGTTGGGGAGGTCGTGCGGGAATTGCGAATCCTTGTTATACACCAAAAGGACAAGGGCAGATTGGCCCTCACATACTAGAGTGGTAGTCCACTGCTGGAGGGAGGCAAATCGATTCCTGGGATGGACGGGATCCCAGACGGGTAGGACCCCCCTGTGGATTGGGGAGCAGCTGAGCGAGGTAGCTCGATTGGAGGGCTTTAGGGGCTGGCAACTCATTGGCATAGACTACTTGGGAGATGTGTGGACAGGGGACGCCCCCCGTTCATTTGAATATCTGCAGCAGGAATATGACCTGCGGGACTCGCAGCGATATCATTACTTACGTCTCATACACGCCTTGCGTTCCCGTATCCGGGGGGGCTTCCCGATCCCGGAATATTCCCCGATGGAGGACCAACTACTTCTTGATCCCATCATTGACAAGCCCAAGTCCATGATCTATCGCAAGTTAATAAACAACATGCCTGATCCCTTGGTGTCCCTGAGGGCAACTTGGGAGCGGGACTTGGGCCCCTTAGAGGACGACGACTGGCAGGACGCCCTGCAGAGTCCACAAGAAATTGCGATCCGGGTCCGGTTCCGGGTGGTGCAGCTCAAAATATTACACCGGGTTTACTACCCCCGTACCCTATTTTACACCTGGGGTGGGTGCTAGTCTACTTTGTGCGCGCGGGGGTGCGGGAGGGAAGGGTCCTTCTACCACATACTATGGGAGTGCCCAGAGATTGTCCCCTTTTGGACCAAGGTCACAGATATAATGGCGGAGGTGGTGGGCTCTCCGGTCCCGAGGGAGGCCAGATGGCTACTTTTAATGATTAAGAGGCCTACTGATTGGACCAGGGGTATGGGGAACACTGGCTGGCCATGGCGGCGGGAGTGGCAAAACGTAATATTGCCAGGGCCTGGGGGGCGACGGCTCCTCCACTGTGGGACCAATGGGAGCAGGACCTTGATTGGTGCCAGAGGGCAGAAGAGACCATTTACAAAAGTAGGGGGTGCCCCAAAAAATGGAAGAAGATCTGGGGGCCTTGGAGAAGGTACAGGGGAATGAGGGGAGGCCTGGGATAAGGGCGTTCACTCTGAATGTCCAGTGTATGGTTAATTATGACTATTCTTTACGCTGTCTACTGCCTGTTTGTCCGATGCAATGTGACCAATGGATTGACATGTCTACAAGAATGAGCACTGTTAATAAAAAGATTTATAAAAAATACAAAAATTAAAAACATTAAAGGTGCAGCAGATCCACTAACGGACCATTTATGTCTAGCTGTCAACAGGTTTCGCCAATCACAAAATGACAACCCAGGGTCCAGCACTTTTACCACGCCATACAGTTCAAGCTACCTTGCCTCCTTTCTACAGATCAGGGAAGTAGTACGAAAAAAGGATACAGAGGATGCTTAGCTAGTCACATAGTATTTGTAGTTGTTTTAGCACGCTTTGTGATGCGAGTGCCCAATGACATATCTTCTGGAGCTCTCTCTAATCTGGTGGCGGATTATGTATATAACTGTCATAGTTTTGTTCTGTGCACCTGGTTCAAAGAACCTGACATTTAGGCCATCTGTCTGGGGTTTCAGTACATGGATAAGCATTTTAGTTTCTATGATTTTCCACTTGCACTGAGCAATGCCAGTACATTTGTGTCTGCCTGAAAAAACAATGTCACGGTTAGCTAGCACAGTTCATACCAATCATATCGGAACCTCCCCACCATAATTCCATTGTGGAATGGTAGTAGGGACTCGCCCTCCCTATATCAGTGAAAATGGATCAGGGCTTTCCATCACATCATGTGGAAGGGTCAAACTGGGTGGTCCTTCATTTGATTGCATCAACAGTGGTTTTCGTTGGACATCAGACAGAGGGTGGGTCCCTTGCATATTACTTGTAAAACACTCCATATCAAGTGTAGACCATGTACCATTCATCTTTGGTAATTTGAGGAGTCAGATTGAGAGGTTTGAGGCCTAGGGGCCTCACATCTGGAGTAGAGGGGATAGGGAAATTTAAGATTGCATGGAGCAGTTTAGACAATTCCTTCCAAAAGGGTCTGATCACTGGGCAGTCCCACCATATGTAGAGCACCTCTCCCAGTGTCCCACACCCCCTCCAGCACCTAGGAGACACATCAAAGTACAGGCAGGGTAGTTTGTAGGGAGTAGCATGCCAGCCAGACCAGAATTTAAAGTGTATTTCCCACCTCAAAGTTGAAGGAGAGGAGTAATATACATCCATATTCAGTTTATACCGCCGTTTAGGTACCACTTGCTTTACTAGAGCGCGTTCCTATTCCCTACTCTGTGGGGTCTTGTAAGCTAATAGAAATGTATACAATGTTGAGATAGTTCACCGAGTGCCAATCAGTTTAGGGGACTGCTATTCAAAGGGAGTCTGGGCCCTAGTGGTTTCAGCTACAATGGGAGTTGAGTTACCCAGTGTCAAATCTGGGCATAGTGTATCCTCTCGGATTCAGTTATGCTGTAGAAGGCTTTACATTGCAGGAAACTTTCTGGAGTCATGGCATCATGCATGTCAGAAATCATTTTGCAGCCCGAAAGAGAGGCCCTCGAGGGCCTGTGTAAATGCCGGATTATAATGGATACAGTCTAAGGGGAATAGGTAGGACACCAGGCCCTGTGTTCCCACATATCTGTCCCACATCTTGTGAGTCGTGGTTCTGATGTAGGCGTTAGGGCATCTCCAACCACATCAGGTCCCATAATGGCCTGCAAAGTATGCTGTGGTCCATTTGCTGTCAATTTATCTCTAACACCATTGTAGACCAATCAACTAAAACTCACAGTTGCGCTAACGTGTAATAGTGAGGAATGTTAGGAACTGCCAGACCAGCTGCTTCCAATGATTGGATCATTCATCTCTGTGAAAGCATTGGGCCTTTCCTTTCCATTTAAATGCCATTTGTTTCCACTGAATAGGTGGTAGGTAGGGGGGATCTGGTCAGGGAGGGCCCGAAACATGTCAAGTAGACAAGGGCGTTTATTCATTTTTATTGCATTCATTCTACCAACCCAGGAGAGCATTCGTTTTCCCCATAAATAGAGGTCTTCCGTGATGGCAGTAACTAACAGGGGCTCGTTGGCGTTAAAGAGTTCCCTAATTGTCCGCTTGAGTCAGACCCCCAAATATTTAATTGAGTAGGTGTCCTATTGAAAAGGAATTTTTTTGACAGTCTAGTCACCTCCCCTATAGCCACTGTCAAGTTAAGAATTTCAGATTTTCCGTAGTTAATCTTATAGCCAGATGCCCTCTCGTTGGCCTTGAGTAGCTCTACTACTGCTGGGTTTGAAGTGCTCGTGGATCCCAGCGTCAAAAGCACCATGTCATCCGAAAGGGAGATTTTGAATTCTTTGGGCCCAAATGTAATCCCAGTCATTGCGGCGGATTGGTGGATCTGGCAAGCTAAAGTTTTCTATGAATACAGCACATAGTAGCAGCAATAGGTGGCATCCCTGTCTGGCGCCTCTATAGATTCGAAAAGGCCTGGAGAGGTGGTCATTCAGGGCGATGCTGGCCAATGGGTGGGATAAGTTTGAGAAGATAATTTTCAGGAACCTCGGTCTGAGGCCCTTTTCTGGAGTGTGAGGAGTAAGAAGATCCAATTGACCCTATTGAAGGTCTTCTCCTCATCTAGAGATCGCAGTAATGAGGGCATAATGTTGAAGGACGCCTTCTCTATCAAGTGGATGGTCGCTCCTACATTATCATGGGCCTGGCGTCACTGAAGGAACCCTCTCTGGTCTGGGTTCACCAGAGTATGGAGCACTTCATTGAGATGGGTGGCAAAAATCTTCATTTGGAGCGTAACATCAATGTTCAAGAGGGCTATACATCAAAAGGATGCACAATGCTTTAATGTACTTATTGGGTTTGGGTTGGGTATGACCATTACTACCACCTCACCCACTGTTGGAGCACAATAATCAAACAGTGTGGACAGTTTCAGAACTAGAGGGGTGGCAGTCTGCTGGGTGGTCGGCAACAGGGCCGGACGGCAGGCCAGACCTTCTGGCCAACCAGGTTGTGCACGGCTAAAGGCCAATCACAGCAGAGTTGGTTGTCTGTGGCCAACCCCATGGCACGCACAACGAAAGGCCATGCGCAACGTGGGGTTGGCTGCCTGTGGGGTTGTTGGTTGCCTCCTGATGGGTTAGTCACAGGGCCTGTTGTGCACAGCCGAAGGCCATGAACAGCGTGGAGTTGACTGACTGGGGGCAGTTGGGCGGAGGGGCATGGCGTCTACCGCCAGCAGCGCACCGCCTCTGGCGGTTGGTTTTCCATACAGTAATAAAATATTAGTTTAGGTTATAGTTACCTTAGGGCATGAGTTATAGCTAGTTGAGATAACTAGAAATATAATTAGTTCATTTCTGTGGTTTTTAGAATCTAAAATGTTATGTTATTACTGAACATTTCACTTAACTATAACGTCACATTAACTTTTGTTTTTTCTATATCAGCACTGCTCGTTTTAAAATCGATTTATAGACTGTTTTCATTACATCATAGGTTGCTACTTGTTCTTTGTCCTGAAGAAGGCCTATTCTAATTTATATTGTGGATCGAAATGCTAACAGCTTAATTTCTCATGGTCACACATGAACTACAGACAACATATCCCTGAAATGATATAACATCAGTGAAGTAAATGGACTGCCAATGTAACCAGTATATATACTTTTTTATGCACTTATCAGTATCTCACTTACCATCTGTACTGAGTCTTTACTTGGAACCCCTATCTACTACTTCACTTGTTGGTTTACGATTATCCATTTGCCAAACAAATCTGGCGTTTTTAAACCACATGTTGCTAATTCATTTTGATGAAGGACTTACTCAGCACTTATATGGCTCCTCTAATAATCAGTGTGTTTGAATAAGTCCGAGGTAACATTATACATTTTGTTAGTATAGCAAGACTATGGCAGTGATTTATTTATTTCAGAGATGTATAATGTGCGACAGGTCACCCAAGCCATTAAGTGCGGGTAAAGAAAGTAAATACATGATAGTGAAAGTTCAAAGAACATAAGAATTAAAAAGTATGGTTGCATGACAAACAGAAGCCATTCTTCTAAATCGCCACATGCCAATTTTAATCTTAGTTTATAACCTGCTTGATAAGTCTGCTTTTCAGGAGTTTTTCAAAACTGAACGTGGCGGCATTCAATGTAAGCTGAGAGCGAAGACTTGTCCACAGTTTCAGCCCCTAGACCTAATGCACAAGTTACTTACCTTCGGTAACGATATATCCGTAAGAAACAGTAGTTAGTGTTAGATTCTTTACCTTAGAATATCCCCAGGCATCAGACTGGATCCGGAAAGTTTTGAATAAAAGTGGTACTGCTACGCAAAACTTTCCGGATCCAGTCTGACGCCGGGGGATATTCTAAGGTAAGGAATCTAACACTAACCTGTTTCTTTCAGATGGATCTTTTAACATACTTTAGTCTCTTAATAGAACGCTGTTGAATCACATGGTTTGAGGACAATAACTGGCTCCTAGATGGAGTACAGTGGCTTGCCAGCATCTGAAGGTGGCCAGGACCTTTGCATATTGCACACTGGTTTAAACTTGATACTGTACTGAACCAGGAAGCAATGGAGAGATTTTGAGGTTCATTTAATGCAATACCTATTTCTGTAAATATGCATTCTGTCTGCCATGTTTTGCACTTTTCGCAATCTGAAAATAATTTTTTGTTGGAAGGCCAGTTTGAGTTACGTTCCGGTAGCCCAATTGAGATAAAACAAAAGCACACATAAACACTACAGGGTGGTTGGTTTAAAGGAGCAGGAAAACTTTCCACAGAAAGGATGGGAGGGATGGAAATTAGTTCTCATAGCTACTATGTTGCTTTTCCAGGTAAAGTTGAGGGCAGAGTAAAAAATGATCCTCAGTTTCTGACTTGTTGGGACGAAGCAGGAGAGGCCAACTTGGAAACCCAGTAGAACAAATAGGAGTCTGATCCAACCTCTTGTGTGGTTAGGACGTCCGGGTGATCTTTTAAAACAAGGGTAGTTTTCCTTCATCCAAGAGCAGACAAGGTTAAGACATTCAATTATGAATATATACTGCACTGCTCTGTAGTGACACAAGACATGAACATCACCTGGTATGTGGAAGATGTAGATATGGTATGTAGAGCAGAAGCAAATCAACTATATCTCTTTTAGCACAATAAGATGGGGGATCTTCTATTGGACACTATGGGCCTGAATCTGGATCCTTAAAATGTTCTCTAATCATGTAACTGGCCTCACCAAAAACAGAGTTACAAGCGTACTTAACAAAGGTGCCAGAAGCCCTCGACGTGTTTGATTCAATGGCTTCAAATTGCAGTGAAGTATGCTACTGTGTCTGGGTATTAACATTTCTGTTTGATGGGAAACTTGGCAAAAGGCTACCAGATTAAAGAAACCCCAGTAGAACAGATTTGAGAAATACCGAATCGATTCACAAGCAAATGATTGAGGCGTGCTACCCATAGAACTTTTTGCCCTTGATAAATATTTGTGGAACATAGCGTTGCTCCTGACAAAGATGTTTACGATGATGTTTCTCACTTGGAAATCTCTCTCTCTAGTCCTCCTTCAAGTGTATCCTAATACCCTCTCAGTTCTAGATTTTTTGGGGGAGATGTTTTTAGGATGTAGAAACATTTCTTTGAAAGTTGCAAGGGAAGGCTGTGGTACAGGTTGTGATCCTCCGAAGGAATTGTAAGAGGATGGAACCCCTTCTGGAGTGCCTGGATGAATACGTGCAGGTTCAGGCATAACAATCTCCATCAGATGTTGGAATCGTTTGAGGTTTGTAATGGGTCCCTGACAATTTCCCAGGATTTGCACAAAGCTCTTGGGAACGTACTTCTGATGTTAGAAGGAAAATGTGAAACGATGGAAAAAGGATTGATGCAAAAATGTTCTTGATGTCAATGGATGCCGCCACAATGACCAAGAATACACAAAAAGCCTGGACGTTGAAGCAAACAGTGCAATGTCTTGAATCTCAAAACTGAGGGCCAGATGTATCAAATGGTTTTAGCCATTTTGTGTCTATGGGAAAAAGTGTTCATACATCTGACCCTGAGTGCCTTAATGTCAATCAAGTCAAAATCGACCATGAGTGGATGCTATTACAAGAAACTGTAGACTTGTCCCCTACGCTGACAGAAGCATTCTACTAAGAGGCAGGACGGGAGGAAAAAGGCCTCCCCTTTCAACCCTTGATACGCTGAAGCAAAATATAGGAGTTCACTACATTTGACAATCTCTCATTTCTCTGAGGCAAACCTTCTCCCTCACCTCCTGCAGGACATTTCCTGAAAAATGCTGAAGTTCATAAAGGAGTCATCTGGTGAATGGTGTCCCTGAGGATCTCAAAACCCTAGTTCACATAATCAAACAAAATAACATTCCTGAATACCTAATATCACCAATTATTAAAAATAGAGGACTGAGCAGAATTAACTATCATTTTTACTCTTCACTGGATGGCCTATTAAATTGTGTAAGAGCCAGGAAGACAAAACCCAGAGATAACCTGATTATCTGTTGTGGTCTCCTTGATACCACCAGCTGGGCATTTATGTAAAAAGGACAGGGAGGTTGAGAAACTATGAAGGTGAAACAAAGCTCACAGTAGAGATACAAACACTTGCAAAAACATTAAGGAATAAAGGTATTTGTATGTGTATGAACACCAATAGGTATCTTGGTGCTAAAACTGAGTTAGTGTCTACAGAACAGAAAAAAGTTTGGAAAACCTAGCAGTCATCCAAAGAAAGTGAATGCAAGGAAAACAGAGGCAAATATAGCCTCAATGACTGCAGCAAAAATTTGACATAATGAGATAAGCAGCTTTGAAGTTTCTCGAAGGGGCGGGGGTCAATATAGACTCTTTTGTTTTATAAGAGCACCATTTCCTTCTTTAAAAAAAAAAATCATAGTGATGCACTGTTTTTAATCAAGCAAACTCTGCTATACCCGATATATCTAATTGAGTTATTTAAAATATAAACAATGACACAAAATTATGCACTTCAGCAGGCATGTTTTCCAGGTCTACTTCTTTTCAATTTAAACACAATCATTTTAAAAGTGTGTGTGTTCTGAAATCTCATGTGTGCAGATGTGTTTCAGCTTTTATGAATGCAGAAAGAATCTTATGCTAGAGATACAATGCAACCTTTGCTTGGCCTACTCAGCCGGCCATCCTAAACTTTATGCAAGAGAGGACTGAAGGGTCTTTGGTAAAATCATGTGTGTTATTATAACCCTGTCCCCACAGCTGTCTCTTAATCCAATTCCAAATGTGAGAGTCTCCTTAGCAGTCTCCTATGTTCTCCACCGCCATTAGCACCACAATTGTGCCTCTTTCAGCTCCAGCTATCTCCTACAACTGGTGAGAAGTGCTCTGACTTATGTACATCATACTCAAGTTTGTACTGCATGCTAAACTGCACACCACACTCATTCCTGTAGTTACATTGAGGCTTTCGGTGATGGCCTTCTTCAGCAGCTCATCCTCCTCCTCCCGGTGGTAGGTGGCCTGGCTTGCCTCCTGCTCACTCATCCTCACTGCAAGCTCCAGCTGCTCCTCTTCAGTCATCTCTGATGGAAGAAAGATATCCAGAATAAATTAAACATTATGAAAAGAAAACCCTAGTCTCGTACTGGTATGGGTCACCCTCCAATGGACCTCTACTATCCTAAAGCAAGAGGTGATTGGATGCAGAGTACAGTTCCGAACAATAAACACTGGTCAACCTCGGAAGCTACACCCTGCACTTTCTTTTTTTCCAAAGGAAAGTAAAGAGATTCTCTTTCTTTTCCTAGTGTATGAGGTTTGTAACTAATTCCGAGCCACGTTGAGGGTGTTTAAAAATCAGAGTAAGTCCTCCACGAGGGGAGTTCATTAAAGGTCATCAAAGTACAGACCACAGCAGTTTCAGGGTGTTTATTTCTCTTTTAAAGTGCCCTTAATAGAGAGGCATTTAACATTCATTCAGTGATCGTGTTTTCAGAATTCAATAATAAACTGAAAAACAGCTTTGGGGTTTGAGTTTAAATGTACACTTCAACTTGTACTTGCTAGCAATTTTATGTTGTTAGCTCATCCATTTCACAAGTAGTTACTTTTACATGCTTCTAGAAACACTGAGCTTCAGTCCTTCCAAACAGGCTGTGCAGAGGTGCCTCTTTTGTAGTATTCACAACAAACACCCATGACATGCAGGGCCTAAAAATTATAAATGTTAATGGCCGCCCTTTTAAAAGTGGCACAATCACAAACTAGATCTTCATACAATATTTTTAAGTTTGTGCATATTATAATAATAATTTTTATTAGTTTAGTGTCAAGTTCTTGGTGAGTACATTTCATAACTAGAATAATGTATGGTAATGTGGGCTTCAATCCATTATTTCCAGCTAGTTAATGAAATAAAGTATATATGTATACCTTAATTGTTCTATTTGGACAGAGTGGTAAAAATGTTAGGGTGACCTACCGCAGCTATACTTCTAACATAAATTTCAGGAGGAAGCATAGAGAAAACAGTTGCAAATCTGTTGGACAACTTCATAGATTGTTCCTATTGTTGGTGACATCGCTATATTTATTTGAGGGGTGCTGGCCTGATTCTAATATATAAACAAAGTTTTGCCTCATCTGGTGCACTAGCAAACTCCTGTGGCCTCACTATGAAACTGCCGCATACTGCTAGGATGAAGGACCCGCCCCAATATGGGAGAACTAACAGTTCCAGGAGAGAGCTCCAGCTGATGGCAAACATCTGCTAGCCGGACTTCCCGCCTGAAAGTATTGGCAGATGGGTTAGTGTGCAGTCCTTGACTGGTCTGAGATCTTCCCATGCAAAACTAACCACACCTTCACAACTCTGAATAGCAAATTAATCTTATAGCGCAACAACGACATACACTGCACACATGTAAAACAGCTTCATGCTCTGGTCTTAATGTGAGAGGTCTACATTGGCGGCATTTTCTTGATGGGGTGTACTGTGGAGGTGCCCCTTGGAACCACAACCCATCCCAGGAGAGGGTGCCACTATAGACCCCTTCCTATGGGTGGTACACCACTCAGGCCACATACTGTGGGTGCTTACTACTTTCTAGAACTTCTGTAGCATTTCAAGATGTAATAAGCGGGTGGCTGGGAAAACTGTCAATTCTGATCTTTTTCTCACCCACCTCAATGGAAGAGAGGTGTTGAAGCCCCACACACAGTAGTACCACTCTTTCTGTAATGACCATCCAAAAATGTATTTTTGACATTGAATTCAGAAAGTTCATCCTTACACTAAGCCAAACTGAGTACATCTCCTTCTCACAAGCCGTGAAAGGCATCAGGAAAGCAGCCAAGCAGCAATGACACGTCATGACCTTACCTTAGATTTCAAAGATCTGAAAATCATAGCTTAAACTTTCTGTTTTGTTTAGCAAAAGCTTGCACTGGTGGTGGTCTCTAAAAGAAATAAGATCCTAAGCTTAATGCTTCCTGTTTCTAAACCGGGAAATGCAATTTCTCACCAACAAGTATAGCTACGCCATTTATTTAAGATTAACATTAGAACAGGGCACAGTGGTATATTTTTATATACACTACTCACAGGTTAGTAATAAACTATTATATCCTGTAAAGCATTTGCATGCATTTGGGAAACATTAGAGTCATCACTCCAAAAGCTTCTGTGCCCAGTTTCCAGGGCCAATGTTGGTTGTCTGCTCAGTGCTTCACATATACATTTCAAGATGTGCTTAAGTAGAATAAAGAATAAGCAATCCCAACATCTCAGATCTGTCACAACGGCTAGTTTACGTACAGCTGAGAGATTACAGGAGTTGGAAGCCAGGGAATACAAACCCAAACA
The DNA here is from genome assembly GCF_964261635.1 of Lissotriton helveticus. NCBI lineage: Eukaryota > Metazoa > Chordata > Amphibia > Caudata > Salamandridae > Lissotriton > Lissotriton helveticus. The sequence goes on along the minus strand of NC_136068.1, from coordinate 600,398,000 downwards.
ACACTTTCCTTTTTCATTTAAAAGACATTTACCATTCTTACTCAAACAAAAGTAAGAGAAAAGGTCTTGTTTATTAATATTGATATTCTCAGAGACAAAAAGCCAAACTTCTCTGCTGCTGACACAACGCTTAAAGACCAATCAAAAGTCTTGACGCCTTTAAACATCAGCCATAGATGTTATGATTATTAATATTATTATTGTAGTTTTGTAAAGCGCACAGCTACCCACATTGGGTGTCGGGTGCTAGGCCTTCACATGGTATGTCATCAGAGATTGATGGATTAATTTATTGGAACAGCCAGGTTTTTAATTGTTTTCGAAATATGGCAAGAGACTGGCAAGATCTCAGTGACTGTGGCATTGTGTTCCATAGTCCGGGCCCTAGGTAGGAGAATGCCTGTCCTCCTTGGTGTGTTCTTTTTACTCTCCGAACTGAGAAAAACGTGGTGTCGCTGGATCGAAGAGAGCGATGTGGAATGTAGAAAGACAACAGGTATCAGACATTTAGGGCCTTTATTTTCTCTTATTTTGTGCAGGCAGCAGAATGTTTTGAAATGAATCCTTTTTTCCACCAATAGTCAGTAGAGCTCATGCAATAGCTTAGCTGTGGAGGTGAATTTTGGTGGCTTAAAAGCATCCTTGCAGCAGCATTTTGCACTAGCTGCAGTCATCTGAAAGCACCCTTAGTACCACCCAGGTAGAATATGTTGCCATAATCCAGTCGGAAAAGAATCATTGCTTGTATCACTGTTCTATGGGCTGGGAATGGTAGGCAGCAAACAATCTTTCTCAGCCATTTAAGTATTCCAAATCAGGAAGCCACTACCTTGGTGATCTTGGTGTTCATTGAGAGCTTTCTATCTAGTCAGAAGCCCAAATTATTACCAGCGGGTGTTGGGGTGGGGCAAGGCCAGAGAGTCTTGGGCCTTAGGTGAGGGCCCCGTCCCTGGGGTTGGTTGCCTATCTCCAAAATGTTGGTCTTGTCATCATTCAATTTAATGTGAAACATCATATTCTACTCTCCCCTCCCTGCTCGATCATCACCAACACCTTAATCTCTCAGCTCTTGGCTTTTGCCCCTGCTTATTAAAACATTTTATCATTGTTCAACAACTAAAACGGACACACCTTTTCCTCCCTTTTCTCAACTTCCCTCCTCCAAAACACAGCACCATCTTATGTTCAATAGTCTCACACCCTATTTCACTCACATATGACTTAATACTTTCCAATCAGACTTATGAGCACTTCATGCTATGAAAAATACCCTTTCACGCATCAACCATAATAACCTCTGGTCAACAAATTATTCTCATGCATTGAATCATGGCGACTGCTTAATATATGAAACATCTATCCGAATTTTCCTCAACTTCCTGCCATCAGTCAGACCAGCCACATCATCATTTCCTAAATTTGGCATCACCGAATCATCTCTGGGCTGGTTGACTGGTTTCCATGTTACCTTTCTGACTGTCCCACCTGCATCTCCTGGAGTTCTTGTCACTCTGTGCCAACTTCCCTTACGTCCATTCAGTACTTGCACTGGGTTGACCACTACCATTCACTCCACACATTCATGATCACCTTTAAAGAATCCCTCAATCACCTTGAACTTTAAAATGTCTGAACTCATCCTTCTTGCTTGCTTCCTTGCACCCACTCCACCCACCATTAAACTGAATCAACAAGTGACTGAATAATTCTTGATTTCTTTTTCTTTTATCATACTTTATGTGTTACAATGTCAAAGTATAATACCATCATTCTGACTTCAACTATGTGTATCCAACCCATCTTTGGACTTATTTACAGTTGGTTCTATACCGACAGCGTTTGTTGTATAAATCCTCCTTTTCAATAAGTGACAACATATAAGCTCCACAGGTTCATTGGACTTGTTACAGTATGAGGCAAAGGCAATAAATACTCCAATCTCACAGACTTAAGACAGCCTTCCAAAGACCGTCAGTGAATGAATGCAATTTCCCGCAGCAGACAGAACTATAGTGCTACAAGATGCACTGCACTAGTACTTGGACAATCTGTGCACCCTTTGTAAACATTTACTGAGCGCCGCTCCTTGAAACAGTTACGCCAATACAGTACTTACTGCAGCGTTTCAAGAACATTTAGCCAGACATTTAGAACATTTAGCCAGAGCAACCCGTTCCATGATGCACAAATCAAACGCAACAGGTCCCTAGGAGGCTCTGTGGGATACTGGACAAGCTTAGCAGGATTGTTACTAAGTGAGACAAAACTGCAATGCTATAGGATCAACGCAGTGTTAACAGCATGTTTTCACTGCAGCTTTGCAATTGACAATCTTACATATTTATAGGACTCATTGCAGTGATCAGAGGACACCCTGCATGCACAACTCCGTCCAACAGCAAAAACCAAAGTAAAAAAAAGGATTCACAGAGAGAAAATGTGATGGTTTGGGGCTAGATAGCAGAGAAAACTATGGTTCCACCACTATTTTAATTCCTAGTGCATTAGACAACATATACACACCTCAGACGAATGGGCTTCAGTGTTCATAAATATCTTATCATGCAGACATTCCACAGTCAGAACTCCTCTAATATCAAGAATGGTCAGAGCCTTCCCTCTAACAGCATCTCCCAAAACTAAACACTAAAGCACGCCCCTATGAACTTGACCAGAACTTACGAGCAATTCTTCTCTTCTCCTCCAGTTTGCTGAGGACACTTTGTTTGCTTTTTCTCCTCTGCTCTTCCATTTTCTCCTTCGCTGTCTGCTAACAAAAAAAGCAAGAAACACGGGTTAATGGGAAAGCAAAACTAACAATACAATCACCAGAAACAAAAGCACAGACCAACTGGTTCTAGAGAACAGGATCTGCCAGTAGCCCTGGCTTTCACTATGATGAACTAGTGACACTGAGGTCACATTTCAAATCAACAGACAAAAAAATGTCAATGACTAACAAAATGAGTCTAAATGATGCTAGGCCATAGGTTTTCTAAAAGTGCTGATGTAGGACTCTTCAGTTCATGATGCACGTGCTGATGTCCCAAGAACACACAAACCCTCCCAACCTGGCGTGGCACCTCAAGAGATCACTGTCATATTTGCGCATTATTGTCAGCTTTACCCTTCAAGTAAAAATCGCAGCCTGTGGGAAACTACAATGCAGCTGGTGCACACCACTGTGACTGCCAGGTCTTGGCACACATGATGCAAGGCTAAACTGACAGAAACCAACAATCAAGCTGCCTTCGAAAAACTACTAAAAGGATTCAACTGGAGAGGAGAGAGCTGTGCTGCCTGCTGACAGGGGCCAAAATATCGGGTAAGCATAATTAACATGCTAAGAGCTTTCTGCAAGAGTGATTCAAATGAGTCCTGATGGGCAGAGAAAGAGACACGCTCCAAGAATGTTTAATTGTTTATGTTTGAGAACATGGCTCAGCAACAAGCAACATTTGGATGAAGCTCTGGAAGGAGGATCACACTAGAGATTTGGTTGGCAACGCCTTTGAACCAGAGGCCACTAAACTCAGAATGGAAATAACTCAAGAGCCATGCCTTAGGAGTAGAGTAAGTTCTAAAAGGTAACCTTCAATTTGCTTGTTAGGAAACTTCTTGCATTATTAACACACTCAATGCACGGATCTGTCTGGCACCTGTAAGTTACAGGATAACCTCTCAACAGGGCACATTCAGCCTTTCATCCTTGGTCACTGACCTTGCACCACTGAGCTGAGGGCATTGTTAGTGAAGGCTACTGGAAAGGTTCAACTTAAAAAGAGTTGAGTGATGTAAAAACAGAATCAATAAATAAAAGATACCAAAACATACATTCATTTTTAAGGATTCACAAATTCCATTAAAACAATAAGGTTAACAGTAGGTACTCATAACAGTTGAAACAATTAGCGGAACTGTTTATACAAAACAAGCATGGACAATGCCAATAGGTCTCACTTATGAATGCACTGTCAAGCCAGAACTAAAAATGAATTTACATTACTAAGGTTTCTCCTCCCATCTGTGCTGCTGCCAGAGACAAACGCCAAAAAGTATCTGGGTATCCAAGACATTTTAAAAGCATTACAATGGTATGTGGCTCACCAGAAAATTCAAGTAATGGGCAGAAAGATAGATAAACCAAATTATCACAGCTGTGAGGAAGTCAAACAAAATCTCTTCCCAATCAAAACAGGAGTTTCTGGCTCCCGACAAGAGGGCGGAACGCAAGCCCTCTCCTGGCGATTCTCCCATAATTGTACGGCGACATCTGCGCTGTCAAGCCAGACCATAACAAACGCTGTATTCCAAACAGAGCACAATCTAAAAGATTACCTAATGACAGAAAATAAACAATCGAAAGGAGTCTCAAAGCATGATGCTTCAGAACAAGTCTGGAACTTTGCTAGTTTAAACTAACAATTAGATTACTGGAAATCTAATTCGTCATCTTCAACAGTTGATAATAAGAAACTATTACAACCATGACAGAACACTTATAACGTGTAATAAAATGTCCATTTGCTCTCCTTTATGCTGGTCAAACAACAAGTGAAATTAAGCTATGAAGAGCACAATCATACATCCAATAATGAAACCAGTACAGTACCGGCAAGACCATTTCATGAGGGGACCGACACCATAGCATTTAGCAGTTTCAAATCAACAATCACATTCCAAAATTATACAGCGTAAAATACAGTAAATTAATCCTTGCATGCAAGAAGGTATTTTGGATTGATTGTTTATGTTCTGCTCAAAGGGGATGACTGAAGCACAGAATGGAGATGTTAACCTTCGAACTACTAAGATTATCATTAACTAGTAGTGATCTAAATTAAAGATTAGGAGATTCAAACTAGAGGAACAGGATTACACAATGCATGGTGGGAGTGAAGTATCTGGTTATGAGGAACAAAATGGCTTCTCAGAGAGAAGGCCAATGGCTGTACAAGGGTATATTAAAAAGGTGTATAATCATGAATATCAACCACCTATCAACAACGGACAGCCTACGGAATCTGGCAATGGACTAATAGCCATCCTCCCCTATGGATGAGTACACACCATCAAGCCTGCAGATTACCCTGCTGTAGTAGTGAAACAGAACATATTTGAGTACAACCTCTACTAGTCTCACTAATATTGTGATCACGTGGGAGGTGTGGAAAGGATGGGGAGGAAATGACAGAGTGAACGAGAAAAGTTGAATAGGTACGATGGCGCAGTTGTCCAATAATCTGTGCTGCCGATGTGTCCCCTAGGATTTAGTCAGCACGCAGCCTTCACAGTTGGTAACATTCACTTCATGAAACTCTTTCATGGTAAAGAAAAGTGTGATGCAGTTAAATCAAACACCAATCAGACAACCTAGTCATTTACGTTCAGGTTTCAACATTAAATACAAATAAAAAACAGGGATTCTGAATGATACAATGGTGATGACCTAAATATATTACACCTCAATAGTGGTGAAATCACCTCCTGCAAATATTTTGGGATCATCTAGAATTTTGCATTTAAAAAGAATAATCATTGGCAGTACGCAAGCAAAAATGTCAAGGGGCGGTTTACTGCAATTCAACTGCAAAAAGAACAACTGATGGACAGAATGCGGATCAATGTCATACATTCACCCCAGAACAGAGATCCGGGCCTAAATCCATCGTTTTTTTGCTCACCATGCCATTCCAGTTTGGACCCAGCCATGTGCAAATCAGTCTTGACCCTGCGTCCAATGGGAACAGTCCAGCCCGAACTGCCAAGCCAGGTCCTCCCTGGACTGGAAACAAGCATCCTAGGACCGGTTTCGGGCTTTCAGCCCTCATCAGCCCTGATAGCTTGACTCAGGTGGCATGGAAAGCATGGAACCCCGTATGGGCATACCCGTCCCACTCAGGGTGACAAATGCAAAAAGAACAATTGATAGATAGTTGTCAGTTCAGGCTGGACTGGTCTCACAAGGAACAGGGTCAAGACTTATTTGCATATGGCTGGGTCCAAACTGGGATGGTGTGGTGAGCAAAAGAATGATGGATTAAACCCATATCCTTGTGACTGGGGGTGAATTTTTGCATTGTCCAGCATTCCGTCCATCAATTGTTTCTTTTGCATTACTGCAATTCAACAGCAAAAATGGTTATCGTTTGTCAAAATACTGCATAGGTTTAAGAGCTAATTCTTTTACAAAGCAGCAACACAGGAAGGGAGATGCAGGACTATTGACAAATTCGAAGTGAAACAGTGGAGATAGTACTTGGTGCTAGCTCGCTACTTTTCTCATATGTACAACAAGTGTCACTGTCCATAGATGTGTGCTAACATGGCATATATTGAATAGGGTACACAAGCCTTCTTTCTGTACTGGTATTTACAGAATAAAATGCAATAGAGAGGCAAGAAACACATTTGACTAACCCATGGCCTTCTAAATAACAGACAATTGTGCCACACAAAACAAAACGATGGCGGTATTACGCGCCTCTGAGCTGTTGAAGCTATATATTCAAAGTCATCTGTAATTTTGTATGCAAACCTAACCGAAAAAAAATTGCAACCCTATCTTAAGGAAAATTTGTCCCAGTGACAAACGTTATGATTGGGATGAGAAATATTTTGATAAAGTCCTACCTGTACTCTTCCCCTATATAACAAGCTGGGGAAATAGATTTAGATCAGGTTTTAGAAGCCAGGAGCATGAGTGGGGTAGAAGATAAAAAGCTTAGCAGTATTCATTACAAGATCTGCATAGTTATTGTAAAAGTCAGTCGTAAGGTGACTGGTGGCATGAACACTTGTAGAACCTTTTAATAACAGGGTGCCCTGATTAGAATGATTCACTTTAAAATGAAAATAAAGCATCCAAGTATGGAATGAGTTGAATGAACTAAATAGTCACATAATCCAACTGCTGTTATAAATGAAATTAGGAGTTTGGTGGAATGGTTAATCTGCACAACTACTCATCTTTGGACAACATCCTCAAGGGCAGACTCGCTATACTTCCACATTGCCAGGAGGTTGCATGCTTAGGGGTTGCTTTCAGAGAAGAAAGGGTTGCCATAAGCCAAATAAGACCATGGTAGTCCTAACTGTAGAAGGGAATATCAAATAATGAATACGAACAGGACAGAATATTGTTACAACAATTTCAAAGGACAAAATATCTAAAGGTAAGTAGCCAGTGGAAGAGAAGAATTTAATATTCATAAATCCACATCTACGTACCTTGAATACATATCACCATGGTACATATGTGGAATTAGGGATAGTAAATGTATAGAAACTTACTGTTCGATATTTTGTTCTTCGATATTCTTGTAGCAATATTCTGTTCCGTCTGTATTCGGAATTCGAAATTCCCAGCCTACATCCATAGCCCCTTTCTAGTCATGGCCTCCAGCAGTGTGGGGCTGATTTGAACACTTTTTTGTAAGGCCTGATCATGGATTTCTCCACAGGCCCGGACATTCCTCCTTGACTGGAAAAAGCTGTGATGAAATGCATTGCAGACAAAGAAAAGAACAACTTGGTTGCTCCTAAAAGGTTTCAGTGTTAAGTACATACTTCCAGCAAGATGAACAAAAGCACAACCACAGTAACAGCAAATTACAAAATTGGCTAAAGATCACCAATCTGCTGCAAATCTGCGAGGGCACAGAGTAGATTAAAGGTGCCACAACAAAGCACTGATTTCAAAACCTCAACAGAACCGGTGTATTAGACCCAGCGGCTTCGGGCTGGCTAAGACGCATCGAAGCTAGTCAGAATCTACTGTTCCAAATAGAATTAGTATGATACCCTTGTCCAATAACCTGTCCTTACCGGATGATTGCTTGGCACCAAGCAGTCAGGCTTTTCCTCAGGGCTCGAGTGTAAAGTATTGGCACAACAACCCCCTTGCAACACATTGCTTACGCTAAAAAAATACTCCACCCCGTATGTATAAAAACACTCGTCTTTGTATTATACGCACACACTAATCAAAACTAGATACACATTGTATATACACTCTACAGTTATATGCAATTGTCAAACTTCATTGTATATATATTTTACAGTTTTATATATAATTGTCGGACTTTCCCATTAGTAGAAAGGTTAAGTAGTCACAGTTCTTTGACTACGCCTTGTGACCCAGCCCCTCAGTCTTCAACCTCACCAGCCAATGATACACATTGCCCCGAATGGTGCCCCGCTGACTAGACAGTCGCAACCACCTAACACAGAAAGAAGCAGTTACTTAGTTTTGTCCATCCGATTAGATCTCCAGGCGCCCAACAGAACCTGCACGAGTGCGTGATCAATACACCTCTCCACCCCCACCCCTCGTAGACAAAAGATTGTGATCCAGGAAGATGGTGTTTTTCCAAGTCTGGAGAAATGTTTTCCCCTCAAGCGGAGGAGTGACCTGCAGTAGGCCCCAACAGTCAGTTGCAGATTCTCACAAGGCACACAAAATCCCTAGGGTCTCGCCATAGTGTTCTGCAAAACAAAGCACCCTCTGGCTAGGGCCGGGGAAAGGGAGTCAATGACCTCGGACAGAGGCCGCAATGTCAGGCATTGTCGTCCTCCCGATCTGGAGGCCAAAGACAGTCTCAGCACCTGACTCAGGTTCCCCCGACACCCCTCGGACATCACACGCTCTGGAACGCAAATGAGCACAGGTCTCCTGGTTGCAAGCACAGGTCCTCCGATTCTGCAAGCTTCCCGTGCACTTCTCAAACTCCCCTCTTCCCAGCACCTCAGATGGCTGCTGATCTTGTGCACACCCTCCTCTTGCACAGCAAGAGGATGGTGTATGTCAGTATGGTCCTTGTCCCAAACACGATCACTTCCACCTGTCTCTTCCGCTTCCAGTATAATCCTTATGATCTTGTGTAGACAGTGAGATGCTTTGTGTCCCTGGGATCTTGTGGACAGGAGGCCAGCTCACCGGCCCTTGGAGAGTACTTCGGGACACAGGCCACAACAGTTTGCACTTAGATGCAGGCCAGCAACGTCCAGGCAAAACACAAACTCCATCAAGTGATAGTCTCATTTTTGGAGCACAACAAGTTCCAAGGCACCACAAGTAAGTGGATAATCCAGTTGCAGCCCCTCCTGCCCTAATGATTCCTCATGTCAATGTCCCAGTATCGAACCAGCGTAGTAGGGTTTTAAATCCAAAGGTTTGTCTACTTACGGAGGCCGAAGCCCCAGTAGTTATACCCACGTGGCCTTTGAAGATGCTATCAGTTCAACAGGCCACCTCTGAAATGCACAGGCCTTCTCTAAATGTTGTCCTGTCTGCTATCCTACCCCGGGAGGTTTGATCACAATCTTTAGTGGGCCCAAGACCCTGCCCCTTGGAATGCAGGTGCCAATTCCACCCCACCTAACCATATAAAAAATGCCCCTTCGAATCAGAGGTCCGCAGTTTCCAGTGAACACCTCATTTATGGTCCTTTATCAGGAATGCACAGATGTGGCTGCCCCCCTAGCATCAAGTTATGAATTAGGAGACAGGCTGCCAAGCACACAGAGCCCGAGCATCAAAATGCTCCCTTTCCAGCACTGTAATGTTGAAACCCCTCCAAATACCAGGGAGGATTCGCCATTACAAACTCATTGATACCAAACATTATTTATTTATTGATTTATTTATTTATATATAAAGATCCTTTTACTATTCTGCCCGTAGGAAATAATGCTCAACAGCCTTTACCTACACCCCCTCATGCTAATCCATTGCGAGTAGCAGCCCCAGTGTACAAACATTATTTATTTATTGATTTATTTATTTATATATAAAGATCCTTTTACTATTCTGCCCGTAGGAAATAATGCTCAACAGCCTTTACCTACACCCCCTCATGCTAATCCATTGCGAGTAGCAGCCCCAGTGTACCGAACCCACCATCCAGTGTCATTTACGACTCTTGCAGGTAACACATACATACACCTGCCCAACCTCCTCCCAACACTGCACCCTGTCAGCAGGGACACCTCTGATACAGCAGAAGAAATGCAAAACATTGGCATGTAGATTTATAAATGACAAACTGCATAACAGTACCCATGTACACAAGCCCACCAGGGTCAACCTGTGGCACAATCGATGAGGCACAACCAGTGAGTCATGCCCACGGAGGCGCATTTAAGATTGATGCCCCTGTATAGGTCTTACCCCATGACAAGGGATTTAGTTAACTTGAATCAGCCAATCATATATACAACGATCAACAGTATATATATATGACAAGCACAGCACTTAAGCACTGCATGGCGGTGCCAATCCCGCTCAAGTCCTAGCATAAGGTGGTCATAGCATGAGGTGAGCAGCCAAAAAGGTTAGGGAAGACCACGCCAACAAGGCCGGGTCTCACAAACGGCAATAGATGCCTAGCCACATTACACATAATTAGATATGTTTACAATACACATTAATTTATTCACTTAATCAGGAATGAAGGCTGCTAACCATTTTCAAATCAAGTAGATCAAAGTAGTTATTGTTCCCATTACACGGTTGTGCTAACTTATCAAATAACCATGTAAACACATGGGTAACATGCAGTCCTACACAAAACACTGAATATGTAGAGAGGGATGCAATGGAATTAAGATAAAGTTGCCTTTCTGGGACTCAGTAACTCCTAACTCAAGAAGCTCTTCAATTCTCAACCTCTTGGCTAGCGGCAGGGGTGGAAAATGTTTCCTAAAAATTCTCAATTGCTCTACTGGTATCCCACATGCTTCATTGCGTATACTCAACCATATGCTCTTGACCTATGCCTGAAATAAAACTGCGCAATCGCCACTTTTGAAATGTGGCAAATCATTGTGTTGTTTCGGGTCAATGGCAGAGGGGTAACCAGGAAAGTGTTTGTAAGAGAAAAGACCTTAGGAAATGGGAATAAATACCATCACCTAAAGGGAAACTTTATTCTACTCCTAATGTGTAAAAGGATTTTACAGCAAGAGAAATAATAAACAGAGGAGAAAGAAAAGGCAGTATGCAGCAGACACATAGACTCATTCAAAGGTTTCTATAGACCTCTTGACCATGTACATCGGCTATAAAGGTAATATCAATAGTAAGTTACTTGTAGAAGGCATGTGGGGTGGCATACATGGCTGCCACATAAAGCTTTCTCACAAAAACAAGCCTGAGGAATTGCACAGATGGCACACTAACACTCGGGGAATACATTTAGACATTAGCTGAAGAGATATTCCCTGTAGAAACTTGCAAACAAATATGTAGTTGTTGAGTCATATGTCAAGGGCAATCATAGGTACAAACTTGCCAGCAACTGTACCCCATAACGTGATGAAGAGCTAGCCAGCACAACAAAGTTAAACTCTACTGTGCACAAAAAAACATGGCAGCATGCCTGATATAAATGTAGTGCAGCACCTCTTCAGCCAAGAAGCAATATGGAGCACAAAGAAGAGTGAGAGCAGTATCCTTTCATGTAGGTGAAATTCAGACATCTTTAGGACAAAGAGGTTTGTAGCAAGCCCCACTCTGTCCTAGTGAACAGATGCCACAAATCACAGAGCAGACTCAAGAGTCTGTCAAAACAAAAGGCCTATGGTCGTAAAGCAATGCAAGCCACTTTACCCTCACCTCTCAATCGAGTGTTATGGGATCCTAATGGTTGTACATCTTCAGATGGTGCTGCCATAAACAGGGTGTGAGGATTTCTTGACTTCAGATAGCTGGCTTCAAACACGCTTACAAAAGAGGAACAGAAGAACTATTGCTTCGTTCAAGTGAAATTCAGGCAGGATCTTTCAGGCAAAGGCCATATGTGTTCTAAGCAACACTTTGTTCTCATGGGTGGAAAATGGTCCAAGGTTCAAATCAGCATGGAAATTGAAGCTTGCTCTCTCTTGTATATGTCAACATAATTATCAGGGATCTTTTCCATAAAGTCAGCTTCATATCACAGTTCGGCATCAGTTCATAAGACTGGTCATGTTAGCTTGGACAATATTGAGGCTCCACCTCAAGGCAGGCTTCATGATGGGTAAACCAATGTAAGGAAAATGAATTTACAGGTTAGTAAATATTCAACGAATCTAACCACAGAAATCAAGACTGAGAAGACTGTAGCACATTCTGGGTTAGGGAAGCACCCAAAAATATTATTGCAGCTCCTCAATGATAGGTGCTGGAGAATTATTTGACAGGGAGACTTTTGGCCTGGTTATCTATTGGAACTGTTTAGCTACACCTGGGTATTCTTGAATGTGTTATGGATCAGTTCAGTGCAAAATCTACTCTTAAAGATGATCATAGATTCTAGCAATTATTTCTTGGGGTTTCAATATGCAGTGATTGTGCATCACTGTATCTATGGGAATGCATCCAGTGCACCTGGCATAATCTTAAAAATAGGTTCAAAAGTTACCACCAAAGGATTAAGAACGCACCCTAAAGCCAAGCTCGAGGAACCTATCTACGCCTCTCGGGGATGCCCACGAAATCACGCAAGGCTTTGGGGCAAATTGATGAATTACCATTGACTGGGACAGGTAGACACAATGAGTAGGGGAGACTAACAAACAATTAAAAGTCTCAAATGTGCGAACTATGTGGTGCTCGCGGTGCTGCTTTGCCATTTGCTGTGTTCATATATGCAATAAAAGTCAATTAAAATAGTTTATTAAAATAAAAACACACACTCTTCAGTAATAGACTTATAGGTGCTTTCTAGAGCACCTCCCATGATGTCCACAGCTGACAAGGTTTTTAATCTCATATGTCTGGTTCAGGGTACAAATGTACCAGTCCCTGATGTCCATAAATCCAGTAGAAACAGGAATACGGAGGGGAGAGTAGCTGGCAGGGATAACCAGTATACCCTAAATGCCACTTCATTGTTGAGAGGGATAATGAGGCTTGCTTCCTACCTACTAGTTACAATAGAGATTTTCTGGTGATGGGGGCTCTCACTGATCCAGGGGAACTCACAACAGGCACTGGGATGTCATGTAATCAGTGGATTACAGGCTTAGACAAATGTGAATGTGTCAAAACTAAGGTAACAGTGTGCAAAATAAAAATGGACAGGAATGCGGCCCAAGTTACAACCAGTGGCTGAGATAAATTCCAGCATTCCATCATTCCCTTTTTGTAGACTTAATTCAACTGGTAGAGCATCAGCCAGTTCCCTATGCAAAGGTCTCTTATATACAGGTCAACCATACCTCAAAACAATGTGTGAGGAACTATCTGGATCATTTCCCACTCACTGCATGAGTACATATCCTCCTCTTTGGGTCATGGTATCCACAATGTTCTAGACCAGGAGGCACTTGCCCGGACACTAGGCTATTCACGCAGGGCTACTACCAGCCTAGAGACCAACTGTAGTCTAATGAATCTATAGTAATCAAAACCTGCAGTGTGTCATGAGGACGGGCCTTCCATCTCCGTGTTCAAAAAGAGATGTGTGGACTATGGATTTGGACTGCCTCTTTGATAGAGGGGCAGGCAATTATGCCTTTGACAACCCCAATAAATTAAATTCTTTTGGATGGAATCAGGGAAAATTTGAAGCAGTTTGCTAAGACCTCAAGATTGCACAGGATTCTGGTACAGATCCAAGCTGCTAGGAGATAAGATTTTAATAGTGTTTTACAGAAAGACGTCCTGGGATGGGCTAGAGTTCACCATCTGCAGTTGTAACAAGCATTTGCAATGCAATAGGTCTCGCAGTTACGCGAGTTTAAGCTATTGGCATTGTAAATGACAATGCCTTTTATTTAGGTTTTTAAAACGAAACCAAAAATAAAAGGCATTTTTATTTGCAATGTCAAGAGCTTAAACTTGCCTAAATGCAAGACCTATTGCATTGCAAATGCTTGTATTTTCAGAGTGCCTGAATATGATTGGCTGTAGTTGCTAACAGGATTAATGAGAAAGTACAGAGGTAAAGCTAGGATGGTTATTTTTTTTATCTCTAAAAATAAAAACGGAACAATAAAATCGCATTTGTGAATTGGGCTTCCCAAGCTGATCGCAAGATTAAGCAGAATCGCGCTAAGATGTGGTGGGAAACAATTTCTAAACAGATTGCAAAGGCATTTATGTTATCGCACAGACACACAAAACGGCCTTGGTTTTTACGTAGAGGTAGAAGTCGGGTAATGGAGACAGTGACACATTTTTGTGCCTGTACATATTAAAAATTGTATTGCGGTACCACATGTATACTTGAGACCTTGAAGCAGAATATTGTCACATATGTGATAAAACAGAGAATAATAGATGTATTTACCTGCTTTGCAGCTTGCTTATTTAAAATGTGTTTCCTGGCTGAAGCACAGACTGGCTCCATTCTGATTTTTATTGATGAAAACTTTTTTTAGCTGTAATGAAAGGACATAGAGCAGGAGAGGCAGAGGTCTAGGAGAAAAAACAGGGGCAGAGAGCAGGGGCAAAAAAGATGGGCAGAAATAGGCGATGGGGCAGAGAGCAGTGGAGAGCTAGGACAGCAAGAGAGAAAGGACAGGACACGGCAACTCCCACCAGTGATGTGTGTGGCAGCTACCGCCGCTATTATAGAACAAGCATACGGCGAGGTCCGGGGCTCCAGCAAGAGGCCACCGTCCCTGCACCCCACCCCCCAAACCCCCGAGCACGCATGAGAGGACTGCAAGCTGTAGTAGACCGGCGTGCGTCCTGTAAACACAGTCCGACACATCTCCCCAGATTGGCGCCAGCACACATTACACACCGCTGTGACACCCTAACTGCTCCATTATGCAATCTTGAGGGTGGAGGGGCAGCTGCAGAGCATGAGACGTGAACACTGACTGTTGTTGAAAGAAAGAAGAGCAAACGAAAGTGAGGGATGCCAGGATAACACGATTAAGTTCACAGCCCTTGGTTTGAACACATTCTCAGATTTTAACACACATTTCCCTGTGCCAAAGCATGCTAGATATTTAAAGAGGAAAGTGAATTGTAAGCTCGTACAACCTTCACCGTGTGAATCCAGTAAATATAAGACGCAGTGCTACACTCGTCTGGTGTAGTGAAGTTAGTCACGTCACCTCTCACTCGAGTGTACGGCACATACAACAATATAAGTTTCGACCTCTTCTGCGACCCTTGCCTTTAAAAGCGGTTAGTTAGAAAAGAAAGCCTGGACACATTAATTATACTAGGCGTACAGAGTTGCTCAATACCAGACCGATTCGCCACGCTCTGATAGTTTAAAGAAGTTACAATGTTACCATTGCTGAAGTGTACGGTGTAGGAGAGTGGGGTCTGCAATCCTATGGTCACCCGAGATTTTTGCTTTTTGCTTCACTGGTTTACGACTTTCCCTGGCTGTGGGCCTGCTAATCAGACCCACAGCCTAGCTGTTCTCTCTCTAAATTGACAACCATGTACTTTAGGTGCATTTACCAATTGGTACTGGGCCACCTTATCAGTCCCTGTACAGTATACCTTTGGTATCCAGGGCATAGGTGTACCCAGGGCCTACCAGGGGCTGAAGCATGTATTATGCCACCCCTGGCTGGCCATCTAAAATTGACACAACTGGCTGCACGACAGCTGGGGCAAGGTGGTGTAGTCACCCTTTGCTATAGATATAGTATACCTATATCTAACCCTAAAATGGACACATATATTCCTATCAGTCACTCCTATGGCAGGCCTTAACAATCCTGAAGGCAGAGTGCTTGGAATTATGTGAGATGGGGCTCTGGCATGAGCTGAGCCCGTTTGCAGCTTGCGGAACCAAGTCCTAATAGCTGTTCCATGATAACGCTATACCATATACTCTTAAGTGCATTATAATCCTTGCGGTTAAATGCTAACTCTGGTATAACATTATCAAAACATGTCGAGTAAGGTGTCATACGATTTGGAATACTACCCCCTCGCTAATTCTGGCGACGGGGGTAGCATTCCACCCTTCTAGAGGGACACGACATGTATGTAACTGTGAACCCCGGTTAAAGTTAACTCGAGCCTCAGCATCACAAAATGGATGCTGCCACCACAGACACAAGTCTGACCTCCTGCTGCTGGGAGTCCTTCCAGCGAGGATGGCTTGGACAAAGGGTTTCCTGCCTTGGGAGGTGCTAGCACCACCCCAGACAGGATTTTGTGTATTGAGGTAGGGAGGCCTGAAAGGAATGAGACATGCCTGGGGCACACAAGGTGCCCTGTGCATACACCGGTTCAAACCAGTTGCTGGGGCATCCCTGCCCCAGCTCTGGCGGGAAACCGGACAAAGGATAGGGGGTGTAACCACCCCCCTTCCTGGTCCCACCCAGGGGAGGGATCTAGTCAGTAGTGCAGCCCCCTTTAGGAGAATAAAGGTAGGAGCTGGTCCCATTCCAAATTAGATTATCCTGAACTATTCAACAAGAAGAAACTCTGGCCTTCGACGTTCTGCTCCACAGAAGACTGAAGAATCTCCCTTGTGGGCAAGGAGTGTCCACCCTGCACAAGCAGGCACCATCAAGCGTCCAGCGGCTTCCCTTTGTCGTCTTCCCTCGAGGATCCAGACTTCAGAGCCCGACGAGACCCGGATTCCCAGACCTCTCCGACCTCAACCTACATCTGCAGCACAGCTGAGACCCGTGGGTGCGACGAGACACGTGGGACCGGCCATCTTGGAAGAAACTGCACTTCGCTTCCAGCACAACTCCCGAGGTAAACTCGACCAAGTGCTTTGGGGACTGAGAAGCCCCAGCCCCGAGCAGCGCCTGCACCGAAGATCAGCCCTCCAGCATCCACGATATCTGCGTGGGGCCCTTCTGTGTGGTTCCTGCTCGCCGCGTTGTCTGGTCACTTGCCGGCTGGCTAGTGGCCTCCTAGACGACGAACCTTTGAATTTTCACTGCTGGTCTGGTTGCTCCAGACTGGCCCTTGCTCCCTTCCAAAAGAGGGGCACCCCGGACTCTCCTAGTCCGCACCGGAAGCTTTCTTCACTCACCGCGTGGGTTGCCTTTGCCAAGGCCTGTTGACGCCGATTCCGGATCCGACAGCGAGAGCCTGCGTGGGACAGCTCGTGCCTCCATCCTGGTCGTCGAAGACACCTCCTGGTCCACGTGGCTGCAGAGTCAAGCGTCCACTCTTCACCTGATCGCGACGACGACATCTGGTTCCTTCCTGGTTCCACTCCAGTCACTGGCTAGTGACTGTGAACATTGTCCCCTCTGCTTTCAGGTCTCCTTCTTCACCAATCCACCCTTGGATTGCACCGGACATCTTCCTCCTGGTCGCCTGCAGCATCTTTTCTTTCAGGCTCCATAGACTTCAACGCGAGAACCCGAAGCACTTTGACACCTGTGCACCCGCAGCCCGTGGGTGAGGTAACAAGAGCATTTCGGTGCTCAAGTGTAGTTTAACTGTCCTAGTGTCCAGTTCCACAGTCGTTGTTGTCCTATCTAGTCAGGATTGTCCGTACTCACCTTTAACTTGAACTGTACTGTCCATAGACGTTGTTACGCATCTCGCGTGTGAGTTCACAGTCTGCACACGCGTTCCGTGGACCTCCTATTACTTACATGAAGTTAGTGTAGCGTGGTCCCATCGATCCTACAGCCTCTGGACAGCTCCATTTCCCTTATTGACTTTCACATTCCACTTACTTAGTATATGGTTTGTCGTGCCCCTAGGGCACCATTGTAATTTTGTGCAACTTATCGTATTTTTCGTAAGAGATTGTCATGTGCTTAGCCCTCTGACCTCATAAAGAGTTCAGAGGTGTTGTTATTAATAAAAAGACTGTTTATTTTCATAACAACCTGTGTGGTGTCCTTTCATCTGGTATTCAAGGGGTTATATTGTGCTAAAACAGCTGGCTTCACATGCCAAAAGAGTTTAGCCTAAGACTGCTTTGTCCATGCTACCATTAGGATAGCTGGTCTATAAGGTTGACTTACAACCAATCACCATAAGGGTTGTTTGGACTGATAAAAGGTGATCACTAGAACTAGTGAGCATCATATATCAGGCCAACTTCTCACATACGGCTCATATATCCAGTTAATAAGTAGCCTCCTCCATGGCACTCACCTGTAAAAGCTGTCAGTCGTAAGAGAAATCAAATAGCTCCTGGTTCCGGCAGTTTACGTGCCGCTAAATATGCTAATGCTGCCGGAGAGCGCCGTCGGCCTTATTAAGTAATGGCGACATGTTACACTGCACCAGAGGTGCCCAAGTAAGATGGCGACAGGAGGACGCAGCGCCGCCTGGGGTCTGTAAATGAGACTGCCGCAATATTTAAAAAGGGAAAAGATGAGTTACGGGTCCCAGGAGTGGGCACGCGTGAAGAGGCGGCCGGAGCGAGCAGTAATCCCGCAGACTGCTCCAAGAGGAGTCCTGTAAGGAGAGCTGGTGCGGAGGGGGCACGAGGCACATTGTCGGTGCCTGCCCCTCCACGCTGGGTATGAGAAGTCCCCAAGTAGTCCGGTGAGTGGGGCTGAGTTTTGAAGTACTTGGGGGCATTATTGGCTTACCGAGCAAGTGTGGCTCCAACGTCTGACATGTGTTTACGGAGCCTATGTGGCTCCAACGATCGGCGCAAGACGCCGTGAGAGTGCACATGGGCTGTCCCGGCAACCTCGCTCGAGAAAGTGAAAGCGTGGGGGAGCGCGAGAAGATATGCTGCTAACGCCACCGAACACGTTCACAGCTCATGACTGCAAAAGCACGCGTTCACAGCTAATGTCTTCAAGAGCGCGTGCACATATCCTGTCCCGCATCGCTAAACTAGGCGGCAACAATAGATCTTGCTTACGCGAGCACCGCATGCGCTGCATCGCTAGGCAAGACCTAAAAAGGATTCAACAGAATGCACAATATTTTGCACTGATGCCAAATGTCAGCATTTTTTACTGGTTATGCTCAGGGATCACTAGGCACCTTAGGACCCGTCAATGGGCCTACCAGAAAGGTACTTAAAGTATGCATCCTTCAGGTTCACAAAGCATAACTATTCTCTGGACCAAATGAGTGCACACATTAGCCAGATTTAGAATTTTGAACCTTTGGAGACTAAAGAAGCTCTAAAGAAGCTCTAGAAGTGGTCAACCTCTACACTTTTGGGAAGTGTTGTCTACAGTCCACTTCCTCCTTAATTTGTGACCAAGACAGAGGAGGCCCTAATCGCAAGGAGAATAATTGCATAGCACAGACATCCAAACCACATAGCGGACACAGGAATTAGTAGTAATATGTAAATACTGGTAACAGTGATGCACACGCCGCCCCTTTCACTCATGTCTAAAGGAAGTTGCATGTGATCCTGGATTCGCAGTGACAAAGTGGCACTACCAATAAGAGGACATGGACGCTTGGCCAAAATTAACAGCTGGCATGTGTGCTGGATTTTCCAACTCAGGTGACATCTGGTGTTGAGGCAAACTAAGTGGAGGTCACGATTAGAGTCTTAAAGCAAAACAAGACCTGGCTATGAAAACAGCAAAGTCTTAGACTGCAGTAAGTAAAATTGGGCTCTGGTTGGCAGAGGCAGGCCGGAGCGAACCAATATGAAAAGAAAGTTTCAGGCACCAAGCTAAATAAATGTCCTCTGCACTGGGCTCATTAGTGTACAGATTTGTGTTCAATTAGTATATTTCTCCTTCATGCAAGGAAATAGCAAAGAGAATTGGCTAGGATGCTTCCATGATTAGGGCAGAATGCCAGAATACCCAGATAAGGCCGGAGGCCTGAGATTAGTACCGGAAGTATTTTTTCTAAAGGCATGGGTAGTGGAGTTATTAGGCACACGAGCTTGAGTAGTGCAGAATCATGCACTTGGTTATGGAAGGTCATTTAGCAGCTCTTTCTCAAGCCTTGGGAAATCCTTTTTTTAACACTCATCATTATCAGGTGCTTAAGAGTCTGTGTCAGCTGAAATAAAGACTACTACTCACACATGCATAGATTTGGGCCAAGAAGCAATCAGGCAAGCTTACGCATCAGTCACAGGATAAAGTGGGCAGCATGGTATGTTTCGAAATTTCAATAAGACAGACCCCATTTTTCCAAGGTCCTGTGTCCTGACCAGAGGCCCGGGGGACAGTGCAAATGCGTTAATCACAACACCTAACAACTCATCAAATCCCAATGTTAGCCAGGACAAACATACTGGCAAGGGAGGAATAAACACCTCACCGGTTCCAACGTTCCTTGCAAGGATCAGCCAAGTTCACAGCGGAACCAGTTGTGCCACTCCATGTACAGCACGAGGATAACAGTATGCGCCAGGAACCCTATTGGAATGAACGTGGAATTCTGTTGCTGAAGAAAAAAACGGAGCAATAAATTTCAGAGCGATGTTAAAACAAGCACTGGCAAAACCAATAGATTTTGCCTATGTGAGAACTATTGGCTTTGCCAATGTCTTTTAGCCATGTTTTAGAGTAGAGTGGAGTAGAGTTGCTTCGAGTGAAGTAGAGTGGAGTGGTGTTCAGTAGAGTAGAGTGGACTGGCATACAGTGGATGGGAGTGGCATAGAGTAGAGTGGACTGGCGTAGAGGGGACTGGCAAAGAGTAGAGTGGCGTAGAGTAGTGTAGAGTGCAGAGGCCTGGAGTGGCGTTGAGTATAGTGGCATATGGTAGACAAGAGTGGTGTGGCGTGGAGTAGAGTGGTATGGTATGGCATGGCGTGGAGTTGAGTGGCTTGAAGTAGCATAGAGTAGAGTGTGGTAGAGCAAAGAGGGGTAGAGCAGCGCGGCATAGAGCAGAGTGGCGTACAGTAGAGTGACTGAGTGGAGTGGGGTAGAGTGACGTATAGTGGCACTGTGTAGGGTGGGGTAGGGTGTGGTAGAGTGATGTATAGTGGCACTGTGTAGAGTGCGGTGTGGTAGAGTGATGTATAGTGGCACTGTGTAGAATGGAGTTGGGTAGAGTGACAGATAGTGGCTCTGTGTAAAGTGGAGTTTGGCAGAGTGACGTATAGTAGCACTGTGTAAAGTGGGGTTGGGTAGAGTGATGCATAGTGGCACTGTGTAGATTGGAGTTGGGTAGAGTGACGGATAGTAGCACTGTGTACGGTGGGGTAGAGTGATGTCTAGTGGCTCTGTGTAAAGTGGAGTTGGGTAGAGTGACGTATAGTAGCACTGTGTAGAGTGGTGTGGCTTGGCGTACAGTGGAGTGGCACAGATAGGAGTGAAGTGGGTGGGCATAGAGTACAGTAGAGGGGTGTAGAGTGGAGGGGCACAGAGGGGAGGGGCATAGTGTAGAGGGGAGGGGCATAGAGTAGAGGGAAGTAGAGTGGCATGGAGTTGAGTAAAGTGGTGTGGAGAAGAGTGGCGGAGAGTGTAGTGGCATAGAGTACAGTGATGCAAAGTGAAGTGGTGCACAAAGGGCAGCGGCATAAAGTGGTGCAGAGTAAAGTACGTACAGTGCAGTGGCATAGACTGCAGAGGGGTGGAGTGCTGTAGAGCAGAGTGCATAGAGTGCAGTGGTGTAGACTGCAGAGGGGTGGAATGCTGTAGAGCAGAGTGCAGTGGCGTAGACGGCAGAGGGGTAGAGTGCTGCAGAGTGGAATAGAGCAGAGTGCACAGAGTGTCGTGGTGTAAACGGCAGAAGGGTAGAGTGCTGTGGTGTAGACGGAAGAGGAGCAGAGTGGTGCAGGGTAGAGCAGAGTGCCGTGGGATAGAGGGGTGTAGAGCAGAGTGGGTAGAGTGCAGTGGCACAGAGGGGTAAAGTGGTGTAGAGCAGAGTGGGTAGAGTGCAGTGGCACAGAAGGGTAAATGGTAGAGCAGAGTGCAGTGGCACAGAGGGGTAGAGTGGTGCAGAGCACAGCAAAGTGGGTAGAGTTCAGTGGCACAAAGGGGTAGAGTGGTGCAGAGTGGGTAGAGTGCAGAGGGGTAGAGTGGGTACAGTGCAGTGGCGCAGAGGGGTAGAGTGGTGCAGAGTGGGTGGAGTGCAGCGGCGCAGAGAGGTAGAGTGCTGCAGAGTGGAATAGAGCAGAGTGCACAGAGTGTCGTGGTGTAAACGGCAGAAGGGTAGAGTGCTGTGGTGTAGACGGAAGAGGAGCAGAGTGGTGCAGGATAGAGCAGAGCAGAGTGCCGTGGTGTAGAGCAGAGTGGGTAGAGTGCAGTGGCACAGAGGGGTAAAGGGTAGAGCAGAGTGCAGTGGCACAGAGGGGTAAAGGGTAGAGCAGAGTGCAGTGGCACAGAGGGGTAAAGGGTAGAGCAGAGTGCAGTGGCACAGAGGGGTACAGGGTAGAGCAGAGTGCAGTGGCACAGAGGGGTAGAGTGGTGCAGAGCACAGCAAAGTGGGTAGAGTTCAGTGGCACAAAGGGGTAGAGTGGTGCAGAGTGGGTAGAGTGCAGAGGGGTAGAGTGGTGCAGAGTGGGTAGAGTGCAGTGGCGCAGAGGGGTAGAGTGGTGCAGAGTGAGTAGAGTGCAGTTGCGCAGAGGGGTAGAGTAGTGCAGAGCGGGTAGAGTGCAGAGGGGTAGAGCGCAGAGGCGCAGAGGGATAGAGTGCAGAGGGGTAGAAGAAGCAACCTGGAAAGGGGCGGTGGGCGGGACAAAAGAAGCAACCTGGAAAGGGGCGGGTGGGCGGGACAAAAGAAGCAACCTGGAAAGGGGCGGGTGGGAGGGACAAAAGAAGCAACCTGGAAAGGGGCGGGTGGGAGGGACAAAAGAAGCAACCTGGAAAGGGGCGGGTGGGAGGGACAAAAGAAGCAACCTGGAAAGGGGCGGGTGGGAGGGACAAAAGAAGCAACCTGGAAAGGGGCGGGTGGGAGGGACAAAAGAAGCAACCTGGAAAGGGGCGGGTGGGAGGGACAAAAGAAGCAACCTGGAAAGGGGCGGGTGGGAGGGACAAAAGAAGCAACCTGGAAAGGGGCGGGTGGGAGGGACAAAAGAAGCAACCTGGAAAGGGGCGGGTGGGAGGGACAAAAGAAGCAACCTGGAAAGGGGCGGGTGGGAGGGACAAAAGAAGCAACCTGGAAAGGGGCGGGTGGGAGGGACAAAAGAAGCAACCTGGAAAGGGGCGGGTGGGAGGGACAAAAGAAGCAACCTGGAAAGGGGCGGGTGGGAGGGACAAAAGAAGCAACCTGGAAAGGGGCGGGTGGGAGGGACAAAAGAAGCAACCTGGAAAGGGGCGGGTGGGAGGGACAAAAGAAGCAACCTGGAAAGGGGCGGGTGGGAGGGACAAAAGAAGCAACCTGGAAAGGGGCGGGTGGGAGGGACAAAAGAAGCAACCTGGAAAGGGGCGGGTGGGAGGGACAAAAGAAGCAACCTGGAAAGGGGCGGGTGGGAGGGACAAAAGAAGCAACCTGGAAAGGGGCGGGTGGGAGGGACAAAAGAAGCAACCTGGAAAGGGGCGGTGGGAGGGACAAAAGAAGCAACCTGGAAAGGGGCGGGTGGGAGGGACAAAAGAAGCAACCTGGAAGGGGGCGGGTGGGAGGGACAAAAGAAGCAACCTGGAAGGGGGCGGGTGGGAGGGACAAAAGAAGCAACCTGGAAGGGGGCGGGTGGGAGGGACAAAAGAAGCAACCTGGAAAGGGGCAGGGTGGGAGGGACAAAAGAAGCAACCTGGAAAGGGGCAGGGTGGGAGGGACAAAAGAAGCAACCTGGAAAGGGGCAGGGTGGGAGGGACAAGAGAAGCAACCTGGAAAGGGGCAGGGTGGGAGGGACAAAAGAAGCAACCTGGAAAGGGGCAGGGTGGGAGGGACAAAAGAAGCAACCTGTAAAGGGGCAGGGTGGGAGGGACAAAAGAAGCAACCTGAAAAGGGGCAGGGGGGGGGACAAAAGAAGCAACCTGGAAAGGGGCGGGGGGGACAAAAGAAGCAACCTGGAAAGGGGCGGGCGGGGGATAAAACAAGCAACCTGGAAAGGGGCAGGGGGGAGGGACAAAACAAGCAACCTGGAAAGGGGCAGGGGGGGGGGACAAAACAAGCAACCTGGGCAGGGGAGGAGGACTGAAAACACAAGCCCTCCCATATAGTGTTTGAACACCATTGAAGTAGCTCCAAAAACGGAAGCAGTGGAAGGACACAAGTACTTGGTCCATGCTCCAGGTAAGGGCCAAATACAAGAGAACATGACGTTTGCATGCCATCACAAACGGGGGGAAAAGCAAATGAGAGTGATGCTAAAGCTAACAAATGATAAGCTATGGCTGGCTGTATAGGCGAATCCTAAACATTATATTTGCGTTCCTAATAATATCCTTTCAGATTTAATGTGGTCCCTTTCTCATGAAGGGTCACCGGTGAGAAGGTCATAAAGACATAGAATAGGGGCAGGAAAGCACAGTGATATCTGTAGAACCTACAGCCTTTTTACGTTCTACTCGGCTCTCAAACAAATAATCCTCCCTGATGAGAAAGCACAGCCAAGCATATTATTTCTCACCTCTCCTTCTCCTTCCCAGGGGTCTTGGCAGAAACTACACCTGCTTCCAAACTCCTAATTCTACTCTCTTGGGCTGTGATTCACTTTACAGCAGAGGATAAGGCTTCTCCCAGAGCCACCTGGATCTCTGCTAAAAAAAATGTGCACGACTACAGCATCAGTGCTAAAACACTTGATTCCCAATACACCACACAAGGAGGAATGGGAAAAAAACATGACCTCTTCAGTTGAATGTCAAGCAGAGTATCAATCTCATGCCGTAGTGACATTTCAAAAATACCACAAAAGCTTTGTTAGTGTACACTTTAAATAAACATGTTAATGTTTGCTTCCAACAAATTTCTATTGTGCTTTAATTCTTGGGTTCTCTAGGAAATAGACTGGTGGCAGTAAAGAGGTTTCCTTGAAGGAGGTAGACATCATAACACCCCATCTCCAGGCCGAGGATGGAAACGAAGCAATAGGGAATAAATAGCCTACTCCAAAAGGGAACTTGTTGATGCAAGGCTCAGTAGAGTGAAATGTAGGTTCCTCTAAGGCGGTATTAGCCATTAAGCAGTGGTCTCCTGAGGAGAGGTCTACCTATAATCACAGAAAGTGGTACAACGCAGAACTGAAGGCAAAATGTGGAATTTTCCCTCTCCCCACATTGCACCTCTTTTAGACAAACCAGGCTGCACAATGAAAGCAAATGCATCATGCTAAGAGTTCAAACATTGACGGTTTTAGGGGGGCTGTAAACATTAGGGATCTACCCATGTGCTAGTGCTGTAGAGCACAAGAGGGTGGTATCCATGTAGAGCATAAGAGAGTTGTATCACCACTCTACTTTTATGATGACAACGTTTGATGTCAAAGGTCACTCACCTCTCCATCGCTGTCAGATATAACAATAAAAGCATTTGCAAAATTTCGCTTTTTCGTGGACTTCCATAGACTCCTGTGCTCTTGGCTTTCACTCTCATAGTCTTCCTTGGCCTTCTCCTTGGAGCCAGTGGCCTCTGAGTCCAGCTTCCTCCTCTTCAAAGGCATTCTTCACTATAGAAGAAAACACACAAGATATATTAGCAAGGGGTCAAAAACCATCAATACCCGCCACTGGTTCATAGTTCAACTGGAGACGGGTAGGCAGGATTATAAAGGTGTCGACGGCTGTATGGGTTAATTTTATTAGGTATAGCCTCTAGGAGCAGTCATTGCTGCTCACAGTCGCAAATGCAGAGAGAGGACATTCATAAAGATTGTAGGCAGCTTTTAAATGTGAACTATATACTTATTAGGAGAATTTCAACCGTGTCCACAAAACAAAATATAAACAGTGATGTGAATAAATATTCGTATTTTGCAGCCTAATTTCTCCAAAGATTGAACAGAATTAAGAAAAATTAGTCCTCAAAGCATGTACCTCAACTAGGGCACTGTGACTGGGACAAGACAAAAGAAAATGTTATTATATTGATGAGTTACTATAAGAAAATGGCCTGTAATGGGAGGGCAAGAGGAGTGAATAGATCAAAAACATGCAGTGGGACAGAACCTTTGGCAAAGCCAAAAAGGTCTAAAGTCAGCTTCCAGTCTTTTGACTTTGCAATGGATGCTCCATTGTGGTTTCTGTAAAACATTATTTATTTATTTTAAAATTTTGTATAGCGAGAACAAGACCCCGAAGGGCATCATTATTGTTGAGTGGTCTCAAAAAAGCACACATTGCCTTAGTAGTCCTAGGCCTGAAGGGAAATTTTTTTAGTGTGGTTGTGCTCCTTATGAAAGACCACAAATAAGTGAGCCAATGTCTAAAATGGGTTGATCCACTGCACTACGCTGTAGTGAGCAGATGAAATACGTGCATGACACAACAAATAACCAATGGATGAATGGGATTGCTGAAGACCCTTTCAAGTATCAAATGGTCTTTGCTAATTACAAAACTAGAAATTCCCACTCTGGGGGTCCCCGTACACATCAAACTAGAATACTCTACTTGTGAGCAACCCACGTAGCCAAAATCACATCGAAAACTTTTGTTCGCTCAATTTACTGTGGGTTAGAAATTGGGTTCCCGGTTGACTGGGGTCAAGCAGTAACCACAATCCTAGTCAGGGTAAGGCAGAAGCTCACCCTCTGGTAGCTTGGCATAGAGCAGTCAGGCTTAACTTTAAAGGCAATGAATAAAGTATTTGTGGAAAACTTCAAAAACTAAATTAGTGAAAACTCTACACAAAAATATTCCACATCAGGTTAGAAAAATAGAGCTTAATTTAAAAAAATCAAGACCAAAACGAAAAAAATTTAATAAGTAGAACTTGAGATATCGAATTTTAAAGTTTATAGTAAAAAAAATAGCACCAAGTAGCAAGAGGAGCTATTTGGGATATCTGTTAACGCCAGACTGGGCCAAAGTCAAATGTTCAGGTCGACCACAATGAAGCACGGGCCGGCTAAGGGGATCAAGTTAAGTCAGCTAAACAAAGTACCTTGACCTGGTTGCGGAACAATGCATGGATCCTTGTTACAGATGTGTCGCGCAGCAAAGGCAATGCGTCAGTTCTGAGATGCAATGAGGCTGCAGTGCAAGGTCCTGATGCACAGAGAATCCTGTCGACAGGGCTTGCAATGCGAAGGTCAGTGTCAAGGATGCAAGGCACAGTGGAGACCATGCATCAGTTCAGATGAGCGGTGAAACTGCGATGCAGCGGTTCAGTGTCGTCGTCAAGGCTGCCGTCGACGAGGGATAGGAGGAATTTGTACCGAGAAAAGTACACAGTGTCGGTCCCATGATGCGAGAAGCAGCGGCGATGTGAGTCTTTTGATCCAGTCCAATCCACGCAACAAGGGCAATGCATCAGTGCTGTTCAAGATGCACCGCTCAGCCAAGGTGATGCGTCGGTCTGCCCGGGAAGGCCTTGCTCAGCAGACGAAACGTTGGTTCCGCTGGGGAAACACCTTAAGCCCATTTCTAAAGGTCCAGGATTGTAATGCAATATGTGTTGTATTTACGTGACTTACATGTATTTATATTACAAATAACAATGGCTTTTAATTTTTTTCAATAATACTTAAATAAAAGTTATTGTAATTTATAATGGCAATAGCTTAAAGTTTTGTAAATAACTTTTGTGAAGATTATGTTCAGTGTATTTTATTGTGACGAAAATCCAAGAACAGAAGTGAAATATTAACATCTTTTGGTTACATATGTAATAAAGCTTGAAACATTGAGAGAACATATTTGAACCAGGTGTTGTTGAATGGTTGCACAGATTGATGCTTTGGTGGCACTGAGTGATGTTGTGATGGCTAACAAGTGATGCTGTGGCGTTCAGTGATGCTGTGGTAGCGCATAGTGATGTTGTGGTACTCCGGAGTGATGCTGTGGTGGTGCGGAGTGATGCTGTATGCTATGCTATGTTTTGTTTTGCTATCCTATCCTATGTTTTGTTTTGTTATGCTATGCTATCCTATGCTTTGATTTGTTATGCTATGCTATGCTGTGTTTTGTTATGCTATACTTTGTTATGCTATACTATGTTTTGTTATGCTATACTATGTGTTGGACCCGGTCCTTTGGGCAGGTTCACCCCGTGACTTTTTGCTTTTTCCTAGCCTGTTTTTGGAACCTGAGTTGGTGATTTTTAGGCCTCTGCGCACTTCTTCACTGTGGTACAGTGTAAAGTGCGTGTGCTCTCTGTGTATGTGTGGTGAGCGCCCTGCCCTCCCATAGGAATGAATGGGGAATATGTGTGCCCATGGTAGATTCCTGATGCATGGGGAGTGCAGGGTTGAGTTTGATATGTGTGAACTCGTGAGAGTGAATGCTGCATAATGGTATATTCGGCATGGCTGTATCTAGTCTAGAAGCGCCACTTTTAGAAGTTGGCATAATTGTGTGGTGAGTCTGCTAGCACGTGATTGGCTGATGGGCCTGGCCCAGGCATGCCTGGGCCTGCTGGTGGATGGACTGTCTGGTGAGTAGGACGGGGTCTGCAGGGCCCTGGAGGAGGGGGTCTGAGTCAGCCGTAGATGAAAGGCCCCCATCTGCTGTTAGGGAGGGGAGGAAAGAGCGTCTGGTGGAACCAGGCTGTGCCTGGCGGCCCACCCCTGATGGCTCTCCCTCCTGATAACCCACTGTCACCTCTGACCTGAGGCTGACAGGAGAGGGAAACCAGATACACCCAGGGCTTAGGGCTCGCTTACACAAAGACTTCAAAAGACTTCAAAGCCTTTTCTGTGTATAAGAAGGGGCTGTGTTCCCTTCCAATTTGTTCTTGTCTTGTTCTTACTTCGGACTGGAATCTACCAGGGGCGGGCGCTGCCCAGCCCCTGGATGCCTGGACTTCTGGGGGACCCCTCTGCCTGTCCTGGAAGAATGGGGGACTTTGCTTTACCCTGGAGGGACTTTGCTGTATCCCCTGAAGGACTTGGCTGGACTTTTCCTCTTTAGCGCCTGTGAGCGCTTCGCTGGGACAATTGCGCTTAGGAGCGCTTTATTTTCGATGATAGCGCTGGTAGCGCTCTGCTCATTTTCCCTAGCGCTTGGAAGCGCTTTATTTCTCATGGCCGGTGCCCACCCGGCATCTGGCCCGTGAAAGGAATCAGCCCCCGCCTGCCTGCCTAAAGAGGAGGGTCGCTGCGCTGCCCGCAGCGACCCGGAAGTGGTCGGCCGGCCGGCCTATCTCAGCGCGGCCGGCCGGAAGTCCCGCCCCCCGCAGTCGGCGGGGAGAGGAAAGGAAGGCGCGGGAGATGGCGGCTGTGGACGGGGCTCCTCTCGGCTGAGGGGGCCCCAGGGAGACGAGGCGGCCGGTTGGCAGGGCTCCCGTGTGCCGAGGGAGCCCTGCGGAGAGGAGAAGACTCGTGGTCGGCTGCTAGGGGCTCCCGTGTGCGGAGGGAGCCCCGGCGAGGAAGGGAGAGGTGCCGGCAGCCGGGAGGACGCCGCAGAGAGCGGCGCGGCGATGGAGCCTTCCCCGCAGCAGAACCGGTGAGTGAAGGGCTGCGGGGGAGGAGGCTCCGTGCGGTGCCGGTCGAGGCACCGAGTAAGGGCGGCCCCGAATGGCAGTGGGTCGCCCCACCGGGATTACAGAGCCCGCGAGGGGCTCTTGAGGGCCCCCATGGCTGGAGGTTGGTGCCGCTTCGGGGCACAGAGTCAGGGCGGCCCCGGTTGGCAGCGGGTCGCCCCAACGATATCTAGAGCCCAGAGAGGCTCAAGGGGCCTCATCTCGTTTGGCGAGCCCAGAGGCTCGTAGGGGCATAATTAGAGCAGGGCGGCCCCGGTTGGTAGCGGGTCGCCCCAACGATATCTAGAGCCCCGAGAGGCTCAAGGGGGGCCCATGCTTGTTATGTGGGGAGCCCGTGCGCTCCATGGCCCCTGATGACTGTCAGAGCCCCGTGGCTCCCGCTTCTGGCGCAATTTGTTTAACGGGGCATTCCTTTTGGTCACGAGTCCCCAGAGGGGGGACTCCAACGGCTGGGGGCACCATTGTCTTCAAGAGCCTGTGTGGCTCCAACGTTGGGCGTGTGTAATACCAGAGCCTGTGTGGCTCCAACGTGGACCTAGCTGGTTGTAGAGCCTGTGGGGCTCCGGCGTGGCGCAGTTTGCGCCTGAGGGCCAGTGAGGTCCCTGGCGCAGTGTTGATGATTCTCCAGCTGCCCAGCAATTAGTGGGCAGCTGCACCGTTTAGGCGCAATTTCAGGAGAGAGTCCCTGTGTGGGACAGCGAGGGCACAGTGGTGCCCGGCCTTCCCAGCTGCGCAGCACTTAGTGCCAGCTGCAGCGTTTAGGCCCTTGTGAGTGTTCCCAGGGGCCCAGCAAGTAGTGGGCCCCTGCATCGTTTAGGCCCTGACATTGAGACTCAGGGCGTTCTAGCCCCAACAAGGCCAGTTGGCCTAGGGACTGCCACAGGGGGTGGCTTATGGAGGTTTTGCGCAATTGTATGGTTACTGCACCTCTGAATGTATTTTCTTGCATTATGTGTTATTCCTGCACCTCTGAATGTTTTAGACATCATGTGACGTTTGCGCTACTGTATTATTCTGGTACCTCTGAATGTAATGTTATTGCATCATGTGCTTTATTCTTAACACCGCTGAATGTGTAGGTTTATACATTATGTGCTTCTCTTTACTACTCCTCTGAATGTATATCTATGCATCATGGGTAATGTGTTCTTTCTTAGACCCCTAAACGCTGTGTGATACTTAGGTGGTTTTCCTTTACTACTCCTCTGAATGTGTTTCATACATCATGGGTAATGTGTTCTTTCTTAGACCCCTAAATGCTGTGTGATACTTAGGTGGTTGTTCTTTTAGTACAGGTGGTCCTAGTGAGGTCCTGGTCCCCTGCGCGACAGTCTCCTAAGGGGTTTAGGGTTGCGTAGGTGGTACTTACCTGTCCCCAGTAGTTACTGGATGTGATCTATAACTGTTACTTTGTGTTACAGTGAAGTTTATATACTTTTATTCTAATTTCTGACAAGTATTTCTATATCTGCAAAGTGTTGATTCAGACAGTGGCCCATGTGGCCCTGTCTTGTAAATAATCCCTTGTGAATATTGCCGTGCCGGTTGGCACAATGTACATGTGTGATTTCTATCTGATATGTTTTGACAATACAAAAGTTATTTTAATATAACCTTGTGTGGAGTCTCTTTTGTGGTGTGCCTAGAATGTTGTTGCTGTCGTGCGCTGACGCAAATGCTTTACACATCGCCTCCGAGTTTAGCCTAGACTGCTCCCGCCATGCTACCTAGAGGGTGAGCAGGGGTTATCTTGGCGTGTGACTTCCTTGCCCTGACTGGAATGGTGGTTTCGGCCTGGCTTTGGCGTCAGCCTTATCCTACCCGAAATAGCCGGTTTCTAACACTATGTTTTGTTGTGTTTTATTATGCTATGCTTTGTTTTGGTACGCTATGTTTTGTTATGCTATGCTATGTTTTGTTGTGTTTGGTATGCTATGTTTTGCTATGCTATTATATGTTTTGTTTTGCTATGCTATGTTTTGTTGTGTTTTGTTAAGCTATGCTATGTGTTGTGTTTTGTTATGCTATGTTTTGTTATGCTATGCTAAGCTTTGTTTTGTTATGCTATGCTTTGTTTTGTTATGCTATGCTATGTTTTGTTATCCTATGCTATGTTTTGTTGTGTTTTGTTATGCTATGTTTTGCTATGCTTTGCAATGCTATGTTTTGTTATGTATGCTATGTTTTGTTATGCTATTCTATGTTTTATGTTATGCTATGTTTTGTATTGTTATTCTATGTTTTGTTATGTTTTGTTATGTTATGCAATGTTTTGTTCTGCAATGTTTTGTTCTGCTATGTTTTGTTCTGCTATGTTTTGTTCTGCTATGTTTTGTTCTGCTATGTTTTGTTCTGCTATGTTTTGTTCTGCTATGTTTTGTTCTGCTATGTTTTGTGTTTTGTTATACTATGCTAGTTTTCGTTTTGCTATGCTATGTAGTGTTGTGTTTTGTTATACTATGCTATGTTTTGTTTTGCTATGCTATGTATTGTTGTGCTTTGTTATGCTATGCTTTGTTGAGTTTTGCTATGCTATGCTATGTTTTGTTTTGCTATGCTATGTTTTGTTTTGCTATCCTATGCTTTTTTGTTTTGCTATCCTATGCTTTGTTTTGTTATGCTATGCTGTGTTTTGTTATGCTATGCTATGTTTTGTTATGCTATGCTGATGAGGGTGTGTGAGGGAGGGTGAGGGGTGTGGGGTTGAGGGTGTGTGAAGGGGTGAGGGTTTGTGAGGGTGTAGGTGAGGGGTGTGATGGTGAGGGGGTGTGAGGGTGAGGGGGTGTGAGGGTGAGGGGGTGTGAGGGTGAGGGGGTGTGAAGGGGTGTGAAGGGGTGTGAAGGGGTGGGGGGTGATGGGATGGTGAGGGGGTGTGAGGGTGAGGGGGTGTGAGGGTGAGGGGGTGTGAGGGTGTGGGATGTGATGGTGTGGGGGTGAAGGTGAGGGGGTGAGGGGGTGTGAGGGGGATGGTGTGGGGTTGCGAGGGTGAGGGTGTGGGGGTGTGAGGGTGAGGGGGTGTGAGGGTATGTGAGGGTGAGGGTGTGTGAGGGTGAGGGGGTGTGAGGGTGTGTGAGGGTGAGGGTGTGTGAGAGTGAGGGGGTGAGAGGGTGTGTGAGGGTGAGAGGATGTGTGAGGGTCAGAGGGTGTGTGAGAGTGAGAGGGGGTGTGTGAGGGTGAGGGTGTGAGGGGGTGGGTGAGGGTGTGAGGGGGTGTGAGGGTGAGGGGGGATGAGGGGGTGTGAGGGTGAGGGGGTGTGAGGGGGGGTGAAGGTGAGGGGGGGGTGAAGGTGAGGGGGTGAGAGGGTGTGTGAGGGTGAGTGAGGGTGAGGGGGTGTGAGGGTGAGGGGGGTGTGAGGGTGTTTGAGGGGGTGTGAGGGGGTGTGAGGGGGTGTAGCATTGCAGCTAGCAAGTCAAGTGTTTTCAAGCGGAGTGTCCCTAGAGAGATGGCAACACAGCAACAGCATTTGAGGAGCAAGGCTACTGTAAACAAGCACGGTAGGCTTTCACTTTCGTCCAGAAAAAAAAACGACAAAGGTGCAGAAAACGCTGAACAAAACGGGGCTTCCCCGCAGCTCTCGGCATTGCTGTGGGGGGCGAAGCGGGGGAGGGCACCGGGGGGGGGGGGGAGCGGGAGCGCAATCCTTTGAAGTCTGATGCCAAGGCTCAGACAAATGGTGGTGTGCGATGTGCACAGGGGGGGGCGGGAGCGCATTCCTTTGAAGTCTGATGGGGGGCGGGGAAGCGGCTTGGGAGCGGATTCCTTTGAAGTCTGATGCCGAGGCTGATGGTGTTTGATGTGCACACGCCTGCCTCACAAGCCTGTCTCACATGAACTGTACGCGATCCGCAGGCTAGGAAGACTTTTCGGACTGCTTACTATAATCTCGCCTATTCAATCCCTAACGGGCTAAAAAGGATGGGTTGGGCAGGGCAAAGGGGTTTCTTTTGCCAGGGCGACATGACAGTGTAAACTGCACACACAGGCTCTGCAACGGCAGCCCTGAGCCATGGTTCGAAGGCTACTTAAGTGGGTGGCACAATAAGTGGGCAGGCCCACTAGAAGCATTCAAGTGACAGGCCCTGAGCACATGTAGTGCACTTTACTACAGGCTAACAGTAAATTAAATATGTCATTTTGGAGAGTAACCAATATTACTATGTTTTATGAAGAAGGCGCATGCACTTTAG
Source organism: Lissotriton helveticus (assembly GCF_964261635.1). Taxonomy (NCBI): domain Eukaryota; kingdom Metazoa; phylum Chordata; class Amphibia; order Caudata; family Salamandridae; genus Lissotriton; species Lissotriton helveticus. The sequence goes on along the minus strand of NC_136068.1, from coordinate 600,364,460 downwards.
CACTGCTAAGCCACTCCTTTCCAAATGAGGATATTTCGCAAACTGCAACCCAAACTCAGCCTAGATGATGGTGGTATCAGCACTGGGAGGTTTACAATTAGATTAGGATAATACTCTACCATTTCAGTATGGCACAAATATCTTCTGATGAGACCCAGGTCATTAAGAACATTTGGCAAGACAGTGTGAACTTTGCCTACGTATTTAGGAAAAAACATTAATTTTGTGGTATACTCCTAAAAGTACACTCCAGTCTTCATGTCCTTTTAACTAAATATACATAGGTTCAGACAGAGGAAAATGGGAGGCACAGCCTTTTAAGATATTGCCTCCGTAGTGTGGAGCAAGCTTGTAGGAGAGAGTAAGAGGAAGTCAATAAAAAAGTACGACCGACGTTGGGAGGTGGAGAAGGTTTCATTTCAGGGGTGCTTAACCACAGATCAATGAAGCTGAAATCAACAGTCTGCCACAATTCAATATAACAGAAGCAGCAGTTGCCATAGAAGATATATATTAGGGAAATTGTCATTTTCTTGCAGAACAGTGTGTGCCTCCAACTTACTAGTGGGCTGCAGGATCTCGAGAAACAGGTGGCCACAAGTCCACGAATCAGCAAAAAAAAGCACCACTTAAAACCAACTCTGAAAGGCTTTACTGGCTCCTAGAATACGCAACAATTCATTTCAAAGGTTTCTGCAACAACAACAAAATCATACTGGAGAAACGGCCAAGACATCTGAACAACCAAAATAGCAAATTACGAAAAACCCAAGTTCCCCAACGTGTCGTCAAGCAGCTGAATAACAGTGGAACATCCTTGGGGCATTGAGCTGTGTAACGCCTCAACTATATGTTTAAAATGCTGCCTGAAAACATATCTATCCAAGCTCACCTTGATCTGAAAGACACCCTGAATGGGAGTGTTGCTCTATAAAACTGCTAAATAAGCAACTGTTGTAAGGTATTTTCAAATGATGATCTGTTGTTCACTTTCAAGTGTAAGCTCATTTCGTAGATGACAACATCACTTTCCAAATGCGAGTAGGGGTGAAGAGGCAAACAGGAGGTGTCTGTGATGTGATGCAACAGTTGTGTGGCAATCCTGAGCTTCTGTCCCCCAACTTCTGTGTTTTTAGACATTCCTTCCACCACAATATATGTAATTTATTGCACCTTAAACCACACTTTGAGCACATTTCAGCCTATCAAAATTCAATACTCACCTATAAAACTTTACCCTTAAAGCTTTTCAAAAGATGGAATCCGTCACTTACTGGTAAAGTAAAATGTTCACATCCAGACCATGCCCCCAACAACACACACTGCTGTCCCAGGACTGCAACTTCAGCTCAGAGAGGGAGTATGAAAAGCAAAGGGTAAACAGGACTCAACCACATCCATCACCTGCCAGACCCCATTAGGTAGAGGGTAATGCTGAACTGGCATTCTGTTTCACCAGTGCACCCCCGGAACGAACATGGGCAGCTTACACAGCTTTCTATCTAGACCTGAAAGGTATGAGGGAGCGGCACATACTGAGACTACAAGCCTGCAATGCCATAGCTATGGCTGACTAGCCAAGCTCATTGATCACCCCACTCCTCTCAATCAAAGGATTGGAGCGCCAAAAACGGAGGAGGATTACTTTTCCAGCTACTCCCATAGTTTACTGAGGTGAGTGGCAAGTAGTGCCCAAGGAAGCACAGAACCTGTAATACCTCGCCGATTGCTCTACAGTGTTGCATGTGCATAGCTGAGCTTCTGCACAACAGGATGCGCAGTTTCCTTGACTTACTACTGTAAGCATAGCAGCTCATGCTCAGGAAGTTGTGATGGCTTCTATAGCTAACATCAATATAAACAAGCATTTGCAATGCAATAGGTCTCGCATTAGGAAAGTTTGAGCTATTCTTGTAAATGACAATTTTTTTTATTTATGTGTTGGTTTTGAAAATAGTGAAATTAATAGCTTGGTCATGTACAATGCCAATTCTTTTAACTTTTGCAAATGTGACACCTATAGCATTTATAATGCAACATGTTTTGTATTCACGTGACTTAGGTGTATTGATATTACAAATAACAATGGCTTAATTTTTGTAAATAATTAATACTTAAATAGAAGTTATTGTAATTTATAATGGCAATAGCTTAAACTTTTGTAAATAACTTTTGTGAAGATTATGTTCAGTGTATTTTATTGTGACGAAAATCCAAGAACAGAAGTGAAATATTAACATCTTTTTGTGACATTTGTAATAAAGCTTGAAACATTGAGAGAACTTATTTGAACCAGTTGTTGTTGAATGGTTGCACAGATTGATGCTGTGGTGGCGACGAGTGATGTTGTGGTTGGCGACGAATGATGCTGTGGTGGCGACGAGTGATGCTGTGGTGGCGACGAGTGATGCTGTGGTGGCGACGAGTGATGCTGTGGTGGCGACGAGTGATGCTGTGGTGGCGACGAGTGATGCTGTGGTGTTCAGTGATGCTGTGGTAGCGCATAGTGATGTTGTGGTGCCCCTGAGTGATGCTGTGGTGGTGCGATAGATAGATAGATAGAGGGAGGGCGATAGATAGATAGAGGGAGGGCGATAGATAGATAGAGGGAGGGTGAAAGATAGAGTGAGGGTGATAGATAGATAAATAGAGTGAGGGCGATAGATAGATAAATAGAGTTAGGGCGATAAATAGATAAGATAGATAGAGTGACGGCGATAGAAAGATGGACAGAGTGAGGGTGATCGATAGATAGAATGATGGCGATAGATATAGTGAGTGCGGTAGACAGATAGAGAGGGCATTAGATAGAAAGATAGAGTGAGGGTGATAGATAGACAGATAGAGTGAGGGTCTTGGATAGAGTGAGGGCGATAGATAGATAGAGTGAGGGCGATAGATAGAGTGAGGGCGATAGATAGAGGGAGGGCGATAGATAGATAGAGTGAGGGCGATAGATAGATAGAGGGAGGGCGATAGATAGATAGAGGGAGGGCGATAGATAGAGTGAGGGCGATAGATAGATAGAGTGAGGGCGATAGATAGATAGAGTGAGGGCGATAGATAGAGTGAGGGCGATAGATAGAGTGAGGGCGATAGATAGATAGAGTGAGGGCGATAGATAGATAGAGTGAGGGCGATAGATAGATAGAGTGAGGGCGATAGATAGATAGAGTGAGGGCGATAGATAGATAGAGTGAGGGCGATAGATAGAGTGAGGGCGATAGATAGAGTGAGGGCGATAGATAGATAGATAGAGTGAGGGCGATAGATAGATAGAGTGAGGGCGATAGATAGATAGAGTGAGGGCGATAGATAGATAGAGTGAGGGCGATAGATAGATAGAGTGAGGGCGATAGATAGATAGAGTGAGGGCGATAGATAGATAGAGTGAGGGCGATAGAGTGAGGGCGATAGATAGAGTGAGGGCGATAGATAGAATGAGGCAAATAGATAGAGTGAGGCAAATAGATAGAGTGAGGCACATAGATCGACAGAGTGAGGGCGTAATTGGAAAGTATATTAGAAGTGACTTTAGCTGAGAAGCATGAAATGGTAGCTTTATAGGAATGATGACAAGGACCAAACTGTAAGACTTGCTATTATAGTTTTATAGGAGGCTTTTTAGAGAGTAGAGCAGCTGTGAACGTATATGTAATTTAATGGGAGCTGTGGCAAAGGTAGAACAGACGGGCACGAAGCTATAGTTAAATGAGACGCTTAAGAAAGGTAGAAAAGAAGCACGGACTTGTAGTTTGATGGGAGACATAACAAATGTAAACAACAGAGATGCTGGCTTGTAATTTGTGAGGGATTATAATGGAAGTAAACTATAAAGGCAGAAAATGGTAATTAAATGTGAGGTATTGTGGGAATAAAGCGGAGGAGCCGAGACTAGTAATATAATGGGGATGTTTGTTGAGGGTACTGGTGTGGGGGGAGCAGTAGATTGTGTAATTTTTGTGACTAGAAGAAGCAGAGATGGTGCCTCTGAGAAAGCCACCGAAGTTCCTTTGCGAGAGTTTTAACACGTGTTGAACAACAAAGCAGGAAACTAATTAACGTGGGATGGTGCCAGTCGCAAGTTGAACACATGCTGTTTTAGAACAGCGGATGCTAGCGCATGTTTATGAGCGCATTTGCAAGATAACCTAGTCAATGGAATAGCTCCTCCTCGACCTATACGCAGCATTCGACACTATCTCGCACGATTGTCTTCGTGAGGTGGGCATAGGAGGGATCCCGTTGGCCTGGGTGAAATCCTTCTTTGCGGACAGAACTCAACAGGTCTTCCTTAGGCTGTTTGTCTCCACGGAGAAACCATTGATATGGGGGGTTCCGCAGGGCTCTGCACTCAGCCCTCTTCTATTTAATGTGTATCTGATGCCGTAAGCGAAAGTGGTCGAATCCTGGGGCGTCAGAGTGGTCTTTTACGCTGATGATACTCAGCTTGTGTTTTCTTTTAAAGACCACTCTGATAGCTTCATGGCTAATTTCCGCCACTGCCTGGTGAACATCACCTCCTGGATGTCGTCCAACAATCTAAAACTGAACACTGATAAGACGGAGGTCTTATTCTTTAATCAGAAATCTCCAATTCCCGCTAATGTTTGGTGGCCGTCTGAACTCAACCCCCACAAGCTTCTAAATAAAAATAATAAATAAATATGGCAGCAGAGGAATTGTTGTAATTTTAGAAAGCATAGGTACGGAATTGTAGTTTAATAAGAAGCTTAACAGGGTTAGAAGACACAGACATAAAACAAATGGGGGAGCAGGAAGTGATGCATGGCAGGGGGCGGGTGAGCAGGGGAGCGGCGTTCCTTTGAAGTCGGAAGGGTGGGAGTGAACAAGCGTATAGGTGTGAGCAATTTGAAGGGGAACATGGCATAATAAACTATAGGTATATAGCTGATGAAACTTGTTAAGGGACTTGTACAGAAGTAAAAATGTTTGCAAATGCAACATAATATGGACGGTGTTAAGATAGCAATGCTGTTAGTGACAATACACATTAAGGGCATATAACTGCAGCATGATAAAAGTGTTGTCCATAATTAAGCGGAGTGAACGGGGCTGTAGCTACAAAGAAATAGTGCAGTGTTGAAATAGACAGACACTATGCTGTATGTAAATTTGATTGGTGGCTGGGCTAAAGTGAAGGGATTTAAGGGCAAAGTGCGGTACCAGTAATAACAGTATTAGAGCGTAGGGGTTATGTGTATTGCTAAAGTAAACATAATAATATTAAAAAGCACGCAAAAAGATTGTGCTTCCGTAAAAAAAAAAAAGCACCAGTAAGTAAAGTACACATGTAAATAGATACAGCGAAGGCATACACAATACGGCAATGCTTTTATTGCCACGGGGGCATGTTAATAGCAAAATTATACATGCCGCTAGTAAGACATCTGCCGCACGCAGTTTTTTTTTTTTTAATAGTGAGAACAGGTCCTGTAGTTTGCTAAAAAGGTTTATGAGAGGCTTACGAGGGCAGAGAAGAGGCACGTAATTGTAGCTTAATAGAAGGCCTGGCAAATGTAGACTACAGGGGCACTGATTGCGCGCCTGGAAAACGAACATACAGCAAACACGTACACAATACGCTGAAGTTCTGTATTTTGACGACACAACCAACAGAAGCTTAGTTTAGCAAAGAAGCAGGTGTAGCACTATGACAGAAGTAATATAAAAGTTAAGTGTACGGACATAATATATGTGTATTCCTCTAAATAAATATAATAAAATTAAAAAGTATGCACAAAATGTATGTACACCATTAAAATGAGCGCGCAAAAAGACACATGAAAAACATACATAATACGGCATACCAGTTAGTGCCACGGGAGCACAACAATAGGAACAAGCTCTCGGCATTGCTGTGGCGGGGGGGGGGCGGAAAGCAGAGTAAGTGCGGCGCACTGCTTAAAAAATTTGAGTAAGTAAGTACTGCTTTAAAAAAAGCTCTCGGCATTGCTGTGGCGGGGGAGTGGGTGGGCAAAAAGCAGGGATTAAAAAAAACAGAGTAAGTGGAGGGGGGAGCAGGGGAGCGGCGTTCCTTTGAAGTCGGAAGGGTGGGAGGGAACGAGCATATGGGGTGTGAGCGGGAAGTAAGGCCGAGCGCGCGCTGGCGAAGCTTCGCGCTTGAATGCCTCACATGCATTGGGCAGAATCCGCACTCCAAAACCCTCTTGGTAGGATTGCTGGGGGCCCTCTATATCTCTCGCCAGCAATGCGCATGCGCATTGGCAGGCGAGACCTAAAAAGGAGCCGAAGGCACCACCACACTGGCTGGAGTGAGGTCTACACTCCAAGAAAGTGGGGGAAAGAGCAAACAGGATCTTTTCCTGCTGTAGGCTACTGTGGTTAAGGGGTTGGCAACGATCTTTAAATGCCTGCAACTATTGCTGATGCTGGTCCGTCAATGGCTTTCAACATTCTGGAGTAATGTGGCAGCTGGACCAAATAGGACATTGGATATACTGGGCCATTGTGATATCGATCTGACAATGGTGCCTTGCATATGCTGTTTATAAGCCTTGCTATGACACTTTACGCACAAAACGTCGAAGGACACCGGCATGCTAAGCTGCAACTTGGGTAATACATATGTAAAGTTGCCCGAGTATGAGGACTGTCATACTGGGACAATGTGGACACTAGTAGCAGTGCAAAATCAGTCAGCTGATGACAATTCTACATCAGATGCCTCAGTTTGCCAGATCAACTGTTTTGGCACCAGACCTATACCTCCGCTCCGCTGCCTCTATGACCCAAAGCAATTCATTTGGCAATCTTTTTTATTGAATGGAAATCAAGCATATATTTTAAGCAGCCCTCACAGGGTGAAACACTAAGCTTCCTGTTATTAACATAAGCCATAACCCATGAATGCTTGAGCAGTGCCATAATATCAAGAACTTGCTAATCCAAAAGGCCTATGCTCTGAAAGGCATACCATTGGGTTTTGCCAATGCTTTTCTGCACTACCTTGTAAACTCATGCATCAAGATACACAAGCATGCATGATCTTCAATCTTACAATGGGTTTTCCTTTTCAAGGAAAACATTTTCAAGATGGTCACCAAAGCACGCACAGGTGTGGCATACATGTGTCGTAATGTGTGCATCTTGGCGCTTATAAGCCATTTGTATTTACCATTCTAAAATGGTGTAAGGCAAGTTAGAAACGTAAATAAAGAGTGTGGCAAGAGCTGCAACCCAGAAAGCTGCATTGTTGCTGAACTTCAATTTGTGGCTCCTGCTATTGCTGACAGCGTGGATATCTGCATCTCTTATCGAGCAGTGATGGGAGAGGCAATGTGATATGCACACCAATACAACCAGATTGGCCAGATCATGGGCATTTTTATGGACCTTATGGCAAACGCATAAGTACTCCCCGCTACCCTGCTGAAATGGCTGCAAAGCAAGGAGGCATGTGCGACACTCTTTAAATCACTAATTGATTAGATACCACTGTGGCAATCCCACAAAAAGTTCCAAAAGCATTATTAGAATAAGTCATGCGAAAGCTCTGTGTTTTCCAGACCTTTTATGGTCTCACTGCTTCCAAAGATATTTCTTAAACATCAACTTTGTGAGTGAGGCCTTTGAAGCGGCTTGACATGGTTTAACTAGCAGCACGCTGTTCACTCTCTACTGGTGATATTTTTGTCGACTCCTGATAAGCTGGCTTTTTTTTTTCTTGCTGATGAGACGACAAGGCATTCACACACACACTTAAAAACAAGCATTGGAAATGCAATAGGGCTCGCATTAGGAAAGTTTGAGCTATTGGTCTTATAAATTAATTTTTTTAATTTATGTGTTATTTTTTAAAATAGCTAAATTAATAGCTTTGTCATTTACAATGCCAATAGTTATAACTTTCGCAAATGTGGCAACTATAGCATTTGTAATGCAACATGTTTTGTATTTACATGACTTAGATGTATTGATATTACAAATAACAATGGCTTTTAATTTTTTTAAATAATTAATACTTAAATAATTTATTTAATTTGTAATGGCAATAGCTTAAACTTTTGTAAATAACTTTTGTGAAGATTATGTTCAGTGTTTTTTATTGTGACGAAAATCCAAGAACAGAAGTGAAATATTAACTTTTTTTTGTGATTTGTAATAAAGCGTGAAAGCTAGTAAACAGCTGGAAACATTGAAAAAAACATATTTGAACCAGTGATGCTGTGGTTGCGCTGAGTGATGCTGTGGTTGCGCTGAGTGATGCTGTGGTGGTGCTGAGTGAAGCTGTGGTTGCGCTGAGTGGTGTGTGCAACGGTGGAGCTTAGTGGGTGCATTGGTGGAGCTGTGTGGTGGGTGCATTGGTGGAGCTGTGTGGTGGGTGCATCGGTGGAGCTGTGTGGTGGGTGCATCAGGGGAGCTGTGTGGTGGGTGCATCAGTGGAGCTGTGTGGTGGGTGCATCAGTGGAGCTGTGTGGTGGGTGCATCAGTGGAGCTGTGTGGTGGGTGCATCAGTGGAGCTGTGTGGTGGGTGCATCAGTGGAGCTGTGTGGTGGGTGCATCGGTGGAGCTGTGTGGTGGGTGCATCAGTGGAGCTGTGTGGTGGGTGCATCAGTGGAGCTGTGTGGTGGGTGCATCAGTGGAGCTGTGTGGTGGGTGCATCGGTGGAGCTGTGTGGTGGGTGCATCGGTGGAGCTGTGTGGTGGGTGCATCGGTGGAGCTGTGTGGTGGGTGCATCGGTGGAGCTGTGTGGTGGGTGCTTCGGTGGAGCTGTGTGGTGGGTGCATCAGTGGAGCTGTGTGGTGGGTGCATCAGTGGAGCTGTGTGGTGGGTGCATCAGTGGAGCTGTGTGGTGGGTGCATCGGTGGAGCTGTGTGGTGGGTGCATCGGTGGAGCTGTGTGTTGGGTGCATCAGTGGAGCTGTGTGGTGGGTGCATCAGTGGAGCTGTGTGGTGGGTGCATCAGTGGAGCTGTGTGGTGGGTGCATCAGTGGAGCTGTGTGGTGGGTGCATCAGTGGAGCTGTGTGGTGGGTGCATCGGTGGAGCTGTGTGGTGGGTGCATCGGTGGAGCTGTGTGGTGGGTGCATCGGTGGAGCTGTGTGTTGGGTGCATCAGTGGAGCTGTGTGGTGGGTGCATCAGTGGAGCTGTGTGGTGGGTGCATCAGTGGAGCTGTGTGGTGGGTGCATCAGTGGAGCTGTGTGGTGGGTGCATCAGTGGAGCTGTGTGGTGGGTGCATCCGTGGAGCTGTGTGGCGGGTGCCTCGGTGGAGCTATGTGCATCGGTGGAGCTGTGTGGTGGGTGCCTTGGTGGAGCTGTATGGTGGGTGCATCAGTGGAGCTGTGTGGTGGGTGCATCGGTGGAGCTGTGTGGTGGGTGCATCGGTGGAGCTGTGTGTTGGGTGCATCGGTGGAGCTGTGTGGTGGGTGCATCGGTGGAGCTGTGTGGTGGGTGCATTGGTGGAGCTGTGTGTTGGGTGCATCAGTGGAGCTGTGTGTTGGGTGCATCAGTGGAGCTGTGTGGTGGGTGCATCAGTGGAGCTGTGTGGTGGGTGCATCAGTGGAGCTGTGTGGTGGGTGCATCAGTGGAGCTGTGTGGTGGGTGCATCAGTGGAGCTGTGTGGTGGGTGCATCAGTGGAGCTGTGTGGTGGGTGCCTCGGTGGAGCTGTGTGCATCGGTGGAGCTGTGTGGTGGGTGCCTTGGTGGAGCTGTATGGTGGGTGCCTCGGTGGAGCCGTGTGGTGGGTGCCTCGGTGGAGCTGTGTGGTGGGTGCATCGGTGGAGCTTTGTGGTGGGTGCATCGGTGGAGCTGTGTGGTGGGTGCCTCGGTGGAGCTGGGTGCCTCGGTGGAGCTGTGTAGGTGGCGCTGTGTGGTGGGTGCATCGGTGGAGCTGTGTGTTGGGTGCATCAGTGGAGCTGTGTGTTGGGTGCATCAGTGGAGCTGTGTGGTGGGTGCATCAGTGGAGCTGTGTGGTGGGTGCATCAGTGGAGCTGTGTGGTTACCTGATTTGTGATGTGAACTGTACAGGCCGACAACCAACAGTCTTCTTATTAATTCCTTAGCAGACATCGCCCCTAAGACTATGATGAGCAGAAACATGCCTAGATCACACAGTACTATCACATTTATTAATCAAGTTATTGGTATCTTGAGACAAACAGCAGGGCAATGTGACACTGCTTAGCGATAAGAGAGCACAGAGCATCCCACAAAATACATATCTCCAGTCCCAAATAGAAGATCTTCATTCAGTCAATCTTTGTTGTTTGTCTAAAGATTAGAGCAGCATAAAGGTGAGTTAAATGTTCACCATTAACCTTTTGTTAGCTGGACTCAAATTTTAATGGGTGCACAGATAACCCCTTCTATGTGCATCTTGGATATAGTATAGGGGTGGACTGTTGGAAAGAAGAATTTTGATGCTGGTATACAAGACGGGTAGGACGGTGAGGAGAATAATGAAAAGTTACTCAGGAGACAAAATATAAGGTAAACGTACAAGATGAGAATTAGGAGCAGTAAAGAAGAATTATAATAAGAATAAACGAGGAAAGGAAGGAAAGATAAGCCAGATTTTTTATTATAAGCACTGGATAAACACCATCCTCATTGTTTATGGAGTGAAAACGAGTAAATTCTAATAAACATTGATTTTTACAGTTTGTGAAAACAATGGAAAACACTGAAACAAAACCACACCAGAATTCACAACAAACATACTGAAAACACAAAAGCCTAATTGCCTTTTAGTGTCTGATTTTTAATTAAATGCTTTAGCTAAGGTTACCTTATGTTTATATATAGGATTTGCACGTTTTAATATTATATTGTATACTAAATAGGGTTATGTATATTGTAAAGGATATTGCCGAGAACAATAAAGCTTGTTGTTGGTTTGCCCCCCCCACCTCCTCTTGCTTCGAAGATTCGATACTGGAGAACATCACACAACACCATCTTGTGGACTTTTGTGATGGCGCCGCACGGCATCTGCCTGCAGGCCATGTAATGAAGCACCGGCCCTACTCAGAACAAAATGTGGAGGAGGGACGTAACCCTGTATGCTTATTCTTGCCTTGTGCTTGAAGGGGGAGACAATCTCACCTTCTACCTCTCTCGTAGAAGACACTGACAGAGGGCGGGGAAAAGTGAAGCAGTGAATGAGAAACACTGGGTGGCTAGGGAAACGGAGGAGACTGGATGCTAGGCGGCTGCAGGGATAGAAGGGGCAGTTGACCACTACGCCAAAAAAAGAACACAAAGGAAAATCTTATAACATCAATCTTGCTGGAGGGACTGAGTGATAAAAACAACATATCAATTCCTATAGTTCCTTCCGTACCTCTTGCACCATCTGGTGTCACAATGTAATAAAGCGTTGAATCAAAACATTTATATTACATTGAGACAAGATAGCACTGACTTTTAGAAAGGAAAACATATCATTATAATGAAATAGTGAAAGAACTTGATGTTGGTGTACTACTTTGTGACCTCTGACCAATGCCACGGAAATTAAGGAGAGAGGCAGAATTAAGTGGGAGGAGAGGGCGAGAATAAAACAAGTCCTGGTGGCGAAAGATGGGAGTCAGCAATTGAGGAAACAAGTTAAACAAGTTTTAAAAGGAGACGAAACTGAAAGTACGGCCGGCCGCCCGGCAGTGAATAATTAGGGGGTGAGAAATGCTGCCTTTGATGTGGTAATGCGAGGCAGGCAGGCAGGCAGGCAGGCGGCTGGTGGCATTGTGCACGCGCTTTTTAGGGCTTGCACTTGCGCAATGGCCTAAAAAGCACATGCACTTGGTGAAATCGCCAGTGGAATCGTGCTTGTTTAAACGCTGTTTAAGCCCCTTTAGAGCTTCGCCAGCTATGCGCATGCGCACAGCAGGCGAGCCCTAATGTAGTCTGTTGTGCCGATGCAAGATCATTCATCTAGGAATTCATATCAGGATTCCAGAGGGAAATAAAAATGGCAATGCTATGGCAGATGAAAAGCTCAATGGACTAAATGCCCCCTCCGTCAAGAATTTTCAGACGGTGCAAAGTCTGATAAGAAGGTAACAGTTGAGGATACCAATGCAGTCGGGCAGGGCACACACGCCCAACTGTCAACTGCAGACCTGCCTGCGCCCTCAACATAAGGAGATATTCACTTCTTTATGCAGGAAGTTCTGGAAAGATTGCATGGCTCCGCGCCATGACTATACAAAGTCCTTAATGCACCTGAATCCCGCACTGCAAAAAGACTGAAACCAAGAGGGATCAAGTTGAGAATTACCTGGCAAAGCAGGCACATTTTCATAATGAGTTAATGCACTGAGTGGCAAAGGTGGTATATAAACATCAGACTATGATATATTAACGCCCTTACAGGCAGGTTTTCGTCCGCACATGGGGACCCTAGAACAGGTACTTAGATTTATGTTATTATATTGGAAGGTGGTACTCCTAGGGGGGGGGTCTTTTGTTTGCGGCCTTTGTTGATCTTAGGTCTGCTTTTGATTTAGTGCCAAGGACCAAGCTGTGGGAAGTCCTATTGGGGTTAGGTATGCCAAAAGAGCAGGTGACTTTACTTATTAACATGCACGCGAATACATACGCTAAAGTCAGATGGGGTAAGCCAGGCGAGGTTACTGATAGATTTGAGGTTGCCAAGGGGGTTAGACAGGGGTGCGTCTTGGCCCCCACCCTGTTTTCACTGTTTATTAATGGGGTGACCAATTACTTCTCTAACTTTCCGACGGACGCGCCCTCTCTTGCTGGGAGGAAAATTCCCCTCCTCATGTTTGCTGACGATACACTCATTATATCCAAAACGAGGCAGGGCTTACAGTCAGCACTGTCTCGTTTTGAGCTTTTCTGCAGCGAGCATGAGTTGGAGGTGAATGTTGGAAAGACGAAATTTATGATTCTACGGGGCTCTAGAGCTGTTAAGGCAAAGGTAACAATGAGTGGGGTTATCTTGGACCAAACAGAGGTCTTTACATACTTGGGCGTCACGTTGAGTGAGAACCTAAGTTGGAAGCCTCAGTTAGACCTTTTGTCCCTTAAACACGCTCAGCTTGGGGGTGCCATATTGAAGGAGCACTCCAATTCTCTAACTAAACCCCTGGCACCCCTGGCCAAATTCTATGGTTCAAAAATAATTCCTTCTATCCTATATGGTGCAGAATTGTGGGGTTACAGTGATCTATCAAGACTGAAGGTAGCTCAGAACAAGTTTCTCAGAATGGTTACTGGCCTTCCTCAATCCACGCCTTGCCTCCCCCTACAGTATGACCTGGGAATTAATCCTATAGAGGATGTAGTTCGGTATAGACCACTGGCGTTTTGGCGGCGCCTGTGGACTACACCTGAACTATCCATGTATGCCGAGGCTATTCTTGAGGTAAGGGGCATAGAGGGGGTCTATAGGGTTCCATGGTTCTCATTCCTTAGAGCGCTACTGAAGGATTTGGGATTGGAGGGCCTTTGGGTAGACCCAGCTAGTGCCACCTTCCCATCCAAAAAAATCCTTAAAGAAATGTACTGGCGCAGGATCATGGAGAAGAGATCATCTTTAGTGGGGGGGTTCTACGATGACTTCGGTTTTTCTAGTTATTAAGGATGTCCCGAGATATGAAGATTACTGGGACATAATAACCAAGTCAAATGACCGGAAACTGTATCATCAACTTGGAGTGGGCTCGCTACCTGTGCGTAGGCTAACACACTCTTGGAACCCAGAAAGTAGTGACAAATGACCTTTTTGTGTAACGGAAGTAGAAAATATTGAACATTTACTATTCTGCTGTCCAAAGTATACACTACCCAGAAGAGTCTGGTTAAGACCAGTATGTTGTTCGTTGGGCACTAGATCTGCTATTGCTGCCAGTAGGATTTTGAAAACGGACACTACTGCCTTGTCATCGGTGTGGCAAAGTTCATTAGCTGGGCCTGGTCTATACGTTCCCGTAACCTTAGTCACTGAGTCATAGTGTTTACGTCATCTGTTTTGTAATTGTGTATTGTTGTATGTCATAGTCATGGTCTTTTTCTGGCCAATTGAATGCTGTTTTACCCAGGTTTTAATGTTAATTGTATTTATTGTCTTAACGCTATTATGAAATGTATTTTATGCTTGTTGTATATTGTCTTTTATGATATATATCGAAATAAAGACCTTTTGACTGGAATATAAACAGGCCAATACGCTTGAGAAAAACAAACAATAGAGAAACAGGAATTGCAGCAGCAATATACACATCCAAGGAATTAACAAAGCTATAATGAACGTTGATTTGGAAGGAAACGCCCAGAAATTGTTTTGACACATCCTGAAGGCTGATGAATACGGACATCAATTTAGACCTAACCAACTTGTGTTTTCTCCGATACTAAGTAAAACTAGCATTGCAAATGTTTAGTTTAGTTTAGGGCATTTGTAAAGCGCCTGGTGACGCCAGAAGGCGTGTCCCCGCGCTATGATAAGTGAGCAGTTTGCCATCCCCCCCTCCCTCAGGAGTTATCTACTAAAAAGGTGAGTTTTCAGTTTTTTTCTGAACTGGACCTCTGATGGTTCAAGACGCAGGTCTGGAGGCAGGACGTTCCAGCATTTGGGAGCAAGATATCTAAAAGATCTCCCCCCCATCCGTGCCTTCCTAACTCTGGGAACCACCAGTAGTCCCATCTGAGAGGACCGTAGATTGCGGGTAGGCTCATAGTGAGACACCAGACTCTGGAGCGGCACAGGGGCTTTGCCGCTCAGAATACGGTGGCACGTTGAGAGGGCCTTAAACTCAACTCTCTTCTCCATCGGGAGCCAATGGAGGGCTTGGAGAGCAGGTTTGGAAGGTGACCTCCTCGGGAGTCTAAGCACGAGCCGTGCTGCGGCATTTTGAAGCACCTGGAGGCGGCCCATGACCCTGCCTGAAGCCCCCAGATAGAGCAGATTCCCATAGTCTAAGCGCGAGGTGACCAGGGCGTGCACCAGCGTCCTACGAGCCGAGATGGGAAGCAGATCTAAAACCTTCCTCAAAGCTCTCAGGACACCGAAACACACCCCCGTCACCCGGCCGACCTGCGGGCCAAAGGCAAGGTCCTTGTCAAGCCATATGCCAAGATTCCTGGCCTCCAGACTTGGAGTGGGGACCTCGCCCAAGCAGGGTGGCCACCACGCAGGCGACCACGCAGAAGGCCCGCCCCCCACCACGAGCACCTCGGTCTTGCTACCGTTTAACTTTAAACAGTTTGCGGACATCCAGGCTGCGAGATCTTGCATGCAGTTCCTGAAGATGTCCGCCGCAAGGCCGGGGGCACGAGACAGGGAGACGACCAACTGCGTGTCGTCGGCGTAAGACACCAGGTGGAGACCGTGGCCCTCCGCGATGGCTGCTAGAGGGGAGACGTAGATATTGAATAAGGTTGGGCTCAGGGACGAACCCTGCGGTACGCCCTGGCCCAACTCGATCTCCCTCGAGTAGCATTCTCCCATCCTGACTTGGAAACACCTGTCAGACAGGAAGGACTTGATCCAACCAAGTGCAGCGCCTATAACCCCACCTTCACTCAGACACTGTAGCAAGATGGTATGTGCTACAGTGTCGAATGCTGCACTTAGGTCGAGTAGGATCAGAGCCATAGTCTGGCCTTCATCCACACCCTGTCGGAGTGCCTCCACCGCCGCGAGAAGTGCAGATTCCGTTGAATGACGGGGACGGAACCCAAATTGCGAGTCGTGGAGTAGCGATGCCTCCTCCACGAACTGCATCAATTGTGTGTTAGCAATTTTCTCCGCTATTTTAGCCATGTAGGGCAAAAGGGAGATGGGTCGGAGGTTGTCGAATTTCTCAAAATTCACATTGGCCTTTTTTTGCAGGGGGAGTACAACTGCCTGCTTCCAAGCCTTGGGGACACTCTGGGACAGAAAAGAGGAATCGAGTAGGTTGCGAACATAAGGTTCAAGCACCTGCAAGCTACCCTTGAGTCGGCTGGGGGTCGTCGGGTCTCTTGGAGAGCCAGATTTAATTGACCCGCAGATACGGATTAGTTCTTCTGTAGGCGGGGTGAAAAAGGAGGTAAGCTGTCGTACTCCTTTCTTTTTAACACCCTTCTCCCATGTGAGAGCATTTAGTGCCTGCCGAGGAAAGGAATTGTAGAGGTGAGTGACCTTGTTAGCAAAAAATTCTGCAACACGGTCACAGCCCTCCACAGTGCAGAGTTTCGAGGGGCATGCAGCAGACTTCCCTATGGTGATGGACTTGTAGATCGAGAAGAGCTCCTTAGTGGACTGCTCAGCTCCTTCAATCCTAGCGCAGAAGTATGCTGATTTGCCCTTTCGTAGTAGTTGATGGTAGCTACGCCTACAGTTAGTGTACTCTGCTTTAGCGGAGGCGGAATATGCTACCCTCCATTGTGTTTCAGCCCTTTTACACGCTGCTTTCGCCACCCGCATATCAGCATTAAACCAGGGAGCATCTCTGTGCTCGGCCCCCCAATTTGGCCGCGCCAAGTGGGGCGACCAGATCCAAGGCCTCGGTAATACGTTGGTCTAGGTTGGAGTTGATATCTACCACACCTATTCCGCCTGGGTGACCTTTGGCAGTTAAAGCCAGATTGAATGCGGGTTGGGAGAATGCTGCCCATCTCCGCCTAGGGTGTTTATCGGCCGGAGGGTCAATCGAAGCAGGTTCTTGACTCCCTATAGTGAATGGAATAAGGTGGTGATCTGACCATGGGATGGGGACCGGTGTGCATACTTCCACTTGATTCCAGTTAGCAAAGATTGGGTCAAGAAGATGACCCAAGTTGTGGGTGGGATGTTGCACCTTCTGCTCAAACTGCAAATTAGCCATTGTGAGACAGAGATCATTAGCTGCCTTATCTGTTAGAGTATCCAGATGTAGGTTCAAATCACCTAGGACTAGATACCTATCAGTGCTCAGAGCGGCTTCGGTGCAAATTGCAAATGCAATAGGTCTTGCATTTGCTTGAGTTAGAGCTATTGGCGTTATAAATGACAATGTCTTTACCCATATGTTATGGAGTGCATGTTTATGGTGTGTAGTGGAATTATGTGGGTTGTATTGGATTTGTTAGTTGTGGAATTGTGTGGCGTGGATTTGTGTAGTGGAATTATGTGGTATGGTGTGTAGTGGAATTATGTGGCATGGTGTGCAGTGGAACTATGTGGATAGCAACTGGGAAATTATGCAAATGGAGCTGGAAATAGGTATACTCAGCAGAAATGCCTTCAAGCACAACATAATTGGCTGCCTGTGCTGGTCAAAGTTGCTTGTTTTGAGAGACTTGGCCCAAGTGCTTTCCAGTTCAATCACCTACGTTTCTCACAAAAAGATACCTTGCATTATCTTCCGCTTGATGCTTTGAATGAATGAAATAATTTGAATGTCTTTGCGCTAGATGGATCCGACCAGGACGGCCATTAGCCTAAGGGGATATCTTAGGCATCAATCAATAGCTTATCTTTAAAATGTGTTTTCATTAAAGTTACAAACAATTAACAGGTTGTCAAGCCATCATATATTTCTATCAAAGAATGGCTGATAATGCAATTTATCGCCGGATGTGGTTAGTGATTTTTTTTTTTTACAGAGTTTTAAAAAGCGCAAACTTGACCCGAATCGGGTATCAGAGCGCTTTCCGTAGAACCAGTTGTGTTACATGAGGACACATTCATTTTTATTAGGCATGGGGAGATTACGTGATTTGCCCAGAATCATCGGATGTTCAGCGTCATTGCCGAGACTCGAACCCAGTTCCCCAGATTCGAGGTCGACCGCCCTAACCGTTAGGCCCACTCCTCTACTACAGTGCCAGCTGTAACAAGCAACACAAGGGAAGAGGGAGCGATGTAGGATGTATTTAAAGCTGCACAGTGTGTCAGGGGGTGAGAAAACAAGCAGAAATAGGGGACAAATAAGCGACAGAGCAGCAACGGCAGACGGGTGAATTAGGGACTGCAGAGACACGCAAAAGGTAAATAAACAACATGAGCATGCCTCGTAAAAGAAGCATCATTTTAAAAGGCTTGAGCTGGAAAAACAACACTGTAGTTAGTAATCCGAGAAACTGGTCTCTGTAAAATACTGCAGCAGTAGTGCAATAGACTTGTTGACTATGGAGCAAACAATGTTACATCTCGACACAGTAAAAGACAAGGAATCCAGAGCTGTGCAAAATTTCGCATTGAAAAAATACAAATAATACAAAATCGGCATTTGGTGCCGTATGTTAATGAGAAATGCATTCTTTCTTTTATTTTCGATGCAGGCGCATTTTCCACTTAATAAAATAGCACAAAAAAAACCACAAATACAACAAACAATAACCACTCGTGTTCTGGTCATTCACATTCTTGCCCTATTCCTGTGCTAAAATTTTGCCAGAAAAGCAGCATAATTACACCATACGGCGCAGCGTAATAGAAATTCACTTAACAGACATAACAAAATGATACCAGCATAACGGTAAATTTCATCCAGACGTAAATAAAATAGTGTTCCAAACCGCCAGAGCCCTTAGTACAACAGATGCCAAGATTTGGTAATTGAGGGGTCCAAAGGATTAGACATGGCCAACACATCAAACATCTTTCACCGTGCATGTTTTGGCCACGAACGGGCTCCACGTTTAGCCCCATTTGCATTTCAATTCCATTTGAAAGCACACAATGAAACAGCAAAGTATGTGTGCAACTGGAGAACCCACGACAAAACTGCCACTATTTGAAGCAAAACTGCAGGATCCCCAAAAATATTACCACCGTCAGTTCCCAGTGTCTTTAAATTGCTCCCACATCGTAAACTCCAACAAAACATGTACAATTCCTCAAAATAGCAAGTTCAAATTGTGTTTGGAAACTTGAGGAACGATTTACTCCTTTGCACCTTTGAAACTATCACTTCAATCTAAAACAAGCCTGGAGTGATGTGGGGATGACTTAGCGCCATAGCGGTTGGATGTCGAACTTGCGTTCCATTCACTGAGCATCTTGACATTCTGAAGGTGAAAACTAGACAAACCGCAAAAAAATGTACACTGACAAACACATACATTAAGAATAGAGTAAGCGTACAAATCACAGGGGCAGTCGGCATGGGAGGAAACCAAGCAATGAAAGGAGGGACAATACAACTAAGTGACAAATACAAAACAGGCGTTTAGGAGAGACACTACAAAGAACCAATGGCAGCAATAGGCGGGCACTTACCCCACAGAGTAGATGCAGCAGTCTTGAAGAGAAAGCGCATACGCTGCCTAGATGAAACCTAAAACATGACTTCAGACGTCCTGACTACAGTCTGCTTCTTTCCAGGAAGTTTCTATGACATTTCTCAATAAAATGCAGACATGACGTAAATACCTTTGCCACAAGAACATGCAATACCAACTTGTGTATACACCTTATTCAGAAGATCAGCTTTCTGTATATAAGACATTGGCTGGCCAAATTCGAAATTACAAATGCCATGGGGCCAAACTAGGGGTTCGTAGCTAAAAGGCAATGCATGCCTGATACCAGGGTGGAAATTACAGGTGCATTCTGTTTTGAGACAATGTTGGTAACCCTGAACTGACACAAACTGCTACACTTCAAATAGATACATCGAGAGTATATCATACATATATCATACATAGACTCTAGGCTTAGTCCGAAGTGTTGCAGATGCCAAGACTCACAGGCCAACTTCATACATCAGGCATGGTTATACCACATGATGCTGGTATACGGATGATGATCATTAGTGTCATATGCGAGATTATTCAGGAGCCACGTCAATTACAGGCTTGGCATATGTCCAGCACATCCTGCCTAAATTGAGATAATGATGATCCTGTTGGATAAGTCCTGGCTACACACATCAAGTCCCATAGTTAAGGCATGGGTCATAGATGTTACTAAGTGCCAGATCACTGTGGAAGATTGCAGATTTCTGCAGCCAAAAGCGACAAGCCCGTATGATATATTGGGGCCATGAAGGCACCACACACTGAGTATTCCGATCTGCCATGATTCCATTTTAAATGTTCTTAAATCTCTTTTCCCGTCTTTATTGATTGTGGTATACGTTTTTTAGGTCTCGCGACCTATCAATGCGCGCAAGCGCATTGAGCGGAGCGAGAATTCAAGTGCTCAAAAAACTCGTGAAACCAAGGGCTTCTTGGTGCGGTTTTCTTTGAGTTCACGTGAATCACGTGACCAAACAAGCACGCGCATAAGCCTCCCTCCCTCCTAATTGCATTTTTTCACGGCCGCACAGCACATCAAAGGGCTTCTCCCAGCGTGTGCTGTGCGGCTTCTCATCCCCTAATTATTCATGGCTGGCCGACCGGCCGTACTTTCAGTTTCCCGGCCGCTCATCTTCTCGCTTGTTTTTTTATTTTCATTCCCGTTCGCCAATGCTGGTTTCCTCCTTATACCCCCACCCAACTGTTCGCTCTCTTTTCTCAAATCCCTGCTTCCAAATCATTTCTGCCCACTCCCCAATTCTCTGGCTGTAGTTTGATATTTTTTTTATTTATTTACATATTTCTTACAAGAAATGAGCTGCTGCCAAGTTTTATTTTTATGTCCTTGTGTGCATGTTTTTTATTATTAAAATAAATTTCCATGACGTTTAGCATGTTGAAACGATACATTTAGAAGGCCACCATGTGTCATGAGGCTTGCGCTCACATGCGTCACAATCCAAACACGCAAACACTTCACAGCACATGCACGCCTATCAGCAGCCATGCTGAAAAGGCATTCCTAAAGTAGAAATGGCCGGCCGTACTTTCAGTTTCCTGGCCGCTCATCTTCTCGCTTGTTTTTATTTTCATTCCCGTTCGACAATGCTTGTTTCCTCCTTATACCCCCACCCAACTGTTTGCTCTCTTTTCTCAAACCCCTGCTTCCAAATCATTTCTGCCCCACTCCCCAATTCTCTGGCTGTAGGATCGAGGGGATACTGTGAATGCTCTCTAATATTTTTTGTCGTCCGGGTTCCGCTGCTTGTTTTATTTTCATGATTCCTCGCAATGTGAAGCGGCTCATTTTCCGATGTTTCTTATGTACAATACTTATGCAAGTACGGTACCCGCATTCGAAGACACGCAGTTGTAAATATAATCTCACCGAATAATAAATGTTCTGTAATTATGACCACGTGTAAAAGCACCACAGTGCAAGTCAGAAACAAAATACCTTTCTTTCCACCCGCCACGTGAAAGACGGTGGGATGTCGCATCACCGAGGTGATCAGAAGGTAACTGCGTCATTGGTGTGGGGGGAGGGAGCAGGGTGGGGTGGGGGTGTTGCGCTCACGAGCAGGCACCATGATTCCTCGCAATGTGAAGCGGCTCATTTACCGATGTTTTTTATGTACAATACTTATGAGTTTATTTTAAAGCAGAGCTCGCTCCCATTAACCGCCTTCCTTCTGATACCAAGTACACCATTTTTAAAGTATTATTTTCAGATACATCGTGACTGGACTTTCAGGAAAATATATGTATCTGCCTAGCACCGTCTTACCGGTTGATGCATATTGTTTCATCAGTTATGAATGGCCATTCAATGGAAAATGCAGGATCGAGGGGATACTGTGAATGCTCTCTAATATTTTTTGTCGTCCGGGTTCCGCTGCTTGTTTTATTTTCTCAGTATGCAGCACACATCGTTCTGGCATTCGTTTCTTTCCAGGTTGTGCATCTGAACTAGCTGTCCAAGAACATATTAGTCAGGTGATCACCCTACTTATAGCGCTTAATGGACATTTTGAATAGCCACACGGTGTTCCATCACTTTTACAAGAGCACCGGATTACATTTCACCAGGTCAAATTCACTTTTTCAGATACAGGCAGGTCTTAAGTTACATTTTGCATGGGAAACATTCTTTCTGTTAAAGTGCTAAATGTTCAGCGCAACATACACTCCAAATACCACTCAGTGCCACATAGTTACACGCCACATAATTACACTGCACTCAATGCAACATACACTCCAAATACCACTCAGTGCCACATAATTATATGCTACATAATTACACTGCACTCAATGCAACATACACTCCAAACAATACCACTCAGTGCCACATAATTACACGCCACACAATTACACTCTACTGAATACAACATACACTCCACACAATACCACTCAGTGCCAAATAATTATATGCTACAAAATGACACTGCGCTCAACGCCACATACACTCCAAATACAACTCAGTGCCACATAATTACAAGCCACATAAATACACGCCAAATAATTACACTGCGCTCAACGCAACATACACTCCAAATACCACTCAGTGCCACATAATTATATGCTACATATTTACACTGTGCTCAACGCAACATACACTCCTAATACCACTCCGGGCCACATAATTACACTGCACTCAATGCAACATACACTTCAAATACCACTCAGTGCCACATAATTACACCCCACATAATGACACTGCGCTCAACGCAACATACACTCCAAATACCACTCAGTGCCACATAATTACACGGCACATATTTACACTGCACTCCATGCATTAAACACTCCAAATACCACTCTGTGCCACATACTTACACGCCTCATAATTACACTGCACTCAATGCAACATACACTCCAAATACCACTCAGTGCCAAATAGTTACACTGCATTCAATTCAACATACACTCCAAATACCACTCAGTGCCACATAATTACATGGCACATATTTACACTGCACTCCATGCATTATACACTCCAAATACCACTCAGTGCCACATAGTTACACGCCACATAATTACACTGCACTCAATGCAACATACACTCCAAAAACAACTCAGTGCCACATAATTACACAGCACATAATTACACTCTACTGAATGCAACACACACGCCACACAATACCACATAGTTATATGCTACATAATTACATACACTCAATGCAACATACACTCCAAACAATACCACTCAGTGCCTCATAATTATATGCTACATAATTACATGCCACATAATTACACTGCACTCAATGCAACATACACTCCAAATACCACTCAGTGCCAATTAGTTACATGCCACATAATTACACTCTATCGCATCACCACAGCATCACTCAGCACCACCAAGGGGCACCACCACATCACTCAGCGCCACCACAGCATCTGTGCAACCATTCAACAAGAACTGGTTCAAATATGTTCTCTCAATGTTTCAAGCTTTATTACAAATGTCACATAAAGATGTTAATATTTCACTTCTGTTCTTGGATTTTCGTCACAATAAAATACACTGAACATAATCTTCACAAAAGTTATTTACAAAAGTTTAATCTATTCCCATTATAAATTACAATAACTTTTATTATTTAAAAAAATTAAAATCAATGGTTATTCGTAATATCAATACATCCAAGTCACGTAAATACAACACATATTGCATTACAAATGCTATAGGTGTCACATTTGCGAAAGTTAAAAGTATTGTCTTTGTAAATGACAAAGCTATAATTTCGCTATTTTCAAAACCAACACATAAATAAACAAGCATTTACAATGCAATGGTTTTGCCTTTGTTAAAGTTAGAGCTATTGGCATTGCTCTTGACATTTTTATTTATGTTTTTTTAACATAAATAAATGGCATTGTCATTTACAATGCCAATAGCTTAATCTCTCGCAAATGCCACACACAAACACCCACAGAGAGCCCCCCCCCCACACACACACACAGAGCCCTCCACACACACACCCACACAGAGCCCCCCACACACACAGCCACACAGAGCCCCTCACACAGAGCCCCCCCCACACACACCCACACAGAGCCCCCCACACACTGCGAGCCCCCCCACACACTGCGAGCCCCCCACACACACTGCGAGCCTCCCCCACACACACTGCGAGCCTCCCCCACACACACTGCGAGCCTCCCCCACACACTGCGAGCCCCCCCCACACACTGCGAGCCCCCCCCACACACTGCGAGCCCCCCCACACTGCCAGCCCCCCCCACACACTGCGAGCCCCCCCCACACACTGCGAGCCCCCCCCACACACTGCTAGCCCCCCCCCACACTGCGAGCCCCCCCCACACAGGAATGACTGGAGAAGGCCAGGCGGTGCGGCAAGTAAGGATGGTGGGGAGGGGCTTTTCTGCGTGGCCAGAGTCCAGTGGCAGTACATTTCTGGTCATGGGCCATTGAGCACAGCTCCCAGGGATCCAGCGACCGGACAGTCTCCACTGTGTAGGTAGGCAACAAGGCGCAGAGCAGGCACCAGGAAGGGCAGTCGGAAATAGCCAGTGCCCGCTTTGTCTGAGAAGGCCGCCTAGGAGCAAGATAGCAACGCAGCCCACGGCCAGCAGAGCAGGTAGGCCCCAGCAGAGCTGTAGGGGTCTCCCCCTAGACTACAGGAGCCGCACCTGGGGACGCCCGCCCCTACTCCCTGAACCACCTCTCCCAGGGCGAGGTGCCCCGCAACAGATGCTAGAAGAAAAGGGGCCCGGTGGTGTAGCAGCGCCGTAGGTACTGCGTCCCCGCCGGGACACCGGTTGGATAGTCATTTGATTCGAGTAGTGTGTATGGTGAGTGTCCCGGGCCTCAGGCACAGCAGTGGGCAGGGATATATTTCACGGTGCTCACAACTCTCCGCACCTAGACTCTGGTCAGTAGGCTCCTCCGTGGTCTGGCAGGGAGCAAGTTAGGGCCTGTGATGTGCCACGTTCGCCTGGTCCCGCCAGCTGTCCCTAGCCAGACACCTTGTGGCAGCAGGCCTTGATTAGGGTCTCTGCAATAGTCCGCTTGCCAACATTAAGCAGCATCGCAGTAACTGCTTCAGCTGCAGGGTGACTCCAAAGTCAAAACCGGGGACACAGGTGCTTCAGAGGTGTATTGGTTGCCAGGATTAATGTCGGATAAGGGGCAGCAGTGCGGTGCTTCGTGGCCTAGGGTGCATCCGCCATCTTGGACCTGCTAGCCAACACCCCGCCCCCCTTTCCTCCCACCTCCCACCTCGCCCCTTTCCCCACCTCCAAGGGGAACATTGCTGATAGTACAAAAGTGCCCTGCCTCCAGATATGGTTAAGTCCCAGCAAGTGGCACATAGGACAGACATGTTAAACAAGTGAGATAGGGGAAGAACCCGATATAGAAAGAGACGTGCCTTGACGAATCAATTCTCCACATGATTTCATCTCACACAGCACTGAGAAAGTAACACCAAAGTCAAGCTGCGTGGCAAGAAACGAGCGGAGTCTTGCTTCGGGGGCTGGGCCAATCCCAGCGCGGCCCTTCGGCGAGCCTCCGCTGACGTCAGCGCTTCCTGGGCCAATCAGGACGCGACTTCCTCGTCGAGCCCTCCGCCAAGGCCCAATCAGTGCGCGGCTTTCCCGGGTCAGCCGCCAATCAGCAGGCGGACCCTTCGGTGCAGTCTTCGTACCAGGCTTCGAATCTCATACCAGGGAAACACTGAAATAACCGTGTATAGTGTCACAAAAGAACTGAGTGTTCGGTTTCCTATAGCCAGCTGATGTACTTGTGGGGGCATATATATATAACAAGAATGTGCCCCGGGCTCACGGAGAGCGGGGACGGGCACACGGAGGGGGGACGGCGGGAGGAGGTACACGGAGGAAGGCAGGACAGCAGCAAGCACGGCCCGGCCGGACCAGATTCAGGGGCGTTCCCGGCTTTTGGCTGACGTCGCGTGACGTAGCCAAAAGGGAAAAATTCTCGGGAACGCCCCCGAATCTGGTCTGGGATTGACAGACAGAGCCCTCTACCAATGGCTAGCCTCCATTTGTGGAGCTAGCCAATGGGAGGAGGGGGCAGATACCCGACCCCACATAGAGGATTAGAGGATATCATTAGATTTTGCTAGCGCATGCGTACTTCGTACGCATGCATCGCTAGTCAAAACCTAAAAATGTGTAATTTACAATACCAATAGCTCAAACTTTCCTAATGCGAGACCTATTGGCAACGCCAGTGCTTGTTTACTTTGTTCACCGAGCCTTTATTGGCACGGGCTAATCACTACGTGTGACTTTGTGCTCAGTATCCTGAACGTATTCGATACTAGAGTGGGGGTTAGTACTGTTGTATAGTACATTTTTAAAACTCATACCTTTGACCACTATTTTAACTTAGCAACCACTTGCAGCCTGTGATTGCTCTAACTCCCAGCTCCTTGATCTGCCGCGGGTTTCCCCATTGAGCAGAAGGAGCTGGGACACGTCACTCGGCTATCTCGACTGTGTCCTGACAGCCACCATCTTGGATGGCTTGCTCACAGCCTTGTAGCATTGAGGAAGCTCTTCTACACAATTTAAAGGCAGGCTGGTACCTACGTGCAGCGGACACGCCAAAGGCAAGCCCGTCTGCTACTGTCCGTATCCGGCCGGGGCCAAGGGTCAGGCCCCCTGTTCCATCTGAGACTTCTAGAAAGACTTTCTCTTTGAGACCGCTTTTAGCGCTTCGCCCAGTTTTTGCAGAACCCTGCAGTTCGTCTATTCTTCCTCCTGGCTACAACAATAGCTTTAAACACTGCGATTTTTCTCTCAAGTCTGCAATCTCCTTCTCAATCGCAGATAATACATGTAGCATCCCTCTCGTGGCAGCCAATAATAGAAGTACCCTGGTAAGGGTTGTTCCTCATTAGCCCAGTTTTTGCTTCTAAAGTATACATTGCTGCTCCCTGATCTGCTACCAAAAACACACTTATGACTTTCTCGTAGATAACACACCTGACGCCATGATCCTGACAGAACATGGCAACATGAAGCTTCTTTGCAAGATGTTATTACAGCACTGCCACATAACTACCATATCAAGAGAATGAACCGCAAGGATAAGTTAGGAGGGGGTATAGCCATAATCTATAGAGACATCTATCAGTGTAAAACGGAGGAGATTCCCTCCTCTGCCGGTGAAGCCCTTATCTTCTCACTCTGCCTCACACCAAAATTAACTGCCACAGGGGTCCTAATCTATAGATCCCCGATATATATGCTGGAAGCTAGTGCTCTATGTTAGCCAACTTAATCTCCTCTTACATACTTAAATATGCTAACTTCTCCCTACTAGGAGACTTTAACATGCATCTAGAAGATACTACATGCAAACCTATACAGACTATCATAGAGGACCTGGGTGCCCATAACCTCGATTTAATCAACTCTTCCCCCACACACAAAGCAGGCAGGTCACATGGTGGATTCCCATTTTTTCTAACATCACTGGTCGCACCTCTGACCCACCCTGACCTTTACTCTGGTCTGCCCACCTTGCAGTGCTTTTTGCTATACCCTCCCATTCCTCTGTCATTCCCACAGCAACCAGGCCCAAAGTAATGGTTAGAAACTGAGCCAATCTTGACCTATCTGCTCCTAATACTAGTCTATCAGACACTCTGCCTCCATTAGTACAGCAGGTCGACCAACATTTCTCCGCGGTCGATAACTGCCTTATAAGTTCCCTTACTCTATTCTACCAGCTAAGCCCAAATCAGTGTCCAGACGACACTCCCCTGGTTCAATGAGACCTTTCATGAGGAAAAGCAACTCTGTTAGAGACGTGAAAGGGCTTGGAGGAAGCTATAGGACAGGAATTTAAAATTAAAATACAAAATGGTCCTGAATAATTGTCATACGCGCTGTAGAAATTCCAATGCAGGCTTCTATTCTGAAAAAATATAGAAAGCCCAAAACCTTCCACAAACCTTTTCAAAGTGGGCTAAGATCTGTGAAGATCTGGCGGACTTTTTTGTTGAGAAAGTAACAAACATTTGCCTTCCCTTAGATACAGCTGGAACCGATGAAAGCCAAGTTGGCAATACTAGTATTTACTCCAACATTAGTCCTTCTCCATCTAATGAAACTAGTTCCCCGAGTATGACCCGGACTTCTGCTCGACTACAATCCTTGCTCCTTCGAGACTCTACCCGCTTTCTGGATTTACTGCAGTCCATTAAATCCGGCTCCCATCAGATACTCTTCCTCCATCCAAGCTCTGCTCCCTGGGCCCACACCTTCTGTCTTTGATAGTTGATCTACTTGACTCCTTCCCGTATGTGGGACACCTTCCCAAACCCTGGAAGCATTCCATGGTGCTTCACCTGCTAAAAAATACAAAAAAAACAAGCTCATCTAGATCCATCTAACTGGGCCAGTTACAGGCCTATTTCTTTGCTGCCCATTTTCTTGAAAATCTTGGAGAAGCACGTTAAGTCTCAAATCACTGCATAGATGGGAGCCCAAAATGCCCTCCATCCTTCACAGTCAGGTTTCAGAGCTGAGCAAAGTACAGAATCTGCCCTCCTATGAGTCGTGGAATACCTACGGCAACTCCTGGTTAAGGGTGGCACTGCTGTGCTCTTTCTACTAGACCTTAGCAAAGCCTTAGACACTGTATCTCATGATAATCCGACTGTTAGACTGGACCAACTAGGCCTTCAAGGCTTGGCGCGTGACTGGGTAAAATCCTTTCTGGTGGATCGAACTTTCCAGGTATTCTCCTCAAACACATTGTCTAGTCCTCACTCACTCCAGGAGTCCTTCAGGGTTCTGCTCTTAGCCCCACGCTTTTTAATATCTATGTCCACCCCCTGGCGGACCTAGTGGAAAGCTGTGGCCTTACCCTGTTCTCTTACGCGGATGACATGCAAATTATATTCTTCGTATCATCTGAGCAGGAAGCCAATATAGATGCCTGCCACGGTCTTGTCTTATCCTGGATGAACTCCAACTCTTTGAAATGAAATGATGGCAAGACAGAGGTTATGGTGCTAGGCAGGAACCCCCAGCTCTGGGGCCCCGCCAAAACTGGCCTGCTACACTGAGAGCACTCCCTGAACCCATCCCCAAAGTGAAAAATGTGGACTTCTGGCTTGACTCCACCTTGTCCATGGGGTTTCAGGCTGTTAAGACTGTCTCTTCCTGCTTTGCCATTATGAAAGGGCTCAAAAAAAATCCTAGGGATACTGCCTTTCTCTGCCCAAAGAACAGTCATCCAGGACATGATATTATCAAGGCTGGATTGTGGTCATATTCTATCCCTGGGGGCTGCTAAGTCTGTGATCAGACATCTGCAGGTGGTCCAATTCTCTGCTGCCATGCTCTTATTTCAGCTTCCCAAACATTCTTCTGCTTCTGATCTTTTCCGTGATCTCCATTGGCTCACAGTGGGCAAGCGCGTTAACTTCAAAGCTCTTTGCTTTATACACAAACTAAACTCTAACACGGGACAGCGGTTCCTGCAAAAACTAGTTGTTCCCTCCCCTAGCCCATGCTCTCTGCGCTCCAGCAACCGTTCCCTTTTCACGATGCCCAGAGACTTACGCACCCGATTGGTGGCTGTTTGTTCTCGTTTCTGGGCCCTAACCTGTGCAATGCTCTTCCCGAATCGCTCAGGGGCTGTAGCTCCTTGTCCACGTTTCGCAACGAGCAAAAAACATGGCTATTTTAGGTCACTTTCGAGGCTACAGAGCCTGTCCCCAAGCGCAGGGACACCCTACGGGTAGCTATGCGCTATAAAAAAAACTGAATAATAATAATAATTTAAGCTATAACTTAATAAAAGACCAAGTATTCAGATTAGCAGTGAATGGAGAAAACAAAGTACCAGCAGAGACCAGCAAGCACCGCAGAGTTTTAGAAGATGACTTGAGAAAGAACCCCTCTACAAGGTTCATCTGATGACGTATAATACTTGAGTGTTCGGACCATAGGCGCCATCAGTGTTACAGTTCAATCAAGCAATTATTTTGCACTATCAGAAATACAAAGCAACTCTTTGCAGCTTTCGCTCCACCTCATAAAGGCACTCTAATATCCAAATCAGGCATAGCCACATGGATAGTCAAATGTATTCCAACTTGCTACATTAAAGCCAAAATACCTTTACCTGTCACTCCCAGAGGACACTCTACTAGTAAAAAGGGAGCCACTATGGCTTTTCTCAAAAATATTCCTATTGCTGACACCTGTAAGGCAGCTACTTGGTCTACACCGCATACTTTCAAAGCATTACTGTGTGGATGTTTTAGCTTGCCAAAAAAATAGTGTAGGTCAGGCAGCACCATGCACCCTTTTTAAATGACTGTAACTCCCACAGGCCAGCCACCGCTTCTCAGGAGGGACTGCTTTACAGTCAATGCAGAGCATGTGTATGTACAGCAACACATGCCATCAAACAGATGATGTTACTTACCCTGTAAGCATCAGTTTGTGACATGTAGTGTGGTAGATTTAGATGCACTCAACCTTCTCCCCGGATGCCTGTCACTGTCAAAGTTACATTATATTTACTCTTAGCATGGACATCACATTTCTGACACATTCCTGACACTCCTTTCTCCCCGCCTGCAGGAAAACAATCTAACAAAGGAGTTGATACCCATGCGCATTATCACCAAGTGGAGAAGTCACTCTGCCTTGTCGCTCGAAAGACTTATTAGAAGAAAAACTATTTGAACAATCCCAAACTCAACACTAGATGGCAGCAGTATGCAGAGCATGTGAGTCTACAGCACTACATGCCACAAAAAGATGCTTACAGGGTAACATAATCCATATGTGTGTGTGTTTGTGTGTGTGTGCGTGAATATATTATATATGTATTTATAAATGATTAAATAATGAAGTGATGTGGTGGCATGTCATGAGAGTGCAGGGAAAAATAAAAAGAGCTACGGGGTAAGCAGCAAAGCTTCTGTTTAAAAAAAATGGAAGCAATATTGCCTAATACTGGTAAAAGGGATGAAAACTATCTCACAGTAATACAACATTTTAAAAGAAAACATGAAACTAAAAGTTCTTTTATAAATCTCCTGGGGTTCATAACAGACTAATTAATAGATCTAATAGGACATGGAACCCAACAATTTTCCCTTTGTTGTACACAAATTGACCCTATATAACGCACTTGTGGTTTCAATTCCTTGCATATATGCAATAGGTAGTCTGCAAATACGGTGTCTGAATGTCATTTATGTCACTTGCACACACTTTTTAGGTCTCGCTGAGTCAGCGCGCATGCGCTACTTGGAGAGACATTTAGTAACGGCTTTTAGAAGTGCTCCCAAAGCGGCCACCAGCTTGCGCTCACGCACACAAGCACGCACGCTGCTGCGCGCGCATCCCTTGCGTGCTTCAGCGCATCATCGCGATCACTTTCGTTTTCACAGCGATCGCGATGACTTTCTCTTTCACGGCCGCGCGGCGTTACTATTACTTCCGCGCGGCTAATGCGTATTTCCTCAGTCTCTCTTTTTTTTTTTTACATCTCAGTCTCCTCTTCTTTTACGTCCCAAATCTCTCCCTATCATGTCCTCTGGCCATCATGTATAGCTCTTCCAGTGACTATTTCTGTCTCCCACTCTTACTTATTCTTTGCCCAATTTCTTATTGGTCCCCATCCCAATTTCTACTCCTCTGTCTCCCCCATCCACACCGCATCAGTCTACAGGAAGGCACTCCTAAAATGGCTTCTACTCCCTTAGCTTATGTCATCTAGTTGTCACTCAACAGATGAAAAAAGATGCTGTGTCACACAACGCCAAAACTGCATTTTATGTGCTAAATACATGAATGGAAAGTGTGACCTAAAGCTAGTTCTCAGCCTGTAGGATATTCATTGTTGCAGCAGTCAACTAAGGGCCTGAGTCTGGTGGAATGGTTTGCAATGGTCAAATACCAGTCCGTCTGAAATCGAATGGCCTGGTGTTCTAGCAAACAATTTTCCTAGGTGTGGGAACACCAGACCTGAATATACCAGCTGGTGATGTCATGTTTTGCAGCAGCAACACACATAAGCGCCATAAGAAAACAGAAATATACAGCATATCCCTCTGTGTATAAGCATGTATTTGTATTATAGATATGTACCTATAAATGTGTACTGCTTTGTATAAACATGTAGAATAATTATGTTCAAAATAAATAAATGCATGTTTAAGTACAACACTTGAAAACCAGAGTTTATCTAATGCATCTTTAATCTACATATACTTACTTCCTTTATGCATCTATATACCTTCCATGTACTTGGATTTATATATTTATAGTGTCCTAAAAAAAGCATACATTGCATGACCATATTTCTCACCAGATACCTCCCTCAATCTATCCTCTACCTCAGAGGTCTTCAAACTTTTTAGGCCCAGCCCCCCCTGGCAAAAACCTTTAGGAGCCGGGCCCCCCCATCACTAAATTGGGATTTAGCATCTTTGACAACCGGTTTATCCCTGAGGTGTCAGCTGACAACTAGTTTTCACAACAGCAAAACAACTTTAGCAGGGTTTTGTAAAATTAAGATTTGTAAGCTGTAAATCTGGCCCACAATCACTGAACTCATTCAACGCCCTTTGATGGGAAACTTTCTTTTGGGAAAAACCACCACAAGGCCAGTGCATGCACCCCCCCACCTTTCAGGACCACATAGAATACCATGCAGCCTGATCCAGCGAACGAGCAGAACAATGGCAGACCTGGTAACCACATCAGTATTGGGGGAAGGTGTTTCATCTGGAGATACATCTCAATCAATTGAAATTCTCACTGCCATATATGTTTATTTTGTATTATCATGTGAAAGCAGTATAGATACCATGGGCCGTGGTGCAGGCAACGAAAATGGCCTCCTTGACTAGAGCTGGTATAGAAATACTCAGCAACTATCAGGGTTTAATGGGCTGAATCTATATTAAGGCTGTGCAGGAGGCTTCTCCACACCACTGGAGTCAAGCTATCCTGGCTGAAGACGGCTGATAGCCAGAAACGGTCCTAGGATGCTTGATTCCGGTCCAGGAAAGACATGGCTTGGCAGTTCGGGCTGGACTGTTCCCATGAGGCACAGGGTCAAGGCTGATTTGCATATGGCCATGTCTGAACTGGGGTGGTGTAGAGTGCAAAAAAACGATGGATTTAGGCCCAGATCTCTGTACTGGGGTGAATGTATGACCTTGTTCTGCATTCTGCCCATCAATTGTTGTTTTTGCGGAGGCTTCTTGACAGCACTATCACACATGAACAGGAATGGCAGCAAAACTGCAACAAATGGCCTGAAAATGCTGTATTATGGAAAATACTATGGCAAATGGTCAAATGTAATTTTCCCTCAAGCTCTGAAAATGCTTGCATCACAGCAGATTTGCTGAAGCCAAACTGCTGTTAGCTAAAACGCCAGGACTTACAGAGATAAGACTCTCAACTGAGACCACTGGACAACAAAGTGTAAGGCCGCTAGGTTACCAGCATTTGCACAGCGCAGTTATGCCCTGTGTAAGACCTCAAAGCGCTCTATTTAATCTTTCAGTTTTATTTAATGGTTCCATTTTGTCTGGCTATCAGGGTGTTCCTCTGTCTTTTAGAAAGAGTCTCAGTAAAGAAATCATCACCCGTACCTTGAGAAGGTCAACAGAAGTGACTCCAGAATTGTACCTTTTGGCGTGACCCATAATTTGTAGAATTGGAGTGACTCGGAGGCTACAATCTGAAAGACAGCGCGTGGTAAAGTTTCTGGCTATTACATTCCGAGTCTCTAATATTCCTTTCCCTTCTGGTGGTGTTTAACCCCACCCAAGTTTTGTGAACCTTTCCTTGTTTTAAGTGTGTGTACAGTCCATGCAACTGTTGCATACCCTACGTGTGTGTATTTATGTATGAAAGAATATCAGCTTGTCTGATTAAGAAACCCGTGGCTGCAAACGACAAAGGATGTATATAGAACACCATTGATACTCCTGATTATCAGGCAAACCCAATATTGCCTGTAGTTATGAATTACTACACTGACTTATACTCTTCTAATCATCATAGTACACAATGCATATTAATCACTATCTGAAGGACACAGTAATGGCCTGGATAATTGATGTATACACACTATACTTTGATCAGTCCTAATAAGAAGAGATAAGGGAGCTGATAAATGGACGACCAACTGGCAAGACTACCATCCGAATGTTACAAAGAATTTGTGGATCAGCTGGCCCACACTTGCTGGCTTGAATTGAAGAGACATATACCAAGTTTGTGCTGTCACCAATTATGAGAGACGTACTCACTGCAGCATTATTAAAGCCAGTGACAGCATCAGATACAGACTAGTTGGAAGGTGTGTATATCTTTACTATATTCCAATGCACAGGCTTCTCTTAATCTTTTGTGAATTGGATTAAAATATTATATACTAATACCTCTAGGAGCCTTCGAAACAGGATTTTATCTCCTAATTAGAAATATCTAAGGGCACAAGACGGATGTGCCCACTCTTATTTCTTGGTTGCTTTGCCACCAGAGCCGCTGGCAGCAGAGGTGAGGCAACAACACTCAGCATGTGCCTTTAGATACAAATCAAAGCCCCTCTTCATTTCACTATACGTTGCTGATATGATATTGTATAGGAGAGAAGCACAGACTAGCCTGAATCAGATTATGACTCACTTTCCCTACAATCGTAGAATATATTAGATTTCTTTAAGTACATGGACATGTTGTATCAAAACTCAAGAAGTGAAAGATGAGGAGATTGGGAAGCGGGTATTTTTGCATGATTGTGCTAGCAAATTTATGATTACTGGCAAAACGTGGACAATACTGTATCAAAAATAGCAGACTATTGTATCCGGTTCACACCTCAGATGGCTTTGCTGGGATGAGTAAAAGAGATACTAAGCATCAACGGAAAGCTGGATGTTCTGGCATTACTGTTTGCTAAAATACAAGTGGCAAAACGTTAAGGCAGAGGATGGGCCCCCATGCACAGCTTGTGCCCGCTGGTCCTTATTTACTGCAACAAACCATGCAAAATGTGTGAACACCTGTTGAGTGATAATGTTTTTTACAAGTGCTGTGAGGCAAAACTCGATTTATGTTTGGCAGTGGTTAAAAAACAGAAGTAGAGGAATAAGGAAATTATACTGCAGGAAAATGTGTAAACTTGACGTACGAGTAGCTTCCAATGTTTAGACTGCTGAGCAATAAACCGATGCAAAAGGCACCAGCAAGAAAGGCTAAGGCCGGGAATGAAGCACTACTCTGCCTGCAAAGCAGCATATGTTTTTAAGTTTCATTTTGTTTCTAAGTGAAATTCGCTGCCATTTCCTGCCTTTATGCTGCTGGGTCTCGGATTACAGGAATGTCAAAGTTAAAGTCTTCACGTATTTATTATTTGCTCTGACTGCTGCCTCCAATCAGAGAGAGTCCTGTTTGCGATGGTCAGGATTCTCGAGAATAAACGGCAGTAAACGTGCTTCACAAGTCGCAATGAATGATGTAAAGGGGAAATCTTTCTGTGAAGCTCGCGCCCCCCCTGGGATGTTTCCTCGCCCCCCCTGGAGGGCGCGCCCCACAGTTTGAAGACCTCTGCTCTACCTCAACTCCCTGACTCATGTCAAACCTCCATCTACTACTCTCTCAAATGAACTACCCTATTTCTCAATCTATACCTCTATCAATATATTTAATCTACATATTCTTACATCCTTTATGCATCTATATACTTTCCATGTACTTATGGATCTATATATTTATTACTTTATCCTAATTCAGCATATCCAATGCACTACCCTATTCTCACACTATACCTCTCAATATTCCTTCAACCTCAACTCTCTGGCTCATCTCAAACCTCTTTCTACTACTCTTTCTAATGCACTACCCTATTTCATGCCCTATACCTCTATCAATATATCCTGTACATCCACTCACTCATTCATCTCAAGCCCTATACCACTATTATGATCCCCAAAATAACACTTTCTAGACTCTCCCCTACTCTACCCTTCCTTGCATCATCTGACACCAATGTTACTATACATATCCCCCAAACAAACCTATCTAAACTCTTCCCTCTGACTCTTCCCCTCAAAAATCCCTTTTTACTCACTGGAATGATCTAATTTGCAGCTTTTACATTCTAAGGATGCATGCAAAATGTTCTTCAACCAAAGGCTGTACAGCCAGAGCTTTAAGTGGGCCGGGTCTCAGCACCGGCAGTTTTTTAAAGGGGGCCTCGAAACGGGTCTCTATCGGGCTCCATTTTGTGCCCTAGCACACGTGGTCCGTTTATTCCCGGATACAGTGACAGCAGGCACATCGATGTGTGTGTGCTCACACTGCTCACTTCACACTAGTGGAGAAGTTACGGCATGACGTCATGCCAGGTGAGCGTTATAGGGGAAGGGAAATCCTTTAAAGAGAGTAATTCTCTCTCTGGATTTCCCTTCTCTTTTTGAAACTCAGGAGCAACAACATCGCCGTGGTTTCACCGGGGCTTCAAGTGGAAGCTTTTTCAATATTACATACAAACCATAGTTGCTGCTTATTTATCTTATGCAACTAACAACCACCGACAAAGCAAATAGTCCCGACTTGTTGTAGGTATGATGTTACTTGTTGTATCATATCTGGATGTAAAGACAGAAACAGCAAAATACAAGTCGGGCAGATCACTACGCTAAGCACAGATTTTTAACTTACATATTTTTAAGCCATGCCCTTACTTACATTGGCCACGCCCCTTAGAGAGACCCTCCCACCTAGTTTTTTTTATCCCACTTAAAGCCCTGTGTTCAGCCATGTACTGACATGCCTGTACAACGTTGATGCCATCTGTGATCAGCCGTGGAGATCAACGGAAATGTATCACGTGATCTCTGCACGAGTAGGTCATCCTCCAGGTCTACTCTTTGCATTTTGGGACGTGTGGTCATTTAATCTAGAACTTCAAAAGTACAAAAAGAATGTAAAGCTAAGTCCCTCTTGGGTGAGCTAATCATGCATGGCCCAGACAGCTCTGTGTACCATCCATGCCAAGCCCAGATGGCACTGCTCCTTTCCTGGCGCACGCTGATTTATCCTTTTCACAAGAGCGGGCACTTGGTCAAGGGCTGGCAGGTGGTCTCTGCTTTTCCGTTTGCAAAAGGCACCAATTGTCGAAAGGAATACAAGTTGACCACTAACTTCTTAGCTTCAACTCACTAACTGGACACCTAGAAAACGAGCGTTAGTTAGCTAAATACTGTGGCCACGGACATCATAATTCACTACTTTTGGTCACTCCAGGTTACTGTCTCGTGTCCCTCCTTATGGACAGTGTGTTTAACAACTCACCACACTTGCAGCCACTTTAGTCTGTTCATGCTATTTTTGTTTGTTCTATTCCTGCAACAGTTCTCTCATGTAACGTAACTGGTTCTATTGTACAGTGCTCTGACACCTTTGGGTAATGTCCGCGCTTTATAAAAATGCATTAAATAAATAAAATAAGAAACTAATAGGACCCAACCAGCGCAACCCTTGCAGACGTCAGGCAGTCTCATGCATTCCTCGCCAGAAGCATCCTCACACACCTCATACTCCGGCACATTAACGACACCAAGACACAACAGTAGAGCATGTTGAGCGCGTGCCTCTTGTTTGCTTTATGTACCTCTTTCGGTGTTCACATGATGAAAACTGCGGCTTGTTCCAGGAAGAGTCGCTACTCGCTGTCGGGGGAACGAGGAAATGACGCAGACATGACGCAAGTGCCGCCCGAATGGCTCTCGGTGAAGTATCGCGCCACAGAAGCTGCGCGGGGAGGAGTCCAGTCAGACGGACTTCATGGTGCGGGGAAAAGGATGTGGTCACTCACAACTACTATCAACCTCGCTAACTCGGTTCAGCGGTGTTTTCTGAAGCCTCGGGATCGTTGACAGCTCACTGAGATGCAGTCACCAACTTATTAATCATATTCACCGTCCTCAGGTTACTGGACTCCGACCCCAGGCAGAAGTCAGCGATATCGGATCCTAAAATATTATACTGGGCCCGATGCAGCCTCTCCGCTACTATCCAATGAGCCACTTGGAAACATTTCCTCAGCCAATCCTAAGTAAGGCACAGTGTAGTATGCGAGACCAAACAGCCAATTATTTAATGAGCAGAACTTTTTTAGCCAATCCCGTATAAGAGCTCTCAATCTCAGCCAATGCTTAGGCGCTCTAAATATTTCTATTTAATGTCATTAGTGAGGGAACCGTTGTTGAGAAATAGTATGCCCATCAAGGACCTTAGGTCTGGCTAGGCAGAGTCTGCGCAATGTGACATGCTGTATCCAGAATATGGGATTTAAGCTCCGCCCATGTTTTTAATTGGCTCCTTTGACTGTCTTTTGGATATGCTTCTTTTAGGTCTCGCTGGCGTTGCAGCGCGAAGCGCTGCCGCCAACGAGACTTATAGCCGCCTTCATCCCTGTCAAGGGAGTAACAGCTGTGAACGAGCCCGATACAGACCTGGGCACGAGCCGACCCAGGTCTGTGAACGCGCTTCAAGGTTGAGCAGCTTGTGCACGTTTGTTGGACGTTAGGCACCGCAAGCGCCTCCAGACCAATTATCCCAGCATGAAACTCTACTTCCTGAGGCCCACAAGACCAATTATCCCAGCAGGAATCTCCACTTCCTCAGGCGCGGCAACAATTATCACAGCATGAGACCCACTTATCACAGCATGTCAACAGGCGCCTCAGGCTGCTGGAGCACTCAACTATAATTAATGCACAGTTGAGTGCTCCAGCAGGGTGGGGCGCCTCTCGGCATGCTGTGATAATTGAGCAGGCATATTACTGGCACCACCACCACGCCTTCATTAGTCATAAAGGCTGCATAATTAGGGCGGCATGCTCTATTTAAACGTGCAGCACATGAACATTTTAGAAGGCGAATCAGCTACATTCATTGGAGCTTGTGTGCGCAAGTAACAACAATTATCACAGCATGAGACCCCACTTATCACAGCATGTCAACAGGCGCCCCAGGCTGCTGGAGCACTCAACTATAATTAATGTGCAGTTGAGTGCTCCAGCAGCGTGGAGGCCTCTCTGCATGCTGTGATTATCACTTTGGGGCCTCATGCTGTGATAATTAGGGCGGCATGCTCTATTTGCAGCACTGAACATTTTCAAAGAAGGCGAAGCAGCGACATTCATTGGAGACACTCACCCTCATGCCCTCACTCGCCCTCACCCCCTCACACACCCTGACCCCTCACACACCTCCTCACCCTCACACCCCCTCACTCACACACCCTCACACACCCTCACCCTCACTCACCCTCTCACCCTCACACCCCCTCTCACCCTCACACCCCCTCACACCCCCTCACCTTCACACCCCCTCACCCTCACACCCCTCACCCTCACACTGCCTCACCCTCACACCCCCTCACACCCCTCACACCCCCTCACCCTCACACCCTCTCACCCTCACACACACTCACCCTCACACACTCACCCTCACACACTCTCACC
Organism: Lissotriton helveticus; assembly: GCF_964261635.1. Classification (NCBI taxonomy): domain Eukaryota; kingdom Metazoa; phylum Chordata; class Amphibia; order Caudata; family Salamandridae; genus Lissotriton; species Lissotriton helveticus. The sequence goes on along the minus strand of NC_136068.1, from coordinate 600,325,226 downwards.
CTCACACCCTCACATACCCTCACCCACCCTCACACACCCTCACTCACCCTCACACACCCTCACTCACCCTCACACACTCTCTCACCCTCACACCCCCTCACCCTCACACCCCCTCACCCTCACACCCCCTCACACCCCCTCACCCTCACACCCCCTCACCCTCTCACCCTCACACCCCCTCACCCTCACACCCCCTCACCCCCTCACTCACCCTCACACACACTCACACACACCCTCACATACCCTTACCAGCATAGCATAACAAAACATAGCATAGCATAACGAAACACAGCATAGCATAGCATAACAAACAAAAGCATAGGATAGCAAAAGCACAGCATAACAAAACACAGCATAGGATAGCGAAACACAACAAAACATAGCATAGCAAAACACAACAAAGCATAGCATAACAAAACACAACAAAACACCATAGCATAACAAAACAAAGCATAGCAAAACAAAGCATATCATAGTAAAACAACAAAACATAGCATAACATAACACAACAAAACCTAGCAGAACAAAACCTAGCAGAACAAAACCTAGCATAACAAAACCTAGCATAACAAAACATAGCATAACAAAACATAGCATAACAAAACATAGCATAACACAGCTAAACATAGAATAGCATAACAAAACAAACCATAGCATAACATAACAAAGAATAGCAAAACAAAACGTAGCATAGTAAAACAAAACAAACCATAGCATAATATAACAAAGAATAGCAAAATAAAACATAGCATAGTAAAACAAAACAAAACATAGCATAGCATAACATAACACAACAAAACAGCAGAACATAACAAAACCTAGCAAAACAAAGCATAGGATAGCAAAACAAAACATAGCATAGCAAAACATAGCATATCATAGTAAAACAACAAAACATAGCATAACATAACAAAACATAGCATAACAAAACATAGCATAACAAAACATAGCATAACAAAACAGCAGAACAAAACATAGCATAACACAGCAAAACATAGAATAGCATAACAAAACAAACCATAGCATAGCATAACAAAACAAACCATAGCATAACATAGAATAGCATAACAAAACAAAACATAGCATAACATAGAATAGCATAACAAAACATAGCATAACATAACAAAGAATAGCAAAACAAAACATAGCATAGTAAAACAAAACAAATCATAGTATAACATAACACAACAAAACAGCAGAACAAAACAGCAGAACATAACAAAACATAGCAAAACAAAGCATATCATAGTAAAACAACAAAACATAGCATAACATAACACAACAAAACCTAGCAGAACAAAACCTAGCAGAACAAAACCTAGCATAACAAAACCTAGCATAACAAAACATAGCATAACAAAACATAGCATAACACAGCTAAACATAGAATAGCATAACAAAACAAACCATAGCATAACATAACAAAGAATAGCAAAACAAAACGTAGCATAGTAAAACAAAACAAACCATAGCATAATATAACAAAGAATAGCAAAATAAAACATAGCATAGTAAAACAAAACAAAACATAGCATAGCATAACATAACACAACAAAACAGCAGAACATAACAAAACCTAGCAAAACAAAGCATAGGATAGCAAAACAAAACATAGCATAGCAAAACATAGCATATCATAGTAAAACAACAAAACATAGCATAACATAACAAAACATAGCATAACAAAACATAGCATAACAAAACATAGCATAACAAAACAGCAGAACAAAACATAGCATAACACAGCAAAACATAGAATAGCATAACAAAACAAACCATAGCATAGCATAACAAAACAAACCATAGCATAACATAGAATAGCATAACAAAACAAAACATAGCATAACATAGAATAGCATAACAAAACATAGCATAACATAACAAAGAATAGCAAAACAAAACATAGCATAGTAAAACAAAACAAATCATAGTATAACATAACACAACAAAACAGCAGAACAAAACAGCAGAACATAACAAAACATAGCAAAACAAAGCATAGGATAGCATAGCAAAACATAGCATAACATAACTTAAAACAAAACATAGCATAGCAAAACATAGAATAGTATAGCATAGCAAAACATAGAATAGCATAACAAAACAAAACAGCATAGCATAACATAACACAACAAAACAGAAGAACAAAACAGCAGAACATAACAAAACATTGCAAAACAAAGCATAGGATAGCAAAACAAAACATAGCATAGCATATCATAGTAAAACAACAAAACATAGCCTAACAAAACACAGCAAAGCATAACACAGCAAAGCATAGGATAGCAAAACACAGCAATGGATAGCAAAACACAGCAAAGCATAGGATAGCAAAACACAGCAAAGCATAGGATAGCAAAACACAGCAAAGCATAGGATAGCAAAACACAGCATAACATAGCGCAACATAGCGCATAACATAGCGCAACATAGCGCATAACATAGCGCATAACATAGCGCATAACATAGCGCAACACATAGCGCAACACATAGCGCATAACATAGCGCATAGCGCAGAACATAGCGCATAGCATAGCGCATAACATAGCGCATAGCACATAACATAGCGCATAACATAGCGCATAACATAGCGCATAACATAGCGCATAGCGCATAGCATAGCGCATAACATAGCGCATAGCGCATAACATAGCGCGTAGCGCATAACATAGCGCATAACATAGCGCATAGCATAGCACATAACATAGCGCATAGCGCATAACATAGCGCATAGCGCATAACATAGCGCATAACATAGCGCATAGCGCATAACATAGCGCATAACATAGCGCATAGCGCATAACATAGCGCATAGCGAATAACATAGCGCATAGCATAGCGCATAACATAGCGCATAACATAGCGCATAGCATAGCGCATAACAGCGCATAACATAGCGCATAACATAGCGCATAACATAGCGCATAACATAGCGCAGCGCATAGCGCATAACATAGCGCATAGCATAGCGCATAACATAGCGCATAGCGCATAACATAACCTAACCACGCATAACCTAACCTAACCAAGCATAGCGCATAACCTAACCTAACCAAGCATGGGGCATAACCTAACCTAACCAAGCATGGGGCATAACCTAACCAAGCATGGAGCATAACCTAACCAAGCATGGAGCATAACCTAACCAAGCATGGAGCATAACCTAACCAAGCATAGAGCATAGCCTAAGTAAGCATTGAGCATAGCCTAAGTAAGCATAGAGCATAGCCTAAGTAAGCATAGAGCATAGCCTAAGTAAGCATAGAGCATAGCCTAACCAAGCATAGAGCATAGCCTAACCAAGCATAGAGCATAGCCTAACCAAGCATAGCATAGCCTAACCAAGCATAGCATAGCTTAACAAAACACAACAAAACATAGCATAGCTTAACAAAACATAGCATAGCTTAACAAAACACAGCATAACAAAACAAAACATGCATAACAAAACAAAACATATCATAGCATACCAAACACAACAAAACATAGCATAACAAAACATAGCAAAACAAAGCATAACACACACCACACACACACAACCACGCACACACAACCACAACCACACACAACCACACACAACTATCTATCTATCTATCGCCCTCACTCTATCTGTCTATCTATCTATCGCCCTCACTCTATCTGTCTATCTATCTATCGCCCTCACTCTATCTGTCTATCGCTCGCCCTCACTCTATCTATCGGCCTCACTCTATCTATCGGCCTCACTCTATCTATCTAATCGCCTTCACTCTATCTATCGCCTTCACTCTATCTATCGCCTTCACTCTATCTATCGCCTTCACTCTATCTATCGCCCTCACTCTATCTATCTATCGCCCTCACTCTATCTATCTATCGCCCTCACTCTATCTATCTATCGCCCTCACTCTATCTATCTATCGCCCTCACTCTATCTATCTATCGCCCTCACTCTATCTATCTATCGCCCTCACTCTATCTATCGCCCTAACTCTATCTATCAATCTATCAATCTATCAATCTATCAATCTATCACCCTCACTCTATCTATCGCCCTCACTCTATCTATCGCCCTCACTCTATCTGTCTATCTATCGCCCTCACTCTATCTATCTTGCTATTGCCCTCACTATCTATCTATCGCCCTCACTCTATCCATCTCCCTCTATCGATCTATCTAACACCCTCACTCTATCTAACACCCTCACTCTATTTAACACCCTCACTCTATCTAACACCCTCACTCTATCTAACACCCTCACTCTATCTAACACCCTTACTCTATCTATTGCCCTCACTCTATCTATTGCCCTCACGCTATCTATCTATCGCCCTCACTCTATCTATCTATCTACCTATCGCCCTCACTCTATCTATCTATCGCCCTCATTCTATCTATTTATTTAGATACTGATCGCCATCACTCTATCTATCTGTCTAGTTATCTATCGCCCTCACTCCTATCTATCGCCCTCCCTCTATCTATCTATCGCCCTCACTCTATCTATCTATCCCACTCACTCTATCTATCGCATCACCACAGCATCACTCAGCACCACCACAGCATCACTAAGGGGCACAACAACATCACTATGCGCTACCACAGGATCATTGAATGCCACAGCATCACTAGTCGCCACCACAACATCACTCAGCACCACCACAGCATCAATCTGTGCAACCATTCAACAACAACTGGGTCAAATAAGCTTTATTACAAATGTCACAAAAAGAGGTTAGTATTTCACTTCTGTTTTTGGATTTTCGTCACTATAAAATACACTGAACATATTCTTCACAAAAGTTATTTACAAAAGTTTAAGCTATTGCTATTATAAATTACAATAACTTTTATTTAAGTATTAATTATTAAAAAAATTCAAAGCCATTGTTATTTGTAATATCAATACATCTAAGTCACGTGAATACAACACATATTGCATTACAAATGCTATAGGTGTCACAAGTTATAACTATTGGCATTGTAAATGACAAAGCTATTATTTTTGCTATTTTCAAAACCAACACATATATAAAAAATGTGTCATTTACAATACCAATAGCTCAAACTTTCCTAATGCGAGACCTTATGCATTGCAAATGCTTGTTTTTTTAGTAGTTCCTCCTTTTCTACTGCTGTAATCTCACACCGTGAGGTTACTCTATACGATTTATTTATAGTTTCTGAACACTCTTTTTGTTAATGACTTTTTCGTCCTGGCTGGCATTGCAGGCACGACAGCTGTGCAGCAATGTGGTGTTGCTGCGTTATACATATGAGGCAGACTAAAGGTTGTGGGTATAGGAGCTCGTTTATTCAATTATGCAGTTCTCGCACTCGGAGCGCCAAGCTTGTTGTCTTTCACAGCTCCGACACCCGACTCTTCGCGCGACCTAAAATGGCCGCCGTTCACGCTACGTCGTGACGTAGCGTGAACCACTAGAGCGGCAACACTACATATCTCCCCCCTTTTGTCCAACGCCAACATTCAGTCTATGGGGCATTATAGTCCTTCACCCATTTCAAAGTCTTTAAACCTGGCCGGTCTCACTACCCTGCGCCCACCTCTGGTGCACCTTACCGGAGTGGATATGACTGCCTTCTCTCCCTTACTTATCGACTCCGCCTTCTTATCATCGTGGGCCAACTCTCTCTCTCGACTGTTCAGTTCTTCAGGTCTTGGGCCAGGTTGGATAGTCCGTGGGGTGCTTACACCTTCTGCGCCCCAATCTATTTCTGCGTTGTCTTCTTCTCCTTCTTGTTCCTCGGTGTTCTGCTGTTCTGTGCCTTGAGCCAGTGCTTCAGGTTCTCGTGCCTCTGGGGCCCATTGCATTACTTTGTTACACCTCGCCATGCGATCTTGGGACCACACGTTTCCGTCACTCAATCTGGCGGCTCGGCCCAACACTTCTCGGACTTGGAGAGGTTTGCTATACTTGCTGTCTCCCTTGCGTTGAAGCGTGGCCAACTTAACTCTCACCCATTCTCCTTCTTCTAACTGTGTGTCCTTCACATTCCTTCTCTTGTCGTAGTGTTCTGAATATATTTTCTGGGCCTTTTCCAGGTTAGCTTGTACCACCGCCGGGGACCACTTACTGGTCACCGTCTTGTCCTTCCACGCCCTGTTATCCTTGGTAAACGGATCTCGTCCTCTAAGGATCTGGAAGGGGCTGTACCCTGTTCCTGTAGGGGTGATTCGGTAGGCCCATACCATATGTAGTACTTCCTTTTCCCAGTCCTTCCCCACCATTATGGCAGCCTGGATTGACCCCATCAAGACTCTGTTAAACCGTTCCACTTGTCCATTTCCTGCCGGATGCTATATGGACTTGTGTTTGGAGCAGACTCCATTCCTTTCCATGAACTTTAACCACTTGTCAGATGTGAATTGTGGTCCATTGTCGCTTAACACACATTTTGGGTTGCCTTCCCTGAGGAAGATGGTGGTGAGGAACTTCAGTATGGTGTCCGTGTCCATTTCTTCTTTGACAAGGACTTCTGGCCATTTTGAGTATCTGTCTATCAGAGCACATACGTACTTCGGGGTACCTTGGTCATCAAGGATGGGCCCCAGAATGTCAATGGAGAGCTCCTCCCATGGATTTCTAGGGGTGTCGAACCTTCCTATGGATGGTCTCAGCGGTGTCAAGGTCTTGTCAGCTTGTAGGCATTGGCCACATTCCTTCACATGGCGTTCTGTTTGCGTGTCCATCCCAGGCCACCAATAGCCTTGTTTAGTTCTCAACTTCATCTTGCCAATACCTAGGTGACCTTCGTGCAGGACAGCTAGCAGTCTGGTGATTAATCCTTCTGGGGGTGCCACCTTGTCTCCTCGGTACACGAAGATTCCCTTGTCGTCCAACGAGAATTCTTCTCGCACCTCGTAGTATCTTCTCATCTCGCCACTCACATGTTTCTTCTCCGGCCATCCTCCTGTGATGTACTCCTTTACCTGTTGAAGGTTCTTATCTGCATTGTATGCTTCTTCCCATTCTTGGCTGCTGATTACTCTCTCTGGATCCTCCATCAGGGCTACCATTTCATCTTCTTCTATCTTACCTCCTTCCGCCTTATCCATCGCCGATGCCCTACTCGGATAGTCTGCTACTTTGTACCTGCTCCCTTGGATGTACTCCACATCGTAGCGGTATTCCAACAGCTTTAGCGTCATTTTCGCTATCCTCGGTGTGGCGCTGGCATGCCCACTGGACGTGAGGACCTTCACCAGCGGCTTGTGATCTGTTCTCAGCCGGAACCTTGTGCCCCCAGGAATTGACGAAATCTTCCTAAGGCCGAAACTACCGCCAGCATCTCCTTCTCGATGACACTGAGCCTTTTTTCTGTGTCCGTCAAGGCCCTGGAAGCAAAGCTGATGGTTTCCGTTGCACCTCCTTCTCTGTCCTGCATAAGGACTGCTCCCAGTCCTTTGTCGCTGGCGTCTGTAGTGACTGTTGTCCGTCCTTGTGGGTCATAACCCGTGAGGGGTATGGCTTGGGCTATCTCCTTCTTGACGCTTTCAAGCTCCTTCTGGGTCTCTTCTGACCATACGAATGCCGTCTTTTCGCTCGTCAGCATCCGCATGTGGTGTGTCTTCGATGCAAAGTGCTGAATGAATTTGCTATAGTACTCGGCCATGCCAAGGAACGATCTGACCTCCTCCTTGCTGGTCGGCGGGGGAGCATTGCCGATCGCCTTGACATTTTCCTTCTTCGGAGTCACCCCTCGTTCTCCAATTTCGTGTCCCAGGTAGGTGACGGATGGCATGCCCAAGTGGCATTTCTCCCATTCTGCAGTCAGCCCCTTTTCTTCCAGCACCCCCAATACTTTAGCCAGTTTGACATCGTGGTCCCTTTGATCACTTCCCATTACCAAGATGTCATCTTGGAAGTATTGGACTCCATCGACGTCCTTGAAGAGGCGGTGCATCAACTTTTGGAAAACAGCAGCCGCCGATGCCAGCCCGAATGGCATCCTGCAGAATTGGTAGCAACCGAAAGGGGTGATAAACGATGTCAACTTCCTGCTCTCCTGGTGCAGTGCTATCTGGTGGTAGGCAGACGTCAGGTCGATGGTGGAGTACCATCTCTTCCCCTCAGTTTTCGCCAGCATTTCCTCGGTGCGGGGCAGCGGAAACTTCTCAACGACGATGCTTTTGTTCAGCTCCCGGAGGTCCACACATAGCCGGACCTTGCCGTTGGGTTTCATCACCACCACCAAGGGGGCCAGCCACTTTGCGCATGTGATCGGTTCGATGATTCCACTTTCTTCCAGGCCGCGCAATTCCTCTTGCACCGCCTCCCTCACTGCTATCGGTACATTCCGCACCTTGTGCGACACTGGTGTGGCATCACTCTTTAGGACAATTCTGTGAGCGAACTTCTCTAGTTTTCCTATTTTGCCCCCGAACACTTTGGGGAAGTCCCTCTTCCATTTCTCCAGGTCTGGCCACTGTTTCGGTTCCGTTAGCAATACCTGAACTGCTCCTCCAGGGCCCAGTTTGATTCCTAAATCGCCCTGGTCCATCCAACCTAGCACCAAGGGACCTTTCTCCGTCACGTACAGTTTGCAGTCAGCGCTGCGCCCCCTGAATTCAAACGTCAATGGGCGATAGCCCGCGATGGGGATGCGGTTACCTAGGTATGTGACTGGCCTGATGTCCGGTGGTTCCAGATGTGGTCCAAGGCGGGGCAGGAATTTCTCTGTCCATACTGCCCTCTGTACCAATGTGTATGGGGAGCCTGAGTCCGCCACTATGCTCATTGCTACACCCCCTATCGTCATGTCCAGCACAGGTTTGCTCGATCTTCTGCCGCTCACGCTCAAGACCTGGTCCTCGATGCACAGTATCTCATCGTCCTCCTCCTGGTCTCCTGCTTCTCCTGCTTCCTGGTCGCCCTCTATAAACTTTACCGTGTTTCGGCCCATCTTCTTCCGGCAGACCTTCTCATAATGTCCCATGACTCCGCAGAACATGCACTTAGCCCGGAATGCCGGGCACCGTCTTTCGTTTGCTTCATGGTTCCAACTGCCACATCTGTAACATGATGACTTGTTCCCCTTCGGTTGTTTTCCCGGTGGGCCCGGCTTCCCTTGCCATCTATTGGGTCCTTTATAGTTGGAGCTTGTGTTCCTGTGGCCACCCTTCGGATCTTCGTCTTCTATCCTGTTGACCATGGGCCTAGTCGCAGTTTCCCTTTTTGCCGCCTCTGCACACCTGCGCGCCAATTCCGCCTTCTTCACCATTGCTATTGCTTCTTTCAGCGTGGTGTCTCCGCTCTACCACAGTTTATCCTGCACCGACTTTATCGTGGTGTGCATCACTATTTGGTCCCTGATGAAGTCATCGTGGAGTCCGCCGAATTGACATGTCGATGCCAACTTCTTCAGTGCAGCGACGTATTCCTCCACTGACTCACCAGGTTCCTGCTTCCGCTGTTGGAAGTTGTACCGGTCTATGGATACGCAGACCGCTGGGCGGTAATGTTCATCCAGCTCTTCTAGGGCATGTGCGTAGACGTCGTCGTCGCTCGACTGTCGCTGCTTGGGAACTAAGTTTTTGAACACTCGGATCCCCTCCGGACCCAAGTTATGTAGCAAGATCCTCCTTTTCCTTACACTCGTGAATGGTACTTCGTTTTCGTCCTCCAGGACCTCAATATAGTTGGTGATGTATTCCTTCCAATCTTCCCACTTCATTATGGGTTCCCCTGGTTTCGGTAAGAATGGAACTGGTGCAGTCGCTGAGGTGGATTGGGCGCACATGGTCTCCCACCCTTTTGGCGCAACGTTCTGGGCCATGGGGCTGCCTGGCGCTCCGTCCACTTCGTCTTCACCTGATAGGGACTTGGCTTCGCCCTTTTCCACTGCCTCTGTGGTCCCTAGCTCCGCCAGCTCTGCTCACCAACCTGTGGTCTCCCTGTGGCGGACGTCAGGGCCCTTGGCCGTCCACCTTTTCCACTGCCTCTGTGGTCCCTAGCTCCGCCAGCTCTGCTCACCAACCTGTGGTCTCCCTGGGGCGGACATCAGGGCCCTTGGCCGTCCACGGGTGTGTGTGTGTGTGGGGGGCGGAGTGTGGCCGAGGTCCCCCTCCTGGTCCTTCCTGGGCTCACGGTACCTGGGCCTCCCGGCCAACCGCTGCTGCCGCGCTCCGTGTGCCGCCCGTGCTTCTCTGCAGGCGCTCTGCTTCCTCCCCTTCCCCTTGCCTCGTGGGGATGCGTGGGGTGCTAGTCAGACAGCCGGCCTGCCTCTGTAGTGGGTTCTTTTCTGCTTCTCACGATCTTTCCAGTGTGTTCCTTATTGGTCCTTCCTACCACCGAAACACCTCGTCGCCATTGTGGTGTTGCTGCGTTATACATATGAGGCAGACTAAAGGTTGTGGGTATAGGAGGTTGTTTATTCAATTATGCAGTTCTCGCACACGGAGCGCCGAGCTTGTTGTCTTTCACAGCTCCGACACCCGACTCTTCGCGCTCACAGGCGCGACCTAAAATTGCCACAGTTCACGCTACGTGGTGACGTAGCGTGAACCACTAGAGCGGCAACACTACAAGCAATTCGTGCAGCAATGTACGAAAGTGAGGGTAAGTGAGAAAGGGAGGGCAGTGAACAATATATACATTCAAAACATGAATGGCCTATCCAGCCTTGACCCTGGTTAAGGCGCACATTACTGCACAAATCCCGCCCTCTTCCCTTTTGGGGCACCTCTGCACAATTTTATTGACAAATGTGCTGTGTTTTGAACATGATGAAATGTGTTTAACATGTAAAGTATTCTTTGCAATTGATTTAACAGGTGATGTTGAAATCAATGTTATAATTTGCTTCCACTTTCACCACCCCACTTCTTGTACCATATTTCACCCAGGTCCTAGTGACTTTTCTGGGTCACACATTGTTTTGTAACTCTAGTTCCATGCAAAGCATTTGACTCTATTAAAAGCTTGAGTAAGAAGTCTATATATTATTGGCGGAGAACCTGCTGGAATGCCGCACAAAGAGGTACTGCGCTACTACGCAACTCAAACCATACATTCATACGAGTTGATAATGCCATACGTAGATGCAACCAAGTTTTTAAAGAGTCCCCAAGTGCAAAATAACATTGTGAACAGGAGCACTGCGAGGCAGATATCAACCAGGTCAGAAAGCCCAAAGAGATGCTGAAGAGCAAAGTGATACAAGAAACTGCTACCAGTACTGAGTAAAGAGAGTCATCATGCCACTGCGCTGGAGGGAGTGACCCCAGAGAAAGCACCCGGGGTTGTGCTTGCAGAGCCGTCCATTTTTTAAATGGCCGAGTGGGGCTAAGAACAAATCCAAAGATTTCCGAAGTGCAGAAAGCCAAGAGCCGCAATCAGAGTGGTGACAGTTTGCCTCTCTAATAGAGAACAAGAGAGGGATCTTGTTTCCTGTCAGTATCAAAGATGATCCAGACGCCAGCATGGCGCAAGGCCTCAGAGATGGTTTGCATAGAAAAGATGGCCAAGCAGTGCCAGAAAGAACTCTACTCTCCACGTCAGTAAGTTCCACCAATGGTGCTAGCGCTATAAAAACCGTTATAAATAGATAAATAAATAAATACAATGCTGTTGCCTTCTTGAAACAACGACCACCATTTCATACCCAGGGAAGGCTACCAACTTTACCAATTGATAGGGGATGGTGCGCCATACAACTCATCAATATGTTGCCTTTCTCCTCTCCCGATGAGCAGGAAAGAAAGGTGGTTTACTTCCTGCATGCGAATCCAACCATTCGGGAAGCTGCTCAGCAACTCCAGGATTGCTTGAAGCTGGCTAACCCAATGCTCATTTGAGGCTGGAGGCCTGTGCCTGCAATCCCTCTGTTGTTTTCCAGCACTGGGATTGCTGGTTCTGAAGTGCGCTTGACAGATTTGCCGGCTGAGCACTTGAAGCAGTCATCCTGCAATATGCAGTAATCTGTCTGTCCCGCCACCACTATCCCGCTTACGCTAGCGCGGACGGAAGCACACAAGTTTATAAAATGGTAATGGCCATTCTATTATTCTGTGTGTACCTGCTCTGCTTGCAGCAGATGGGGCGACTTTCTTCCACCTTAGTGGAGAAGCCACCACTCTCCATACCGCCAAAAATTGAATGTTGGAAACAGATTGGCCTGCATGGATAGAGACCTTGGATGATTTCATTGATGCAATTGAGGAAGCATACAGCAAGAAGATTATCAAGTACCTTAAAAATCTTGCTTGTGAGGGTGTAAAAGAAGTCATGAAGAAAATGCAGCTAGCTGACAAAAACATATAATCAAATCAAAGCAGCCTTAAATACCAAATTCAATCCAATGGCAAATGTAGATTGAGAGAGGTACGTCTTCAGTCAAGAATGACAGAAAGCTGGTGAGACCATCAACAAATGTGTTGAGAGGCTGAATATGCTCATCAAACACTGTAGGTTTAATTAATTTACTTATGACGAAGCTTTGCATCTCAGAGTGATTGACGGATGTTTGTCAGGTCCGTTCAGATGAAGAATGCTGAGAGAAACTCTGAGTCTGGAGCGAGCAAGCAGAGCTGAACAGCGTGCGGATCGACAAGCTGCTGACATGAAGGCTGGAGATGCCCAGAATGAGTCAGTCATGAATGTGAGTAATGAGCCAAAGCACAATGCAGAGAGACCCAGAGTGAATTCTCCACAGAGAGTTGTATTTCAGGTGTGGATTTGGTTTCTGTTGGGCAGATCTGCAAAGGCTATGGAAAGAAGAACCATTTTGTGACGATGTTCAAGGCGAATGAGAAAGTAAGTGCATCACAGCGCATGGACAAAATGCCCACCGGAACATTCCAGAAGCATGTTCAAAATCTTTATTCGGATTTTCAGAAAAATCCATAAAAGCACAGTTTTTAAAATACAGTTCAACATATTTAAAATTACGAGTACACTAGTTGCAATAGATGTGTATAAAGTGCATATTAGAACAATTACAAAGTCACATATTTCCATTATCTAAAAATCAAAGGAGATCAATAATCATTAGGACTACAAATAAGTCAAGGGCATCCCATACTTCTATGAACATTAAGAATAACTTCTAGGAAAGTGCATGTGCGGAATATGGCCTTAAATTGCACAGTTAAAGGTAAAGCATACTTTACACAAACCTTTAGGCAACCTTTGTAGGTAACAGTGTTCTAAAAGATCTAGTATTTATAATGCATAAAACTGTTATACGATGGTTTGGGACAATTAAAAGCCACTGAAAAACTACTGCCATTACTTAAATGGGGTCCTTTGCCCACTAGATTGTAGTCAATGCCCCGGGGACTAGGGGAAAGCATGTAGGACGTGTTAGGATAGAAATCATGTAGATTCCAAGTAGAAATGAGTCCATCGCCATTTTGAGATAGCCATGTCTGCATGTATGGCACAATATGTCTGCTCCTAAATCGTATTAAGATCAAATCGCCCTGGATGTCCTTTTAAGGGGTCCAAGCCAGCCCACCCTCCGGACACTTATTATTCCTCCATCAAAATGGTAGGGCAAGGGTCTGTTTTTGGACAGCCAGAACTTGACTTTGTTCATAAGTTCATGTTGTCTCTCAGCTTTACCTTTCACTAGTTCAGGAACTCCGAGAGAACAATTACAAAAGGGGCAGCTTCTGGAGGCAGATGAATATGGGTGGTACGCACATGTTGAAATGGAATCTGACGCGCTGTTGACAATTTCGGTGGGGCTTTAGGATTAATGGGCAACAAAGAGGTTTGGAGTTGGCAATTGAATAGGGACCGCTTCATAAGGTGTGATCAAATTAGATGGGTTTGAAGGAGCAGTTGTTGGCGGGCATTGGGTTGTTGCAGCATGGGTTGAGTGGTTCAGGAGACATTCAACAGAGTTCTCCAACCCCGTCAGCTTCTCCCCCAACGTAGTGATTTTGTCCATCAAGGGGTGTATTAAAGATGTGATCAGGTGCTCGATCATAGTCAGAAAAGCCTGATGGGAGGATGGTGGTGAGGCGTCCAGGTTAACAACAGGTGGCAAAATAAAGGATGAGTTAATTAAAGATGGTATAGGGCTTAAAGAAGGTTTATCAAGTTTGGGTATTTTAGGAAGACTCCCATTGACTTTGTCCCCATCGAACTTCCGTTTGGCAGGTGTGGCCCTGGGAGGTATATGTTGAGTAACCGGAAAGGATTTCAGCTCCCTTGGACGTGGTGATAAGCTGCGGCATTTTAACGTGGGGGAAAATACTGCTGGAACGTACTTAACCTTACACAGGCTATTTAAGTCCTCCAGCCATGAAAAACTGGAAGGAGAGTGCGCAAATATGTCGTACGGGGTTTTATCGGGCATATCCCCTGTTTTGGGCTTAGGCATAGTTGAAGTAAGTACAAGTCGGATAATTACCTCTAAACTGACAATGGGGGTGGCCCGTCCCCGTCCTCCTCAGTCCGATGAGGGCCGTAGAGGGCCCGCCCTTTGCCCGGGCTTAGCCCGGCGCAGTCCCGCTCGCGTCCCGCGACGCGGAGGGAGCCTCGTCCGTTATCAGCGCCTCCGGGCGCGCAGCAACCGGAAATGACCCGCTTAGGCTGCTGGGAGCTGTAGTCCGCCGGCGGCCGTGCAGGTGGAGAGCAACGGCGGCGTGCAGCACTCACAGCGTGTGGGCCCCAGCAGCAGCAACGGAGTGTGCCCGGTGAGTCCCTCCTGCTTGCTCCTGGTCTGTGTCCCCCCGCTCCTCAGTGGGAGCCTCGTCCGTTATCAGCGCCTCCGGGCGCGCAGCAACCGGAAATGACCCGCTTAGGCTGCTGGGAGCTGTAGTCCGCCGGCGGCCGTGCAGGTGGAGAGCAACGGCGGCGTGCAGCACTCACAGCGTGTGGGCCCCAGCAGCAGCAACGGAGTGTGCCCGGTGAGTCCCTCCTGCTCCTGGTCTGTGTCCCCCCGCTCCTCAGTGGGAGCCTCGTCCGTTATCAGCGCCTCCGGGCGCGCAGCAACCGGAAATGACCCGCTTAGGCTGCTGGGAGATGTAGTCCGCCGGCGGCCGTGCAGGTGGAGAGCAACGGCGGCGTGCAGCACTCACAGCGTGTGGGCCCCAGCAGCAGCAACGGAGTGTGCCCGGTGAGTCCCTCCTGCTCCTGGTCTGTGTCCCCCCGCTCCTCAGTGGGAGCCTTGTCCGTTATCAGCGCCTCCGGGCGCGCAGCAACCGGAAATGACCCGCTTAGGCTGCTGGGAGCTGTAGTCCGCCGGCGGCCATGCAGGTGGAGAGCAACGGCGGCGTGCAGCACTCACAGCGTGTGGGCCCCAGCAGCAGCAACGGAGTGTGCCCGGTGAGTCCCTCCTGCTCCTGGTCTGTGTCCCCTCCAGAAGCAATGTACGATGCAAGCCCGTAAGGCCAAGCGACCATATCAGATGAGGCAAAACAACACTAAATGAAGATGATCGACATCAAAATCCCTGTCAAACAGTTCTTCCGTATCAATATCAACTGAAAGTGAAGAAGATGGTTGCGCCATGTCGTTGTTTACCTCAAAGAAGCACTCGCATGTTGGACTGGCTGCCTGTGAGGAAAAACAGCTCTCATGCAAGTGTGTCTGCTGCTCGCTGATGCTGGTTTAGCTTTGAATGCAAAGAAATGGGAATTCCATAAGACAAAGCTAAAATTATTTGGCAATATCTTTTCTGATGGGGTTATGACACCAGATCCAGCTAGGGTGAAAGTGCTGTCAACTACCAGTCCCCCACAAGAGGTTTCCACGATACGGTCAGTCATTGGCATGGCCAGCTATTGCTCTAGATACATACAAGACTTAGCCACTGTTAGTGGTCATTAAGAGACTTGGCAAAAAATAATCTTTCTTTTCTTCGGCCACAAAGATATGAGTAAAGCTTCTAAAAAATCAAACAAGCTATTGACAATGCTACTGAAATGGCACATTTTGATCCAAAGCTTCATACTGCGTTTGTTGATGCTAGCCCTGTCAGATTGGGCACCACACTTGCACAGCACAGCAGACAACCAAATGCTCGAAGACGTCTTGTGGCGTATGCAATAAGAGGTTTATCCAAAACTGAATGTGTTTATTCACAACCTGAGAAAGAAAGCGTAGCCATGTTGTGGGTATGTGAACATTTACAAGTCTTCTTTATTGGGAAGCCCTTTGCGCTTGTGACTGATCCTCAAGCATTGTTGACTATCTTTGGCAATCCAAAACCAAATTTGCCTCCTTGCATTGAACGTTGGGGTTTGCAATTACAAGAGTACAACTAGACCCATGCATCATCCAGTGAAAGATCAGAACCCTGCCGACTACTTCTCATGAGTGCCTCTACAATGCACTGGCACCGCTTCTAAGACGGCTGAAGCTTACATAAATGTCATAGTGAAATCAAGCACCCCAGCTGCCATTGCATTTCAACAAATTCTCACTGCCACAAGTCCAGATAGTGGCATGCTGAACTGAAAGACATTATTACCCATCAGTCTTTATCCTAGTTTCCTCAACCCCTTACCAGTGACAGTGAATATTCAAAGTTTAAGAATGTCAAAGATGAATTGTTCTTTACTCAGGAAGGTATTATTCTAAGAGGTTCAAGAATTGTCATTACGGTGAGTCTGCGACAACAGATAATCGAAGTGGCCCATGAAGGACATTGTGGAATAGTTGCCACCAAAGAAGCCCTCCGAGACCAAGTCTGGTTTTCACAAGAGAGTTTAAAGAGAATAAAGGCCTGTCATCTATGCAATTGCCTAACATTAAAAACCATTCAACACCCATGAAACATGTCAGAGTTGCCAATGTATGCTTGGGAAGGAATTGCAGTGGACTTCTTTGGTCCACTTTACAACAGACGTCACTTGATGGTGATCATTGACAATTATTCCTGGTTTCCATTGATCAAATACCTCTCATCTGCCACTCAAGAATGTAATTTAGAGATAAGACAGCATCTTCACAACCTGGGGTGTTCCTGTGTTTTTAAAGTCTCACAACAGCCCACCTTTTAACAGTTGAGAATTCAGAGACTTTCTAAATCATCTTAATGTGAAGTATCAGAAGAGCACCCCTCTTTGGCAGCAGGCCAATGGCCTTGTTGAACGATTCATGAGTGCTCTAAAGAAAGCCATCCTGCTTGCTGTTCTAGAAAAGCTTCACCTTAAAGCTGTCTTTATTTCTACTCTTCGAGCTTACCACTTGACCCCTCACTCGACCACAGGGTAAAGCCTTGCAACTGATGTTCGGAAGAGCCATGATGACCAAGTTACCTCAATGGACTAACGGTAGAGCAAATACTGAGGAAGAGATGCGCAAGAAAGACTTGGATTGTTAGAGGAAAATGAAGGCCTATGCAGACAAGCGTTGGCATGCAAAAGATGTCACGTTCACTAACAGAGATCAAGTGCTTGTTCTTCAACATAGAAAACAAAAGTCTCATGCTCCTTTTGAGACTGAACCATTTCATGTTGTGACCAGCAAAGGACACATGGTGACTGCCAAACGTCCAGGGAAGTATATTTCACGATTCTCCTCGCACTTCCAACATGTGGCTCATCGCTCATCAGGCACTGATGTCATTGTAGAGACTTGGTCTGAAACGACAGGTGAAGAACCCCTAAATGTTGTTGTTTTTCCATCACCAATGCCAGTCATGGACATTTCTACTGCCTGTCCCCAGTTTTTGAGGACACAGTCAGAATGTGTGATCCAAGCACCACAAAGAGTCATTAAACAGCTTTAATTTTATATATTTGTAAAAAAAAAAATGTATTTAACGTGGGAGATGTAGTATTGTGTGAGTTTGTAGTGACAAAACTATTGTGGCTACTGAATGACTTCGTAGACCTGTGACATAAGCATTAGCAAAAGGAACAATTGATGAACAAAATCGTGAACAGTGCCAACATTCACCCACAATCAAAAGGATCTGGGTTTATTCCATCATTCTTTTGCTCACCACGCCACCCCAGTTTGGACCCAGCCATATACAAATCGGTTTTGACCCTGTTCCTTATGGGAACAATACTGCCTGAACTGCAAAGCCAGGTCCTCACTGGACCAGAAACAATCATCCTGGAACCAGTTTTGGGGCATCAATCCTTATCAGCCAGGCTAGCTTGAATCCAGTGGCACAATGAGCACAGGACCCATGTCTGCGCATACACTTAAAACTTAGGTCGACAAATACAAAAGGAACAATTGATGGACAGAATGCTGAACAATGCAAACATTCACCCCCAGTCACAAGGATCTGGGTTTAATCATCATCTAGGACCTCTAGGGAGGCACTTAGGGACTCACAAGGTGTATTGCAGATGCCAACAGCAGGGTCCAGACCAGGTCCAGTTGCCACTGGTTAGTTGCTTCCAAGATTAGGCCTCTTGCTTTTTGTCTGCCTGTAGCCACACAGGAGGTCAGCCAACTGGCCTTTGAACTCCAGTTCTTGTCTGGGCACACGAGGGAGCAGGTCAAGTCCTTCATGGCTCCTCTCCTGCAGACACAGCATGTCCAGTCCTCTTCTACGTTTTTTTTCTGGCACAAAAACTGTTCTGAAAAGGGGTGTCTGGGGATGCCACTTTTCTGCCTGCCACAAGCTAGAAGTTGTAGGGTGACTCCTGGTCCACCCTAACCAATTCTGTAAAAGATTCCAGGCCCTGACCTTCCAACGTTTGTTGTTGGTCCATCTTGCCGTACTCAAACAGGCCAAAAATGCACTATATCAGTGTGACGGTTTCCCACCCGCAACTGAGGAGACGGACCTCTCCAGCATGGCGGACGACAGGACCCAAGCCGGAAATAGACTGCACGGTCTAGTTGCTCCAGCCGCGACCCAGCTGCCGGCAATTGGGAGTCCCACGGAAGAGGCTAAAAGAGCGCTACAAGACCAAAAGACGGCGGAGGCGGCGGGAGAGGAATCCGTGTGGAACACAGAGATCAACGCAGACCACAACAAGGAGAAAAGACACCCGAGACCGAAGGAGAGGAGGAACGGCCACAAGTGGAAGAGGAGGCCGAAAGAGACAACCGCTCTAGGAGCAGCGCCCTCGAGTCCGGTACTCCAGCTGGGGAAGCAGAGGCTGAGGCTCCCCTCCCCTCCCCACAGCCCAGGAGGGCCGTGGGTTACGGCAAGTGCCGGGCTCTTTCTGGTTTCGGGGTTGGTGGGAAGGAATACGGGGCACAGCACAATTACCTTCCCTCACTTAGGCACCCCACAGCTAGGACCCGGTGGCGGCAGCATAAGTCCCATTAACCCTTTTAATAGAAGAAGAGAGGCCTGACACTTTTGTTTCTTATTTTGTTTTCTTTTCTGCTTCCCTTATTGTGAAGACGGACACCCCTAACCCAGAAGCTGACCAGACCCAATACGACTACACATCAAAAGACCCGAAGCATCAGAAGGAGGCCTGTGAACTGAGAGACATTCTTGAAAGACATTCAAGGGAAAAAGAACCAGAATTTCTTTATCCGTTTTTGTTTTATTTTTCTCTCCAAACTGACAAACACCGGTTATACTTGGGGACTACTAAAAAAATATATTGAGACCCAAATCCCCTCTTAAGTTAAAAATAAAGGCTCCACAATTCCCCAAAACCTGAGTCTCCTGGGCATTCTTTTTTCAAAAAGGGAACGATAGACCACCCCTGAACCAGGGGTGCGAGTACAATCAGAGAATCCCAAGATGGCAAACATCTTTGGCCACACTAAACATGTGCTCTGAGGGCAGTGTGTGTGTGTGTCTATGTGGAGTGTACTATGGTAATCCCAGTGTCCGCCCACATCTAAAACTAAAATCCAGTTTAAGGTAGAAACTGTACCTGCAACAAACCCAGAAACAAAATCTGTTAGTGTTGTAAATCATGAGATGTCCACACAAAGCGTAGTCTTCATATGATGGCTTTATTTGCAGATAAGGAACAGCTTAGACAACCACCAACCGCCCAACGGGACAGTCCAGCTCCAACTGACCCATAACAGCGTATTAACATTCCACATTCTAGAAGCTTGCGTGCTGGGGCACACGCAAGCAGCATACAACACACCTCCCCCCCAATAACAGCTTAGACAACCACCAACCGCCCAACGGGACAGTCCAGCTCTAACTGACCCATAACAGCGTATTAACATTCCACATTCTAGAAGCTTGCGTGCTGGGGCACACGCAAGCAGCATACAACAGTTAGGATAACAGCAGGGCCCTTCAGTAACCAGACAGGGGGTCCCCACGAATTGTCTTGGCATCCTGTTCTCTCCCTTTCAAGTATGACTTAAATGTTGTACAGGACTCAATATACCACTCAAGCAGGATTCAACACTGTTGTGTCAAAAGGGATGCCTATACTTCCAACCTTACATATTCTGTGCAGTTCAGAGGAGTATCTTTGCCCATTCAGGTTCGCCTATTGCTTGCTCCTGGAGGAATTTTACATGTTTACACTTTTACATTGCTGAGCACAGGCTGAGAGATAGCAAAGGTTAATGCTAATTACCTGACAGTTCGGGCAGGTAACGAGTAACATTCTAAAAGTTATTTTCCCTAATATTTATTAAAAAATGGACTCCACAATTGAATTGGCTGTTTAATAACTAGTACACTTGTGGTTTAATTTTTCTAGCTGGTCCCATTCCCTGGATTCCTGTATTAGTATTTGTATATGTACTCTGGTTTTCTACATAGTACAGGCAGGCCTGCCAAAGTTAAAATAGCTTTTAGGACGTTTTCACTGTAGGGGCAGAGAGTATTGTGACACTAATATTCTGGTACCACACTGTTACAGTTGTTGATCTAACTGCAAGTTTAAATTATATTGTGCATGCGCCTTCTCTCTGCACTGCAGAATTCAGAATATTGAATGTGGAATATTTGCGTTGTTGTCTGCAAAATACGCAGTCAGATGGTTGTTTTGCGGATAGAGGTGAACATTCATCCTTGGGCTCATCATATTAAATACTTCAAATTCAACACAATTGTTTGTGTGTTTTACAATATGGTGACAAGTACGTGGTAAACGAAGGAAAGACAGCAGGTGAACATTTAGGTTGTATCTTTTAATGGGGGAATGAATGCACATTCTGCTTCAATAATAGATCAAGGGACTAGAAACGAATTTGGAACACAAACTGAATTAAAAAGCACTGTTCTCGTTCATAGCAACAAAAATCTAACACATGCTGTCGAAATCACAAATCTTCCCCGTTAGCCATAAAAATTAAAAGCTTTGACATAAGAAATATTTAAACCAATGGATAATTATCAAAGCTGAAACACGGAGGGAGGGTTAGGCTAGGAAAACAGTGAAGGCGGGGCTCTGGAAAAAATAGAAACAAAACAAGCATTGATTATTGAAAAAAATAATTAGAGTTTTCAAACAACATCTTAAATCATGAATTAGTTTTGAAATCTGGTTGACATTTTTGTCTCCCTTCAGGGAAAAACAGGATAATAATTTTCTTGCTGCTGTTGCTGGGTTTATTGCAAGTTATTATCAAACCAAATTTTTCGGCGTATGACTTAATCATGCAATATAATACTCTGACATCTCATCATGGACGATTAATACAAATCTGGCTAAAAAAAATATACCAATGTAAAGTCTGTGCATAGGAAGCATCTTCAGAGAACTTGTCACATAAAGAGACATCCAAGGAAGGTTATTATCCAATATGGGATGATGATAAAGAAAAGCAGAGATATAAAAAGGGAACTAAATATAGGAAAAGACAGTTATGATATGTGAACTGGTCTGTAATGTTGGATAGTATTAGATTGCTTGTTCTGTTTTCGAAAGTGGCAGCTGAAGGGCTGGATAAAGTGTCAAGTGAATGTGCTGTTGGAGGCATTACTATATCGACTTCGATTAAGCATATTGTACCCCTGTTTCATGACCAACACGTAGTACTAACTGAGCCAAAGAAACCTTATTAATCACATGTGATGTTTATTACTCCTGATACCATTGTTGTAATACTTGTAAGGCTGAAAACATCAACCATTGTTGGCCTGATGTGCAGTATATAGGGAATAGTGTAAGAAAGATATTGTGACACGAAAATGCTAATTTGCCTAGTCAGTGTTGAGGAGTGAAAATGCATGCAGAAAACCCATGTACCACACTGATAGAGCAAATGAACTCATGATGCTTGTTTTTGCCACTCCTAATGGAAACAATTATATGTGCCGTCATGGTGTTGTGTTTACCATACCAGGTCGAGGCATGTTGATTGTCAGAGACATACTGTTGAACTTGTACTGACCCTGAACGAGCCTGGGAGTCGTTTGACAGCCCTTAGAGAATGATTGATTGGTACTAGGGAGAACAAGAGACAAGTAGGATTCAGTAGGATCTTGTCAGGTTTAGCTTCGCAGGATTCAGTCGCAGTAGAATAAAGGACCATCTCCTGACATCACCAAGTACCCTGACATGGGGTTCCCCCCCAGGGTCTTCGAGTTATCAAGCGAGGGTCACTAGGTAGGGGAGGGGTCAGCAGGGACAAAGGCTCTGAAAAGACATAAACACAACCATAAGATAATGTCAAACAATCTACTCTCTTCAATTCTCGCTAAACACATATGACTAAAATACCTGTTTGTCCTCTGCATACGTATATAACAAAACACCATATGACACCCTGTAACACCATCTGATGAGGAAAGCAGAATCATGCATCAGTGTATATTCATTGATAATTAGACTCTCAACAAAGTGCTTTATCAGAACCCCTACCCTGCTTGGAAATCCTATGAGCATCACAGGACCTGAAAACCTCCAGGGAATTATGAATCCGAAGGCATTAAGGCAAGGTTAGAAATCCCCCTGACTGAAGGCTACCCAAGCGATGATACAGAAGCCTTCCTTGGAAGTAGACACTTGGTTACCCCCTACCTAGGAAAGTAAGTTGCTCTGATATCAAATAAACCATAAACGCTGTTATTCTCACAGCGTAAGCATAGAAGTGCACTCCAAAGGAAAATCCTCAAATACGGTAACTTGCGGTTGCGACCACCGCCAAGCTCCGCACTTAGTAACTGTTTGTATGGTTTCCAAATAACAGACGGTGTTACGCTGCAGCGGCACGCAGTAACCCGCTGTAATGTCCATTGAACACCTTTCCACACAAATGAAACAGACGGCGTTACGCTGCCTCTTCAGCACGCAGTAACCCGCTTTAATGTACAACTGTTTGTATGGTTCCCAAATAACAGACGGTGTTACGCTGCAGCCGCACGCAGTAACCCGCTGTAATGTTCATACCCAAGCCAAGAAGAATCCTCACATACGGTGTTGCGCGGCAATCCAGCTCGCAGTAACCCGCTGTGCAGAAGTGAAAGATCCGCCAAGCGGCAAACGCCCGCTAGCAGAACACCAATAACAGAAGAGAGACGGTGCATCCAGCCGCAACCGCTCCCTTACTCACGGACTCCTCTGAAGCTCTGACATAGCAATCTTCAGCTCCAAACTCGCTCTCCAGAACCAGGACTCACTTCGCCAACCCGACGAAGAACCAAAACAGGATGAATTACGCGCAACCTCTCACGCGTCATGACAGGATTTATCACTTCCTGTTAGCACACAGGAATCATGGGAAATGTAGTTCCATACAGCATAACGCTGCTACAGTTGCTGAATCCTGACAGTACATCCCCCTTCCTAGCGCTGCCCCGGCCCCGGCTTGGCAGGGAACCGGCGATGGAATGAACGAACAGCAGCAGGGGCATGCACATCCCGACATGATTCCCAGGAATCGTCTTCAGCTGTATACCCCTTCCAGGACACCAAGTACCACAACACCCCCCTGCGTATCTTGGAATCCTTGATACTCCTGACCTCATATTCCAGCCCCCCGTCACACAACACCGGAGGAGGAGCTCGACGTCTAGCCCCCACAGCTGGCTTCAATAGACTACAATGAAAGACGGGGTGTATTCTCAATGAACCGGGCAAGCGCAACTTGTATGCAACAGGATTGATACGCTTCACCACCGTGTATGGCCCAATGAACCTGGGATGGAATATACTGCGCAACTTGAACTTGATGTTCTTGGTTGACAACCATACCTTTTCTCCCACCTGATATTGAGGTCCGTCATGTCTGTGTCTGTCCTCCCATCTCTTGTACACCTCCTTAGCCTGAATCAAGTGCTGTCTCACCTTTTTCTGTAGGTTTTGCAGTCTCCTGACTTCCATCAGTACCCTAGGCTGATTGCGAACCTCTACGGGGATGTTGATAGGCAGTACCTTAGCGTCAAACCCATACATGGCATGGAAGGGAGACAGACCAATCGAACTGTGCCATGAATTGTTATATGCCAGTTCTGCCATCCACAACATGTCTACCCACGATTCCTGAGCATCCTTGGCATAACACCGCAAATATTTTTTCAGTGTCTGATTCAACCTCTCCGTCTGACCGTCCGTTTGCGGATGGAAGGAGGTTGAGAGGGAAGAATCGATGTACAAAGCCTTGCACCACATCTTCCAGAACCTGGCTATAAATTGAGGGCCCCTATCCGACACAATAGTCTCAGGTACTCCATGCAGTTTAATCACGTTAGACATGAGGATTTGGGCTGTTTGGCTGGCGGTGGGAAGATTGTTACAAGGGATAAAGTGACCAAGTTTAGTAAGGCTGTCTATCACCACCAAGACGGCTGAGAACCCCTTTTCTAGGGGTAGACCTGTAATGAAGTCCAAACTTATGTGTGTCCATGGACTCATAGGCGTGGGCATGGGCATCAATTTCCCTTTCTTGCCCCTTGTCTCTCCTTTCGCCCTTGCACATTCTTCACATTCAGTCACCCAACTCGCCACATCTTTATTAAGCTCTGGCCACCAAAAGTGTCTCTGCAACAACTCTTGTGATTTCTTGATACCCTGATGACCTGCCAAGGGAGACACATGACACCACCGAAAGGCCTCTTTTTGTAGAGAGGAAGTGGGTAGGTACAGTTTAGAGTGATGGAACGGCAACCCTTGTCGCATCGACCGCTCACTGTTTTGAGCCACCCATGCATTCCATTCTCCAACAGAGCGGTGTTCCTTTACCTCATCCAAGAACCTTTCAACTGTTATAGCACCCACCACCTTGGATGGTTCTATTATAGAACCAGGTACAGCCTCGATCGAACAGTCCTCTCCAGTATCTAACCTGGACAATGAATCCGCTTTATGATTTTCCACTCCTGGGCGGAAGGTCACCACAAAATCATACTCTGCGAAAAACTGCATCCACCTCATCTGCCTTTGCGAGAGATGTCTTGCTGTTCTCATGTATTGCAAATTCCTATGATCTGTATATACGGTGATAGGATGGCTGGCACCCCACAAATAGTGGCGCCATTCCTCAAAAGCTTTTTTAATAGCCAACAGTTCTTTTTCGGCTATAGTATAATGTTTTTCGGCTGAATTCAACTTCTTAGATAAGTAAGCTACTGGATGTAGCTGTCCCGTGATCTGATCCCTTTGAGACAAGATCGCTCCCACTGCTTCATCTGATGCATCTGCCTCAACTATGAAAGGATCCTCTGTACGAGGATGAGACAAAACCGGGGCTCCCGTAAACGCCTTTTTTAGAAAAACGAATGCGTCGTCAGCCTCTTGTGTCCACTGGAACACGCTTCCTTTCTTTAGCAACCTAGTAATGGGAACAGCCACCTTGGAGAATTGCAGGATAAACCTTCTGTAGTAGTTCGCAAAGCCTAAAAAGCATTGCACTTCCCGAACTGTCTTTGATGTTGGCCATTCTTGCACAGCTAGTACCTTTCTGTCGGCCATCTGCAAGCCCTCCGGACACAGCATCACTCCCAGAAATTCAACCTGCCTCACTCCAAACTCACATTTGCTAAGTTTGCAATACAATTTATGCACCCGTAGCTGAGCCAACACTTTGCATACATGACCTACATGTTCTTGTGGAGTTACTGAGTAGATCAGTATGTCGTCTCTATAGACAACGACGAACAAATCCACAAAGTCCTTCAGCACATCATTTAAAAAATATTGAAATGCTGCAGGAGCATTACAAAGGCCGAAAGGCATGACCTTATATTCATAAAGCCCGTACCTGGTTTTGAAGGCTGTTTTCCATTCGTCCCCGCTCTTTATTCGTACCAAATGGTACGCCCCCCTCAGGTCGAGGCGTGTGTAAATCTGGGCCTCCTTAACCTGATCTAATAACACAGAAATTAAGGGCAACGGATATCTATTCCTTACTGTGTTCTTGTTGAGGATTCTATAATCTACACAGGCCCTCAGATCACCATTCGCCTTCGATATAAAGAAAAGCGGCGACGCAGCAGGAGACCTGGAAGGCTGTATGAACCATATGTCAAGGTAGTGGTCCAGATACCCTCTTAAGTGCTTAGTTTCAGGTTCAGAAAGTGCATACACCCTACATGACGGAATAGTAGCCCCTTCAATCAGGTCTATACGGCAATCATACTCCCTATGGGGGGGCAGGAGCTCCGCCATCTTTTCACTGAATACGTCTTCATACTGCACGTACTCCAAGGGTAAGGACACCTCCTTCTCTTCTGCAGTAGCCACTACATAAGCTTGAGACAAGGCTGTAACCGCTACCTGATGCAGAGGAAACAAATGGTCTATGCATTCCTCAGCTGAGAACGTGATGGTTTTTGTCTTCCATTCTATGATGGGATTGTGGAAACACAACCATGGCATACCCAAAATAACCTCGTACTGAGGTGCCTTAATTATGTTCAGGGCCAGGCTCTCAGTGTGCTTCTCCATAACCATTTTGTATGTCAACACCACCGTCTCCGTTCTTTCCACTATCAACCCTGATTTCAAAGGTTGTCCATCAACAGTAAACACTTCTTCCGCCTTTCCCAATCTCACCCTGTGTATGCCAAACCGGGATACCAAGCCGCTATCTATAAAGTTGCCTCTGGCACCTGAATCCAACATCACATGTACCTGATGTGTCTCGTGTTTGTGTGTTAAATCCATGAGTATTTTCATGTGTGTCTCACTTTCCACCAGCGCCAAAGCCGTCAGGGAAGGAAGCTGCAACCCTTGGTCTGACCTCCCCCTCTCCAGTGGTCCGCTGCTCTGTGATTGACTACCTGATGATGACACAGCTACTTTTTTGCCACTAGTCCACAAGTCAGAGGATTTGGGTTTGGTGGGACACTCTCGTACGAAACGCCCTCTCTTCCCACAATACATACATAACCCATGCATGCGTCTAGTGTTTCTTTCTTCTTTGGAGAGGGCAGATCTAACCGCACCTATTTCCATAGGTTCTATTCCCATCTCAGGAGAGGAGATAGGTTTACGAGAGAACCTGTCATACCTGTAGGACCCTGTAGGAGGGGGGTTAGGGACGACCGGGACACCAGGTATAGGGTTCAAGGATGGTTTTATTTTTAGTGTTCTTTTAGGATAGGACATAAGAGTTCTTCTATTCCTGAAGGTCAGTCTCTCTCGTGTGAAAGCGCTGGGGTCCGTGGCGACGGTCTTTTCTCCCTTCCTGTTCTGTTGGAGGATTCTTCACACCGGATTCAGTCGTCTCCGTGTCATGAAAGAGAACCAACAAGAGGGATGCCGTTAGTGCCGAGTCCTCTATATGCGGTGCACCAGGGGGGCCCGGGGGAAGTGTGGGAGAACCCTGTGACACTTAATCGGAGTATTTACAGTGCTCTGTGACTAGCGGGTATGGCAAGGGAGACGGAGGGGTAGGTCAACAGAATGGAGTTTGACGACAAAGGGAAGAGACACACAGGGGTATTTACAACTACTCAGTAGCGCTCCTTCTCCCCACCCAGGCTGCCCAACGCCGCCGTACCTGTGACAGCCACACTCCTCCCTCGGGAGTATGGCACGGCGGTTCACGGGGTCGTTGGCCTCCTGGCTCTCCTCTGGTCACTTTTCCTCCTTCCCTTCCGCGTTGTTCCTCTGGACACTCGTTCGCCTCTTCTCCTCTGCCTCTCCGTTCACGCCTCTCACTTCCGCTCGCTTCCGCCTTCTCCTCCGGGGTGCGTACACACCTCGTGTACATGACTTCCTGCCTTTTGCTCAATCCGCTGTCGCTGACGTCACTCGGGGCAGTGTCTTCTTTCTCGTTTGCATACGCCCACTTAAAGGCGCCGCTTTCTTCTCCTTCGGTGTGTGGGTCGTCTTCCCACTCGCCGGTCTGTGAATAAGGGTGAGATGTGCTTTCAGAGGTGCAAGGGTCCCACCATTCCTTCTTGCTAGACCCTACTCCGTTACAGACCCCCTGTCCCATCTCCTTCTGTCCCCACCTCTATCAGCCATCCTGCCATCTAATCTCAGAGTCAAATTTATCATAGCAGCACAAGTGGTAGGTTGGGGATCTATCTGGGCTATGACATCTTTGAGCTCGTCTCATAGGCCCTGGTAAAACAAAGACATCCTTTTTTCCTCGGGCCACTCAGTCTCTGCTATTAACCTGTTAAAGGTGGTTAAATAAGTGATCAGGTCCTTCTTCCCTTGTCTTAATTCAAGCAGTTCCCTATCTGCGCTGAATGTTGTTGCTCTGCGATCAAATACACGCTCAAATTCTGCCTTGAATGCTGCCCAATCCGATAATATGTCATCATTGTTTCTTACCAAAGGGACCGCCCAATTAGCCGCATCCCCAACTAAATATGATATGGCGAAGGCAACTCGTGAGTGGTTACTCGGGAAGGAAGCGGGTTTACAGGAGAAGTGTAGCATTATCTGTGTTAAGAACACCTGAACCTTGGAGGGATCTCCGGAGTACCTCTCTGGACTGGCCAGAGGAATGGGAGGGGGGACAGTCACTTGAATCTGAGAGGGCCCAGCACCCGCATCAAAAGGATTCCTGGACAACCTCTCAACGTTATCCTTTAATGCAGCAGTCTCTGCTTTGGAAGAAGCCAACTCTTGCTGGACTAACAGAAGAGCCTGCATCACATCATCCATGGTAGCCATTATTCTACTACAACCGAACCGGGCGAAGCAAATATCTTGGGCGCGTAATTCTGTCAGGTTTAGCTTCGCAGGATTCCGTCGCAGTAGAATAAACGACCATCTCCTGACATCACCAAGTACCCTGACATGGGGTTCCCCCCCAGGGTCTTCGAGTTATCAAGCGAGGGACACTGGGTAGGGGAGGGGTCAGCAGGGACAAAGGCTCTGAAAAGACATAAACACAACCATTAGATAATGTCAAACAATCTACTCTCTTCAATTCTCGCTAAACACATATGACTAAAATACCTGTTTGTCCTCTGCATACGTATATAACAAAACACCATATGACACCCTGTAACACCATCTGATGAGGAAAGCAGAATCATGCATCAGTGTATATTCATTGATAATTAGGCTCTCAACAAAGTGCTTTATCAGAACCCCTACCCTGCTTGGAAATCCTATGAGCATCACAGGACCTGAAAACCTCCAGGGAATTATGAATCCGAAGGCATTAAGGCAAGGTTAGATATCCCCCTGACTGAAGGCTACCCAAGCGATGATACAGAAGCCTTCCTTGGAAGTAGATACTTGGTTACCCCCTACCTAGGAAAGTAAGTTGCTCTGATATCAAATAAACCATAAACGCTGTTATTCTCACAGCGTAAGCATAGAAGTGCACTCCAAAGGAAAATCCTCAAATACGGTAACTTGCGGTTGCGACCACCGCCAAGCTCCGCACTTAGTAACTGTTTGTATGGTTTCCAAATAACAGACGGTGTTACGCTGCAGCCGCACGCAGTAACCCGCTGTAATGTCCATTGAACACCTTTCCACACAAATGAAACAGACGGCGTTACGCTGCCTCTTCAGCACGCAGTAACCCGCTGTAATGTACAACTGTTTGTATGGTTCCCAAATAACAGACGGTGTTACGCTGCAGCCGCAGGCAGTAACCCGCTGTAATGTTCATACCAAACCAAGAAGAATCCTCACATACGGTGTTGCGCGGCAATCCAGCTCACAGTAACTCGCTGTGCAGAAGTGAAAGATCCGCCAAGCGGCAAACGCCCGCTAGCAGAACACCAATAACAGAAGAGAGACGGTGCATCCAGCCGCAACCGCTCCCTTACTCACGGACTCCTCTGAAGCTCTGACATAGCAATCTTCAGCTCCAAACTCGCTCTCCAGAACCAGGACTCACTTCGCCAACCCGACGAAGAACCAAAACAGGATGAATTACGCGCAACCTCTCAAGCGTCATGACAGGATTTATCACTTCCTGTTAGCACACAGGAATCATGGGAAATGTAGTTCCATACAGCATAACGCTGCTACAGTGGCTGAATCCTGACAGATCTTGGGTAAGAGAAAACAGTGGTAACATCACGAGAACCACTGGTGCAGGAAGGGAACCTAATGTTGTGTAAGACAGCTTTTAGTGTATAAAAGGAGTGGTGCAGATGCCTCAAGGAAGCGCACAAACAAAGTTGTGCAGATTTGCTGCGCCCCCACAGCCACTGCACCTGTTGTACCATTCCCAGAGAGAGACGCCCTGAGGTCGGAGAAGGCTTCCCGGTGCAGGCTGCTAAAGTTAAGTTATACCAGGGAGAAGGGCCAGATTCTCCTGCTCTGTCTTGATTTACAGAGTCATTATTGTGGTTTTGATGTACTGCATTGCAGGTGATTCAAGACTGTTTCTTTCTTATGCTGTTGTTGTGCTAGCATTGCACTATACATATAAATGTAACTGTTCTGCTGCTGTTTAGCAATCATTGCCAATATATATATATGCTTGTGCTAGTGTTTAATGAAAGTTCTATTGTATCAGCTACACACGTGTTGCTCATTACTAAGTGTCCTTGTTGAGTTATACCTGATTGATATTGCTTGCGATGGCTGCCAGCAACCAGTCCAACACACCCGAATAGATTGAGCTCCAACAGTCTTAAAAGGTATAATGATCGTTTGACTGCTCTACAATGTAATTTTAAAAAACTGGTCAGGACCCTGAGGAACAGAAAGGGGACATATTAGTATCCATCCATAAAACAATGATGTGAATGTGCCTTTAAATTATCGTCTGTTATCTGTGATGAGCTCCTGCATGAAAGTATTAAAATAAATTCCAATGAACAAACTACAAAATTGGTTCAAAAGGAGAGGAATAATCCCTAGATTCCATAACGTTTTTCACTCTCGGCTGTCCACAATGCATTAAACCATGGCCTAACACTGCTAGCATGCCATACTGTTCAAGATGGCGGTGGGCCCTTGTATTGTGCATTTCTGGATTTTTTCACTGCTTTTAATACAATTAATAATTCTATCCTGTGGGCAAAAAAATGTGTGATTGGGGTGCAATGAGTAGATAGGTGCATATATTGGACAAAGTATGTAAAGGCACGTAGGCCTCACTGAAGATTGAAGTAATAATGTATATTACTATTCAATTAGCTGTCAAGCTGGCTTTAGGGCAGTATACTTGTCCGAACCATTTTGCTCTGGCTGGTTATATAAACTGACAGCACAGTGTATTTTTTGCAGATCCAACCTCCCTGTTGTTTTTAATCAAGTCTGAATAATTTAATGCAACTGCTTTTCAGAAATTAACAAACTAAAGATCTATATTATATGTTACCAATCTTGGGTCTGAAGAAGGCATTCTGTAATTGTCTACTGTCCAGGCAATGATTTAAAACAGAGTGTGCACCCTAAATATCGAAGTCACTATATCGACAGAATTAAATATCGAAGGCAGAATATCAACAGTATCAAGGTAATTAATATAGTTGGTAAGTATATCGTTTTTCTAAGTTAGTAAATTATTATCAAAGAGTAGAATATTGTAGTTTAGTATGCTGTTGTTAATATCATTTGTTATATGCTTTACGGATGTAAATGTTTTTGTATTGTTTAATTTATTTTCTTTGTCATTTTTTGTGGTTATTTTTGTACTTTTTGGTAGGTTTTGTAATAGTAAATCTCAATAATGTTGTTAATTATTCCTCCTTCCATTATCCCTGATTTCTCTATACCCTCACCGGCCTATAGATGTATGTGAGATGCTATGTTAACTGGTTTATTATTTCTATAAAAATCAATCAAAATCGATTTAATCCTAAAATGTTTCTTAATATTTATTGTTTTTTATGTTCAGATTTTGCAATTTTGAGATGTTGGGAATTAGAGTTTTTTCTGGTGGGTGGTATTTTAAAATAAAATAGTTGAGAAAGTGAAAAGATACGTTGTTTTAAGTTAAAAAAAAATAATAGGTTATTGTTAGTGATGTTTATTTGTTTTTTGTTTTTTCCAGTTGTCAGGAAATGTAGGTGTTTAGGGTGAGTTGTAATTAAAAAAAATTAAATAACCTAAATATCTTTTATAATAATATTTGTTAGTAATTTATATGTATTTTCAATTTTTTTATTAAAATCAATACATTATTTAAATATTATGCATTTATTCATAATAATAGTTTTTGTTGTTTGTCATGTCTGATACTTGTATGGGCCTTGTTTTTAAATATTGTTTTATTTTGGTTAACTGCATTTGTTTTATTGAAATATTACAAATTTAAAATATGTTTTTATTTATTATAAAAATGTACATTATATTTTAGGAGATATTTAATTAATATATCTATGTCTATGTCATTGCCAACACTTTCCCCAAAGTATCTTAGCTTGGAATTGAAGTAGTAAATTTAAACCCCTCAGTGACTAACACTTCCCCAATGTAGCTTAACCCCTTCCCTGCTGCCGTCGGCCGTCACGAGCACTACCTCGCTGGTGCTGCGAACATCCAACGGCTGACACGGCCCTGCCCGTTTTGCGGAAGTGCCGTACTGACACAAAATCGCGGTCGCGGCAAAGGAGTTAAATTGGGGTGGGAATAATAAATCAAAATCCCTCAATGTCCAACATTTTGTACAATGTAGCTTAGATTGGAGTTGGAATAGAAAATCTAATCCTCTCAACGTCCAACACTTTCCCCAATGTGGGTTAGGTTGGGTGTGGGAATAGTAAATCTAAATCCCTCAATGTCTAACACATTCCACAAAGTAACATATATTGGAGCGGAATAGTAAATCTAAACTCCTCAATGCGCAAACCTTTACCTAATGTAGCTTAAACTGGAGTGGGGATAGGAAATCTAAACCCCTCATTGTCCAACATTTCCCATACATAGCTAACATGGGAGTGGGAATAGTAAATGTAAACAAAATCCTCAATGTCAAAACATTTTTCCCAATGTACTTAGATTTGAGTGGGCATAGTAAAACTAACCCCTCAATGTCCAACATTTTACCCAATGTGGGTTAGGTTGCAGTGGGAATAGTAAATCTAAACTCCTTAATGTCTAACATTTTCCAGACGTAGCTTACAGTGGAGTGGGAATAATAAATGTAAACCACTCAATTTCCAACATTTTGTACAACATAGCTTAGGCTGAAGTGTGAATGATATCTGTAAATCTCTCAATGTCCACCACTTTTCCCCTTAGTAATTTAGGTTGGAGGGGAATAGTAAATAGAAACCCCTTAATGTTCAACACTTCCTACAACGTGCCTTAGGTTGTTTTTAGAAATATATATGTGTTGTAATATAGTGAATAAATACAATGTATATCTTATATCATGCAATATAATTTTTATTTATTTCTTTATACAATCACATAGGTTTTTGTATGCCATCAAACACATACATATGTTCTGAAAATATTTTCATTTTCGAATGTTTATAATAGAAAATCAGTATTAATACCTTTTAATTTTCTTTACAGACATATTTTTTTATATGTAGGACATTTTCACATGTTCAAATTTTTATACTGTGTTTTAACAGTGTTTAAATTACATATTTTTCTGTAGTTTGCAGAAATCTCTTTACACTGCAATTAAGTTACACATAAAATATTAACATTTTCACACATGCAGTGTACATATTTTTTATTTTATGTTGAAAAACATCATAGTATTAATCAACAAGGAGGGAGGAGGGATAGCTGTCCATTCTATTCCCCTATGATAATTCAGATAATCAATATGAGAATGGACACTTGTAACTGCGTTACAGTGGTTCTTTAGTCAACCCTCATAAACGCTATGTGATCTCGGTTGCGGTTTATATCTTTTCTCCGCCCCACAAATGCGTTATGGCATTTGTCACCTGGTTGTCTAAATTAGTGCTGTATGCCAGCCTCAAGCCTGAGGCAACCTCTGGTATAGTGCAGCAGTGTCCAGAGATATATCTAAAAAACAAACCTGCATGACGATTTTCTCTAAGTGATATAATCAAACCAAGTAACCCGGTCTGCATGTTGTAACGGAGTGAGGCGGAATGTATCCGAGGAGTGGTGGGCTCCCGGAAATGACCCTGTTGTGCCTCCTTCCTTACAGAGGGACCCCTGGGAGACCGGACTGGACGACCTGGATGAGGAACACGGCGCCTTTAAGTGGGCGTTCTCGGAGGAGGAGGATACCACTCCTCCTGTGTACGTCAGTGAGCTCGGACTGGTTAAATCACAGGAAGTAATGCACGAGGGGTGTGACATCACCCCGGAGGAGGAGAAGGCGAGGAGCGGCGACGGAGAGCGGTTTGGGAGGAGGGAAGAAGGCGAGTGCGGAGGACAACGAAGAAACCCCGAGGAACATCCCGGAGGAGGAGAAGACGAGACCAACGGTGTGCCAGGAGGCCAACGACCCCGTGAGCCGCCGTGCCACTCTCCCAGGGGAGGAGCGTGGCTGACCCAGGTACGGCAGCGTATGGCGGTGTGGGCGGGAAGAAAGCTTGTGTAAATAGAGTAAATAGCCCCGTGTTCGTTTGTCCCGCGTCTTCCCCTTCCTACTGTTTCCTTTACCCCGCGTTTAACCCTCACCTCCTGTAGCCTCCCCACGTCACCGACAGTAGTCGAGCTGCATGTTGAACACTGGTGACCCCCTCCCTACCTCACTACACACGGTCCCAAAAGGTGCACTCCCCGGAAGACAGCTGAACTAACGGTTCCCTCTCTGTTGGTCTTCCTTTTCATGGGATCCGGAGCGGCGAGCCGTCCTCCCTGACCAGACCTAGAAGAAAAAGCCCGGGGACCTGAAAACGGAGAAGCGAACACCCCTGCTGCCAAAACGGATCCCAGCCAGTTTGCCAGGGAAAGACTCACATTTAGAACCAGGAGAACTTTAATGCTCAATTCAAAACGAGCAATGACAATAAAACCCTCTTTGCCTGCAAGACCTGGTGTCCATCTCGTCCCTAACGTGCAACCTGGTACAACCATTAGACCTGTCCCCGACCCTGCTACAAGTGCTCCCATCAACCCTGGTCCACCAGCCCAGGTTACAGTGGTGTCAGAAGTGGGATCTACTCCCTACGAACACGGAGCCCAGATGGATCAGGTCATACAAACATTAATCGAAGGGCAACAAAAGCTGGAATGGGCCGTCAGCCAACAAATCAGTACAGCGGACGCGGATCGTGCCTTGTTCCGCAGCACAATGACCCAGCAGATGGACAACTTGCAGAAAGTAGTGCAGACCCCAGGGACCGCGGTCTCGGTGGATCGAAGACCGGCTGGTCCTCATCCAGCCGGAGTAGCCTTGCAGAAATACGTCTCTGGAGAAGACCCGGATGCCTTCCTGGTCAATTTCGAGAGGGCAGCCCGTGCGTGTGGGTGGCCGGAGGAAAAGTGGCCCTTCTTCCTTGCCCCCTTGTTGACGGGTGAAGCACAGACAGCCTACCAGGTTGCAAACCATGCGGGAACCTCCACGTATACCGCAATCAAGGAGGTGATACTGGATCACCTCGGGATGGACGCTGAAGCATATCGCATCAGGTTTCGGAAAGAAAAAGGGGTCACGGGGGAAAACCCCAAAACCCTATATCTACGCCTCAAAATGGCCGCGGAGAAATGGTGCGACCAGACGACCGGAGCAAGGAGGACGTCGTGACAAGCATAGTACTGGAGCAGTTCATGGAAGCCTTACCCTACGGGACACAAAGATGGTTAAGACAGCATCCAGGACTGACTGCTGCTCAGGCCATCGAGATGGCTGCCAACTATTCTAGAGCCGCGCCTAGATCTTTTCCGTGGGAGAATGAGAAAACAGCAAAGACACCGGTACCACCCACTAAGATAGAGAAAAAAAAGACCATCTACGAACCCCTAAAGCCAAGACCTTTCCGCCCGGAGGCCACTCCAATGAGGGGTCCCCAGTGCTTTGAATGTGGGGAGTGGGGCCACATAGCTCGGTTGTGTCCCCGGAAAAAACCTGTTGAGGAACCCATGGAAGTCGGGTACATCCCCAAAGCAGTGCTGTACACTGCCGAAATGGGGCCATCATATTATGTAAGGGTCCTGGTGAACCAAGCCCCTGTAAAGGCCCTCCTGGATTCTGGGTGTAGGCAGTCAGTCATACGGGAGAAATTGCTGGCTCATTCCCAACGAAGGGGGGAGGGGGTAGTACACATCCGCTGCGTCCACGGGGACGTAAAAACCTACCCCATCGCACACATCACGATAAAACCGATAGGAGGGGAGCCATGCTCAGTGAGGGTAGGGGTGGTAGCGTCACTGCCCGAAGAACTGATTCTGGGGGTGGACAATCCCCATTTCCTGGCCCTGTTTCAAAGGGAGTTAGCCCGTCGTCCGGTGGAGGCCTACGTGTCCGCCGAGCCCTGGGTCATAGATAAGGGGTTCAAATTTGCGCAAGCCAACGACCCTACCCTCTTGAATGCGTGGGAGACGGCTCACGTCGGGCAAACAACGGCCTCTGCGCAAAGGTATCCCCGGTTTTGTATCAAGAACGATCTGCTCTATCGAGAAGGAAAAGAGGGAGACCATGGGCAACTGGTGGTGCCAAAGGAATTCCGCGACCAGATATTGTTCTATGCACACACTCATCTAACCGCAGGACATAGCGGGGCCGAAAAGACCACCCAAAACGTGCTGCGTCTGTTTTATTGGCCCGGAATATATAAAGAAACAGAGGCCTACTGTCAGCAGTGTGAGGTGTGTCAGAGGAAAAACCTGACTAAACCCCCGGCTGTGCCCCTACAACCCATGCCCATCATAGGCAATCCATGGGAACGCGTGGGGATGGACCTTATAGGGCCCTTACCTCGCACCACTAGGGGCCACACATACGCCCTGGTAATTGTGGACTATTCCACCCGATTCCCCGAGGCTTTTCCTCTAACTACCCCGACCACCAAGAACGTAGCAGAGAAGCTTGTGGAACTGTTCTCGAGAGTAGGATTCCCCCGGGAAATACTAACTGATCAGGGGACGCCCTTTGTGTCACGAATGATGAAAGAGGTGTGTAAGACCCTGGACCTACAACACATCCGTACTTCCGCATACCACCCACAAACGGATGGTTTAGTGGAACGATACAATAGGACATTGAAAACCACGCTGAAAAAGCTGTTGTGTTCCGAGAACAAGGATTGGGACAAAATGCTCCCGTTAGCGTTGTATGTTGTCCGATCCCAGGTCCAGAGCAGCCTAGGATACTCCCCTTTCGAGCTATTGTATGGCAGGCAACCGAGGTCCCTACTGGAAATAACCAGAGAAGCCTGGGAAAGGGAAGAGGCGCAGGAACAACGCTCCCTACTTGACTACACCCAACAGTTAAGGTCCAGATTGGGTAAGCTGAGAGATTTGGCTTATTCAAACCTAAGGACAGCCCAGAGGCACCAAAAGCAGCACTACGATAAGGGGAAAAGGAGGAGGTTTCTGAACATAGGGGAGTGGGCTTTGGTATTACTCCCTTCGTCCACACACAAATTCAGGAGTGAATGGAAGGGACCCTACCGTGTCCTGGAGAAATACGGCAGTACGACCTATAAGATACAAATGACGCCTAAACGCACTCAAACCTACCACATAAATCTCCTAAAGAAGTGGTTAGGACCTGTCCCACAACCGGCTAACCTAGTGCTACCTGAAGACAGGCCTGAGTCAACCTTAGACCACCTACCCATCAATCCAGAACTCACAGACGCGGAGAAAAAGGCCTTACTAGGAAGACTCCGCCCTTTCTCTCCCTTGTTCTCGGACACACCGGGGTGCACCCATCTGGCAGAACACGAGATACATACTGCCCAAGGGAGTATAGTGAAACAGAGGGCTTATCGCATCCCCGCAGCAAAACGGGCAGACGTAAGAAAAGAAGTCGCTAGCATGTTAGAACTGGGGGTCATAAGACCGTCAAAGAGCAGCTGGTCATCTCCCATAGTCATGGTGCCCAAACCTGATGGGTCAACCCGTTTTTGCATGGACTTCAGGGCTTTGAATGCAGTGTCCACCTTTGATGCGTTCCCCATCCCCAGGGTAGACGAACTTATTGAACGAATAGGTGACGCCAAATTCATAACCACTCTGGACCTGACCAAAGGGTATTGGCAGGTACCCCTAAGGGAGGAGGACCGTCACAAAACAGCCTTTGCCACCGAGGACGGGTTGTACGAATTTAACGTCCTCCCTTTTGGACTCCACGGGGCACCAGCCACATTCCAGAGGTTAATGAATAGAGTGTTGGCCCCTCATACCAGGTACAGTTCTGTGTATCTTGATGACATTGTCATCTTCAGTCATACATGGAAAGAACACTTAGAACACCTGGCTGAAGTACTGACCTCTCTGAGAGAGGCACGTCTACATGTCAACGCAAAAAAATCCCGAGCTGCCTTCCCCAAAGTGAAATACCTCTGCTTCATGCTAGGAGATGGGGTGATAGCACCCCAGGAGGAAAAAATAAAAGCTATCACAGAGACTCCTTTCCCCTCCACAAAAAGGGAGCTAAGAGCGTTTCTGGGCCTGGTGGGATACTACCGACGGTTCATACAGAACTTTGCAGACATAGCCACCCCCTGACTAATTTGCTGCAGAAATCCGTCAGAAACACCCTGCCTCAACCCCCTACACAAGAAGCCAGGGACGCCTTCCTCCGCCTGCAGAGAGCCATCACCACCAGTCCGGTACTTCTACCCCCGGATTTCGGACGTCCCTTTTCCCTAGCCACCGACGCTTCGGAGACTGGTATTGGGGCAGTGCTGTCACAGACAGGGGCGGATGAGGCTGAACATCCAGTACTGTACATCAGCCGTAAACTACACCCGAGGGAACGGAAGTATCCCACTGTTGAAAAGGAGTGTCTGGCCATACGGTGGGCCATAGATAAACTACGCTATTACCTGGAGGGCAGGGCGTTCACGCTGTACTCCGATCATGCGCCACTGCAGTGGATGCAAAAGAACAGGACCCAGAACGCTCGGATACTACGGTGGTTCCTCTTTCTCCAGCCCTTTGCTTTTACGGTGGTGCATAGGAAGGGGAGGGACAATGGGGTCGCGGATTACCTCTCTCGCATGCCAGTTCTCCCCGATCGGGTGAATCCAGGGGGGGTGGAATGTAACGGAGTGAGGCGGAATGTATCCGAGGAGTGGTGGTCTCCCGGAAATGACCCTGTTGTGCCTCCTTCCTTACAGAGGGACCCCTGGGAGACCGGACTGGACGACCTGGATGAGGAACACGGCGCCTTTAAGTGGGCGTTCTCGGAGGAGGAGGAGACCACTCCTCCTGTGTACGTCAGTGAGCTCGGACTGGTTAAATCACAGGAAGTAATGCACGAGGGGTGTGACATCACCCCGGAGGAGGAGAAGGCGAGGAGCGGCGACGGAGAGCGGTTTGGGAGGAGAGAAGAAGGCGAGTGCGGAGGACAACGAAGAAACCCCGAGGAACATCCCGGAGGAGGGGAAGACGAGACCAACGGTGTGCCAGGAGGCCAACGACCCCGTGAGCCGCCGTGCCACTCTCCCAGGGGAGGAGCGTGGCTGACCCAGGTACGGCAGCGTATGGCGGTGTGGGCGGGAAGAAAGCTTGTGTAAATAGAGTAAATAGCCCCGTGTTCGTTTGTCCCGCGTCTTCCCCTTCCTACTGTTTCCTTTACCCCGCGTTTAACCCTCACCTCCTGTAGCCTCCCCACGTCACCGACAGTAGTCGAGCTGCATGTTGAACACTGGTGACCCCCTCCCTACCTCACTACACACGGTCCCAAAAGGTGCACTCCCCGGAAGACAGCTGAACTAACGGTTCCCTCTCTGTTGGTCTTCCTTTTCATGGGATCCGGAGCGGCGAGCCGTCCTCCCTGACCAGACCTAGAAGAAAAAGCCCGGGGACCTGAAATCGGAGAAGCGAACACCCCTGCTGCCAAAACGGATCCCAGCCAGTTTGCCAGGGAAAGACTCACATTTAGAACCAGGAGAACTTTAATGCTCAATTCAAAACGAGCAATCACAATAAAACCCTCTTTGCCTGCAAGACCTGGTGTCCATCTCGTCCCTAACGTGCAACCTGGTACAACCATTAGACCTGACCCCGACCCTGCTACAAGTGCTCCCATCAACCCTGGTCCACCAGCCCAGGTTACACATGTATACCCGACTTTTTTAATAATAAACCTCATCTATCAGCGAATAAAATATTTTTATGATGCAGGTTAGGCATACAGCACTAATTTAGACAACCCGATGACAAATGCCATAACGCATATGTGGGGCGGAGAAAAGATATAAACCGAGATCAACATAGCGTTTATGAGGGTTGACTAAAGAACCACTGTAACGCAGTTACAAGTGTCCATTCTCATATTGATTATCTGAAAAACATCATACACAGTTTTAGGTTTATTCACACTTTTTGTATTCAAGTACATTAAAAAATATATATATTATATTGCTATATTGTAATTCCAATGATTATTATTGATGTTTAGTCTGTTTTTTATTCTTTTTTCCTTACTAAGGGTTTGGAGTCGTTGCAGTCGATAGGGATTCAGTGTGTTGTTGGCTATGGTAAGACTTTTTTAATTTTACTATTATTCTTAAGGTTTATTGTTAGTATTTACTGTTTGTAAGTGTGTTTTAGTGAAGTTAATTTGACGAAGAGCCCCTAAGGTTTGATTCCATTTCAAGTAGGCCGCAACTCCAACTTAGCTAATGGGATTTGCCATTTTCTCCGTTTTAGGCAACGTGAGACACAATTTTCCTCAATTTATGCAGAATCATTGTCATGTCATTGAAGCAGATGTTGTCCTACTTTATCGTTCAGAGAACTGTGAAAGTATCAAGTAATTCAGACAGTGACGTAGATATCACACATGATGAGGCATCTAGTCTGTGACAAGTCTTTAGTTTCATAATATCAAGGTCAAATAATATCAAACACAGACATATAGCAAAATAGTATTACCTCGTATGTTCATAAGGATACATCTGGGACGCATACCTTGATGCACATAATCTATGTCAGACATTCCTAAACTAATGTCAGAAATCCCAATCTCTGATAAGATTTAATATAGAAGAACTACCATTTGACCAGTTGTGAAGAGAGGTCCTTTGCCCAGATTATTGCACAAGATACTACCGGAGATGGTCTTGACTTGCTGGCAGCACACCAGCAAGATGCTACATCGCACCCGATGCAGGGAACAAGATGAGTTCTGCAGTAAGGACACCGGGGCTTGCATTTTCCTTTTGCAGGGAATACAGCCTTCATGCCTTTTTGAAAGCCACAGCTTTGACTGTTAACAAGGATTGCAGTGCGTTGCTTCTCCTAGTCTAGATCGCAAGTTAAACTTTCCATGCTCTCCCAGAGGATCACATAGAAGTAGGTTTTTAGTGTGTTAGATTTTAAATGACATTTACCCAATGTTAGAAATGCTAATTGTATTCTTGTTGTTCACAATGTTCCTATTTGCTGTTTTTATGATATTCTATGTGGTGGTTTTAGATGTACTATCATACAGGTTTGCCATGTTCCAATAAATGCTTTAGTTAAAAAAGTATATTCTTCTTAGTGACATTTGTTTGTATGATATTTTAAAGAATGAAATAGGGTTGTTTCCAGTACCCCGGTGCCCCAGATCCCAATTTAGGGATTGTTAGTAACCCAAAAGC
The DNA here is from genome assembly GCF_964261635.1 of Lissotriton helveticus. Taxonomy (NCBI): domain Eukaryota; kingdom Metazoa; phylum Chordata; class Amphibia; order Caudata; family Salamandridae; genus Lissotriton; species Lissotriton helveticus. The sequence continues at coordinate 600,283,402 of NC_136068.1, read as the reverse complement.
AATGATTCAGGGGTTGAAGTGCAGTATGGGAACTGTGATGCTGTGCGCAAAGGGGGCAGATGAGTGAGCGTAGGGACAGGGTCAAAGGCATGTCTGAAGACCCAAAATATTCAGTAACTTTTTTTGGTCTTTCGCCTTCAAGTAACTACATATAAAATAAGGCTCAACTTAAATAAAAAATAAATGCAAGTTAAGGTAATCAGCGGGAAACACACCATCATACATAATAAAACCACTTTAGTTAAAGCACTATAGAGGTCTACATCTGAAACCAGAGAGCCACAGAAATGAATCTTGGCTGGTGCAGTGGAGAATAGTGACATGTGTATGTTCAGCGCATCTGAGGTCCCAAACACTGACAGAAAGCTCTGTGAATATGTAATAATTATTTTAAACTTGGTTTATACACAGCAGACGATAGACTGCTACAAAATGTGCAAAAAGGTTTGCAATCAAGTGCTTCCAAAATACACATTTTAGTAATCCCCAGATTGCACTAGTGCAAATTGTTTTATTACTGTCTATTCAAAGCCCACACTTCACAGATCAGCTGGTAACTCTTGCAATACCACTCAAAACGAATATATCTGTGTCATCAGGAAACGTCTAGGTATTCCATCAATTAAAGCCAATACAGGCTTCCAGGCACCCTTTACATTTGCAGATTAAGCAGTTGTGCACATTTGCATTTCTTTCAGGCAAGCAGGCACCCTGGGAAGAAGGATTGTTTAGTTGTCTTCCCTTCCCTCAGTTTTAAAGCACAAGACTCTCTGCCTCATGCTTCAACTGAACCATTTTAACTGTTGGAATTAACCGTCCCAGGATGACTGTCTTTTCACAAAAAGTAGGAGAACTGTTTTTCTTAAATTAGGAAAGTGTAGGCACCTCATCCCCCCCTCATCCCCCAGATAAACTCCACCTCGACCACTGCAACAATTGTACATCGACATTTTTTGGGATGGAGAACTGCTGAGCTACGATTACCTGTCTTTCATATTCAGTTTTGGTGCACTGAAACAAAGTTTACCTGTGTTACCCATGGGTGGAAATATATACTTTGTAGACCTACATCACTTGGAGTTTCGCAGTAAGGGCCTCAATAGGATGTCGGTCGGAAAGCATTCCGACTGACTCCTTGTCAGAATACTTTCCGACCGACTCCAGTTCGGGGAGTCTGACCGACCGAATACGATGTTTCCGGACACCGTTAGGTCGGACTCCCATTGACTTCAATGGGAGCCTGTGTTCCGACTGACAACACAGGCTCCCATTGAAACAAGCATTGGCATAGCCAATAGGTCTCGCCTTTAGGACCTTATAAGTGTTTAACCATGCAGCACATTATCCATTATAGTACATTAGTCATTAAGGACATTAAAGTCTGTGGTTATTCATCTATGATATACTAGGCCTATTACTTCCAGGCATTACTTAAAGTCCTTTTATTCTGATGCCTATGCAAATTTGAGCATGTGCACATACACACACACAGCTGACACACAGAAGACACACCACACCTGCACATACAAACACACTGCAGACGGCCTCTGCACACAGACACTAACCACAGGCACACACTGCACACACACTCACGGCAGACAGGCACCGCACACACACCGCAAACAAGCACCGCAAAGACACACACACCGCAGACAGACACCGCACACACACATACAGCAATGGCATACCATCTCCCACTGCCCTACAAATGGGTGCAGACTTGACTCAGGTGGTAGACCGTACTGATTTGTATTCCATAGTTTTATAAAGCGCACACTCAAACCAAATATATTATGCTGGTTTGCATGTGCACCAGTTACATTACACAATGTCACATTTTATTTTTTTAATTCACAGGTGATTGAATTATTTCTACAGAATCACAAAATGTTAAGCCTGCACATGAATGTAGTTCCCCAGTTTCAAAGTTGGAAGCTCAGGCCATATTGCCACATCTTCTCCATGCTGTATGAGGCGTGGGGTGCAGTAGGAGAAAGGAGAATGCAACTACAATTTGGGGGCGAGTCTTGGTTAGGGGATTTTATATGAGCCTAAGACTGCTTACATCAAAAATAATGTGAGGATGTTACTGACATTTAAATATATATATATTTTGAGGACTTGACGGTGCATTAAACTTGGTGTGTCTCTTTGTTTATTTTAATGGGTCTAAATGTTAATTATGTTAAAGTGCACTGTGCATACAGTAAGCAATGCGTTAGAACTTATTTGGAAAAGAGTGTTTCTGCAGGAGCAGCCAGGGCTGCTGGGTGCTGCTTTCCAGCCCTATTTATCAAACACATTCTGGTGCACAAGTAGTAGATGTAGGCAGAGACCATCTTAAAACGCCTTGGGAGGGAAAATGTGAGTATGACATCATAGTAACAGCTATTTATGCAAAGGGTGCTTAAAAACACTTTGGGGCCTATTAGGATTGCGGTTTTTCCGCATCCTCCGGGCCGGCGGAAGCCACCGCCGGCCCAGAGGACGCGGAAAAACCGCAGCGGACCCACCAGAGACCCACCGCCACATTAGGATGGCTGGTGGGTCCTGGTTTCCGTCCGCAGCTATTCAGCCGCGGTTGGCTTACAACCGCGGCGGAAAAGCTCTAATATGGTGGCGGTGTCTCTCAGACACCCTCCACCATATTAGAAAATGCTTGAAAAGATGCTTTTCCGCGGCGGATTTTCCGCCGTGGAAAAGCATGTGGAACTTCACTGCGGGGCCCGTTGCGGGCCCCCTAGGTGAAGGGGGGTGGGGGGTGCACATGGGGGGTACCTATGGTACCCCCCTGCATTAGTATGCAGAGATCGGCAGGCACCGCGTGGTGCCTGCCGCTTTCTGCATACAAATGCAAAGTATGCATTTTTTACATTGCGGCGGGTGCAGCTTGAAGCTGTACCAGCCGCAATGCTAAGGATAGAGGATGTGACCGCCACCCTGGCGGTCACATCCTAATCTTCACGGGGGGAACGCCGCTGCCCATGCGGACGTTCCCCCCTACTCTATGATGGCGGACGGACTCAGGTCCGTCCGCCATCATAATCGGCCCCTTTATATGGATCGAAGATTAACATACAAACTGAGGCACTGTTAAGAGGAGAAATAATATAATTGAGTTGCTCCAAAAAGCTGCATATTTTATGTTTGAAAAGACAGCGATAGGACAAAACAAGGACTATTAAGCCCCCATCAACAAAAGGTAACACCTGCCCTTAATATCTCAACATATAGTACCCCTTATTGGGAAATACTGTCCAATTAAGAAGACGTTTGTTTTACATGAAGGAATCACACATGAAGGTCGATTCCGAGCATGGATACCTGTGGGCACTTCCTCCCCGTTGGAGGCAACAATGCTGGGTTCCTCGTTATGTTGTGAGTATATCCGACGGGGCCGGGGACTGTGTCTTTGTGAAGTACAAATGAAGGGCGTTTTACCGTTGTCAGGTGGGCTTTTCACTTTCTTGGTGACATGCAATACGTATTTTTTTTCGGGATGCATATAGTGAACTATGTGTGTTGTGAAACTATTTTTGGATTTGGAACATATGGGAAATAGTACTTGGGAGTTACAACAGATATATAGCTCACTATGTTGTAACATATCCAGAATACACTAGGCATTTCATTCAATTTTGTGGGGTGGCCAGATGATGGCTCCGTGTCAGCTAGACACCGGTTTTACAGTGCTGAGATTTAATTTAGCAAATTGGTGGATGAAGTAATTGATTTTAATGCATTGGGCCAAATGCACAGGCACGTTTTAAGCTAGATATTGGAAAACGGTCACTATAAGCTGGTGAATTTTTTTCACGTTTCTTAAAAGCAAACAAGACCAAATGTATAACGGTTTTCCCCCAAAAGTATACGCAAGCCACCGTCTTCGGAACCCCTTCTGTGACCTGACAGCGCATGGCAGCCTGTGTGTTAAACTCAGCTTTTCAGCCAAGCAAAGGCAAGTACGGGAGCCGATCCCAACAGCGTCGGGTGCCGTGAGCAAAGAGGCAGTGGCACCGAAACCCAGAGGTGTGTGAGGGGGCCCTCTGTATCTTAATTAATGTTTGTTTTTTTCTATCAAAACATAGGATGGGGGAGCAAATTTCATTTCTTACATTATTCAATAATAAATTAGCCACTGTGACACCAAAAAGAACAGATGCTGATAAAACAGAACAAATCAAATCAAAATATCTTTATTTAGATATAAAACAAATATATTTAAAAGAAGATTACAAGTTCACGTTATATACAAACTGTTAAAATGAGGACAACAGAAACGATCGATTAAACAGCCATAATATAAGTAGTCATCTTCGACATCCTAAGCCTCCTGATTCCATAGCATTTTAAAAGAGAGGTAAAAACACAAAAGGAAAAAGAAAAACAAAGGAAATTTTAAAACATAATGTGCAACACTCTTCACCCCTTTTTTGTTACTCCCACTATCTATAATTTCATACATATGAAAACAAACCAATATTCTTAGGGGTACTGCGCATGTTCTATTCATTTCGACCTCCCTAGAAATTTGGGATATGTTGTAAAGTGCATTATGTAATTAAAAAGATAGGGGGGAAGCGTTAACAGCCCTCTTTTGCTTAAAATTACGATACACTTGCTGAAGGAAGTTTGTTAGACTTATATTTAAGTCTGTATTTTCAGGGCTTAGAGCCTGTCATGCACGCACCTGATTTGTCTCAGAAGTGTCCTGGATCCACGAAGCTAAACACCCTATCTCCCCTCCTTCACCTCCCGGGCGTCAGGAATGAACGCTAACACCCGAAAAGTAAACAAGGGGAACACAGGGGAACAAAACAAGGGTAGGAAGGGAAACAAAAAGGATGACTCTCCACCGGTCTTCTTCCACTCAGAGAATATACACTTCTTCTGGTCTGGCTCTGCAGTGAAATATAAGAAGAATACGTGAAAACTATTCCCTCCCTATCTAACCCTGATATATTAAGTGTCATAGACTAAATCGTACCTTGTGGAATATCGGGGAGAATAATAAGGTAACCAATCTGTCTGGAACGCTGTGTTGTGACTTAATAGAACTGGTGATGCATAAATGTGAGCTAAAACAAAAGTAACACCATATGTAATTCTGGTACTACACCACACCAGGGTATTTCTGTTAGGAAATACACTCACCACTATTTTCAGTAAGCGCTCCTTAAACTCTCCAAAACCCTGTGACTAGCAAGCAGTGAATCTATCTATGTGTAATATCACTCCAACGACAGGACAGTACAAAAATCCCCTGATAACAGCTCAAAGGACTAGAAACCAAAACACCACTGATCACCGCTTTTATCTCAGCGATAAACAAACATGACTGAAATCATAAAAGAGCAAGACTCTTTGAAGCAAGCCGCTTCTAAAGAATAATCAACACCTGAACGGACCCGTAAATACCGTAAGGGACGGACTCCAACCGCCACGAACAGCTAGCTCCTTCGACGCCAAGAACACAACCCGGAACGAGTAGAGAAACACACTGGCTAAACGCGAAGCGCTTCCGTTAGGTTCGGGGCGGGCTTAAGACATGAAATGCTATACATCTGCGCATGCGCGTTAACGACGCATGCGCAAGAAACTCATGTAGGGGATTTGCCAACCATTGCCAATCACTCGAGAAAGAACAGTGGAATCACCGAGCTGGAACAGGCAACTGCTTCTTCATCTATGTATCGGCCGGCGCACCCCTTCCATGCACACGACAAGCATGACAGAGCCACAATGATGGCTTGCCTACAAGTCTGAACACCCAGCCTATTCCATTCGGCCCTAAGTTTGCGCCTACGTTGGAGGTTGAAGGCCGGGCATAGGCAAACCACATGCAGCAGAGTTTCTGCTACTTTGCCGCACCCTCTACAAGTTAGTGTCGTGCCTGTACCGATCGCGGTCATGTGGTTGGCAATGTTAGAACCAGCGATGGTTGGCAAAACACAGAGAGCCACCAACACGCATGCGCGGAGGTCAGCGCATGCGTGTGATTAGTATTTAGTTCTGCCTCAACATCCAGGAAACGCTTCGCATTCCTTCCGGGTTACGTCGTGGCTGCAGTTCTTCCGGGTCACGGTGGTGGCGTTTGTTGGGTCTCGTCGGGAATCCTCTCGGCGTGCACAGTTCCTCGTGGTTCTGGTTCCCTATTCAGATTCAGGTATTATTACTTGGAGAGTAGGTATCGTTTCTTGTTAGTACGGAGGCAATTATCCTGTGCCTTGTTTTTTGGGTCCTTTGGAAGTGACCATTGTAGCAATATTGTTTGTATTGTCTTGGGTTGTGGTGTCTAAGACGAAAGTGCAGAGTTTAGAGCGTTGTCTCTTGATTTATGTTTTTGGACTCACCATATGTTAGAGTCTCGATTTCAGGAGAACATATATGAAGACCTCACACAGGTAATCAGAGTTAGAGACCTCTGGTACATGACCTTTTGGTTTTGATCAGGTTCACAGCAGTAATGTATATATATATATTTTAGGGTTTATACAGCAGCAGTGTTATCTATATTCTGATGTGAAGATAACAGAAGAATATATAAAGGCATTCAACACGCAGGAGATCCCCACCATATAGACACTGGCATTCAACACGCAGGTAAACACATGTTCCTCCAGCTTTTCACGATAGTCACTTGAAGTATTATCACTAAGGGATAATATATTTACCTTCCAGACATTCCCCAGCATTATTTTCCCTATCTCCCTCTATTTCTGTGAAGTGAACAGGACAGTGGAGAATCTACAAATATTCATACAGCATAACGAACAGGTAGTCTACTACTTTATTCACTAGCATATATCATAAGAAACATAGGGATTGGTTTTAACCTCTATTTCTTGCCTTCTAGGGAAAGGTTAACAGAAGCCTCCTTGTCCCCTGAAAAGACCACCTTACCTGCGTCCAAGACCCTGTGTTTCCCCGCCTTTCCTTGTTTTGTTTCCCTGCTTTCCCCGCACTGGTATCACTTTCTGTTACCAGTTATAATATATCTTTGGTGCAGAGTGGACCTGTGAGGGGGAGTTGTGGACATTACGTCAATTCCATGGTGTTTCCGAGGCAACCATATTTACAAGCTTGATAGTTAGGTCCTCCACCGTGCGTCGCCTAGGGGGTAGATTTTGCAAAAATCGGCAGTCACCCATTCTAATGGCTATAAGACTACGTTTTAAATACAGTGAATAAGTACAGGAGAAGTAAGTGGCAGGGGTCAGCCGACTGTAGGAATTAACGACTGCCCAGGAGTGACTGCGTTTCGAGAAGAGTGCTTTATCTATGATGAGGGATCTCATTCTCACACATTTTTTGATACTGATTTTAAATGCTGTCTGGCTAGGATTGAGAGCCCAGAGGTTGATTTCTGACAATTGTTGGATGTAGTCCTTAAAAAGGCAACCAAACGTTCCTCCTGGGTTTTTCTCGATGATTTCTTGCCAGACTAGGGATTCTAATGTGCCTGGGTCGGCCTGTCTCAGCTTTTGGCAAAGATTTAGGTATACACCGATACTGGAAACTTCATAGTTTGGTAACCCCATCTCTAATCTTATCTGTGCTGGGGATGCAGAACTTGGCAACTGGAGAACCTTTTTATAAATTTTGGTCGTGTGATGGTTTAAAGCAGTGTTCAATTTACCCTTGAATATCTCTATGCCGTACGATAGGGTAGGGCCTATTTTTGCTCTCAGAACTTCCAAAAGAGGCGAAAGAGTTGGACCTGAGAGGTTTTTCGAGAGCTTGGTTAGTGACACTGCAAGTGTCGTAGCTTTAACTGCAATCTCGTTACGCTGTTTTATAAGATTACCCCTAGAATCCAAATGGACACCTAGATATTTGTACGACTAACCTATGGCGAGGCTTGTGTTGTTAAATGACCATCCGCCACTGGCATATCGTTTCTTCCCAAAGGGGACAACTTGGGTTTTCTTTAGATTGACTTCTAGTTGGTTCATGATCGTGTATCGAAACAGTGTGTCAAGGAGCCTTTGCAGCCCGACCCTGGTGAGGCTAAACAGAACCAGGTCGTCGGCATATAGAAGGTTACTTAATGCCGTGCCTCCTACCTTTGGCGATAACTATTTATATCGTCCAGAGTCTTCGACAGGTCTGCTATGAACAGATTGAAAAGAAGAGGGGCCATCACGCATCCCTGCTTAACGCCTCTGGTTGTCATAATTTTCCGCGAGAGATGCGTGCCGGACCCTAACTTCACCCGAACCCAGGTGCGTGAATGAAGTTGAATGATTGCCTCCAGTAATTTGTCAGGAATTCCCCACTTCCTTAACTTTTCCCATAAAGCCGCCCTGGGGACCCTGTCAAATGCTGCTTTGAAGTCAACAAAGCAGCAAAGTACTGACCTAGATGTTAAAAGTGCTTTGTCAACAATAGTTGACACCGCTAATGGGTTGAACGCGAAACACGTGTCCAGGGATGGCAAGCACACCAGCGAACACCCTCAAGACTCAACACTTGGTTAGAAGCGCACCCGCTGATACCGACTACATCGACCATCATGCTCCGGGGTCACACGCTGGTGGGACGAGCAGTGTGCGACCTCATTCGGACATACTATTTATACAGGCTCCCTTGAGCCGGTGGAGGTGACGACCTCAAGATAACGCACCTGCGCGCCTTAAGAGGTATCTGGACCTACGAATATTTTCGGCAGCCCACGCAGCAACCCCGTGCACACGCCTAATCCCTGCTGATGAGCGTTAATGAACGCGAAACACGTGTCCAGGGATGGCAAGCACACCAGTGAACACCCTCAAGACTCAACACTTGGGTAGAAGCGCACCCGCTGATACCGACTACATCGAACATCATGCTCCGGGGTCACACGCTGATGGGACAAGCAGTGTGCGACCTCATTCGGACATACTATTTATACAGGCTCCCTTGAGCCGGTGGAGGTGACGACCTCGAGATAACGCACCTGCGTGCCTTAAGAGGTATCTGGACCTACGAATATTTTCGGCAGCCCACGCAGCAACCCCGTGCACACGCCTAATCCCTGCTGATGAGCGTTAATGAACGCGAAACACGTGTCATGGGATGGCAAGCTCACCAGTGAACACCCTCAAGACTCAACACTCGGGTAGAAGCGCACCCGCTGATACCGACTACATCGACCATCATGCTCCGGGGTCACACGCTGATGGGACGAGCAGTGTGTGACCTCATTCGGACATACCGCTAATAGGTTGGTCATGGTCCCTAAATTGGCAACAAACCCTGTTTGGTTCATCGGTATCCGATTGTGTTCCTTTGCCCATTGCCTCAAGTCCGCCAAGAAGAGCCCTGCATAATGTTTAGCCTCGATATCCAAAAGGGCAATAAGTCTGTAGTTGTTGGGGGTGGCGCGTGATCCTGATTTGTAAATTGGGTGAATTATAGCACCAGTCTGGGATTGTTGCAGTTCTCAGAGCATAATTAAAGAGATTTGTTAATGTTCCTGACCAGAAGGCTATATCAGATTTGAACAGGCTCTGTGGGAGGCCATTTGGGCCCGGTGCTCCGTCTGATCTTGCTTTTGTCACTGCTGTAATAACCCTGTCATGGGGCACCTAAAGGACCTCGTTGACCGAGTGTGACAACTCAGTGGGTGTGCTCCGCTTGGTACAGGGGGCGATCTCGGTCTCTCTTGGCGGACCACATCCTGTGGGTCCTAGATGTTCTGATGACCCAAAGTGGTCAGTGAGGTATGTTGCCCATTCTGCTTCTTGGATATTTGCTGATCCGAAGCTTGAGGAACTCGGGTTCGAGTGATTGATAAGGGCCCAAAATTTCCTTGAGTTTTTGCTCTTACTCTCCCACACCAATTTGCACCAGAATTGGTTTTCATGTGTCTGTTTGTCTTTGATGATAGCCAGCCTGAATGACTTTTGGGCAGCTTGGTAAATATTTAAGTGTTCGCTGTTCCCCGGGAATTTTGAAAGCAACCGCAGTGCGTTGTTTCTGGCTTTCTTGAGTGTCTTTGTCTGTAGAGAGAGTGCGAACTTGCGAGTCTGAGTTAACCTTTGGGCCTGCTGTTTTGCTGGAAAACGGTTGGTCAAGTGGGAACAGAGTGTCGTCCATGTCGCAATCGGAGAGGCATCTTGATCAATTCCGCCTTTTATGAAGTCCATGCATACATGTAGAATGTTCGGGCTGATGTCATCACTCCACTTGAGACGCTTTAGATTTTCCGTGTATGTTCCCTGACAGGTTGGGGGTGCTGGTTCATGAATCACTGGCTTTGTATTGAAGGATATGACCTGGGGCCTATGGTCGCTTTCGATTCGTGGGTGGATACAGAAGCTGGCCAGGTGGTGAAGTAGGTCTGAGTTACAGATGGTGTAATCCAGGTAGGAGTGTTTGCTACCATTTGTCCAAGACCAGTTTGGCGGGGTGTCGCCTGCAGACCTACTATTCATTACCAGGTTGCCTGCACTGTAGAATCTCATCACACAAAGCTCACCCAGTCGGCTATGAGCTTGGTTGGGCGGTTTGGTTTGTGTCACGGCCTCGATGATGTTGAATAAGAAGGGCCCTTCAGTGTCTGCTGGTTTTCCCTGGAATAAGTTGGTGTTGAAATCCCCCGTGACGATACAATCTGAGTTAGGGTGGTCCGCGGCTATGTCGCTCATAATTTCCGTTAGGCGTGCCAGATGATCTTTTTTGATACGTGTGCTGGGATTAATGTACGCGTTTAGGAGGAGAAGTGAGCACTGTTTCCGCCACAAGTTGATTTTGACCAGAAGTAGCCAGTCTTCTTCAATGGGTAGTCGTGTGATTGGGCCTTTTAAGTTGTTGGATATATATATGTATTGACAGGCCACCTTTAGAATGACCATAGCGGCTATCCCTGAGCGCTGATTTCCAGAATTCAATGTACCCTATGACGGGACATCCTTCTGTGGCCCAGGTTTCCTGCAGAGCTATTACTGCATGCTCACATAGGAAAGAGAAAGTGTCATGGTTCGCAATTTTTTGATGAAGGCCGCTGATGTTCCAGGAACACATTAGGAAGGTAGGATCTCCTTGTTGATTAGATACAGTTGTGTGTGAGGCTGCTGGGGGGATTGACTTTACCAGGAGTTTGTGATTAGAGTCCGGGGGCTCTACCTCGAGAGGTCATTCTGAGCTTTTGGTTGACAAGATCGCTGGGAGCCACCCCCAGCCTTGACTTGTGTCAACGTTGAGGACCTCTATTGGGGAGGTTTTATGTTGATCTTCGGGTCCTGACGCGTTTTTTAGGATCGAGTATGGTCTGGAGTGGGCCGCCGGTCTGATGGTTCCAGCTTTTCGAGGTGGTGTCGGCTGGGTTAGCAGGGAGGTAGGGTAGCCTGGAGTGAAATATGGATACACTCTAATGCCCCAGTTCCGCAGGGTAGCCTTGTGATCCAAAAAAGCTCCTGCCCAGCTGGCCGACTTGAATGACATCAGGGTTACCTCGGACGGTTGGTTGCCTCTGGGTGGGAGGAATTCAATAGATTTCTATGTCGTCCGATGCCAACCCTGCAAACCCCGGGATGCCGTCCACTAGTTTTATTATATTCGATCTGTTGAGGATGTCTTGCCGACCCTTTGATTTGTATTCGGGTGCCAGTAGGATATAATAATATGGCGAATCATTTTTGTTCTCATAGTTGAGTGAATTAGGGGTTGTCTTATTAATTTTGTTGGATAACGGGCCTGCGTCTGATTCCTGCTTCCATTGCGTCAGGCAATAGGGGGCCTTCGACGTCGACTGGCTATGACTGGGCAAAGTTGTTTTTTGGTTGTGGATTGTTTTTGTGAGGTTCGTTCTTGTTATTGCGATGTCCACTCGAGGTGTAGTTGGGGCCAGCACTGGGTTGGATTTTCCTAGTGTCACTATGGACCCAGTCTGGCTTGCCTCATTAGTTTTCATCCTTAGGTTTTCTGTAACTATGCTAGGCTCATCTGTTGCTGTTCCCGCAGTTATCTCGCTAGGATCTAGGGCACTCATCGGGGGTGGTTGGATGGCGGTTGCGGGTGATTCCCCTTTTGGTTTAATGACGCTAAGATTTGCTAAAGGTGATGGTGCGTCTGTCTCACTTAGGAGTTTTTTGTTAGCTGCCTTCACAAAAATGGGGAAGAACTCCGGGTGAACAGCGTTTACAATCGCCCTTGTTTTGTTTCTATGTTTGCGCTGGCGTTTGCGCTCTCTCTTACTGCAGGGTGGAGGGAGGGCTGGCAACACTTCCAATTTTGGGGGTGCCAAGGGCACTGAGCTAGCCATTGGCCCTATCGCTGGGTGATCCATACAAATTGTGCGCCCACTTAGAGCCCCGGCGTTTTCAGTCATCACTTTGGTCGAATCAGAACCCGTCTGCATTGTATGAGGTTGGCCGGAGTTCGGCTGCTCGTTTGGCTGGTTTGGGCAGGGAACTGTTCCTCCGCTTGACTTGGTTCCTTCTTTTGTAGTAGTCCACGGTTTAGCAGGGTCTTGATTCAGGGCTGACGGGTTTTGCATTTGCAGACAGGGAGTTATGAGTGGATTACCTCCCTTCAGCAACTTGACTTCCTTTATGACACTGGATAGAAAATCTGGAAGCGAAGAAAGAGAGTCAATGATTGGGGAGCAGCAACAAACTCACTGTATAAGCTTTGTGGAGGCTTGCGCTCCTAGTATTAAGTTGTTCAGTTTATCAAGTTTGCTATCGATCCCTGCCGTGAACAGCGCTAGGGTGTTTAAAAGGTCAACCTGCGCCTCCAGTTTGTCTGAATGATAATTTAATGCGTTGACTGTTTGTTGGAAGGTTTGAAGGAGTTGTGGCCAAACGCTGGTTACTGTGGGCTCTTCTTTATTGGGTTTTGTGTTTGGCGTATGCTTGGGGGAGTTTTGAGTGTTTTTAAAGGAAAATGATAGATCCGCTAAGAGCTGGTCATTTTGATCGGATATTTTGGACAGTTTTTGAGGTGATGTCGTTATTGCTGCGGGTGGTGAAAATAGAATGTGCTGAGGACTTTGCGCGGCTAGGTACTCCTTGGGTGTACTTATAGTTTGAGGTAGGTTGGGCGATTGACAGATATTTTTGCACACGTGAGTGTTTTGCACATGGATTTGCGCAAGGGTTAGTTGACAACGGGGAACCATTATAGGTTCCTTTAGCGCAACCAGATCTTGTTGGGAGGGTGTTGCTGGAATTTCTGGTCTCTGTATTGAGTCTGTGAGAGAACTTGGATTAGGCGGTGGGCCCACCGACAAGGTTTGCAGTAGGCATGCTACTTCTGGGTCCGCTACTGTGGGTAAGGGTTGCCGGCCTGGTTGCGGCTGTACTTGGTAGTTGGCTGGAGGATTTTGATTAAAGCTTGCGTCCCCCGGCCAATCCGGGGACTGATCGTTAAGTGTTGATCCGAAGATATAAACTCCCGGTGGATGAGCCGTCTTTTTGGTTTTCATTGACCACTGTTGTGGAGATAACGATTGTGGGGGGAGCGTACTTGTTTCAGCCGGTTGGTCCAAGGCTCTAAGCCTAGTTGCCTCCTGGGGCTGGGACTGTGGAAGAGAGTCAGTCGTAGTTGGGATTTTTTTTTAAGTAATCCAGCATGCTTGAAGGCTTTAAGGCATTTGGCATGTCCATACTCTTCCCTTTGTGGATGGAGTTACCATAACAGATAGGCGGGGATTTTGCCAGAATTGCTATTTCTTGGCGGGCCCAGGAGGGTTTATGGCTACCCAGGTGGAGCTCCTCTTCAGAAGCAGGCTGTTTTGACTTCCTCCGGTTTGGTGCCACTGTGGTCCTTCTTACTTTCCCAGATCTCATAGCTTCAATTAATTGATTGGGGCTGGTGCAGGCACACTCTTCCAATGCAGAGCTCTGCCGAAGCAATTAGAGGTCTAGGAGGGGTTGCAGTCGCCTTGTGGCTCTGATGGCTCTACAGTGGCTCTCCCAGAGCGATTTGAAGACTGGGAGACCAGAATAAATTCGTTGTCCTTGAAACTCCAATGGCTCCGCAGGCTCTAATAGCTCCAATGACTCTAGAAACTCTAGAGACTCTACCAGCACTGACGACTCTGACCGACTCTGACAGGTCAGTGTTGAACCGTTCTTTTGTGCTCCGCACTGTCCCAGGGTTTTGGTTTGACCTGTCTTCAGAGAACTGCGGGGAACTGCCAGGTTGATTGATAGCTGACTTTTTTGAGGAGTACTTTTGGCACTTCTGTAGGCGTGCACCGTAGCTTTATCAATATTCCTCTGTGATCGTCAGTACCGTAAGAGATGGCACCCCCCCGCTCTTTTATTTCACCCTGCCCAATCCGCCTACCCACAACAGCCCGCATACGCCGCACCCCTCGAGCCTAGACTGGGAGTCAAGATATCGGGATGGAGCCACACAGGCAGTGGTGCGGAAGAGCGGAAGTGGCTCGACCAGTAATGGCCCGAGGAGGCAGCGAGGCTGGCCGTCGCTGGACAGGTTCGGGAGGGGAGGCGGGGGGAGCAGCCCCAGAACTAGAAAAAGTGACCGGGTGCTCCACACAGCCGACTGGCTAGGCTGGTGGGTAAAGGCAGCAAGAGGATAGATGTAGACCAGCGCAAGTAGGAGCTCCCTGTGGGGCCCTTGAGAGCAGCACCGGAGAGACCAGGAGATACGGGGAGGGGGATTTTCGGCGGGCGGCAGCGTGCAACAGCGTGTGGTTCAGGGGGGAAAGGGGAGAGCGGGGGGCGAAGACCGTTCTCACCCAGCTGAATGCCCTGCCCACAAACAACGGAGGGGGCAGCAGACGGCCTCGCACCTCTCCACCCCTCACTCCCTCCCACACGTTTTTGTTGCCGACTTACCGGTACACCACCGCTCCGCCAGAGTCCCGACCTGGGTCCTGGTCTCAATCTCGGTGCCGACAGCACTCCGAGGCACTCCGAGGAAAAACCTTCCCGGCTACGCGGCCACAGCAGCTCGCACCCTTGCCGCTCGGTCTCTGTCTGACCCCGCCCACCTCACCTCACCACGCCTCGCCTGACGACATGTCCGGACAGACGGCTACAGTTTCTGTTAGTGGGATGCTGCCAACAGCAACTTCTGAGTGCTAAAACAGCTTTTTGAGAGACTTTTTTTTATACCATTCTCTGCTTGGCCGAAAGGATCTTTGGCTAACAGAGGCGAGGGTTTTATTAGCACGTTTGAAAACTGTGAGAGCTGAGCTGTGAGGGATGACACAGCTCCTCCCCTCAGTCAACCGTGTAAACAAACGCCTGCATCACAATGAGGCTGCCGGTGCTTATTTTTAGAGTTTCGAAACTAGACAGCCGCTGCATCCCTCTGAACTGCTTGCAGCGTCTTCCTACTCCGCCAGGGAACCACGCAAAGGGAGCAACAGCACGGGGCGGCATTTCAATGACACTTTACAGAAACAGGATTTGTTCTGCACGAGACTGACTTAAAAACCATATCCATTGAAGGCAGCTGCGAGGAGGCGGGCACTGTTACATGCCTCCATCGGACACACAGCTGCTTTCATAAAGTTTCCATCCCAGAAACGTGCACAAAAACAACGTGCAATAGTTCTTCCCCTACCTCCTCCTGTGCCTGCACCCTTTTGTAGGAGAAGCGGTCCCTTCCGAACACAGCATTCAGCATCTCTGCAGTCCCAAACTTGTTCACAAATGGCAGCAAACTGTTGCGGCCACATGGCGCAGAGTCCGCTCACAAGCGGCTGGCGAGAGAGCAGGGCCTCGTAACATCTGAGAGGGGAAACCGGTTCTTGGACAGCCCGGTCAAACCGGTGGTTAGCTTCTGTGTTCAGGTGTCACAGTGCTGCTTCTTGTGCCGCTGTCACCTGGTTTATCCCTCCTCTTCGCCTGCCTCACGCCCATGCATGACAGGCAGCAGATTAACCCAACCACATGGCTGCCGGCCACTCCGTGCGTTGTGCAATATTTAACAAGCACGGCTGCAAAAAGCACGCAAGTGAAAGAGAATAAGAAAAAAAATGCGCCCGCCATCTGTTTCCATCTGTTTACAATTATGATAATTGGAAACAGATGATGCAGCTGCTCGCTCACACAAGGTAAACGCCATGCATTGGAAAAAGTGCAGTACATGCACGAGTTTCTGAAAAAGTTCTGAGTGATTCCAAGAGGTCACTCGTAAGCGCAAGCGCTGCCTTAGGCTCAAATTAAAAAGGGGTGGTTGTAGAAAACCGTTCACCCTGTGGCGGGCACCCCATGGTGCCTGCCACACTGAGCATGATTGCAAAGAGGTGTCCCATGGGTACCCCCATGGGCCCGAACCAGAGGCCTCCGGGTGAAGGGGAACTGCTACAGGCCCCCAAAGTCGGTTTCCGACAGCCGTTCTGAGTCGGACAAACCGAGTCGGCAAGACTGTCCAAATCCAACATCATAATTTGTCTGTCCGAAACGCGGTTTATAGACCTGTACGATTTGGCTCCGACTCGGTTTCTCCGAAATCCGATCGGAATCGAGTCAGAAAGACCGAATGGTTAAATTGCATCATAATCGGTCAGTCGGAAATGTTTCCGAGTCGGTCAGAAAGGTGGGTTCCAACATGGATTCGGACAAACCGAATGCCGTTAGTAGCCTTTCCGACCAACATCGTAATGACGCCCTAAGTTGTCTGTTTGATGTAGGTAGTGTTATTTTGTGTAGTATGTAGAATGCAGTTGTCAGTTTCGTGTAACATTGTGTTGGACGTGCATGCAAATTGCCATGTATTAAAAGTTCTGATACGTTGGAAATGACTGTGCTACATTTAATTACAGTTGGCTTCATTTTTGGTAGGTTATTTACTAGATTTCGGTGGTTTTAACGATTTACGGGACGGCTTGTACTTACTATATGTGCAATGTGTATTAAATGTTTATTATGTGTATGCTATGCAAATGTTCTATTTACTGTTATTTGGGGTATTTCCTTTTTGATAATGTTTTTAAAATTTTATTTTAGAGATATTTTTTTAATCTAATTTTTCATGTTTTTACAACCACTTTGGTGTGTTCTTCTAGAGCTTGTGGAAGTTACCTTGAGGTCTTGAGCTATATTTTTGATCGTTATTTCCACCATATTTGGCTGATGGTTATACTCAGTGGTCCTTTCTACTTTGTGATTTACAATAATGGCTCTCCCAAAGCAAACATTTGAATATTATTTGGTGCATTTCCAATGGCTACGTTCTTTGCTGCTACATTCTTTGCTGTAGGTGTAGCCTAGGTATATTAGCTGGGGTTTTCCTTTCTGGGAAACAGTATATCTTGCTTTTTTGGACATGTACTCTACTTTATATTAGAATACATAAACGACATTAACTATTGTGTTTTGTGTGTTATACTACTTATTTGAACAGTTTAGTTACATCTGTTTGTATTTTTTATACCTACGTGTGGAAGCAATCTTCATTTTTTCAGGTTAGTTGTTTTTTTCCTCTTGTTTGATTTGGAAGCTTATCTGCTTTGTATTGGTCTGCGTGGCTGGTCTGTGACTGTTAATAAAAATAGAAATACAGGAAATTACTTATTGTGTTAACTTTGTAATATTCGTTTAAGGGAGCTGGGAGTTAGGTTAGGTGAAATACTTACATTGTTTTGTTGTTACCTGTATAGGTTTGAGCAGTGTGGCTGGCTTCTTTATTCTCATTTGTGTGCAGCCCAAAGGAAAGGGAATGAGGTTTCTTCTTTTACACTAGTTTGTTAATTGTCTGTGTGATGTTTTTTGTTAGTGTTCTGATTGGTGTATTTGATTTGTTTTACATTACATAGTGGTTAGTAATTAGCTTCTATTTCTTTAATGTTGTATTTTAAGTGTTTGTAGGTGTGTAAATTTGTGCTTTATGTATTTTATGTTTTTAAATATCCATATTTTGGGCTGTCAATATTTTTATGGAGTCTAACGATAAATATAGGAGTGTTGATATTGTGGGTTGCAATATTTTGATTGTACATGTTGTCACATTTTTTAAGCGGCTAGATAGTGTAGTAGGTAGCTTTATTTGGGGCTATAGACATGCAAGAAGAGCTCTTAGGTACATTAAATTACCGTACAAACAAGGGGGTTTTAATCTTCCAGATTTTAAAGGGTTTTTTTCGGCTGTATTTGCCAGCCGAATTCTAAGTTTACTCGATGGGCCGGATACTAACTCTGTATGGCTTTCATATCAATTGGCCTGTGGACCTAATACTTGGTTCCTTCTTTATAAAACGGCAGCTCCGAATTACTACAAATGGGTCAGGTTTAAGATAATAGGGACATTACTAGGATATGGCAAGATATCTGTAAGGAATAGTCTGTGCCAGCGTTGCATTCATATATGAAACTATGGGGCAATCCGACTCTGCCCGACATAGTTCACGATTTTATTGGTAAAATCTGGCAGCGCAATGGTGTCTTGCAACGGGGTCAACTTTTTTATGGACAGGGGCTTCGATCTTTTGTAGCCCTGAAAGAGGAGTTTGGATTACAACAGAGTACATTCTTCAAGTATTTGCAAGTAAGGGATTCTTTTTTATGGGTCAGAGGCTATTAGAATTGACGAACCCCCCAGAAGTATTATCTACGCTGTTTTTGACTGTTGGCCGAGGAACTATTGGCAACATTTATCAGAAGTTGTTAGCAGCTGCTAGCGATGATGGGCTTCAGGTTTCAGAGAAACTCAGACGGATCTTTCAAATTAAGATAACTAAGGAGGAAATACAGGATTCGTTGGAATGTATAGCTACGGCTGTTACATCAGTGAATCTGAAACTTCAACAGCATCGGATAATATGTATGTTATACTACACTCCTGAGCGTATATCCAAATGGGCCTCTACCCAACGTTTGGCCAAATCAAAATGTCAAATGTACTCTGCTGATTTAAAACATTAGTTTGTGACATGTCCAAAGTTGAATCTATTTTGGGCAGCGGTACCTTCTGCACTATTAACTATGATTGGCCACGATGTCCAGATTGCCGAGAAGGAAATTGTTTTAGAGGTTATACGAGATATGGGCAGCTATATGAAACCGTTTATTTCTATTTTCATTGTATATGCTCGTTTATGTATTGCTCAAGTGTGGATTCAAAATACGAGTCCAAGTATTAATGAATTCTGGGTTTTACTTAGGCAAATATATGAAATGAAGTTAGCAGTAGCCAAAGCCAGAGGCCCGCTATCCTGGCTTAAATTAAAAAAGGTGTAGTCCAGTCTTCAATGGAAATGATAATTGTATTTTGTGTTTCACTTCCTGGCATTTTTGTGCCACTTTTATTAAGTTTTGATTGATGACTTTTTTTCTCCTCTTGGATTATGTATGTTTAAATATTTGTTATGAGATGTTTCTCTTCTTTTTCGCATCTTTTGTTGTTATTATGAAGTAAACTTATGGCTAAGAAAAAAAGAAAAAATATATGTTTACTTTTAGATCATTTTATTAATGATATTTTGGATTTCAATATTTTGCTAGTTTACATAGACTCAATGCATATTCAATATTTTGGTCTACAATGTTGTGGTGTCAGTATACGTTTGTGGCGATATTTGACTTGTCAATATTCCTTAGTATAATCTTAAAACAGCACTGGCTCCAGGAGAGAAGAAATCATGGTCCCTGCCGCGATGAGCCCTTGATGTATAGACTCGGCAACCTGCCAATATAGAAGAAGCAGAATGTACAGGAACAAGTATAACTAGTTTGATCCCCCCTCCACCTCCCTAGCACAATCTGAGTTCCCTCCCCACGCCTTCGTCCTATAGTTGAACCACCGATTCCCCCTAGACAAGGTTTTTCTTACATGTTTCTGGAGCCATATTGGCTTGTATACCTGTTAATGATTTATGTCTCTACAACAATACATTCTAAAAATAATAAATGTTGTAAAAAGAGAATTTTAACTTTATATTCAAGCCTTGCAGGAATAGATTTATTATTTGCCATTTCTACAGTATGTATGTTCATGGAACGAAGCACAAGCAACTTAGCCTTACTTAACTTCAGCCTAAGGCATAATTCTTGGCGGATCTCTATGATGTTCCAGACGGGCATTTTGCAATTTCTGGAGATTTTCAGTAGGTGGTAAATTCTAAGTTGGGGGAGACAAAGGTTTGCAGACTCATTAAGGGTGGGTAAATGTACTCTAATATTATAATGATCTGCAAAAAATGATTATCGCATAGAGAGGTTATTACATCCCATCTTAGTAAAAGGTAGTTTGGTTCCTTGTGGAATATGTTATGTGATTTTTTTCATCTTTTATCTAATCTTAAACTATTTAATGACAGTCTTCACTAGTTGTAAAGTATATTTTGATTTTCTTCCAAGCTTGTAGTGATCTAAATGAAAGTGATGGAACAATTAATGATTAATAAGATGTATCAGAGCCTGCAGCTGATTTTCAAATGTATTATATATTTTTCTCATGGTAAATCTTTTGACTAATATGTAGCTGTTTGTATTGTTTTTCTTATATGTAGACAAACTTTATATTAAACAACTTAGTAGTCTGCATGCAGTCTGATGACTATTGGTCCAACATTACCACCCTACTTGAATTTGAGAATTCTAAAGAAGTACTGAGATTTGTTTTTCAAGATTACCCCTTTCTTTAGAGCAACTTATTCCCAACTCTAAAGTCTTTGTCTCACCAAATCCTTCTGAGGTGTTTCCTTACTGTCTGTTTCTTATACCAATCATAAAATATTCCGTGCTATGTTGGAATTGGTATCTGATGCCTCTTTACAAGTTTTTTTTAACTTTACAAGTCTGTTAATGCTTCAACAGGAACCATTAATAAAACAGCTGACCTTTTTTTCAAGCTTAATAATTTAAAACATTTAATAAAATGTTGAAAAACAGTTCTTCACAGAAATAGGCTAGTTGATTCTAACTCGGCCACCTATCTTAAACTTGATAATTAATTAGTTAATTACCTTTACTAACACTCTTTCTGGTAGATACTCTAACAGCAGAATCCTGATTTTAGAATATTACCTATGCACCAGACTGGATTTGGAGATTATTTTAGCAATGCTCCCACACAATGGGGCCGATTAGGATGGAGGATTTTCCACCTCCTCCGGGCCGGCGGAAGCCACCGGCGGCCCGGAGGAGGCGGAAAATCCTCTGCGGAGTCACCAAAGACCCACCGCCGCATTACGATGGCTGGTGGGTCTTGGTTTCTGTCCGCTGCTTTTCCGCCGCGGTCGGATTACAACCGCGGCGGAAAAGCTCTCATTTGGCTGGCAGTGTCTATCAGACACCGCCAGCCAAATTAGGATGCATTAGTAAACATGCTTTTCCGCGGCGGTTTTTCCGCCGTGGAAAAGCATGTGTACTTTTGATTTTGGGGGCCCGTTGCGGGCCCCCAGGGTGTAGGTGGGTGGGGGGTGCACATGGGGGGTACCTATGGTACCCCCCAGTATTTACATGCACAAAGCTGCAGGCACTGCGCGGTGCCTGCCGCTTTGTGCATGTAAATGTAAAACATGCACTTTTAACATTGCGGCGGGTGCTGCTTGAAGCAGCACCCGCCGCAATGTTAAATATCCAGGATGTGACCGCCAGGGTGGCGGTCACATCCTAATTGCAATGGAGGGACCGCCGCTGCCCATGCGGACGGTCCCTCCTACTCAGGGGTGGCGGACGGACGCAAGTCCGTCCGCCATCCTAATCGGCCCCAATGTTAGGTGGTGTAATGTGGTTCTGAACTGACTCCATAGTGCCCTGGACAGAGCAGAACTACATATAAGTGCCACCCAAGCATGATTGTGTCACTTTCTTGTCTTTTTCGTTTTGTGGAAAAGTAAATTTTGCCATGTTATATGTGCCTACGTGTTCCCCATGTTATGCCATATGTGCATGATCGATATGCATGTATTCCCCTATGATCGATTAAAGACGCAATTACAGTTGTGTCCATCTCTAGTATGCCAGTTTCCAGTCTTCGTGAATACAACGAATATCAGGCCTATGTAAAGCTACGTTGCCACGTTTTACAGTATGCACGTTAATTCATTGAAAAGTCCCCGTTTCTAGGCCTCAAAAGGGCCCGGACTCTGATTCAGCTCCTGTTTCCTGAACCCTCTCCGAGGAGCGATACAGCCCCCACCTGTATCCCTGACCCTTAGCTTACTTTCATGCCTCGCAGTGCCCGGCTCGGCCTGGCTCTGCCTCCTAGTCTGCCAAGAGTATGTTATGTTTCTAGTTATCAGTCCAGCCCTCCTTCTCTGCATTCCTCAGCTACTGAATCGCATCAATAGTTTCCGTCATGGTCTAGCCTTTATGTCTCCATGTAAGAGAAATACTGTATTAATATTCATAGAATATTCCCCGCACACGCACTACATGTAGGATTATGTATGCACCAGCCTTAATGTCTGTTAGCCTTTACTCTGATAACTTTTGGATTCTATCAACATGTTCTCTAAACACTAGATACTAGATAGGCTTTAGGTACGTGTCGCTCTGACACTCCAGACTTTAGTCTCCTCTCCTTGCGCAGAAGTCATAGCCCCCCAGTTCTCCCTAGTAACACGTCATTGTCAGTTTGCGCGCACCACTAGGTTAGAGGTCCCAGCTGCTCAGGTAGCCCCCTCCATGTTTCCGCCCCGTTTATGACATATTCTGTTACGTTTGCATCACATGTCTATGTATACGCCCTGTACACGCCTTCTTGTTGCATCAGTTATGCCTTATCTTTCGCGACTGTTACAGACTCCGCCTACTGCTACGCCTATTGTATTGAATACAATGTATTTTGTTTAACTATATATACCAATGTACTGTTATTAAAAGTTACCCTCCGTCCCTGTATCCTGTTCCTGCCCCAGATGCGCATCATCTTCCCCATTCCTGTACAGGCTGTCCTGTTCCAGTCCTTTATGCTTAATTAAAGCCTGTCAACTCTAGCTACCTCGTATCTTGACTCTTATTTATTGAGCTAACCCGTTTATTGATTATAGTCAAAAATAGATCAGGTAATAATTTATTTACTTACCACATAATGGCGCCCGAATAGGGACTTGCCCTTTCCCCACGCGCCGGAGAAGCCACGCAGGCCCCCTGATCCTCTGCAGCCGTGACGGAACCATACCGTGCACGTGCAGATATTTCTGCTTCAAGTATCCCTCAGGCCCACGGAGGAAACGGAGGTTGCGATCCAGCGTCCAGACGAGGCGGTGGAGGAACGCGGCGAGTCCCGACCAGAGCCCAAGCCGAGAGTCCAAGGTCCGAGGTATCCAGAGGCCCACCTGTAACTGAAGTCCGAAGTTCGTCCGTCCGTCGTCGTAGCAGTCCAGTCCAGTCCGAGGCCTTCCGTTCTTGCTGCCCGGTGAGTACCGTTGCTGGGGTAGTATCTAGACAGGGTCAATTAATTTGTCTCTGGTCCGTGGGTTTGGGTACACAGATCCAACACGAAGTGTCCACTTAGGTGGATGCGGGTCCTGACGTGTCTCTTTATGGGACCGGTAAGTTTCGTACTGTTTCAGCAGTGCATCTAGTCATTCTAGTGAGTTCTGTTCTCGGGATAATTCATGTGTTCTGTTTTCAGTATTTCAGGTAGTATTCTGTCCGAATCGTTATTTTTTAAATGTTATTTCATGTGTTTTCAATGTCGTGGTATGAATGATTGTTTTTCAAGTAATTATTGTGTTCATTGTGTATTGTATTGTGTCCAGACTCCAGCCTAGTTATGTTTTCAAAGTTACGTCAGTTAAAAACGAGAAAAGGTCTGCTCGAAGAAGCAGTTCCTGTCCCGCCTAGGGACAGTCCAGGTCATTTTATGTATCAAAAGCATGGCATAAGTGCCATATTATATCTAGATTTATGGGTGGAGTACACCAAACAATTAGAGGAAAAGTATAGATGGCCCGTATCAGGTACGTGGGATGCCGAGTGCATCATGCGAGTAGAAGAAGTATTATGGAAAAAGAAAGCCAGACAGTCCCAGAAAGATGCCATCGAGTTATGGCGCAAAGAATCTCATAAAAGAACAGAAAAAGAAATCAGAAAGTCAGAATTAAGTAGAGAATCCTCAGAAAGAGCCCAAGAAAGGGAACTAATTGAAGTAGGTGAACGAGTTAAAGCCGAACAGTCAGACAGACAGAGAAATGCCCTCATTAAGGGTATGTATCCTCTTCTTGCTGAGGGCTTGCCAAAAGCAACCCCGGAAGCATCGTGTAATTTTCCGCCGCCATTAGTTCCGATTAAGCTACGTCACAAACCGACCGCAGCTGATATTTTTCTCTCGTCCTACTTGGACGACACAGTCCCAGAGTATGCGAATCCTGCTCCGCCAGCTCCAGTAAATAATGTAATTCTCGTTCCTCCAGCCACCGGGGCACCTATTACAGTACCTGTTACGGTACCCCCGGTCCAGCCCATAGTACAAGTTCCCGCTACATCAGTCACTCTGCCAGCACGAAGAGTATCAGTCGACGATTCCAGTCTAGGGGCCGCGGGAGGAGGTCCTCCTGGTACCCCGCCGCCACACAAACGTATAACGTTAGTCGAGTTACATGAACGTGCGTTACAGCGTATGCCCAAATATCAGTCCGTTGCAGAAATCAGGCGAGCTCTTACCGAATGCTGTTATGATCCAGTCCCAGGCGATGACAATATGGTTTTATATTCATTGCGTGTAAGACGGGTGACCGAGTATTTGGACACCCTACCGAATATGAAAGAAGATCTAGACAGAATGTATCGTTTCATCCGTACAGGAGAAGATCCAGAAAGTATTGGCGAAATCATGTCTCTAAGGAAAGCTGAGACCCAGCTCATGCTATTAAAATTTCTAATCAATTGTTTAATAAGGGAACAAGATTATCCGACCAAAGATCCGACCGAAATGAAAATTCTAACAAGGTGGAGTGATAATATAGCCGAGGGTAGACACAAGACACTCAGTAGTATAGAGAGTATGTACAAGAAAATCCGTAAGGAAATAATGAGGTTACACGAAAATCGTAAAGCAGTACAAGTAAGCGAGAAAGAAAACGAATCTGATACCGAAGAAGTAGAAGACGAGAATACCGCCAGAATAGCGTATGTAGGTAAATCTAGATTTCCAGACCGACATTTACGCCTAGAACACAAGAAAGTCTTTCATCTTCCAGCACCAGAACAAGGTTCTCTAGAACAAGTATTTCAAGCTACCGATCACATTCTGAAATCACGAATCGGTTATAGTGAACTTAGTACCATGCATGAACAAGAACTAGCCCGATCAGCAGTCCGATGGATTACTGATTCTACCACTTTTCCAGACGAAATAGTGGCACAAATGTTTCTGAAACTGCCCCCAGCCGAGCAGCGATTGGTGGGTATGTATATGATCCAGCACCTCATTACATTGTATGAGGGTCAACATTCTGATCCAGGTCCGTTACATGATGTCCTGAACGAGTTACTCCAGTATAAATGGAAAGGTTTAGGTACAGATTTAATTAGTGTCATTCTAGAACAGCGCCACAAATATAGAACGTTTCTGAACCCGCATTTTGTTCACGTCTCACCTCCAGAAAGTAAACCATTTTACATAGATAGACAGCATCCGTTACGAGAAGTACATCCAGTTAGGACACCGGATGGTGAAATGCAACGAGTATTTGTTTACACTCCTGTCACAAAGATGGAACTCTTAGAGATGAAGAAATTAATTCCCTGTCACGACAAAGATCCAGCAGGGTTCCATCGCGAATTAAAAGACATGCTCCGTATGGGAGAATACACGTATCCAGATATCATTAAAATGTTAAAGGTCCTGTTGCCCGCAGGGGTATATGAAAAACTCAAGGAAAAAGAATGGGAGGTGGGAGAGAAAAAGATTGATTGGACAGCTCTAGAAGCTGAAGATAAAATACGAGTACCAGGTACCGGTCTTGGAGAGAAATGTAAAGAATTACCAGAGTTATTGATTCAGGTTTTGCCCAGGTTACTAGCCACGAAAAAGGAAGATTGGGATGCAATCTCCGCATGTAAACAGAAACAGGATGAAGATACTAGTGATTTTTATTCTAGATTCGAGAAATGTTTTATTATCAACAGTGGTTTGAAGACAGGTAGCGAGTCATACCCTCATCTTTTTGTTACTAAACTAGTCGAGAATTCAAGTCCACAAGTTAAAAATCGAGTTTTGAAAGTCGAAAGTACCTGGCAAGCTAGTACCCCGTCCCAGATGTTACAGATGCTCCAGTATCACCAGAATAGAATCAGGGAAGAGCAAGAACACGAAAGGAGACGTATGAAAGACACGAAAATGAAAGTACTAGTTGCACAATCTGTTCCGCAAGACAGTCAGAAGAGGGGTCCGAATCAAGCCAGTCATCCTGCAGCTCCCGTTAAAGGGACATGCAATTATTGTAAACAGCCAGGTCATTTTATAAACGAGTGTGCAGTTCTGAAACACAACATAGCCACTGGTAAGACTAAAGAAAGACCACGTCCGCCTAGACAAGAACAAGTTTCACAGACTTCTCAGCCACAGAATGCACAACAGACAGTTCCAGCACCGCAGCCTATCGCTGCAACACAGCATGTTACACAGCAGATGTACCAGTATGCCCAGACAGAGTATCCAGAGTATCAACCGTATTCATGAAACAGCCTAGAGAGGGAGGTAGGCTTGCCTCTCATCGAGATACCTGTAGATCAAGAGGGTCCCTATGTACATAGTCAAGTATTAGGGAAAGACAGAAAGTTTTTGATTGATACAGGGGCAAGTAGGACTACTATCAGTCATGACGAGGTTCCAGGGGCTCCGCTCTCAGGCTCTAGAAATGTTTCCCTTGGATTTTCAGGAAAGCCTATTGTAAACGAGATATCAAAGCCAGTTACTCTAGAAGTTGGTCCATTGTCCCGAACTACTGATTTGTTACTTACGAAATCATGTCCAGAAAATTTGTTAGGTATTAAGACATTGAAAGAATTAGGTGCAGTTATTTGCTGTTCCCCAGAAGGAATACGTATGTTTTTAAGGGATTTTAAAGGTCACTATGTATTACGAGATTTTGATCCAAGATTGTCTAATGTTCCGCAGCATTTATGGGCGCAAGGTCCAACTGATGTAGGTTTTATGCGAATCACACCCCATCGTGTGACTCTCAAGCAAGGTATAGTCCTGCCACGAATCAGACAGTACAGATTGCCACCTGAGGCTGTAGCAGCCTTATCCAAAATTATTGACGAGCTCATTGCTCAAGGAGTAGTTGTAGAAACTGACTCCAATGTATGTAATTCTCCTATCATTCCAGTCATGAAACGTACTGATCCAAATGCACCCCCAGTATATCGATTAGTGATTGACCTTCGAGAACTTAATAAATGTATCATACCCCAGTATCCAGTAGTCCCAGATATTTCATCCCTATTGACAGCTATTGACTCTGAAGCTATATTTTTCACTGTAATAGACCTCAAAAATGCATTTTTCAGTGTTCCAATTCATCCAGATAGCCAATACCTTTTCGGTTTTTGTTTAAATGGAAGGAGCTATAAATTCACACGAGCTCCTCAAGGTTTCACAGAAAGTCCTAGCATTTACAGTCAAGCACTTAAAAGACAACTAGACAATATTCATATGCCAGCTGACACTGCCCTGCTCCAGTATGTCGATGATCTACTGATCACCGCCCGTTCTGAACGTGATTGCGAGCGAGCGTCACTTACAGTCCTGTATTTCCTAGCCGAGATGGGGCACAAGGTGTCCCCTTCGAAGCTCCAGTTCTGTGTCCAGCAAGTGATCTACTTAGGCCACTTACTGTCCAAGTGGGGTAGGCAGTTGACACCAGACCGTATCCAGTTAATAGCGAGTCTTCCACAGCCCAAGACACAGAAGGAGGTACGTGCTTTTATTGGCCTTACTTCTTACTGCAGACAATGGATTCCTCAGTATGCATTTCTAGCAAAACCACTGATACAGTTAACGACACAGGAGGCAGCCGTATCGACTGTTCTCCCTTGGACATCTGAACATACACTTAGTTTTAATGAATTAAAGAAAGCTTTATGCCAAGCACCTGTTCTAGCTACACCGAACTACAGTAAGCCTTTTACACTTTTTGTCACAGAACGTGATGGTACAGCATTATCTGTTCTCACACAAGATCAAGCCGGACAGTACAAGCCTTGTGCTTATTTTTCGAGCACATTAGATCCAGTAGCCCAGGCTTTGCCTGCGTGCCTCAAGTCAGTTGCAGCCACAGCTCTAGCAATCAGACAAAGTGATTCCATAGTATTAGGACACTCCCTGACAGTACAAGTTCCACACTCCGTGGAAGTTCTTTTAAACCGAACACAGACTCAGCACTTGACAATTGCACGCTTAACAGGTTATGAACTGACATTGTTCCAGCCACACATAGAAATCAGACGCTGCAACGTTCTAAATCCTGCTACACTGTTACCGTCAGTTACTTCAAATCCCGCCACACATGACTGTGTGGAAGTCATTAACACTATGACTAAGCCCAGACAAGATCTGACAGACATTGCATTACCTGATCCTGACCTGACACTTTATGTGGATGGTTCATGTATGAGAACTAGTACAGGAGAACTAGTAGCCGCGTATGCAGTGACTACTGACACTGAAGTTATTGAAACACACCGTATTGACACCTTGTCTGCTCAAGCAGCAGAGCTAGTTGCTCTGACCCAAGCCTGCATACGTGCCAAGAACCTGAAAGTAAACATATATACAGATTCACGTTACGCATTCGGAGTTGTACACGACTTCGGAGTGCTCTGGCAGGAGAGAGGTTTCATGACTTCTCATGGAACCAAGATTCAGCATGGTCTCCTCATTCAAGCTCTGTTAGATGCAATACATTTACCGACAGCTATCGCTATCATGAAGTGCAAGGCACACACGAAAGTTACAGACATTATTTCCCAAGGTAATGATCTAGCAGATCGAACAGCCAAGCTTACAGCTCAGACACCAGACATTCCAGTTAACAAAGCACAGACATCCACTCCAGAACAGACTACTTGTATGACAGTTAAGGACCCTACACAGGATGTCATAGACATACAGTTACATGCTACTCCCGAAGAAATCAAGAAATGGTCCGAACAAGGAGGGGTCCAGACAGATCAGGGATGGGTGACGAAGGGAAAAGCCACATGGTTTCTCCCCGACTCTATGGTTCAAGTCATTATCAATACCGCACATAGTCCAGCACATCTAGGAGAAAAAGCCATGTTAGACAGTATCCAGAACCTTTGGTTTAACAAGCACTTACGAGCTGCAGCCAAGCAGAAAGTCCGTACTTGTATGATATGTTGTCAATTCAATCCAGGTAAAAGTGTCCCGGTGGAACAAGGTGGATTCCAGCCCCCTGACCACCCTTTTGAGGTCCTCCAGATGGATTATATTCAGATGGAGCGATGTCGAGGTTTCAAGTATGTCCTTGTAGTTGTATGCGCTTTGTCCAGGTGGACAGAAGCATATCCAGTTCCAGATTACACAGCAGCGACCACTGCCAAGCAGTTGGTTCGTGAATTCTTCCCCCGTTATGGACTCCCTAGGGTCGTGTATTCTGATAACGGCCAGCCATTCTCATCTGAGTTAATGAAGCATGTTTCCCTTTTGTTAGGGTACCAGTGGAAGTTCCATTGTGTACGCCATCCTGAAGCAGCCGGTCTCGTAGAGAGACATAATCAAACCCTGAAAATCCGTATTGCTAAGATATGTCAAGAGAAAGGTGTAGACTGGCTAGTTGCCCTGCCAGTTGCTTTATTCTTTATGCGCATGGTCGCACACTCCAGATCAGGTCTGTCCCCTTATGAGGTCGTATTCGGCCGCCCCCCAAATATGTGGGGTACACCTAGACCCCGCAGTATTACAGATGTTTCCAGTAATATGCTGACAGATTACCTAGCTTCCTTGATGTCTGCCCTACACTCTTGTCGTTCACAGGTTGCCGCTGCATTTCCAGACAATACTGAAGTGAAACCGCACGAGGTCATTCCAGGCGACCTCGTGTTGGTCAGGAACTTTGATCGTTCAAATCCGCTGGAGCCTCGTTGGAAGGAACCGAAACTAGTCCTCCTGACCACCCGTACGGCCGTGAAGTTGGAGGGCCGTAAGGGTTGGGTCCACCTGTCACATATCAAGAAATTTCATGGAATCCGGAAAAAGACTTTTAATGACAATGCCAAAGACTGTTCCATTTCTAAAGACTGCCTGAAACCAGACTCTAAATCAGACACTAATCTCAATCCCGATTTGAAAGTTCCTCTGTTAGAGAAAACTCCGCAGCAGGAGTATAAGTTAAAACTCCGGTCTAGTAAAATAAGTCAGCCAGTTTAATTGTCTAAGTCCCCCTCGGGTGAAACGGTTAGACAGGTATCTGACATGTATGAGATAGACCCCCATAGTGAGAGAGTTAGTCAAAACTCTATCCGATGTATCGTTTTTCTAAGTTTTCTATTGTTTCTAAGTTTGATGGTTACCTGCACAAGTTATGCATTGCATTTATGTTTTCCAAATTCTCATGTAAATAAGTTTTCTAATGCTACAGTAGAGCACACGTTTAGTGATCTGCCTCCTCACGAGTTATCCTATCGTCTTGCTATGAGAAATAACACATTCATTAGAATGTTACATTATTCACACCAGACCAGCAATGCTACTAATTGTTGGGTGTGTGGTCGACTCCCCCCTTTCCAGACACCGAAGGGAGTTCTGCCACTTTTTCCTTATCCGTTTTCACATAATGGTTCGTGTGGAGCATGGTCCATGTTAACGTCATCTTCAAATGATATGTCCCTTCTGAATAGAACATGTTTTCCAGACAAGCAAGGTCTCTCCCATAGAACAGGGTTAGATCTAGAAAATGAAGTTTATAATTTAGGTAATTATTCTTCGAATTTTATGGTCCTGAATGTTCAGTCTGATACTACTCCAGACTTACCTGCTATTTCAGTACTACCAGTCAAAGGCGAAATATGTGTCCGAAATAATGGTTCCGTACATGTAGGACATAGTGATTGTACTACTACTGTTGAGTATAGTGACAGTGGGAAATCTATTTTTAAAGCTTCACGTCATTCTTATTTTGTTTGTGGTCAGACCGCATATGTTCGCCTGCCCCTCGATTGGGATGGAACATGTTACATTGCCTTCCTACTGCCACCAGTTTTTCTAGCCCCATCTGATTATCACAGAAACACACATCTAGTACACGTCAGACATAGAAGGGAGATTGAGTCCCCAATTGTCGATCAAACTGAAACTGCTCTAGAACAGTATACAGATTTCAATAGAGGTTTCTTTTTCTTTATAGGACCTGTCCAGAATAGTAAGTCAATCCGTAGATTAACCAGAACCCTTGAAGCAGTAGTGAATGAGACTACTTCTGCCCTAGGTAACTTAACCGAAGAGCAATCTGCTATGAGATTTGTCGTGCTCCAGAATCGTCTCGTTCTTGACGTCATACTGGCCGATAGAGGAGGAGCATGTAGAGTCATCGGATCTAGTTGCTGCATTTTCATTCCTAAAAACGCGCCGTTTGTTTATTCAGCTATAACCAGACTTCATAAAATTGCCCATCAGTTACACCAGAATCCAGGCACCTGGACATGGTCCGGTTGGCTCTGGAGTATCATATCTGCCTGGGGATGGAAAGTATTGTCATTCCTAGGTATTGCAGTAATGATCATATTCAGTTGCTGCCTCTGTATACAATGTGGCCCTGCGATTTGCGGCATTTGTGCTACCTCTTGTATTCCTAGTCCTAAGTCCCGTTCTAAATCCCGTTCCAAGACGATTCGAGACGAGCAAATGATGCTGTATGAAATGATAAATGGTATCATGAATATAGATGTTTCCTGATGGAAACGTAGGGCACAAGGAGGGAATGTGGAAAAGTAAATTTTGCCATGTTATATGTGCCTACGTGTTCCCCATGTTATGCCATATGTGCATGATCGATATGCATGTATTCCCCTATGATCGATTAAAGACGCAATTACAGTTGTGTCCATCTCTAGTATGCCAGTTTCCAGTCTTCGTGAATACAACGAATATCAGGCCTATGTAAAGCTACGTTGCCACGTTTTACAGTATGCATGTTAATTCATTGAAAAGTCCCCGTTTCTAGGCCTCAAAAGGGCCCGGACTCAGATTCAGCTCCTGTTTCCTGAACCCTCTCCGAGGAGCGATACAGCCCCCACCTGTATCCCTGACCCTTAGCTTACTTTCATGCCTCGCAGTGCCCGGCTCGGCCTGGCTCTGCCTCCTAGTCTGCCAAGAGTATGTTATGTTTCTAGTTATCAGTCCAGCCCTCCTTCTCTGCATTCCTCAGCTACTGAATCGCATCAATAGTTTCCGTCATGGTCTAGCCTTTATGTCTCCATGTAAGAGAAATACTGTATTAATATTCATAGAATATTCCCCGCACACGCACTACATGTAGGATTATGTATGCACCAGCCTTAATGTCTGTTAGCCTTTACTCTGATAACTTTTGGATTCTATCAACATGTTCTCTAAACACTAGATACTAGATAGGCTTTAGGTACGTGTCGCTCTGACACTCCAGACTTTAGTCTCCTCTCCTAGCGCAGAAGTCATAGCCCCCCAGTTCTCCCTAGTAACACGTCATTGTCAGTTTGCGCGCACCACTAGGTTAGAGGTCCCAGCTGCTCAGGTAGCCCCCTCCATGTTTCCGCCCCGTTTATAACATATTCTGTTACGTTTGCATCACATGTCTATGTATACGCCCTGTACACGCCTTCTTGTTGCATCAGTTATGCCTTATCTTTCGCGACTGTTACAGACTCCGCCTACTGCTACGCCTATTGTATTGAATACAATGTATTTTGTTTAACTATATATACCAATGTACTGTTATTAAAAGTTACCCTCCGTCCCTGTATCCTGTTCCTGCCCCAGATGCGCATCATCTTCCCCATTCCCGTACAGGCTGTCCTGTTCCAGTCCTTTATGCTTAATTAAAGCCTGTCAACTCTAGCTACCTCGTATCTTGACTCTTATTTATTGAGCTAACCCGTTTATTGATTATAGTCAAAAATAGATCAGGTAATAATTTATTTATTTACCACAGTTTCCGCACCCTCTTGGTAATAATGTGCTGAATACTAACTTGGGACCCTTTTAGATGTTAAAGAGATGCCACTCCACAGAATATGGAAGCAGAAGTGCAGTGAAGAATCTGCAAGATAGGGTATCCACCAAAAAGACATGGCTGTCAAGGCAGAAGTGGTTTGTGGATATATGCACCAATGTCCACATTGCAGCTTTGCAGATATCGAAGACAGGCATCCTGTGTGCTAGTGCAGTGGTAGACCATGGCCCTGGCGAAAAGGATCCTCAGACCTTCCAGATGCTGTTTTTTGGCCTTTGTGTAGAAGTTCTTAATGCAGAGAGCTATCCACCTCAACAAGGTTTTACTCTGTGCAGGCTTGCCTTTCTTTGCTCTGGCCAACCCCACAGAAATATTATCGTCCACTCAATGGTCTTTCGTACGATCTATCTAAAAACTTAAAACCCTTTTGCGATCCAGCCAATGGAGCCTCTCCTCTGCTTTCTAAGGCTAGGGTGTAACAAAGAACGCTGGTGGAGTGATGGATTGCCCAACATGGAAGGAGTTATGACTTTTCATAAGAAGGCCACCCGAATCCTCAGCACCAATTTATAAAGGGGTATGGCATTTGCACTGACAGTGCTTGCTGTTCACTCTCATAAGACAAGCCAATATAATTACAAGTTTTATATATATATATATATATATAATATAATTACAATTATAATTACAAGGTCAGGAGAAGCAGTGAGCAGCAATGCATAGGCGCGAAAAGGTGTACATATGAGTAATGTTAAGATTAAATTACGGTCCCACTGTGGCACACAAATGAACTGGGAGGGAACATACCCATCAAACCTTTAATAAATCTCATCACGAGAGGTGATTTGAACAATTGTCTTGTAAATGTAGAAAGGCCGAAAGGGCCAACAAATAATGTTTTATTTTATCCACTACAAGGACTTGCTAGATAATGGACAAAACAAACAAAAAAAATTCTGAGACCTTCGTTTGTAAGGGGTCGGTGTTCTGGGCACAACACCAGCTTATGAGCTTATCTCAGTGTCCAGCATAGATGGATTTCATGGAGGGTGCTTGGCAGCGAAAATTACATCTACTACCTTAGGTGGTAGATTGAAAGCATTTAACTGACGCTGCTCAATCTCCCCGCATGGGGGTGTAATTTTTTCAAATTTAGAGGGAGTTCTCTGCTGTGCTGGTGGGACAGGAGGTCCTCGCAAAGTGGTATCCTGATTGGAGGACATACACTAATGTTCAGATGCTCTGGGGACCACACTCCCCTGACCCAGTCCGCAGCCACCAGGATGATTTGAGCGCCGTCATTCTTAATCTTCAACGGAACTCGGGACAGGAGAGGTAGCGGTGGAGAGCCATACAGTAGTCTCTTGTTCCATACTATCAGAATGCTCCCATTGAATTCAGGAGCGCACCAATATCAGCTAGGGAATCGTCTCTGTGATCGGAGATTGAGGAGAAGACCAACTCTCATCATGATACTGTTGTATTCGCCCTGTGCCATGCGTCACTGTCATTGTCGCGCGCTGTGCTCGCGCTGCCGACTTGGTGACATATCTCGTGTTCGGTCCAACGGTCGTCAGTGGCCCGTTTGGTTCTGTCCACGATGGTTGGGTTTTCTACGTCGTAACTGAATAAACAAGCCTGCTTGACACGACGCTGGTGTGCCGCCTCATACTTCAATTTATAACATTTTGGCGACTTTGACGACGGCTGGAGGCGGAGGATAATCCGAAGAAGGAAAACAGAGTTTTAAAAAAAAAAAAAACGACGCAAGAAAGGAAACCCGACCAGAGGAGATTTTCAATGACAAGAGGAAACCTTTGAAGCATAACGTAAGCCTCTCCTGAAGGTATGTCAGAAAATCACTCACCGTGAAAGGAACCACGTTTAAAACTGTCTTCGCCCCAAGCCTGACGGAGTATTAACTATTAACTCTTCCTCCTCAGCCGGTCTACGTTGCCTCCTGCATTAAAGGGGAAGTCGTTGCTTAAAGGGGAAGCCTGTAATTAAAGAAAGGCAAAACAAGTGAGCCCCACTGCCCGGAGGGAGGAACGAATTAAAGGGGAAACGCACACCTTAAGGGAAAGCTTTTCAAGCAGATTTCTGCGCAATTCTGCCTACAGTGACACACTCACTTCCAAACTAAATCGCTTCGGTGTGTCACGCAGCCACAAAACGTTTGTCAATAAAGACGACCGTCTTGGAGGAAAGCAAATTTACAGTGACACACACACTTTAAAAATCGACCTCGTCACAGTGTGTTACTCAGCTTCTGTCAACAAGCAAATTTACAGTGACACACACTTTAAAAATCGACCTTGTCACAGTGTGTTACTCAGCTTCTGTCAACTTACGAGTCAGTGACACACACACTTTAAATGGGGACATTGTGAAATTTACTGAGCGTGCAAAAGGTTTTATCCTGTTTAACTTTTCCTTTTTGTGTTTTGTGCATCACTTTTTGGTATTCACCATGAATGTGAGTAATGCCATTCAAGCACCTGTTCCTTTTCTTAGTGCCCCTGGTGAACCCTCAATGGAATGGGATGACTGGTGTGAGGCGTTTGAAAATTATATCATAGCCTTGGATGGTACAAAGTTTTCTGCCATCAGGAAGAAAGCGTTGCTTCTGGGTGCCCTAGGGAAGGAGGGACAAAGAATATTTAAATACTTGCCAAATCCGCCTCTTGACATTGATGATGTGTACAAAGATGCTCTGTTTAGACTTTACACTAGATTTGCTAAGCAAGAAAATGTTGTGATGCGCAGGCACAAATTCTATACTGCTCCTCAAAAGGAAAATGAAACAATAGATGAATTTGTCTCTAGGCTAAGGGAACTCTCTATGAAATGTCAGTTTGGGAACATACAAGATGAGATGATTCGAGATCAGTTAATTGTACAATGTTTTAGTAAAAAAACACAGGAAAAGTTGTGGGCAGCTAAAAACCCCACCCTTACTGAGGCAATTACCATTGCCAAAGTCGCTGAAGAAAGCGATAGGTGTATGAAGGAGCTTAAAAGAATACAATTGGGACACAATAGTTGTCAGGAGGTTGCGAGTTTACAGGCAGATGCTTCGGAGAGCATTGGTTTAATACAGGGGAAACAGACAAGTAAGGGGGGGAAACCCACAACTTCTTTTAATAAAAGTGGTACAAGCAAGTTCAGACCGCCTACACGGTCTTGTAATAGGTGTGGAAGTCCTTTTCATTTAGCTGATTGCAGGAATTGTACGGCTTTGTCCAGGGATTGTTTAAAATGTGGGAAGAAAGGGCATTATGCACGGATGTGTAGAACTATTGGCTCAAGAAAGGTTGCAATGGTCGAGAGCGAAATTACTGATGATGAGGCGGAAGTAATGATGATTACGTCTGCTGGCAGCTTGGAGTCAACTGAGGGTGTTGTCCTATCTCGACCTAAAGCAGATTTTGAATTGAATGGTATTGTTGTTAATTTAATGGTGGATACAGGGTCGCTTTACACAATCATCCCTAAGAAATTGTATAATTCAGCCTGCACTGGTTCCATTTTAGTGAAATCTGACATCACACTAAGGGGTTACCAAGGTGTGAGCATAGGTGTCCTTGGATACTTTGAGGCCAATATTGAGTTCAAAGGGAGAGTCACCCAGGGGAAAGTTTATGTGTCTCCACATGGCCCTGCTATTTTAGGGTGGCTACACCAATACGAGCTCAACATAAGGGTGAACCCGAGAGCTGATCCACCTGTTATGTGTGTTGAAGTTGAGAGTGCAGCATGCACTATAGTACAAGAGAACTTAGTGGGTATTCTTAAAAAGCATGAAAGCATTTTCAGTGAGAAGTTGGGGGAGGCCATTGGTTACCAACATGTTATCAAAACAAAAAAAAGTGTAGCACCTGTGAAACATACTGCTAGGAAGATACCCCTATCTGCAAGAGATGAGGTCAGGAAGGTTATCAAGCAATTGTTGGAGGATGACATAATTGAGCCTGTGGAGGCCACACAGTGGTTGAGTCCTGTGGTTATCACACAGAAACCGGACAAATCCTTGCGCTTCTGTGTGGACATGCGGAGCCTTAACAAAGCCGTGATAATGGATAACTTTCCGCTTCCAAACATCAATGAGATTGTCCTGAGTTTGGGTGGAGGCAAAATCTTTTCAAAATTGGACCTTCGCAGCGCATACCATCAGGTTAAGCTCCATCCGGACTCAAAGCAATTCACATCGTTCATCACTCCGGAAGGAACTTACCAATTCAAAAGACTTCCTTTTGGTCTCTGCTCTGCAGCAAGCGCTTTTCAAAGAATCATTACAGATGTACTCAAAGGCATTGAAAGGGTAGTATTTTTCCAGGATGACATCCTGATTCATGGTTTGGATGTTGGTGACCATGATGTTATCCTGGACAAAGTTCTTTCTGCTCTTTCAAGGGCAGGCTTAACATTGCGCAGAGAAAAATGTGTGTTTGCTGTGGAGGAAGTAGATTACCTGGGGTACCACGTATCTGGCCGTGGCATACAACCCAAAAAAGACCTAGTAAGTGCTATTTGTAATGTGTCTGAACCTGATGACAAAGACAAACTAAGGTCCTTTATGGGCATGGTTGAGTACTATGCGAAATTTGTACAGAACTTTGCAGAAAAGGTTGAACCCTTGCGAATTATTTTGCGAAAAGGGAAAGGTTTTACTTGGGGTGCAGATCAGAGGAATGCCTTTCTATTGATCAAGCAGAGCATATTGGATGCTAACATTCTTTCAAGTTTCGTGCAGTCATATCACACCATCCTCACTGTTGACGCCAGTTCTGTTGGGATTGGTGCCGTTCTAACACAAAAAGGGGGTGGCAAACAGAACACTATTGCTTTTGCGTCGCGTTCTCTGACTGAGACTGAAAGGAATTACTCAGTCATAGAACGTGAAGCACTAGCGGCTGCGTGGGCAACTCGGTATTTCAGGGTGTATTTGTGGGGAATCACCTTCACACTCAGAACAGACCATAAGCCCTTGTTGAAGGTTTTAGCCCCTGGGGGGATTAGGAACTGCTCTGGGAGGTTAGCGAGACTTGCTGTCAGTGTGCAGGAGTTTACATATAGTGTGGAATATTTGCCTGGTTGGTGCAACAGTGTAGCGGACTGCCTATCTAGATTACCTGACACTAAAGTGTCGCCTAAGGAGTTGGTGACCGAAAGTGTGGTCGCGTTTTTGGATGATTTAGAAAGCGATTTACCCAGCTCTATATCTAGGAGGGAATGGATTGAGGAAATGGGGAAAGATCCTGTTATGGTTGGCCTATTCAAGATGTGCAAAGAAGGGGCGCCAAGGCAAAGTACAGTCTCACCTGCTCTTAGGCCTTATGTTCAGTTACAGGATGAGATTTCTTTACAAGGGGAGCATATCCTTGTGAGGGGTGAGAAATATATACCTCCGGTATCCCTCAGACCCCGTATCATTGCCCTGGCGCATGAGGGCCATCTAGGCCAAACCCTTACTGGCAAACGGGTCAAAGCTGATTTCTGGTGGCCGGGGGTAGATGCACAGGTGAGGAGTTGGGTTGAGCAATGCCAGCCTTGCAAGGAGTCTGAAAAGAGGTTGCAGGTTTGTGCGGGCAAAGGTGACATGGGGAAAATTATCACAGACGATGGGGTATGGCAGAAAGTCTGCATTGACTTTATAGGCCCCTTTCATGACTTGACTGATGCTGAGAAGTTCGCCTTGGTATTGGTGGATTCCACTTCTAGGTGGGTTGAGGTTGCTTTCATGAAAAGCATTACTGCTGAGTCCACTGTCAGGGCCCTTGATGAGATATTTCGGCGTGAGGGTATTCCCTCAATGGTGTTAACGGATAATGGCACGCAGCTTACCTCTGCCATTATGGAGGATTACTTTATTTTTCTGGGAGTAAAACATTTGCGTACATCGCTTTACAACCCACAAGGGAATGGACTTTGTGAGCGAATAAACAGGCTGGTTAAGGGCACTATGCAGCTCGCCTTAGCGTCAGGACGCCCTGTGCAGAAAGAGATTAAAGAAATGCTGTGGGCATACCGCACAACTGTTCATAACAATATGTCTGTAACACCTTTTGAACTCATGAGGGGGAGGGTGCCAGGCACGAAACTCATTCCTACTTGGCTACATGAGAAAAAGAACAAGGTGGGAGGCTACATCCGGGGCAAAGTCCTCTCTACCAAAATAGCTGAAGGAGACCTGGTAAAAGTTAAACCGGGAGGTAATCAAAAGATGTTCAACAAGTTCAGGGGACCCTACCTGGTCAAGTCTGTAGTTGACAATTATGTGAAGTTGCAAAATGGTCAAACGTGGAACCTCCGCAGGGTAGCACTTTACCAGAAAAGGGTTAAATCTGTGCCTTTAGCTCAAACTTCTAAGAATGTGGTTGCAGATAAGGTTTATAGACCTATTCGCTGTAAGGTTGCTCCTGCCTATTTGAAAGACTATGTGTAATTCCGTTTGTTTAAGGGAGGATGTGGGGTTGAATGGCCTGTTTTACCTTGTCCTGCATTCTCAAATGTAGCTAACATGTTCGATTCTGCTTTGTTCCTTTTTGGTGTTTCATCTTTTCTCCGCAGAAGGTTACTGTGAAACTTTTGACTTATGTATTCTACTGCTTTCTTTTTATTCTCTGTTTAAGGAAAAGAGATGTGTTGTATTCGCCCTGTGCCATGCGTCACTGTCATTGTCGCGCGCTGTGCTCGCGCTGCCGACTTGGTGACATATCTCGTGTTCGGTCCAACGGTCGTCAGTGGCCCGTTTGGTTCTGTCCACGATGGTTGGGTTTTCTACGTCGTAACTGAATAAACAAGCCTGCTTGACACGACGCTGGTGTGCCGCCTCATACTTCAATTTATAACAGATACCCATTGTGCCTTCTATTTAAATACAGAGTGATGGGATGGGCTTGAGTCGCACTTCGTTTTTTAGTGTTTGCATTTGGACTGCAATTTGGACTTACTGGAGGACTTTGATCACAAAGAATAAGTTACTTACCTTTGGTAATGTCTTATGTGGTAGAGACTCTATCTTGCTGCAGATTCATTACCTTAGAATATTCCTCGGGCATCAGACTGTATTTGGACGTTTTCGAGCAATAACCCTGCGCTCCAGTAGGTGGCATTGTTCAGCTCTGCGTTGGCATTGTCGCGGTCGTCCACGCCGATTATGGCATGCGAGATACCTATGTAGATGCCACCCCAGCGAGCTGATGTCAGTTACTTTTGCGACTTCCCACACTGGAGCACGGAGCCACCTCAAAAACTGACAACTGATGTAAATTTCTAAGGAGTTTAGAAGTATGACCCTTACACTGTAATCAGCTCACAGAGTGGGGAGGATGGGAGGGACAATAAGAAATCTGTGGCTGGATAGAGTCTATATGTCAGAATTTCTGAAGACAAGAACTTTACAGTTGGTATCACAGCTCAAGAACTGCCGCAAATCAACATTA
The DNA here is from genome assembly GCF_964261635.1 of Lissotriton helveticus. Lineage (NCBI taxonomy): Eukaryota > Metazoa > Chordata > Amphibia > Caudata > Salamandridae > Lissotriton > Lissotriton helveticus. Next base: position 600,242,926 of record NC_136068.1, on the reverse strand, counting down.
AGGAAGGAAGAATTGTTACATTGAGCAAGGCATAGATTAATAAGACGTATCAGAGCCTGCAGCTGATTTTAAAATGTATTATATATTTTTCTCATTGTAAATCTTTTGACTAATATTTAGCTGTTTGTATTGTTTTTCTAATATGTAGACAAACTTTATATTAAACAAAATAGTAGTCTGCATGCTGCCAAGGCAGTTGAAACTAGTGGAAGCGATGGCATTGATCTGGCGGCTCATGGAGAGGGTGGAGTCCAGGATGATGCTGAGGTTCCAAGCGTGGTCTGTTGGGGTGGGTGGGTTCCCGAGGGTGGAGGGCCACCAGGTGTTGTCCCAGGCGGAGGTGCAGGGTCTGAGGATGAGGACCACGGTCTTCTCTGAGTTGAGTTTCAAGCAGCTGTCTTGCATCTAGGTTGCCACGTTCTTCATTCCTTCCTGGAAGCAGTGTCTGGTGTTTTCGGGTTTCTTCGTGAGTGAGAGGATGAGCTGGGTGTCGTTGACGTAGGATACGATGCTGAGCCCATGCTGTCTGACAATGGTGGCAAGGGGGGCCATGTAGATGTTGAAGAGCGTGGGGCTGAGTGAAGATCCCTGGGGCACTCCGCAGTTGATTTCTGTGGGTTCGGAGAGGAAGGGAGGGAGGTAGTCTGTCAGACTTAACAATTTCTTAATATTACTACACAGGAACAGAGATGCTTGCTCCCGAATCCACTCCGACAGCTACCCAGAGCTTGGTATCAACAAGCCTCTAAGTATGCTATCAAAGGGGAAGGGGGAAAGTGGATAAAATAACAAAAGAGAGAAGAGAGTGCTCTGGTGGTTCCCTCTGTAGTCCGTTGTGCAGACCTTTTACAGTTGACGAAACCTGTAGGCAAGAATCTATTTCAATTAAACAAATCTACTCTAATCCTGAATGTGAGAAGTTGGCCTGATATATGATGTTTCCAATTCTGGAACCACCTTGTATCAGTCCAAACTACCCCTTATGTTGTCTGGTTGTAAGTAAACCTTGTAGACAAGCTATCTGAATGGTAGCATAGACTAAGCAGCCTTAAAGGCTAAACTCAAGAGGTCGTGTTAAGCGAGCTGTTTTACCAATCACAGTCCTGTAATATCAAATGAAAGGACACCACACAAGTATATATTATAAAAATATATATGTTTATTTCTAAAAATAATCCCCAGTACTCTTTATGAACAAAGGGGCACAAGCGTTAAATCAAAAGCACAGTATAACATACAAAGTTGCACAATTATGGATGAGGGCGGGGGCCACTCAGACCATATACTAAGAAAGTGGTATAAGAGATACCAATCGAACAGTGGTTAGGCCTAGGGCCTAGGGAATCGCTGAGAGCAGTCGGGACAAGCAATGCTCAAGTCGTGAAAAGCCCGCGGGATTCGGGTGCAGTGCTTAAAGCACACGCATGCACCAATGTTAGTCAATGGTGCGTAAAAGTTACACAAACAGAGTTTTAGGATACTTCCGCTGAACCTAGAAGGACAAAACTTTAGACACAGACCCTAGAGGTGTGTACCAGTGTGGGAACACTAGTGTTGCAATGTTACCTCACCCACAGGAAGCGGGTGCATAGGGTCGAAGTGGCGTCGTGGTTTCGTCACGCAGGTTCTGGGTGCTTGAAGCAGAAGATGCTGCAGGCGATGTGAAGTAGAAGTGTCCGGTGTGATCCAAGGGTGGATCAGAGTCGAAAAGTACCTGAAAGCAGAGGGTACAGAGTCTGGGTCACTCAGCAGTGACCAGGGTGGAACCAGGACGGAATCAGGCAATGTCGGGCGCAATCAGGTGGTTGTCGAGGAGCTTCTCTCCGCTGCCATGTGGGCTCTGGGGCATCTGCAACGTCCAGGAGCGGGTCACAAGCTGTCCCACAAAGGCTCTCACCGTCGGCACTGTCGGCTTCAAGATTGGAGCAAACAACACTTGGCAACAGCAATCCACGCGGAACTGGAAGATTGCTTCTCACTCGGACCAGGAGGGTCAGAGTGGGTGCTCCTTTTCAGAGGAGCTGGTGTAAGTCTGGAGCAACCAGAATCACAAGTCGTATTTAGGTTTTCGCCGGCACAGGGACCACAAGCCAGCTGGCAAGTGACCGGGCCAACGCGTTGAGCCAAAGAGAGCAGAAGGGCCCCACGCAGCACTCGTCGAGTGTAGAGGGGTGACCTTCGGTGCAAGAGTGGCTCAGGGTTGGGGCTTCTTAAACCCCGGTGTACAGCTTCGAGGGTCACTCGTGGGCTGCACGGTCAGCGTCTCGTGGTCTTTTCAAGATGGCGTGCCCCACGCTTCCGGTCGCCTCCACGGGTCTCAGCTCTGCAGGGACTGTGGATCGGGCTGTAAGAAGGCAGGCAAGCTTGATCTCGTCGATCTCTGTCGCTCGAGTTCCGGCGGGAACTGCAACAAAGCAGACGTCGAGGTGCTGGATGGTGCCTGTGTGCACAGGTTGGTCACTCCTTGACCACAAGGGAGATTCTTCAGTCTTCTACGTTGAATAGGATGTCGAAGGGTCCAGAGTTTCGTTTCTTATGTTTCATCAGGATAATCTGAAGTGCATTGGCACTGCTCCCATTCTTATACCAATCTAGGGGGCTGGATTACCTGCTAGGTCCCCTCCTATGGGTGGGACCCAGGAAGGGGGTGGGTACACCCCTTTCCTTTGATTCAGGCCGCGCTGGGACGGGGGCTGGTGTGCCCCAGAACCGGTTTGGCCGGATTATGCAAGGGGCAGCCTTGTGCTCCCCAAGCAGTGTCTGGTTTCTTTCAAACCTCCCTGCTACAATCCACTATCTCCTGTCTGGGGGGGTGTGACACCTCCCTGCGACAGGAAACCCTTTGTCCAGGCCCCCTTGGCTGAGTTTCGGTCAGCTGCAGGGGGTCAGACCCGTGTCTGTGGCAGAAGCATCCATTTTGTGGATCTGAGGCTCTTTTAAAAATCAACCGCATTTCAGCAAAGTAACATGTCTTCTCCCTCAAGAGGGGTGGAATGCTATCCCCGTCGCCAGGACTGGCGAGGGGATAGTATTCCAAATCGTATGACACCTTACACGACATGTTTTGATAAAGCCAAACCAAAGTTGCCATATAACCGCGAGGATTATAATGCACTTAATAGTATATGGTATGGAATTATCCCGGAACAGCATAGGGAGTTGTTCCCGACAGCTGCAGACAGGCTCAGCTCATGCTAGAGCTCCATCTCACATTAAACCACGCACTCTGCCTCCAGGATTGATAAGGCCTTCCATAGGAGTGGCTCACAGGTTTATATGTGTCCAGATATAGGTTTAGATCTAGGTATACTATATCTAAGCAAGAGGTGATTACACCATCTTGCCCCAGCTGAGTGATCAGCCAGTTGTGTCAATTTAAGAACCAGCCAGGGGTGGCAAAAGATATGCTGCAGCCCCTGGTAGGCCTTGGTGGCACCTATGCCCTGAGCACCTATAGTGCATGGTACAGGGGCTGACAAGGAGTCCATTTCCAATTGTGGTATGTACCTAGGGTACATGGAATCCATTTTACAGAGAGAGCAGATAGCCTGGGGCCCTGATTAGCAGGGAACCAGGCCAACTAAGTCGAAAACCAGCTAAACACAAGGCAAAAAATCTGGGGTAACCATAGTCAAGTAGCCACCTTCCTACACTGAATCTTTATTTGTCTTATCTCTATTTGTCGCACTTCCTTACCCTTAACTTCCAGAACACTGCTTCTCTTCTATTTTTATTTGGCTTTCTTGTGTTGTGTGCTATTTAGTTTTCTGACTGATTCTTCTTCTGCAATTTAGAAAAATATTTTTTAAGTCACAGCTAAAAAACCTCCTCCTGTGCTTTCGCTCTCCCTTTAGGCTTACTCACTTGTCTATCTTCTGTATATTCCTTTCTATTTATGTCTTCTTGCTCTCTGCCTTTACTTGCAGTATTCTCCTCAGCTGTATTCCTCTCTTGCACACCTATAACATATTTATATATTCTTATTAATTAAACAACTTTTAACTCCCTTAGTGGTCTTTTTAATTTTTATTTATTGAGTTAGCTTTGCACTTACTGTGTTTCCTGACCTTTTTCCTATTCGTAATTATTCTTCAGCAATCATAAATCTCTTCTTTTATATATATATAGGTTCTGTCTTCTCGGCGTAAAGAAATCAAGTCTGTCTGTTGTTGACACTACCTCTCAGGTATGTATTCGTTTTCTATCTCTATAACTATTTACACATATGCATAATGTAGATATTTGTCATGAATTATCGAATTGTCACTTAGCTTCCGTTTCGTTTCTCTCTGCAGGCGCGCTGGTGAAGACGTCGCGGCTTCACTCGAAAACGCGGTAAGAATCGCCTCAGAATGTCATGCTCGACGCTCTCTCTTTGACCCGATACCTTCTTCCTCTGTGAACTCTGGAAACGTTGTCCGTAAATCTTCCTACTCCCTCGAGCTGATTCTAGGACGGAATTCCTATGAAATACTTTTAAACTATGAACATGAGTTCCGTTCCGAAAATACACTCCTCACGCTGTCTAATCCTTGGTGAAGTGCGCAGTCCGTGGCAAGCGCGAGCCTCACCTGGATTCTGCCGTGATTACTGCTGGGCACTAGAACGCTGACCTCAACTCGGATCTGGCGACCATCTTAAGGTGCCATTTCCGAGTTGACTCTGTCGAGGTACTCTCACTCGCTCGGATTGCGCAACTATTCCTTCTCTTATGCGCAATTACACCGACTTGGAATCTGGGGGTCCTGACAGTGTCGAATCCTCTGGGTTTCTTCCGGATAGGAAGGATTGGAACGAGTCGAGGGCAGCTCCTTGTATCCCCGCGTCATGAAGTCTGGCAGCGAGCGTGTGATGAGAGACGGTGTCAAAGGCCGCGGAGAGGTCGCAGTGTGTCCCTGATCTAGTTACATGCGGATGTCGTCAGTGGTGGCGAGGATGGCGGTCTCGGTGCTGTGGTTGCTGCGGAATCCAGACTGGGAAGAGTCAAGGATGGAGTTCTCTTCGATGAAGGCGGTCAGCTAGGCGTTTCACGAGCCTCTCGGTGACTTTGCCCGCAAAGGGGAGGAGAGACATGGGGCGGTATTTTTTCAGTTCCGTTGGGTCAGCTGTGGGTTTCTTGAGGAGGGGTTTCACCTCCACCCGTTTTCAGTCGTCTGGGCCGATGCCAGATCTGAGGGAGGCGTTGATCGTCCGTCCCAGTTTGGGTGCGATGACAGCAGCGGCCCTGTGGAAGATGTGCAGTGGGCAGGGGTCCGTTGGGGCTCCTGAGTGAGTTTTCTTCATGGTTGTGGTGATGAGTTCTACGGTTGCTGGATCCCAGGACATGATGGTTGGCTTGTCAGCGGTAGTGGGTAGTGGGGTAGTGTCCGGTGCTGGTTCCCTGAAGTTGTCATAAAGGGCCTTGATCTTCAGATGCAAGTAGGAGCTGAGCTTGTCGCAGAGTTCCTGGGAAGGTGTGATGTCTATGGCTTCGCAGGTGGGTTTTGCGAATCGCTGTATGACGTTGAACAGCTCCTTGACGTTGGTAGTGTTGGTCTGGACTTTGTCTCTTATGAAGGTCCATTTGGTGTCTCTTATGCACTGGTGGTATTCCTTTAGGCCACTCTTGTGGTTGTTCCGTGCTTCCGTGGATTTCTGGTTTTGCCAGGTTTTCTCTAGGTGTCTGCAGGTGCGTAGGGCTTCTTGAAGTTCTGTGGCTGCCTTCAGAGGGCGTTGTTTGGGGGGGGTGGCGGAGGGGTGCCATCTTGTCGGTACAGCAGGAGACCCAGCTGTTAAATTCCCTTGCTGCGGTGTTGCTGTCGGTCATGGCGCTGGGGGGATTTTGACAGAGGGGATGTTTCGGTGGTCCTCCGTGATCTTGCTCCAGTTCCATCGTGATGGGCGCGGGCTTGGCTGCGGTGGTGGTGTTGAAGGGGAAGTGGCCTTAGTGGTGGTCTGTCCAGATGGGCTGGGTGGTGTGGCTGAACTGGATGTTTGTTCCTCCCGCGAAGATGGGGTCGAGGGTGTGACCCGCTCTGTGGGTGGGCGTGTTAACGAGCTGCTTCAGTCCTAGGTTTGCGAGGTTTTCGAGGAGAGTAGTGGAGTCGGGGTCGTTGCTTTTGTCAAGGTGGAAGTTCAGGTCTCCGAGTAGAATGTAGTCCGTGGAGGTGATGACGTGGGGTGAGGCGAGCTTGGCGATGGTAGTTGTGGGGTGGGTGCGAGGCCCTGGCGGTCTGTAGATGAGGGTGCTGCATAGCGTGGTCCTCGGGCTGGTCTGGATCTGGAAGTGGAGGCGTTCTGTGTTGGAGTGGGGGTCACTTGTCCTGGATGTGGAGAGTCATAGGGGGGTCTTGTGAGCGATGGCGAGTCCTCCTCCTGGGTGGTGCGGGCGGTTCTTTCTCTGAATATTGTAGCCGTCGGGGGAGGCTGTGGCGATGTCGGGCCGGAGGAGGCGTTGGTCCAGGTTTTCGTGAAGAAGGCGACGTCGGCCGAGAGGGTGTCGATCAGGTCCCAGATTTCTACATCGCACGTTGAGAAGGATGTAAGTCAGGGTTTCGGCAGTGCATGCATCAAGCGGGTCTTCGGCGGTTGTAGAGGCCTTGTCGGTGGTGAAGGAGCTGCGGCAGGGTCTGCACAAGAACTGCCCATGTGTGGTGTTCGGCGAGGATTTTGCGCAGTCGGCGTGTCTTCTGGGATTGAGTCAGTGGAGGGTGGTTGAGTGGTAGCATTTAGGCCCCGGAGAACCAGGGGTCCAGGCACTGGGCGCGTCGCGGACGGGCACAGACAAGCTTGCCTTAGGTGCGCCCCCGGCGCGACCGCGCTGCGGTCTGCACTAAGTGACCAGTTGTAGGGTGGCGAGAGCGGGGCTGTGTCGGGGAGCGGGGCCGCAGGGGCAGCAGCGGTGGGAAAGAGAGTACAGCAGAGCAAACAGTAAAACATGGTAAAATAAAATACAGTAACCCAACAAAATGCAAATACAAGAAATTAGAGTGGGGGATTACTAAAAGAGCGGAGAGGCAGGTGGAAGGGAAACACCTGAGGCACGCTGCCGGCGCAAACTCGTTGAGGAGTGGCTCAGAGCCGGAGCAGAGCGACTGCAAGCCGGAGCTGCTGGGGAGTGCTAGTCTGGACCAGGAGCTAAGGCTTTACACGCGCTCCCCCACAGCGGTTGGCAATAAGTAGTGAAGGGGGACGGGACCAGAGGTAGGGTGGCAGGAGCGGGCTGTGTCAGGTGGCGGGGCCTCAGGGGCAGCAGCGGCGGGAAAGAGAGTGCAGCAGAGAAAACAGTAAAACACGGTAAAATAAAATTCAGTAACCCAACAAAATGCAAATACAAGAAATAAGAGTGGGGGATTACTATAAGAGTGGAGAAGCAGGCGGAAGGGAAACACCTGAGGCGCGCAGCCGGCTTGAATTTGTTGAGGAGGGGCTCAGGGCTGGAGCGGTGCAGCTGGGGAGTGCTAGCCTGGACCAGGGGTCAAGGCTTTACATGCGTTCCCGCATCAGTCAGCATTAAGTAGAGGAGGGGGCGGGACCAGAGGTAGGGTGGCGGGAGCGGGCCGGGTCGGGTGGCGGGGCCGCAGGAGCAGCAGCGGCGGGAAAGAGATACAGCAGAGCAAACAGTAAAACGCCGTAAAATAAAACAGAGTAACCCAAAAAAATGCAAATATAAGAAATAAGAGTGGGGGTTACTATAAGAGCGGAGAGGCAGGCGGAAGGGAAACACCTGAGGCGCGCTGCCGGCGCGAACTCGTTGAGGAGGGGCTCAGGGCCGGAGCAGAGCAGCTGCAAGCCGGCGCTGCTAGGGAGTGCTAGCCTGGACCAGGGGTCAAGGTTTTACACTAGAATAGATCCCCAAGCAATGTCTGCCTGGAAGTGGGTCTGCAAAGCCGATTTAAATTAGAAAGTCCTATAGGACTAGGGGCCCGATGTAGGTAGCCCTTTACCGATCGGAATCGGCCGAAAATACCGATTTTCGGCCGTTTCCGATCGGTAAAGGGCTATGGAGATGTAGGGGCACATTTTCGGTAATTTTACCGAATCGTTATCATTACCGAATCGGTAAATTTACAGAGTCGGTAATATTTACCGATTCGGTAATGATAACGATTCGGTAAAATTACCGAAAATGCAATGTAGGTAGCCTATGTTCCGGCAGCACATGGCTTACAGAATCGGTATTTTACCATGGAATACAAATCCATGGTAAAAAACCGATTCCTGTGTACATACACATCTGTGCATGTACACATGTGCCATGTGACAGACAGACGTGCCCATAGGGCATGTCTGTGTGCCACATTGCACACATGGCCGTTTTGGGGGTGCTAGAGGGTGTCAAAGTGACACCCCCTGCACCCTTGTGAATTCTTAAATTACCGATTTGGTAAATACCGAATCGGTAATGCCTAATCATTCCTATGGGCTTCAAAGCCCATAGGAATGAATGGGCATTACCGATTCGGTATTTACCAAATCGGTAATTTAAGAATTGTTAAGGATTCGGTAACGAATCCAGATGTTGGGACCTACATCCCATTTACCGATTTTTGAATACCGAATCGGTAGGATTCGGTATTTCAAAATCGGTAAATGGGATTTACCTACATCGGGGCCTAGATGGGCAAAGTGCCCGTCACGACAGACCTGACTGTCCAGACAGTAGTGCTTAGTAAACGTGTGCAAAGAAGCCCTTGTTGTTGACTGACAGATCTACAGGACAGGGCTTCCGCGGGCTAATGCAGTGGTCACAGCCTTGGCTCTGGAGAATGAACATGCAAGCCCTCAGGTGCTTTTTGGCCAATGCTTAGCAGATCTTGATGCAAAGTACTATCCATCTTGAGATGGCCTGTTTCTGCAATGCCTTCCCTTTTTTGGCCCCTATGTACCCCACGAAGAGTTGATCATCCACCCAGAACTCTTTTGTGAGATCAAGGTAGAACTGCAACACTCTTTGTAGGTCCAGATGGTGGAGTCTCTTCTCCTTTTTGGAAAGCTGAGGCACAGCAAAAAAGGTGGACAGGGTGATGTTCTGGCCTACATGGAAAGTAGTCACAAACTTCGTAAGGAAGGAGGCAGGTGTCTGGAGTACCAGCATGTCTTGATAGAGAGGGTGTGCCAAGAGTGCCAGCAATACGCTGACCCTCCTAGCTGATGTAATCACCACTAGAGAAGCAGTCTTGATGTACAGAGGCTCAAAGGGCACACACATTAAAAATGTCAGGGCAATGTTTAAGTCTCACTGGGTCATGATGTATGGCCTTGGAGGAAATATATGTTGCAAACAATGGAGGAATCTGGCCGCAGCAGGTGACTTGAACAAAGAAGGTTGATTCAGCAACCACAGAAATGCTGAAATTGGCAATAAATAACCTGTAGCTGTGCCTAGAGCCCTTCTGGGCTAAGTATAGAATGCAGATAGAACATGAGAAAGTGGTTCAGAAAGAAGATTGCTGTTCCTAGATGCATACCATGCCACAAATGTATTCCAGCAGCAGGGTATGCTGACTTGATGGAGGAACAACTGGCTGCTAGGATAACATCACAGACTTCGGGAGAACATTGAAAGCTGTCAATTGTTGCTGCTCATTCTCCATACATGAAGGTGAAGGGTGCGCAGGTTCAGGTGCAGAACACTCCCCTGTTGCTGAAATCAAAAGATCCTCTTGAAGAGGCAACCTGATCGGGAGACTGATGCTCATGCTCAACAGTTCAGGGTACCAAACTCTCCATGCCCAATCCGGAGCCAGAATAATAACTTAGGCCCGGTCATTCCTGATGTTCTTGAGAACTCTGGGCAGGAGTGGTATTGGCGGAAAGGTTTACAGGAGACCGGAGCTCAACTCGAGATGAAAAGCATCTCCAAGTGATAGCTGCTTCAGAAACTCCAGCACGCAGAATTGCCGACTTTGCACGTTCTCTGCAATGGCAAACAAATCTAACTAAGGTCCCCCCACTCTTAAATAGAGACCTTGCACACCTCTGGATGGAGACGCCATTCACGATTCGCTAGGCATCGTTGGCTGAGTTCATATGCACTGGTGTTCAGTGAGTCCACCAGGTGTTTAACCACCAGGAAAATTTCCTGGCATTCCAGCCATGTTCAGAGATGCAAAGGCTCTTGATGAAGCGACCATGACCTCACCCTACCCTGTTTTTTGCAGTACCACATAGCTGTGCAGTTGTCCATGAACACCTGATCACCCAAAGCCCCAACAGGTTGATGTAAAGCCCGGACTCCACCAGTGACCAGAATCTCTGATCTCCATCTCTCCCAGATGGCCTCACCATCCCATAAGGGATGCATTTGTCACTACAGTTAGCTCTCATTGAGGAAGGGAGAGGGGTCTGCCCCTTACCCAATTGACTTTCGTCAGCCACCACTTCAGATCTTTCACAGTTCCCTCCGAGATCTGGACCATGTTGGAGAGATTCCCCTGGTGCCTTGCCCTCTGGGACTTCAAGTCCTACTGCAGAGCCCGCTTATGCCAACAAGCATGTGTTTCAAGCAGGATGCAGGAAGCCATGAGGCCCAACAATCTCAGGGTAATTCTCTCAGAAATCCTTTATAGAAGCTGAAACATCTGTATCATAGGCTAAATACCCTAGGCTCGCCACTCGAGAGGATAGCCCAAAACTGTACTGTGTCCAGAAGAGCTCCAATGAAAGCGAGCATCAGAGAGGGAGTCAGGTGTGACTTCGGCATGTTGATTGTGAACCCCAGTGAGTGCAGGAAGTTCGCTTTAGTCTGGAGGTGGGAGAGGACTGCCTGTGGTGCGCCCACCTTCAACAGCCAGTCTTCAATGTAAGGGAAGACTGGAACCCCGGCCTTCGCAGATGAGCTGCAACCACCACTGTCACCTTGGTGAACACCCAAGGGGTGTTGGTAAGGCTGAAGGGGAGCATGGCAGACTAAAAGTTCTATTGGCCTACAGTGAATTGCAGGTAACGTCTGTGGAAAGGCAGGACAAGGATATGGAAATATGCATCCTGCAAGTCCAACGTTACCAACCAGTCTCCCGGGTCCAGGACAGACAGAACATTGGAGGCTGTGACCATTTTAAATTTCTCCTTTTTCAGAGGACAGAAGGAGACAGAGATGGCACAGGTCTAGGATAGACTACCACTTGTGTGGGGCACCAAAAGTAGGAGGAATAAGTAACCACAACCTGCTTCTGATGCCGGCCCTCTCTCATTGGCTCTCTTGGCAAAGCAAGTCAACACTTTCTGACAGAGCCAGAAAAGTGGTGGGGTGGTCTCAAAAGGGATGATGATCTGTAAAACCCAACAGTCAGATGTTACTGATGTCCAGTGGTGCAGGTTATGGTGTATCCTGCCCCCCACTGGTTGCCCATTATGGTCGTAGGGCAAACTAAAGGGGTTTAGAGGCTGCATTTGCCGGGGGTGGTGGGGGCAGTGTGGACTGGCCTGACATCTGGCTACCTGTCCCACTTGATCTATGGGACACCCATCCTTAGCCACAAAAAGGCCGGAGAGCCTGTTGGCCTTGGTGACTGGAAGCATATGGACTCGGTTGGAAACACCTTCCTTGACTATGAAAGGGGCAGAAGCCAGACTGTGGTTGATGAGGGGCCATGGAGAGGCCCAAGGACCTGGTCATAACTCTGCTATTGGTGTGAATCTATCTAGGATCCTAATCAAGATATCCCCGATTCATGCCCTTATATGGTTATAACAAAACATATCCTTATAAAGGCATAGGAATCATGTCCATATCTAGTCATAGCCCATGCAGTCCAAATACGGCAAGGCTACTCCCATAGACTCCTAGAGAGTACAACGCTTTCTTTAAACAAACCAAGCCTCCAGCAGCCCGGGAAATCCCCCTGCTTTTGTTTTGATTTGCACAAGAACTCCTGGAGTCCAGAAAGAACTGTTAGTGATGTCTTATGTCCAACCTTAGGTCAAACTTGGCACCTTTCAGGTATAAATATACCAACAGTTGCCTTAAGCAAACACACAGTGGTTTGGAGCAGAGCGGCTATCTACTTGCCCGACGCCCAGCTGATGCGAGTGCCGAAGGAAGCTGACTCTCCATTTGACGCACTGAGAGACGCTGTCTTTTCTCAAGCCGAGAAATCCAGCTCCGGTGTTTCCAGTCACCCTTGCGGGTTGCTGGGAGATCGAGTCCTGAGAGAGAAATACAAGACCTCCTACATTCTATTACCAAGGTACGGAGCTGACTAAACCCTTAAGAGAATTCTTGATTCAGATTCTTGGCAAAAAACCAACTTAACTTAAACTGCAACTTACTTACTCCTTCCCACGTATTAGGCTTAGGTCAGGTACACCGGGGTAGGCGTATCTTAGAAGCACCAGTTGAGTACGTTAGTCAATGTTTTTATGTATGTATATATTTTATCCATTTTAAAGTATCATATGGCTAAGAAACCATATCAATGCTTTTACAGTATTATTTCATAATACTCCTTTTACTGTACGCACTTTACTTTATGATAAGTATTGCAATTGTGGCAATTCATTTCTCTTGCATGAGAAAGAAGACTGCTCAATAAATAACACCATTTATTGAAAACGCCCGTCTCTCTATTTCTCTGCACTCCTGGTGAAATTAAGCATGCACGATTGACTGAGTGAAATAACTGTCTATTGTTTTCACACAACTCTAGAGATATACTCCTTATTCTGAGGGAGCAAAGTTGTCATGTTTATGCGGTTGTCAGAAACTAATCCCTTCTTGTCTATTCAGGAAAGTTAACCTTTTCCTGTTCACTCGAGAAAGTTTCTAGTGACCTCTGAGCTAGCTGGCAAAACTAATTAAGTCTAACATAGTCAGTAGAGACCTAGATGACCTCAGTCCTACGTCTAAACTACTGTTTATGTTATTCCAATGCGCAGAGCCTATTGGGAATATAGGAACTACACTACATGGCGCCCAACGTTTGGTAAGGCGATAATCTAACGCAAGACATTAGAGTAACTCAGTCGTGCTTTTCACACAGACCCCTTTTTTCTATAAAAACTCCAAAAGACGTCTGGAGTGGGTAAAAGGTTAATATCCGCCGGAACTTAGTAGGAAGAGATTCCTATGTATTAGTTTTTGGTTTAGTCAACGTTGAAGGATACAGTGTTCCAAAATATTGTGCACCTAATCTTTGTTTCCTTGAAACTTGCTCTGCAACAAAAAACTTTCTGTCAGTAAAATGCCGGACGGTGACGAAAAAAGAGATGCTACAGCGTATCAACTGTTGTTAGATGACACAACTCTCCAACAGAATGCTCCGAATGCTATAATCATTCCGGTTAATGTAAGAAAAACTATAACTATTAAACGTATAGAAAATGGACTATCATCGAGAGGTGGTACAGTCATATTCGTGGTAGAGGCCCATGAATATCAGCAGACAGAGGTATTCTATTCATGGATACATTTTCCAGCAGCAAATACTGTGACACACGAATTCCACTATTACAAAACAGAGGAATCTCCGGATGAATACGCTCCTTTCGAGGACGTTGAAATTCCACTAACTTACCAAGAGCACCTGCTCTGGTTTAATGGCGCCCTAAAACATCAAAACACATCACCAAGCTTGGTCCACTAGGTAGACCAGGTGCCACGTGGCCGGTTCTAGCCAGCTACACAACACATCACGACATTGAAAAGATGTCAAGCGAAGAACTTTTGGTTAAACTAAAAGAATTAACAAAGGCATATAGAGAATTAGTTTAATTGACAATTGACGATACAATATACCTGCAGAAATTGAAAGAAACAGATATAATAATAATAATAATAATAATCTTTATTCGGAATTTCAAAGTTAGAAATCCATAAAAGCATGACAACACATACTAAAACAGTTATATATAAAAAAAAATGCAAAATAATTACATGTGACTGGTAAGTTCCACGTCTGACTTATAAAAACATTAATTTGTTTAAGGAAATCACTTTAAAGATTTTTTCTGTGTCTGTATATACACTTCAGAAAATTGATCACATGGTAACAGGTAACTTCAGTGTCCAAAAGCTGTAAGCTCAACATGGCAGGGCGACATTGTCTGAGACCCCAGGATTTTAATAAAGTCAATAGCCAAACCTTGCGGTGATCGTGATAAAACTTGCAAAACAAAACAGTGTGCAAGGTGGTTTGTGTTGACTTTTCATCACAGGGGCATAAGGGTGGATTCGGATCCCAAACGTTTGGTGTTGGAAAAGCTACCAGTCTGTGAAACATGTTTAGTCTGAATCTTATCAGTAGGAAACGGTCAAAAATACCGATATTGAGATTTAGATAGGGCTGAATTAAAAGAGTGGATTGGACCATTATCGCGTGTTGAACAGACGGTTTGCCTGCTTCAGATTGTAATCTCAGGTTTTCCAAATGTCCCAGGGCTAATGCTTTTAGTTGTTTCTTTGTAAGTTCTCTAATTTTTTCAGGATTTGAGTAATATTGCTCTGCCCCAAGGTCAATGCAGAAATTCCTGATATAGGCTAACCATTTGATTTTTAAAGCGTGGTCTAACATCATGGCGTCTGCCACTATCAACTTGGTTAGGTAATTTTTTTCCGAGGTCCAGACACGATGCCATAAAAGTAGCGGTTGGATTTTTGCAAGGTCCTCGATGTGTGGGATGCCAAGTTCAGCGTGGCAAGCATAAGTTGAGGATCGCTTTGGGGCCATCAGAAGGAACCTTAGAAAGTTATTTTCTGCTATTTGCAAGGAAGTGACGTCCGTGTGACCCCATAAACTTGCTCCATACAGGGCTGTCGATATGCATTTGGCCCTATATATCGCTAACAATTCCACAGGCGGTCGTTTTCCCAGTTTTTGTGAAAAAGTCACCAATGCCGCCAGCGCTCTTTTAAAGCAGTGTTTCCTCGCTTCCACTGCCTTCTTCCAGGACAATTTATTGTCTATTGTAATTCCCAGATAGCAGTATTCAGTTGCAGAGTCTATTTTTTGTGTGTTGAGGGTAATGTTTTTCAGGTGTTTTCTCCCAGCACCTGCCGTCATCACAAAAGTCTTTTTCACATTTATGTGAAGATCTAAGGTAGCCATAAACTGAGAGTACCTGTTAAGGATCTTTTGGAGTTCGCGGGGAGTCCGTGCCAGGAGGACAGCGTCGTCCGCATAGAGCAGAGCGGGAATCGGGCGTTGTTTTGCCTGTGGGAGGTCCCGGGCACCCTTCAGAAGCTCAACCTCCAAGTTGTTAGTGTAGAGGGAGAAAAGGAAAGGCGCCAGGACACATCCCTGTCTGACTCCACGCTCCACTCTGAAGGACGCTGTCAGCTCTCCCTTGATGCCATAACGGACTCTAGCTGAGGAATTGGAGTACATTTCCCTTAAGAAATCCAGGAGTGGCGGATCTACCCCCATTTGAGCTAAGAGGGACCACAATTTGGTGTGAGAGACACAGTCAAACGCCGCGGACAAGTCCACGTAGATCATGTAAAGTTTATCTTTTTTGGCATGTATATATTTTCCAATGATCACGGAAAGGTTTAGGGCTTGCTCCACCGTTCCAAAGCCCTCTCTAAAACCAAATTGTAGGTCAGACAGTATGCCTCTCTCCCCTACCCAGTCCTGAAGTCGCTCCAGAATCACCCTACCTGCCATTTTTCCCAATGAATCCAACAAGGATATTGGACGGTAACAAGCAGGGTCCTGGCGATTACCCTTCTTGAATATCGGTACCATGACGGACCTTGTCCAGGACTCCAGGATTCCTTTCTTTGCCGCCGCCGTGCACACCCTGGTAATGATCGGGGCCCAGAGATCTGTATTGTACTTGAAGAAGTCAGCCGGGACTCCGTCCGGGCCTGGGGCTTTTCCGTTCTTGCTTGAATTCAGGGCCAAAAGGATCTCGGAGATTTCAAAGTCTATTTGGATGGGGTAAAGCGGAGCTTTTAAGTTCTCATCTTCAGTTTCTTGGTCTGAGGATGGTTTTTGGAAGATTTTTGAGAAGTGTGACACCCATTCTGTCTCATCTATTGCAACTTCAATTTTTGGATTTGTGTCGTCAGCCAAAAAAGGGGTTCTTTTTACTCTCCAAAAGGCCTGGCTGTTTTTTTCCTGTGCACTAACGTGGAGTTCATCCCATAAAACTTGCTTTAATTCCGCTTTTCTCTTTTTTCTGATTGTAAGGTATTCCTTTCTTAAAACGGATATGGTATGAGGATCCCTTTCATCTTTGTTTAGTGCTACTTTAAGGTTTTTATGGGCCGGAGTACATTCTTGGTTAAACCATCCTTTTAAACGACGCGGTCCAACTTTATGTTTAGCTGTGAGTAGGGACTTTGTTTTTTCCAAAATTTGGGCAAAACTTTTAAGAATTTCCTCATCTTCTGCCAGGGTATCTAGACATTTCTTGATTTGGGGGTATACTGATTTTATCAAGTCCTTGGTAATTTCCTCTGGGTTTATCTTCCCCCACTTTATTGAGTACCCATTCAGTTGGCCCAGGTTTATATTGTCCTGGGACAGTGCACTAGCTATCGTCATGGGGAGAGATTGTTGATGATTAATAGTCATTTCCATTGTAAGAATGGCGTGATCACTATGAGTGTTGGGTATGACTTCAAAGCCATTTACTCTGGGTAGTAGGCTAGCTGATATTATAATGTAATCAACCGTAGTGCTAAAGCCTCTACCTATAAAGGTCGCTTCTAATGAACTTGTTCTGTGATCCGGGATGTTTGCTATTTGGAGATCCAGATCTGATAGGAGCTCGTTCATTACTCCTCCTGCATTATTGTGTGAAAAATGGATAAGGGAGTCACCTTCCTCTGTCACCATACCAGGACATTTTTGCTGTGGTTGGGTACAATGATGTAGATTGAAATCTCCTGCCCATATTATAGACAATACACCCCTTGCTCCTTGTTTCTGTCTAAGGGTTGTTAATTTTTCGTGGAGGTGGGTGAAAACTCTCTGGAGCTGTATTTCCTCAAGGTTGTTATAAAAATTGACGAGGACTACAAACTCATTTTTTGATAAAGTGAGACCAATGATCTGGAAGTTAGGCTCCAGTTCAATGATATTTATTTTTATGTTTTGGATGGTGTTGGCTATGTGAATATTTAGTCCTCCCTTTGGTCTACCCTTTTGTCCCCCCAGTGCAGGGGAAAAATATTATACCCCTGCAAGTGAAGTTCTAATTGTGACCATGTCTCCTGTAGGTAGACTATTTGGTGTCTGTGTACATGGTGCATGAGAGTCCCATCCTCCAGCTTTGGTCGTAATCCCGCGATGTTCCAGGAGATCACGCTCAGAGTTGAGGGATTACTTTTGAGGGCATTGTCTATTTGTAGATTACTGGGGATGGCTGGATCTTCAGGGATTAAAAGGTTATCTAGGATTGGCGGGATGGCTGGAGTTTTAGAAGTCTGTTCTTCTGGCTGTGGTGGTCAATCGACACACTCTAAGCCACTATACATATTTGTTAGTGGTAGTCCATTCCAGCCGTCCCAACGTGGAGGTTCTCTATATTTTCTCCACTGTTCTTGCCCTCTCCATTCGTCCCTATCTCTGCCTCGATAACGAGGACCTACTGTGTACCAAGGTCCCTCCATTTGCGAGGGACCGTCTTGAAATGTAGATGGGTAAAAGAAGGAGAGACGTTTTATTCCTACCCCCCTATTTGGAATTTGGTCCTCTCCTGAGCAGATGTGTTCCACTATTCTCGGGTCCTCAAAAGTAATTAGGACACAGTCCCCCTGTATTGTTTTTTTGCCATGGCCGACCCAAGGGGCTCTTCTGATCATCAGAATTCTAGTGGAGCAGTAGGGGGGTGGTGAAGGACGATTTATGGTAAGCCAGTGTTGTATCTTGTTTTTTAATGACCAGTTTGGTTCGTATTTTTGGTCCGTCAGCTCTGGTACACCAGTCAATATAGCAACAAAGGGACTGGCTTCTGGTGGAAGTGTTACTGGTCGTGTTACTGGTTGTGTATCGCCCTGTTGTTGTCTTTCCCTCGGTCGGTAAGGTTGAGATTGCTTGGTTGATGGTTGTTTATTTTTTGAGGCTATGATAGTGGCATTACCAGAGGTGCTATTTTTTCCTGGCGGGATTGTTGAGACTAAAGTGTCTGGTACTTTGTTCTTGGTTGGTATTATAGCTGAGGGTTTCGGAGCTGTGGTGGGTACCGGTAGCGAATTTTCTCCTTGGGGCACAGGGATTATATTTACCGGTTTCAGTGGACCGGGTTTTTGTACTTTTTGTAGATCTTGTACATGATTTGAGGCAGAATTGGCTTTCAACGACACTGTGAGGTCGACTACGGCTTTTTCTAGTTTTGCCAAGGTCTCTTGAATGGGTGAGAGGGATTTATGTAGGAGATTTCCAATTTCTTCCAGCAGGTCTGGATTGTAATTATAATCAGTATCGTTTGATGGGGAACCCTCAGATGCTATCACTGAGTTCGTGGTAGGTGAGGCGTCATGGTGTATACTCACAGTATGCCTACTCTGGTTTCCCAGGAGGGGGGGACTAAGTGTATTTCGTATTTCCTCTGTGGAGGATGGAGTTTGTTTTCTCGTTGGTGTTTCATTTGTCGCCAGATCATTTTTTCTCTTTTTTATAGCTCCCTCCCTCCTCCCTCTTGCCTGTCTTACCTCTTCTGGTGTAGGGTGTAGATTTAGGTCAGGAGTTTTTTCTAGGTCAAAGTCAGCTATAAGTTGGGATTCAGAGAGTTGTGACACTGATAGATCAACTATATTTGAGAGACTCTGTCTGTTGTTGATCCCGCCCTCACTTTGTCTTTGACTTTTAGTTGGAACTGGCGTTCTAGCAGTTGCTAGATGTCCCAGTGAGGATCGCCGGGCCTCCAGGAGGTCTTGGGATACTCTCCGTTCTATGAGTAAAATACTCTGATCTATGAAGCTGTTAGCCTTTGTTAGGAAACTATCTATGGGGCCAGTTAGTTGTCCTTTTTTTGCAGCGGTCTTACTTCTGCTTCCCCTTGGAGACATGTTTGTACAAGTGGGGATATTTAGGAAAGATTTTTGCAGATGGGAGTTAGGGGGGTAGCCCGGCCCGGCTCTATCCGGCCTCTAACGGCCTAAAACGGCCCGCTCTTTGCCCGGTCTTCGCCCCGGGATATGCCCCGCGCGCGTCCCGCGGTGCTCGTCACTGGGCTTGGTTTTGTAGTCTAGGGTGGAGAGGTGGCACCGGGAAGAGGACACAGCTGTGGATGTTGTGAGCTGGTCCTCGCAGTCCCGGGGCCGCGCCTCTCGCCTCCTCTGCGGCCTCGCGGCTGTCACCTCCTCACGCTGGCAAGAATAATATCCTGGAAACAGTTATTAGCTACACCTGTAGCACGGTCAGAGTTGTGGCAAAGAGACTCCTCTACTCGAGCGGCTCCCGCGAAGCGGGGGCCGCGAGGAGTGAAGAGCGCTTTTGGTGGGGGCGGGCACTGGGAGGGGGCGCGGCTCACCCGGGAAGAGGACACAGCTGTGGATGTTGTGGGCTGGTCCTCGCAGTCCCGGGGCCGCGCCTCTCGCCTCCTCTGCGGCCTCGCGGCTGTCACCTCCTCACGCTGGCAAGAATAATATCCTGGAAACAGTTATTAGCTACTCCTGTAGCACGGTCAGAGTTGTGGCAAAGAGACTCCTCTACTCGAGCGGCACCCGCGAAGCGGGGGCCGCGAGGAGTGAAGAGCGCTTTTGGTGGGGGCGGGTACTGGGAGGGGGCGCGGCTCACCCGGGAAGAGGACACAGCTGTGGATGTTGTGGGCTGGTCCTCGCAGTCCTGGGGCCGCGCCTCTCGCCTCCTCTGCGGCCTCGCGGCTGTCACCTCCTCACGCTGGCAAGAATAATATCCTGGAAACAGTTATTAGCTACTCCTGTAGCACGGTCAGAGTTGTGGCAAAGAGACTCCTCTACTCGAGCGGCACCCGCGAAGCGGGGGCCGCGAGGAGTGAAGAGCGCTTTTGGTGGGGGCGGGCACTGGGAGGGGGCGCGGCTCACCCGGGAAGAGGACACAGCTGTGGATGTTGTGGGCTGGTCCTCGCAGTCCCGGGGCCGCGCCTCTCGCCTCCTCTGCGGCCTCGCGGCTGTCACCTCCTCACGCTGGCAAGAATAATAGCCTGGAAACAGTTATTAGCTACTCCTGTAGCACGGTCAGAGTTGTGGCAAAGAGACTCCTCTACTCGAGCGGCACCCCAGAAACAGATATAGCAGAACAACCTTTTGAACTTGCCAGAATCATAGAAAAATCCTATGAAGAACTAGGAAGAGATAGTTTGGGTGGGAAACCACTAAAACCACAACTAATTGAAAGTCCTGAAAAAACATTTATTAAAAATAATCTGAATACTCCAAAAAAGAGTTGGGATGGTAATAAACAATCCACTCCCAAAGAAAAACGTTTTCAGTCCAGAGGAAGGTCTCCTCAACGGAGAGATAGATCTCCAGAACGAGGAAACAAGTCTCCACAAGGGAGCCCTCTGAGAAAAGATACAACCTTAGAGATAGGGATAAATTGAGAAAACCTGACAGATACGGAGTAGTTTCTGTCCTGTAACTCCAGTTCTGTAGTAGGGGTATCTCTGTTATAGTCATAATCTAGTGAATAGTCCCGCCCATGTGTGAGGACCCCGGCAATCAAAAATAATCTCTTAAGTTGTCAGAAAATTGCAGAACTGCAAAGACACTTAAGAGAAAATTTAAAGACAAATAATGCAGCCTATATCCACAGGCTACACTGTCCAGTACAGGGGTACTCATAGTACGGCCCGCGGGCCAGTGGTGGCCCGGCAAGCCTGCCGTGGCGGCCCGCGGACCTCGCAGACATCATACCTGTGTTTTAAAGAACACATTTTTAAAGAATGTCTGCAAACAGCAGCGACACTCGAGAGACTCTGCTGCTCTGTGGGGGCCGGGTGATTCATTCCAGTGATAGGCAGAGCAGCAGAGTCTGTCTCACACACACAGCCGCACCCGAGCACTTTGACAGGTCTTTAAAAAAGACCATTTGCATGTTAGTGGAGCTTTGTTGATTTTACCTCTTCGTAGGCCCCTGCAGCTCCACTCTGCCTATCACTGGAATTAATCACCCGGCCCCCACAGAGCGGAGCTGCAGGGGCCTAAGAAGAGGTGAAATCAACAAAGCTCCACTAACATGTAAATGGTCTTTCTAAAGACGTGTGAAGTGCTCGGGTGCGGCTGGAAGCGAGAAGCTGTCTCAGCCCTGGCAGACACAGTCATATTAGCAGTCTACTCAAGGAGACATTTTACCACAGAGATGCACTGCTCTAAATGTAATGCAGCTAATTCCTTCAGTATCGAGTCAAGGGCAGTTTAAATTTGAATATTTGAGTTTGGATTTGAATAAATAAATAAAATAAATAAATAAGTTTCCGATATGGTGGTGGGGGTCATGTGCTTCTTCATCCTGCTTGGGAGTGCCGAAGAAGAGCATTTATCTATGCTGCTTTTGGAGAAACATGCAATGATTTTAGCATTAGAATATAATGCATCATAGTGTGGCAAGGGTCTCGGAACACCTCAGGGTTCACAAGGTTGGTGGCACTCTGTCTGTAGTGAGGGCACGTAAGAGATGCTACTTCCAGAAAGTAAAGTGAATCAAGATTAGCCACTGCTAAGAATTAGTCCTATTGAATAGGAGTTCATGGGGCAAGAGCATTCTTAAGGTAGTGAGACTCTTTACGTCGAGGGAGGTAGAGGGAGACAGAGGGAGAGGGAGAGGGAGGGAGGGAGGGAAACAGAGGGAGAGGGAGGGAAAAGGAGACAGGGAGTGGAGAAGGGAAGGTGAGTGGGGAAGGGGAGAGAGAGAGGGAAGGGGAGTGGGGCGAGAGGGAAAGGGAGTGGGGAGGGACAGAGGGAAGGGGAGCAGGGGAGTGAGGGAAGGGGATAGAGGGAAGGGGAGTGAGGGGAGGGAAAGAGGGAAGGGGAGTGGGGAAGGTGAGGGCGAGAGGGAAGGGGAGTGGGGGCGAGAGGGAAAGGGAGTGGGGAGGGACAGAGGGAAGGGGAGCGGGGTAGGGGAGGGAGAGAGGGAAGGGGAGTGGGGGCGAGAGGGAAAGGGAGTGGGGAGGGACAGAGGGAAGGGGAACAGGGGAGTGAGGGAAGGGGAGTGAGGGAAGGGGAGTGAGGGAAGGGGAGTGAGGGAAGGGAAAGAGGGAAGGGGAGTGAGGGAAGGGAAAGAGGGAAGGGGAGTGAGGGGAGGGAAAGAGGGAAGGGGAGTGGGGAAGGGGAGGGAGAGAGGGAAGGAGAGTGGGGCAAGAGGGAAAGGGAGTGGGGAGGGACAGAGGGAAGGGGAGCGGGGTAGGGGAGGGAGAGAGGGAAGGGGAGCGGGGGCAAGAGGGAAAGGGAGTGGGGAGGGACAGAGGGAAGGGGAACAGGGGACTGAGTGAAGGGGAGTGAGGGAAGGGGAGTGAGGGAAGGGGAGTGAGGGAAGAGGAGTGAGGGAAGGGAAAGAGGGAAGGGGAGTGAGGGAAGGGAAAGAGGGAAGGGGAGTGAGGGGAGGGAAAGAGGGAAGGGGAGTGGGGAAGGGGAGGGAGAGAGGGAAGGAGAGTGGGGCAAGAGGGAAAGGGAGTGGGGAGGGACAGAGGGAAGGGGAGCAGGGGAGTGAGGGAAGGGGAGTGAGGGAAGGGGAGTGAGGGAAGGGGAGTGAGGGAAGGGGAGTGAGGGAGGGAGAGTGAGGGGAGGGAAAGAGGGAAGGGGAGTGAGGGGAGGGAAAGAGGGAAGGGGAGTGGGGAAGGGGAGGGAGAGGGAAGGGGAGTGGGGAGGGACAGAGAGAAGGGGAGCGGGGTAGGGGAGGGAGAGAGGGAAGGGGAGTGGGGGAGAGAGGGAAGGGGAGTGGGGAGGGACAGAGGGAAGGGGAGCGGGGTAGGGGAGGGAGAGAGGGAAGGGGAGTGGGGGAGAGAGGGAAGGGGAGTGGGGAGGGACAGAGGGAAGGGGAGCGGGGTAGGGGAGTGAGGGAAGGGGAGTGAGGGAAGGGGAGTGAGGGAAGGGGAGTGAGGGAAGGGGGAGCGGGGAAGGGGATTGAGGGAGGGAGTAAGGGAAGGGGAGTGACGGAGGGAGTGAGGGAAGGGGAGTGAGGGAGGGAGAGAGGGAAGGGGAGAGAGGGAGAGGGAAGGGGAGAGAGGGAAGGGGAGTGAGGGAGGGAGAGGAGGAAGGGGAGTGAGGGAGAGGGGAGGAGAGAGGGAAGGAGAGAGAGGGAGACAGAGAGAGGGAGTGAGACAGTCGGAGTGAGGGAGAGAGAGTCAGAGTGGGTGAGACAGAGGGAGACAAGGAGAAAGGGAGAGAGAGGGATGGAGGGAGGGAGACAGAGAGAGAGAGATAAAGAGAGATGTGTGTATGCCGGGTCTGGTGGCTCAGTGGACGAAGGTGTCCGCTGCAGGGACCTGTGATCAACCACGTGGTCACAGTTTTTTGTTGTTGCTCTAGCCCCGCCCCCTCCCCCACTGACCCCGCCCCCACCGGTGCGGCCCTCGGACCCAAACCACAATGTAAATTTGGCCCCCGAGAGAAAGTTTGTGAGTACCCATGGTCCAGTACTTCAACTAGAAAATTCCACCAAAAATCCACAAACAGCAAAGCCTGTCCAGATTTCCCTTGCTTTAACTGCAAAACCCCTCAGAGATGATAGAGAGGAAGGCATGGACAGACAAGCCCCATAGGCTGCCATTATGTGGCTTAAATAGGATACTGTGCCTTTAAGAGAACCTTCCAGAACTTTCTCCCAGTATCCCAGAATGCATAGCAGGTCCAACTTACTTTCAGTTCTTTTTGAAGGCGTAATACGCCAGACCTGTCGCATTCCTCAAAGGAACATTTCTCTCCACCGGGGAGGCGGGAGGGCGCTTATGACTATAACAGAGATACCCCTACTACAGAACTGGAGTTACAGGACAGAAACTACTCCTTCTGTAGTAGGGGATCTCTGTGTATAGTCATAATCTAGTGATATAGCCCATCCCCACACCAAAGCGGCAGTGGAGAAAAGAGAATTAATACCACTATTGTGCGAACAGATTCCGCAGCGAAGCCTGTCCAACCTGAGCGTCTGCTCTGGCATCAGTGTCCAGGCAGTAATGCTTAGCAAAGGTATGGACCGACTTTCAAGTGGCCGCCTTGCAGATTTCTGCAATCGGAACATTACGGAGCAAGGCTGTCGTGGCAGCTTTGCCCCTGGTGGAATGAGCCTTAGGCTTACCTCCTAAGGTCTTACTAGCTTTTTGGTAACATAGCTGTATGCAGGACACAATCCACCTAGAGATAGACTGCTTAGAGGTCGCAAGACCCGTCCTGACTGATCCATAATTGATAAACAATTGGTCAGACCTACGAATATCTTTGGTCTTATCCAGATAAAATTTCAATACCCTCCTAACATCCAGGGAATGTAACGACCTTTCCGCTGGAGACGAAGGATTCTGAAAAAACGTAGGCAAAGTTATGGTCTGGTTAACATGAAAATCAGAAATAACCTTGGGAAGAAATTTAGGGTGAGTACGCATAACAACCTTAGCAGCATGAAATACAGTATAAGGTTCTTGGCAACACAACGCCTGAATTTCACTCACCCTGCGGGCCGATGTAATGGCCACGAGGAACGCCCCCTTCCAGGACAGGTGCTGCAACGAAGCCTTATGAATAGGTTCAAAAGGCTCCTTCATCAATCTGGACAGCACCACATTCAATTCCCATGAAGGCGAAGGAAGCCTGACAGGAGGGAACACTTTCTTCAAGCCTTCTAAAAAATCTTTGATCACAGGGATCTGGAAGAAGGAATTCTGTGAAGGGCATTTCCTGTAGGCAGTCAAAGCAGCAAGATGAACCTTAATAGAATGGACATTAAGGCCAGACTGCGCCAACTGAAGAAGATAAGGAAGGATGACATCTTCCTTACATGTCGTCGGGTCATAGTTCTTGATCTTGCACCAGATACAAAACCTCTTCCACTTGTAAGCATAGGAAGTCCTAGTGGAAGGTCTCTTAGACTCCTTCAGTATGTCCATACAATCTGCAGGAAGATTCAAATGGCCATATTGCACTATTTCAGGAGCCATGCTGCCAAACTCAAAGACGAGAG
Source organism: Lissotriton helveticus (assembly GCF_964261635.1). Taxonomy (NCBI): domain Eukaryota; kingdom Metazoa; phylum Chordata; class Amphibia; order Caudata; family Salamandridae; genus Lissotriton; species Lissotriton helveticus. Next base: position 600,217,904 of record NC_136068.1, on the reverse strand, counting down.
GTTGGGGTGCAACATCAGCCCCCCGAACTTCGTGAGAAGGTCCGGCCTGCACGGCAGTGGCATGTGAGGAAGGAGAGACCGGTGAAGCAGGTCCGTGAACCACCACTGTCTGGGCCATTCCGGGGCAATCAGTATCATCCGCGCCCTGGACTGGGACAGCTTGATGAGAACCGTCGGAATCAGGGGAATGGGTGGAAAAGCGTACAGAAAGCTGTTCGACCAGTTGATCCATAACGCATTCCCCAGCGTCCCCGGCTGGTAGTACCTGGAGGCGAAGTCTCGGCATTTGCTGTTTTCGGCGACGGCGAACAGATCTACGTCTGGAGTCCCCCACCTTGCGAAGACTTCTCCTAGTATTTCGTAGTTTATGACCCATTCGTGGTTTTCCTGAATCAGTCTGCTCAGTGCGTCTGCCTGAACATTCTGCACACCTGGCAGATGGGTAGCCGTTATCGTCAGTCCTCGAGCCAGAAGCCAGTGCCAGATCGCCTGCGCCTCCTGCGACAGGGTGCGCGATCTCGAGCCCCCCTGCTTGTTGAGGAAATATATCGTGGTCGTATTGTCCGTCTGTACAAGCAGAGAGTCGGTCTGGAAGGACGGGTGAAAGGCCTTCAGTGCCAAGTGAACAGCTCTGAGTTCCAGGAAATTGATGTGGTACGTGGACTCCGTCGGGGACCACGTCCCTTGAATCTGTAGGTCTCCGGAGTGCGCTCCCCATCCCTGGAGAGAAGCATCCGTCACGATAGTCTGTGTGGGAATGTCCTTGTGGAAGGGAACCCCTCTGAGGAGATTCTCCGCTGAACACCACCACTTCAGAGACTGAAGAGCATGCAGAGACAGTCGTATCTTGTCGTCCCAAGATCCTGTCTTCTGATCCCACTGATCCTCCACGCACTCCTGCAGCGGTCTCATGTGTAGCCGCGCATGTGGCATCAGGAAGATGCAAGAGGCCATCGATCCCAGTAGAGAAGACACCGTCCTCACTGTCGTGGACGGAGAGGTCATAAGAGCCTGGGCCTTCCGAAGCAGTGATAACCGTTGCTCTTCCGAAGGAGACACGCTTGCCGACAGCGTATCGATGGAGGCCCTCAAGTACTGAATGCACTGGACCGGAGTCGGGACAGACTTGGACATGTTGATGTGCAACCCCAGCTTGTTCATTAAAACGCACGTCTTCTGGAAGTGTGCTTGCGCTTCCGTGAAGGAGTAGGCCTTGATCAACCAGTCGTCCAGGTACGGGTATACAAACACCTTGTTCTTCCTTAGGTGTGCGGCTACCACTGCCATGCACTTTGAGAATGTCCTTGGCGCAGACTTCAGTCCGAATGGCAGTACTGTGTATTGATAGTGATTGGCGCCGACTTGGAACCGCAGGAACTTCCTGTGTTTGTGTGCAATGGGCACATTGAAGTACGCATCCTGGAGGTCTATGGCACACAGCCAGTCTCCCCGTTGCAGCTGAGGATAAATCTGATGCAACGAAAGCATGCGAAACTTTTCTCTGCGAATCCATGTGTTTGCTTGTCGCAAATCCAGAATGGGCCTGAACTCGTTCTTGTCCTTTTTTCGAACCAGAAAGAACCTGGAGTACAGACCTCTTCCTCTTTGAGACAGAGGTACGTCTTCTATCGCCCTTTTCCTTAACAGGATATCGGCCTCCGCCTGGAGCTCTCGCAGTTGATACTGTGAACCGACCGGAGGAATCGATGGAGGCGGGCTGGTGAATCGAAGACTGTATCCATTGCAAACAATATTCAGCACCCACTTGTCCTGAGTAATTTTTCTCCACTCTGCCAGAAAAGATTGGATGCTTCCCCCCACCGGAGCGGGTAACAGTTGTAGGGAAAGTAAGTGCTCAGGGCCTAGACCCGGCCTGGCCCTTAGTCGCTGGGACCGACTGATGGCCGCCTCTGCCTCTCTGGCGCTTCTGGAATGGTCTTCTGAACTGCTGCTGCTGTTGTTGCTGCTGTTGTCCAGAAGACTGGCCACGCCCTCTGCCTTGACCACCGAACCGACGTTGGAACGGACGGTACGACTTCTTGGTCTCCTTGGGCTTCTCCAAACCCACTGCTGTGAGCGTTTCGGCCTCCGCCTTCATGCGGGCCATTTCGTCATCCGCATGCTTCCCGAACAGGGTTTCGCCAGAGAATGGCAGATTGGCAACCCTTTGCTGAGCGTCCGGTTTCAGAGACGTAAGGCGGAGCCATGCATGTCGTCGCTGGTTAATTACGTGGCAGAAACCATGCGCCGCCAGTAGAGAAGAGTCGGCTGCAGCGCTGATGACTTGATTCGCCACCAACATCCCTTCGTTCAGCACCTCCAGGAAATCTTCCCGCTTGTCCCGCGGTAGAAGCTCCACAAACTGTTGAAGGGATTCCCAGAGGGCTCAGTCATACCGACCCAACAAGGCAGTGGCACTAGCTGCCTTCATTGAGGTCGCCGAGGTCCCACTAACTCTTCTCCCAGACGAATCCAACCACCTAGATTCCTTATCTGGCGGAACCGTGGAGGAAGGTGTGGTGGCATGCTGTTTGCGCGCCACCGTCACAATCACCGAGTCTGGAGGGGGCTCCATCCTTAGAAAGGCCGGGTCCGAGTCCGGAGCCCGGTACTTCTTCTGCAGTCTGGAAGGCGCCGCCTTAGTCACTGCTGGCGTGAGGAAAAGATCCATGGCCGGTTCCTCCAGCCCCGGCACCAGTGGCAGTAACGGCCGAGACAAATGCTTCTGGTGGAGCGTCTCGAAGATGACCGATGTCTTGGGAGTGGGAACCGTCAAAGTAATGCCCAATTTCGCCGCACCACGTAACAACACGTCCTGGAAGGACACCAGATCATCGATCGGTGAAACCCTCATGTCCGGCGAATCCGACAAGGTCGGGGAGTAGTCCCTGGTCCCAGACGACCGGGTCCGTGAATCAATCAATCAATCAATCAGAGCATTTATATAGCGCACTACTCACCCGGAGGGTCTCAAGGCGCTGGGGGGAGGGGGTCCGCTACTACTCGAACAGCCAGGTCTTGAGCTGCTTCCTGAAGGCGAGGTGGTCCTGGGTCAGGCGAAGGTGGGTCGGAAGGGAGTTCCAAGTCTTGGCGGCCAGGTAGGAGAAGGACCTTCCTCCTGTGGTGGCTCTTCGGATGCGGGGGACGGCGGTGAGGGCGTGGCTGGTCGATCGCAGCTGGCATTTGGGAGCGTAGAAGTTGAGGCGGCTGTTGAGGTATCCTGGTCCTCGGTTGTGTAGGGCTTTGTGTGCGTGGGTGAGGAGCCGGAAGGTGATTCTCTTGTTGACCGGGAGCCAGTGCAGGTCTCTCAGGTGTCCGGAGATGTGGCTGCGGCGGGGGATGTCCAGGATGAGTCGTGCTGAGGTGTTCTGGATCCGCTGGAGTCTTTTCTGGAGTTTGGCGGTGGTTCCGGCGTAGAGGGAGTTGCCGTAGTCCAGACGGCTGGTGATGAGGGCCTGGGTGACCGTCTTCCTGGTCTCGGTGGGGATCCATCGGAAGATCTTTCGAAGCATGCGCAGGATGTTGAAGCATGACGAGGAGACGGCGTTGACTTGTCTGGTCATGGAGAGGGAGGAGTCCAGGATGAAGCCCAGGTTGCGTGCGTGGTCTGTTGGTTTGGGTGCGCTGCCCAGGGCGGGGGGCCACCAGGAGTCGTCCCAGGCGGAGGGTGAGGATCCCAGGATGAGGACTTCCGTCTTGTCTGAGTTCAGTTTCAGGCGGCTGTTCGACATCCATTTGGCTACGTCTGTCATCCCTTCGTGTAGGTTGGCTCTGGCGGTGGCGGGGTCGTTGGTGAGGGAGAGGATCAGCTGGGTGTCGTCGGCGTGTCTCCTGTGGCGCCTTCTAGATCGTGTGAAAGACCTGTGACGCGAACGTTCCCTTCTCCTGGGGCAGGAGCGCGACCTCCCAGCACGTGGGCGCTCCACCGGTTTCCGTGGAGGCGTCTTCCGTGGCCCATCCTGGGGCTTCGGAGTAGGCGTACCCTTAGGAGGTGTCGGCAGCAGCAGAGGCAGCGACATCGCTCTCGGTGGCTTATGAGGAGGAACCGGCGGCAGAGGTTGCCCCGCAGGAGGCAGCGGAGGAAGGGAAGGGAGCGGCAGATTAGCCGGAAGGGTCTCCTTCGGTAGAGGTGGAGGGTTCGCAGGCCTTGGCGGTGTATAGACCACCAAGTACACCGTGCCCGTTGACTTCTTCGAGGGAGGGGCCCGTGATCCAGACCCTCCAGAGCGTGAGCGACGTCTCCGACGTCCTTCACCAGATCTAGCGTGACTTTTGGCACCAGAATCCCTCCTGCGCCGCTTAGAAGAGGTTGAGATCCTCGGTGACGCTGATCTCTTCCTACTCGACGTCGAGCGTCGTTTCTCAGGCGTGGAACGGCGATCCCTCGACTCCGGCATCGAACGCCGTCTCCTCGACGTCGAGTGCTTCTTCCTCGACGTCGAGTGCTTCTTCCTCGACGTCGAGTGCTTCTTCCTCGACGACGATCGTCGCCCCCTCGACGACGAACGTTCAGACCTCGCCGGCGAGCGTCGACTCTTCCTCACAGTCCTCGATGTCGAGGATCCCCTCGACGGCGATCTGCTTGACGGCGACCGGCGGTGTCGCTTCGACGGCGAGCGCCGGTGCCTCCTCCGTCGACGGCGATGCCTCGACTCCGACGTCGTCGGCGGTGATCTCGACGGCGGCCTACCCAGGCCTCTCGACGTCGATCTTCCACGCTGTCTCAACCCGGAGCCCCGGGGAGAAGGGGAACATACCGTCGTCATCCCTTTCGACGTCGTCGTCGATGCTATCGATGTCGACGGAGACCGGGACCTTTTGCTGGTCTTCCTGCCTCTGGGGAGCCCCCCAGAGGCCTCAGCAGGGGCAGAGGGAGCCTTCCCAGCCTGCCCAGACCCACCTGCAGCCTGCAGTCGCCTCTCTTCCAGGCCTTGAAGCCTAATCTTCAGCCTGTCCCTCAGGGTCCTTGTAGAAAAGGTCTGGCAGATGTCACAATCTTCAGGGACATGCTCTTCAGGGAGGCAAAGAATGCAGACGTCGTGTGGATCACTCTTGGCCTTCTTCCTTCCACATGCTGGGCACTTGTCGAATAAAGCAGGCATTTTAGATCCCTAAAAGCCTGAACAAACACACAGAAGTGAAAAGGAAGTACCAAGAATCAATTGAGAACACTTTTAAATCCAAAAAGTGAACAAAAACTCCAATAAACCCTTGAAAAGCGAGAGCTCAATGCACCAGGGTCCTGTAAGCAGGAGCCGGAAAAAAGAACTGAAAGTAAGTTGGACCTGCTATGCATTCTGGGATACTGGGAGAAAGTTCTGGAAGGTTCTCTTAAAGGCACAGTATCCTATTTAAGCCACATAATGGCAGCCTATGGGGCTTGTCTGTCCATGCCTTCCTCTCTATCATCTCTGAAGGGTTTTGCAGTTAAAGCAAGGGAAATCTGGACAGGCTTTGCTGTTTGTGGATTTTTGGTGGAATTTTCTAGTTGAAGTACTGGACAGTGTAGCCTGTGGATATAGGCTGCATTATTTGTCTTTAAATTTTTTCTTAAGTGTCTTTGCAGTTCTGCAATTTTCTGACAACTTAAGAGATTATTTTTGATTGCCGGGGTCCTCGCACATGGGCGGGACTATTCACTAGATTATGACTATACACAGAGATCCCCTACTACAGAACAAGATATTGATACACGTCCCTCTCGATCTTTTCAGACTTCCTCACAGAAATCGGAAAGAAGAGGACGGTCAGAACACAAGGACGAGCACGTCAAGTCCAAAGACAAGGAACCTGCTCATTAAAGTAAAAAATTACAATTTCCAAGAAAGAAGGTAGCGAGTATTAAAATAAAACATGCCGAGGATACTGAGGACACAACGGAGAGTGGGCCCAGACAGTGCTAGACAGCGGAGCAGAAGTAACCATAGATCGCAAGATCCTGATGAATCTTCTGGAGACAGTGGACACGAATGAATACATTCCAGTGGAAACTGCAGGCACCAGAGTTAGCAAACCCCATAAATTATACGAGATAACATTGCGTATAGAGGGGGACAAAACTAGGAAAATAAGGGGTCTCTTTTGGGATAACTTATCTAAAGGCTATGATATCCTGTTAGCTGAAAAAGACTGGCCACCAGAGTTTGTCAGGGAGTGCCCTCATGACGAAGAAATGATTACACCTGCCTTCTCATATCATATTCCAATTCATAAAAAATACACATTTGCAAGAAAATGGGCAGTGGCCCAAGCTCCTGCATTATATAAAAATCATGTAGGATGGGATGAGGATTCTCCTCCCCACAAAATCCAGTTAAAAAATCAACCTACTGCACAAAGGCAGTATCCAGTTAAACAAGAAGCTAAAAAGCAAGTCAGGGAGATCTTAGATCAACTTGAATATCAGGGGGTGATTGAACATGCACCTCACAAATGAACAATCCTTTGTTTCCTGTCTCCAAGCCAGACGATTCATATCGTCTAGTTTTGGACTACAGACACTTAAACTCCTGTTGCAAAACATTTGCAGTACAAAACTCACACAGTGCAGCACTAATGAATAACATAGTGCGCAAAAAATATAAAACAACATTAGATATCTCCAATGGATTCTTTTGTCAGAACATTGCACATGAAAGCAGGTATTTGACCGCTTTCTCAACAATAGGGTTGCAAAAACAATTCTGTCGACTCCCACAGGGATTCAAGAATAGCCCAGGATTATTCTCAGAAAGAGTAACAGAGTTACTACAAATATATGATGATGAGGCATTATCTTATGTCGATGACATCTATCTCACAGACGATGACCTGGAGACACATTTGAAAAGAGTGAACACCATAATACTTGGGTTTGCAGCTGAAGGGTACACATTCAACTTTAAAAAGTCACAAATTGCTCACCTAACTGTCCTGTTTTTAGGATATGAATTATCAAGTGAAGGCAAAAGCCTAGCAGACAATTTCTTAGAGAAATGTGCTGTACTCCAAGCACTAAAAACGCTGAAGAATTTACAATCAATACTAGGTTTTCTGAATTTCGGAAGAACATACTTTCTAAATTATGCAGAGAGGGTTAAACCTCTCTATGAATTAATAAAACCTTATTACAAACAAACCAATTGAACTCAGAAACACACAGAAATTTTAAGATCATTACAAACAGATATGTTAACTAAAACAAAACTGCAAACACGCGAAAACATAGGCAACCTTGTAATCCGAGTCATCCCAGGAAGATGCGGATTCACGTACCTGACCTCTAATGAGGGAGAAACGGTACCAATAGCTTACAAATCACATTTGTACACACAAGCTGAAATGAAGTTCAGTTCTACTGAAAAAATTCTAACTGCGGTTCAAACTGCTGTAGCAAAAGAAAGAGCCCTAACTCAAGGCAAAAGGATATCTGTTTTAACAGCAGAATCAGCGCTTGAGGCACTAACTAGTCCACGCAATCTGAAAACTGTGGCATTAGATCCAAAAGGGATACAATGGGAAAATTCTCTTGCTGCAGAATAAGTGAAACACTATTTTGACCCGAAAATGAAAAAACTAGAAAATCTAGAATACGAACGTGAATACCCTCTGTCAATCGAAATTTTGCCTCTAGAACAGTACAGCTGTGTAATCTACATGGATAGATTTGCACAACACTACAATGTGGATAAAAAATCCTACAATGCAGCGTGCGCGATTGTTAAAGGTCGCTGGCGCTTTGGTAAATTCATACCGATAATCACCAAAACTGAATCACTCAGAAACTGTACAGCTCAGCGAGCTGAAATAAGATCTTTAAAGATGACGCTTGTAAATGCCGATCGCGAATTCCCCACACTAATAGTGTGCGATTCGCATTACTGCGTCCAGTCTTACAATAATGACATGCAGACATGGATCAAAAACGGTTACAAAGATGACACTGGTGCCACAATCAAGCATAAAGCGCTTTGGGAATAAGTAGTTCTTTTGCAGAAAGAACTACGAAAGACTCACGTGATACATACACTGAGTCATCAACGTGATGGCGTTCACGTTGCAGGGAATTCATTGGCTAACAGAGCCACAGCTGCAGCGGTTCAACCGGCTTCCGTAGTCACAAAAAAGCGTACTAAAAAACAAATAGACGGAGAAACCATGCTGGGGGTAAAAGCGTCTTTAAAAGGCGACTATGCAGCATTACCTCTCGGCTATCCACTCAATAATACATACATAATTGGTGCAAACTCCGTTCCTTTTGCTCAAATCCCTGGAGTGGGGGATAGAGTAATTCCAAACACGAACCGGAGAATCTGCTTGATTGAAGATGCACACATGGGATTGGGTCTTAGGCACCAAGAGATCGCGAAATTTCTAAAAGAATTACAATCAGAATACTGGTGGCCGGGGATGAGCCTGCCAAATTACAAATTTGCAAAGGGTTGTCCAGACTGCAACAGAGATCGCAGTTGTGAACCGGACCAGACTACTGCCAGGACACCCTTATTAGAAAGCATAAGGCTATCTATACGCAGAAATCCAGCAGGAGAAATGTGTTCCTATAATTATTAGGACTAGATTCACTTAAGATGTAGACCCCAGCGCTCGGCTGATGCCAGAACTGTTATAAAAGATTTGCGAGTCTTTATCGGCACATACGCAATTGGCATGCTACATTCTGACCAGGGTCCTGCGTTTAGCTCTCGAGCTTACAAAGAGGCCATGGCCAGCATGGGCATTGCATTGCACTACTCTTCTCCCTTCCATCCTGAGGGAAATGCGGTAGTGGAAAGAAAAAACCCGTGACATAAAGCAATCTATAACGGCAAGGGTATTAGGTTTGGGTGATGGGTGGGTCAAACATTTAACAAGTGTCCAACATAGTCTCATCAATCTGCCAAGAAATTCTCTAAAAGGTATCACTCCGTACGAACTATTGTTCGGTACTAGAATGCACATCCAGGACTTAGATAGTCAGACTTCAGTGGTGAATAAAAAATCCTTTGATATCAAAGATCGTTTGGCTATCTTACAGGACTTAAATGAAACAAGAAGAAGTCTGAGTAATATAAAGTTAAAGCCAACAGCCACTGAAGAGAAACCACCTGTCCCAGCAAGACCTGTCTGGATTCCAAAGATTGGGGATCTGGTCAGAGAGAAAGATCGCGGTGAAGAAGGAATTTGGGCCTGCTTACAGAAAAGCAGTACCTGTCTTAGCTGTCAGCGGAACAAGATCAGTAGTACTACCGCCCCTTGCTGGTAAAAAGGAGAACCGAGTTGTATCCATCGACCTGGTAAAACCACAATCATGTGGCCAATAATAAGTCGTAGGCCCAGTGGACTCCCAAGAAGTAGCAGAAGACCAAATCTTGCTACAATCCAAGAGGTTCAAACTGAAAGACTAATCACATTTGATAAACCTGCAGTGAATAAAAAAGGACTATGCAACAAAGCCATGGAACTTGTGCCTCTTGAAACCCAAATTGCAACAGTTCGTCAAGAAACACCAGTCTACAATGATGTAGCTTCAGACTATACTAATGTGACAGAAGATTCAAAGACAAAAGAAAATCCGGAAGCAATTCCAACAATTGACAGAACTGGATCTGGCTACTTCATCAATTTCAATGACTTTTCTGATGATCCAAGCGAGCATGAAGAAACGCCAGCAACAAAAACGTTCAAAGAAAAAATGACTGAACTCTTTCATCGACTAAAAGAAATTTTGGATTGTGTTAGGTGTACTCTTCCTCTTACTTTGGCTCATCATGGTTCTAGGTTTTGGAAAATTAATTGAAGGAAATATAGTACAATGGACATAGCAAGTCATAACATCAACTTTGTCCTAAAGCCTCACAAATCCTCACACATCGAGAAAAGAGAACTGTCATCAGTGAACATTGCAGCCAATCCAATACCCGGTGGGGTAGCATGGGCCAAAACTGATTATGACATTTATGGCCCGATTGAGCTCCTGAAATATCTACATCAATTTAAGGTTTCATTAAGTGTCTTTGTAAAACCAAGCACTTTCTCTGATGATTGGGACTTTGAAAATATTAATAATATGATGTCAGATTTAGTAATGTCAGCAAAATTCACAGAACAAGATTATTTGCAGGGTTCAGCAAAATATGAAGAAATGTACTGCTATAATCATTATGGTCATCACTATTTGCATAAATCTGCTAATCCTAGAAATGTTTTTAATTATAACCAATGGGAACATTGTGCAACTCCGCCAAAAGGCAGCTCGAAAACATTTTATGAGAAATTCCCATACTTCTCAGGGTTTAACACAACTGCTCCAGAAACGTTTTATTTCAAAATGTCAAATAAGACAGGATTGAAAACAATGTTGACAAATACTAAATTGATTTATTCTGAAAATTTTTATGACAAAATGTCTACATTTGGTTTTGAATTTTGGAAAAACAACATTGAAACAAAAACCATCTGGGGTTCAAAAGACTGGAAGCATTATTTAGAGCCTGTATGATCCCAGAACAGTTGATATTCCTGAATGACACCATTCAGCAAACAACCTGCCTTGGTTTAGCCAAGATAAAAGATTTAAATAAACTATCTATTCCGAAGCCCATACCTGATAGTAATAGCACTATAGATGAGGAAATAGTCGTATCCCATATTTACACCAAAACAGAACAAATCCTGATTGGAAAAAATGGTTGATCTGGCCCCCAGACACAAATAACTGTCAAGATAGATTCCTGAACAAAATACAGGGGTTCAAACAGACCAGGCCAGACCCAAGATACTCCCAGAGACAACATTATGGGATAGTTACAACATACAGTGTAGGGAAACTATGCCTCGAATGGCTACAAAAATCCACACTGGCTGAAATTAAGCAACACTTATCTTTACTTAAAGACGGTGCTGACTTGCGTGATTTCATACTGGGACCACGCAAACAGCGTCAAAAACATTTCATATACGCCGGTATATACGCTGCTTACAACGAAGCTTGGAAAGTAACACAAATTGAAACTGCAGAAAAAATACGAGAAATTGATCGTATAAATTTGGAAAAATCACTTTCTGTAGTGGACAATGGGTTAACGACTCTGTCCTCCAGAATATATTCACTGGACAGCATTGTATCATCTGCTATTGATATAATAGAGCAGGACTTACTAATGTTACAACATGGTCAGTCTCAATTGCGTTCTATTGTACAACTTGGCTGGACGTTGCAAAACCTGCGTTCAGGCTACGTACCATGGTGTCTAATCAACATAACGTCATTATTTTCTATCTTTAACCTTACTGATAAACAAATCAGTTTGGCACAAAAAGGAGCAGACTATACGATTCTGAGCATTGAAAAACTTGAGAGATTACCATTGACAATGTCAGAGAGACCTGTCATTGAATGGATAATACACGGAACAATTACAATTCCGATAACAACTTTCCAGTTTAAGTATTGCCAAAAATATATACCAGCAGGCCTGTATGAAAGGTTGGGTAAAGGATACATCAAGTCAACATGGAATTTACCTTATACACACAATTGTTATAGTGAAAAAAAGGAGGTATTTCTTAGTGGTAATAATTGTAAAAGATCACTAAGCGGTACACTTCTGTGTCAAGGTATTAACTTACATGGAGCCTGCGAAGGTTCATCAAATAACCTTTCATGTCACCTGCCTGGCACTTCTGCGACACAGATAGAGCCATTTTTCAGACAGCGTTCCAACGGCAGCTACGTTCTAATAAGTAACCACAGCTGTTGTGGCATGGTGCCAGGAAAAGCCTATCTCGTGAGCGTTACTTCCATGGTCACTTGCTGTATGCAAGTATTGTATATAAAAACAGCAATCCAGACATGGAGGCGGCAATATGGCCTTCTTTGAATATCTCTTCTATTTGAATTGATACTTTAAGCAGAATGAAGTCTATTATTTTACAGACAACTGTGCCTTTAACCTCGTCCAAAGAGACGTATGATCTGCAAGTTGCAAGGACCACGGCAGAGATACATTCCCTATTATCAACAAATTGCCCCGTGCATTTCGTAGAAATGTTAGGTCAAATCTTAAACGTGTCTGATACCAGTGGCATCGCACATGTATTTAAGACAATTTTTTCGGGACTGTTAGCACCCTTTGAAACAGTTCTGGGCATTTTTCCGAATTTTGTCCATTCCCTTTTCGGCGGCCTGCCTCTTCTTTTAGGACTCGTAACAGGAATTTTATTTTTGATCCTTCTGCTCCGATATGGCAAGCCAAGCCACAGACAAAGCTCCAGCTACGATGGAAGAAACCATCCTAGCAATACGCTACCGAGACCGAATCACTAAAGTCATCGGATTAGCACGGCTGAGAGATCTGAATACAACATGGTTTGTTTCATTCAGACCCATCTGGCAGAATTGCATATTATCTGTTCTTCGATGTCTGCTATGCGGAGAAGAATGCGTGTTGGACGTCTGTCTTACACTACCATCAGCAGTACCAATGGATATCGATACTTTGCTACGTCCTGTAACGACTCATGCATCGTGTTGTCCCCAGCGGCTACCTATTCTGATGACGGCATTCGTTGAGACTTCACCATTACGAATAGGTGGCGGTGAAGTACGAGAGGAAAGTAGCACCAAACAGGTACAACCTTCTGTGAGCATTGCTGATCCAGACATCGATGATAGCAATCATTCTCACATGTGCACAATTTCAACTTTTTCGAACTTGGTCGAACTTTCACCTGATGTTGTAGACCAATTTTTTGCAAGCCTGTCTGAAATGATGTTCTCCCCTGAACGAGAATAACTTTTTAAAAACAACGAGCACACAGCGTTCCCTGAACTCTGAATTCGGTCTTCAGTATTTGATAAACAAAACTACTGAAAACATTTGGAACTATTTTTTTCCCTGAAAGAGAAATTATTTTTTTCACTTCCAAAATATTTACCTTTTTCTGGCACATGGTACTCTGCTTAAAGTAGAACTATTCTTAGAGAACAGAGCTTCTATTTTTAGAGACACTAGAGACAATATTTTACCTCAACCTCTAGCACATGTACAGTATTGTATAAATATGTGATGAAATGGTCTCGACCTTCTTTTCTGTATACAGAGCCATTTCATGTGTAATTTTCGCAATTCATTCAGCTAATATTTATATATGCATTTCCTGAATGATAACACTGCTTGAAAAACGTACAGTATAAATACTCATTTTCGTGTATATACCATATACCATTTCAAATGCAATTTATGTATTTTGGGGTGGGTTGGAAAACACATGCATCGTTATATGTTTAGTATTGCTTAGTATTTAGTAATGATGGACATTAAACATGGAGTGGGTGTTGTGAATCTATCTAGGATCCTAATCAAGATATCCCCGATTCATGCCCTTATATGGTTATAACAAAACATATCCTTATAAAGGCATAGGAATCATGTCCATATCTAGTCATAGCCCTTGCAGTCCAAATACGGCAAGGCTACTCCCATAGACTCCTAGAAAGTACAACACGTTCTTTAAACAAACCAAGCCTCCAGCAGCCCGGAACATCCCCCTGCTTTTGTTTTGATTTGCACAAGAACTCCTGGAGTCCAGAAAGAACTGTTAGTTCTTAGTGACGTCTTATGTCCAACCTTACGTCAAACTCGGCACCTGTCAGGTATAAATATACCAACAGTTGCCTTAAGCAAACACACGGTGGTTTGGAGCAGAGCGGCTATCTACTTGCCCGACGCCCAGCTGATGCGAGTGCCGAAGGAAGCCGACCCTCCATTTGACACACAGAGAGACGCTGTCTTTTCTCAAGCCGAGAAATCCAGCTCCGGTGTTTCCAGTCACCCTTGCGGGTTGCTGGGAGATCGAGTCCTGAGAGAGAGATACAAGACCTCCTACATTCTATTACCAAGGTACGGAGCTGACTAAACCCTTAAGAGAATTCTTGATTCAGATTCTTGGCAAAAAACCAACTTAACTTAAACTGCAACTTACTTACTTCTTCCCATGTATTAGGCTTAGGTACACCGGGGTAGGCGTATCTTAGAAGCACCAGTTGAGTACATTAGTCAATGTTTTTATGTATGTATATATTTTATCCATTTTAAAGTATCATATGGCTAAGAATCCATATCAATGCTTTTACAGTATTATTTCATAATACTCCTTTTACTGTACGCACTTTACTTTATGATAAGTATTGCAATTGTGGCGATTCATTTCTCTTGCATGAGAAAGAAGACTGCTCAATAAATAACACCTTTTATTGAAAACGCCCATCTCTCTATTTCTCTGCACTCCTGGTGAAATTAAGCATGCACGATTGACTGTGTGAAATAACTGTCTATTGTTTTCACACGACTCTAGAGATATACTCTTTATTCTGAGGGAGCAAAGTAGTCATGTTTATGCGGTTGTCAGAAACTAATCCCTTCTTGTCTATTCAGGAAAGTTAACCCCTTCCTGTTCACTCGAGAAAGTTTCTAGTGACCTCTGAGCTAGCTGGCAAAACTAATTAAGTCTAACATAGTCAGTAGAGACCTAGATGACCTCAGTCCTACGTCTAAACTACTGTTTATGTTATTCCAATGCGCAGAGCCTATTGGGAATATAGGAACTACACTACACTATCCCTAAAGTGCTCCAGCACTTAGTCCACCTTCTCGCCAAAAAGATGAGAGCCATCAAAGGGCATGTCCAAAAGCCAGGCTTGGACATCCCCTGAAACGCCAGTGGTTCTCAGCCAGGCGTAGGGCCAGTAGGGCCACCAATGAGGAAACTGCTCTACACAGCATGTTGGTTGTGTCTAGTCCACATCGTATGGTGAACTTTGATGCATCTCACCCATCAGCAATAGCTTGGGAGAGTATAGTCAGGCCTCCTCCGAAACAATAGGCAGTACTTGTACAACCGAATCCCAGTTCGTGTGGAAATATCGGCCCATAAGGCTGGCAGATGAGGACATCATTTTGCCAAAGGGATCAAGCTTCCTGGATTCCCTATCCGGTGGAATGGTAGGAAGCGCTCCAGGGTTGACCCTAGAGGTGGAGTTCGTTCGGGGGAGGGGGGTTGACTCCTGGTTGAAGCACCTCTGTCAAGACATTTGTCTTGACTGCCACTAAGGGCAACTGAAGGTACCTACGCATAGCGAATTAGATATCCTTCTCCATAGCCACGGTAGAAGAGACCAAGCCAGTTTCTTTTAAGGTGGCTAACTCACTAGATCTATCACTTCTACATAACATTTGTCCTCAGAATCATCTGGGGGTTCTAGTATCTATAAGGACCACTCCCATACATCTCCCTCTTGAGGCCTGAAGAAAAAAGGCACTAACTTCAATATGAAGGGCATGGTCCCAGTCAACACCCGTCTGGCTCCATGTCAGAGTCAGGAATGACAATTGGGAATCAACGGCGTTAGCACTGGAACAGGTTCCAAAGAAGGTCTTAGTCTCGCAGGCGGCTCCGTTCCAGATCCAAACACCGGATTCAAAGGGATCCAAGGGTTAACCTACCAGTGAGGATCCAGTGGGGGCCCTTCCTGAGCCTGTGGGCCCGAAAGCAGCTCAAGCTGCCCAAATATGAGGTGCAAAGACGTATGAAATTCTTTCAGATGGGCGGGGGTCGCTTTGGCTCCGGGAAAGTCAGGGAAGTG
This sequence comes from Lissotriton helveticus, assembly GCF_964261635.1. Classification (NCBI taxonomy): domain Eukaryota; kingdom Metazoa; phylum Chordata; class Amphibia; order Caudata; family Salamandridae; genus Lissotriton; species Lissotriton helveticus. Next base: position 600,202,282 of record NC_136068.1, on the reverse strand, counting down.
TGGATTAGGTCCTGACTCAGGCTATTCTAAAGTGCGAGGCTTGGAGTGCCAACGTTCCCTTGCCTCATCACAAACACTTTGATGGGAGCAGTTAAGTCAAATACCTCTTTGACTTATTTGAATTATTTTTGTTGGTGGGGCTTACATGAGGCCTTCAAATGAGGCGATGACCGCCAGGTGTTACTCTGCGAATGGTCCAAGGACCTTCTGCACGACCAGGATCCTGAGCATGTGAGGTTGTCCGATGTTTGGCAGTGAGGAGCTTGAGGGAATGCTCCCTCAGAGCCTTCAGGTGCATGTTGCGGCAATCCTTGCAGTCTTGGAGTTGTGGTCCCTCTCCAAGCACCACAGACAAACCAAGTCTGGGTCTGTCACAGACATCTACCTGTGACAGGCACCACATGGTTTGAAACCAGCAAGTTTCTATGGGGACATCATGTCACAGCAGGAGAAAAAAAGTCTTGATAAAGGCTTCAACAAAAAGTCGAGAAAAAAACTTTCAAAAAATAACTGAGTGTAGCTCTTCATGGATTGGAGCTATCTGGCGTGGAAAGGGAAGAACTGACATCAGTACACCGGGGTGGTGCATATATAAGTACCTCACACCTCATTTCCAGCGCGGATGACGCCGACGACACCAACATGGAGCCGAACAACGACACCTACTGGCGCACAGGGGTACTCCTTGAAAACTTCTGGGTCCAGTCTGATGCCTAGGGCATATTCTAAGTTAACGAATCTGCAGCTAGAAATCTCCATCACATGTTGACTGCTTTCTGGAACTGCCTTGAGGGCGGGATCAAGTTTGAGCCAGCAACTTGGACCAAAAGCATGACTTACGCAAAAGCTGTATCTTCTTCTTATGTTCCACGATGTACAACTTTGCTTATATGTCCATCATCAACTTCTGGTGCATAAGAGAGAATTTATTGCATGACTTTAAGTTGTGGCCCGAACCCAGGTGCCTCAGACATACCTTATGAGGGTTTATCGCTGACATTTATTTTATATAGTCAGCATTGTTTAAAAACAGAAGTTTTAGGAGGAGACATAGTTCTCTAGCACACTACTTGTTTTAAAAATCACCATAACACCAATGAAATTAGGAGTAGATGCGGCTCCTCTCTCTTTTGATGTACATATAGCCACAAATATTATTGCTGTAGCATTGATATTGTAGCGTGAATGCTGGAATAAGAAGATGTCAATCTTTCATGAGATACATTTATATGGTCTAGCCTAACTGTTTCAGTAGAAAAGTGCCTATCCCCAATCCCAATATAAAAAATCATAAATAAATGGAATTGTCATTTACAATGCCAATAGCTTAATCGCTCGCAAATGCATGACCTATTGCATTTACTCCCACACAGAGCCCCACACACACAGACAGAACCCCCCCCACACACACACAGAGCCCCCCCACACACACACAGACCCTCACACACACAGAGAGCCCACACACACAGAGCCCACACACACACAGAGCCCCCACACACACAGAGCCCACACACACACACAGCCCCCACACACACACACAGCCCACACACACACAGAGCCACACACACACAGAGCCACACACACACACAGAGCCACACACACACAGAGCCACACACACACAGAGCCACACACACAGAGCCACACACACACAGAGCCACACACACGCACATAGCCACACACACACAGAGCCACACACACACACAGCCACACAGAGCCACACACACACAGCCACACACACACAGCCACACACACACACACAGCCACACACACACACAGCCACACACACACAGCCACACACACACACAGCCACACACACATACACACAGCCACACACACACTCACAGCCACACACACAGCCACACACACACACAGCCACAGACACACACCGCCACACACACACCCAGCCACACATACACAGATCCACACACACACAGTCACACAGAGCCACACACACACCCAGAGCCACACACACACCCAGAGCCACACACACACTCAGAGCCACATACACACACAGGAGAGCAAGCACAGCGAGGGGGCAGGAGAGCAAGCACAGCCAGGGGGCAGGAGAACAAGCACAGTGAGGGGGCAGGAGAACCAGGGGGCAGGGGAGCAAGCACAGCCAGGGGGCAGGGGAGCAAGCACAGCAAAGGGGGCAGGGGAGCAAGCACAGCGAGGGGGCAGGGAAGCAAGCACAATGAGGGGGCAGGGAAGCAAGCACAGCGAGGGGACAGGGAAGCAAGCACAGCTAGGGGAGCAAGCACAGCCAGGGAAGCAAGCACAGCCAGGGGGCAGGGAAGAAAGCACAGCGAGGGGGCAGGGGAAGCAAGCACAGCCAGGGGCTACTTTATCCCATATATTATGCTATATTTTAGTATGTTATGTTATACAGGTTTACATAGGGCACTTTCTTCCTTTGCTAGGACGTGGGTGACGTCTTTCACTGTAAAGGAACTTTAACACCAGATCTGTGATGCAGAAACCGGTGCTATGTATGGCAGGGCTAGGCTTTAGCCACGTAGATATAGAAACGAAAGGCGAAAACAAAGATGACGTGATCAGGCGCGTCACTCTCTTCCACGGGTCCGTGGGCTCGGTGTCCCGTGGGAGGTGGCAGGATGGATTTCCAAGAGGAAGAAGCTATTTTGGAAACTCGAGCAATGAACAAATTGACTTTAATTACCCCCTCCCGTGCTTGTTACATATTTCCACTTTCGGATGATTCAAAATAATTACAAGTTAGCCTCAACGGTCCGTCCACGCCCCTCGGGTCAATGCCCATCCACTCAATTGTTTTCAATAATATTTACCTGTGTCTGCAGAGTTATGCTAGCCACAGATTTTAAGCAGAAATCGCTTTCAATTTCTGATCTGAAATCACATAAGAATGTTAGAGACACCTAAAGAAGGCATTCCTCACACTTACAGCCTAAGACCTAAACCCTTCCCAATGAAGGGGACTCTAAATGTAAAACATGGAATTAACCAGCATCGAGAGAGTGAGACAGCGAGAGTGAAACGGGAGGGATCGAGTCAGTCGGTGGCGTTTCACCAACTGAAGGGAGTTCAACAGTTCAGGGTTGGCAAATATTTAGACACCCTCTGCTACTGTATTCGGTGATAAGTCAGAGTAAACACTGAAAACAAATCTACTGGAAATCAAACAAGAGCGACAGCGCGCTGCCTCTGTAAATAAACAGTGTGAAACCAAGTCCGGGCCAAAATGAAACACCTAGGTGTTACTTTCTGCTTGTGACGGTCTGCTGCTGTGTTTTAATTGAGCCGATTTCATTCGGTATTTCGCACTGCTATGTGAGGTTGTTTTTCTTTCATTATTTACAAAATCCATTCTGCACCTGCAGGAGAGCTCTACATGTAATCTCTGCAAGGATGAAAATGTGTCTTTGTCTTGCTCGGGGGTTGTTCAGTCAGTTGAATTGCACTCGTTAAATCATGTTAATTCAACTAATAAACCAATATGTGCAAACAAAGTCCCTTCGGCTGACATTTTCAGGAGAAAGGAGGTGAATATCCAAGGTGTTGCCTGGTGACAGAGTCACACCGCAAGCCCTTAGCACATTTAAACATCTGATTACAACAAACAGCAGAACCTAACAACATTGGATTTTCACAAGTAGAAATATGAAAAGGACTGCGGTCGGAGGATGAATTCGAGGCTTCCGTGCCAGGGCTGCAGCTGCCTGTCAGAGACGCGCAGCATGCCACTGGGAAAGAGACTTTTTCAGGATCGTTGGCACACGCCAGCAGCCGGATTCCAGGCAGATCTCTTTCCATAGCACTGCATTTCCTGAGGGCAGTTTCTGGGATGGAGAGATAGGAAATCCCCCGCCTCCCCCACATGACCCCCACACACACCCCTCCTACGGCGAGGGATTCTGCTTCCCAACACGGGAGACAACCCCACGGAGCAATGGGCTCAGGCAGCGATAAAAACAAACGTACCTCTCCTTCTCAGAGTCCACAGCGTCGGCTCGGGTGTACCCGTTTCGCGGGGCCGGATGCGGTCCCGGCTGCGCCAGGATAGGAAGGGGGTGAAGCGATCCCTGGAGGCGCTGTACTGCAACATCCTCAGTTACCTCTCGCCGGAGGAGAACCTGCTGCCGGTAACCACGCGAGCCCGAGGGAGGTGGTGCAGGGGGGAGCAGGGGAAACTGCACCGCAGCATCCTCAAATACCTCTCGCCGGAGGAGAACCTGCTGCCGGTAAGCACTCGAGCCTGAGGGAGCGGCAGGGTGGAGCAGGGGGGGCAGGGTGAAGCTGCTCTTCACCCTACTATAATTACAAAAAGGGGGTGGTGATGGACAGAGTATCTGAGTTAATCAGAACACTTCTACCCAGTCAACAGATCAGGGCTTGATCCATCACCGTTTTTTAGCTCACTGCACCATCCCAGTTCAGAACCTGGCTATATGCAAATTAGTCTGTCCCTGGCCCAGTGCATCATGGGAACAGGGCAGACCAAACTACCAAGCCAATTCTTCACTGGAAAGGAAACAAGCTTCCGGGGACCGGTTTCTGGCATTACAGCCGTCTTCGGCCCGGCTTGCTTGAATCCTGATGGTGCAATGAGCAAGGGACTCATGTCTGAGCATACCCTTCCACACTCATGGTGGCCAAAATAATTACAAAAAGGGGATGGTGATGGACAAAGTATCTGAGTTAATCAGAACACTTCTACCCAGTCAACAGATCAGGGCTTGATCCATCACCGTTTTTTAGCTCACTGCACCATCCCAGTTCAGAACCTGGCTATATGCAAATTAGTCTGTCCCTGGCCCAGTGCATCATGGGAACAGGGCAGAGCAAACTACCAAGCCAATTCTTCACTGGAAAAGAAACAAGCTTCCGGGGACCGGTTTCTGGCATTACAGCCGTCTTCGGCCCGGCTTGCTTGAATCCTGATGGTGCAATGAGCAAGGGACTCATGCCTGAGCATACCCTTCCACACTCATGGTGGCCAAAATAATTACAAAAAGGGGGTGGTGATGGACAGAGTATCTGAGTTAATCAGAACACTTCTACCCAGTCAACAGATCAGGGCTTGATCCATCACCGTTTTTAGCTCACTGCACCATCCCAGTTCAGAACCTGGCTCTTCACCCTACGGCAAGGGATTTTGCTTCCCAACACAGGAGACAACGCCACGGAGCAATGGGCTTAGGCAGCGATATTCATTATTGTAAAATCGCAACGATAAAAAAAACAGTATTGACCGCCGATGGCACAGTCGGGCAGCAAGGCTGTGTGCGGCCGTTGGCTCCGCCGTCTCTTTCGGCCCCCGGACTCAGAGGAGCGCCGCTGGGCTAGGCTCCGATAGCGATCAGGAGTGAGGAGATGCCATTTTTTCCGTTTAGGAAGTCAGCCAATGGAGGAGAGATGGAGGAGAGAGGCGGGTTCAAGCCCTGTACTCAAAGACATTAAATCTCCGACCGGAGACTGCGCAAGCGCAGCCTTTAGGTCCTCGACCTAAAAATAGGAACATAGGGTCAGACGTACGACCATTACATTTTGCGCCTCACAGATTGCGACAAATTGCGCGTTGCAATTTGCGAGTCCCAAAATTAAATATCCCCTGGGGACCCCTTCCCATTTGCAAGTGCCTTACCACCCTTCTGGGAAGGGTGGTAAACTGTTAGTGTTGGCTCGCAAAATAGGGTTTGATTATTGGGCTGACCTATTCTGAGGTCGCAAAGGGGCCAAAATCCCATTTTGCGACCGCAAATAACGGTCTTACATCTGGCCCATTGTCTTTGGTAAGACTGTAGGAATATTTAGAGGATAAACTTCACTAGGGCTTATGACCCTCCTGTGTTGCCTCTATAGCCACCTGCATTGATCTTGGTTTGAGATTGAGTTACATCCACAGCTTTGCACATCTATACCACTGTCTTTGCAGCTAAGCTGCACTGTTCCTTATAGTGTGAATCCATTCCCTTTCATTCACCATTGATTGGTGTACATGAACCAAGGGAACGTTATCCTGTAAGACAGCCACCTTTCCCCAAAGCAATTTAGCTCTTATAGATTTACTTTTTGAATGTCTGGATCTGTTCAAGCATTAGTGGGGTAGATCAACATTGTAATCTTGTACACAGAAAGCAGAACCGGTCACATGATTGTGAGAACTAACAGATCAGATTTCTGATGGCCCAGAAGGACATGAATCACGTTTGTTTGTCTAATTGAATGGCCTGATGTTTTAGTATAAGTCTATCATGCCTTGAAATCACCATTTTGGAAAGCTCCCTGCACTACAACATCAGCTGCACAGTATTTATTTTTTAGAGCCAACCGCAGGCTATGTAGAGCCATCAGTTTAAAGCACACTTCTATACGTATGTATAGAGAATATGTAAGAAGCCTGCGGTATTTCCCGATAGTACTGTAAAATATGGTGTGTACTGAGTGTAGGATTGTCAACTGGCCAATGACAGATCAGGAGATACACTGTGTGATATGCCAAACAGGTTTATTAATGTTCATGCACAATTTAATTTCATTCATGGCTTATCCCCTGATCATGCAGGGCACCATTATCTTCATCATTGGGATTGTTGCTGCAGTCTTGTCTTTAAATCCAACTTCCTAAATCTCACACTCTGAGCGTGGGCTTCCTTCGGATGAACTTGTACCCTGTGCTTGAATGGTGTCTCACTCTTTGACCTACAGGATTATGGCTCCTCCTCCTCGGTTCTCACTCCCATTTTCTAATTTCTGGCAGGATCTAGCACCTTTCACCTGAAAAGAAGAAGGACCTATGGTAAGGGAGTGTGTTGCCCTGTAGCTAATCTCCGTCTCTGCTGATTGAAACCTGGCTTTTATGGTCGCAAGACCTGCCACCTTCCTTTCTATGTCCCTCCCCTTCCATTCTGATTCTTGTTTCTCCTTTCCCCTCCACTGTTGGTATTCCTCTCACTTGGATCTGCCTCCTATAGAACTCCAGGTCCTGCCCCACTTCTCACCAACAGTCCATGGCATTTTTGGCATTCTGATGTTTCTCTGCTGTAAGGATTATTCCTGCTCTGCGAAAGCTGCCTGTTCACCCTTCCCAGGTAAGTGAGTTTGCTATGCCCAGTCTGAAACAGGTTTTCTGGTGAAAAATAAAAATATTTTGTTTTGCCATGCTACAAATTAGTGTCCTCTTGTGTTGATGGTGACCTCTTATCTTCACACCATGGGTCCACCAACCAACCACATAGGTCCCTGTGGCGTACACTTCTCCCTCTGGACATTGTATTGTATTGTAATTGCATTTATATAGCGCTTACTACCCCTGATGAGGCGTCAAAGTGCTTTTATGGAATTGGTTCTTAAAAGGATCATACTCATATTTTATAACACTTAAATTATGAGTATAGGGCCATTGAATTAAATTCAGGTGTAATGCATGCAAATATAGGAGGCTTGATTTAGGAACTGTCTCTAATTTAGGCACAGGACAAACAACAATTTGCTCGCTCTGTACAAGAGGAATGTTTCTTCAGTATGGCCGTCTTCACCGACAGATGAATGTTCTCAATTGTAGCGAACCGTTCCTCTGCAGTTGGATACAAAAATGATTTATAAACTAAGAGGGTCACTTGTACCTCATTGTATATTACTGAAGTGCTAAGAACAAACTTAATTAGTAACATTTTGTTAGAGTTCCATGTCTAGATCTATTTCATTACTATCATGCCTGCTTGCAGTCCATTTAGAATAGATGTACGTGTATCAGTGTAATTCTTAGCTTCTCTTGCTCAGAATTGTATGACAAGTAGGGTCTTCCAAAATTTTAAAACTCCATAAGGCATGTCGTTTTTTCCATGTATTTAGAGGCTGCAAGGTAGCACATTTCTAGGAAATTTAGTGTCAACCCTTTGCCTTCTCTGCAAAGTTCATATCCTAAAAAGGTCACTTTAAGAAATGCTACCTTTGATTTATAAACATTTATTTTATATCTGTGTCGGGCCATATAATCACTATGCTGGCCACTTTTTCTAATTTCTCGTCACTGTCAATAAAATATATAGCATTAATATACAACAACGTGTCAGGATCACTATGTAGAATTGCCATTATTCTTGATCCGAATTGCCTCGGGCTAGTCTTATACCCTTAAGGCAATCTTGTATATCCATAGTGGATCTAATTGAATTCTAAAGGCAGCTAGAGATTGAATTAAAGCATCATAGTTTAGCTAAGTTCAAGGTTGATTTAATTTTTTACTGACTAAATTTGTCATTAGTTCAGTACTTTGAGTTTTGCATCACATATGTACGCATGTGTGATTTAACATTTCTACAGTCCAATACAATTCTGTATGAATTGTCTGGCTGAATCAACGGAAACATAGGTGTGTTCGTTGTTAAATAATAAGGCACCGTTACTTCCTGAAACTTTGTGTCAGGATTGCTTTTTTTGTACATTGCCTTTGGCTTCATTGGAAAGTGAGCCTGCAGCTGAAGTTCACGCCTATGGGGAAACAAATGCAGCACAGTCTCTAGCCTGCCTAGTTGGATTTTTGTAGAATATTGGAGTTTTATTTTGAGCCAATTCACATGTATATTTATCATTGAATTCCTTAGGGGTTGGGGGAATTATTTAGTTATTACCTTCTCTACGATTGGTGTCCGTTAAAAAAGATGGAGGCCAATCATACTCAGCTTGGATTATATCATAAGCATCAGACAAGTGTGACCAGAAAACTACCTTCATGGTGCATGATACATCACCTTGTATCTGTCTATCTCTATTATAAACTCTGTTAGGGAAATTTACATATCTATCTGCTGTTTCTATCTGAATATAGTTATCAGTAGAAGTCATAGCCATATGCACTGTCTGGAAGCGCTACTGTCCATATTCCAATTTGCAGAAGTATTCACATTTTCTAAAGCATGTTTCTTTCTTGTTAAACCAGTCACTTTCTGTATATAATGATTTTTTTTCGGAATCTGAACCTTTCTTCTCTTTCTTTACAGTATGCTCTGTGTCCAGAGAGTGATCTTTTCTAGTTTTACATTTTTGTCTTTTCTATAATGCTCAGTTCGGCTGCAACTTTTGTCTTTTTTTTTAATGTCTACTCTCCCCGTGTCATGTGAAGTACTGGATGAACTACTATAAGTATACTGATAAAAATTAGGCTTTAATGTTTTCTTGGTCACTCAGATTATAACTCCCCCCCCCCCATGTACTCCTGCTGTTACGGAGATCCTGGAGATCCAGAACTTGTTTTCTGTTTAGCCTTTCTGCCTAAAAAGCTTACTCCCTTAGCCTTTTCTCTACCTTATCCTTTACTTGAGTTGCAGCTGTGCTGGACGAGAAGGCAAGTATCTCAATCTGTGCACGCACAGGTTTCAGAAATAGTTTTAGGTAGTTTACAATCACACTTATTTAAAAGAACATCAGCAAGATAATGGTTTATGGCCAACAAAGCCGCATCCCCCTAACGTCATGAAGAACTATCAAGAAGACTACCCTTTAACTACATGCCCAAATTAACCACCAGTTCAGCTCCGTGTTTATTTTGTATTTGACTCCCAACATCCAGTTATTTATTTTATTTATCCAGTAATACCACAGTAGAGCCTGACCATGACCAATGGTACATATTATAGCAAAAAAATACTTCCCTACACAGTACAATCATATACAGGTGGTACCATTCCCAGGGGGAGAAACGTATTAAATATTTTATGCTTATCTTGGGGTGTTTTATGAGGGAAGGTCATTTACAATTGATTAATTTTGCTGGTGCTTAAGAAGGAAATTTCATCTAAGTGGACAACTTGCCCATTACTGCATTTATAGTCTAGGGACTGACTGTCTAGGAGGTCTATGTGCAACTAGTGGAGTCCCAACATTCGTCCTGCTGTCTGTGATACGTACCATGTCCACTATATAAAGTCACTAATTCTATTACTAGCTCTCATACTTGATCTGCAATCAAATTCTGTAAATGTGGATATTGTGTATAAACCACTAATACCAGCCAGAAACGTTTTTTTAGGTTCAATTTCCAAATTCAAGCACACTACACTACACATGGTCATGCCCATCATTCCATAATGTATGTTCCTGATAACTAATGTCAAATATGTCAAAATACCTCTAGCATTCACCATTATTTGTACAACCATTCTGGCATTTTAACACACATTCAGAATGCAATTCAAAACTCAATCGAACAAACCCTTCAAGAGAATAAAGGATTCCTATTTGAACTCAGGGAGAAAGCCGATAATATAATAGACATCTATGCATTAATAATAATTGGCAATTACTTGTGTGTGGCCCCTAAGGGTATTAAGGCAAACAGACCATGAATTGAGTGTTATATGTTTTTACAAATGTGCTTGTAAGCATGTATGTGTGTGTGTGTGTGTATGCTTATGGGATTTCTATAGCACAAAATTAGCCCGAAGGCAGACGAGCACTGTACATCGTCAAAGATCACCACAAAGTCAACAAGTGATAGGAGAGGTAGCTGGTTTGTGGCTGTTAATGTGTTACTGCATTGTGGTGTAGTATTCTTTAAAGAGGTGAATGTCCAATTTTTGTCCTAAATTGGAGCTGCATTATGTTATACCTGAGGGATACAGGGATGGTGTTGCAGATCGTGGCTGCATGGATGGAAAAGGCCTGCCACCTTGTTTTTTATTTTTAACACTTTTAGTCTGCAGTCTGATGGTGACCTGACTATGAGTGTGCTGAGAACCACCAGAGTTAGTGAACATGTGCGCAAGATAGGCTGGGCTGCTGGTCGTGATGGCTTTGTAAATGATACCGCTGGTTTTGAAGATGGCATAGGCTGGTGAAAGTAGCTAATGAAGTTCCATCAGGAAGCGGGTGATATGATCATACTTTTCCATGTCCCACTAGATCCTTTCCTTCTTGGCCCTCGTGCAAGAATAGCGCTGTACCAACTTCAGCAGAAGGAACAGACAGTCTGTGATCCACACATCTCCCACAATATTCCAGAGAATGCCAGGAATACATTTACATTTCTACATGGGTTGCAAGTACTCATGTCCCCTTAAGATGCACACACACAAGAAATCCACACTGTTGTATATTTAAAAGGTTTTATCAAAGATTACAGTTTATATGAATATATGAAAAAATGTCATTGCAGATATAAAACGTATGGTGGTTAATAAAAAGCACAATATTTGACAATCTTTGATGAAAGCCCTTTTTAGTCCTAGCTACTGTCTATATTAGTACCAAAATCCTGCCATAAATTGGAGCTTTCTAGGTGGCACTCACTCACACCTAAGCATTGCTCATGATTTTCTAGTATGCTGCCTGCCCTTGGGGCAAGGCTGGTTCTCATCTCTGTTATGTCACTGTTTCCACAATGACACAAAAGGATAAAAGAGAACATGATCTTGGTACAAACTGTTTGTCTTAGATACACTCCAAAATATATGCATCTTTTATTTTGTTAACGAGACCTGTAAACATGGTTTATATTCTATGGTCAATTATAAGCATAGGAAATGTTACCCTCATAATTATTGATGTATGGTGGGAAAAGAAACATGTGAATAGCCTTACAAGTCCATTTAAAAACCACAGTGCTTTTCTTTATTATGTTAAAGTTCTTGCTGAACTGTGATTCATTCTTATTGTAAAGCTTTATTTTCAACCCGTATTGAACTGACCTCTGGCTGCAGTTAATTTATTATCTCTAATACCTGGGCCTCGGTGGTGTCAGAATCCACTGCTCGGGTTGAAAGATAATGGGGGCTAAGAAAGCTCTAACCTTGTAATCTGGATCCCACAGGGGATATGTATAGCCCCACACTTCATCAAATCCATTAATAACTCATCACAGTTGCAATATGCTAGTTGGCAATAGCCCAGTGGAAAGAGGAATGGACAAGAGCTAAAAAAAATACAAGAGACACTCTGGAAATGACCCCTCTGACTCGTCATTTCTGATGAGCATGGACTTCAATCTGTCATAGCGATACCCAGTGGTTACCTAAAATAGATAAAACAATTGTGTAGAGTTTAATATCTTGAGTATGTTGTAACCTGTCCTTGTATCACTTCTTATATAACATTGGCTACCTTTAACTGTGGTTCCAGATTCAACTCATGATGTGTGAAATATGAATTTCTGGTTACAATATCTGTGAGCTGAAATATACAATATGAATCAGTAGTGAATTACCTTTATGGTTACAGTATTCACTCTCTTAGAAGTATTAATACTTTGAATCAGGGGTCTTCAACCGTTTCTCTAATAATAACTCCTTATATTCAATTATAATCATCCCAAGCAATTGTTATTAGTGTAGTCACCACATGAAGCCCCCCATATTTAAAATTGTCAGCAGTGATAACCTCAATTCATCAGACACGACAGCCAGCAGTAATGTAAAAAAAAACAAGCATTTGCAATGAAATAGGTCTCGCATTAGGAAAGTTTGAGCTATTGGTATTGTAAATGACAATTTTTTTATTTATTTTTTGGTTTTGAAAATAGCGACATTATTAGCTTTGTCATTTACAATGTCAATAGTTATAACTTTCGTAAATGTGACACCTATAGCATTTGTAATGCAATATGTGTTGTATTTAGGTGGCTTACATGTTTTGATATTACAAATAACAATGGCTTAAAAAAAAATAATAATATTTAAATAAAAGTTATTGTAATTTATAATGGCAATAGCTTAAACTTTTGTAGATAACTTGTGAAGATTATGTTCAGAGTATTTTATTTTGACGCAAATCCAAGAACAGAAGTGAAATATTAACACCTTTTTGTGACATTTGTAATAAAGCTTGAAACATTGAGAGAACATATTTGAACCAGTTGTTGGTGAATGGTTGCACAGATTGATGCTGTGGTGGCGCTGAGTGATGTTGTGGTGGCGAACGAGTGATATTGTGGTGGCGAACGAGTGATGCTGTGGTAGCGCATAGTGATGTTGTGGGGCCCCTGAGTGATGTTGTGGTGCCCCTGAGTGATGCTGTGGTGCCCCTGAGTGATGCTGTGGTGCCCCTGAGTGATGCTGTATGCTATACTATGTTTTGTTTTGCTATCCTATGCTTTGTTTTGTTATGCTATGCTTTGTTTTGCTATCCTATGCTTTGTTTTGTTATGCTATGTTTTGTTGTGTTGTGTTTTGTTATGATATGCTTCGTTGTGTTTTGCTATGCTATGCTATGTTTTGTTATGATATGCTATGCTTTGTTATGCTATGTTTTGTTATGATATGCTATGTTTTGTTATGCTTTGCTATGTTTTGTTGTGTTATGCTATGCTGTTTTGTTGTGTTTTATTATGCTGTGCTTTGTTTTGCGTGCTATGTTTTGTTATGCTATGCTTTGTTATGCTATGTTTAGTTATGCAATGCTGTTTTGTTGTGTTTTGTTATACTATGCTATGCTATGTTTTGCTATGCTATGATATGTTTTGTTATACTATGCTTTGCTATGCTATGTTTTGTTATGCTATGCTATGTTTTGTTGTATTTTGTTATGCTATGCTATGTTTTGTTTTGTTATGCTGTGCTTTGTTATGCTATGCTATGGTTTGTGATGCTATGCTATGTTTTGTTGTGTTTTGTTATGCTATGCTTTGCTTTGTTTTGTTATGCTATGTTTTGTTATGCCTAGCTATGTTTTGTTGTGTTTTTTATGCTATACTATGTTTTGTTATGCTATGCTATGTTTTGTTTTGTTATGCTGTGCTTTGTTATGCTATGCTATGTTTTGTGATGCTATGCTATGTTTCGTTGTTTTGTTATGCTATGCTATGCTTTGTTATGCTATGTTTTGTTATGCCTAGCTATGTTTTGTTGTGTTTTGTTATGCCATGTTTTGTTGTGTTTTGTTATGCTATACTATGTTTTCTTATGTTATGTTATGCTATCTTTTGTTTTGCTATGCTATGTTTTACTATCCTGGTGTGTGGTTGTGTGTGTGTGTGTGTGGTTGTGTGTGTGGGGGTTGTGTGTGTGTATGTGGTTGTGTGTGTGGGGTTGTGTGTGTATGGGGTTATGTGTGTATGTGGTTGTGTGTGTGGGGTTGTGTGTGTGGGGTTGTGTGTGTGTGTGTTCGGGGTTGTGTGTGTGTGATTTTGTGTGTTTGTGTGTATGTGTGTGTGGGTGTGTGTGGGTGCGGTTGTGTGTGTGTGTGGGGTTGTGTGTGTGTGGGGGGTTGTGTGTGTGTGTGTGTGGGGGAGGGGGTTGTGTGTGTGTGGGAGGGGGTTGTGTGTGTGTGTGTGTGTGTGGGGGGGTGTTGTGTGTGTGGGGGGGTTGTGCCTGTGTGTGTGGGGTTGTGTGTGTGGGGCTGTGTGTGTGTGTGGGGTTCTATGTGTGGGGGGGGTTGTGGGTGTGTGGTTGTGTTTGTGTGTTTGTGTGGGGGGTATTTGGGGGTTGTGTGTGTGTGGGGTTGTGTGTGTGTGGGGGGGTGTGGTGTGGGGTTGTGTGTGTGTGGGGGGGGTTGTGTGTGTGGGGTTGTGTGGTTGTGTGTGGGGGGTTGTGTGTGTGTGCAAGATGTCGTTACCAAACCAGACAGCTGCACTGTATGGTAGATTTCATCCTTAAAAGTGCTATGATGCAGCAATCATTGGTCGTGCCATAGTTCTTTTTAATTTTGAGCCATGCTGGTGCTGCACAACCAAGCCACAAGCATCGAAAAAGCCAAACCCTCACGTAGGTGAGACCTATTGGCTTTGCCACTGCTTGTTGTAATTTGCCTTTAATCCCCCGGACGTGGGGATAGAATGTTCACTCTTCAAAGGGTTTACACTATGGCTTTAGCGGTAAGCCAGGCGGGTCCCCAATCACCATAGGATGTGAAAGGAAAGTGTTGTGCAGTGTTTCAATAACCCCTCAGCTCGCGCTCTCACCCACAGAGGCACCCAAAGCCTTTTCGTAAATTGGCAGCTTTACCGTGGAAGGCTGCGGGGCACGTTGATGCCTTTCATCACGGTAAAAGGTTGAGTCCCCACATCAGGCGCAACTCGCCTGCACAATCATCTCTCGGACCAATGAGGAAGGCGAGGGCGAGTCCAATGTCAAACCCAGTGACCTTTTGTCTGTCGCAAGAAATGCATCCAAGGAGGATTTTCTGAAAAATCCATAAGGCTGTGTGCCATTATTCTCATAAAAATCTAGAGCTTTCAAATATCTGCTGGTGGGCTCCAAGCTGGTTAGATCAGACCTAGCCACGAAAAAATGTGTCCTTTCGGAAGGTGAAAACATCTACACAATTGTTTTTCTAGTATTCGCCTGCAGGTGTATCTCAAAAGGTCTAAAATTGTGCCCCATTCTGCACTGCTCTGGACGTTTAGGAGTGCATTTATTTTACCAAATCTGGACTTTTCTTCCTCGCTGTTCCCCACATCCCAGAAATGGTCTGGAGCCCACAGATTTAAATGGATAAGAAAACCAACAACCAGAGAAAAATCAGCTTTCCCAATTTAACATTTATTAAACCCACATGGGTTAGCTACTTAAAATCTTAATTGATATGCTGACACGGTCCCCTGAAAATCTGTGATAGAAAGCACAGGTATATAATGTATATAAGGTGCTGCGTAAACCCATTTAAAGCTATGCCATATGGCGCCAGCCCCCTGGTCTTGTTTGCCATATATAAGGAGCCTGCCACGGCAACCTAGATCTGAATATATCCCTCAATCGCTCTAAAACAATAATTGGCAAGTTTCCGAGTTCCTTATGCAGTCTGGTTTGTTGGCTAGTTGGCCCGCTCATGCACTCAGTGCCTCTGCATTACTGCTAGGGTGACAGGAAAGAGTGACAGACGTTCAGTCATAGAATATCATCTATTTGTCCAGGTAAATATAAGGACAACAGCCTGTCAGCCCGGCACTCCTGGACTTTCCTTAGTAAGATGCCGACAAAGCACAGCGAAGCCATTTGTAAAGACATCGCTGGTGCCAGCACACCGCCTGTACGGGTTCCAGTATGTAATAAAACATTTTCCAGTAATTGGACATTCGTGCAGATGACACGACTCATTTGTTAGAACAAAGAAAACGCTATGGCGTGACGCTTTGGAGGTGCTCGAAGGAGCGTTTAACTTAAAAGCAATATTATTCTGCTTTCAAGAGAAAAAGCATTGGCCGCGTGGCCGGGCCACAAAGAACAAAAAAAAAAAAGCATTGGCCGTGTGACATTCGGAAGTCAGGCAGCCTTCGTTGGGACGTGGGCGGGGCCTGCAAAAGAAACAGGAAGGAACCGCCGGGAGAACGTCCGGAAGCCTGCAGCCTGAATGCTGAAGTCCCTGGCCCCATCAGAGGGACCGGGCGAAGACTGCGTGGCACCAGAGGCAACACGGGGCTCCCTAGTGGTGAGGAGACCCCCGCGGCGTGCCAGGAGACGGGCAAGGACCGAGCCGGTAAGTGAGAACACAAGTTATGTGTACTTGCTGGGGGGTAGCGCGTGTGTGTGTATGCAGTGTGTGTGTGCGTGTGTGTGTGCCTGCCAGCGTGCATGCGTGCGTGTGTGTATGTGTGTGTGTGCGCATGCGTGAGTGTGGCTGTGTGTGCGCGCGATTGAGAGAGGCTAGAGGCTGACTTACTGTGAATGTGAGACAGGAGATGTGCACGGCGCCGTGCTGGGCGTGCGCGCCCACTAGGTGAAATCTCCGAGGGCTTGCGCGTGCACATCCCCTGTCTCAGATTCCTAGGAAGTGGCCAACAATAGATACTTCGCTGGGCGCAATGCTTCGCATTGCTACACCAGCTCGACCTAAAAAGGCATTTGTCAGTACGGCATGCCAAATTATTTTTCACTCAAATATCAGTTTTATATATGTTGGAAATTCAACCCATTTTCTCCAAACATCATCTTATAAGTTCTGAAAAGAAACACAATTTTGTCTGGAATTCACGCTTTTAAATTCAGTTAAACATTATATAATTCGACCAAGCTAAAGCTTTAATTTAGTAGGCTGTGCTGTGATACTTAGAGAGATGCTTATAAATAGCTGGAGAGCTACCAGTAGTTTATGAGCTGCTTATTGGAGACGCCTGCCTTAAATTATATTTATATACTCTAAGGATCCTATTTGCGAACTTTGCCTTATACAGACCCAAATACGCTTAGAAATAGTTATCCAGAAATCGCTTTGAAATTGTAGTCAGTGTTTTGTTTCTAGTTCATGACTTATCAAATTAAGTAGTCTTGACATATAAAAATTCAAAGTCACTTCCTTAATTTGACTTCATCCTTACACAACTTCCCTGCGCATAGTGGCAGACTTCAGAATGTGAGATGCTTTTGGAAACAACACCGCTCATTGTGGGTTTCAGATAGCAAGATCCTGGGTGCATTAACTGAACATCTTGAGGCAAATTCACAAACTACATTTTGTGGTACGCTTAGTAGTAGAAATGCTATTGAAAAACCTACTTGTGGTGGTCTGTGCCTGGTCATCTCCTATCTATTATGTGCGGAGAGCTTTTCCCCAACTATGGAGATCTCCGCACACATGCTGTCAGATTAAATGAGGGAAGGTTTGGCTGGATGGGGAATACCTACTACTAAAGGGGAGGAGTTAAGGGAGGGATATGAATCGGTTAAGGGTGGTTTTTAGAGAGGAGCATGCATTCACCAACAAAAAGTTAAGCCCACTAATATTTACATACTGTTCTTCTATAATTACTACAGTCAAAACGGACCTAAAACAGTAGTAGTAAATGCATTAAGTTCAGCACCACTGGTACTGCAACACAGCCAATGTGAAAAAATGTTAAACTACATTAAATGACATAGATAGATCATATTTAATGTACAAAAAAACTATACATTGAACATAATTATATTTTAAAATATTTTGTTAACCTTTTTAAATGTAGACAATAAAGCTACATTAATATTTATTAAAATAATTGAATAACTTAATTAATTTATGAATCACTTAATAATTGTAATCCATATATTTTTTTTAATTTAAGTGGATTTCTTTTTTATTTAAACCTCAATTCTTTTTACATTTAATATATTCTAAATAATTCAATTTCTTAATCGGAAAGTAAGTTATTAACGCTGTAAGTTTTATTAAAAAAAAATTGGTCGACATTCAAAATAAATATATAAAAAGTGGATGAGAGTAGGATCTGCTTCTTATGATTACCCCCACTTTTTACTGATGTATGTTATGTTATGTTACAGTGATTTATAATGTGCACGGGTATTCAAGAGTGTCCTGGCACGACACTGTTTTCAACTTGGACTGACTGGGATCCTGCTATCCATGACCCAAGTCTATCTGCTTTCTCCTATAAATTGATTGCATGTACTTTAGGTACACTCCAGATTGGATACTGGGGTACCCTTATCAGTCCCTAGTATATGGTACACCATGTACCCAGGGCATGGGTACCCCAGAGGCCTCCCCTAGGCTTCAGCATGTATTATGCCACCCCTCAGAGACCATTCAAACTGACACAGCAGGTTTGCTACTACAGCCTGTGTATGGTGGTGCATGCACCCCATTCTTAGATATAGGTTACCTATATCTATTCTAAATCACTGCGCATATAAACCTATCAGTCACCCCATGGCAGGCCTTATCAATCCTGAAGGAAGGGTGCTGGGTTTTGTGTGAGAGGGTGCCCCTCCATGAGCAGAGCCCCTCTGCAGCCTTCAGAATCTATTCTCCGGGGTTGTCTGTGATGCAGCCAAACCATATGTACTTAAGTGCATTATAATTAGGGCTCCCGGTTTTATGGTATTTATTTTTTTGCCATTTCCGTCTGTATTTATCCATATTTATTTTTTGGGCATTATTTCTGTATTTATCCGCATTTATTTTTGCCACAAGGAAAACACGCCGCTACAGCTAGTATTTTTCTGCATTTATTTAAGTTGACAATACACACTAGCCCCCTAATTCACAACATGAGGTAGACTGCGAGACTAATATGAGTGTATATCTACCGAAACAACACTTTTCAGCAGCATTAGGAATAGATAATGAAAGACTGGGGGGGGGGGAACATAACGACCTGACTATTTTAGGCAGTTTGCTTGCAGCTCTTTGATGACAGTTTGTAAGAGTCACTGTTCTATATTAGGGTTGCAATTTATGAACTGCTTAACAAAAAGGATCTCTGTGACAAAAGCAGGAATCCTCTCAGCTATCCACATAAAATTAGGGTCTGTGACCTGCACGAAACGAGTTCTTTGAAGCAGGCTTATTAACCCTCTGTGCTACTTTTTGCCACCAGGCCAAACTCCGATCTCACTCTCTAGTACGAACATTAAACGCAAGAGTTATCTTGACATTATATTGCTGCTGGAAAGCTGGATGGGACAAGGAATTCTGGATAAGGTTGTTTTAAATTGTACATTATTGTTAACAAAGCGCACCCCCTCAGGCCAAGTGGGCTGGATGTCGCGCGCACAGAGGTAAGCCTGCTTCAGTGCCAGAGATCAGCCGAAAACTTGATAAAAATCGTCTAAAACGGAGTTGTCCTGCAAACGTTGTGGGGGAGTCACCGAACTGATATGTGCCTCGTTACAAGGCTACGTGGGGTGTGATGTGACTGGCTGTCCCTGTGTCCCAGCGCTACCAGCCGCATATCAGGTGAGGTCATCAATGGTCATGCACGTGAACGTTTCTTCCCGCGCTGAAGCAGAGACTCCCTCTATTCAGGTAGCTAAGTGTGCCCTAGGGAGAACACGTCTCACCCCGGAGGCCCCGCTCTGACGCGGACTCTTTCTTCCTGAACTCCATGCAGCACTGTGTTTGCCCTAACGCTGGGAACACGTCTGTCAGCAGCCTAATGAGAGTATCACTAGTGAAGGGGCATCGTTGTAAAATGACCCTCATTGCCTGCCTCTTGTATCGCTACATCAGCCCTAGGAGTCAATCATTAGAAGTAGTGGCAAGTGCAAGAGTGCCCCCGGGTTCCCAAAGATGTCAGATATCACTTACCGGCCCGTTTTACACCACGCTAACATTCTGCCTCGGCCTTCTAGGTTTCTGTCCCAGAAAGAGCATCTTTAGGTATTTATCTGGACCCCTCCTCCTCCAGGAGTGCAAACAAATGACCAAGCACTATCATCCACCCCATCTTTTGAAACCTAATGTAGACAGACGCTGCCCCCACCAACACCGCAGTCTCAGACATACCCCGCCCTATATCACCTCAGACCTCTCGGATCAGGAAGAACGGATACCCCAGAGGGAGGGTGGCAAACAAATTGAACAGCACTGCCAGGAGTGGAAACAGAATTATTTTGAGTTCATGTGTGAAATATTCGTATCTACAACGTCCCTAGCGCTACACGTAACCTGCTTCCTGTGCCGGGGACTCGAGACGCGCAGGGGTGGGGAGGTTAGTGGCACTAGGAAAAAGATCAACGAGCATTTTCAATTGCTTGGATGATGGATCAGAGGAGGGTAATCGCGCATTGAAAACCCTCAAGGCCAGGGCAGCGTCTGCCGTATATATGTAAGGACGGGACGGCAGAGGAGAGAATCACAGTTGGAGAGATGTTGAAACCATACATGCTCACGTGCCCCTGGCAGGGCAATGAGTGCAGGGGCACCTAGGGTGATTCAGTCGCTCCTCCACCCGCTGCCCGTGCTTCGAGAGCCGAGGTAATGCCCCCAACTGTGCAGCCCACACACGTCAAGCAGAGCCGCCCCAAGAATCAATTCCGACTCTTTAGAGACATTAATTTGTGAATAGGAATGGCGTCGGGCTGGCGCAAAGATAAAGCCAACGGTGGCAACAGGAAGGCGCCTTCACACCTGGTGGTCCGTAGTGCATGCAAACAGGAAGAATAGGCAGGTGAGCCCCAGAAATAAAGGCCAAAACTTACGAGGCAGGGGCCGGAGGTGTTGAAATGCCCACAGTGACGCTATGATCAGACCAGGATAGGCTGAGGGGCACGATCGTCACTGAAACACCCTGCCCCAAAGGCCCACATGAGGGCAGTAAAAGACCCTGATTGAAGGATTGCAAGGAATTTCCTGGAACGGGGCGTGGCAAGGAAACTCTTCACTGGAGCATGGCAGAGCCCGCAGCAACATTTAGTAGTATTTTGCCGTATATACATATAAATACAGACAAAGGAAATATCGATGTCCGTCTGTATTTATATGTATTAATCCGTAAAAACGGCAAACCGAAAGCCCTAATTATAATCTCGCGTTAAATGCAACCTTTAAAACGGCTTCTTATAAACATGTCGTATTTGGTGTCAAACACCTTGGAATCATACCTCCCCCGCCAGTAACTGGCGAGGGAGGTATGATTCCACCCTTCTAGAAGGACTTATGTGAAACACCTGTACACCCGGTACCAGCTTTCTTAAACTGGACATCACAAAAATGGAGGTTGCCAACCACAGACACGAGTCTGCCCACCTGCTGCTGAGCTGAGCTCGAGCAGAGGAAGGCCTGACAATAGGTTTCCTGTCACAGGGAGATGTGACAACCTCCTAGACAAGATGTTGTGTATTGGGGCTGGGTGGGTGCACTCTGAGAGTGCCTTAAAGTCTGCACTGGGGGCACATTTGGTGTCCCAGTACATAGTCCAGCTCAAACCAGGTGCAGGAGCTATTTGCGCCTGCTCTGGCGCGAAACTGGACAAAGGACAAGGGTGTAGCCACCCATCTGTCCTAACCCACCCATAGGTGGTCCCCTGAGCTTGTCCAACCCCTTCCTTGGGTATAAAGTAGGAAACCTGACTACATGACTTTAGATTTTACCTGGACTAAACTCTGCAAGCAGAAACCACATACTTCGATGGTCTACACTTCGCTGGAAAACAGAAGAATCTCCCTTGGAGTAAAGGAGTTCCTACCCTGCTGAAGCAGGCACCTTAACGCATCTGACTGGTTGGCACCTCCCGAGCTGCTGAGGACTCCGAAGATTTCTGCAACACAGGAGGTGGGTTCCCGAGCATCCCTGAGGTCGATCTGCTCTCTCAGCAATTCTGAGACCAGTATCCCTCGTGGGGACCGTGCAACCCGAACTCCTGTTCACCGTGTACTTTTGCAGCAGCATATGATTTTTGGCGATCCCTAAGGCTGTGATTTGGGCTACGATAGTAGTCCTGACCAGAGCAGTATTTCCACAGAAGATTTCAGGCCTCCACTCCATGAGTGTTGCGTGGGCCTGTTGAGGTTCCGTGAATTCTGAACCCGTTTCATAAAGGTCATGGTTTCGTTACGATTTTGATATTAGCGAACCGTAACTAGTTAGTGCGGCAAGTATGAGTGTTTTCATCATGTTAGACCGATGGATTCACTACGTATTTAGGGATTTCGTTCTGAACCCTTGTGTGCCATTTTGTGTT
Source organism: Lissotriton helveticus (assembly GCF_964261635.1). NCBI lineage: Eukaryota > Metazoa > Chordata > Amphibia > Caudata > Salamandridae > Lissotriton > Lissotriton helveticus. The sequence goes on along the minus strand of NC_136068.1, from coordinate 600,179,976 downwards.
TGGCAGCCATTTTGTGGTTGCCCTCACATAGGCCGATGACTGTGGCTGAACTAGCCTTTTTAAGGACATGTACACCTTAGCTCGAGTTTGTGCTGACTCCTGTTTGACCTGAGTGAACTGACCCTGTTGCCTGAAGCTGACCTTGTAAAACCAATTCCTGCCCTTTAGCTGATCAAGAGCACAGGACATCATAAACTTTTACTGCACACAAATATGCCTTATCCTACTCTCACCTGTTTCAGCTCCTTTCTTTATGGTCTATTTACGATTGGGTTGTGCCTTTTTTATTATGGGTTCGTTCGACCTGTCTAAAGAAGAATGTTGGGTTTGACCGATGATTGATCATGGGCTGGGCAACTGAAAAGTGGGTTTTACCGTCATGCGATACCTTTGGTGTGAATACATGTGATTGGACAGTTTGTAAATGTTAGGTATTTGTCTGGAATGTGATTTTTGGCATAAAAAGGGATGACTTGCTTTGTAAAATTGAGCAGTCTCCTGAGAACTCATACCGTGATGATTTCTAGGACTTCTGTTACTGGCTGCAGCCAATAAATTTGATCTTTGACGCCACCAAGAAGTATCCCGTGTCTCTGTATTCTAAGACAGGTGAACCCGAAGACTTTGGGCGTGCCCCTGGCGCCGCTGGGTCTTAAATAACCCGGTTCTTCACTGTACTTCGCGATTCAGCTCAAGGTCCCTTCGCGATCCCTGGTCTGTTGGCCTATGGGTCCTTGTGAAGGTAACTTTGATTTCCCCAGGGCTTTCCTGGTTGTTCCATAGCTTGGTGAGTCTCCAGGACCTTGCTGGTCCTCACCATAACGTGTTTCCTCTGGCCGCATGGGTTGCCTTTGCCAAGGCTTGTTGGTGTTCAATCCAGACACTGACCCCCTCAGCACTCGACAACTTTTGTGGGACAGCTCAACTCCGAACTTTGGTCATAGTCTACGTCTTCGGGTCCCCGTGGCTACAGAGTCAAGCATCCAATCTTCACACCTGAAGCACCCGACATCGGTGGGCAGTCGTCTACCGAGCCCCTGGTCACCAAGAGTGACCCAGACTCTGTCCCCTCTGCTTTCAGGTTCTTCTCACCGTGGATCCAGGCTTGGTTTCCACCGGACACTTTTCATCTTCCCGGCAGCAGCACTTCTTTGAGTCATGCCATTGAAATCGGCAAAGGTTTCCGACACCACTTGTCCCCTATGCACCCAGCTCCCCTGGGATAGGTAACACGGGTACCTCAGTACTCACAAGGGTGCTGGCCTTAGAACCTTCTATATTGCAAAGGGATTGCTTGAAGTCCTCTCTGAAGTGTCCTTAAACTGTAATTTTCCAACCACGACTTTCTCATAGAGTTGTATGGAACTCGCGTCTGTGTTCACACACTGCACCCGTCCTCCGTGGGCTCCCTGTGTCACTCCTTGGGTGGTTCAATGGGGTCCCCAGTGATTCTACGTGCTCTAGGCAATGTGTCTAGTGATGTCGTTGTTGTTATAACATTCTTTTAGTATATGATTCGGTCTCCCCCTGGAGCCCGCTGTGTATTGTGCTATTTACTGTTGCTCTATTGATTAAGTATTGTGTGTCTTGTGCTCTAATCTCATAAAAAGGTTAGTAGAGAGTGTTTAGTAATAAATACATATATTTTATATATCTCTTGAGTGGTTCTCCTTTCATTTGGTTATTCAGGAGGTTCTGATCTGGTAAAAGAAGCTGCTTTACATTCCTTCGAGACTTAGCCTGAAGGCTGCTCTCCACAGTTACCACAAAGATAGCTTTCTATAAAGGTTGTCTTTAACCTAATCATCAATAAGGGTTGTTTGGACTGGTACAAGGTGCCCCTTTAATTAGTGGACAGCATATACCAGGCCAACTTCTCACATTAAAAATGGCCATTAATATTTACCATAAAATATTTTTCCAACTTTTTAAAAAGTTTAATATACATTTAAACTTTTTCCTACACTTTACCAAAGGGAGGCCTTTAGATGAGTAAAAACAGTAGTAGAGTTAACTTTACAGTAGTATTTGATGTTTTTTTCTGACTCCACCCCGAATTTCATGGTGAAAGAGACATAAGTCTTCACTTTTGAGTAACTTTACATTCCTAAATATTGAATAGCTAAATGTAGAAAGTTACTAACTTCAATGCCTGCCACAATTCCCAAACAATGTTAGAGTTCACGAATCATGGGCAATGTGGTAAGTGCTAGATATCAGTGTGTGGTGCGTCCTTCAAAGACGCAAAGCTTTTTCAATATGTTGTCGAAGTTCCTTGACCAGCTCCTGCATTTTCTTCCTTTGACTGAAGCGAGTGCACTGAAAATATGATGCTCACATTGCCGCAGATTATGGAAAGGTGAGCAGTTTTTCACAAGAGTGGCCTGCAGAAAGGTTGTATTAATGTAAGTTAGTGGACATACAGAGCTATGCATGTACAAGACTGCTTAGTTATGTGCAGCAGGTGAAGGTATTCAGAGAAGGTATCTGCAGATGGAAATATTGGAGCATGCAACACACAATGGTTGACAATCCAGATGGTTATGGTTCACTTACTGGGTGACAAGGACTGCTCTTTAGTGATGTTATACGCTAATAGAGGATCATGTAGATAGATGATGTTTTGCTGAAGTACACCCTGTGGGACAACTGCTTATAGAAGTCTTTAGAGTGACAGAGTGGCGCAGAAGTGGTTTCCTCTTGTGCTGGAATGCTGAATAACTCCACAAATTATGACAGACACTGGGCGAACATTTAAGTATATTCTTTTAACAAAGGAAACCACTCACATCCTGTATCACTGACTGATCAGCATCAACTGAGCAGAAACATTAACCAAATCAAACACTACTGTGGTGCTCTCAAGCATATCAACAATAACCTAACACGTCCCATTGATGCTAGAGTTTTTTGAGCCACTGATGACTTACTGCACTTTTCTTCCTCTAGCCCTTGCTCCTCCATTATTCTTCATGTCCACTGTCTCACACACACATACCCCTTTTGTGGGTACACAGCAGAGGCTCAGAAGCAAAGTAGCCTGCCGATCCGCTGGTTTAAGTGGCACCACTTTCGAGGAGTCAATGCTGGAGTTCATAGGTTTATTTCTAGCTGGGCCTTCATGTGTGGATTAGGCCTTACTACAATTATGTCAAAGGGAAGATCAGCACAACTTGTGATGGAAGAGACTTGGGGCCTGATTACAACTTTGGCGGTACTCACACCGCCTGCCGAAATACGACAGCAATCCTTGGTGGGGGGTGGATGTGCTGCCGTGGTCTCACGGTGCGGTGGTCCCTAAGTCTCATAGGAGAACCTTAGAAAGGCACCGCCATGAGACCATGTTGTGCATTCCATCCCTTGCAAGTACTGGGGGTGCACAAATACAAGGGGGCACAACATGTGCTCCCATTGCATGCATCCCCATGCACAGAGGCACATATTAGGACCCCCTTGTTGCCTCACCGCCACTCTTTTCATGGCAGTCTCACCAAGACCAAGGATGCTGGTGAGGCAATTTGTAATATGCTTGGCGGTGCCCAGCATATTGCAGCCTCTGACAATTGTGCAGTCATAGCAGTCCTGTGGTGGTCCAATCACCAAAGTCATAATACAGCAGGTGGTCCACCCGTCTGACAGTCCACGGACCGCCACCGTGACTACGGCGGTTCAATGGACCGCCATAGTCGTAATCAGGCCCTTAGTGTGTGGCAGAAACTTCTTGTTGGAGTTTTACATCATCATTCTGCAATTATTTGGAACGCTTTTACTTTTGTGTTTTCTGCCTAAATTTTGTAATGTGTCAGTCCGTTACTCGAAGTGATTATACTTTGTTACGTTATTGTATTTTAATTGCTTTCAATATGCAAAAATGCATTTAACACCACAATTTATTCAATACTTTGGGGAACCAAGTATGGAAAGGGAGACTTTATACAAGCTTTTTAATAACTAATTGCTAGCTAGCAAAAGAAAAGAAAAAACACATTGCAGTTACACCTATTAAGAAAAGAGGGTCAAAATCATCCAGAAAATTTACAAAGATATTTACCTACACCACGTATGGCTGCAGGTGATTACAACAATTTTTCAGATGTAATTGACTATCTCTAATTGCTCTTTAGAGATTAACCGCACATTTTCATGAAAAGCCACAAGTTGTATACTAGACATAAGTAGGCTTGAGTCTATAGAATCATATGTGATTCCACTAAGAAGTTTGGTTTCCAGTGTGAATTTGACAGCACCATTGATTAGTACATTAGAAATTAAATTATTGGTTTGTAGGTAGACCCCAAAAATACAAGAATGGCTGGTACGCCATAGGACTCCTACTAAGAAGACTATTCATATTGTCAAAAGAGTTGAAATATTCATATATTCAGTTGCTTACTGTGAAGCAAGCATATGCAAAAGAATTTGATGATGCAAGTAAAGAGAATGATAAATAAGTATCTAAGATTCAGGTAGACGTATGACTCAAGAAGGCATGTGTTTGTAAAACTGCCCTACCATTAGTAAGGAATGTTATAGGTGTAAGAAGACTGACCATTTTTTAAATGTATTCCAAGGAGGCGTTAGAAAACAATGTTGTTCCGGACATAGAGACTGACTCAAGTGAATTCAAAGTGAGTATGGTATTATATGTGTCTACGAAGAAATCAAGAAAGGTGACACTAAGCTGGTGTATGGTATTGAAGGGGAACCACATGCTCCACCTAAATATGAAGTATTTATTAATGAAAGTACATTGTAGCTTTTGGCTGATTCTGATTGCCGATTTACACTCATTTCAGAAACGTATTTTAATAAGCATTAAAATGGCAAACAGAAGGAATTAACAAATGTCAGTACATTTACTTATGGTGGTAGTCTGAATGACATGTTTTTTTTATTTCCACTATACAATTTAGGTACCCAAGAATAGTGGTCAAAGTGTAGGTAGGGAACACAGTGCAACATTTGTTGGATTAGCGACATAAAGATTACTTGGTGAGACTTTTAAGACCAACAGACTAATTTAGAGTTTCGGCAATATTCACCATAAATGTGAGCATATCCTATCTTTCTTATTACAAGTGCCATAGGATATATTGGACTTTTCATAAGGCGGACAGAATAGCCGTAACATTTGTAATGCAACAACCCTACCGCCACATTGTAAATCAAAGGCCATGATCAATGAGTCCCATATCTTTTGTCTCTACTGTTAATAAAGAAATATTAGGTGTTTTTCAGCAGTATGAAAATGTTTTCATAAAATATACAATCTCTGTTAAGCAGAAATTGGTGGAATGTTATCTACGCTAATTTATTGCTAGGATGGGAAAAACAGATATCTTTCAACATTGCATTTATTTTAGGTGTATCATCAGAATAAGTTAATACAAAAATGTTTCCATCTGACTAAATTTGTTAAACGAAATGCTTGAGAAGAATAAAATGCTAGGCTTGGGAAACTATCAGAAAGGCTCCGTGATATGACTCTTCAAGTGGACATGTAGACATTTTTGTGTGAAGAGGTTGCTTATTTAGGTCTTAGGATAACCAGTTGAGGCAGCAAGCCAGGAAATCTTTGCTGAAGGCAATTAAGATTGCACCATCTTCCAAAACAACAAGTAGAAGCTGACATAATTTCTAGTGGTCTGCAAGTACTGTTGATGGGTTTTCTTCATTGACTAAACCAACAAAGGCGTTGTTAAAAAAAACTGCCTGTTTATATGGACTCTGGATTTGGATACTTTTTGTTTGTCTCAAAGAAAAAATTGTAATATTCCCAGCCTTAACTCTGTTTCCAGAAGAGAAGATGCGTATTTTACAGTTGATGCAAGCAGAGCATGTTTAGGAGCTGTTCTATCCCAGTGGAAGAAAGACTGTAAAGGTACTGAAGAAACTGTTGCTTGTGTCTCTAGAATGTTGACGTAAGCTGAGCAGAGAACCTCTAATATGGAGAGGGAGAGAGCGATCCCTGGTTGTGTGTGGGCTATGGAACATTGTAGAACACTTTTGTGAGGCACACAGCTTTACAACTGACTGTAAAGCTTTAATGTTTACTTTAGAAAGCAGTGGCTTTAGTTACGTTACCAGATTGGTTGGGATTTCATCAAAAATATATTAATTCGATTTTCTGTTGAATATATTCCTGGGAAACAAAATTATTATACCGATGCTTATGCTAGTTACTAGTTTGCATTGGAAAGACAGATCAGAGTTTAAAATTGTGTTGTGGCTTCAGTCAGTGATACCTTAAGTTTAGTACAGGAAGACACGGAGGACAATACTTGTTTTTAGGGCTCGCACTGCCGTTGTGGAGCCCTATTGTGATCAGTTTTGCTTTCAAGAAGTTCAAGGGGAGACAAGAGACTGTCACGTTCAGCCTGCCGGAATCGGATCAGGTTGCGTGCATGAACACGCGCCCCGATTCCGGCAGGCTGATCCCCGTCACAATGGAGCGCGCACGTAGACAGACACACACGCGGGCACACACACAGACACACGAGCACACACACGCCGCCGCCCCCCCCGCGCGCACACACACACACACACATACACACACACACACACACGAGCCCCCCCCCGTTTCTCCGCGCGTGCACCCCACGCAGAGGGAGCTGCGCGAGCGCACGAGGGTCTCAACCAACGGCCTGTTCACCAGAAACAATGCGCGACGGCTCCCAGGAGGTACTCACTCTTGAAGAGATAGTCGTACTCGTCGTCTTTGCTGCCCATGGCGCCGCCGGAGGAAGTCTGTCCGACCTTGCTCGTCGTCCGCCGCTTCCAGGTGCCCGAGCTCTGCTCAGCTTCCGTCCCGCAGCGCCGCAGACCTCATTCCGCAGGTATTTCCTGCTTCTGCGCGTCACACCGAGCCGGCATTCCGCCCACACCGGCCACCTTTTAAGGGCTTCCCGAGAGCACGGAGGAAATACCTGAAGGTGAGGGCTCGGTGTGTCCGGGCGGATTCGACGCCGTTGATTGGTCAGCTTGAGGTGCTTGTCACGCGATGGGCAGTGTCTATTAGCCTAGTTTTTTCTTCTCTTTGGTATTCTGAGGGAGCCGGACAGCCCCCCTTGCCTGATCCCAGACAGTTGTGGTGCGGGAACCCCTGACATCTTCGAAGTTGATGTTTGGAAAGCTGTTTATTTGGAAGCTAACATTTTGTGAGTTGTTTTCACTTTTGCTGGCTTTACCTTGGTGAGTGAACTGTTGAAGCCCTCAGATGAGGGTTCGGCTGGCAGCACCTGATGAAAACCCTAGCCATGGGAAAAGCGTTTGGAATATTCCTTTTTGTGTGCGCGCTGGGACCAGCATCTGCCGAGCATGGTGAGTAAATGGTTAATCAAAGTGCGTTCACTTTTCTGTAAAGACGTTACCACGCAAGCCGTATGGTTGGTACATGGAGCATGCGTAAGTGTGAGTGGGTATGGGAGTTCTAAGTGCTTTAAATGGGCAAGTGCTGCTCGGTACGAAGTACGGCACTTTTTTTATTTTGAGAATGTAAATGTAAATGTAAATGTAAATGTATTTCGATTTATATAGCGCACGAATCACCCAGGGGTCTCAAGGCGCTTGCTTAGGGAACCCGTCCTGGTATTCCCCTGTGAGATACCCCGGCAGGGTATCCACAAGGTGAAAGCCAGGCATCCCGCCGCGAGGGGCCGTAGTGGAGATTAAGCAAGCTATTGCCCAGAGTCGCAGAGTGTGACCCCGTGAGTCGAGTAGGCACCGGAGCGAGAATTGTCGAGTCCGTGGAATTTTAGAGCCCGAGACCCGCCGAGGCAGGGAATCGAACCCTGGTCCACGGCCGATCTCAGCTTCCGGGTCTGCCGCCTCTAACCACTGAGCCACGCTTCTCCACTGAGAGGAAGAGTTCCGGCATTTCTCAAGACAGACATAATACCTTTAATTAGAGAGCCCCGGCACTTCTCAGTTACAAGCAGTACCTGCACTTCTTTTTTTGCATTTCAAGCACCGGGAGTACTGGCACTTCGAAGCATCCGAAAGTCTACCCTCACCAGGCACCGGTATGCCACTGGTGATGCCATTGGGCATACTGTTGAAAGTGCAAGTGTCCCGTTTCACCTCTCCATTGTATGAGACTTCTAGATGAAATGTGTGCCTTTTGCTCAAAAAGTGACTACTACAGAGTAGCCTCCACCTTTATTTTGCATAACACACCTACAAGTACAGATGTCACAGTGAACGTCCTCCACATGCTTTTTCGGGATCTATGACACCCCCACCATCCTCTACCCATCCATGCGTTGTGTATTGATTTACGGCTTGTGGTGCACTGGTACATTAGGTCAGGTTCTTAATGGGTGGATGAAAGGCGTGTATCGCGTGTTTAAGTGCTTGTGGACGGGCTCCACTTTTCATCCTAAGGAGACAGACATGAACCTTTTCATTCAATAGATGCTAATGACAAGCCATTGACAATGTAGCCCAGGTTCACTGTGCGAGCAGGGCGCTGAGCAGTCACAATGAACCCTGCTAGAGTGAGGTCTGAGTGTGTGAGGTGCACATGGCATAATATGGAAAAATTACTCATCGAGTGAATGTGCCTGCGGATGAGAGCTGTGCACAACCTGTGAGCCATAGCGATTATAAAGAGACTAAACTCGATTTCTTTCTTCAGACGTTGATAAAATAAGTATCTCTGGACAAGAATACACACATTTTTGCCTAAAACGCTGCAAAGATAGAATTACTGTCACTGGTGAATGTTTATTATTCCATTGTTGAAACCTCTGAACTTCTCACAAGTTCGCCCTGCTCTTCTGTTTGTTTGTTTTTACAGCTTTTATCTGATGAACATATGATTTGTAAAGTTGTATATATTTAGTAAAAGCTGCTATGAGATTGAAATATACTTGGATTCATTCCTTTTTATATATGATTTTAGACTATTCTCATAAGTGTGACCCGCTTTTCTGTCTTCACACTTTCATCCAATGAGCGTGTTATTTTAATGAAGTGTGTTTTTAGGTCTCGCGCCTAGCGCGATACACTACGCAGCGAGAGTCAATCAAACCTAACCACACACACACACAACTACACACAACCACACGCACAAACCCACACACAAACCCACACACAAACCCACAGACAACCACCCCCACAACCACACCCCCACAAAACCACACACATCCAACCACACACACCCACACACACCGAACCACACACACCCAACCACACACACCCAGCCACACACACACAACCACACACACAACCACACACACACACCCACCCACAACCACACCCCCACAACCACACACACAACCCCACACACACAGCCACACACAACCACACACGCAACCAAACACACATGCAACCACACACACGACACACACAACCATACACACGACACACACAAACATACACACACAACCACACACACCACCACAACCACACAGCATCAGTGCACCATTTCTACAGGCACACACACCACCAGCCATCAGTGCACACATCAATTGTTAACGCATCCACAATTAACTATTATAGCAATCGCAGTATGGCGCACTTTACTTTTTAACATATTAATTTAAAGCGCAGCATGCCACCATTGCTACAAAAATAAATACACATTTTTTTGGCCTACAATTTATAGACTTTTGTTGCAATTGGTGTTGCAATATTTAGCAATGCCAATAGCTCAAACTTAATTAATGCGAGACCTATTGCATTGTAAATGCTTGTTTAAATATGGGGCCAGAGACCATTCTGTCTGAGGTTTAGAGAAATGTCAATAAGAATTGATCCAGGAAATACAATCTTTAGTGACCCAGTTAAAGATATTTTGAAAGGTAAAACTAAAATACCGTGTGAAGATGATGTTGAACCTAGGAGTGACACATTTGTACCTCCACAGAATGTTAGCATGAACATCATTAAGCTTGTCCATAGACAATATTTGGGTAAAAACTGGCTGACTATGGAGGGCAATAAACATTGGAAGGATGGCAGACTATGGAGGGCAAGAAACATGGAAGTGTGCATACATTACAGAGGAAGACAAACATGAAAGGTTCAACAGAAGACAACTTGATAGCAGCAGATCAGAACACTGTGAAGAACATTCTGGAGCAGCCACTTCGCCTTGAAAGGCCCTGGGAACTCCTGGTATGAGATGCAGCCGGTATAGCAGACAAGAGACAGTCAGTCAAAGGCAAGGACTTTGGGAAGATCACAAATCCATATGAAGAACAAGTAATGTAGCTTCAGTAACACTTTTTGTGGTAGAGACCCAATGTAACCGCAGATTTCTCACCTTCTGAATACTTCCACAGGCATCAGACTGGATCCAGAAACTTTTTTGCAGTACCTCTGTGGGTCACCAGGTGGCGCCTTGGGGCACCACACCGACGGTGTTCAGCTCGGGAAATGACATGCAGAGCCAATATAGGAAAATTCTCATGCCCTCTCAGTTGCTTTCGAAGCTGTCCACGCTCCCAGCTGCAGAGCTCCAACAGCAAATTAGCATCAAACCAATGTACAGAATCCTAGACTTGGTATATTAAGGTCTCGCCTGCGCAGCGCGCAAGCGCTGCTTAGGAGGGACCTCTGGAATCGCACTGTACTTTCTTGGAAACTCGTGCATGTTTTGCACTGTTTCCAATGAGTACTCGTGCATGCAGAGCAGTTGCCTTGCAGGAGCGACCAGCGGGGCCATCTGTTTGCAATTATCGCGCCTTGCTGCTCGCTTCCGCAAGGCAAACGCTCTGCATGCACGAGTACTTGTTAACGTGCGGGGCTGCGCTTGTCTTTCAGCGCTTGTTTTCTTTTGAAACGGTAATCATGCATAACTTTTATGGCTGAAGAAACACTCAGAAGTGCATTTAAATTGATGATAAGTATAGTGATGACTTTATAGTGCCATTTCAATTCTTTTTTTTAAATACTATGCACATGTACAATGATTTACAATACTGAGGTTTGAACGATCAGTCACCCGCAGTAAACTCGGCGGTGAGTTATGGAAACCTTTTTCAGGTTGAAAAAACCTTAATAACTTTATCCTGCCTCAGGTGTTTGCAAGTTTGGTATCCTGGGGAGGAGACGCCATGATAACTTTTCTCGCCGAGATAATCTTCATTTCACCCGCAGTCCCCAGGCGGTGCCTGTGACTGGAAAGCAGTTTATGGGCGCATGGGAGCGGAGAGGGGTGCGTGCGCCTGAACCCTCAGGGCACCCGTATTTCATGAATAATTTTGACACCACTTTCAGGGTTGGTTATGTATATTAATAAATTAAGCAATGCTCATTTACAACACGCTGAGCTGTGGCGGGTGCTGTGCACATGAAGTCATTTGAGGTATTCTGTTCCAGCATGGCATGCTGCAGAGCAAACCGCAGCCAAGCAGGTAATAATCCAGTCAAGGAGGGGTTTGGGGGGGTTGGAACAACTCTGAAACTTTTTGCATGTTATCAGGTAGGTTTAATGATAACTCCATGCTGTATGAATCTCAGAGTACAAGTGTGACCCATAAACTGGGGACCCTCCCTTTTCAGAAGTCTATATTCCTACCACATTAAGCAAACAGCATTGGCATAGCCAGTTCTCACCTTTGGGACCTGCTGCATAACTAAATACTTAAGGTCCCAAAGGCAAGACCTATTGGCTATACCAATGCTTGTTTTACAGGACATAGCTCAATTTGCAGAGTAGGGAGGATGGGAAGATCGCTTAGGAATCTGCAGTTAGATAGATTCTCCACCAGAAAGAACATTACAGAAGGTAAGTAACTTGTTCTTCCTACAGAGACTTCTAACCCCGAATTCCTCACCTTTTGAATACATACCAATTAATCAATCAGTGGATTTATATAACATGACTAATCACGAGAGGGTATCCAGGCGCTTGAGGGTCATGATGGTTCAGGTGACTCAATTGAACAGACAGGTCTTAAGTGCTCTCTGGAATTCCAGTAGGGAAGTGGAAGTCAGTAGAGGCAGAGGGAGGTCGTTCCAGGTTTTTACTGCGAGGTAGGAAAAGGAGCGTCCTCCGCTGTTGCTTCTGTGGATGCAAGGGCTGTAGGTGAGTGAGAGAAAGGCAAAGAGTTGTTGTCGGGTAGGATGGTGGAAGTTCAGGCCGTGGCTGATGTAGGCTGGTCCTTACTGTGCAGTGCATTGTAGGCATTGATCATCAGTTTGGATCGCCATCTCTTCTGTATAGGGAGCCAGTGGAGTTTTCTGAGGTGGGGTGATATGGGTCCATCTGGGGAGGTCGAGGATGAGTCTGTCTGGTGGCGGAGTTCTGTACCCCTCTGCAGTCTCTGCAGAAGGTGGATTGTGATCCCAGCGTGCAGCAGACTTTTCATAACATGTGAAGTGTGAGATAGCAGGCAGAGGAGACTGCATTGATTAGGAACTTCATGGTCAGTTTTCTGTCCAGGGTTATGCTGAGATTTCTGGCGTGGTCGGTCAGTTTGGTTAATGGTCCTAGTTCCAAGAGCCACCAGGAGTCATTCCAAGGGGTGTTATTGTTGATGAACATCAGCATTTCCATTTTGTCCGTGTTGAGCTTCAGGCAGTTGTCCTTCATCCAGTTGTCGACACTGTTCATGCACCTCTAGAAGTTGGTTCTGGTGTAGGCAGGATCTTCTGAGAGCGAGAGAATGAGCTGAGTGTCGTCTGCCTAGGACAGTATGTTTAATCTATGGGATCTGACGAGGTTGGCCAAAGGGGTCATGTTGGTATTAAAGAGGGTGTGGCTTAGGGAGGATCTTTGAGGAACAATGCAGAATATGTATTTGGGTTTGGTGGGAAATGGAGGTTGGTCGACCATCTACACTCTTCCAGTGATAAAGGAGGCAATCCATGTGAGGGCGTTACCTTGGATATCAATGTGATGCAGTCTTCTGATCAGGTTGTGGTGAAATACTGTGTCTAAGGCTGGTGAGACTTCGCAGAAGATTAGAGCTGCTGTTTCTCCCCAGTCAAGGACGTCTCTGATGTCATTGGTAGCCGCAATCAAAACAATAACTATTCAGAGGTGGGACTGTCAATTGGCTCAAACCAAAAAGTCCTGTAGAACCAAGCGGGCGAAATGCTCAGGGAGAACCTGGATGTCTAGACAGTAGTGCTTTGTGAATGTATGGAGGAACACCAATGTAACCACCTGACAAATGTCCAGGATAGGAACTCGACATGCCAACGCAGTAGTAGAAGCTTTGGCTCTGGTTGAATAAGCTCATAGACCTTGCAGGGGCGGCTTCTTGGCCAGTGTTTGGCAGATCTTGATGCAGAGTATGATCCAGTGCAAGATAGTTCTTTTCCTCCAGTGTCTACTCTTCTTTGCTCCCACAAAAACCCACAAAGAGCGTATCAGTGGTCTCTGCTACAATGTAAAAGCCTAGCACTTTGTTGGGGTCCAGGCGATGGAGTGGCTCATCTCCCATAGAGGTGTGAGCTTGAGCATAGAGCACCAGTAAGGTGATGGTTTCACCGACATGGAACAGCGTCACTACTTTTGGATGAAAGGATGCCCGAGTTCACAGAACCAGCTTGTCAAGGAAGAAGGTGGTATACAGCGATTTGACACAGAAAGCCTGGAGCTCACTCACCCCGTGCTGATGGTATAGCAAAGATGAACACTGTCTTGAGGGTGAGAAGCTACAAAGGACTGCTTTGGAAGGAGGAAACCGATGTTGGAGTCATTTAAAAGAAACCATCACTACAGGTGATTTAAACAATGAGGTTTGATCCGGCAATCATAAAAAGGCCGAAAAGAGCCGAACTATACTCTTTAACCATGCCAAAGGAGATACTTGCTAGGCAAGGGATAGAAAACAAAACAAAACTTCATATAACCTGCTTGCGGGGGACTATCTGTCATGTACCACACTGAACTCCAAATTTAGATACTTCTGCCCAGTAGCTCTGGATGCCAAATGTGCCACTAGTATGACTTGGGCCCGGTCGGTTCTGATCTCTCTGGGCAGGAGAGGGGTCAGTAGGAAAGCATACAGGCGCCCCAAGTCACCACATAAGGGGAATGCATCTCCAACAAAGATATTCCTTGGGGACTTCAATTCACAGAATTGCTGGCATTGCGTGTTCTCAGTGATGGCAAAGAGATCGAGCCAAGGTTCTCACCTTGTGTGGAAGAGACCTTGCACCACCTCTGAGTGTAACTGCCCATCCTCAGCTTCTTGGGGTCGACAGTTGAGTTCATCTTCCAGAGCGTTCCACGATACCAACAGGCGGTTCACCACCAGAAAGATCCCACAGTGAATCAGCCATTTCCAAAGGTGTAGCGCCTACTGGCACAAAGTCCATGACCCCACCCTGCCCTATCTGTTTCGCTACCACACAGCGGAGTTGTCTGTGAGCACTTACTTGCACAAGTCTTTCTTTGATGGAGGGTAGGAAAGCTTGTAACTCCAAGTGAATGTATGTCAAAAAATGTTCCCTTTGGGCAACTTAATTTAGAAACAGTACTTATAACTGACACAAAAATACAAACATAAAATGGACCATACACAGGCCTATCAGTTGAAGCAATGCATAAGAACAATAATAAAAACCAAATAAATTCAGCTAGCACAGTTTATTATTTTACATAAAAACATATCAAAATATGATTACAATTAAAATTAAAATTAAAATTGGGAACACAGACAATATATTGAAGGACCAAAGGATACACAAATATTCATCAATACTTCCTATTACTACACATAAAGGGAGAGAACACACTCAAGGTTAACGTTCTGCAATAGTCAGAGTAGTCCTTGATTGATATGTGGTGTACTTCTCCCTTAGTTCAACGCGTTTCGACGGACAGTAAACATTGAGCCGCCTTCATCAGGAAAATATTAACTGTATTCCCAAGACTTCTGAAATTTAAACAGAATGCGTTTTACAATCCAGAATAAGTTCGGTTAAAACCACTATTTAACACTAAGTCAGTTAAATCTAAAAGGAAAATACAATTGTGTCACGAGGACGAGCTCCCTGTCCTGGACGGACGGGGCGTACCTGCTAACTTCTGTCCATTTCCGCCCCGTCCGCAGGATCCCTTTGATGTGGCATGGAGTGGGTCTGCGCTGCCTTCGCTGCCTCCGCTGTTGGCCCTCCCTTCTGTGACGTCAGGGGGGAGTCCCCTGACGATTCCGCCATTCAACCTATCGGGAGTGGCCTCGTCATCACCAACGGCCCTATCAGCGGAGCAGGAGGAGGATAAGGAAGTGCTGGGGATTCCTACATGCGCGGTACCTGATGGGAAGACGCCGACCCGCGAGGAGAACGCCGACGCCGAGGAAGACGGAAGGAGAGAAGAGCCATCGCTGGTTTCGCCGAAGGAGAGACGCGACAAGCCAGGAGGCCCACGGACCCACGAGCCGCCCTGCCACACTTCCAGGGAAGAAGTGTGGCTAACCAAGGTACGAGGGCGTCTACAGGGGTTGTTCACCGCACGGGGTGGGACGGGGTAGGACGAGGGTGGCCACGGAGCCCCGCACGTTCTCCTAAAAGCACATGGTCATAGCAACGCTGAGTACAAGGTGGTGCACCCTGGTGATCCCTCACTTCCCCTTCCCCCCTCTCATGCTTGTCCCTTAGTTATACCACTAACGAGGCTCTCCTGTGTCTCTTTTCTCCCTGACTGTATCCGGAGCCGTGAAGCCCCGAGGAAAGGGAAGACGGGACCCTGGTGTACACCTTCCCAGTGCAAGACGACTCCACGGCAGGAGGAACTCTTTGAGTGGACCGAGACTCTGCCCACGGGCAAGCCCCTTATACTGTCAATAAAGGACTTGTTTGGACTGCACTTTCTGTTGAGTCCTTCCTTCCCCGGCCCCTCTGTCACAATTGGCGAGCCAGATAGGAGCATCAAAGGAGCCACGCCATTCGACACAGAATGGAGAATATACTGACCCAAATGGAAGCAGACCGGAACGCGTTCACAATGGCCATCCAAAGTCAGTCTGAGAACATTCTGAAACTGGCCGAGGGTCAAACCCAGTTAATGACTGTCATCGGCCAAGGAAGGGCCACCGCCCCGCCCCCAGGTACGGTGGTTCCATTGCAGAAGTTCACCCCTGGAGAGGACCCCCTGGCGTTCTTCTTGAACTTTGAAAGAGCAGCAAGAGCCAGCGCCTGGCCGGGGGATAGGTGGCCATTCTACCTGGCGCCCCTGTTGATAGGGGAAGCACAGGCGGCCTATCAAACGGTGAACCGGGATGGCACCACTGCCTACGCTGTAGTCAAACAGTACATCCTTGACAGGTTGGGGGTGGACGAGGAAACCCATCGCACTCGGTTCCGGCAAGAGAAAGGGGCACCAGGGGATTTACCCAAGACACTGTTCTTCAAGTTAAAGGAGGCCGCCGATCTCTGGCTCAAACCCCAGGACGGTAACATAGATGCCATCATGAATAAAATATACCTTGAACAGTTCATTGAAGCACTCCCTTATAGCACCCAGCGTTGGCTCAAACAACATGCGGGACTAACGTTAGACCATGCCATAGAGATGGCCACCTGTTACGCTCGGGCTCAAGGGAGACCGTACGTGAGGGAGCCCGAGAGACCTCCTAAATCCCTACCTCCCAGTAAACCGGAAAAGAAACCACAAAAACCCCTGCCAGAGCCACCTAGGTTGCGTGTCCAAAGACCAGAACTGCCAAACACAGGACCTCAATGTTATGACTGCGGGGAGTGAGGACATATAGCCCGGTACTGTAGGAGAAAGAAAGACAAAGAAGATGAACCTATGGACGTGAGCTATGCCCCCAGATCCATCCTTTATGCACAAGAAACCGGAACTACGTTCTACGTAAGGGTTTCCCTTAATGGTACTGTTGTAAGGGCACTGTTGGATTCGGGATGTAAACATTCAGTAATACGAGAGGAGTTGGTGGATCCATCAGCCCTCATCCCGGGGAAGCAGGTTCATATACGTTGCGTACATGGCGACGTGAAGGAATACCCAGTAGCCTCAGTCACTTTATACACTCCTTCAGGAAAGGGACAAAAAGTTACCTTGGGGGTTATGTCCAGATTACCCGAGTCCATCATTATAGGAACAGACAATCCCTCCTTTTCTGTTCTGTTACTTGAGGCCCTCCAACACTTGTCTCTTCCCCATGACACCCTACTAGCCTCAGAACCATGGGCTAGGGACACGCATTTTCGGACAGCCCAGTTAAATGATGCAAGTCTCACAAATGCGTGGCAGGTAGCACGAGATGGGAAAGATCCGTCCACCAAAAGTTTTCCTACGTTTGTGGAGAAAAATGGGTTGCTGTATAGAATCGCCAAAGCTGGTGCGGAACTTCAACTGTTGGTTCCGAACGACTTTCGCGATCAAATACTGTTCTTCGGACATGCCCATCTGTTGGCAGGTCACTCAGGGGCAGAAAAAACGAGTCAGGCCATCTTACGTCATTTCTTTTGGCCCGGTGTTTACGCCCAAGTCCAAAAATACTGTCAGGAGTGCAGGATATGCCAAAAACGAAATCCCTACACCCCTCTTCAAGTACCTCTGGTCCCCATGCCCATCATAGGGGTTCCGTTCGATCGCATAGGAATGGACCTTATCGGCCCTTTACCCAAATCTTCTAGAGGTCATCAGTATGCCCTTGTACTTGTTGACTATGCAACTCGTTATCCAGAGGCCTTTCCTCTGAAAGCAGCCACTTCAGCCGCCATAGCCCAGAGGCTCGTGGAGGTATTCTCCCGCATGGGTTTTCCCCGGGAAATCGTTACGGACCAGGGCACCCCTTTTGTTTCCCGTCTGATGCAACAAGTGTGTGGGCAGCTAAACATCACCCACATTAAAACATCTGTGTACCATCCCCAGACAGACGGATTGGTTGAGCGATACAACGGCTCCCTGAAACTCACCCTAAAAAAACTTCTGTCTGGGGACGGGAAGAACTGGGATCAGTTGCTACCCCTAGCCCTCTTTGTCCTCCGTAGTCAGAAACAGTCCAGCCTAGGGACTTCCCCATTCGAGATGTTGTTCGGAAGAGCCCCAAGGACTCTTCTGGAAATAACAAAAGATAGTTGGGAAGCCGAGGGAGCCCAGGAAGCCGAGGCTCTATTGGACTATACCCGCCAGTTACAGACCAGGTTACACAAGCTCAGAACGCTGGCACACGAACATTTGGCCATAGCACAAACCAAACAGAAGGCCTTTTATGATAGAGGCAAGAAGTGGAGAATACTTGACGTTGGTGATTGGGTTCTTATATTATTACCCTCCTCGTCACACAAAATGAGAAAAGAATGGCAAGGGCCCTTTAAAATCATCCGAAAAATAGGGCGGACAACGTATCTTGTACAGTTGGGAAGAGGCAAAACTCAAATGTACCACATAAACATTCTCAAGAAGTGGTTGGGCAAACCTCCCCAAAATGTTAATGTTGTATCTCCGGTCCCAGACATCACCCATACGGTTGGAGATACCCCTATAAACCAGGATCTGTCCCCTGAACAACGGGAAGAAGTCAGGTCTCTTCTGTTGTCCTTTTCGGGTATATTCTCTGACCGACCGGGGCATACGCATTTGGCAGAACACCACATTCCAACTCTCCCTAACACAGTAGTAAAACAAAAACCCTATCGAATCCCGGAAGCAAGACGTCTTGCCTTCCAGAAAGAAGTGCAGGACATGCTGGACGCCGGAATTATTGTGCCTTCGCATAGCAACTGGTGCTCACCGGTAGTATTAGTCCCAAAACCGGACGGGAGCATCCGTTTTTGCATTGATTTTAGGGCCGTGAACAGGGTGTCCAAACAGGATGCGTACCCATTACCCCGGGTTGATGAACTGCTGGAGCGCCTTGGTGAGGCCCGTTACATCACCACCATAGACCTCACCAAGGGCTATTGGCAGATACCTCTGGCAGAAAAAGACAGGGAAAAAACAGCCTTCTCTACCCCTTCGGGACACTACCACTTCACGGTTCTGCCTTTCGGGTTGCATGGGGCACCAGCCACGTTTCAAAGGGCTATGGACACCCTACTGGCTCCGCACTTGTCTTATGCATCAGCCTACCTTGACGATATTGTTGTGTTCAGTAAGACCTGGGACGAACACATAAACCATCTAGGAAACATTTTGTCTAGCCTAAAGGCGGCCAATCTCCATATCAATGCGAAGAAATCCAGAGTTGCTTTCCAGCAAGTCAAGTACCTGGGTTATCTTCTAGGGGATGGCCGTATCATGCCTCAGACCGAAAAACTCGAAGCCATCAGGGCATTGCCATACCCATCCACGAAAAAAGAACTCAGGGCTTTCCTAGGGTTGGTGGGGTATTACCGCCGTTTCATTTCTCAATTTGCCCACTTGGCCGGTCCCCTCACTGATCTCCTCAGAAAAACCGTCAGATCCTCCTCTCTACCGCCTCCTTCTTCCGCCCACACATCCGCCTTCCAAGCCTTGAAGGACGCTCTGACTTCCTCCTCTGTCCTAGTGTCCCCTGACTTCAGCAAACCTTTTATTCTTCAGACGGATGCTTCTGGGGTTGGCATCGGGGCCGTTCTCTCCCAGGAGGACGAGCAGGGTGTGGAAAGGCCTGTCCTCTTCGTCAGTCGAAAACTGTTTCCTCGTGAACAGGCCTATTCTACCATCGAAAAGGAATGCCTGGCTGTCAGGTGGGGGATCGAAAAGTTGAAGTACTATCTCGAGGGGAGGCCCTTTGTTTTGTACACCGATCATGCCCCCTTGACTTGGCTCCAGCGTAACAGAGGTACCAATGATCGGATTCTTCGTTGGTTCCTGGCTTTGCAGCCATTTCAGATTGATGTCCGGCATCGAAAGGGTTCTCTGCAGGGGAACGTTGACTTTCTGTCCCGCTTTCCTGTTTCCCCCGATCGGGTCACTCCTGGGGGTGGGATGTGTCACGAGGACGAGCTCCCTGTCCTGGACGGACGGGGCGTACCTGCTAACTTCTGTCCATTTCCGCCCCGTCCGCAGGATCCCTTTGATGTGGCATGGAGTGGGTCTGCGCTGCCTCCGCTGCCTCCACTGTTGGCCCTCCCTTCTGTGACGTCAGGGGGGAGTCCCCTGACGATTCCGCCATTCAACCTATCGGGAGTGGCCTTGTCATCACCAACGGCCCTATCAGCGGAGCAGGAGGAGGATAAGGAAGTGCTGGGGATTCCTACATGCGCGGTACCTGATGGGAAGACGCCGACCCGCGAGGAAGACGGAAGGAGAGAAGAGCCATCGCTGGTTTCGCCGAAGGAGAGACGCGACAAGCCAGGAGGCCCACGGACCCACGAGCCGCCCTGCCACACTTCCAGAGGAGAAGTGTGGCTAACCAAGGTACGAGGGCGTCTACAGGGGTTGTTCACCGCACGGGGTGGGACGGGGTAGGACGAGGGTGGCCATGGAGCCCCGCACGTTCTCCTAAAAGCACATGGTCATAGCAACGTTGAGTACAAGGTGGTGGACCCTGGTGATCCCTCACTTCCCCTTCCCCCCTCTCATCCTTGTCCCTTAGTTATACCACTAACGAGGCTCTCCTGTGTCTCTTTTCTCCCTGACTGTATCCGGAGCCGTGAAGCCCCGAGGAAAGGGAAGACGGGACCCTGGTGTACACCTTCCCAGTGCAAGACGACTCTACGGCAGGAGGAACTCTTTGAGTGGACCGAGACTCTGCCCACGGGCAAGCCCCTTATACTGTCAATAAAGGACTTGTTTGGACTGCACTTTCTGTTGAGTCCTTCCTTCCCCGGCCCCTCTGTCACAAATTGTCAAAGCATAGCTCCAAAAGTAGACATAAAACATAACTAGACACCATGAACATTAGACATTGCCTACCAATTTCTTAGAAAATGCATACATGATATGAATCATATATCAACTATAGATCACATAATGAGACAACATGCAAAACATAAAAATCATAAAAAACATAAAAAACGCATTCCGTATGTCAACATTTAGACCCATATTAGGGGAACATAGAAGAAAGCACAATTGTATTTTAATCTAAGCTCACATGAGAGTTAAGATACATTAATTTTGATAAATACTTTCCAGATATTTTATTGCCTTTAGTGCATATCTGATAACAGAGATTTACTACCCTTTTTTTAGATGGTTCATGCTGGCCAGGGATATGTAATGCACAGATCAATAAGTACAACCCACAGAAAGACACATACCTCAGAACGACCAGTTTATGATTGGGTTAAATAACCTCTTTCCCAAATATAAAAATTCTCTTCCAGCGAGACAGTAAAGTTCTATTTCTAATCCAATCAAAGATCTGTAATATATAATACGAGTAATCGATATTAGAAGACATAAAGTGCATTCACTACTTCTATATCCAGCAGGATTACACAAAAAACCACATGTCTACCTTGTGAGGGCTTTAGTTATGGGCAAATTCTGCTTCAGCTAATAACAGCCCCAGATGAATAAATCTCATGGATGCTAAAAAGAGAGAACATAAAAATTGGATAGCATCTATTTTTAATTAGACAATCTACAAGGTACACGACAAATGGCATTATACTCACATATTGTTCCCATATGGATGTTTGGGAGTATATAATATGTTTATTAGAGTAGTCTCTAAGTATATCTCTGGTTTTGGAGACAAACACCTAAAAGACATATATATATATACATATATGTCCACTAGAATTTAACAATACAGTGATAAATATCTTGAGCAGAGGATTTAGTTTCGTGCCTTCCACCAATCTTGATAAATTCCAATTAGAAAAAGATCTTCGGTCATTTTTTAGAAAAATTAGACTCAAACGATTCTTTGAAAATAGAGAGAGTAGGGTGCATGACAAGGTCTCAGGTATGAAGCCCAAACCAACTTTTACACCTACATTGGGGATGGTAGGTAAAAATATTGAGGCATTCGAAACAGCGGTTGAGAGTGGGATACACAGACTCCTTGACAACAATAAGAAATGTCATTCTTTTAATATCTCCAAAATTGAGAGAGAAGCCTTAGACAAACTGAGGAATGACAACTCCCTTACTGTAAAACCTGCAGATAAGGGGGGCGGAGTGGTGGTTTTCGACACCGTAGATTATGAGGTTAGGATGCTCAAACTGTTGGAGGTCAAAGAACATTATGTTCGTACAAATGCTAGCTGTCTCACAAGAATATCACAAGAATGTCTGGCTCTTTTAACTGATGCGAGGGATAATGGATATATCTGTGAGGAGGAATTTAAATTCCTAAATAACCTAGAACCTAAAACTCCAGCTATTTATGGCCTTCCAAAGGTACATAAACACAAACTAGACCCCCCTATGAGGCCTATTGTAAGTAGTATCGACTCTTTGCTTGAGCCAGTAAGCAAATATGTTGACCACTTTCTGAGGCCATTGGTGTGTAACTTAAAATCTTATGCACGGGATTCTGCGCACATTATTTCAATGGTGGAGGGGATGCCATTTTGTGAAGAGACTCAGTGTCTAGTCACCCTGGACATTGAGTCTCTCTACACAAACATCCCTCAGGCAGATACAGTTGAGGTAATTGATGACCTCCTATCCGATCTTGATTTAGGAGGTGCCAACAAGGACTTTATTGTCGATTGTGTGAGACTAATCCTAACTAATAATGTCTTTCTTTTCAAAAATGAATACTTTAGGCAACTAAAAGGGACCAGTATGGGGGCCACCTGTGCCCCGGGCCTGGCTTGCCTCTATGTGGGAAGGTTTGAGGTTAAACACATAGATAAAGAGATGGCACCATTCTTTGAAAATGTAGCGGGCTGGTACCGCTACATTGATGACATTTTCTTTATTTGGGAAGGATCTACTGAATTATTGGAGGAGTTTCTCAGTTGGATCAATTTAGGAGATCCAAATCTTACATTTACTTCATCCTACAGCACCACAAAAGTAGACTTTTTGGATATCTCCATTAAAAATTTTGATGGGGTGTTGTCAGTTGAATTGTTTACAAAACCCATGGCAAAAAACACCCTGCTCCATTTCTCGAGTTTCCACCCCAAATCACAGAAAGAAAGCATCCCTTTCAGCCAGTTCCTCCGTCTCCGGAGGAACTGTTCAGACATTAAGGATTATTACAAACATGCTGAGACATTGAAAAAGAAATTCAAAGATAGAGGATATCCCAAAAAATTGCTGTCCCACTCGTTTAAAAGAGCGCGATTTTACGACCGTGATGCTCTGATTCAAAAAACGAAGAAAGAAAAGAGTCCACTGAATAAAGTGGTGTTTGTGAGCAAATTTTCTCAAATTAGTAATCAAATTAAAAATGTGGTAAACAAGAACTGGCACATTTTAAATTACGACGAGGAGGTTGCCCTTGAGAAACCCCTTTTCGCGTTTAAAAAGAACAAGAACTTACGTGACCTGCTAGTCCACACATATAAAGATGATGTGGTTGAAAATCAAAGGACACTGGACAATATTAAAGTAGTGGGCACCACTAAATGTGGTATGTGCAATATCTGTGAACAATGCATAGTTTCAACAGAAATTACATGCAATAACATTAATGTTAAATGCAAAACCCACAATAATTACAGAAGCAAGAATGTGAAATATCTCCTCATATGCCCATGTGGTCTGGGCTATGTGGGTGAAACGGGGAGAGAAGCTCGGATTAGGCTCCAGGAACATAGGTCAGCAGTTAGAACTAAGAAAATTACTGCTCCGATTGTCGCACATTTTCAGGAAAAGAACCACAGGGAATGTGATTTTAGATGGTTCATTCTGGAAAGGGTTAAGATAGGAAAAAGAGGTGGAAATATTGTGAATGCTCGCAAACATAGAGAACAGTGGTACATTTCTCACCTTAATACAGTGAGAAATTGACTTAACTCACGAGAAGAGTGGGACCGAATCATTGGTGGTAACCAGTGAATCTGTTTGCCTAATATTTTCTGTTTTGCAGAGGTAGGAGGTTTTAGAACCATATCTCATCCTGGGGATTTACCAATGCTTATTATGTTTAGTATGATCTGTAACATAGCCCTTTGACAAATGGGTGACTCCTTGGTTTTAAATATTAGTGCTTATATCCACAGAATCTTGGATGTGCGCAACTCATATTAATTGCCTTACTATGGTTAGATTTGAGGTCAGTAGTATGTTGAGAATAGGCCTCTATTGGTGCACATTTATTATAGTAGTATGTATGTTGAGCCATTGACATTCAATATAAATATATAAATGACTGTCGTTTGACAGCTGTCACAGTCTCTAGAAACTATTATATATTATATATTATACATTAGTGTCTTGATAGGGATTTATTTACCTATTAGTCGCACTTCGTTTATCTATATTGTAAAGTCGATATGCTGTGACTGGATGAATACAATCTTGAACGTCTCCTCTATTCATAGTGGAGTATGTTACACTACTGGTAATTTCACTTGGCACTGCGTCTGCTTAAATAACGTGTAAGAATGTAGTTTTTAAGAAATAGCAGACGGCGTTATAAATGAGCGATGATTCTTATCTCAGTCTCTCTTCGGTTTCCATTAGAAGGTAGAAGTTATGTCGTTTGGCAAGGGATCATTAGGATATCGCATAAGGAGGAAGTGTCCACTTTTTGTGTTTACTTTCGGATTCCTCTGTCTATTTCCACTAATTTCGCGTCACCACGCAATCACGGAGGAAATGGGTTGTGCGCGATTACGCGATCCTTAGGAGGAAGTGTCCACTTCCTCTGTGTTTACTTTCGGAGTCCTCTGTCTATTTCCACTTATTTTGCGTCACCACGCAATCACGGAGGAAATGGGTTGTGCGCGATTACGGTTATATATAAAAATGCGCGCCTCTTGTCGTTCTTCCAAACAGTTTGCCGGGACGACACGCGGGACGCTGGTGCACTCTTATTCAAGGTAAGGTGTTAGACAGGAGGAGTTGAATAGTTGAGATGGAGACACCGAATATAGATAATTATAGCGTGTGACTTTTCTTGCAGAGGCGGTGAGGCTGAACATAACCCCATATACTTGAGGCCGATTAAGAAACAATATTGTGAGTAGATGGACTGCACTTTTTAGATTCTATATGGGAAGGACTGGAGAGATATTAATTGGAGTCCCTCTTTTCTGTTTCTCTCTCTCTCTCCCCAGTGTAAGCGCTACTACTGGGGTGTTGTGTACACATATTTAGATGCTGAACATGCCCTGCTATCTCTGATGGGTCTACCGCGTGAAAAGTTAATACTATTTTAATAGTTTTTTCAGTAAGTATGAATACTGAGTTTCTTGCATAGTCTGCTAGTCTGCTCGAGCTAGGGGGTGAACGTAGATTCTAGTGGACATATATGTATATATATATATGGCTTTTAAGTGTTTGTCTCCAAAACCAGAGATATACTTAGAGACTACTCTAATAAACATATTATATACTCCCAAACATCCATATGGGAACAATATGTGAGTATAATGCCATTTGTCGTGTACTTTGTAGATTGTCTAATTAAAAATAGATGCTATCCAATTTTTATGTTCTCTCTTTTTAGCATCCATGAGATTTATTCATCTGGGGTGTAGCGGTTCTCCGGGGTGTGGGAGCCGGTAGTGTGCACTCTGTGAAGTTCAGACAATGTAGTACCTGCAACTCGCCACTGGAGGGAGCCTGGCGGTTGCGGAACTACAATCCCCAGAAGCCCCGTAGCCGAGGAGGCGGAAGTATGGCAACAAAAGCCTTCCGCGGTCAACGGCTCGGGGCTTGTCAATCAGGACTGTGAGAGAGGTCGGACGTAGCCTCGTTTGTTTCCTTGCATACGGATTTGGTGCTTAGTCTCCCCCAAGCCGCGGGAGCTGCTTCTTTGAAGTTTTGTTTCTGGAAACGCGAGTCCCCGCAGGTTGTAAGACGGGTGGCCTCGCGTTGTGTTTGAGTGGCGTTTGTGAGACCCGCGCAGGAGCGCGTTGCCGTCTCCGTCACTGTGTACTTTTCCTTGGGACCTTTTGTGCTCCTGGCGTGCCGGTACCGGTACGCACACATCCAGACTCCTTGCTGATTTTGCCTTTTCTTTTTACCTTCCTTGCTGATTTTGCCTACCTTTGGAGACTCCTGTTGGTTTCTTTTGTATTCACCGACTAACTGGATACAGCCGAGGAGGCTGGTAACATTGTCCAGGATTCTGATGTTCGTGGGTTGCTGCACTTGAAGGGATACAGACACGCTTGTCCAACACCACAGTCAGTACTCGCTTTTTGTGTTCATATGTATGACTTTTCTGACAGTAAAGGGCTGGGCGTCTAATTGTTCGTTCTTGTTCTTCCCTCACCTGCAGTATCCCATCGCGGGCGCTACCAGACCAGCGAGGGAGTGGGTAGACGGCATTCTACATCCTTTCGGAAGCCCCACTGACCAACCTTTTGTTATTTTATCCACTTCCCTTTTCCCCGGGGGGCACAACGTACATAGCTGTGTTTTTCTTCACACTGTGTGTGGTGCGTCCTGGAGAGGAGGGGGGATATTCGTCTCTCCATCGTTCCTGCTGACATCTCTCAGAGGTTAGTGGTTTCTTGCCATTGACGTCGTGACAGATTGACAAGCCCACGAACGTACTTCAGCCTGAGCGATGGATACGAATACTGTGTTGACTTCCCTGTTGGAGAGTTTGTCTACTCTCCAGCAGGAGGTCCATGCCACAAGACAGGAGAACCATGACCTTAGAAACGAAGTAGGTTCCCTGAGAAGGGAGGTGGCTGGCCTTGCTCGGAAGGGGAGAAGTTACATTAGAGAGGGAACACTCCCACCCCCGACACAAAACCCGGATGGGGCTTCGGCGGGGGGTGGATTCTTTGCTACACCACCCACAACTCCTTCTCTTTCTGGGTCAGTTCCTACAGTCCATGTCATCCAGAACCCCGGTATACCTTTAGCACCTCCTGAGCGATTCTATGGGGACACCAAGAAGTTTGAGACTTTTCTGAATCAATGCAGACTCCATTTCCTCTGTAAACCAACTGTTTTTATGGACGATGCCTCAAAAACCTCATTCATGATGTCTTACATGGGGGGCAACGCTGCCAGTTGGACCATTCCGTTAATGAAAAGGAATGATCCAGTGCTACACAACTTCCAGGATTTCTGTAGTGAGATGAGGAAACTATTTGATAGAAAAACGCACATGCTGTCCCTAGACCGTGAATTAATGACTCTTCGTCAAGGATCACAAGACTTGTTGACTTATATCACCACCTTCAATCGGCTTATAGTGGAAACGGAATGGCCTCCTGAGAAACGTACCTCTTTGTTTTATCAAGGTCTTCGAGGTGAATTGAAAGATGTGCTCTCCCAAGTGGTGCAACTACCCAAGACTTGTGATGAAATGATAGACCTTGCTGTACAGCTCGACCATAGAGTGCAAGACCGAAAAGGCGACAAAAATAGAAGGGAAATGCGTTCTTACTTTCCTAAAGCTCGCCCTCCTCCGGAGGATTACACCAAACCTGGAACAGGAGTGGAACCCATGCAAATTGGAGGGGTCAGGGGTCCGTTGACTCCCGAGGAAAGAGAAAAAAGACGCCTACAAAAGCTGTGTCACTACTGTGGGAAAAGTGGCCACTTCATAAGAGAATGCCGCGCACACGGAAAAACGTCAAACCCTGGAGGGGGTCCCCGAAAACAAGTCGCGGTAACACAGGAGTCGGAAAACTGAAGAGCCCAAGTATGGACGGGGTCTCCGTCTTGGGTTCGGTGGAAGAGGAAAAGATCCCATTGTATCTTGCTAACACCTTGCAACCGTCTGTAGCTCATATGAACATTACACTTGCATTACGGGTCACAGAGGATGAGTCATTTACAGTGTCTGCCTTGTTGGATTCAGGGGCCACGGGGAATTTCATCGATCAGCAGTATGCCAGGAGTATGGGCATTCCCTACGAAAAGAAAAAAGTTCCTGAAATGGTAAAAGCTGTGGATGGAAAGGCTCTGACCTCAGGACCAGTCCGACATCATACTGTGCCTCTAGCGATGTGTGTCGGTATAAATCATCAGGAACTCATCCAGTTTGATATCATTGACGCTCCCCAGTTTCGCCTGATCCTCGGCATGCCCTGGTTAACCTTACATGATCCAGTGGTGAAATGGGCTGCGCGTTCTGTATCTTTAACATCCCAGTACTGTCAAGAGCATTGCTGTCCCCTCGGGGCGTCCAAAGAAACCCATGAAACACAGGCATCTCTTCTCGCCCAGGGATGCAGCGATGGAAGGTACTTTGCGCTACCGCACTTCCTGGAGAGTACGCGAAGTACCAAGACGTCTTTGACAAAAGGAAAGCAACTCAGTTACCACCTCACCGACCCTATGATTGCCGGATTGATCTTGTTCCAGGGGCGGACATACCCTGTAGTCGTGTGTATGCCCTTACTGAGCCTGAAACGCGCTACTTGAAGACCTATTTGGAGGAAAATCTTGCTTCAGGGTTTATTCGACATTCCACCTCTCCGGCGTCTTCTCCGCTCTTCTTCATAACGAAGAAGGACTGTGACGAACTCCGCACGTGTATAGACTATAGGTCTATAAATAAAGTAACCATCAAGAACAGGTACCCGTTGCCCCTCATACCAGTACTGTTGGACCAGCTACGGGGGGCACAGGTGTTCACCAAATTGGATCTCCGTGGGGCCTATCACTTGGTACGAGTGAAGCCAGGCGATGAATGGAAGACTGCCTTTCGCACCAAGTTCGGTTTATACGAGTACCAAGTGATGCCTTTTGGATTATGCAACGCCCCTGCTGCCTTCCAGTACTTCATGGATGAAGTACTGAGGGGACTGTTAGAAACAATCTGCATCGTATATATCGACGATATACTGGTCTATTCTCGTAACCTCACAGAACACGTCTGCCATGTTAAAACAGTATTGGATCGTTTACGGGTCCATTCCCTGTTCGCCAAGCTGGACAAGTGCCTCTTTCATGTTAACGAGGTGGCCTTTTTGGGATATGTCATCAACGCCCAGGGGTTCCAAATGGACATGAGCAAAGTGGAAGCGATCACACAGTGGGCAGCCCCAAAACATGTCAAGTCTGTACAGAGTTTCCTTGGGTTTGCTAACTACTACAGGAGATTCATCAAAGACTTCTCTCGCATAATCACTCCGATATCTAGACTCCTGAGAAAGAACGTACCTTTTGAGTGGACGCCTGAAGCAGACCAGGCATTTGAAACACTCAAACAGCGTTTCACTCAAGCTCCGATCCTGCGGCATCCAGATCCTACACTGCCGTTTGTGGTTGAAACGGACGCTTCACAGTATGCCTTGGGTGGGGTGTTATCCCAACGACATCCAGATACGGGGCAGCTACATCCAGTGGCCTTTTATTCCTGCAAACTTACACCCTGTGAGGTAAACTATTCAATCACAGACAAGGAACTGCTGGCTATCAAGAGGGCCTGCGAGGAATGGAGGCACTACTTGTTAGGGGCCCTGCATACCATCGAGATGTATACGGACCATCGGAATCTGTTGTTTCTGAAAACAGCGAGAGCACTGACACCAAGGCAACTTCGATGGTCACTCTTTTTCTCGGACTATGATTTCATCATTAAATACAAACCCGGTCCCCAGAATGGTAAGGCAGACGCTCTCTCCCGAAAGGTCGACCAGCCAGGACCCCCTCTCGTTGATGAGACAACCCCCCCTACCATTCTTTCTCCCTTGGCTTTTCCTGACACAACGCTGGCTTTCGTGATTTCCAACGACTTCCTGGAAGACCTCAAAGTCACGGTGTCTGGGATTGATGGCGCTGCATGGATTCAGGAAGACCCTGTTCACAGAAGCACTAAGGACGATCTGTTGTACCATTTCCATGCTTTGTTTATTCCCTCAAGCACGCTCCAGGAACTGATTATGCAAATGTGCCATGACTCTACGTTGGGAGGTCATCTGGGAGAATATAAAACCATCGCCAGTATAGAACGATCCTTTTGGTGGCCTTCGCTGCGGAAGGATGTTAAGGATTATATACAGAAATGTGCTGTTTGCGCTCAAAGCAAATCCAGTCATTCCAAACCTGTGGGGTTGCTACGACCTATCCCAATCCCTCCTTCTCCTTGGCATACTGTATCGATGGATTTCATAGTGGAGTTGCCCCCTTGTGAGAACTATACCACAATTTTAGTCTTGGTTGATCATTTGACGAAAATGGGTCACTTCATTCCTCTGAAAAAACTGCCTTCCTCTTCAGAATTGGCTTTGGTGTTTCTCCAACATGTAGTAAGAGCTCATGGTATACCTAGAGTCCTGATTACCGATAGAGGCTCCCAGTTCACTTCTCGCTTTTGGAAAGCGCTTTGTCAGGCATTGCATATCGAGGCTCGGTTGTCATCCAGCTTTCATCCCCAGACTGATGGCAAAACCGAGCGGCTTAACCAGTCCCTGGAACAATATTTACGTTGCTTCACCCTTCAGAACTCAGATGACTGGTTCCCTTTGGTTTGGATGGCGGAGTTCGCCTATAATAACGCAGAACATTCCACGTTGGGGTGCTCCCCCATTCTTTTGTTTATATGGGTTCCATCCTGACATGCTCCCCTTCGAGTGGCCAGTCACCTCCTCTCACCCGTCCATACAGGAGCATCATGCTCACCTCCGGGCAGTCTTAATCGATGCCCGCAGCCAATTGGCTCTGTCACAGGAGGCCCAAAAGCGTTATGCAGACCGGAGGCGGGTTCCCGAACCCGAGTACAAGGTCGGGGATAAGGTGTGGTTGTCGACTAAGAACCTGCGACTGAAAGGGAGAGGGAAGTTGGCACCTAAGTTCATTGGGCCCTATGGCATTGAGGGGGTGGTTAACCCTGTGGCTGTCCGTTTGTCCCTCCCCCATTCTTGGCGCATTCACCCGGTATTTCATGTGTCCCTCCTTCGTCCCTGTCGGGTGGGTATGCGTCTTCCCTCGCGTCCGGGTCCCGTGGAGGTGGATGGGGAGGAGGAGTACGAGGTAGAGGAGATCCTTGATTCCCGTCTGAACCGTGGGAGGTTGCAGTACCTTGTGGCATGGAAGGGGTATGGAGTGGAGGACAGGACTTGGGAGCCTTCCGCCAATGTACATAGTCCCTTGTTGGTGGATAGGTTTCATGCTGCGAATCCTGGCAAGCCTGGTCGACCGCCGGGACGTCGGTCCTCGAGAGGGGGCTCTGTAGCGGTTCTCCGGGGTGTGGGAGCCGGTAGTGTGCACTCTGTGAAGTTCAGACAATGTAGTACCTGCAACTCGCCACTGGAGGGAGCCTGGCGGTTGCGGAACTACAATCCCCAGAAGCCCCGTAGCCGAGGAGGCGGAAGTATGGCAACAAAAGCCTTCCGCGGTCAACGGCTCGGGGCTTGTCAATCAGGACTGTGAGAGAGGTCGGACGTAGCCTCGTTTGTTTCCTTGCATACGGATTTGGTGCTTAGTCTCCCCCAAGCCGCGGGAGCTGCTTCTTTGAAGTTTTGTTTCTGGAAACGCGAGTCCCCGCAGGTTGTAAGACGGGTGGCCTCGCGTTGTGTTTGAGTGGCGTTTGTGAGACCCGCGCAGGAGCGCGTTGCCGTCTCCGTCACTGTGTACTTTTCCTTGGGACCTTTTGTGCTCCTGGCGTGCCGGTACCGGTACGCACACATCCAGACTCCTTGCTGATTTTGCCTTTTCTTTTTACCTTCCTTGCTGATTTTGCCTACCTTTGGAGACTCCTGTTGGTTTCTTTTGTATTCACCGACTAACTGGATACAGCCGAGGAGGCTGGTAACATTGTCCAGGATTCTGATGTTCGTGGGTTGCTGCACTTGAAGGGATACAGACACGCTTGTCCAACACCACAGTCAGTACTCGCTTTTTGTGTTCATATGTATGACTTTTCTGACAGTAAAGGGATGGGCGTCTAATTGTTCGTTCTTGTTCTTCCCTCACCTGCAGTATCCCATCGCGGGCGCTACCAGACCAGCGAGGGAGTGGGTAGACGGCATTCTACATCCTTTCGGAAGCCCCACTGACCAACCTTTTGTTATTTTATCCACTTCCCTTTTCCCCGGGGGGCACAACGTACATAGCTGTGTTTTTCTTCACACTGTGTGTGGTGCGTCCTGGAGAGGAGGGGGGATATTCGTCTCTCCATCGTTCCTGCTGACATCTCTCAGAGGTTAGTGGTTTCTTGCCATTGACGTCGTGACATGGGGCTGTTATTAGCTGAAGCAGAATTTGCCCATAACTAAAGCCCTCACAAGGTAGACATGTGGTTTTTTGTGTAATCCTGCTGGATATAGAAGTAGTGAATGCACTTTATGTCTTCTAATATCGATTACTCGTATTATATATTACAGATCTTTGATTGGATTAGAAATAGAACTTTACTGTCTCGCTGGAAGAGAATTTTTATTTTTGGGAAAGAGGTTATTTAACCCAATCATAAACTGGTCGTTCTGAGGTATGTGTATGTCCCTAAACTTAATGATCTTTCTGTGGGTTGTACTTATTGATCTGTGCATTACATATCCCTGGCCAGCATGAACCATCTAAAAAAAGGGTAGTAAATCTCTGTTATCAGATATGCACTAAAGGCAATAAAATATCTGGAAAGTATTTATCAAAATTAATGTATCTTAACTCTCATGTGAGCTTAGATTAAAATACAATTGTGCTTTCTTCTATGTTCCCCTAATATGGGTCTAAATGTTGACATACGGAATGCGTT
The DNA here is from genome assembly GCF_964261635.1 of Lissotriton helveticus. Classification (NCBI taxonomy): domain Eukaryota; kingdom Metazoa; phylum Chordata; class Amphibia; order Caudata; family Salamandridae; genus Lissotriton; species Lissotriton helveticus. The sequence goes on along the minus strand of NC_136068.1, from coordinate 600,147,376 downwards.
TTTTATGTTTTTTATGATTTTTATGTTTTGCATGTTGTCTCATTATGTGATCTATAGTTGATATATGATTCATATCATGTATGCATTTTCTAAGAAATTGGTAGGCAATGTCTAATGTTCATGGTGTCTAGTTGTGTTTTATGTCTACTTTTGGAGCTATGCTTTGACAATTCTATTTTCCTTTTAGATTTAACTGACTTAGTGTTAAATAGTGGTTTTAACCGAACTTATTCTGGATTGTAAAACGCATTCTGTTTAAATTTCAGAAGTCTTGGGAATACAGTTAATATTTTCCTGATGAAGGCGGCTCAATGTTTACTGTCCGTCGAAACGCGTTGAACTAAGGGAGAAGTACACCACATATCAATCAAGGACTACTCTGACTATTGCAGAACGTTAACCTTGAGTGTGTTCTCTCCCTTTATGTGTAGTAATAGGAAGTATTGATGAATATTTGTGTATCCTTTGGTCCTTCAATATATTGTCTGTGTTCCCAATTTTAATTTTAATTTTAATTGTAATCATATTTTGATATGTTTTTATGTAAAAGAATAAACTGTGCTAGCTGAATTTATTTGGTTTTTATTATTGTTCTTATGCATTGCTTCAACTGATAGGCCTGTGTATGGTCCATTTTGTGTTTGTATTTTTGTGTCAGTTATAAGTACTGTTTCTAAATTAAGTTGCCCAAAGGGAACATTTTTTGACATAAAGTCAGGTCTGGTACCCTATCCCTTTGGTGTTGGGGTCCCTCTCTCTTTTATTAGAGACTCCAAGTGAATGGCCAACAGCTCCAGAAGCTTGATTTGGAGCTAGACCTCTGCCGGAGACCAGGGGGCTCTGATCTCCACCTCTCGAGGAGGCCACCTCAACTCCTCACAGTTTCATTGTCACTGCTGTCAGCTCTAGGGGGGACAGGGAGTTTCCATGGACCCAATTGCGGTCAAGCAACCATTACTGCAGATCTTTTGCAGTCTCCTCTGAGATCTGGAGAAGGTTAGAGAGGTTCCCTCGATGTTGCGTGCACTCAGACTTCAGATCACACTTCAGACCTCCCATATGCCACCTGACGTGCTTGACTAGCAGGATGCAAGAGGCCTTCAGTCCAAGCAGCCTCAGAGTCAAATACAGGACAGAGGCTGAAAGATCAGGATCATAGCCTGAATGTCCTTGACTATCCTTTCAATGGGTAGGGAAATCAGAATATGTACGCTTAATGTAAATGGTCTTAATGATGGCAAAAAAAGAGGAATCTTGGCTAAAATGATATACTTGCTGCAAATAGACATTCTTTGTCTTCAAGAAACGCATGTTTCTTGGGGAAAAAGAGATCTTTTAAAGAATCTTGGATTAGATTTGTTAATCTGTGCTAAACAGACAGGCATCAAACGAGGGGTGGCTATACTTATGCGGCGGAATCTAGGTATTTCCCTTAAGATATCAGCTGATAAGTGGGGCAGGTGGGCTTCGGCCGAAATTTTATTATCTCAGAATAGGATTATGATATACTCTGTCTATGGTCCTAACCTGGATGATTCTGAGCTGTTCAATTCTTTAAATCAGGAGCTTGCATTATGTAATATTCATATTATTTTCAGTGGTGATTTAAATATCCATATAGAAGCCAGTTTCAGTATTAGACAAAACGAAAGATACACAGGTTCTAAACCACAGACGTTTAAGGCGTTGAGGACTTTGGTATTAGATAACGGTCTTCTGGATGCTTGGCATATTTTACATCCTGAGGCTCCTGGTTTTCGTTTTTTTCTCAGCCCCACATAGGAAATTTGTGGGCCTTGATTACTTTTTTTATCTCAGTTTTTTTCTTATAAAATAAAGATAGAAGTTCTTCCTAAACTATTATCAGACCATAATCCTGTTTGCCTAAATCGTAGCATATTATTAACTGGGTCAGGTCTGCAATCAACCTGGTCGTTTCAGAGGAACCTGTTATTACAACAGAACTACATACTTTTTATGACGAATATTATCCAGGAATTTTTTCAGATTAATAACGAGACAGCATCAGTTCCAATAGTCTGGGATACATTTAAATCTATTATAAGAGGAGAAACTCGAAAGTACTCGAATTTCCAACAGAAGAATAAACGTAATAAATTAAAAAAAGACTGTGATGTGGTCCTAAAGGCAGAAATACGATTAGCTGAAAATATTAAAATGAATAAATATATAGAAGAATCTCAACTTGAGTTGTCTATTAAACGTAGTTTAGTTTATTCTTATATTGCTGACCAGGTAGCTTTACGTTTCATTCAACATCGGACAGAAAGCTATGAATTGAATGAACAAACAGGGAAAGTCTTGGCCCAACAATTACGTCAGCGGGCAATGACTAATGAGATTTTTTAAATCCAAGATCTTGGTGGAGAGGTGAAAACTTCTAAGGGAGATATACTGGCAGCATTTAATGAATTTAATGAATTTTATAAAGTATTATATCATCAACCTGATAATCCACTGATAATCCTGATAATCCACTAGATTCAGATATAAAACAATACTTTGAATATATATATAAAACCGAATTGCTGATAGAACAGAAAGAGCTACTTAGTGCCCCAGGTACTTGGGAAGAAATTGAAACAGCTATCACTGGATTAGCTGCCGGTAAAGCAATGGGACCGGATCACATTTCTTTAGAATTCCATTGAATGTTATCGAGTCTTTAGAAAAGTCCTGAAGCCAGAGCTGATTAAGATCTTTCAGTCCGCCTTTGCAGGCTATCCACCTGCTTCATGGTCACTTGCCACAATAGTTATTTTTAAAAAGAAAGGTAAAAACAGTGAAGAATTAGGCGCATATAGACCTATCTCCCTTATAACAGCTGATAGCAAAATGTTCTCGAAAATTCTAGCTAACAGACTAAACACATTAATGCCGTTTATGGTATCTATCAGACAACATGGTTTCATTTTTAAAAGAGACACTAATCATGTCAAAAAAATAATAGCTTTGCTGGATTGGGCACAGGCCTCGGAATCTCCTGTTGCGGTGGCCCTGTTGGACGCAGAAAAAGCGTTCGACAGGGTCACCTGGTCGGTACTGGTTTGGATGGGATTTCCAAAGGTATATATTAATGCAGTTAAAGCTCTTTACTTTTATCCGAAAGCTGTTATTAGAATAACAGATTCTCACTCTGAAGGATTTTCAATAACGAGGGGGACAAGGCAAGGTTGTCCTTGCTCCCCCTTATTGTTGGCCTTATATTTAGAACCTTATCTTCGTAAAGTATCTGTTGCAGCTGATATTATCCCTGTTACAATTAGAAAGGATCAATTTAAAGTATTCGCCTATGCAGACGATGTCGCTATCACGACCATAGACATAAGACTTGCACTTCCAAAAATAATCTTCTTAGCTGGAGAATTTGGAGAACTGTCGGGCTACAAATTAAATATAACCAAAACTCAATTGATTCATTCTGAATGGGGACGACCTAACAAAATAGCTTTTGTTCCAGAAGCTCAATATCTTGGGATAACTATATCTTCTAGGGTTGACGATATTGTACGCCTTAATATTGAGCCCGTGTTAAAATCTTCTAATAAGGTTTTAGAAAGGTTAAATAACCTACATTTCTCTCTTTATGGTCGTGTCAATATTATTAAAATGCAAATTTTTCCAAAATTTTTATATTTATTTCGAATAATACTTTTACTATTTTCGTCACTTTATTTTACTAAAATCAATAGAATGGTATCTAGGTTCCTCTGGGGTTATCATTGATCCAGGCGCGCTTTAAAATGGTGTGTTTTACCGAGAATAAAGGGTGGCTGGGTGGTCCCTAACTTCCGGTTATATTACTGGCGTATATTTTTAAGACATATGGGTATATTACTTTTTATGCATACCATCACAGAAGAATCAGTATATCCGTCAATTTATGAAATACTGCTAGGTGAAGAAGTATCTCAATGTTTAGTAAAAATCATAGAACCCAGTTATTATAAAAAAACTAAATTCAAAATTGTTATAGCAGCATTTGCCGTTTGGCGGCAAATAAGGAAAAAAATTGTATGTCTGGGTGAAATCCATTACTATTCTCCAGTTCTAAATAATCATATTTTACCAGCTGTCTTTCATGATCAAACTATATAAAGATGGTATCTTTCTGGAATTCATTTATTAGGAGACCTTTACGAAGATACTCAACTTGTCTCATTCTCGGACCTTCAAATTAAATATGGTTTATCAAAAAATGATTTTTTTAAGTATCTTCAGATACGGAGCTATTTAGATTCTAAAGGTCTTCTTATTCATAGTTGTATGAGTAAAAATACTATTTTAGAAACTAGTAGGAAAGTTAAAAAAAATAGGTTCAGTTTATCTTACTGCTATTAATCAATTTGAAGATGATCTCCTGTTAGTACAATACAAGGTCAAAAAATATGGGAGACGATATCTAAATGGATTTAATTTGACTTGTTTATTGTATGTGGTGCCATTTGATCTTGAGGAAGTATTATATATGATATGATGTTTTATTTTGATCTTTATGTAATTTTGCTATGTACCTTGCTCAATGTACGACTGATTGTTGAAATAAAAGTTAAATAAATAAATAAAATTTAAAAAAAGACTATCCTTTTTGGGTGAAGGGCATGAAACCGGATCATGTGCAGAATGGCTCAAATGAAAGGGAGCGTCTGACAAGGAGTCATGTGTGACTTCAGCACATTGATAGTTAAACCCAAAGATGAAAAGGCAGTTTGCTATAGTCTGGAAGTGAATGGGAATTGCCTGAGGAAACCCGCATTCAGCTGCCAATCATCAGGATAGGGAAATACTGGGACCCCTGACCTCTGAATATGTGCTGCCACCACGTCCATCACTTTAGTGAACACCCAAGGGGCGCTGAGGAGACCGAAGGCAGGCACAACAAACTTAAAATGCTCCGGTCCACCTGTGTACCGCAGATAATGGCTGTGGGCCCAGAGAACGGGGTGTAAGAATAAGCATCCTGCAAGTCCTAGGCTACCATCCAGTCTCCTGAGCAGACAAAACCTAGACTAGAGTGAGCATTTTGAAATTGTCTTTCCAAAGGAAGGTGTTGAGAGGGTGCAGGTCAAAAATAGGACAAAGGCCTCCGTCTTTCTTTGGCCCCTCCACCCTCTTCCGCAGCAGGCAACCTCTCAATAGCACAGTTGGCTTTTACTTCTACTGTATTTTCCGGCGTATAAGACGACTTTTGAACCCCTGAAAATGTTTTGGAAAGTCGGGGGTCGTCTTATACGCCGGATGCCAAATTAGACCGTCTGTTTTCATGTGTTTTTTTTTTACCCGGATTTATTTTCTCCACCATCCAGAGGCCTCTTGACCTGCTCAAACTGAGCATCTAAAGCTATCTGACATGAAAGTTGCATGTAGAATAGTCACACAGTGCTAAAGTTATATGCAAGGAATAAATCATATTTTCAATGGCTTGTTAGTATAACCATAAGTTTACAGTTTCTGTGAACAGGATAAAATAAGTGTTGCGCGTGCGTGAGCATATATTTTTTTCTCTGAAAAATTAAAAGTGAGGTTTTGGTTAGCTTTGTTCATAACATCTTTAAGTATGTTAAAAAACGGCTAAAGTGCAATTCTAGCTATGAAATAAGAACAAAAATCCCTGATACTCTATAGTTAAAATTAGCTCCACAAACCAGCTTACACCTCCCTTTCGGATAATTGACAAAGACATCAAATACCGGTAGTTCTGGAGCCCCCATAGAGTTTGCTCCTCGGGCAGCAGGTTTCAGTGACAACAGCTCCTCGCACCCCAAGGCACATGTCACGAGGCACGCAGTGAAGCACACAAGTGAATACCGGTACTTCTCATCGGGCGGCGAGCTCGGGCACCAGTGCATACCAAAGCACTTGGCACTCGGAGGCGCGCATCTTCCTCCCTGCTGAGTTGATCACTGTACGGCGCCTACCTGGTCCCACAAAACACTCACCTACAGTTATGAAACCCTCACTTAGCACCAGATTATGAAGTGCGCATTTATCAAAGTAAACTGTACATTTAGCACCATGAGGCAGGCATAGTAGCGCTACAAAAAACAAGCAAAATTCAAAAACCAGACACGGCTACGGAAACAAGGATGGGGTCGGAACGGCAGAAGGAGAGAGAGGGCAGAATGGGAAGATAGACAAAATGCACGCGTGCTTCAATGTCAATGTATGTCTGTCAGCTTTGGGGTGTCGGCCAGATAACATTCTGCAGGGACACCCCAACAGTTTGTGTTACCCCACCAAGCGCAAAGAGAAAGTGAAAGGAAAGAGAGGAGGAGGACTAGAATCACTAGTAAGCCCAAAATAAATTCTCAAAATGGCTATGCAGGACTGCGTTGGACTGTGCTGGAAGTGGGGGTAGTCTTATACGGCGAGTATAGCACAAAACCTAAATTTTATCAAGCAAAGTAGGGGGTCGTCTTATACGCCGGGTCGTCTTATACGCCGGAAAATACGGTACTTAGGATGGATACATGGCCTATTGTCAGTTGTTCTGGGGATTGTGAAAGGTGCAGCCAAAAGGGTAGAGCGTACCTCTTCTGAATGATTTACAGGACGCACCTGTCCAATGTTAAGGCGTGCCAGCCCTGTAAAGATCATTTTATCCTGCCTCCAACTGTTTACCTGTAATCCACTAAGGGCACATTAAATGGGATTGGCATGTGGAGCTGGGGGGAGGGGGTTGGGAGTGGCAGGTTTGGGGGGAAATGGACTGAGCAGAACACTGTCCATGACTGTGGGTTCGGTGGGTGCCACAGCCTCTGCCACGAAACGGCTAAGAACATTATTGAGGTTGAAGTGGCTGTGTTTATGGGGGATGTGAGGAAGCACCCAAGACCCTCTTACAAAAACTCTGACTTACGTCCCGACTTTCCACTGTGGTCTACACTTCTTTTGGGTCCTGATTACGTCAATAGGGGCTGGAAAACAGAGCAAACATTAAACAAGCATTTGCAATGCAATAGGTCTCGCATTTGTGAGAGTTTAAGCGATTGGCTTTGTAAATGACAATGCCTTTTATTTATATTTTAAAAACCAAAACATAAATAAAAGACCTTGTTATTTACAATGTCAATAGCTCAAACTCACGTAGATGCAAGAGCTCTTGCATTACAAATGCTTGTTGTTTTTGTGTTCAGACATAAGCAGCCTGCTGAAATACCCAGTAAGTAGTAGTCCTACTTTTACGACAATAAAATGAAAGCAACTGAGTCTGTTATGCCAAAGACTCCATTTGTCAGTCCCATCCCCTTATTACCATCGGGACATGAAGTTTTAAAAATATAAATATATATATGTTCATTTGCAATCACACAACAGACATGTTTAGCAGGCAAGTAATAGCTCAATTAAACTGGGGGCACTGCAGATTATTAATTCTACTGTGCGTGTGGTTGTTGATAACTGCACAACGGGCTGTTTAACACTGTAACAAGACAAGCCGCCACGGGCCAGACCCCACCCTGGTACCGACCCCTCCGGCTGAGGGTATTTAGGGGGGGGGCTGAGGATGCGGACCGGTGTATGGAGAGATAGCACTTCTGTTTATTAAAGTTCCAGTAAACCCTGAAAGGATTTCACTGCTGTCTATGGCGAGAGCCTGTAACACCTGCCGGGATAACTTTGTTAACCACGGTGGGTGCTTGTAACAGTAGAATGGGTAGCTCTGTTAGCTAGTCTGAGAGCCTGTAACAACTCGATGGATATCACTGTTACCTGTGGTGAAAGTTTGTAACGAGAAAGGATAACTCTGCTAGCTGTGGTAGGAGTGTATAACATCTGGAGAGATAGCTCTGTTAACTGTGGTAAAAATTTTAGCAGAAAAAGGATTGCTCAGTTTGGGCATGAGGGTTCAAGAGAACCTTGAGCTGAGCCAGAGCCAAGACCTGGCTCAAGTCTAGCTTAAGCCTTCAGTAGCTTACCCACCTCTAGATGAGACACCTGGGGATTCACATCTGCAAAGATTCAGCACATCAGCTGTTGTGTTCTTTTAAAAAAGGACATCTCAGTGGTCCAATATATCAATCACTTGGGAACAATGAAATCCCACCTCCTGGCAGAGATTGACACTTTTGGTATTTCTGCCTGACTCACAAGCTCTCATTGTAACTATCTAGGACTCTTAAAGGCATTGAGGATTGAAATTCACGTTTCCTCAAGGATTCCAGCAAATGAAAAATGAACTCTTTATTTTCTAGAATAAGGTCCCGGTCACATGGACCTCTTTGCATCTCGGCTGACGTTCCAATTACCATTGTTCTTCAGCTAGAGATGGGACCCTCTGGTGATAGCAAAATATTCTTCCTACAAATCAGCATAAAACAAGAGATGTATGTACCAGTCTTGGACACTGCAAAATTAATTTATTTAGACAGCAAAAGATAAAGAAGTACTTGAAGTAAGGCTGTGCCCATCAGCGAATAGACACCAAAGCGCAAAGTGCTCATACGACGTTAATAGAACAATTTTGAAAACTGTGGTCATAAAGATTGTCTTGAGAGCTTTGCACATCAGCACATATACGTGTTACGATTGTTATTTCGAAGCTGTGTGCATCTGAGGTGTAAGTTAATTTCAGATCATTAACACCATTGTGTGTGGTGTTGGCAAAGGCCTCAAATAATTGGACACAGCACACGTGTGTATTGGCTACTGTGACCGGCTACTGCCGGACGCCACACCCAGGTCCCTGGGCTTTTATTAGCACTCCAGCGTGCCGCCCGCGTGGACGCAGGGTCGGCCCACTGCTTATACGCAGATGGGGGGGTGTGGCTACAAACCCCCACAAACAGTACCCACTTGGGTTAGCCCATTACGAGGCTGAACACTACATTCCTCCTTTACCTAGAAATGTGAAGAAAACCATTACATCAACAACAAAGCATTGCTTAAATCGCCAGTTCAAAACATTTCAGCTTCTGTAACTTCCGAAGACAAAACTAGAACAGTCTTACTTGGGTTTGGCAGGTAGGCAGGATCATCCTACTTCCACAAGCGGCAGCGGGCAACAAAGTCTCGATACTTCTGGGAGGGCTGAGGGCAGGGCCGCAGGTGATACCGGCCCTGACTGCCCCTGCTCGGCGGGGTTTGGAACATGTCCTCCGAACAGTCTCTTTCTGCTATGTCCATGCTGCTCTGTGTTTCTGGCGACAGGGCTCCTTCCCGGTCTTGCGTGGAGGGGGCGCTTCTTGGGCTGGAGATTCTGGGTGGCAGATCGTTCCTCAACGTTTCTCCTGGGCCTTGTGGATGTCCTGGTGGTCACCTCTAGACGTTTCTCTTGGGGCCTGTGGAGTGTCCTGATGGTTATCTCTCGCTTCTGGGAATTCTCCGTCTTCATCCGCTGGGACCTTTTTGAAAAATGACACATTTCTCGTGACTCTTTCACCCCACCGGGATGCAGTGACCATAGTGCCATTGATGTGGATCACGATCCAGGGGTCCAATTCGAAAGGCAGTCAAAACTTTCCCCTTGGGTGACGATCTTTTACCAGCACACTATCGCCTACTTTGATCAAACTGTCAGTGGCTCTCCTCGGACGGGACGCTTCGGTATTTGTTTTTGTTCTTCGTTCCATCGACCGGTTCGGTGGGGCAGGAGCCTCTGCCCACGTTGGGTGGTGTGGGATGGTGTCCGTGACTACCCTACCAAAACAGAGGCGGCTTGGCGGGATTCCTGTCGTGCAATGAGGTGTCAGTCTGTACTCACGCAGGAATTGATAGAGGGCTAGCTCTAGACTTTGACTGTCAGCTAGTGATATCTGGATAGTCTTGTTTAAAGTCCTCATTAGCCGCTCCACTTCTCCGTTTGCTTGGGGCCACCTCGGGGTTATGCGTCTGTGTTTGATTCCATGAGACTGTAAGTAATCGCCTAGCTCCGTGCCATTGAAGGGGGGGCCATTGTCTGTACGCAGTTCACCGATGAGCCCATGGGTAGCTATGATCTTTTCCAGCTTCGGTATGACTTCTGAGGCGGCGGTGGTGGACAGGATCTCCACTTCCGGAAACCGTGAGAAGTCGTCCACCACGACGAGCATGTATTTCCCCCCTGGGAGGCTACCAAAATCCACGCTGGCTCGTTCCCACGGGGCCGTTGGCCCTTCTTCGGTGATTACTGGAGCGGGGTGATCAGGCAGGCTGGTTGCCAGACACACGGGGCACCTCTGGACTGTGGCTTCCACGACCCGGTCCAGACCCAGGAACCAGAGTTTGCTCCGGAGGCGATTCTTCGACTTCACGATGCCCTGATGCACACCATGAGCTAGGAGCGCTGCTTGTTGGGTGAGGCAGTCCGGCAACACCAGGCGAGGGCCTCTCAGGAGGCATCCTTCCGGGGAGACTGACAGTTCATCTCGGACTTGGTATAACGCTTTCAGCTCCAGGGGTACGGAAAGAAGCAGGGTTTTGAAGGCTCTTCCAGTTTCCGGAAGCGATGGCTTGGATGGCGATTTGTAAACAGTCGTCCTCTTTGGTAGCTCGCACTACTTCGTTCAGGGAGATAGTTAGCGGCCTGGATCTTTCCACAATCATCCGTACATACTCCTCTGTAGCCGTGGCTTCCGCCGCTTCCGCCGCCGTAACTGGGCGGGCATGTCGCGACAGGAAGTCGGCGGGGTTCCGGGTGCCGGGTCGGTATTCCACGGTGAACTAGAATTCCTGGAGTTGCAGCACCCACTTTTCGATTTGTGGAGGAGGACGAGTGGAAGATCCTTGGAACAAAGGGATGAGGGGCTTGTGGTCCGTTATCACCACGAAGGGGTGTCCATACAAGTAGATGTGAAAATGCCGACATCCCCACAGGATTGCGATAGCTTCTCTCTCGATTTGCGTGTAGCGCTGTTCTGTAGGTGTGAGGGTTCGGCTTGCATAGGCTACGGGGGCCCACTCGCCGCAGGCCTGCTGCTGGGCTAGGACGGCTCCTAAGCCTGTTGGGCTGGCGTCCACTACTAGTTGCGACTCGTTCCGAGGGTCGAAGTAGGCCAGTGTTGTGTCTGCTGACAGGGCAGCTTTGGTCTTGCGAAAGGATTCCTGCTGCTCCGGGCCCCACTCCCAGGTGGTGGTTGACTTGGTGAGATCGCAAAAGGGGGCCGGTGAGATCTGCTAGGTCTTTGATGAATCGCCCGCAGTAGGTGACCCTTCCAAGGAAACTGCGGACGGCCGTCATCGATGTGGGGGCGGGAGCTTCATGAATGTCTTTTACTTTGTCTGGGTCCGGACCTATCCCTTGATCAGAGAAGCGGTACCCAAAGAAGCTGATGTCCTTACGCAGGAAGTCGCACTTTTCCCGGTGGAGGGTCAGGCCTCGTTCTTGGAGCCGGGCGAATACCGCATGGAGGCGCCAGATGTGTTCATCCAACGTAGGTGCGTGGACTAAGATGTCGTCACTGACGTTCAGGACGCCGTCCAGCCCCTGCAAGACATTCTGAATGATGTTTTGAAAAACTTCGGCAGCACTTGAAATTCCGAAGTTCAATCGGGTGTATCGCCAGAGTCCGGCATGAGTCGAGAAGGTGGTAATTGGGAGTGAATCCGGGTGTAGGGGAATTTGGTGATATCCTGACCTCAGATCCATCTTCGAGAACCATTTCGAACCCGCCAGTTCCCCAATTATGTAATCAATTGTGGGCGTTAGGTGGCGTTCACGCTTGATGGCAAGGTTGGGAATGCGCATGTCCATGCAGATTCTCACTGCGTCTGGCTGTTTTGATTTCTTTGCCACCACGATGTGTGATACCCACGTGGTAGGGCCGCTCACCCTCTCGATGATCCCTGCTCGTTCCAGCACCCTTAGCTCTGCTTCCACCTTAGGTCGCAGGTGGAACGCGATGCGTCGGTGTCGGAGGGCCACTGGGGCGACTGATTTGTCTATGTGGAGGTGGATGGCCGGTCCTTTCAAACACCCGATTCCGTCGAACAGGGTTGTGAACTCCTGCATTAGGTGGTCAAGGCTGTGGGCTTGGACTGTGAGGGCGAAGTGGATCAAGCCTAGGTCCTGTGCTGTCCGGCATCCCAGCAGGAATCCTGACCCTTCCTGAGACACGTAGACTTTGGATTGTAGGCTGTTGGAACCATGAGATAGGTTGGTTCGGAACAATCCGCACAGGCGAAGTGGGCGGGTGGTGCCGTAGGCGTACACCTGCACTCTGGTGGGTTGTAGTACCGGGGCGTTCGTCAGTGTCCGGAATACGCTGGCCGCCATCAGATTGATTGTCGCTCCTGTGTCGATTAGAGTTGGTACCATCTGGTTTTGGATGTTGATGGTGCACAAGGGTGCTGCAGCCGGATTGGCTGCGAGGGTGTTAAGCATCCGGACGACATGTACGGAAGCGCCATCGGCTTCGTCTTCGTCCATGTCGCTGCTGGTGGGGCTGTTCGGGAGCGGCTCTACTGTCCTTACCCTCCTGGGTGGGCCATTCTGTTTCTTCCTTGGCGTTGACCGGCACACGCTTGCGAAGTGGTTGGCCTTCCCGCAGGCGCTGCAGACCTTGCCTTGCGCTGGACAGGCTCCGTTGTGTGGCGTCAGGCCTCCACACCACCACAGGTGTGGCTACGCGATGACTGGGCTGGTCTAGGAGTTCCTCGCCGAGGCTGCTTTGGGCCGACATCCGGGGAGTCAGCCAGGAGGGTGCACACCGGCTCTGTCTTGATTGCAACGGTGGGTTTAGCCTCCATATGCACGGCTCTGGCCTTGGACAGCTCCTTGGACCGACCGAGCGTGAGGATGTCCCTCATGGTCATATTGTCTTCTTCCAATACCCTTTCGCGCAGCTTTGAAGACGCGCAGCCCTGTATGAACTGGGCGCGGATCTCATCGTCAGCATCCGGGAGGGTGCACGTGCTTGCCAGCTTCTTTAGCCTCGCATGAAAGACGTCAACGGACTCTTCTGGGAGCTGGCGGGCTTGGCGGAGTAGGAATCTCTCGTAGTCGGCACTGGCGAAAGGCTCGAAGTACGCAGTGATTGCGTCGCGCAACGCGGCGTAGTTTCTGGGCGGGCCGCCCTCCACCACATCCTTCGAAATGTGGTGGATCGCCTCCCCTCCGAGGTGCAATAGCATGGCACGCCGCCACTCAACTGCGATCTCCGCCGCAACAAAGTAATTTTCCAGGTGTTCTACCCATTTCTTCCACCGTGTGGCTTGCGACGGTGGTGTGCCGGTGACTGTGAATGGTTCCAGGGGGGGCACGTGGGTCATGGCCGCCGAGGGCAGGCACAGACGGCAGGAGCTTCGACGGCAAACCTCAGGGTGAAGTGTCTCCGCACTCCGGTGCCGTTGGTGGACTCTCTGGGCTTGTCACAGGATGCTAGGAGCTTCAGGCTAGCAGAAGGAGCACACTAGGGGCCACAAACGGAATAAACTGTGCCTCACGCGAAATGTGTGAGAAAAGGCAGGTCCGTCCGGTGCGTTGCACGCGAGAAGCGTGATGGATAGCAGGGTGTCGCGCAGCTCCGCGCGTGCGGCCTCCGCTGGGGCAGAGAGTTGCCGGGCGGGTGGGGGGCCAGTCACGGGGCCTGGAGGGGGCTGCTCGGAGCGTGGGCAGGCGTGGAGATACCGCTGGGGCGCTCGAACACTGCGCACTCTCACCTTGGAGGCCCGGGGCACCACCGCTTGGCAGGAGAGGCGGGGTCGTGGCGGGGAGAGGGAGTCAGTGCATCCGGAGCCTCGACTGAGGTAGGTGGCGAGTATGGATGGGGCGCGCTCGGCACCAGGGCAGCTAGGGGCCTCAAACACCCACGTGGCACGGTGGGAGCTGGACCGGCCGCCGGATGGAGGGAGGCTGCAGGGCCGCGCCGAGCCGCTCCTTGGGCAAGAGCGTGGGAGGCAGAGCACACGGTGGGGTGGCAAAGACCACCTCGTCGCCAATGTGGTGTTGGCAAAGGCCTCAAATAATTGGACACAGCACACGTGTGTATTGGTTACTGTGACCGGCTACTGCCTGACGCCACGCCCAGGTCCCTGGGCTTTTATTAGCACTCCAGTGTGCCGCCCGCGCGGACGCAGGGTCGGCCCACTGCTTATACGCAGGAGGGGGGTGTGGCTACAAACCCCCACAAACAGTACCCACTTGGGTTAGCCCATTACGAGGCTGAACACTACATTGTGTTAAACTGTATTATATTAGAGCTGTGCGGATCAGCGGTACAGACGTTAACACAGATGTGCACATTCAAAAGCCGTGGGCATCAAAACCTAGATTTTACTTGCTGTGCACGTCAAAGTAATGTCGAAACCTGTGCGCATCAGCGACGTTGATCCCACACAAAGATGGCTCCCAAAACGTCCTCCGCAGCATAGGGGTGAAGCATAATTGATGACTTCACTCACGCGGAGACGTTGAGGTTGTGTGCGCCAGGCTCATGCATAGCTAGAGAAGCTTGTGCATAATAACACGCCTCAGGCTTCCTCGCAGCTAACATAAAACAAGCATTAGAAATGCAATAGGTCTCGGATTTATTTGAGTTAGAGGTAATGGCATTGTATATGGCAATGTCTTTTATCCATGTGTTATAGAGTGTATGCATGTGGTGTGTTGTAGAAATATGTGGGTTGGATTGGAATTGTATCAATGGTGGCATGCTGCGCTTTAGATGAATTTGTTTAAAAGTGAAGTGCACCATACTGCGATTGCTACAATAGTTTATTGTGGATGCGTTAACAATTGATGTGTGCACTGATGGCTGTTGGTGTGTGTGCCTGTAGAATTGTTCACTGATGGCTGGTGGTGTGTGTGCTTGGTGGAAGCGTGCACTGCCGGCTGGAGGTGTGTGTGCCTGGTGGAAGCGTGCACTGACGGCTGGTGGTGTGTGTGCCTGGTAAACGTGTGTACAGATGGCTGGTGGTGTGTGTGCCTGGTGAAAGCGTGCACTGATGGCTGGTGGTGAGTGTGCCTGGTAAAAGCGTGCACTGACGGCTGGTGGGTAGTGCGCCTGGTAAAAGCGTGCACTGACGGCTGGTGTTTGTGTGCCTGGTGAAAGTGTGCACTGATGGCTGGTTGTGTGTGTGTGGTGAAAGCGTGCACTGACGTTTGGTGTTGTGTGCCTGGTGGAAGCCTGCACTGACGCCTGGTGGTGTTTGTGCCCGGTGAAAGCGTGCACTGATGGATGTTGGTGTTTGTGCCTGGTGAAAGCGTGCACTGACGGCTGGTGGTGTGTGGTGGTGAGTGTGTGGTGGTGAGTGTGTGGTGGTGGTGAGTGTGTGGTGGTGGTGAGTGTGTGGTGGTGAGAGAGTGGTGTGTGTGTGGTGTGTGTGTGTGGTGTGTGTGTGTGGTGTGTGTCGTCTTATGTGTGTGGTCTTATGTATGTGTGTGTGGTGGACTTAGTTTAAGTGTTCGTATCCTGCACACTCACACACTGCCCCTACACACTCACACACTGCTCACCCTGCGCACTCACACTGTTCACCCTGCACACTCACACACTGTTCACCCTGCACACTCACACACTGTTCACCCTGCACACTCACACACTGTTCACCCTGCACACTCACACACTGCAGTCACTGTCACTCTGCAGTCACTGTCACTCTGCAGTCACTCTGCAGTCACACTCAGTCTGCACTCGCAGTCACTCTGCACTCACTCTGCATCTGCACTCACACTCACTCTGCACTCACTCACTCTGCACTCACTCACTCTGCACTCACTCACACTCTGCACTCACTCACACTCTGCAATCACTCTGCACTTGCACTCACTCTGCACTCACTCTGCAATCACTCACTCTGCACTCACTCACTCTGCACACACTCACACTGCACTCACTCACACTCTGCACTCACTCTGCACTTACACTCACTCTGCACTCACTCCAGCAATCTCTCCCATCTGCCGCGCAGGACTACTAGTGGGCTATGCACCATTGTAGCCAGGGCTCTACAGAGCCATGTCACCAGATGTCTATTCAAAAGGCAGTTTTGAGGGAAAAGATTTAATCTTAAAACAGAACACATTATAACTCTGCTTCTGGATAATCCGGTGTAAACTGTATGAACTTGTTTTCAGACAGACGTGAATAGAGCTGCACTGTTCACAGTGGGGGCCAACATGGGAACAGGAACATGTTATGGGTGTTGTCAAAAGTCTGCCATTACCCTACAATGCCTTGTGAAAGGTAGTACGTGTTATATAAGTACAAATTTACTAATACAAATTACAAATAGATGGAATCCATGGGGACATGATAGTAATTTAATTGGAGGCTGCATAACCTGCTTTCTTGTTCCGTCTGCCACACTCTACTAAATGGTTTGCTACAGACTGGGCAAATCACCTTACTTACCTCCATGTGCCTCTATTTCTTTCTGCCCCCGACCCCCTCCAAATTGGGAGTGTTTAAAAAACACATGAATACCCAGCATTGCGCGTTTTTGGATAACTTAACATATACCTGCGTGCCTAGCTTATTAAAATGGCTCCTCGCAGAGACATGCAAATAGTTTGAAGCAAATCAGGCATTAACCAATGAGATACAGCAGAGCTCAGAACAGATTATGCACTCAAGCCTTCATGGGAAATATATTAGCAACTGAACACGACCGTGCAGAATTACAGATGGACAACAAATAGACTTTCCCGCCCATTAAATACAGCACATATCATATTCAAAGGCACTGTTTTGTTCGCCGTGCTGAACAAGTAAACACATTTGAATTCCACCCCAGTGTGAACTTGGAAAGAAAGAGATTTGTCCTCTGCTTTGACAACATGCCGTCTCCCAGGGCTGAGATAACTCACTCGCGTTGGTTACCAGGGGGAAATAGTCGGAGCTGAAAAGAAAAGCGGCCTTTATTTGTGCTCAGTTTCGAGCTGTACGTGTCCACGAGCCTGTATTTCACCCGCGCGCCGTTTGCATGAGTGTATGTCGCCTTTTCGTATGTGCGGATTTAATATATGTCTGCCTGTACTTTATCGTGTGTGCGTGGAAATAGGGAGGGGGGATATGAGCGAACAGCATAATACACGCCCGCTCGGAGTAAATTACATTTTTTTTTAATAGTAATACGACTTTACATTCGCTCACTTTCACACACCTATTTAATGCTATTCTCAACGTGGGAGACACCTCGGCCGGCTCACAGGGGCTGCTATTTTCAATGACACGCATGAGCGGGCTCCAGTCACACCTTGATCCTGCCAGCAGGCTGTTACCGGGGTCTGTGATAAACTCCCCTTGCACGATATGGAAACAGAAAAAAGCCCCTCTCCTTTGTCCTGCCGAGGGTGGGGGAGGGAGAGAGAGGCGGCGAGAGGCTCCCGCGCCTCATACAGCAAAGATTGTTATCAATATAGACCGTGCTGCAATCCTCCCCATACGGCGTCCTAGGGACCGACAGCAGTGTGAGCCGGGCTGCCTCCTGCTAGGAAACCGCATGACAGATCCATGTGCTGGTGCTGCACTGAAAGCGATCGCGATTACAAAAAAAAAGCCCGCTACAAAAAAAAAAGCCCGCAGTGGTACGTGTGCGTGCGTCACTGCAGGCATATGTTTTGAATTATCGCGGCCGTCAAGCCGCGATAATTGCAGAAATACGGCCTTCTGGTGTGCGTGACCGCACGCAATATGCAATAGGCGGAGCTACTCTACCGCCTATGGCCTATTGCGTGCTGGCTTCTAAAAACACAGGCATGCGAGGCCCAATTGCCATGCAGCTGCCAAAAATAACTAGCAAAAATCACGAGCTTTCTGGAATTCGGTAGGTTAGATTTTCGAAGTCCTCAGAAAAGGACTCTTAAGCCACGCCCACTTCGTGGGCCGTCGGCCGAGCCCTAAAAATGGGCACATGTACTTACATTAGCACACGTGTGCTATTGTGGAAAGCCCTCTTTACCATAGTTGATACGGCAAACATAGAAGAGGGCAAAGGAGCAAAATCGCCGGTGTTGCGATCCTCGTTCCTCGCTGAACAGAGTAGGTTAAAGATGAAGGACGGTTCCTTGGATGGGAACGAAGAGGGATTAGCGGCTCAGTCAATCTTGCTGATATCCAAGGGCAACAGGTTGAAACTGATGCACTCCACGCAGTCTTGATGAAGAAAAGGTAGGCTCGATGTGTTGGGGTTATAGAAGTACGCGTAGGGTGTTCCAGTCGTCGCCAAATGTAAAAGAGGGGAATCCACAGCGTTGAGTAGAAAAAGAATTAGGTTTATTAAGATGAGTATGAATAACCCCATCCAGCATACCGGTCCTGCAATTGTCAACTGACAAGTTCCTTACATTCTTCCAGGAATCTTATTTCCACGTTCTAGAGTATGTAGCCTAGGAACAGTGAGCTACATTCTGAGCTAGAACAAGAACACTATATAAGTAGGGCTCCCGGTTTTATGTTTTTTTTTTTTACATTTCAGTCTGTATTCATCCATATTTATTTTTTGCTAATTTGATCTGTATTTATCCATATTTATTTTGGGCTTTGTGGTAAATGAAGCTGAAATTAGTATATTTCCGCATTTATTTAACCAGTATGTATGCACTCATGCTTGAATGCCTACTAGGTTTCAATGCTGTAAATATATGCTGAGGATAAATCAATGCACTTATAAGAAGATATGCAAATTTCAGTATCAACATTGTGCATATCTACTGCTGTTAAAGCCTCTTTACTAAAATTCCTTTCTTTTTTTAGCCCCCTTACCTATCAATCCACACAGCTATTGGCCTGGTAGTCATGGCAGACAGTATCTAAAATTACTTAAGAAGCAACCCAATTTCCGTTTTTATCCACATCTAAAAATAAATACAGACAAGAAAATAAATGTCTTCCGTCTGTATGTATGGGAAACAACCTGTACAACGCAGTCATCACATCCCACTACATTTACAACGCAGTTATTACATCACAACATCCTTTACAACACGTCACTACAACACAGCCATTACATTGCATGTCAATACAACGCATGACACTACAACGCATGTCACTACAACGCATGTCACTACATCGCATGTCATTACAACGCATACCATTACAACGCATAGTACCCCTACACTATCCAACACTTACCCTACTGTTGAGCCCTCTGGAGTTAGAATAGTAGTTTTTACCCCTACACTATCCAACACTTACCTTAAATGCAATGTAATGGTGTCAAGGTTGCCAGATAGGCGCTAACAAAGTTGCACCGCCAGCTTCGTGCCTTCAATATGAAGAAACTACAAAGAGGGCTGACTCCCGTATTGATACATGTGCGGGAGCCAGCCAGGGGAACAAATATGTTCTAATCTCAGCCACTGACGCTTCGCGTTCCAGCATTGAGACCGAGTAGTTCAGTTCCGGGACACCTACTTGCATTTCTGGGTCGTCGTCCACTTTGTCGGCTTTCCTCGTGGTTGCAGCGTCTCCTTCGGTGAGATTCTGATATCAGGCATTACCGCCCTCCATCCGGTTCCCGTCTTTGTCCTCCTGGTCGGTACAGTTAGTTCCTGCACATTTATTACAGTTATTTTGGTATCAGTGCTTGTTCGCTGTATTCTTTGAGTATTATTTTGAGTTGTCTTTATACTTATCTGATTAGAGTTCCGAGTTGTGTAGATCGGCTCTTTCTTTTTATCTAGTATTCATTTCTTCGTGAAATTAAGGAAACATTTATTACTTTGGACGCTAAGGTGGAAGTTTTCCAGAGTTAAACTATATTGAGAAGAACATTCAGAGCACCAGTTGTATATGTTTAGGTGGGTTTATTACATTACATTCACTGCCATACTTCTGTATCTCCCATTTGAATTCATCACTTACCCTATTGTTTTCTCTTTAGATGCATATGCCCTCTCTCTCAAACCAGTGGTCATAATAAATGGAAGAAGGCAATCAATCAGGTAAACAAATATGCAGATAGAAAGATATAGAATAAAAACAGGGAGACTATATATATTTACCTCTTATTCTATTATTCCTTTTGACAGACTTTCGCTTTTGATCAACCAATCCTGATTCAGACTGGGGTGCGAAGTGGGACCTTCTCTACTCCTTGTTTTCTTTCCGTTCTTCCCCAAGTTGTTATTGATACTTTAACTTTGTTGGGTGAGATATGCACACTGGGGAAGTAGTGGACATTTCTTAATTTTGTGACGTTCCTGCAGAAATGTGAGTAAACGTTACTTGACAAATCTGACAAATGGTATGCGTTGTACTGGTATGCGTTGTAAAGATATTATGCGATGTAATGGAATGCGTTGTCAATGTAGTTTAAAAAAATTTGTTGTAATGGCATGTGATGTAAATGTATGCGTTGTAAGGGATGTTGCGGTGTAAAAACTGCGTTGTAAAGGCATGCGTTGTAAATGTTTGCATTGTAACGTCATACATTCCTCTGTATTTATCTGTAAAAATAAATGGAAAACTGGGAGGCTGATATATGTTATCCTTTTTTTCTTGATTGCTGATAAGATTTAAACTTCCGTAATCTGAAGCCTCTGTTAATCACATAGAATTGAACATTTATAGCATACATCTACAAGAATGTTCAGTTCATTTAAGGACATTGAGGTGAAGATTATCCCACCCGTATAGTTAAACTGAATGCGTTATTATTCTTGCCTGTCCTACATCTACTGTAATGTCAGTATAGACGAATGGTCACTTAATTCGATGTTTTTTTCAGTTTCAGAAATAAAACAAGAATAAAGTCATTGGTTGGTTCACACAAAAGAAGATCCACTTGCAGTAAGAACTGGCCGTTTGCATTATATTACAACTGTTTATAGTTACCAGTGTGATTGGTAGACTGTTTCTATCTATCCTGGAACTTGTAATTTTTTTCCTCTGCATTTTAGGCATTATAGTCATTGGCTGTGTATATCTTTATTTCTCTGTGGATATGTTACATGGCAGCTATTCAAGTAAAGCAAAGAAGGGAATGCATCATCTTTCCTCCATGCCCTTAATAGAACAACACTTTCTTGTTCATATATGCATTAAAAGTTGTGATTATTCTTTAACAATAATACATCTTTGCAGACAACTACTGCTCAGCCAACAAGCATGGTATGTGTAGAGCGCCACGCGGCCTCTACGATACAATGTATCTCACTACACAGCCAAAGGACAGGGCGAGGCCCGCGCCCATAAATAAAGAAAGAGTTATCGCTTGTGGTCACTTACAATACCCCAATTGTACTGTGCAGAAGTCTTCACCCATTCAGCGTGAATACATGTGCTGCAGCTTTACTGTTCAACTTTCCGGACACCACACTGGTGATGAGGATGGCAGTGATTCCGCATGCAGGGGCTGCCAGAAAATAAGGAACTGCTTGGCTATGCACCACGCAGGTATGCGAATAAGAGTCTGCAGCCGCGCTGGGGTGAGCTGATGTATTCCCCCCACCCTGCTACCTCCTCAGCCGCCATCAGAAGACAAGCATTGGCATAGCCAATAGGTCTCGCTTTTTGGACCCTATAAGTATTTAGTTATGCAGCAGAATATCCTTGGTGCAACAACACCAACTGTTGCATGGCTAAACACTTATAAGGTCCCAAATGCGAGACCTATTGGCTATGCCAATGCTTGTTTATAGGGATTCTATTTATTGCACTTCAATAAATAAATGCTAGCGGTAAAGAGAAATGCTCAGGTGTTTGAAAGGTTCGTAAACATTGGTACTTGCGTGTAGGAGGTTTCGTTGAACCGTATTCCTATTAGTGATAATGAATTCAAAAGCGGGATTAAATAGCTATTGAAGAAGGTATATTTATTCTACTTAGGGGGAAACCTAGGTGAAAAGCACTATAGATAGGTTTTGTAGACATTTCTGCGCCTCAGACAGTGACGTCATCTGTTTTGTGCCTGATGTGGAAAACCACATTAAAGCGTAAGATTGGAAACGAGACACGCACACCAACACTTAAACCTCTAGCCGGGGGAATTCTGCCAATTACGTCATGTAAGGGGACACTGACCTGACTCAAAGCGTGCCTGAGAGGTACAGCTAATGGCTTCCTCTCTGCACAGCGGCACCTTCCCTAACACAATCCCGAGTTGCTGTGTAATTGACAAACCCTATCTTTTGTATGACCCTGATAAAAGGAGTATCATTGAGGTGGATAAAATAAATGATTTGTTAATCGCGAGTCATAGTTCTGCCTGAATTGTCTGCTACACACATTGTCAATGTTGTGAAAAAGAAAGGTGATATCTGCGCAGTTAAGGTCATGACCTTACTGATTCCAAGAGCTCCAGCAGTATTAGCAGCAAAATCTGGGCACGCCTGGCAAAGAAAAAATGTCTCCGTTGGTTAATGTGCCTGCTGCAAAGTACTGACTGCAGAGCTCAGATCTGAATCCCCGCAAAAATTCAGCACTCTAGAGCATTCTGTGTTGACAGAGCAGACCATATTAAGCTTGGCAAACAAAACGCTGTATTTATTTTAAAGTATGTGGTGATTGCAAAACGGCCGGAGCAAGGGCTAGACGAAACAAATAAAACAAGCGATGCGCGCTCTGTGCTGGGGGAGGGGGAGGGCCATTAGCCTGTAAGAACTCGCGGCAAGATCAAAGGAAGGGTGGGAGGGACATTGGGGAACAGATGGCCATGAAAGTTTATGGGCCAAAAGCGCGTGCCTGTACCACCTGAACTCGAAGAAAACCGCACGAAAAAAGCGGTGGTTTCACGAGGATTTTGAGCACTTGAATTCTCGCCATTTCCCATTCCTTCGGAATGGAAAAGACGGGACCTAAAAAATCCCACATGGACAGCACGGCCCGCTGTGCAAGGGAGATCAGCATGGCCAAAGAAACTGGCTGCAGCGCCACCTAACGACTGCCATCCACACTGCAACTTGCATTGAGGAGGCCTATGCAGTGTCAACATTCAGCTAGCAGCAGGGCATCTGAGGGCATCCGGTATCAAGGGATCCAACAGGAAGTCGGGTAACGGCTGACGTCCCTGGGGTGGAGGCTGCATGCATGAAGGGGGATACCTGCCATCCCTTAAGCCTGCCAACTAGCACAAGCTAGTGCAAGTTAAAAAAACAAGCATTTGCAATGCAATAGGTCTCGCATTAGTAAAACTTTGAGCTGTTGACTTTGCAAATGCTGATGTTTGTTAAATTATTATTTTTTTGGTTAAAAAATATCCCATCAGCAGCATAAGCAATACAAGATATTCCACGAAGCAAAGAAAGGGCGCAGTACCTAATGTGGCTAATAGAGGTGACTTCTTTACAACTACACAGGGGCACATAATAACAGCCTGTGGTACTGCACCCTTTCCTTGCTTGGTGGATTTTTTTTAATTACTTATGTTACTGCAATTAATTACAGCACAGTACATGGGATGTGAGGAGTTTATGGTAATGTGTGTCACAATAGGGGTACCCCTGAATGAATTTCCTAAATCAGGGTTAAATTACTGTGTGTGAAAAAAATCATTTAGGAAATAGATAAAAAGTGGACATACGATAATACAGAAAAGTTTATGGTGAACCAGCATTTCCAAGTAAGAAGGCCCCGGTTGCAACTTTAACATCTATGCTTCCTCCCAGACCCGATACTTAAGTAGCTATTTGCTTACTCTGACAACAAGCATTTGCAGTGCAATAGGTCTCGTATTAGGAAAGTTTGAGCTATTGGTCTTGTAAATGACAATTTTATTATTTATATGTTGGTTTTGAAAATAGCTAAATTAATAGCTTTGTCATTTACAATGCCAAAAGTTATACCTTTCGCAAATGTGACACCTATAGCATTTGTAATGCAACATGTTTTGTATTTACGTGACTTAGATGTATTGATATTACAAATTACAATGGCTTTTAATTTTTTTAAATAACTAATACCTAAATAAAAGTGATTGTAATTTATAATGGCAATAGCTTAAACTTTTGTAAATAACTTTTGTGAAGATTATGTTCAGTGTATTTTATTGTGACGAAAATTCAAGAACAGAAGTGAAATATTAACATCTTTTTGTGACATTTGTAATAAAGCTTGAAATATTGAGAGAACATATTTTAACCAGTTGTTGTTGAATGGTTGCGCAGATTAATGCTGGGGTGGCACTGAGTGATGCTGTGGTGGTGCAGAGTGGTGATATGGTGATGCTGAGTGGTGCTGAGTGATGCTGGGGTGGTGCTGAGTGATGCTGGGGTGGTGCTGAGTGATGCTGGGGTGGTGCTGAGTGATGCTGGGGTGGTGCTGAGTGATCCTGGGGTGGCGCTGAGTGATCCTGGGGTGGCGCTGAGTGATGTTGTGGTGGCGACCAGTGATGCTGTTGCGTTCAGTGATGCTGTGGTAGTGCATAGTGATGCAGTGGTGCCCCTGAGTGATGCTGTGGTGGTGCGATAGATAGATAGAGTGAGGGCAATAGATAGATAGAGGGAGGGCGATAGATACAGTGTGGGCGATAGATAGAAAAATAGAGTGAGTGCAATAGCTAGAGTGATGGCGATAGATAGAGGGAGTGCGATAGATAGACAGATCGATAGAGTGAGCGGGATAGATAGAGTGAGGGAGATAGATAGATGTGTGTGGTTGTGTGTGTGATTGTGTGTGTGTGGTTGTGTGTGTGGTTGTGTGTGTGTGGTTGTGTGTGTGTGTGGTTGTGTGTGTGTGTGTGGTTGTGTGTGTGTGTGGTTGTGTGCGTGTGTGGTTGTGTGCGTGTGTGGTTGTGTGCGTGTGTGGTTGTATGTGTGTGTGTAGTTGTGTGTGTAGTTGTGTGTGTAGTTGTGTGTGTGGTTGTGTGTGTGGTTGTGTGTGTGGTTGGGTGTGTGATTGGGTGTGTGGTTGGGTGTGTGGTTGGGTGTGTGGTTGGGTGTGTGGTTGGGTGTGTGGTTGGGTGTGTGGTTGTGGATGGATGGAGGGAGTGGGGGGATGGATGGATGGAGTGGGATGGATGGATGGATGGAGTGGGATGGATGGATGGAGTGGGGGGATGGATGGATGGAGTGGGGGGGATGGATGGATGGAGTGGGGGAGCCGAAGGCAAGAAACAACGAATACAATCAGGGAAGCAGAAGGCAAGAAAATCAGGGGAGCAGAAGGCATGAAAAAAACGAGTACAATCAGAGGAGGAGAAGGCACAAAAAATTAGTACAATCAGGGGAGCAGAAGGCACGAAAAACGAGTGAAAGATAAAGGGAGGAGACTGCGGCATGGGGAGCGGGGCAGAGACGGGCTGCAGAGGAGAGAGCGCGCGAGGTGGGAGGGGGTGACAGACAGTCATAGAGAGACCTCCAGCAGAGTCAGAGGAGAGAGAGCGCGCGGGATAGTACCTCATACCCTCCCAAAACAGAAATTTCGTATTAGTAAAGATCCCCAAAAGAAAATACATCTGATGCAATTCACCTGCAGGACTTTGGAATGGAGAATAATTCGATATATGTAACCCAATAAATGATTCCAGGAGGATGTTTGGCTTTGTCAATACTTTGCTTTGTCATGCTCTTTGTAAAACTGTATTGTTGGGGAAGCTGCTGTGCCGTCAACAATCCAATCAAAAAGTGGCTAACAGCTAAATATATTGTTTTGTCTTAAAGAGCAGATATTGCCACAGTTGTCCCTAACACAAAAGAAACTTCTTGGGAAGCAAATATGCTCCTTCTGAAATGACAGAGTGCTATCCCTCACAGACAAGTTAGCTAATGGCTAAAATGGGCTGACCCATTGCCCCATGTTGTGCGCTGTAGTGGTCGGGAGAAACCCTGAATTACAAGACACCAATAGATGAGGAGGACTTTCTGAAATTCCCCTTTAGTATATTACAACTATATTTCTAAAAAAAGTTTGTAAAATGTTATAGTGCCAAATGAGCAAAACATGTATATTTGGAAACCAGTAAGGCAGTCTAGCAAAGTAAAGTTAAGTGCAAAGGGAAGCAGCGCAGCAAGTAACAGCACTGTATTTTTACGGTACTATAACTTGCTTCCCCTGGCTTAGACATTTAGGCCAGCACCTCAATGGCTGCAATTAAGTAGATTAGTAACACAAAGGCCGTGGAGGTGCCACACAGTTTGGTTTTGAGTTACAGACCTTAACTAGGCTACACAGCTACGGGTAGAATTTAAATACATGTTCACTACTACTTCCAGAAACGGAGGCTTGTACCACGCTGTGCTTTATGCAGGGAAGAAGGGGGAGAGACAAGGGGAACAAACAGACAGACGGAAAACAAGGGTGCCTGTGTGTCTGTGGTGTCTGTGCGCATGTATGGTTGTTAGTCGGTGTGAAAGGGAGCTTGTGTGTCTGTGCGCATGTATGTTTGTTGGTCCGTGTGCAAGGGTGCTTGTTTGTCTGTGCGCATGTATGTATGTTGGTCCTTTTATAAGACGTACCTCTACTATTCTGGAGGGAATACGTTTTGCTTCTAACACAAACATCCGCATCAAGATGTCTGTACTATATGACTGTCAGTAATCCTTTGACACGGTATGTTCGAAGGTGAACCCAACAGGCCAACCCAATGCGAATGCAGATACTTAAAACAGAGGCTAAATCCGTACCAGTTCCAAATGGGGAAGCCTCGGCACTTATAGTTTCCCGGAAAGAAAACGGGAAATAAATATTGTGTTAAAATTTCGGTAAAGAAACTCGTGGCTTCATCTCTTGCTACACAGTCACATCGCTGCTGTCAAAAGACCAGAAGTGTAAAACCCATCAAGGGCCAGATTATAGGTGCACGACCGTGAGAATTTCTGTTGCATACAAGCTTCAAAGCGCCGCATGAACACCCGAACGGTACACCACATTTAAACAAGGGAGGAAGGGTGACGAGACTGCTAGCTCTTTGTTTCTAGTCGTGTGAAGTTGAATAGAAAAGGAGGTTGTGGGAGGGCAGAACTCTACGGGAAAGAAAACACAAATGAAAGAGCAATGAAAGAAGGGAATGCATTACTAGATACCAGCATTCGCTGCTTAATTTGTGCCGGTGTTTGCAAGTGTAGGCTCAGGCTATCGCTGTTAGAGATCAGAATGTATATTTCAACATTACACTTTGATTTACATCAAGCGAGAGAAAGGGAAGGAACGAGATAAGTAAAGACTAAGAGAAAGATAAGAAAGCAGGAATGACAAGACGGAGGGAAGGCAGAGAAGGGGAGGGGGGAGGAGAAATGCGACACGGTGTGAAGCAGCAGGGGCCTTGAAGTGAAGCTAAGCTTCACTTCAAAGGTGTGGGAGGAGTGCTGCTACGGCCTGGGGAGGGGGAGGAGAAATGCAAGTTTATGGCCCAAAAGCGCGTGCCTGTGGCCACGTGAACGTAATGAAAACCGCAGCAAAAAGCCCGTGGTTTCACGAGGATTTTGAGCACTTGAATTCTCGATCCCTCAATGCGCTTGCGCGCATTGTAGGTCACGAGACCTAAAAAGGCCATGTCACTGTAGCATCTATTTATCTGCTGTGTAGTAAAAGTTTCATGTAAGGGGCGGGGCTTAAAATGTGCATATTTACATTAATGTTTTGGGGAGAGGCACACATATGTGATGAATGGTTTCTAACGCTACCTGTATGGCTATCGCCGTATGTCACGCAGTTATTGTGCCAATTATTAGTGTTTATAATTCTGCACTCGCGTGCCGTCGTCACCAGCATGTCCTAACTTACCAGGAAGGCTCCTGAAAACTGGGTTTTCTAAGTGGAAGGAAGTATGAAAAGCAGGCACGGGTGGTATGAAAACAGCAGAGCTAGCCAGGGAGCGCAGGGAACCGGCTCTTCATCAGGTAGGATGGGAAGTGAGCGCGCACTTCACATGCCAGGGAACATGCGTAAAAAGCAGCATGGTTCTCAAATGGCGAGATCCCCTGCTGTAAACAAAAGAAAGTTCATCTCGTCCCTAATAAAAATGAATTAAAGGGTGACGCTTCTTTATGGCAGCTGAGCACTGCTCGAAACAAATTAAATCTGGAAAGAATACTTTCTAAACTTTAAAAAGTTGACAATAAGCAACTGGAAGGAAGAGCTAATTAATACAAACATCTTTAAACATTGAGGATTAAGGTTTCGTACATAGGACGTGCAAAAGTCACGAAGTAGGGCTGACACTTGTATAGCTCAAAACACAAACACAAGGCGAGGCTAAACTGCTTGGAGGCGGTTTTGTAAGCAGGATTGACTGTCTTTTCTATTTGTGAAAGAGACATTCCTTTTATCCAAAAATGGTGTAGATTTCTCTGTTGATTCGAGTCGACCCCTTCTATTCCTGACTCTGGGTGCCGATCCATTCAAATGAAAAATTCCTTGTTTTACGCCCCTACCAGGTGTTTCTAAATGGTAATGTGCGTGTATCTGTTTTATACGACACAGCCAGTGAGATACCAGGAGGTTATCGCCCGCCCCCACAAACACATGCTGGCCGGAGTCAAAAGGCAGCTGGAGTATGTGTGACCCCGGACATCCCTGAGTCCTGCTGCGGAAGCAGCTTCGAGCACCTTTGAAAGCAGACACTTCAGTCTTTGTTAAAGCATGTAGACTTTGTTTATGTTGGGCGCATGTTCTCATGTTTTGTTTTTGAGAGCTCAAAGAGAACCCTGACACACACCTTACCAATAGCAGAGAGGTCTGGGTGGGCGAGTTATGCATTTTACGATACTAGGGTTAAGGAGCTTTCCTTTACGTACTGAAAGATATGCAGCAGGAAGTAGTCAACGTAAATAAACACCTGGATACAAACCAAATTGTCGTTCTATGCCTACTTTGTACAAACGTGCAGGTAAGAGCAGAAAAAGAAACACCTGGATGCATTAGCGAACTTCGCAGAGTTCTGTAAGAAGTGCTGCGACTGCTAGAGGTGGAAGGTGAATGTGCCACAAACCGACCCGCACTTCCGACACAGTTCTGGGCAGTGAAGAGGAGGGAGGTCTGAAGTTGAGGTGGGAAAAGCTTGTGCTGAGTGTTTGGTCATAGTTCTGGGCGGGGTCTTGGAGGGCCATACAAAGCTGAGGTGGAAGTGGGAGAAGCTTGTGCTGAGTGTTTGGTTACAGTTCTGGGCGGGGGCAGGAGAAGCTTGTGCTGGAGTTCCTAGGATGGGCGGTGCTGGCAGACTACCATTTACGTTTTCGTAGTAACAAAAATAGCGCTAGCAACCTTAAAGAAAGGAAATTTAGCAGCAAAAGCAGATCTGCTTTGATTCAAGCCGCTGGGCGTTTTCTTTCAATGTATTACTTTTGGTACAATGGTGGCACACGTCGGGTGTTTAAAGCTATAAAAAAAACGCATGGGGCAGCGTTCCGTGCCATGAATAATAAAACAAAGGCACAGCCACCATTATTCTTACCCAGTCGTGCACACTGCCTACGTAAAATAAGGAATGTCAGAAATTCAGCTGGCATTCGGCCGCGCTGCTGCTCGCTCCCGAGCTCCCTAGGCCAGGGGAGATAACGTTTAGGGAGAAGGCAGGACTTGCACCCGCCTTTGGCCAATTGCGGGCTTTCAAATTTTGAAAGCCACACGTAATGGCCAACCACTTCAGCTTTTCAGCAAACTCGTGCGTGTGGCTTTTTTTAGCCACAAGCACGAGTTTGCTGAAAAGCTGAAGTGATTACAAGGGGTCATTTTCTAGAGCAGCGCATGCGCACTGCTCTAGGCTCGACGTATAAAGCACTCAAATCAGGCGAAGAAACAAAAAAAAGTAAAACAGTTTAATTGAACTACGGGAATGAGAATGACAGGCGCACAAGGGATATGAAGACAAGGCATGTGAGTAGCTTGACCCTGAAAATGATAAGACTCTACCTAAAAGAAGAAAAAAAAGACAAAGAAGTGGAGTGGTACTGCAGAAAACCCCGTAACCACTCAGGCCACAACAGAAAGCACATACAATGGGAGGAGCTCCCGCTGAAGGGACTAGCAGTGTGAAGAACACAAGCTTGCAAAAAAACAAAAAGAAATGTCAAACTAGAAACTAAACGATGCACCACCTGCTCCATCACAATGTGCACTTTCCTCTGTCACATCGTTCAGTCACTTGGTAAACCCCGCCACAGCAACCCCACGCTGCCACCAATGGATTGGATGCCTACAGCACTACTTTTGCAGCACATGTGAAATAGACGGGGCGATGAAGAGATCTATGATGCCCCACGTCGGTGGTGCCGAACTGTATGACCTATTCAAACACCTCCCCAACACTGAAGGAGATGACGATTTGAACGCTGCGGTAGCGGACTTGAACCGCCACTTTGATCTCCAACTCAGCCGCCACTATAAGAAGTTCAAACTGAGACAGGCCGAGCAAGCAGAGGACAACAAGTCTGTAGACGTATTCGACGCACTAGCAAGCCCATGTACCGAGATCAACCAACCAGACAAAATTCAGGCTCAACTGATCCAGAGCTGCCGGTCGTCAGCTCTTAGGAAACTCATATTATGATAGCTAGCTATCGCCCAGGAAAACATCCCGATACTGGCAAGATCCCACAAACTGGCAGACAGTAGGTCTGAGGACAAGGAAGCAGCATTGGCAAGAGGGGCAGCCCTGACAGGTAAAGATCAAAGAGGAGCAAGTCAACACCATCCAGAGTCACTCCGCCCGACTGTGCAACACCGACACGCCCAAGCAACCTGAGAAAGGTTGTGTCAACTGCAGTCTGACAGTCCGGATGCCCAATGTGTGCACTGTACAAGGAAAGACGTGTTTAAAGTGTGGTCACATGAACCCTTTTGCCAAGGTGTGCCACAGAAGTGGGCTTAGCACAAGTGCAGGATACTGAGGGCAAGGGCGGCCAACCCTACGGCAGTTATCCCTCAAGGAGGAAGAAGCGGGGCATTCGGCGAATCGGCCTGAGTCCACAACTCGCCCCAATGAAGCCTACGAAGTATTCACAATCTCATTCCCTGCCCAAGAAAGCCACCACAATCTACTCCACGATGTGCAGGGTTGACATCAAAGGCACCCAGGTCACAGCTCTCATCAACACAGGAGCATCCTTAAACGCCATTGACTCAACCCAATTCCCCAATTTAATTTGAAATTTCCAATTATTCAGGTGTGACAACGAGGTGTTTCCAAAAAGGCAATCCAAATGATCTTGGTACTTTTCTTTCAAATGAGACTCTCACAATTCGAAACCTGAATAATCAACAGGTGTTTACTTTGAAATATCAAATTAAATTGAACTGTAAAAGAGAGCAAAATTCTAGTCTTGAAAAAGATGGTTTAAGATCAATGCATACCATCGAAACGCGTTGACGCACTTTCTTCTGCACAATCTGTTAATGCTGACTGGCTTAGCCGAAAACCAACAGAAATTGAAACGGAGGGTGCTAGTTGGCTTCTTTGTTTCTTCTTTTAAAGATGTGCTAACTTGAATGACAAATATTACTGTCTGATTATGTCTCTCTTGCTGCTTTGACAACTTTATTGGATCTGTCTAGTATATTGTTGTATTAGAGTACTGTTAGAGTACTAGGATAGTTGGTGTTTTTTTATATATGAATTGTTTTTAATATATAAATTATTGTTGGTATACACAACTTTAGGTTGGTATGAGTTATTTTTAATAAACTTTTTACTAATTTCTACTTTCAGTGTACTATAGATTTATTGTTTGGGCCAAATTTTCAGAAATATATGTGGATGAGAGCCGAATAAGTGTAACGGTCAGATTGTAAGTGTGTTGGGTTAGTAGTTTGAACTAAAGGATAAACTCTTCTTGTACCTGTGCACGTTCAAACAAAACACAGAATGACAATCAAACAAATACTAAAGCAAGTAAGGCACCCAATACAGGGAACAGAAAGTGAACAATCCAATCGCAGGAAAACACGAAAGTACACATGCGAAACTATAGTATCCAGAAATGTCTCCAGGTTCAAGCAGATCAGGTCACAAGAGAATGAACAGGACAACTGCCAATAGAGGCGATGGATGAGATACTAGAAGTCGGCATGGCAGCACCTAGCTGTCTCCGGGAGACAACAACAGAGGAGCCAGGTCAGACGATACTGGCTCCAAAAGAGACCAGCCCCCCGATACCCATGAGTCCGATGGGCATGATCAATGAACAACTGAGGAGCCAACAATCAAGTGGTATTGATCCCAGCCCATTGCTGTACCGAGCCAGAGACTAAAAGACTACATTTGTCATATCCCAAAGAAATGAGTACCCCATTTGGTCTGTGTTAGTAAACTTTGGGAGGGATGTACAGTGCCTCCAGGCCTCTACGATACAATGTATCTATTAAGAAGTTGCTAAATTCAAAATTTGAAGAAAATAAGAGGTTTATTAACAGCACGGCAAAAAGGCATCCGCCAAGGTCGATGTCCAGGTGCAACTGGCATAACCTGTTGGAACCATTCATTACAAGTGTCCCAGGAGAATGTGGAACCCCTGTAGAACATAAACAAGTTGCATGCCATTAAAGAAACACAATGTTGGACCCAGCCTCGTGGCGTGGTCCTACCCCTCCCGCACGGCGGGCCCGGGACGACATCGGGCCTCCGTCGACCCGCTGTCGACCCCCCTGAACACGAACCATCGACGAGAGCAGCCCCCCTGGCAACCCACGGCTCCCCCCCTGGGACCTCGGCGGACCCTGCTCGCCAACACTGCCGGTCTGGCGACCATGCCAGGCCACCGTTCCCGGCCCGACTCCATCTTGGGCCCATCACGTCCCGAGCACGTGGCCACAGCCATCCCTTGCCCCGGCCCCAGCGAAGCCCCGACATCGAGGCACCAAGATCCTCCCAGGGGGTAGAGTGGCCACTTGGCGGATCCCGGGAGAGGGGAGTTTCGACGGGCCTCCAGCCGTCCCCGGACGCCTGGTATCGATCGCCCTCCAGCCTCCCTGGGCGCTGGCTCCACCCCCCTGCTGGGTGTCTGGACACCTTCATCCCGGCCCCTCTGACCCCCAGGCGCGAGGGTCCGGACATCAAAGGACTCCAGTCCTATATCTGGGCCAGCCCTGGATCAGGACTTCAGTTGTATCTTGGAGTCGAAGCCCTGCTGACCTTGTCGCGGCTGATCCTGATCTGAACTCATGTACCTGGAACCTTCAAGGCCCTGCTGACGCTGTCGCGGCCTGTCCAAGCTGAAACCACCTTCAAGGCCCTGCTGACGCTGTCGCGGCCTGTCCAAGCTGAAACCACCTTCAAGGCCCTGCTGACGCTGTCGCGGCCTGGCCAAGCTGAAACCACCTCCAAGGCCCTGCTGACGCTGTCGCGGCCTGACCAAGCTGAAACCACCTTCGAGGCCCTGCTGACGCTGTCGCGGCCTGACCAAGCGGAAACCACCTTCGAGGCCCTGCTGACGCTGTCGCGGCCTGACCGAACGGAACCACCTTCGAGGCCCTGCTGACGCTGTCGCGGCCCGACCGAACTGAACCACCTTCGAGGCCCTGCTGACGCTGTCGTGGCCTGACCGAACTGAACCATCTTCGAGGCCCCGCTGACGCTGTCGCGGCCTGACCCCTTGAACTATATACGCACCAGTTGGTGCCAAGACTGTCCCGCTACCCCCTTTTCCCGAAGCCAAGACTTTACGGATCCCTCGATCCCTGTGTTATCCTCTTACGAGAACGTGCCTTCATTTCTTATATAAAGATTCTTGAGAATATTCCTTCGTGTGGTGTCCGTCTGTGGTAGTGCGATTGCTCCGCTGTTACGATTGTAGGAGAGGAGCCTCGCCAAGGAGGCCTCCCTACGGCGCTCGGCCTCTTCCATAGAGAAAGGTGGGTCTCGGGGCGGGCAGTCCGACATCTTCTGTCTCCCCTGGGATCGCCTTTCCAACATTGGTGGCAAGCGACGGGATCCGAGCCCACGCAAATCGTACAGCGAGTAACTCGCCGCTACTAACAGAGGCACACAGCAACCATGAGTACTAAGGAAGCAGGAACGACCACAGAATTCCAGAAGGAACGACTAGAAGAGTACACCCATAAAGAACTCAAACAATTCTGCAAAGCCCTGGGTATCGCTACCACCGGACTGAGCACAAAAGACGATTTTAAAGAAGCGCTGCAAACATGGGTGGAGACCGGGGCGACCCCACCCCAAACTAACGATGACATTGTCCTAGAAGTACCCCTGAGGACAGTCATAACCCCCGTGGAAGAAAGAACCGCCAACAGAGAACCGGGCCTCTCCCACGAAGACGCCCGGGAGCGAGAGAGGAGTCGGCTCCATGAACTAGAGCTCACCCGACTCCGGCTGGACGGAGAACTTCCATTAGCAGAAAAGAAAATGGCCATTGAGCAACTACGATTAGAGGGAGATCTGGAAGAGAGGCGGAGGCAAAGAGAATTGGAAGAAAGAAAGCTCACGTACGAACACGAGCGGGGCCTCAAAAAACTAGAGATCAAAGCCAAGATCGAAGAGGCTGGCGCCGTGTTAACCCGGGACCCTCCACCTCCTGCCGACCCGAAGGTCCACATTCCCAAGGATATCGTCAAGGAATACTACAAGAATGAGGATATCCAACAATGGTTCAAGGCATATGAAGTTGCCATGACCGCACACCGCATCCCGCGAAAAGATTGGGGTGCCGGCTTATGGGGGAGATTTGTCAGCGAAGGAAGAGACACCCTGCTAGAGCTGGCCGAAGACGTGATGTCCTCCTATGACCACATGAAGGACGCCCTGCTCACCCGGTATGGCCTCACCCCCGAGATGTACCAACAGAGGTTCAGGGATTGCAAAAAGATCCCCGGTACCACGTGGGTGGAGTACGTAAACTTTTATAGCCGGGCCCTAGAAGGATGGATAAAGGGCAGCAAAGTGTCCACCTACGAGCAGCTGTTCGACCTCATCGTTTGGGAGCACCTCTCCAACAACTGCTTTGTCGAGCTCAGACAGCATCTCCTTGACAGCAAGCTAACCGAGCCCCGAAAACTCGCCGTTGAGGCTGATCGATGGGTGAACACCCGGGTCCCCCGGACCCCGATCGGAGAAACGGGACGGAACGGCCAGGGGCACCCCCGCCAGCGGGGCGGCGGAGGAGGCCAGAACAGGAGCCGAGACTTCCCGCCGGCCCCGGGAAGGAGCCCACCTCGGGGGTCCCCCCAGAATAACACTTCGCCATCCCTGACCAGAAGAGGGCCCCCTCCCGCACGGCCGGGGCCCCGCCCGAACATTACTTGCCACAGATGCCAGCGGCCCGGTCACTATGCCAGTGACCCCCTCTGCCCCATGAACCAGCGTCCCGGCACCACCGGGCCTCCGACCCGCCAGTTCGCTGCTGCAGCCCTGGGGGAAGGGGGCGAAGAAGACGAAGAAGTCTACAATGAAGATCAGACAGAGTATGAACCTGCCGCCATGGCCCTAGCCTGCCTGGGTGAAAGAGACATGGTCCCCCGGGCCCCGCTACCGAGCAACACTCAAAAATACCGTCAGTGGGTCCACATCAATGGACGACGGACCGAAGCCCTCCGAGACACGGAAGCCAGTGTGACGGCCGTCCGCTGCCACTTGGTGACCCCCGAACAGATCATACCAAACGTGCGATGCCCCGTGAGGGCCGCCGACAACTCCGAGACTCTGTGTCAGATGGCCCGAATCCCCTTTGAGTGGGGGGGGGGTGTCGGGCACCCTCAGGGTGACCGTCCGGGACGACGCCCCCGTGGACTGCCTCCTCGGAAACGACCTCGAGAGCTCTCCCTGGGCCCAAGTCAAGCGGAGAGAACATCTAGGGATGATGGGACTACCAGAGTGGGTCTGCGCTACGACCCGATCTATGACTGCCCGGGCCCCGGCGGCGACCGAGGCCGCCCCGACGGAAGAGCCGGAGTGGCCCGCGCCACCACCGCCCGCAGTCCACGAAGAATCCAACCTTGAACCCGGGCCCTCGGAGCCCGACCACAAAGACAGCACCGAGCTCAGCAACATACCCGAACTAGCCCAATGGCGTCAGGAGGGTGGTCCCACCCAAGAACAATTCCGGCAGGAACAGAAGGCCTGCCCCTCCCTCGAAGGGACCCGGCAGCAAGCCACAGCCCAAGCTGCCGGGGACACCTCGGGGTCCCACTGGATCTACTGGGACCACGGCCTCCTATACAGTGAACAAAAAATTGCCGAGCTGGGGGCCAGCCGAGTTTTGGTGGTCCCCCTACGATTCAGAGACTTCCTCTTGAACCTGGCACACGATGTGCCCCTCGCCGGGCACCTGGGGCAGGACAAAACTTACAGCCGCCTGGTAACCCATTTCTACTGGCCGAAAATGCGCAACGATGTGCATAACCACTGCCGCACCTGCCCGACATGCCAAGCCAGCGGAAAGAGCGGGGGGAAGGTGAAAGCCCCGCTCCAACCCTTTCCAGTGGTGACCACCCCCTTCGAGCGAGTGGGGATCGACATCGTGGGGCCCCTGGACCCCCAAACCTCGCGAGGGCATCGCTTCATCCTCGTCCTAGTGGACCATGCCACCCGCTATCCCGAAGCCATCCCCCTCCGAACCATAACGGCTCCCGTGGTGGGCCGAGCACTCATGGGGATCTTTTCCAGAGTGGGGTTCCCCCGAGAAGTCGTGAGCGATCGGGGCACAAACTTTATATCGAAGTATATGCGGTCCCTGTGGCAACAGTGCGGGGTCACGTATAAGTTCACCACCCCGTATCACCCCCAAGGGAATGGACTGGTGGAGCGGTTTAACCGAACACTCAAGGGGATGATCCAGGGCCTAGGAGAGCCCCTCCGCCGCAAATGGGACGTCCTGCTGCCCTGCCTCTTGTTCGCCTATCGGGAGGTACCACAGAAATCCCTGGGGTTCAGCCCCTTTGAACTCTTGTACGGGCACCCTGTCCGAGGTCCCCTCAGCCTGGTCAAAGAAGGCTGGGAAACTACCGTCCAAACCGCACCGCCGGATGTCTACCAGTACCTCCTGACCCTCCAAAGCCAGACTCGGAAGTTCCGGGCCCTTGCCGAGGCCAACCTTGAGGCCAGTCAGGAGGACATGAAATGCTGGTATGACCAGAACTCTTCATCCATCGAGTTCGAGCCGGGCCAGCAGGTCTGGGTCATGTCCCCGGTCGAACCTTGTGCCCTCCAGGACAAATGGTCGGGCCCCTTCAAAGTGATCGAGCGCAAGAGCCCCGTCACCTATCTCGTGGACATGGAGTCACCCCGAAACCCCCTCCGGGTTCTGCAAGCCAACCGGCTCAAGCCTCATTTTGCCCGCACAGAACTGAGCCTGCTGCTAGCTACAGATGATGGGGCCGAAGACGACTCCGAGCCCCTGCCCGACCTCCTAAGGTGCGCGGGGAAGGACGGCTCCGTCGAAGGAATCTCTCTCTCCCCTGACCTGACCCCCGCACAGCGCCGAGACTGCCAAGAACTGTTGGGACGATTCACGGACCTGTTCTCCCTCACCCCCGGGGTTACCCAGTGGTGTGTCCACGATGTCGACACCGGGGACAGCCAGCCAGTGCGACACCGGGCCTACCGAGTTCCCGACCGAGTTCGGGCCTGCATCCAGACAGAGGTTACCAAAATGCTGGCCCTGGGGGTGGTCGAACCCTCCGACAGTCCCTGGGCCAGCCCAGTCGTCCTGGTCCCCAAAGCCGCCGCACCTGGCACCCCTCCAGAACTCAGGTTTTGTGTCGACTACCGGGGGCTGAATGCTGTTACCAGAACCGACGCACATCCCATCCCCTGGGCCGATGAACTAATCGACCGCCTGGGAGCCGCCAAGTACCTCAGTACCTTCGACCTCACAGCCGGGTACTGGCAGATCGGCCTCACCCCTGGCGCCCAGGAGCGATCGGCCTTCTCAACACCCGATGGCCACTTCCAATTCAAGGTGATGCCCTTCGGTATGAAAAACGCCCCAGCCACCTTCCAGAGACTGGTGAACAAAGTGCTGGCGGGGCTAGAAGAATTCAGTGCCGCCTATCTAGACGACATTGCTGTGTACAGCCTCCACTGGGCCGAGCACCTGAAGCACCTCTGGGAGGTCCTGACGGCCCTCCGGCGGGCCGGACTAACTGTGAAAGCCAGCAAGTGCCAGATAGGTCAAGGGACCGTGACCTACCTGGGACACCAAGTCGGGAGCGGCCACGTGGCTCCCCTCCGACCCAAGATTGACGCCATCGTAGCCTGGGAGCCCCCGGTCACCCAGACCGCCGTCCGAGCCTTCCTGGGGCTCACTGGATATTATCGGCGCTTCATAAAGAACTATGGGAGCATTGTGGGGCCCCTCACTGAGCTGACCTCGAAGAACCGGCCACAGAAAGTACAATGGACACCCGCGTGTCAGGTGGCCTTCGAGACGTTGAAAACAGCCATGTGCACCGCCCCTGTGCTCCAAGCCCCTGACTACAGCCGGGAGTTCGTAGTCCAGACCGACGCCTCGGAGCACGGCATCGGGGCGGTCCTATCTCAGATTGACCCTGAGGGGATTGACCATCCTGTGGCCTTCATCAGCCGGCGGCTGCTGGCCAGAGAACAGAGATGGAGTACCATTGAGAGGGAGGCCTTCGCCGTCGTGTGGGCCCTCAAGAAACTCAGGCCCTACCTCTTCGGCACCCACTTCCGGGTACAGACTGACCACCGGCCCCTGCGGTGGCTGATGCAGATGCGTGGTGAAAACCCAAAGCTGCTGCGATGGTCCATCTCCCTCCAAGGGATGGACTTCACTGTGGAGCATCGCCCTGGCAACGACCACGCCAACGCTGATGGCCTGTCCCGCTTCTTCCGCCTCGCCGAGGAGAATCCCCAGGACGATGGGTGACTCTCCCCGCCTTCAGCTGGAGGGGACGTGTGTTGGACCCGGCCTCGTGGCGTGGTCCTACCCCTCCCGCACGGCGGGCCCGGGACGACATCGGGCCTCCATCGACCCGCTGTCGACCCCCCTGAACCCGAACCATCGACGAGAGCAGCCCCCCTGGCAACCCACGGCTCCCCCCCTGGGACCTCGGCAGACCCTGCTCGCCAACACTGCCGGTCTGGCGACCATGCCAGGCCACCGTTCCCGGCCCGACTCCATCTTGGGCCCATCACGTCCTGAGCACGTGGCCACAGCCATCCCTCGCCCCGGCCCCAGCGAAGCCCCGACATCGAGGCACCAAGATCCTCCCAGGGGGTAGAGTGGCCACTTGGCGGATCCCGGGAGAGGGGAGTTTCGACGGGCCTCCAGCCGTCCCCGGACGCCTGGTATCGATCGCCCTCCAGCCTCCCTGGGCGCTGGCTCCACCCCCCTGCTGGGTGTCTGGACACCTTCATCCCGGCCCCTCTGACCCCCAGGAGCGAGGGTCCGGACATCAAAGGACTCCAGTCCTATATCTGGGCCAGCCCTGGATCAGGACTTCAGTTGTATCTTGGAGTCGAAGCCCTGCTGACCTTGCCACGGCTGATCCTGATCTGAACTCATGTACCTGGAACCTTCAAGGCCCTGCTGACGCTGTCGCGGCCTGTCCAAGCTGAAACCACCTTCAAGGCCCTGCTGACGCTGTCGCGGCCTGACCAAGCTGAAACCACCTCCAAGGCCCTGCTGACGCTGTCGCGGCCTGACCAAGCTGAAACCACCTTCGAGGCCCTGCTGACGCTGTCGCGGCCTGACCAAGCGGAAACCACCTTCGAGGCCCTGCTGACGCTGTCGCGGCCTGACCGAACGGAACCACCTTCGAGGCCCTGCTGACGCTGTCGCGGCCCGACCGAACTGAACCACCTTCGAGGCACTGCTGACGCTGTCGCGGCCTGACCGAACTGAACCATCTTCGAGGCCCCGCTGACGCTGTCGCGGCCTGACCCCTTGAACTATATACGCACCAGTTGGTGCCAAGACTGTCCCGCTACCCCCTTTTCCCGAAGCCAAGACTTTACGGATCCCTCGATCCCTGTGTTATCCTCTTACGAGAACGTGCCTTCATTTCTTATATAAAGATTCTTCAGAATATTCCTTCGTGTGGTGTCCGTCTGTGGTAGTGTGATTGCTCCGCTGTTATGATTGTAGGAGAGGAGCCTCGCCAAGGAGGCCTCCCTACGGCGCTCGGCCTCTTCCATAGAGAAAGGTGGGTCTCGGGGCGGGCAGTCCGACATCTTCTGTCTCCCCTGGGATCGCCTTTCCAACACACAACATTAAGTGAAACATTACATGCACCAGGAAATATGTTATAACAAAATGCAGCAGTATCTCAGTACACAGCCCAAGTGCCAGGCCCAGCCCAAGGGCATAAATACAGGCAGAGTGATCGCTCATGGTCACTCTGCGATACCCCAGTTGTACTGTGCATGAGTTATGTTATGTTATAAAAGATTTATATCGCACTTAAATACTCAAGTGTCCTGGAGCGTGGATGAACTGTGGCAGAGTGGGCACAAATTATTAAGTAGGCTGATTGAAAAGGTGGGTTTTTAGTTGTTTTTTAAAGAAACGGAAGTCCTGGATGTGCCTTAGATCCGCAGGAAGAGTATTCCAAGCAATTGCTGCTTTAACGGAGAGGGACTGACCCCCCCCAACGTGTCCTGCGGAACCGGGGGATTACCAACCGGCGTTGGGTGGCTGATCGTAGGGATCTGCTGGGAACATAAAAAGCAAAGCGCTTCCTGATATATAATGGCCCAAGGCCATGAAGAGCTCTGTGAGATAAGGTGAGGGCTTTGAATTACACCGGCTGGGCCACGGGTAGCAAATGCAAGTCCCGTAGATGCTGCCGGACACTAGATCTCCTAGAGATGTTGAACAGAAGTCTAGCCGCAGCATTCTGTATGGTTTGATGTTTTTTCAACAAATAGCCAGGGATGCCGATATACAAAGCATTGGCGCAGTCAAGGCGAGAAACGATAAGGGCACGGGCTACCATTTCCTTAGCTGGCCTTGGTAGCAGGGGAAAGAATCTTCTTAGGGCCTTGAGGGTGTCGAAGCAAACTCCGGTAAGTTTGTTGATATGTTCTGAGAACCGGAGATCTTCTCCGAACCATACCTCTAAGTTCTTCACTGGGCCTCCTTCTGAGTTGGGATCGGGGAATTCGGGGGGGCCACAAGGTTTCTCTAAAAGCAGGAGGGAACTGGCCATACAGGAGTACCTCCGACTTATCCTCATTGCACTTAAGTTGGGCATGTGCCAGCCAGTGGAATACGGAAGAGAGGCACTTCTGGGCGGTGTCAGTGCCTAGGTCGGAGTCCTTCCAGGTGAATAGGAGCTGGGTATCATCCGCATAAGCTATAATTTTTGATCCCAGCTCCTCCGCTAGGAAAATCAGGGGGTCAAATAGATGTTAAATACCAAAGGGCTCAACATGGAGCCCTGGGGAACCCCCGTTGATAATTTCCTAACTGAAGACGAGAAGGGAGGCATCCAGACCTGCTGCATGCGCTCATCCAGAAAAGATTTTATCCAATCCCAGGTTGGGCCAGCAATGCCTATGATGACAGCCGGGCAAG
Organism: Lissotriton helveticus; assembly: GCF_964261635.1. NCBI lineage: Eukaryota > Metazoa > Chordata > Amphibia > Caudata > Salamandridae > Lissotriton > Lissotriton helveticus. The sequence continues at coordinate 600,106,128 of NC_136068.1, read as the reverse complement.
AAGTAGCTGGTGGGGCACCATGTCGAAGGCGGCAGAGAGGTCCAACAGAATCAGGGCCGCACTGCTACCTGCGTCCACACACTCCCTAATCGCCTCTGCCATTTCAACCAGCGCGGTCTCCGTGCTGTAGGAAGTCCTAAACACGGATTGTGCAGGGTGAAGAGCACCAGAAGCTTCCACAAAGGCCTTAAGTTGCTGAAATCCACCTTTTCACAGACTTTTGCCAAGGCCGGCAAAAGAGAGATAGGGCGGTAATTGGTTGGTACAGAATGGTCCAAGGAAGGTTTTTTAAGGAGGGGAAGCAGTTTGGCCTCCTTCCATTGCCGAGGCACGGTGGCTGTCTGAAGTGATAGATTAATAATCGCCACTGCCTCTGGATAAACAACCTCAGCTACCCCTGCTAAAGCTCTAGCTGGACAAGGATCTGTGGGAGAGCCTTACTTAAGAGATTGAAGGATGGCTAAGATATCAGGCTTGGCTGCGGGCAAGAACTGTGTAAAAAGGGGGGCAGATACACTAGGGATTAGAGGAGACATAGGAGGAAGATACATCTGCTCCAGGGAATTCGTTCCAAGGCTGTCCTGGATTGTCTGTATCTTATCAATAAAGAAGGAGGACAGCTCCTCACACCATAGTGAAGAAACTGGAAGGACCGTTTGCTCGGCACAGGGGGACAGAAAGCTTCTAACAATAGAAAAAATCTCCTTCCTATTGGTATTGGCCGTCGCAATCCGCTCCACATAAAAGTAACTCTCAGCTTTCCCAATGGCTGCGTAGTACTCCCTCCGAGCTGTGCGAAGAGCAGACTTAGCGGAGGGACAATACTCCTGACACCAGCAGCGTTCCAGTTTTTTACACCCCAATTTCAGCTCTTTAAGAGTGCCCGAAAACCAAGACTTAGATGGAGGAAATCTCCATTGTCTATTAAAGAGGGGTTTGACAGAAGAGCCGACCCCAGGCTAATCCAAGAGGCAAAGCTATCCACCGCCCCGTTAAGATCATGGGCAGGTGCTGGGCGTGCATGTGGCAGAGCCTCAGATAGCGCCCGGAGATTGATCTTCCGAGAGGGCAAGCCATGGGGCAGAACTGGGGTAGAGGAGGGCTTCCCCATGGCCCACGAGAACCTGGTCAAATGGTGATCTGACCAAGTAACTAATGTAGGATCCATTACGGATAGATCAAAGTTAGTGCAAACCAGGTCAATCAAATGGCCCCCCATGTGCTAGGGCAGCCTGTTCCACTGAGTCAGCTGTGCCAAATTAAACAGATCCAAAAGAACCCTGGAATCTGGGGCTTCTGGAGTATCCAGGTGAATGTTAAAATCTCCCAGAAGTAGAAACTTAGAAAAGCGGCGAGCGCGAGGGGCAATGACGTCATCCAGAACTTTCAAAAAAGCTCCAAGAGGACCAGGCGAACGGTAGACCAACGTGCCTCCCAGCGTAAAATGAGGAGACAGGACGGAAGTAAAATCCAGGGCCTCTCCATCCACTAGCTCACCGGATACTTCACTGGTGAAAGACCAAGTATCCCTGAATACTACTGTGGTACCACCCCCTCTCCCGGTTTTCTGATCTGCTCTAACGATTTAATATCTCCGGGGAATGGCAAGCTCAACCACTGGGGCACATGACTCGCTTAGCCAGGTCTCAGTTATAAATAGAACGTCTATTTTTTTGTCCGAGAGAAGCTCATGGATGTCAAGAGCGTGTTTGACCATTAAGCAGGAGTTAATAAGCGCCGCCTGGATCCTGATCTCCATCTCTGCTTAAAGGGCAGTAACTGTCGGCCTCGTTTGAAAGCAGAATTTTCAGGAGGGGCAAGTCCTGGAAAGACTATGAAGGACTGCCCATTTTTTGCCTCCATCGCATTTAGAGATATCAGGTGCCATAAATTCCTCCAGATTAAAGTAAATCTTACCGCTTGAATCAGGCGCAGGGTGCTCCCAGCGCGCGGACGGGCGCAGACGGGCGCAGACGGGCTTGCCTTTGGCGTGCCACTGCGCGCGTCCGTGAGAGCATGTGTGTTATATGGTGTAATCCCTCCTCCAGCTAGACCGCTGACTTCAGTCCCACCGCAATCCGGGACTAGCCCAATATGGCGCCCTGCCCTCCACTCAATCGGCACTAGGAGCCGCAGTGGACCCGGGCAGGGAATACACACCGGGCAAGTGGAAGCCAAAAAAAGTGCCAGTGTTAGACGGGGACCTGGAGGGTCGGCCGAGCACAGTGATCGCACAGACAGGTAACTTCCCCCCCACAGATGGACACCACACAAAGTTCAGGGTAACACCTTTTATAGGCACTTCTGGGAGTAGAGTGGTACGATACAAGGCAATCAGGACACGATGATCCTCTCAATTCTAGTCTCTAGTAGGGGAAGGGGGTAGCGGGACAGTCTGGGTACCCACGGGTACGGGGGTGTAACGGTGATGGCTCACAATCCTCGAGCTCGGTGTTCGGAGGGGTCAGACCGCGGCAGCGCCGGCAGGTCCCGGAGAGGTCGTAGGTGGCAACGGGCCGCGGCAGCGCCAGCAGGTCCCACGAGGATGAAGGTTACAACGGGCCACGGCAGCGCCAGCAGGTCCCAACGAGGATGAAGGTTGCAGAGGGCCGCGGCAGCGCCAGCAGGTCCCAACGAGGATGAAGGTTGCAGAGGGCCGCGGCAGCGCCAGCAGGTCCCAACGAGGATGAAGGTTGCAGAGGGCCGCGGCAGCGCCAGCAGGTCCCAACGAGGAGGAAGGTTGCAGAGGGCCGCGGCAGCGCCAGCAGGCAGGACAATAGTTCACAAGGCAGGGCTGTGGCAGCGCCAGCAGTCCGTCAAGGATGAGTTCGTCGCGGTGTCTCTCGACTCCAGGATACAACTGCCTTCCTGTCCTGGGGCTGCCTCAGTTATAGGTCTGGCGCCCTTTGATGTCCGGACCCTCGCTCTTGGAGGTCGGGAGGTCTGGGATGAGGGAGTCCAGACACCCAGCAGGGGGGTGGAGCCAGCGCCCGAGGAGGCTGGGGGTGCTCGGCACCTGGCGGGGGAGAGCCATCGACACTTCGTACTCCCATTGACCTGCCAAGTGGGCTGTTAGACGGGGACCCTGAGGGTCGGCCGGATACTGAGGGAGAGATCCCCGAGGGGGACCGTCTCCGGTGATCGTACAGACAAGTTACCTCCCTCCCCACAAACAGGCACCACACCAAGTCGAGTTCAATGCTTTATATAAGGTTCTTAAGGCAAGGATATCAGCGATACAGGATATCTCGGACCCGGGGGTCCTTTCACTTCTAGTCTCTGTAGGGAAAGGGGGTAGCGGGACAGTCTTGGTACCGGATCGGTACAGGTAGTGGAAAGGGGCGAGCTCACAATCCTCGAGCTGGAGGGTCTGTGGATCGGGCCGCGGCAGCGCCAGCAGGCCAAGATGGTAGTCTCACAAGGCAGAGGGCCGCGGCAGCGCCAGCAGGCCAAGTCGATGGTTTCACGAGGCAGAGGGCCGCGGCAGCGCCAGCAGGCCAAGATGGTAGTCTCACAAGGCAGAGGGCCGCGGCAGCGCCAGCAGGCCAAGTCGATGGTTTCACGAGGCAGAGGGCCGCGGCAGCGCCAGCAGGCCAGGATGGTTTCACTAGGCAGAGGGCCGCGGCAGCGCCAGCAGGCCAAGACGATGGTTTCACGAGGCAGGGGGCCGCGGCAGCGCCAGCAGGCCAAGACGATGGTTTCACGAGGCAGAGGGCCGCGGCAGCGCCAGCAGGCCAAGACGATGGTTTCACGAGGCAGAGGGCCGCGGCAGCGCCAGCAGGCCAGTCACGGATGAGTTCTTCTCGGGTCTCTCGACTCCAGGATACAACTGCCTTCCTGGTCTGGCACTGCCCCAGTTATAGGTCTGGTCCCCTTTGATGTCCGGACCCTCGCGCCTGGGGGCCGGGAGGTCCGGGATGAGGGAGTCCAGACACCCAGCAGGGGGGTGGAGCCAGCGCCCAGGGCGGCCGGGGGTGATCGACACCTGGCGGAGGGGAGCCGTTGACGATTCCTTCTCCCATTGATTTGCCAAGTGGTCACTCTGCCTCCTGGGGGGAGGTTGGTGCCCCGATGTCGGGGCCGGCCGGGCCCAGGGTTAGGGTCGAGTTGAGGCCACGCGGCCTCGTGCTGCAGTGCCCCAAGATGGCGGCCGGTTCGATGTCGTGGTGTGGATGGTGACCCGGGCCAGCTGGGTCCGGGGCTGGTGTCTCGTAGTGGAGGGATTGCAGGGTACTTCGGGTGGTCGTTTAGGGACTCTGGCTGGGGATGCAGGGAGAGCCAGGGTCCAGGTCCTACTGCGGGGAGGGGGTGCAGCCCGACCATGCGGCCTGTCCAACATGGGCCGTTCACCTCCTGGGTGGAGGGTGGTGCCGGGATGTCGGGGCCTGGCCAGGCCCAGGGTTGGGGTCGGGCTGAGGCCGCACGGCCGCGTGGTGCCGTGTCCAAGATGGCGGCTGGGCCGGGCAATGGTGCTGACGGTGGCCCGTGCCCTGTCCTGCGGGGAGGGAGCGAGCCCTTCATGTGGCCTGTCCAACAGCCAGTAAATTGCAAATGCAGTGACTTAGATTATAAAAACAGGTCGCGTTAGGGCATGCAACAAAACCATTCAGCAGAGCAACAATGTAAACAGCAGCAGTATAAAATTAAAAGAAAGCTCACAAACTGCCACAGTATACAAAACGGGTTGAGCAGGTCCTGCCACTACCTGCTCTAGCCGCAGCGAGCCATGCACAGCCTAGCCGTTATATGGTGTAATCCCTCCCCCAGCTAGACCGCTGTCTTCAGTCCCAGCGGGATCCAGGACTACCCCAAGATGGCGCCCTGCCCTCCACTCAATCGGCACAAGGAGCCGCGGTGGACCGGGGCAGGGAAAACACACCGGGTAAGTGGAAGCCAAAAAAAGGGCCAGTAAATTGCAAATGCAGTGACTTACATTAACAAGCATTTACAATGCAATGGTTTCGCCTTTGGAAAAGTTAGAGTTATTGGCATTGTAAATGACAACATTTTTATTTATGTGTTGGTTTTGAAAACAGATAAATAAATGGCATTGTCATTTACATTGCCATTAGCTTAATCTCTGCAGTCACTCTGCACTCTCTAGCACTCCCTAGCACTCCCTACTCGCTCTGCACTCTCTAGCACTCCCTAGAACTCCCTACTCACTCTGCACTCTCTAGCACTCCCTAGCACTCCCTACTCACTCTGCACTCCCTATGCACTCTGCACTCCCTATGCACTCTGCACTCCCTATGCACTATGCACTCCCTTTGCACTATGCACTCTGCACTCCCTATGCACTCTCCACTCCCTATGCATTCTGCACTCCCTATGCCCTCTGCACTCCCTATGCACTCTGCACTCCCTATGCACTCTGCACTCCCTATGTACTCTGCACTCCCTATGCACTCTGCACTCCCTATGCACTCTGCACTCTGCACTCCCTATGCACTCTGCACTCCCTATGCACTCTGCACTCCCTATGCACTCTGCACTCCCTATGCACTCTACACTCCCTATGCACTCTGCACTCCCTATGCACTCTGCACTCCCTATGCACTCTGCACTCCCTATGCACTCTGCACTCTGCACTCTGCACTCCCTATGCACTCTGCACTCCCTATGCACTCTGCACTCCCTATGCACTCTGCACTCCCTATGCACTCTGCACTCCCTATGCACTCTGCACTCCCTATGCACTCTGCACTCCCTATACACCATGCACTCCCTATGCACTCTGCACTCTTCACTCCCTATGCACTCTGCACTCTTCACTCCCTATGCACTCTTCACTCCCTATGCACTCTTCACTCTTCACTCCCTATGCACTCTGCACTCCCTATGCACTCTGCACTATGCACTCCCTATGCACTCTGCACTTCCTATGCACTCTGCACTATACACTCCCTATGCACTCTGCACTATGCACTCCCGATGCACTCTGCACTCCCTATGCACTCTGCACTCCCTATGCACTCTGCACTCCCTATGCACTCTGCACTCCCTATGCACTCTGCACTCCCTATGCACTCTGCACTCCCTATGCACTCTGCACTCCCTATACACTCTGCACTCCCTATGCACTCTGCACTCCCTATGCACTCTGCACTCCCTATGCACTCTGCACTCCCTATGCACTCTGCACTCCCTATGCACTCCCTATGCACTCCCTATGCACTCTGCACTCCCTATGCAATCTGCACTCCCTATGCACTCTGCACTCCCTATGCACTCTGCACTCCCTATGCTCTCTGCACTCCCTATGCACTGTGCACTCCCTATGCACTGTGCACTCTTCACTCCCTATGCACTCTGCACTCCCTATGCACTCTGCACTCCCTATGCACTCTGCACTCCCTATGCACTCCCTATGCACTCCCTATGCACTCTGCACTCCCTATGCAATATGCACTCCCTATGCACCCTGCACTCCCTATGCACTCTGCACTCCCTATGCTCTCTGCACTCCCTATGCACTCTGCACTCCCTATGCACTCTGCACTCCCTATGCACTCTGCACTCCCTATGCACTCTGCAATCTGCACTCCCTATGCACTCTGCACTCTGCACTCCCTATGCACTCCCTATGCACTCTGCACTCCCTATGCACTCTGCACTCCCTATGCACTCTGCACTCCCTATGCACTCCCTATGCACTCTGCACTCCCTATGCACTCTGCACTCCCTATGCACTCTGCACTCCCTATGCACTCTGCACTCTGCACTCCCTATGCACTCCGCACTCTGCGCTCCCTATGCACTCTGCACTCCCTATGCACTATGCACTCCCTGTGCACTCTGCACTCTGCACTCCCTATGCACTCTGCACTCCCTATGCACTCTGCACTCCCTATGCACTCTGAACTCCCTATGCACTCTGCACTCCCTATGCACTCTGCACTCCCTATGCACTATGCACTCCCTATGCACTATGCACTCCCTATGCACTCTGCACTCTTCACTCCCTATGCACTCTGCACTCTTCACTCCCTATGCACTCTTCACTCCCTATGCACTCTTCACTCTTCACTCCCTATGCACTCTGCACTCCCTATGCGCTCTGCACTATGCACTCCCTATGCACTCTGCACTCCCTATGCACTCTGCACTATGCACTCCCTATGCACTCTGCACTATGCACTCCCGATGCACTCTGCACTCTGCACTCCCTATGCACTCTGCACTCCCTATGCACTCTGCACTCCCTATGCACTCTGCACTCCCTATGCACTCTGCACTCCCTATGCACTCTGTTCCCTATGCACTCTGCACTCTGCACTCTGCACTCCCTATGCACTCTGCACTCCCTATGCACTCTGCACTCCCTATGCACTCTGCACTCCCTATGCACTCTGCACTCTGCACTCCCTATACACTCTGCACTCCCTATGCACTTTGCACTCCCTATGCACTCTGCACTCCCTATGCACTCTGCACTCCCTATGCACTCCCTATGCACTCCCTATGCACTCTGCACTCCCTGTGCACTCTGCACTCCCTATGCACTATGCACTCTGCACTCCCTATGCACTCTGCTCTCCCTATGCACTCTGCACTCCCTATGCACTCTGCACTCCCTATGCACTCTGCACTCCCTAGCACTCTGCACTCCCTAGCACTCTGCACTCCCTAGCACTCTGCACTCCCTAGCACTCCCTAGCACTCTGCACTCCCTAGCACTGTGCACTCCCTAGCACTCCCTAGCACTCTGCACTCCCTAGCACTCTGCACTTCCTATTCACTCTGCACTCCCTATGCACTCTGCACTCCCTATGCACTCTGCACTGCCTATGCACTCTGCACTCCCTATGCACTCTGCACACCCTATGCACTCTGCACTCCCTATACACTCTGCACTCCCTATGCACTCTGCACTCCCTATGCACTCTGCACTCCCTATGCACTCTACACTCTGCACTCCCTATGCACTCTGCACTCCCTATGCACTCTCTATGCACTCTGCACTCCCTATGCACTCTGCACTCCCTATGCACTCTGCACTCTGCACTCCCTATACACTCTGCACTCCCTATGCACTCTGCACTCCCTATGCACTCTGCACTCCCTATGCACTCTGCACTCCCTATGCACTCCCTATGCACTCCCTATGCACTCTGCACTCCCTGTGCACTCTGCACTCCCTATGCACTATGCACTCTGCACTCCCTATGCACTCTGCACTCCCTATGCACTCTGCACTCCCTATGCACTCTGCACTCCCTATGCACTCTGCACTCCCTATGCACTCTGCACTCCCTAGCACTCTGCACTCCCTAGCACTCCCTAGCACTCTGCACTCCCTAGCACTCTGCACTCCCTAGCACTCCCTAGCACTCTGCACTCCCTAGCACTGTGCACTCCCTAGCACTCCCTAGCACTCTGCACTCCCTAGCACTCTGCACTTCCTATTCACTCTGCACTCCCTATGCACTCTGCACTCCCTATGCACTCTGCACCCCCTATGCACTCTGCACTCCCTATGCACTCTGCACACCCTATGCACTCTGCACTCCCTATACACTCTGCACTCCCTATGCACTCTGCACTCCCTATGCACTCTACACTCTGCACTCCCTATGCACTCTGCACTCCCTATGCACTCTCTATGCACTCTGCACTCCCTATGCACTCTGCACTCCCTATGCACTCCCTATGCACTCTGCACTCCCTATGCACTCTGCACTCCCTATGCACTCTGCACTCCCTATGCACTCTGCACTCGCTATGCACTATGCACTCCCTATGCACTATGCACTCTGCACTCCCTATGCACTCTGCACTCCCTATGCACTCTGCACTCCCTATGCACTCTGCACTCCCTATGCACTCTGCACTCCCTATGCACTCTGCACTCTGCACTCCCTATGCACTCTGCACTCCCTATGCACTCTGCACTACCTATGCACTCTGCACTCCCTATGCACTCTGCACTCCCTATGCACTCTGCACTCCCTATGCACTCTGCACTCCCTATGCACTCTGCACTCCCTAGCACTCCCTAGCACTCTGCACTCCCTAGCACTGTGCACTCCCTAGCACTCTGCACTCCCTAGCACTCCCTAGCACTCTGCACTCCCTAGCACTCTGCACTCCCTAGCACTCTGCACTCCCTAGCACTCTGCACTCCCTATGCACTCTGCACTCCCTATGCACTCCGCACTCTGCACTCCCTATGCACTCTGCACTCTGCACTCCCTATGCACTCTGCACTCCCTATGCACTCTGCACTCCCTATGCACTCCCTAGCACTCTGCAGTCCCTAGCACTCCCTAGCACTCTGCACTCCCTAGCACTCTGCACTCCCTAGCACTCTGCACTCCCTAGCACTCTGTACTCCCTAGCACTCGGCACTCCCTAGCACTCCCTAGCACTCTGTACTCCCTAGCACTCTGTACTCCCTAGCACTCTGTACTCCCTAGCACGCGGCACTCCCTAGCACTCTGCACTCCCTAGCACTCTGCACTCCCTAGCACTCTGCACTCCCTAGCCCTCTGCACTCGAAAACGGCCACGAGCCAGCCACGAGCCAAACACGAGCCAACTCTGAAATAAAAAAATAAACGTGTCAGAAACATACTCTGGAAAAAAAAATAAACGTGTTAGGAGCATACTGTGCACGGGGCATTTCAGAACAAAAGACAACATGAGACGGGGCATTGGAAATAACAACAACTTCAAACTCGCCAACCACTTCGGCCAAAGGCTTTTTCAAAATGACGAAAACATCACGGGACAAAAAATAAAAAATAAATACACGCCCACAGCCACATGACGTCAGAAAAGAGGCAGGATGAGAAAAACATCGCCGAAACGCCCACGAATCGCCTCGAACGATGACAGGCAGATCTCACTTCCAATGGCTAGCCTCCATTTATGGAGGTAGCCAATGGAAGTGAGAGGCGTGACAAAGCGCCATACTCTTTACAAAAGATTTCGCCTGCGCGAACAGCTGCTTGCGCAGGTTTTCGCCAGGTCGAAACCTAAAAAACAGGTTGCGTTAGAGCATGCGACATAAAACCATTCAGCAGAGCAACAATGTAAACAGCAGCAGTATAAAATTAAAAGAAAGCTTACGAACTGCCACAGTATACAAAACGGGTTGAGCAGGTCCTGCCACTACCTGCTCTAGCCGCCATTCAGCACAAATATTTGCGTTGCGGCCGGAAGCCACAGTAATATTAAAAGTAGTTTCACATGAATGTTCTAGTTTGTGGTTGCTCTGTTTGCACAATATTGGCTTACCTACTGAAGTGTCACCGATGTTAATATAACAACACCAATGTCGATAGTTTGAAATAAGTATTAATTGAATTAATAAGGCCCGTCAGCAGCGGGAGGAAAAGGGTATAAAGAGGATGAACAATAGACGAAATGACATGAGCGTCAGGTGACGTGCACTAAATACTGTGTGAGCATTCCATATGACGTAAGGAAAAGGTGATAGGATGACACCAAGATGGCAAGCCTTCTGCAACCAAGCTTGTACATGACATCAATTACAACATCTCCCTTTATGGTTAGCAACATGGAACTAATACAATACATATTCTTTGTACATATTAGGTAAACGAGAAAATCTTCCTGAACTGGTACATGTTCCATCATACATAGTAGTAGAAGAGGCATTGGTGCCTAACTCAAGATCACATTCAGGAACATCAAAAACAAGTGCTCTTGAACTCTGAGTATCAGAGTGACCCAAATCATGTGTGTTGCTCTCGCTTTCCCTTCTAGACACAGTCTGTGTAGGAAGCCTAGACTCAACCTTATTAGATTTACCAACATAATTTAGCGCTGAACTATTATAGTGGTTATGTTTTTCATACATTGAACTCCCTAGGGGATCAGATCCAAACCAAAAGTAATTGTGTTCTGAATCTAAATTTTCATCTCTAGCTCCTACCATAAGATCTTTTTGTTCAGATTTTAGTTTTACAACATCGCTTTTATTTCTCCACCCTTGGTCACTTAAACGTACTGCACTATCAGATACTTCAACCACTTCACTTGGCTTATAATACTTAGATTCTCCTTTTTGTTGAATATGGGTTTTTTTGACAATTACCCAATCGCCCTTACTTATTTCCTTAAAAGTGGCTCTATGAATCTTGTCATGATATTCTTCTGATTTAAATTGGTGCTCTTGAATTCTTTCTCTAACTCCAAGTTGGGCGTCATCCACTTCCACAAATTCAGTGTTACTTTCTTTACAAATAGAACATTTTGGAGTGAGCAGAGTGTTACTTTGTCTACCTCTCATAAGAAAACAAGCATTTACAATGCAATGGTCTCGGCATTATTAAAGGTAGAGCTATTGGCATTGCTCATGACATTTATTTTCATTTTTTTTTTAAAAACATAAATAAATGGTATTGTCATTTACAATGGCAATAGGTGAGCATTAGAGAGTAGTAGAGAGAATTTGCGGACACAGAGCCACACACACACACACACACACACACAGACAGAGCCGTGCACACAAACACAGACAGAGCCACACACACACACACACACACACAGAGCCTAACACACAAAGCCCCCCACACACACACACAGAGCCCCCCCTACACACACAGAGCCGCCCCACACACAGAGCCCCCCCATACACACAGAGCCCCTACACACACAGAGAGACCCCCCCCACACACAGAGAGAGACACACACACACACACAGAGCCCCCCCACACACACAGAGCCCACACACACACATAGAGCCCCCACACACATAGAACACACACACACACACACACACACACATAGAGCCCCCACACACACCCAGAGCCACACACACACCCAGAGCCACACACACACACAGGAGAGCAAGCACAGCGAGGGGGCAGGGAAGCAAGCACAGAGAGGGGGCAGGGAAGCAAGCAAAGAGAGGGGGCAGGGGAGCAAGCACAGCCATGGGGCAGGGGAGCAACCACAGCCAGGGAAGCAAGCACAGTCAGGGGGCAGGGAAGCAAGCACAGCCAGGGAAGCAAGCACAGCCAGGGAAGCAAGCACAGCCAGGGAAGCAAGCACAGCCAGGGGGCAGGGAAGCAAGCACATCCAGGTGGCAGGGAAGCAAGCACAGCCAGGTGGCAGGGAAGCAAGCACAGCCAGGGGGCGGGGGAGCAAGCACAGCCAGGGGACAGGGAAGCAAGCACAGCCAGGGGGCAGGGAAGCCAGCACAGCCAGGGGGCAGGGAAGCAAGCACAGCCAGGAGCCATGGGGCAGGGAAGCAAGCACAGCCAGGGGGCAAGGAAGCAAGCACAGCTCGGCTCCCCGTGAGAACCATGAAAGAGTACATATATCTGTACATTGGCCCAACGCAGCCAGCATGTACCTTGCCTTGTTTATTGGTCTATATCTGGCTTTAACTGCCTGCCGTGTGCATTGGCTTAAGGTGGGTTGCATCTGCCTTGCCCTGTGTATTGGCCCGGGGAGGGGCAGCGCTACCTGCTGTTTGTGTCGGCCCAGGCTGGGGCTCCATCTGCCTCGCTATGTGCATCGGCCTGGGTCAGGCTGCAGCTGCGTTAGCTTGTGTTTTCGTTGGCTCGGAAGCGGGCTCCGACTCCTGAGGAAGCCAGCCTCGTAGCAGCAGAAGCCACTGAGTACCATCCTGACAGTCCAAGGCAGCTACGCTCAGTGAAGACACGAGCTTTGCATGACGTCAATGGTGTCCATTGCTGAGGCAGCATATGAATACCACCGGCCACCATCTGCGGTCAGAAGCCTCTCTGAAAACACTGAGGTGAGTGCGAGGACTAAAGACTGTTTTTCTGTCCAATCAAGCGACGGGTAAGAACTAGAGTGGACAACAAACTGACTGCACATTTTATTTGTGGGAAACGTAATTTGCACCTGAGCCTCATTCGTGCTCTACCAAAGCTGGCTGGGGACAATCTTAGACAGGGTGACCCGGGTGACAGAAACATGAAGAGGAGGGACAGGTTTTAGCCCCCACAGTGAGTTGAGATCAGGGGCATCACTCTGTATTTGTCATTGATTTGTGTAGTGTTAAGTACACCTGTGTCCTTAAAAGTACTTTTTTCCAAAAACAAAAAAGGTAGGCTGGGATTTAAAGTTAATGTTGGTCAACAGTCAAGTTGTGATCTTGTGTCCCCACGCTACCTTCCTGGGTCGCCTGTAGAGTCAGGGGGGGGGGGGGGGTGGCATGAGCACAGCGAGCAACAGGGGGGCGGGGGGTCAGAAAATGAGCGCAACGAGCGTCAGGGGTGGGGGGCACGAGCACAACGAGGGTCAGGGGGGCGGGGGGCCACGAGCAAAACGAGGGTCAGGGGGGCGGGGGGGCCATGAGCACAATGAGGGTCAGGGGGCCGGGGGGGCCACGAGCACAACGAGGAACAGCGGGGTGGGGGGGCACTAGCACAACGAGGAACAGCGGGGTGGGGGGACACGAGCACAACGGGGAAGAGACACACAACAGAATGAAAGAGTAGAAGAGGTGAGGAGGAAGAGACACACATATAAAAAAACAGGAAAGCGAGAGGCAGTCTGAAATCACAGCAGTGGAAGGGACGGAGATAGTCGAATGAGAAATAGAGGAACGACAGAGACGCTAACGTACTAAAACAGGGGAGAGGGTGACCAGACTGAAACCACTACAGACAAACAGCCACGGCAGACCAGACACACTGTACAAGAAGAGACACAGCAACAGACTGAAACCTGCAGAGAAAGAGACACAGAAATACTGAAAACGCAGTACAGGGAGAGACGCGCAGACAGACGAAAACCGTGACCATTCAGCAGACGAAGAGTCTGAAACACAGCAGAACAAAAGAAAACCACATAGAGAAAACGCAGAAAGGCAAGAAACAAGAGAAATACCGAAACACCTCCGAGGAACAGGCACTAAAACAGGTTGGAAGCACAACGGATGAAAAGACGGGCGAGTCTAGAAAAGACACATATTGAAAACGGAAAAGGGAAAGGGGCCCTTGACGAGGCTAAACACGCAATACATTAAGAGATAGGGAGAAACAAAAAACCTCAAGAGTTACATACTGAAAGAAAGCAGGGTTGGAATTCACAAAAGAACAGGGTAAGGAATAACGAGGAGCCGTTAAAGACAGGCAAACGGGGACAACTACTATCGAGGAAATGCGCAACTAAGGGAGAGGGTGAGCCTTCATATCTGAGTGATAACTTTTTAACATTTTCTTGCTGAAAAGGTCAACGGTACTCTACCAACATTCATTTGAGCGAATTCCATAATAAAAAAGTGCAAAATTCAGGAAGTGTGTTCTGTTAAATATATTCAGTTCAATAGTGTGACGATTATTCGAGGAATTAAGTGCAGTGAGCTTTAGAATGGGGGCGAGTGGGGTACTACTCATGAACTCATGGAAGAAAAAATTGCACGGCCACCGACTTCCTAAAATAAATTAATGTGCTTCTACAGAGGGTTTGTTAACCTAACCACTGTGCAATGCATTTCTTTGCCTCGTATAGGCTATATTGAATTAAACAGAGACGCCTTCTCATCTGAATAACCGCAAATGTGATAGTTCTGTGGTCTTTGCCGCGCAGTAGAGAGGAGCGTTGACGTCATCACGGGACGCGCTCTTCCCAGTGACTGGCCGGGACCGGTGTCTGGTCATTCAGTGCCCTTGGAGGGAGGGACTAAACATGGCTCTGGGCACTGGCCAGTCACGGGAGCCTCAAGCACCAGTGTCCAAGGTTAGCCACGCGCTACTGCCCTCTGGGCACCGGTCAGTCTGAGAGACGCAAGCACCAAAGCTTCGGGTTTGGTGCTTGCTGTGGCTCTGACCTGTTAGCGCTGGTACAGTTCCCGTGTTTAGTTTTTTCAAGTGAATTATTTGGCCCGCGCCTATGCGTTCAGTTTTTATATTCTATTATTTTGGTGTTGTCAGGTGTTTTATATTTGAGGGTTTCTTATTAACTGTTTTCGCAGAGTTTTATTCACGGTTTTACTAACTTTTTTTTTAGATTTTAGCTAGCAGCTGGTTGTTTTAACAATCGTGTGATTCCAATTTTACATCTACATGCTTGTGTATATTTCCTCGGTGGTTTCGCCTCCCCGTATTTCCTGTACTTCATTAGTTTACTGTCACTCTGAGCCATTAACCCACATTTATACGCAGATACATATATATTTGCATTTAACACTTTTGTGCGTGTCTCAGTACTGCAACCAGTGTTACATTCTCAAGCCATCTCACCCCACATAGATTAGCATTAGAAAAAGGAGCGCCCGCCCAGTAAGTGGCCCCGAGTGCACGCGCTCGACTGCACCCTGGAAATAGAGCCTTTGATGTGTGACGTGGCTGGTAGCATCCCAGGTACACATACCCCCGGTGGCCCTCGCTGTGGCACGAAGATAGTACTGCCAGCGTGTACCGAATGCCTCGTTGCTTCATGGCGCACTTCTGCCGTTTTTAAACCACCGATATATATTATATATCGCCATTACCCAATTTAATGGTCATTTACAGACCTGAGAAGAATTGATGACTCAGTTGGCCCTAACTAGCCTTATATCACCGCAGGTGTCAGCGCCCCCTGGAATGACGTATGTTAACTGTGTAATTTTCGTTAAATATACATTCTGCTTAACTAGGGGCGTGATAATTACATAGCAGTCGCATCGCTCACCCCGACATGACCCAAACAGAGGTTTCGGGCAGCAGCGACTGTGTTCCGTTTACAATGCAACGCCGCCTTTTGTGCTTGTCTTGTGTGACGTGTCCACAAAACACAGCAAAGTGTCACCATTGAAAAGCAATGGGCCGGTGTTATTTGCACAGTTCAATAGATCAACACAGCACGGCCCAAATTATTTTCATCTGCTCATACGGACTGCCAGTAATTCCTGGAGACCTGTAAAACAAGAAAAACGGCACAAACAGGGAAAAAAATGGCGGACGCAAAGCTCCGAAAATTTAGGAATCGGGGGCGTGTTTTGGCGTTCTGAGTGACGGGTGACGTCACAGTCGAAAGAACGCAAAAAAACACGCCCCCGAATCCGAAAGAGACGGGGCTTTAAAGGAGTGACGGCCGTCTCCTCCAATGGCTGGCCTCCGTTTAGGGAGCCAGCCAATGGAGGAGAGAGGCGGGTTCAAGCCCCCATACTCCAAAACATTAAATCTCCTCCCGGAGACTGCGCAAGCGCAGCCTTCGGTCCTCAACCTAAAAATGGAGAATGTCCAGTTACATTGTTGAGTGTATTTTTTATGCGTTGACTCTTTCCTGAGTGAATGCTTTCACAGGAAAATCTGAGGCGATGGCAAGTTGTATCCCTTCTTTTAAGAAACAATTGACTCTTTCAACTTGACCATTGGATTTTGGAGAATAAAAAGGAGTTTATTCTTGCTGGATGCCACATCGTTTTAAAAATGTTACCATTCTCTCAGAAGTGAGTTGTTTCCCATTGTCCGAAACTAAAATACGTGGTCCTTCAACTGAAAAACACTTTTCCAAAAATTCTATTACCGAATTAAGAGTCTATGGTTAATACAAATGCAACATAAATCCATTTACTATAAAAATCACTTAAAACTATTAAAAATGTTGAATCATATTCTCAAATGTTGAATGGACCAGCGAAATCTATGGCAACTTTGTTCCAAGAGGTATAGGGAATTTGAATTAATTGCATTTCCTGTACTCTTGGTTTCCAGTGCTTGTCTGACTTTAAGCAAACTACACATTTCTCAACTAACAAATTAATATTGGAATCCAATCCTAGCCACCAATAGTATTTTTTAAACATCTTTTTTGTCATGGTGGAACTCAAATTACTGTTATGTGCCAATTCAATCAACTTCTTCCTAATTTTGTTTGGAGGAATCAAAAGATCTCCTCGTAAAAGAAATCCTTTTTCTATACAGAGTTCATCAGCAACTTGAACAAATATTTTGAGATCAGATGGTACGTTTCTTATGGGTGGCCACTTGCTTAATATATATTCTTTAACTTTAATAAGAACAGGGTCATCGTTAATCAACTTTAACCATTCTGAACCATTACAAACTTGTTCAATTTCTTTAAAATCAACTATATAAGATACAACACAATCTGTGTCTTCTTCTATTTTTGGTTCTGAAGTATTCAAAGGTAAACGTGACAAAAAATCTGCTCTCACACTGTTTTTACCTGAAATATGTTTTATAGAAAAATTTAACTCTTGAAGCTTTGCCAACAGTCTAACTAACCTGGCAGAGGCTTTACCATTTCCGCTGCCTACACTATCCATCATAAAGGTTAGAGGTTTGGGATCTGTTATTAATTCAAATTGTTTGCCCCACAAGTACATTTTGAGCTTTCCTACTGCCCAGACACAAGCAAGCACCTCTCTCTCTATTGTGCTATAATGTTTTTCAGATTCATGCAATCTTCTTGAAATAAAATCAACTGTGTGTGAATTTCCATGTACCTTTTGTGTAAAGATGGCTCCAATACCAACTGAGCTAGCATCTACCGTTACAATATTGGTACCTTCAGAATCATATGGTTTTAACATTGGTGCTTCAACAATAGCATTTTAGAGATTCGCAAAGGCGAGATCCTGACTACTAGTCCAAACAAATGTTTTGCCTTTACGTAATAACACTCGCAAAGGTTCGACAATATTGCTGTAATTTTCATTCATTTCATTCAAATAACTTTATTTCGGCTATTACAACCATAAAAGCACATTATAAATTTACAACAACAATTTAAAAACGAGATCCATGCTAGATAAGAATACAAGATCATAGGAAGCATTAGGACATAACATATATTAATAATAGTGCCACTACAGTGATGGAAAATAGAAAATCGTCATTATGGGAATTTCATGAATTAAAACATACAATAAAAATATAATTTAAATTTAAAAAAATCTTAAAAATCTAAAAGCCCAAGGTCGAGCTACCAGCCTGCTGGTATATACTGCTGTCACTCTCGTAAATTTACCTCTAATACCAACCTACTGGCCTGGTAATTACAGAATTACTCAATAAAACAGGCGGGAAAAGGACTAGAAGTTACTTGTAGTCTAGTCAGATTTTAACAAATTCCTTCGTATTGACCACATAGCAAAAATAAAGTTCGAAATTGCAACAACATAAACTGGGTTAGTATCAGATCTTAGATCCTAAAGAATTTGCGATAGTTACTAATACCCAGATTTCTACAAAGTTGGATAACCCATTTAAGCCTAGCCTGTTTGTATGCCACGCAGAAGAACATTACATGAACTATCGTTTCTTCCTCCACATGGCATCCGGGGCATAGGTGGTGGGTTGCACTCGCCCACTTATTTGTTATCGCATAAAGCAGGAGTGTCCCATACCTAAATTGCAAGAACAATTTCTTTGCTAGTAACGGTTGAATAGAGTCCAATACCCACTCAAATTCATAGTGGAACTTAAAACCCAGGAGCCCATGCGTTAAACTCGTAGGATTGGCTGATTGCAGAATAGCGATCAAGTTATACTCTTTCAGAGAAGTTGCCAAGGTTTTTTTAGAAATGGTTGGGTAGGATTCTTCTGGACTAGTCCAAAGGTCCTCCCTTCCAATTGCACGGAAAGAATGCATTACAAAGGATAGCCAGGGTATGTCACCAAGCCCCCAGTGTTGTCCTTACCTCTTTTAATTCCTCCCTATAACAGCCCAACTCGGGAGTGCTCCACAGTTGTCGCCAATAGAGCAGCGGACGTGAGGAAATGAGGTCCGCTATCGGGGGGATATTCAAATCCATCCTTAGTGGTACTAATGGGGTATTTTTTGGAAGGGTCAGAATTTGTCTAATAAAATTATTTTCAGTTAGTGTGAGAGCATTTGATGAACTATGCCCCCAAAGTTCTGCCCCATAAAGGGATGCTGACCTAGCTTGCACTTTGTAAATTTCAAGCGGTGGGCTTACAACCTTTGAAGCACAACTCTTCTGGACTTTTAAAATTCCCCCAGCAGCCTGGGTTAGCTTTACGTTAATACACAAAAAGACCAGGGTCCTAAGACTGCGGAGATCATAATCTGTCGTATCCCCGCACTATTGTCTTATTTAGAGGTTTGTAGTCTTCTACATAACCCTCCTTGTACTCCATTACGTAGTATTCATTTATATATATATACCTTAAAAACTTTTTCTCACACTTTGTTGACAGTTTTTTAGTGTATGATGGAATCATAAACTACGCACTCTCAACTGTTGCAATCCCAATCATACACACCTCAAAGTGCAAAAAGTGAAGCGAGCGCAATGACACCTCACGGACGTACCACCAAGCGGACCACTGATAGGTACTCACCAGTTGAGTCCATTGTTATCATCATTGGCAGTCATTACGCTCTGAACAGAAGAAGTGTCCAACGAAAGAGATAAAGTAATAGAACAAGTGCAGAAAGTGAAGTGCAGAAATGTATAAATATGTCACACCTCACAGTGTGGAAAAAATGAGTTAAGATTGGACGGATTCACTCAATGCGCAACAACTTTATTCTTTTGCTCAGTGAACCCACTCAAGTTAAAAAACAGTAAAGGTTGCTATGTATGCATACCACTGTTAGATGCCAACATGTTTCTCTGGGATCACTGAAAGAATATCGACTACCAAAATATCGACTACCCAAAATATCGAGGAAAAAATATCTACAGCAAAAATATCGAGTTTGTATGTACAAACAGGTAAGTACAAAAATATCGAGTACAAAATATCGTTTACAAAAATATAGTTGTAAAAAATATCGTATTTACTAAAAACAGTGTTAAATTAAATTAATATTAATAATTAATTACTAAAATATACTTAAAATTACATAAATTAACTTATAATAATTAAATAATTAATGAAAGTTAAATAAATATTTTTTTATTTCATATTTATTAAACATATATATATAGTAATAAAATATAATAAAATAATACCCAAAAACTGAAAACTGACCCTGAACCCTAAAAATACCCCTTTACCCAAAAACTGAAAACTGACTCTGAACCCTAAAAATACCCCTTTACCCAAAAACTGAAAACTGACCCTGAACCCTAAAAATACCCCTTTACCCAAAAACTGAAAACTGACCCTGAACCCTAAAAATACCCCTTTACCCAAAAACTGAAAACTGACCCTGAACCCTAAAAATACCCCTTTACCCAAAAACTGAAAACTGACCCTGAACCCTAAAAATACCCCTTTACCCAAAAACTGAAAACTGACCCTGAACCCTAAAAATACCCCTTTACCCAAAAACTGAAAACTGACCCTGAACCCTAAAAATACCCCTTTACCCAAAAACCCAAAACTGACTCTGAACCCTAAAAATACCCCTTTACCCAAAAACCCAAAACTGACCCTGAACCCTAAAAATAAAAACAATTTATTTTACTATCTATAGTATATACTTACATATTTTCACTTTCTATATTATTTACAGTCGATATTACTGCACTTACCTTAAAAACGATATTTTGGCTGTCGATATTCTGTCCAGTCGATATTTTGTCCAAACGATATTTTTTCCTCGATATTCTGTCCAAACGATATTTTGGAGTCGATATTATGTCTGTGCACCGTTTCTCTGCTTATAGATTTAGCGCAGATTCATCAGGGCCATTTATTGTTTGCCACTGCACCATGTGTTGGACACAACCATCTAAAAAACTGTCAACAAAATACAAAAAGAAGAAGAACACATCGACACAGTGTATTATTATAGTTCTTACTTTAGAAGTGTATCTCTATGTAGCTTATTAAAAATCAAGTTGTACACTTTTTAGCATATTTACCCTCAAAAAGCCATGTTGTGGCCTACCAGCTGCGAGTTCGTAAAGAAGTTTCCTTTCGTGAAACCCTTTTAGTGGGCTAAACTGTGTTCCTATCGTTGCTCGTATTTGTGGGTAAGAAAACCCTGAGTAAGCTGTTATACTCGAGTATCCTGGCCAACATAAGCCCCGGCGTCCCTGCCAGTCAACAACCCACATATAGGATTCATTTACAATCAGTCATCTCCGCCAGTTTACAGTCCCCGAAAGACATTGATTTTAAATCGGACCACATTGCACAACTTTATCGATCTGTGTTAGTGTCATCCCTTGTACATCGTTCCGATCCAAGCGTGCTACATCATACTAGTTAGAGTTATACCAAGCGTTCCCTGTTACCGGAGAGCCCCCTCCTTACCGCCCAGGCAACACGGAGCATGTTGTTTCCCTCTGCGTCCTGTACTCGCCCCTTCCTTCGTTTATCTAACACCTAACATTGCTCCTCGCGTAGTATCGCGAGATCTTGTCCGCCATCTTGAAATGGGATAAACAATGAGTCAACTGCTAATATCCAATGATGGAAAGCCCCATATTCCTTTGGGGAACACTATCGGGAAAATTAATGTTGTTTTTTATGGTGTTGTGAACGGAAAGCGGTCCCTACCTTGAGTGCCCCGTCGCTTCCCTCGAGGTCCCGAGCCTCGCGGACCGCTCCGGCGGCGTCCCTGGCAACCCGGACTCCATTTGTTTCTCCCTCATTACAGGATCCAAACCGGAAGGAGGTGAAACCGGAAGGACTCCCGAGTGACCCCGAAAGTCCCTCCCTCTACCCGACGTCGGAAGAGGAAAAAGCCGGAAGAGCACGCAGCGGTGTTGTCAGAGAGTCCGACTCGTGGCAGAAGACGGACGGCGGGGATCCGGTGACCCAGAACGGCGAAGAAGGAGAAGAAGATGAAATCTGGACGGAGGACTGGTGGAGTCCGGTGGAGGACGCTGGAGAGCGGCTGTAACTCAAAGGAGAGTTACGGCGGGGCATGTGAGTACCCTGTCTCCTGGCTCCCAGGCGGACCTGTAAATTTTTGTGAATAGCGTAACCCCTCACCGTATAGCACCTCTGAGAGCACTGTATATAAGTATATATCACGACCCGAATCACTTAGAGTACTGATCCCCTCACCGGAGTCCTCACCCTGTACACCTTCCTCCTTCCCGCTTGTATTCTCTCCCATCTTCCTCCCTACCGTCCCCTCCCACACTCTCGTCTTGCCCTCAACACAATCCTGGTGTCCGTAACAGGCCACTGCTAGTCCTGTGTGTGAGGACTAACCGCCCTGTTCTCTCTCCCTTTGACTCCGAGGACCACCGGACCAGCAGAGAGAGAGAGAGAGAGAGAGGATCATCCTTAACCCCGAGGCGTCCAGCAAGACCCTACCCGGACCTTCACTCACCCTACGACGACCACCCGGAAGACCACCTTCATCTCTACCCCCTGCTTCTACTTCTGTCCAGATCCTACCTTGTGTACCTTAATAAAAACTGCAAAGACATTGCTCACTATATACGGCCTCCACGCCTGTTATTTCGGCCCGCACAACTCCCACGATTACAGTTGGTGTCAGAAGTGGGATTGCCCGGAAGCATGGAGGCCGCGGTAAAGAAGCTTGCCGAGACCCAGGAACAGCTGGGGAAGATGATGGAGCAGTTCCTCAAGACCGCAGAGGACGACCGAGGCCAGTTGCATGACGTATTGAAGGGGCAAGGGGCGGCCCAGGACCAAGCCATGGGTAAACTCACGGATGTACTAGGCCACCAAAGACCTGTCACCTCCCTCCCCTCCGTGGTTCTTCAAAAGTACGTCCCGGGAGAAGACCCGGACTTCTTTTTTACTAATTTTGAACGGTTGGCCCAAGCCGCTGCCTGGCCCCCTGATCGCTGGGGACACTATCTAGGTCCACTGCTTACCGGCGAACTACAGGCTGCGTACCAACAGGCCAATGTACAAGGCCAAACGCCGTATGCAGACATCAAAACCTGTATCCTGGAGCGTCTAGGCATAGACGATGAGACCTACAGGGTGAAGCTA
Source organism: Lissotriton helveticus (assembly GCF_964261635.1). Lineage (NCBI taxonomy): Eukaryota > Metazoa > Chordata > Amphibia > Caudata > Salamandridae > Lissotriton > Lissotriton helveticus. Next base: position 600,083,330 of record NC_136068.1, on the reverse strand, counting down.
CGCCAAGCAAAAGAAGGACCACAAGAAACACCAAGAGCATTGTCCTTCCGCATCCGGGATCTGGCAGACCGCTGGTTGCGATCTGCCTCCGCCACAAAGGAAGATATCCTCTCCAAAATTTATTTGGAGCAGTTTCTTGCTTCACTGCATCCTTCTACCCAAAAATGGGTTCTCCAACACGCCCCTCTCACATTGGATAGCGCGGTAGAGATCGCCAGCGCCTACAGCCGCGCCCAAGACTTTCAGAGGCCCAAGGAGGAACATTCTCACCGGCCCCAGTCACACAACCTGACCCGACCACCGAGACCTCCCCAACCTAAGAAACCGGAGCCACTCCCTTTGTTCCCGTATCCTGTTACGACAAGGGCACCCCCACCCGGTCCTCAGTGCTATCACTGTGGGGGATATGGACACATCGCCCGAGTGTGTCCCCAGAGAGACGAACCAATGGAGGTGGGCCTCGCCCGGAACTTTGTATGCATTGCTGCGGAACCGAACCCTCCTAGATTCCACTGCCCGGTACGGATCGACAGACACCCTATTCTAGCCCTTGCAGATACGGGCTGCAGACAAAGTGTACTCCGTCCACAGGAGATGCCAAACCCGGTGGGACCAGTGACCGGTACGGTCGCCATCCAGTGTGTTCATGGCGACACCAAACTATACCCCACTGCCCGGGTTCAGGTTCAACACCCTACGGATCAGGGTACCACACTGACCGTGGGCCTTATTCCTAACCTCCCAGAGCAAGTAATACTGGGAAGCGACTACCCTGGATTACCCCGTCTTCTCCATAAGACCACCGACTCTCTAGAAAAGTGGTGGTTGGAAGCCCCGTTTCCACATGATCAACCCGGTCAAGATGTCCCAGACAAACCCCACAAAACTAAAACCCAAAAGAAAAAAGAGAAGAGGAACCATGCCACTGTCTTTCCGGTCCGAGTGGAAGAACACCCCTGGGAAACCGACAGGGAATTCCGTGCTGCCCAACAGGAGGATCCCGTCCTCCAAGACGCCTGGGGACGGGCACTGGACAATGAAGACCCTTTACACGTAGGTCCCTATTTCTTTAAAAAGAATGGCCTTTTATACAGGAAGGGAGGGGCACAACAAACACCACAGCTGATAATCCCGGGACCCTTCAGGGACAAGGTGTTGTTCCTCGCCCACAGTCATCTGCTAGGAGGCCACTTTAGTGACGAGAAGACAGGACAGGCCATCCTGGACAAATTCTATTGGCCAGGCGTATACCAACAAATAAAACTGTACTGCCGTGCATGTCCGGTGTGTCAAAAGAATAGCAGGTATCGACCTCCCAGAGTACCGCTACAGCCTCTACCCCTTATCGACATACCCTTTAGCAGAGTAGGGATGGACATCATAGGCCCCCTGTTGCCCTCCAGAAGCGGGTGTCGATACGCATTGGTGCTGGTAGATTACGCCACGCGTTTTCCGGAAGCTGTACCCCTAAGACAACCCACAACCCAGAACATAGCCAAAGCCCTGATCTCGATTTTCTCTAGGGTGGGCTTCCCTAGAGAAATCCTGACCGACCAGGGGACTCCCTTTGTGTTCACCCTTATGAGACAGGTGTGTTCCAGACTGGGTATCAAGCAGATAAGGACCTCGGCTTACCACCCCCAGACGGATGGGCTGGTTGAGCGATACAACGCTACTCTAAAGACTACCCTGAAGAAGTTGTTGGCTCTTGAGAGCAGGAGGTGGGAGGAAATGCTACCCCTAGCATTGTTTGCGATCCGCTGCAAGGTACAGAGCAGCACGGATACTCGCCCTATGAGCTATTATATGGGCGACCCCCACGGACCCTGTTGGATATGGCCAAAGAGGTCTGGGAGGCCAAACCGGACCGAACCCGGCCTCTCCCCGAGTATGTAGAAAACCTCAAGACGCATTTGGGGCAAATCCGAGACATTGTAAGGCAAAACATGGTAACAGCACAAACCAGCCAAAAACACCAATACGATAAAGGCACCAAACCACGGTCTTTTGGCCCCGGTGACCTTGTTCTTCTCCTGATCCCTTCCTCGGATCACAAGTTACTGGACCAATGGCAGGGCCCGTTTTCTGTCCTTCGACAAGTAACGCCGGTCACCTACGAGGTTGAAACAGACCCTAACAGACATGTCTCCCAGATTTACCTAGTAAACCTACTGAAGGCCTGGGTCGGTCCTCTACCTGTAATGGTTGGTACAGAACCCGAATCAGTTTTGTCCTATGAGTAGGCTTTCCTGTTTTCAGTTTCTATTTTTGGTAAATTCTGGTGGTGTTTTTTCAGTGTTTTCCAGTGATTTCAATACCTCAAAATAACAGTGCTTTTCAGTGATTACTCATTTTCGCGCCATAAAAAACAACTGAAACAGTGTTTTACCGGTGTTTATGGAACACTTTGCTTTTATTATTGCTTGCTTTCTTCATTGATGCATGGTATATAGACATTGTATGTACAGTGTACATGAGGTCCAAATACATTTTTACAAGTCAAACTTATTGTAGTACACCATACAATAATTCTTCAGTGAGTCCTTGGGGTCATTTGCGCTTTCTCTTTCCTTTCCAATATCGTGAAGTGGTGTTTTCCTATATTTTTGGATGGGTATGCCTACTCTGCATTTCATTAGCATTAGTTGCCGCTCTCATCGTGGTGATGTTTTTTGCGGCAGCTATCACTGAAAAACTGGCAATGTTGGCAGTTTGCACCAGCATTGGAATGGGGTGATGAATCCATTGCCACATTTGACGTGCTAAAGTCCTGATAAATCGGCGATAAGTCCTTGAGAATATGGCCCTAAGCTGCTTCCAGGAGCTGAGCAGAAGTACAAGGAGATAAATGATACAGAGTCTAAATGTACAACAGAGGGTCATGAGTGAGTAAATATACTTTACATAGTTTACATATTTACATAGCTCCCAGAGGCGCAACTAGAGTCGAAATCAGCAGAGTGTAGCTGTAGGGGCTCTAAGAAGGGATGAACGAACAACGAAACCTTGTTAAGTAAATGGTCTTTTTAAAGACCTGTGAAGTACTCAGGTTCGGGTGCGGCAGACCACAACAGCTCCTCTCCCCCATGTGAGCCAGGCAGGGGGCCTGGTGTTGCTCTGGCCCTTGGGCCAGTCACACCTCGGCTCCCCATGTGCCGGACCGGCCCAGAAGCAGTGGTTTCCCCTGACACCTCTGCGCCAGGCCACCACAGGCAGGCCAATGGGGGTGTACATACAAGGGATGTCGGGCCTTCATTCCACCTCGTACCTCAAATTGAGAGTGCTAATACCAGGTATTGAGTTAGGGGAGCATGTGTAGTGAGAGATCCATTGGCTTCCCATGTGAGCTGTTCTTATCACACTCACAAATAATTGCCAAAGAGTGTATCACTGCTTACCTCTTTGCCTAGTGAACATGATAATACTAATATTTGTTGGATCAATTTTGTTTTACTTTTAAACGTCTTTTAATTTCCTACCTTTGCACCTTCTGTCATCTTTTTGCAGTTACTGTACACACTTTGCTTTTTTATTCATGCTTGTGCTTCTTTGTTTTGCTTTTTTATTTTCTTTATTACTTTTTAAATTGCACATTTACTTTATTTGTTCTTTCTTATTTTTAAATTAACTTGTACCTTTCAAAATACTCTTTCTTTTCTGGCTCCCGTTTTCTTTAACCCATTTTGAAATGCTTTTAACTACACACTGTGTCTTTCTCCATGCCTCTTTCCAAACCATGGTGAGGCATTGCTCTGTAAACGTGCCTGCACCTGTCCCAGTAGATAGTGCCTACCTAAATGCTAGTGAAGAAATTATATGTGGAATAACGCTATCCAATGGGATTTATCTGGTCACAATGCACGCATAATGTCAGGGCTACAGATTTCTGATCCTGTTTCTTTTTTTTGCCTCTCATAAAGAAAAAAAAAACACAAAGTCATGGCATTACGGTGACATACAGCCTCGCCGGCAGCAGGGATCGCTCCAGCGCCCATGCACTTCTGAGACCGATTTGTTTAGCTGAACACTGTCTCTTTGACCTGGCTGCAAATGTTACCTCTCTTTTCCTATCAAAAACACAGCAGGGCGGTCCATCTGCTCTGCACGGCCTCCCGCGGCGCCCCTCTCGGCTGATGGTTTGTACAGCTACAGGCCACAGCCCTTTGCTAAAGATTCCACAGTGATTCGTCTGATGAGTGATAAAAAGTGTAAAGTGAAGTGTAAAAAGGTCACACCCACTTGGCGATGTGAATGGCCTTTAAGGCACCATTTTTGTCAGATAAGCCCAAATTTCCCACCGTAATGGTAATCAACTTGACGACCTCAGAAGGATCAAAAGGATGCCGGAATTTCACCCTCTGACTTGCACGTCACACACAGGTGTTAGCAGCGAGCGTTTAAGTAACTGGGCCATTTTTTGTAAATAGGCCAGCACTTGAATTGATATGTAGATTCTGCACCACATCTAATTGCGGCCACTTAGGGATCCTGGTGTTGAACAATGGTATTTTAAACACTGCCAGCCTCGGCAGGTCACTGCTGATAAAATCTGAAGGCTGCAGAGAACAAACTGTTAATGGCCGCCTTCCTGGAATCCTAAATATGTTCCATGTTGAATGAATGCGCTTACCTCGGAGAGTTTAATGGCTAGAGGTATGAGACAGAGGAGGAAGCACCCCAATAACATTGCCAGGGAAATCAAGCAGACCACCAGCAACCCGCTCATGCTTAATGGATTCTAGCGCCTGGAGCGCGCAGTGCTCTGCCGCCACATGCTGCGATCAGTGAATAGGTGTTAAAGACAAGTGGCGAGCAGGGGAGTAGTTGCGGAGTCAGATGCAGTTTAAGGACTCATGGCGAGTGCTTCCAAGCCACTGGCATGGTTAGCGTCTCCTTCTCTTCAGGTTCCTATTAAACATCAAGGAAGGCCTGGTGTCTCCCTGGGCAGGATTATGTAGAGGTTAACCCCATTCCCTTGTCCCTCCCGGAGCGCCTGTTAGTCTACGTCCCCTGTGTTGTAACATTCTCCTGCCACTCACGCTACCACAGTTTCCATTAGATGCCCCAGGCAGCGCCAGCCAGAATGTTTCTGAAGTACATTTTCTGTTCTATTTTGTGACAAATACATTGGCTATTCCTCTACGAGATAGAGTGATTAAGATCCGTTTTTCTTTTTCCTTTAACTTGATGCAGCGCTGTACGCTCCCTAACTGTCCTGCCTGCCATGTCACTGTTCTCGAGGATGCCTGGCCCCTCCCCGGGCAGTCAGGGAGCTCGCGGCTGCAGCGTCCCCCCTCGCCTGCCTTTCTCTGGCTGTCAGTGAGCTCGGGATAGCTGAAATACAGCTCTTCTCACCGTTTCCCTAGTTACCGTGTATGTGAGCTCAAATGTGTAGCGCCCCCTTCTCTAGCCCTCTCTGGTGCCGGCCTCTTTTGCTACCCCGGTACTTTGGAGACTCCAACCCGCGTGCTCTTAGATCACGAGTCTGACTCTGTACTCACGCGCTGCTGCTGCTCCTCTCCAAGATTTTCTTTCACGTCGCTCTTCGTGCCTCTAGCTGCAGATTCCGCCATACGATGTTGTGAGTTTTGTGTTGCAATGCTTTGGCTCCATCATGTGGCCAAACAGTGCAACACCTATGAAAATCAGTGACACTCGGTTTAAACCGGGTCACTTGATTTTCATCCAGTAGGGTTTTGTCGGTCAGAGTCGTTTTTAACCGAAAACCGGACAGCCTACCTATGAGGTATGCATGGATCCGGATCTGCCCGAAACCCTAAGACAAGAACTGCGGTCATCCTTGAGATCACTACAAAAGATCTTCTCTTCCTACCCGGGTCGCACCTCTGTAATCGAACATGCCATCACAACCGAACCCGGAAAGACGGTACGTCAACGACCCTATCGAGTCCCTGGAGCCCGTAGAGCCGTCATCCAAGAAGAGATAGTACAGATGATGCGCCTGGGGGTTATAGAGCCGTCCATCAGTAGTTGGAACTCTCCCATTGTCTTGGTCCCAAAACCGGACGGTTCTATCAGGTTTCGCATTGACTTTCGGGAGGTGAATAAAATCTCCTCCTTCGATATGCACCCCCTCCCTCGTGTTGACGAGATGATTGAACGGATAGGGAAGGCAAAGTATATCAGTACGCTGGATCTCTGTAAGGGGTACTGGCAGATCCCCTTGAAGGAAGAGGATAAGAAGAAGACAGCCTTTTCTACCCCCGATGGACTATATCAGTTCACCATGATGCCCTTCGGCCTTCACGGTGCTCCCGCTACTTTCCAAAGAGCCATGAATCACGTCCTACAACCACATTCACGGTACGCGGGAGCCTATTTGGATGATATAATCATCTACAGCGATGACTGGCCCCAACACCTGTATCACCTACAAGAAGTCATCTCCTCCCTGGGTTCTTATGGGTTCAGCATTAACCCCGCAAAAACCACCCTTGCTGCCCAAACGGTCAAGTACCTGGGCTATCTGTTAGGTGAGGGAGTGATCCGTCCCCAGAACAATAAAATCACAGCCATCCAGTCGATCCCCTTTCCAAAAACACGAAAAGAACTACGTGCATTTCTTGGTCTCTTGGGGTATTACAGGAGATTTATCCCTGGCTTTTCACAGACAGCGGCCCCACTCACTGATCTCTTGAAAAAGACAACAAAGACCGAAGATGTACTGAAGCACCCGCACTCCCGGATGTTACGTGCTTTCCACCTCCTCAAACAGTCCTTCTTATCCGGTCCTGTGCTTATCAGACCGGACTATAACCTGCCGTTTATCCTTCAGACCGATGCTTCAGATCAGGGTCTGGGGGCTGTTCTGTCCTAGAGGGACCACAACGGCGACGAACGGCCCATCCTTTTTCTAAGCCGAAAGCTGTTTCCAAGGGAGATGAACTACGCGGTGGTAGAAAAAGAGGCGTTGGCCATCAAATGGGCCATTGAAAGCCTCCGCTACTAGTCAAGTCAAAAATTTAAGTTTATTTAGACCATTGATCTATAAACCACTGTTCATACTTTGTCATATAAAAACAACATATCACAACTTCATATTCTTAACAATAAAAGTCATATTATCCTAAAAACTTCGTTTAAAACAATATAAAACATAAAATTAATTTTGGATTATAAAGCTGTTAGCTGCTTTAAACCTCCAGCCAGCCGGGGAACTTATAAACGCCCTGTATAAATCTCCCGATAGCTATCGAAATATCTAATTTTTCCATGACAACCAACAGCTCCCATGCTTGTGAACGCTCCTTAACATCATATTTTAAAAATATCGGGCGAAGGAACTGTTTACGTAAGTTTAAAAATATATAACAATCCAATAAAATATGCAAAATATTACATTTCGTTCCTATCTTGCAGACACATTTGCCATCAGGATGCGTTAAAACTGCTTTTATTGCACTATTTATAATAACCGGGTTAATACCTATTCTTAACTTAAGTACTTCTATTCTTAACCAACGATTAGGTAGTAAATCTATGTAAGGAAAGCTTAAGTCTTTCGCCCAACCTGTACTCATAAATTTTACAGAGTCTTTCTTTCTCAAATACTCTTGGTCAGTTGCCCTCGAAATTTCTTTACCCTGTACTTTAAGTACACTCTTTATTACATTAATTTGAAGTGTCTTTGGGTCAATAGTCACATTGAAGTGGTCACAAATGGCTAGGAGTTTTCTTCTTGTTGCCTTGGCCCATTTTAACTCACTAGTCTGAATTTCTATCATGCACCATTGTGACACCTTTGTGACTTCGCCCTGCCCCAAACAATTCCAGAATCTGAGAAGACTTAACTGCACCTGGACATTCCATGCAGTTAGGCCTACTTCCAATCTAATTGCCTGGATCATTGCTGAACTAGGGAGAGACAATAAAGATTTTAAACATTTCCCCTCCTCTTTATCCCAGGAGCTTTTGCCATCAATACAGAGTACTTCCGCACCATATTGGAGTTGAGGGGGAATCATAGCCTTAAAGGCTGTCAAAAGAGGTTTGTGAGACATATCACCATAACTATGGTTGAATCTTTTCAGCCCACACACCGCTAAATGTGCTTTTAATTTCTGTGCCTCTAAATGGGTGCCCCACTTTAAGGACCATGTAAACCATATTCCGAGGTATTTATATTCACTTACAGTATCCAATTTGGTTTGGCCCAAAAACCAGCTAAACTTCGTACTTTTCTTCCCAAAGCACAAAACTTTTGTTTTGTCCATATTTACTGTAAGTCGCTTTACTGTACAATATTCATTAAAAACATTTAACTTTCTCTGCAGACCCACCTCTGTTTGGTCCATTATTACAAGGTCGTCCGCATACAGTAAACAGGACAAATGCCTACCATTTATTTTTGGGCTTGCACCTCTGGCTGCGCCCAGGATGAGAGGCAGGTCTGCTAAAAATATGGCAAAAAGAAGCGGGGCGAGAACGCAGCCTTGCCTCAAGCCATTGTTTATAGTAATCTCCGGTGTAAGGCCACCAGAGGTGTCTTTAATTACCTGTGCCCAATTTTGGCTGTGCAGTTCCTGGATTACCTGCAACAAGTCAGCAGGGGCCTCATAATTTCTCAATGTCTCCCACAAACAGTCCCTATCCACCAAATCAAACGCTGCGCGAAAGTCCACAAAGCAGCAAAACAATTTGCCCTGCAGCTCCATGGACTTCCTCGCTACAGCCCACAATGCGAAGCAGTGATCAATAGTTGAGTGTCCTTCCTTAAAGCCACCCTGCTCAATTGGAACTATTGACTTCCGCTCCACCCACTCCTTTAAACTGCCAAGAATTATTTTTGAAAAGACCTTTTCACCAATGTCCAGTAAGTTGATCAGCCTATAATTCTTCGGGTCCTTCTTTTCCCCCTTTTTATGCAAGGGTCTAATTATGGCCCCTCTCCAAGATTTGGGGAAGTTGCCTGAGTCCAGAATTGCTACAAACATATGAGATAAAAATTCTGCCCACCAGTCTATCTGGGTTTTAATTAAGACAGCGGGGAGATTATCGGGACCTGCTGCACGTGATAGATTCAACTTCTTAATAGTTTCTTTTACTTTCTCTACCGAGAAATCCGATTTTAACCCTTCTGCACGCCCTGTCCAAGTTGATTTATTCTTCTCTATTTCCGAGGACCTTCTAGCTTTATACAGATTACTTAAGTCATTTACCCATGCCGCCTCTTCCACAACGCAGCTCATTGTTCCCGGTGCCCTTCCTGCGGCTTCCTGTATTAACCTCCAGAACCCTTTAATGTTTTTGTTTTCAATTGTCTCTAAAAGGTTTGCCCAACATTCTTCTTTAAAAATCCTTTTCTGCTTCCTTACTAAGGATTTGTATTCTTTCTTCAGATTGAGTAGGAGCTCCAAATTCCCCAGATCATAACTATTCCTCTAATGTCGCTCTAATTTCCGAATAGCACTTTTTGTCTTCTGACATTCAGGGTTAAACCACCTGGGCTTGCCTTTGCTAGGCCTGTTTCTTATCCTTTAGAAACACTCTAAGACACTGCACCGCCTGTGCAATTATATCCTCATACCATGCTACCTGACGACCTTCGATATTATCCTTTAATAAATTTTGTTGAAAGCATGCCAGTTTCTCAACATACTCTTCCGTCAATCTTGTAGTCAGGCGCTTAGGGTATTCCACACTTTGAGAGATCGCCCTATCACATGTACTTATTGACCCACCTACAACTTCACAAAACAGGGCATTATGATCACTGTCCCTACGCTTAATTACCCGGAACTTATTTATCAGTACGTAGTTCCAGGCCTGAATAAAGATATAATCTATAGGGCATTGTTGATTTCCTACTCTAAAGGTCTGTGTGGCTGGGCGATCAGGGTCCTTCCTGCCATTTAAACATATTAAACCCTTCGAGCCCAAGAACTTCCCAAGGGCTTCATCCTGATTGGAAGTTAAACACGTTGGAAATTCTGCTGATCCTATATTGTAGGCATTCAACATGTTCTCAAACCAGTGATCCAACCTTTCAAAATTTAATTTGTGGTTAAAGTCTCCCATCATCAGCAATTTATCCTTCCCGTACTTTTCTAATAGATCAATTATATCCTTTTTGAAGAGCCCTAGTTCTATATTATATTCTTTTTGGGAGCCCCATTGCATATATACATTTATGATAATCAAATGGGCATCCTTACCTTCAGCGCCAAGATGGCATACCTTGCAAACCAACAACCATTTACATAGTGACCTAATTAGTTTGGACTCTTTCACGAACCTGGTTGAGGCAAGGGTCATAATACCACCCGAAGGGCGTCCGAATTTTTTCTTTTTACTGGCTGGTTTGTAAATTTGAACAAACCCTTCAACTACCTGGGTGTTGCTGCATAGCCATGTCTCCTGTAAACAAATGATGTCAACATTCTTTGCAACCTGGTTTAGGCTATCCACCTTTGTTTGTCCTCCCAAACCGTTTATATTCCATGAGATTATTTTCAGGCTATGCGGCAACACAGTAACCTAGTCAATCTCACTAAGACACCCTGACTCATTCAGTCCCCAAGAGCCAGTACTGTTATCCAAGCCCCAGTTACCCCAATCTTTATTAGGCTTCGAATTCTCTACAGCTATGGTAATATTAGGCTTCTCCCCCCACCCCCCAGTTACCCACCTCACCTGTCTTTCCCCCAAACCTGCGTGGAACCTGAGAAAACCTCCCTCTCGCTGATTCCCTACATCTACTTCTTCTTCCGGAACTATACTTATACCCTCTTTTAAGATTTCTTTTTCAGCTTTCTGTATTGCTGCTTTAACAAGCCCCGAGTAGACTAGGACCTTTGTATATTCAGCACCATTGTTGTCACTGCAAAACCCTACCTGTTTCAAATCCTTTGTACCAATTTCTTTTAAGGTAGGGCATTTTGCGAACGAGAATAAGAGCTGGGAACGATTTAGTGGGACTACCTTTCTTTGTTTTTTCCTTCCAATCACTTGATCATTGGGTTTAAAGTAGATCCACATTTTTTTATTATTGCTTTTGTCTGAAGTTTTTAGATCCCAATCTCCACTTCCCACCTGTGCGTTTTTTCTAGGGAGTGTGTCTACAAAACCACCTCCAACTACTAAGCTTCTTTGGGGTGCTTTCCCTCCTAACTCGTTACTAATGATTTTGAGCCTCTCCACCTCCCCAGTGGGTTTACGCTGGTCTTTTTGTGGTTCCCTTTTCCTTGCTACTTCTACAGCAGCTCTTACCGGGGCGGAATGCCTCCCTGTTTCCCTTCTTTCTCCTTTATAGTTTTTCCGCCTGTCATTTTCTTTCATTCTTTCCCTAATCTGCATTTCCTTACCCATCTCTTTTTTTGGTGCCTTCTGTCTTCCCTGTACATGAGATAGATTTTTACGGGGATACCTGAAATTCTGATGTCTACACCAGGCAGAATCTCTCCGCCTCCTTACCAACATCGGCCATCTAGAAATGTAAACATCATTCTGGGAACCGCCCTTCACTATTGGCTCTATGTTCCCTTCACTAAGGACATCTATTGGGGGATCGTGTACTGTTCTAACCATTGTAGGCATCTGTCCCCTTATCCCCTGTAGTTCTGCTATCATTCTTTCAAACTGTATTTCATGATTCTTTAGCAGGGTATTATTTAACACCGAAACCTCTAGCAGTCCTTGCAGCATTTTTTGTAGCATCAGCATAATATCCAGCATTGAGGCAGATGGTGACGTCGTTATATCCAAGCCCAGCATGCCATTCTATAATATTTCGTTTAAGGGGTCTAAAGGTTTTGGACTTTGATTTTCTACACGATCCATGCTTTTATCAAGTATATTTCTTGCCGCAGGATTTGATATATTAGAACAGTCGCCCACATCTTTGGACCCGATGTCTACCGGATCCTCCTCCTCTGCCTTCCACGAGGAAAAAATCCGCGGCGAGGAAGAAAGTCTTGGTTCCGTAGGCAGGATCCTGCTACTTAGATCACTCTGTGTAAGGGAGGAATCGAGAACATCCACGACCTCCTCTACACTTACTGGCTCCTTATTAATCTCGTGGGCTAGGGTTTGGCCTTCTCCCGGTGTGAGTGTTCTCCTAAAATGCTTCCCCACAAAGTCTTTTATTGATTTGGACACTAGCCCGCCATCTTTCTCACAACCTTGTAGTTTATTACCAGTGGTGGGTTTCTTAGCGATTTTTTTTCTCTCCCTTTTATCATTTAGCACTGGGGAATTCGCTACCCCCTCTTCGGGCCCTTCTACTTCTGGTGTCACGTCGAGCTCATCAGCTTTGTCCAATAGGTCTAAACATTTTTCCTTTGGCTTCGCCTTTCTTGGTGCCATTCCAAGATTCACGCCTATTCAGTAGGTTTACCAAGGAATAGCCTTTCGCTGTTCGACAGTGAAATCTACAGCTCACTTTGACTTTTCCTCCCGCCCTTCTTCTTATATTGTCTGTGTTTTTCCCACACAAACGCTGGTCCAAAATTGAATGAATCTGTATTTAGTAAAAATCTGTAGCCACTTACCTTCCCTTTGTGCAGACTGGCTGACCGTGGATTCTTCTTAGAGCAGCCTTTGTCACTGCCTTACTTACTGCCTGGTTATTCAGTTTGCTAAGGCAGATTACAGCTTACGCCCATCCAGACCTCACAGAGGCCCCTGGACCGAGCGTCTTCCCAGGGGTTTAGTTTACCTTCCCCTGCCTGACCCGCTAACACAAAATCGAAGGACCCGGGCGGGAGACGGGCGGGACCCTCGGCTGCAGCAGCGCTTTCTTTTCTCAATGCAGCCGAGGCACAAGTGCACTCTACGCCCGCTCTCCACACCCTCGCATTCGCTGATCACTCGGCACCCGCCGGGGAGATGCGGGGGGGGGGGGGGGTTTATCGAGCGAACGCGGGTCGCGTCCTCTTCTGCACCTCGGCCACCTCCGTGTAGATACCGGGGCGGGGGAATTCAGTCAATCGCGGGCCACGTTTTCTTCAACCCGCAGCTCCGCGTCTCACTTGCTCGTTCTTGCTCCGTCTCGCTACCACGTTTTCCATGTCAGCACAGCACAGCGCAGCCACAAGGGAAAGTCGGAAAAAAAAGTCAAGGAGTGGCAAGTAGTTAACTCGCAGGCCTTGGAACACAGAGTCACTCGCCACTGGGTGTCCGGCCTCCGCTACTATCTGGATGGACGTGAATTCGTCCTGTATACCGATCACGCTCCATTGGAATGGATGGCCCGCAACAAAGGACATAACGACCGTGTGTTTCGTTGGTTCTTGTCCCTTCAATCCTATAGATTCAAGACTTTGCACCGGAAAGGCGTTGAACAGGGCAACGCCGACTACCTGTCCCGATACCCTCCCCCTGTAACTCCTGCACCCCGTACAAGAAGGACAGCTAGGGGAAGGGGATGTGAACGGAAAGCGGTCCCTACCTTGAGTGACCCGTCGCTTCCCTTGAGGTCCCGAGCCTCGCGGACCGCTCCGGCGGCGTCCCTGGCAACCCGGACTCCATTTGTTTCTCCCTCATTACAGGATCCAAACCGGAAGGAGGTGAAACCGGAAGGACTCCCGAGTGACCCCGGAAGTCCCTCCCTCTACCCGACGTCGGAAGAGGAAAAAGCCGGAAGAGCACGCAGCGGTGTTGTCAGAGAGTCCGACTCGTGGCAGAAGACGGACGGCGGCGATCCGGTGACCCAGAACGGCGAAGAAGGAGAAGAAGACGAAATCTGGACGGAGGACTGGTGGAGTCCGGTGGAGGACGCTGGAGAGCGGCCGTAACTCAAAGGAGAGTTACGGCGGGGCATGTGAGTACCCTGTCTCCTGGCTCCCAGGCGGACCTGTAAATTTTTGTGAATAGCGTAACCCCTCACCTTATAGCACCTCTGAGAGCACTGTATATAAGTATATATCACGACCCGAATCACTTAGAGTACTGATCCCCTCACCGGAGTCCTCACCCTGTACACCTTCCTCCTTCCCGCTTGTATTCTCTCCCATCTTCCTCCCTACCGTCCCCTCCCACACTCTCGTCTTGCCCTCAACACAATCCTGGTGTCGGTAACAGGCCACTGCTAGTCCAGTGTGTGAGGACTAACCGCCCTGTTCTCTCTCCCTTTGACTCCGAGGACCACTGGACCAGCAGAGAGAGAGAGAGAGAGAGAGAGAGGATCATCCTTAACCCGAGGCGTCCAGCAAGACCCTACCCGGACCTTCACTCACCCTACGACGACCACCCGGAAGACCACCTTCATCTCTACCCCCTGCTTCTACTTCTGCCCAGATCCTACCTTGTGTACCTTAATAAAAACTGCAAAGACATTGCTCACTATATACGGCCTCCACGCCTGTTATTTCGGCCCGCACAACCCCCACGATTACAGGTGTTTTTTGAAAAAAATATTTGTGGCGTGTTTATTTATATTTACGAAGCGAGGGAAGAGGCAAGCCCGTGACCTTATGGAAACTGTTAATATTACATCTGTGATAATATGAACTCCGTTGCCTTAGCTTGACACTATAACAAAGGGATAAACCTTACTGTGACACCCCTCTTATTTAGTATCGCTACTGTGCATAACCAATTTTTTAATTACACTGGTATTTCCTCACGTATTTAATGCATCTATTTACAAGTGTTTAGTAACAAATACAAGCATTTTCGTGGGGTGCTCATAAGTTCATTGGTAACGATTCTCGATGTTGCTTATCAGAGACAGTAGCAGTGGAGCCCATGCTCCTCGAGTGCTGGTTAGTGAACAAAGAAGATGGTTATTTCACTTTATTCCACTCGATAAATTCATTCAGCCCCACTTGATCGGGTTTCTCATTAAAAATCCAGTGGGCTTCCTTAGAAAACAGGGTTTTCTCAACATTGGGTCCTTTCACTGTTTCAAGTACTACCCAAGTGAAGTTGTGTTTAGTACTGTGGCAGTGTTGCACTAGTTTAGTTGTTAATTTACCAGCTCTTATGGTGCTCAAATGTTCTTGGATTCTCGTTTTGATCTTCCTGGTTGTGAGGCCTATATAATATAAGCCACACACACACTGCAGTCTATATACCACATTTGTGGTATTACAATTGCTGAATCGTGAGTGGAACCAATCGCGTCCCGAGGCCAGTGTGACACTGGTGGTCTTCTTTGTTATTGAGCAGACGTCATCACCACTGGCACACATTCCTGTTTTTCTCTGGTTTCTTTTCTCCAGAAGTGCACTCCTAGGTGTATTTAAAGCCCTTTTTCTTGCGTTCTTAATGATCTTTTTGGGATAGTGTTTTTCCTTTAATTTCTTCTCCAACTGCTGTGATTGTTCAATGTATCCCTCTGTGGAGGAGCAGTTCCTGCGATACCTCAGGAACTGCCCCACCGACAGGTTGTCCCTTAAGGCTCTGGGGTGGTATGAGTCGTATCGCAAAAGGGAATTACGATCAGTGGGTTTCTGATGGACACTGGTCTGAAGACAACCATTTACCACATCAATGTCTAAGTCTAGATACACGGCCTTGTTATGGCTATAAGACCATGTAAATCTCAGGCTCACATCTTGAGTGTTCAGCCAGTTTAGAAATGCCAAAAGGTCAACCTCACTGCCCTTCCAGATGCACTGAATGTCATCTATATACCTCTTCCAGAGGCAGAGATGCCGCTGGAAGGGGTTTGTGGGATGGTCTACCACATGTTCTTTGAATTGACCAACATAGATGCATGCTAGGCTGGGCGCCATAGTGGCGCCCATCGATGTCCCTGTTGTTTGTAAATATAATTGGTCATCATAGCTGAAATAGTTTTGTGTGAGTGCTATCTCGACACATTGCATGACAAAACTTTGGGGAACATCATAAAACCACTCCTGGGACCTCAGGGCGCGAGCTGCTGCCACCAGCGTAGCGTCCTGAGGGATACAGGAGTAGAGAGACTTAATATCGATGGTGACCAAAAATTCAGCCTCACCATCGAATTCCATGTCAGCAATAATATTAAGAATCTCAGTGGTGTCTCTTACAAACGATCTTTGGTTGATCACAGACTCGCGGAGAAAAAAGTCCGCAAACTGTAAAAGAGGTTCCAGGACAGATTGAATGCCCGAGACGATAGGACGTCCCGGGGGTGGACGTATCGGCTTGTGAATTTTCGGTACTTAGGCTGGAGTTCTGGAGTTGTTATTACACAGAAACTCCTCCTCCTTAGCGTGATCCACTTGTTTTCCTTGGCTACTCTGACCATCTCTCGTATTGTTTTTAGTAGATCTTTGGCCGGATCACAATTGATGGGGCGATAGTTTGCCCAGACATTAAGAAGTCTTTTCTCTTCCTCATCATAATCGGTCGAGTTTAACACCACTACAGCCCCACCTTTATCGGCGGGCTTTATGGTTAGCCTAGAGTTCTCCTGTAGGCCTCTCAAAGCCTCCCAATCTTCGCGTGTCATGTTCTTATGTTTAAATGACTTACCCTCACTCTCAAACCTAATGATATCTTGCGATACCTTAGATTCGAAGACAGCAATTTCTGGTCCCAAGGTGGCAGAGGGTGGACAAAATGCAGACGGTTTCCTGAGATTGGTGTTGTACATGCCCACATCTTCTCTGGTTTTGTTAGCAAAGAATTTCTTTAATTTGATTTTCCGAATGGTTTCGTGGAATTCTACCCTGCACCTGAAAGTGTCATGCGTAGGAGTGGGAACAAATCCCAAGCCTTTGTTTAAGACACGTTCTTCACTCTCGGTGAGGATATGATCTGATAAATTTACTACAATGTTGTTCACAATTGGTTCCTCCCACGACTGCGTGTTACTCTCGGGGAGTAGGACTGCTATTGTTGGGGTTGGTTGCCTCTCCCTCGTCCTCCCACTGGTTGGCCTCCCCCTCTGTTGTTCTTTTGACCACGTCCTAAAAAAATACTCAATAATGCCCCCAGATCGTCACTACTCTGCTCCTGTTAATTTGATTGATTAAATCTGACTCTGCTACCCCTGGAGCCCTGCGGTCCTTCCTCTTCCTCCTCACTGGAGGTATTATCAAAATTCCAGTTTTTAGGAGTGTGATTAGACAGTTGTTTCGCACCCCGACCCCTCTGGTAGTTACCAAGGTTTTGTTGGTCTGGCCCAAGCTGGTAATGGCTCTCGTTAATATAAGGGAATGCCCATTCGTGAGTGTATCTCTCTAGATTGCGTTGTAAGCCTTTCACTTTCTGATTGATCATATAGGTTTTGTATTCATTAAGGTCTTCCTGAATTCTACTCAGATGTTCTTTAGTGTCAGTCAGAGTAGTGTCCCTCTGATACTCTCTTCCAACTCTAAGATCTCCTTAAGCAGCTCCTCACTAAGCCTCTGTGCAGTGCTAATAATGAGTATGAGCCAGTCTTGTGTGCATTTATTTGCAATGTAGCTCCAGTCGAGTCTGAACTTGGCGTCGTCTAAAAAGATTCTGGGCTCTATCCTATCAAACTTGCAGGGCTTGCTCCGGCTCTATAATATTCAGTCATAAGAGCCCCATGTAGGGCAACCCTAACTTGTTTCTTTTTCAGGTTACTAAGTTTCTCCCATTCTTCTCTTGCTGTAGTGTTTAGAAGGGATGTGTCAGGAAATAGTGAAGGTCCCGCTAAAATAGCGGCTATTTGCTCGTCCGTAAACGCTAGACAGTTTTTATCCATGAGAGATAAATTTCCAACTCAGAATACTTAGCTTTAGGTTAGCCTTATTGATTTGAGGGCCCCACCCCATTTTATCGTTCAAGGAGAGGCCCAAATATTCAAATATGGGAACCCTTTCGAGGGGTTTGTCATCCATCATCGGGTGCGGACAGTTAATGGAATTGGCGTTAAAAACCATATATTTGGTTTTATTAATGTTAACAACAAGGTTCCTCTTTTTGCAGAACTGGCTAAATTCCTTTAACACATGCTGCAATACCATAGCTGATTTCAAGAGCAGCAGGGTGTCATCCGCAAACATTAATGCGGGGAATTTGCAGGATGCCAGTTTTGGGGAGTCTATATCCTTGATGGCAAGTAAATCTTCGATTAACCCGTTGAGAAAGAGGGAGAAAAGGGTCTGCGCAAGCACACAACCCTGCCTCACCCCCCTGCCCACGGGAAACGGAGCTGTCAGTTGCCCATTCTTGCCATACCTTACTCTAGCAAATGTACCTTCGTGGAGACATTTAAGCTGAAAACAAAGATATGGTGGTGCTCCCATGGCCAGCAAAATACTCCATAGCTGGTCACGGTCCACCATATCAAATGCAGATTTCAAGTCCACGAAGGTTAGGTACAGGCTCCCGCCTTCCAAAACTACCTACTTCCAGTGGATCAGTTGGAGCCTAAACAACTGATCCACAGTAGAAGTTTTAGCCCTGAAACCTGCTTGCAACGGGGTAAGGACATCGTGGTCTTGGATCCATTCCTGTAATCTTTCTAATAGCAACCTTGCAAAAACAATTGGGATACATCAATGAGGCTGATTGGCCTATAGTTGGCTGGTTCAATGGGGGACCCTTCTTTGTAGATTGGGATTATCTCTGCCCCAGCCCACGTGGAAGGAGCTGGGAGGCCATGGAGAATTGGATTAAAAAGTGATTGAAGATAAGGAGCCCACACTACCTGTTCGTTTCTGTACAGGTCCCCGAGAATTCTATCTAGACCTGGCGCTTTGTTCAATTGTAGCTTAGCTAAGGCTGATAATACCTCAGCCAAATTACAAGGTGGTATATCCCATAAAGGGTCAGAGATGAGACAGGACACCGCAGGCTCGCTCGATTCAATATGCAGACTTGAGTATAACTCCTTTAAATGCAAGCGACATGCTTCCTCACCAATATTTGGTTCAATGGTAGTCTTGCCCTCAATTTTTCCAGTGTGGATCAAGTTCCAAAAGGCTCTAGCGTCTTTTGAATCCAGGGCACTCTTAATAGCCTGCCATCTGTCTGTTTCCCATTCTGATTTTGCTTTTAAAAGAATTTCCTTAAAAGCAGCCTTAGCTTCCCTAATACATGAGCTGTCACCCCCCTTAAGGGATACTAGCAGGGTTCGCTTTGCTTCCTTGAACCCCCTGCTAAACCAGGGATTTTTATCACTGCAGTGATTACACTTGGGGATCCTACTACTATAAAAGAAATCCGCCAGGGTTGTAACCATTTCCTGGTGGATTTTTCCCAAGTCAACCCCTTGTCCTAAATTAGCCTGGCTACCAGATGCAAGGCTTGCCTTTTAATGGAGGGGGATAATACTATTATACATTTTTGACATTGTTTCTGGGGATTGATTTATTGTGGCCCAGCGAATACGTCTCCCTCCCTCAATCACTTCAAGATTGTTTCTAGGGGTGTTTACAGGGCCTTGATCTGTTTCGGTCATACAAAAATCTAGCAATAAGACCAAAGGATTATGGTCACTTTCAATTTGTGGATCAACACTAAAATCTGACACTTTATGCCAAATTTCGACGCTGGATAAAACATAATCAATTACGGATACCTGTCCTGATCTGTCAAACGTGGGATGCCCTGGATTGTCTCTCGGAAATCGTCCATTACAGGTCCTCAGAGAGAAAGTAAGGGTAAGGCAGGTCATTTGAAGAACAAGTGGGGTCCATCCGCCAATCTGGAATGTGTTGGGCGCTGGAATTGACCAAATTACATCCTCATCACTGGTAATAGGTTTCATAAAACCATTGAGGGGTTGAAAATGGCAATTAAAATCCCCACCAATCAAAAAAACACATTACCCGAGAGGGAGTTGAGAAGACTAACTAGGGAGTCTAGTGTCAAAGATGTCCCTCCATGCTGGACTGGCCGAGAATAAACATTAATAATGACCAGTTTTGGTAGGTTTCTGTGGGTCAGGAGGATGCAGGTGATATCAGAAGAATGGGTGTCTACTCTTTTTACCACACACCCGAGGTGGGTTTCCACCCATATACATAGACCCCCCCGATGGTCTGCCTCTGGGGCCCTTAACAGCTGGATCACAATACGCCACATACCCTACTCTGTAGAGGGGGATTAGGGCCCATGTTTCTTGGAAAAGGCAGATCTCGTGGGAGTCAATATAATCTCCCCAGTTCGGCAGATCAAGTTTAGCCGCAAGGCCCGTAATGTTCCAAGACAATATTCTAGGGCCACCAGATTGCAATTTCAGACCGCTCTCACCATTTACCTGCAACCCATCAGTACCCAACACTCCAGGGGACTCAACACAAAAAGGGGGGTGTACTACTGTTTCAGGATGTGATCTGGCTTCAACATATACAATGTTTGTATCCGTTACAGAAACAAAATTCTCCACATCTACATTAGCTGTGGATGTTTTTTCACTATCAACGGGCCTTGTTACTTCACTGAAAGGATCTCGGTTTATCCCCCTGTCTGCCATTTCGCTAATAGTATTCCACGGCCTCTTGGGCGTTATCACTGTGGGTGGATCAGTAGGAGGCAGTCAATCCACAAGGACTAGTAAACTAAATCTGTTACTTACTGGGACACCTGGTGGATATAAGTTGTTGCCCACCCCTTTTCTGAAACCCTGCCTAACAGGTTGGCCTTGCCATCCCCCACGTCTTCCTTGATGACCCGGGTTAGCAATATAATTTGGAGGAGGGTAGAAATAGCTTAGATCCAGAGACTGGATAGTAGATCTGAACGCTTTAGAAAAACCCATACAAACATCTTCCACCACCCTACTATCCTTAAAGTTAATAATAATGCAGTCCCCCTTTAAATCTTTGGGTCTATGTCCTACCCATCCCAATTTTCTAACAAATAAGATTTGACATTGAACATTTGTCGGAAGAGGTCTGTTATTGTTCAACCAGTGAATAGTTTTGTTTTTCAGCTAAACATAAGATTCAGTTCCACCATTTTCTAGTTCTGGGACCCCAGCCAAAACAGCAACATAGGATGAGCTTTCGGGGGGTAGATCGATATGTGGGAGGATGGTCTTTAGGTCTTCAGCATTAGGATTCCCTTTTAGCACTCCATTTGGATTTTTCCTCTGGCCCTCTCCCGACTGTAGTTGCGCTTTGCTTGCAACTGGCTTGCAAATCGTAGTTAGATGTTCCTCTAGACCAACAGTGGTAATTATATCGGCTGCAGTTTTCCTCATTGGCATGGGGCCATACTTTGTTTGGGCTTGGCCACAGTTCGCCATTTGATTCTTAATAGATTCCAAGCTGGACCTGGATAGTTCTTCAATTTTTTTTTGCCTATTCTCGATTGACAATAATCTTTCTAGGAGGGGCTGCAAAGATGATAGTATAAGCCAAGGCTACCTACTTTCAGCAGGAAGCTCTCTTGCGCCATAGGCAGCAAATTCACGTTGTCAGCCACATGTAGGGTACTAATAACTGGTAAAGTCTCCAGCGGGCCTTCAGTAGCTGTGGTCCCCGCAACAATCAGGTCATTGTTATTATTGAGTTTTGCAACCTTTGAATTTTTCCCCTCTGGACTACTCCTCCCCGCTTCCTCTTGGGAACCGCCCCCGAGGGTGCCCCTGTAATCGTGGTTGTAGGTAGGCACTAGGGGCACTAGGGGCTTCCGTAATACAGGAAACAATACTGCTATTGCGATTTGTTGGTAAAGTGTCGATCGTCCCAACCAAGGGAATATTGCCCAGATCTTGTGATGTCTGGCTAATGGTCTGGCTCGATGATCCAACAGCGAGAGCCCTTCCCTCACGCCGCTCTAGTGTATGTGCCTTCATCAGGGCCCCTAGCGAAGATCTTTTCACAAAAACTGGATTCAGGGAGAGGCTACGCTCTGTTATGGCTATCTCATGAGCCAAGACGGACGTGGCCCTCGTGATAAATTGATCTAATGTTCCAGCTACATGGCCACCCGTCATTACTTTCTTCCCCTTTCCAACACGCCCAGTCATTGTATAGACAATATGGCAAACAGTAAGGTATTAACACTCTATGAGTACTTACAGGACTGGAAGCTGTCCTTCGATGGATTAGAAGTTAGAGGTTAGAGGGGGGGCCCGGTCCGGTCTCCTCCGGGCTTAAACAGGCGCAGGTGCGGGCGAAAACCAAGCCCTCTGGGACTTGCAGTTCCATTCGTGTCAGCATCCTTTCTCAACGATTTTGGCGCAGTGGCCCCGTGAAGCGGCATCGGCCAGTCGTTAAATCCTGTCCTCAGGGCCAAATCAGGTGCAGGTGTGGGCGAAAACCAAGCCCCCTGGGACTTGCAGTCCCGTTCGTGTCAGCGTCCTTCCTCAACAATTTTGGCGCAGCGGCTCATCAATGATTTTTTTCAATAAAGCGTGAATAATATTAGCTAAGACAGATCTAAGTGAATCTTTGTCTTCTGGTTTTGGGGCTTCAGAAATAGCTTTGACTAAATCCAACTTAGGGTTGATACCATTACCACTTAGAATATGACCTAAGTACTCTATTTCAGTTTAGAGAAATTTACATTTACTTTTAGAGACAGTCGTGCCTCTTTCATTTAATTTGTGAAGAACCATGTCCAGAATTTTATTGTGCTCTTCAATGGTACTGGTGTGAATGAGTATATCATCCTGAAATTTCTGTACACCGATTACACCTTTAAAAATGATTTCCATCAACTTTTGGAAAACACTGGCTGATGATGCCAGTCCGAATGGAAGCCTGACAAATCTGCAGGCTCCCAAAGGAGTGATAAACGTGGTATAATCGTAATCCTCAGATAGTTTCACCTGGTGGTATGCCAACTGGAGATTTATTAAAGAAAAATACTTGGATCCTGCTGTGGCTGCCAAAATCTCCTGAATGTTGGGCAAAGGATAACAATCCACCAAAATATTCTTATTTAACGATCTCAAATCTGTCCATAAACGAATATCGCCATTTTTTTTTCATCAAAACAAAAGCAGAAACCCATTCTGCTGAGTCAGTCTGCTCTATAACTCCTTCTTCAACTAATTTGTTAGGTGCTTTTTTCAATTCATTTTTGACAGATAAGGGAACAGATCTCAGCTTATGTTTGACAGGTATCATGTTTTTCTTCAACTTTATCGAAGGCTCAAATCCTTTGACACACCCGATGAGGTCTTCAAACAGTGCCTCATATTAATCCACTACAGATTCTACTTTGTCCAAAGAAGAATATGAAATAGAAAAGGTAATGGAGGAAACAAGAACTTTATCTAAAACAATAGGATCATCAGCACCTGGTTTAAGAATTATATTATTTTCAACCTACTATGTTTCTACCTCTTTCAGCTACATAAACTTTGGTTGTAATGAATCTTCCTTTAATACTGAGTTGATCTTCAAAATAGCCCAACATGTTAATGTCAAAATCCCCAAATGCCTTTGGGTTGACATCAGACACAAGCAAATCTCTATGTGGCTAGAACTCTAAATATTTTTTGTCTGAAACAATTGTACTAGGCAAACCATATTCCACCATAATGTTTATTCTCAACTTTTCCAATGTATGCAATTCCCAATGGGCCTTTGATGGATTTACATGGATCATCAATTGTCAGAACTAAATTGGAACACATTTCTTCATCAAAATCATCAACATTACTAACTTTAACTCTCTGGAAGCGATTGGTTTTGACATTTTTACAAACACTTGCAAAATGCCCTACTTTTGAACATTTAGTGCATTTCTTCCCCTGTGCCGGATATCCCGATAAATCTGCTTTATGATTCCTATGAACCACACCTAAAACAAACAAAATAATTAGATTCTGAAATAGTATTCTGCATGCTTCTTTTTTCATCACTAATATTATTTTTCTTTTTCTCATGCATAAAAGAAAAACATTAGTCTTTGAGTTTCTTTCAGATGACAGTTCTTTTGAGCTTTCAAGTGGTCGTTCTGTTCCTTTAGCAATGTCTATAGCTTCCTGAAGCGATGGATTCCTGCACACCAACAGCCTCTCTTGTATCTTTTTCTCGAAACAATAAAAAACAAACTGGTCTCTTAGATATATATATATATCTACCATTTCATTAAATTCACATTTGGTAGCAAGAACACGTAAACAAGCTATGTATTCTTTAATTGTTTCTGTTTCTAATTGTTTACGCATGGCAAAACGATGTCTGCCAATCATAATGTATGGCCACTCTCCAAATTACTTTTTCGAGCGCTTGATAGCTTCCTGATACTCATTGAGTGGTAGGAACTGCCCAGGAAGTACTTCATACTCTGGTAAACTATCAAAAATCTCTTGACCTGCGACCCCCAACAATCCAAACATAATGGCTTTTTTTCTTTCTGGTTCAAACTTTTTTCCATCAATGGCCACTAAGTAGTTCTCAAAAGCACATAGCCAATTCTTCCATTTCATAACAGGTTTACCAGGGTCACTTAAAAACACTCAGGTGCACTAATATTTGAATTATTTGCCATTGTGTCGATCACCTAATAATCTTGCTCTTTTTTGACAAAGGAAGCCATTTTGAAGAATTTAGAATTAGTATTTTTATTATTTATTTCTTGAAGTACTTTAATTCTTTAGTATATTAATTGTTACGTTTTTCTTTTTTAAATATTTGACATCTTGAACAAGAAGAATTAATTGAAATTGCAAAATATGAAAAAATGCCTTCATATAATTTCAAAGGATATACTCCATAGCGTGAAGATTGGTAACTGACTGAAACAAGCATTTGTTTAGTTAAGCTTAAGCAATTCCGTTTGTAATTAGGTCGCTTTTACCTTTGCTTTTATTAGTGTTTTTTTAAACGTTTATGTACATACCATGTATATGTATGTATATGTATGCATGCATTAATATTCGTATTTATATAGATATGCAGATGTTTATGTATGTTTATATATGTATGTGAATATATTGTGGTTCACAGCGCGTAGCCACCGCTACGCTAATGCACTCTCCTCGAAAGTAAAACGATCACTTCCAATCCATTTTGCGCATTCCAAATGAATTTATTTTCTCAAATGCAGCATCGTGATTTCAAAACACGGAATAAACCCAACGCGTTTCAGCGAAACACTCGCCTTAACAGTGCTCAAACTATAAATAACGTTACACGTGATAAGTGGTCAACATAAACAAAAGACTCAAGCCCATATTGTCGTGGCCATCTTGGAGTGGAGTATGGTGTTGTTTTTACATATGGCCCGTTTCACAACATTGTAGAAACTACAATTAAGCACTACTTACACTTAAGTGAGGGCATAACATTCAAATTAACTGATTAAATTTTCATAGCCGGTTTCATATCACATATTCTCCAATATAGTGAATTGGTGCACAGAATAATTGACATATTCTAGTGGACAAAAAAATTATTAAATCAGCAGGCAACAGCATAATAGCATTTTGTGGAGCATCGTAGCCACATTAAATCAAATTGAATTCATTTGACAATATATTAAATTCTCCAGTGAGCAACATTTTGCATACGTGGCAACACTCCATATACTATCACAAATAGTGTTATCTGTGCATATTATATACTCTCAAGTGAGATTTTCTAGAACAAGTCCACAGGATATCATCCAAGTATCATGACCCCAGTGGGGTTTTCGTCCTGAGCACCGCTACACTTCCATTACCTACAGTTAAAACACAAAAAAAGTGGGCCAGTCAGAATTACTATATTCTAAATACACCCCATAAGGCCCTGAATGGGTCCTGAGTCTATATATTAGTGAAACAGAAAGTGAAACACAAATTTAAAAACAGCAGAAAGCACAAGGTTGACATTGGGCCTTAACACAAATCAACTAAACTATACAGTCCTGACAAAAGACATAATCATCAGCATAGGAAAATAACTCAGGGATCTTTTTGTAGGACACCCTCCTCCTAGATCTCAATCCCCTAAGTGCCATTTCATTTCTTCCTCAGAATTAAGACCTCTGGGCATAAGGGTATCTAGCTCCAGAATGTATCTATTTTCCATTTGTCTTAATTTCCGGATTTTGTCACCCCCTCTTTTCATGATCGGAAGCTTGTCAATTACGAAGAACTTCAACAAGTTCCTATTACTCTTGTGCAGCTCTTCGAAGTGACGAGCAATAGGTGAGGTTTGGTCTTTGTTGTCTATAGATCTCATGTGTTCCAGGACACGTTTTTTTGCTGGGAACATTGTGCTCCCTACGTATTTCTTAGAACACGGGCACATCAACACATAAACACAATATTCGGATAGGCATGTGAGATGATTACTGATGGTTTTCTCTACAGCTTCTACCGGGAAGAAGACTTTCTTGATGTTGTTACTATACCTGCATGCCTTGCATTTCATGCAGGTATAGAAGCCTTGGATGTCACTGCCTCTTGCTGTATTAGTGCTCACTTCATTCCTGCTCAGTTTGTCCTTTAAGGGGTAGGCCTTCCTAAAGGTCATATTGGGGTTATCACCTAAAGCATCGCTCAGGGTAGGTTCAATCTTGAGAATATTCCAATGGCGTTTAAGAATGCTTTGTACCCGCCACGATCTAGAGTGATAAGTTGATATAAGTCTTATCACATCATTTTTTGCTGGTCTCGAGTCTTTATTGGCCACCAATAGTGAAGAGTGGCTTATTTCACTAGCTTTTTTCAGTGCTGCCTCAATAACAGAGGATTTATATCCCCTTTCAGCGAAGCGTTCTTTCATACACTTACTTTCAATCAGAAAGTCGTGGTCCGTGCTGCAGTTCCTCCGAGCCCGGAGGAACTCACCAAAAGGAATGCTTCTTATCAGGGCTTTTGGGTGTCCACTCTCCGCATGCAATAAGGTATTCCCCGCAGTTTCCTTACCATATAGGCTGGTGGTTAACTTATTGCCAGATACTTTGACACATAAGTGAAGAAACACCATAGTGTGAGTATTCATCTGGCCCTCCAAAGTCAGGTTCAAATCATTTTTGTTTAGGTCACAAATGAAGCTCTCTGCCTCATTCTGTGAACCCTTCCAGATGATGAACAGGTCATCGATGTAACGCAGCCATAATTTCACATGGCTGCGGTACATCTGGTGAGTCTTCTCTACTTGCTGCTCCCAGCTCGCCATAAAAAGATTGGCGAAGCTGGGAGCAAAACAAGTTCCCATCGCTGTCCCTTGTCGTTGTCTATAATATACCTCATTAAAGACAAAAAAGTTTTGTTCCAAACAAAACCTCATCATTTGGATGATCATCTCAGTATGACTGAGGTATGAGATTGATCTAGAGCTCAAACATTTACGACAAGCCTTGATGCCATCCTGATGCCTAATTGATGTGTAAAGACTACACACATCAAGTGTGATGAGTATGTAGTTGTCATGCCATTCAAAGTCAGTGAGTTTATTGATAAAATCTCTACTATCTTTAAGATAGGAAGGAATTTTCTCAACAAAAGGTCGAAGAAAAAAATCAATGTATCTCGACGTGCCCTCCAAAAGGGAACCAATCGAAGATACAATGGGCCTGCCCGGGGGGTTGCTGGAGTTCTTATGTAGCTTGGGCAGTAAGTACAACACTGCTATTTTAGGATTGCGGTTCAATAGGAAAGCGTATTCATCCCATTCAATGACACCACTTAAACGCCAGTTATTTAACATCTCATAATAAGTACTGTTGCTCTTTTCAATTGTCTGTAGGGAAGAGACTTCATAACAATCTTTCACATTCAATTGTCTCATACCCTCCTTGATATAATCTTCCACATCCATTAAAACCACATTCCCCCCCTTGTCCGATTGGCGTATGACAATTGAGAGGTCACATTCCAATGACTTAATAGCTAATCTTTCCAATTTACTCAAATTGTCATTCAACCAGCATTTTTTCTTGGCCAGATCTTTAAACTCATTAATAACCAAAGTTTCGAATGTGTCAATATGTGAATATATATATATATATTTATACACATACACATACATATGTATATATATATATATATATATATATTGCCCACCACTGGCAACACAGTCTTACATGCCGCCAGTCACCATCCAGCACATCTGATCCGGAGCATTCCCTATGGGGAGATGCTCCGGATCAGAAGAATCTGTAGCACGGATTTAGAATGTGCAGTTGCCCAAGAGGAGAGTAGGAAACGCTTCCTAGCCAGGGGTTATTCAAACGATAGTCCTATGAAGGCTATTAAATGCACCTTGCCCGTCACTAGACAGGAAGCGAGGATTCCTAAGGCAAGAGTAGATCTAGCTGAAGAACTAGTTCCTAAGGTACCCTCGCGCATTATATTAACATATAATCGCCAACATGGGGAATTAAGAAGGATCCTTTACAAGAATTGGAACTTGGTCCAAAGCGATCTAGTAATTGGTGACAAAGTGCCCAGCAAGCCTTCCTTAACTTTTCGTAGATCTCCTTCCATGGCTAAAGCTTTGGTTAGAAACACCCTGGAGCCTAAAATATCTACTACTTGGTTGTCTCTCAGTAAGGGCTTCAAAACATGTCCCCAATGCAAGGCCTGCCGTTATGGGAGCAATAGGACACACTACAGCAGCCCCTTCAGGCAGGAACCTTTTACCATCAACAAAAGGTTAACATGCAGGACGGACTATGCAGTGTATGTGTTGGAGTGTCCGTGTGGGCTCAGATATGTGGGTAGCACCCGACTGCCGGTCCATAAGCGGATACTCCAACACATACGGGCGATTGTTGGGCATGATCAGGCATACCCGGTTGCCAGGCACTTTGAAATGAAACATTCTAGTGATCCTAGGCAGCTCCAATATTATGTCATCGACACAGCAGTTGCATCCAGAAGAGGAGGTGACCGAGAAGCCAAACTCCGTCTTCTGGAGACAAGATATATATTGGAGCTTAATACCAAGAACCCCAATGGGTTAAATGACAGGGAGGACCTTCACACCTGCATATAGGATTTTTCTAGATAGAATGTGCCTGTCCGGGTAGTAGGATCGAGCAAACTGTGGCTGTGTCAGGATTTTTGTACTCATGTAATATTTGTTTTTATGATCTGTTTGTCTCATGAATTATTTGCACATTTTGCACTATTTTCTTGCACTTTGCACATTACACTTGGCACTTTTGGGAAACATCCTTTACAACGCACTACCATTACGATGCAACTTTTACAACGCAAACCACTACAGCACATAGCGCTGGGGGGCACTCTAGGGTAGGGAATAGGTTTAATGTACTATCCAACACCTTCCCTACTATCCACGGGGACTGGAGTTGGAATAGTAAATTAAACAATTCACTATCCAGCGCCTAAAAGCACTATGCGTTGTAATGGTATGCGTTGTAAAACTTGCGATGTAAAGGTAGGCGTTGTAAAAGTATGCATTGTAACGTCATACATCCGGCACTTTTACCTTTAGGGCAGCTAACAACCATTATTTAGGCCCACTAGGGCTGCATAAAATTGGTTTTATTTTTTAAGGGGAGTTGCAAATTGTAGCTTTAACAATGTGCATCATGATTACGTGTAAATTTGGGGCATAATAATATATATGTCTTTATTGTGCAGTACCTTTGTGTTCTTGGGTCAGAAGATTGGAGGGCTACATAGACGATTTCGGTAGCCCTATACATTAAGTAACATAGCCAGGAAAGGTATAATCTTAATTGGATGTCGGCCATTTGGGCTTTCATAAATTTGTTGGACCTGGTTTTAATCTATACTACTATTATAAAGCAAGAACTTTGAACCTTTGAGGCGGGTAAACTCGGGAAACACAGCGCCAATCCACACACCCGATACATCATTGTAATCGTCAGGGCGTGCAGAAGGACATAGGCTATATAAACTATAAAAATATGCGTTATTTAAAAAATGTACCTTAAAAAAAAGTAGTCCCTTCGAAGTAGCGCCGGCCGCGACCTGCGTGCTGACGTCAGGAGCGCGGGGAGGAGCGGCGTCCAGGAGCGGCGGACATGGCACGGGAGAGGAGCGGTGACGAGCGGCGGACAGGTGGTGAGGACCGGCGGACAGGCGGGAGTAGCGGTGACGAGCGGCAGAGCGGTGAACTGAGGAGCACGGGGGAGGAGCGGCGGCTGAGGTAAGGCTCCGGGGGACCCACGGACAATGTCGGGGCAGGCGGGGGTTGGGGCAGGCGGGGGACGGGGCGGGTGGGGGCCCGGGCTGCTGGACAATGTCGGGGCGGGCGGGGAAGCCTGATTGCTCCCGGACAAGGTCGGGACGGGCTGCTAGTCTGTATATAATAATTGTGTTTTATACTGTTCCCAACATTGCTGCTGCTAATTGCCCCTTACTTTCTTATTGGATATAATATTTATTTATTTATTCCATGCGTGATTTTGCACAGTATTTTGTCTCTGTTTACTATCTGCTACTTTGCACTGTGACTTCAAAAGTCTGCCCTCTTGGTTCGCAGTATGTCATGTGATCAAGCCTCTTTTCGAGGCGAAACGTGTCATGGCGGACACGCTGGCACTAATTAATTAAACAGCACTTTTTTGCACCAGCAACTTATGGGTCTGCTCTTCGTCATTTGATACTGACAGCGTGAGCTTTCTTTTTGACGACTTCTTGGATATATATATATATATATATATATGCATATATATGCATGTTATGTACATGAAAGTCTCACAAACACTAATAAAAGTAAAGCTAAAAAGCCACCTGATTACAAACAGAATTGCTTTCAGTGTAATAAAGATGAGACCTATTGCATTTTGAATGTTTTTTCACTAGTGCCTTTAGGCAAATAGTAAAGGGTTGGAGTAAGGTTTTTTCAGTGTGAGTAGTAGAGTGTGATTAGTAGAGTGATTAGAGAGTGAGTAGTATTGAGTAGTAGTGAGTGAGTAGAGAGTAGTAGAGAGTGAGAAGACTGATGAATAGGGGGGGTGGGTGGATGTAGGTGCCAAAAGGTGGATGAACAGGCAGCCATGGCACGGGCATGGCATTAACTATGAAGAAGTATGGTGACGTTTTTGGGTAATCTTGTGGTTTAAGGGGCATGTTTTTTTGTTGGTTTTTAAGCCAATAATTTAGTAAATCCTTAACCATTCTTTAAAGTTTCTATTAAACTTTCTCGGACCGCTGGTGGCAATTTATATATTTTGTGCCCTATGTTCTTTTGTAATGGGCATTCTACGTGATTCGTGAACTGATGTTTTTGGACCGCTTTGCTGAGTGCTCTCACCCAGGCGGTGCTAATCCCACTGTAATAAAACCGTAAACTGACAGCCATCACAATGCTAATTACTGCCAGTCTGAATTATTTTCTGCAAGCTCTGAAGGATCGTGATGGCGAGTTATTATTATTATTGCAAGTTTTTATTTGTCATTCTTTCAAAAATCTCAGGTAATGAACTTGCATTTGGCTGGTGTTCAAGCACGCGTGTCGTAGAATACAATCGACACAACCACACACACAGGAAGACTAACACACACACACAACACAGATATACATGCACATACACAAACAAAATATTCTGTCTCTCTCACACACACACACAAGAACGCAAACACACAGATTCATCCACATCCATGTACACGGGCAGCACTGCTGTGAAATCATGTGTCTCTCGTTCAGAGTACTCAAGTCCTTCCGAGAAGGCCCGCTCCTCCCAGTGTGCCCCACACCGGCTCAGATGCACACACTAATGGAAATCAATTTGGGTTGACTGCCGCCCTACCACGAGCCTTACACGTTCGATAATTCGACCGTCTCACAGTTAAACTCGGACTTGCTCTACACTGCGGGCTATATCTACCGGCCGGACCTCCCATGAGGCTTCGTTCTGTGCCTCGGCAACTACTGCCTTCCTTCGGAGAGCGGATGGGCAGCGCTGCGCCTCAGGTGCCTGCCAGCCTGGGAGGAGAGCTTGCCATTGGGAGAGGATGGAAGTGAAAGAAAAACGCCAGAGAGAAAGGATCAGGGAGGGAAAAGGTAGAGACGTAATGTTCAAAAGGGAGGGGGAGCAGGGAGGCAGGCAGACAAGCAGTTAGTGGCAGCCAACCGACGGCGGAGAGAGAGACTTTTCTCTTTTGGAGCCGTCCCACTTAGACGGACTGCCCTTCTGGCGTATAAGGTTTCTTATCTTCTTTATGGGCGAACAGATGGCCCCATAAAGAAGGGAAGAAAGATTTTACCACAGCAGTAAGTCAAGGAAGCCGGTCCAAGTGGGACGGCTTCAAAAGAGAAAAAGAGTACGTCACAGGACGCTCTTTTCCAATGGCTGGCCACCGTTTAGCATGAACGGTGACGCCAGCCAATGGAAAGGAGGGGCGGGGCTTAACCTGGCTGTGGTAATTTGACGGCGATCGGGTTAGCATTTGCTTCAGCTACACGAACTTTCCTTTGTTAGCTTGACTATGTTCCGGAGGCCATTTTTTATTCCTGGCTTCCATTTTGAGTGAATGAGCTGCCTCGTGGTCAGCATGCTCTTTTGTCCTTTCTCTCTCCCGATGACTATTTAGTCTGCCCAGCAACTGGCTATTTTTAGTAATGGTCAAGCTTGCGCATGTGCATTCGAGCCTTCAAGGTTAATGATCGGTCACTGCTTAGGAATGTTCTCCAAACTGACCAGTGGTACTAAACTCCTCCCACAAGTTGGCTGTGTTCCAAAAATGCCCTTATATGTACCTAAGTTGTGTAAATTGTGTACCATCTACTTTTCAAATTCCTGTAAACTGTATAAAAGAAGCCATGCGTTCGATGTTCGTTGTGATACTTCTTGCATTGCCGATGCTGTAGGATTGTACCACCACCCCATGGGGTCTTAATAAACTTGTCTTTTGCATTTTCAGTTTCCGTGCCAACTTCCATTCTAGAGGTATCGAGAGTTTTTGCAGAGTATGTAGGTCTGTTGAAACTCAATACCACAAATTGGCGCCTGAATAGGGACTCATCGGCGACTCGGTTGCCCGAAGGAGTGGTCGCGACGAAGGATTGGAAACTCGCCCTGGACGCGTACGCTGCCATCGAGTGACCCGAGTCTTGGCACCCACAGTGTTTTTTCCTTTCCTTCCGACCTGACCTTCCAGGTGGCGCCGGTCCTTGACTGAGATCCTGATCATTGGGTTGTCGTGCAGTGACCGTTTGGCCGATTCGATTTGAGAACTTAGCAGTTCGAACCTGGACATTTGGAATATTTGGTAAGCTTTTGATTGGTAAGGTAGTCTACTGGCACTTACTGTGGCTTTTTTAATTTGTTTTGAGTTAGCTAACATATGGATCTATGATTTGTACTATATGTGGAGTGCACCTCACATAGGCGGGCCATGTACAGATATTTCTCTGACTTTGTATTTGTTTGAACGGCGCATTATGTGTAAAAACATTTTAAGTGCCATTTAATGTAATATCACTTTTTTGTGGTATTTTTGACATGCCTGTTTTTAGCACGCTCCGAGGAATGTGCTGTCTTGGAAACTGTACCAGTTATCGATTAAATGAATCTCAGCCGGCTCCCCCAGAGGGAACACCTAATCGTGAAATGTACATAAAATTTGGCCTCCCCCCTATTATGTATAGTACATTATGGCATAAATATACGAAAACTGATCTTGAATTGCAATGGCCACTACATGGGTCGTTTGATTTACGAAAGGTTCAGTATGTGGAGCAGTGTTTGTTTCAGCGCAGGTCTAGACGGGATATGTTTGATTGTGTGCGTATGTGGGAGAAAGCGGTGCGTGAACGAATGAAGCCTGAACAAGCCTTGGCGGACAAGGAGCAGCGAAAGGCTGCCCATGTTAAAGGTTTACAGCTGCAGGAAAAAGAATTGCAGGAACAGAAAGATAGGGAATTACGAGAGTGTAATTTACAAGTTAATGGTCAGTTTCCTATTCGACACCCTCTTTATCCTGTCCTTACTAACGAATCTGATGATTTTTCATTGTTAGATCGTTGCCCGCCTCCGTATGTTATGCCTACGGCCATGTGGATTCTGATGAACCTGCGGACAAGGATAAGCAGAAGGATACTCGTTCTAAGATTAGCGTTGCTGAATCTGCGGAATTACGCGGGATGGCTCGTAAACTTAATGTTGATTTTATTCCTATTTCCCAGGTTGACGAGGCTATGCGTACGTGGTCTGATAAAGAGAAAATATATTTTCTGGAACATTTTGGGTAAGAAGTTGTTGAACGGTTTAGAAAGTATTCACCTGAGTTAGAATCTAAAGATATAGCAGTTGGTTGTGAAAATTTACGTAAAGGTGTTTTTGTTCTCGCAGATGCAGATGAGTTTTTCCGGCGTTTGGTTCAGCTACGGGACGAGACGCTAAGACTAGGGGCGTTGAAAAAGACATCAGGTTCGCCTGCGTCTGGAACGACGGTTGGGTCCAGGGAGTGTCCTATCTCTGGAGCAGATAAGAGTGATACAGTTCATGTTATGCCTATGCGAGCAGCTGCGCCTTTGTATGTCCCTCCTAAAGGTCAAGTTACAGATGATGATAAGTCGTCTGTGGATGCGAAGGGTTATTTTGTGTATAATTGGGTTTATACTCCTTGGAATAGAGCGGATGTTATGGCGCTTAAAACAGCCTTACCTGACCCACGCAAAAATCCGGCAGCTTTCTAGGAGGGGGTGGAAGGAGCTATTTCTTCATGTGTCATGACATTAGTTGACATTGATCTTTTCTTTGGGTTAATATTGCCCCCTGATATGTGGAGAGCGATTCGTAAGTTTGATGATCGACCGCTTCTAGGTGCAGATTGGAAGGAATTAGTACAAGCTGATTTGGATAAAGAACCTGCATGTAAGCCATCCAATTAATTTTAGATCTCCCGGTGGCTATTTTGAATAAATTGAAAACGATTGTCCCCCATAAAAAGATTGATTGGACGATGTTGGCCTCTTGTAAACAGAAGTTAGATGAATCAATCTCTGACTTTTTTTCACGCTTTGAAGAAGCGTTTCATGATTACAGTGGGCAATCATTAACAGATGACACGGGCAGGCATTTGTTTGTTGATAAGTATGTAGCTAATCTCCTACCGGAGATTGCAAAGCGTTTAAAGACGAGTGGAAGTTCATGGACCACTGCAACTCCTGCTTCTTTATTGTTATTGTTATTGTTATTGTTATTTTAATTTTATACCGCGCCTAATCACCTGCAGGTCTCTAAGCGCCAGGAAAAGATGGTACAGGACAACAACATAACAAAGTCAGAGCAAAGAGCAGCATTCCGGTTATGCTATGCTCAGGCTTCTCCTAAACAATAGCGTTTTTAAGCTCTTTCGGAATCTTAGGAGGTTTCCTTCCTCGCGCAGCCCTCCAGGCAGACTGTTCCACAACTGGGGAACCAGTACTGAGAAGGCTCTCCCTCCCTTCGTTGCTAGCCTATAGCGAGAGCAGGTCAGCAGCTGCGAGTCCGAGGACCGAAGTGATCTCGTCGGACAGTACAGCTGTAGGCGCTCCTTGATATAGGCTGGAGCCTTACCGTAAATTGCCTTATGAGCTGTACACAAGCTCTTAAATTCCACTCTCTCTTTAATTGGAAGCCAATGTAGGCTTTGTAGTAGGGGAGTGGCTCTAGACCTCCTGGGAAGTCTAAAGATCAAACGGGCAGCATCATTCATCAAAACCTGGAGCCTGTTGGTAAGGGTTTTCGGTAAGCCAAGATAGAGAGCATTTCCGTAGTCGATTCTGGAAATGATGGTGGCAGCCACTATTGATCGCATCATGGACTCTGAGAGGATAGGGGATAGCTTCCGCAGTTGCCGAATGATATTAATACAGCTGCCTACCACCGATGCGATCTGAGCAGCCATCGACAGGTCGGCATCCAGTTTAATCCCTAAGCTTTTCACAGCCAGGCTTGGTTTTGGGGCAGGGCCCAACTCCATAGGCCAGTAAAGGTCACTCCAAGGTGAAGAAGTGGATGGGATAACCAAGATCTCAGTTTTGTCAGGATTGACTTTTAAAAGGTTATCCGTCATCCATTGCACCGTGAACCTCAGGATGTTCTGGGATTGGAGTTGTGCCTCCGTGGTGTCATTTATACTTAGCAGTAGCTGCGTGTCATCAGCGTAGTTAAAAACTTTACAGTTCATCGCAGCTAGCGAAGCAATCAGTGGTTGCAGGTATAGGTTAAATAGAAGCGGGGACAGGGCAGACCCCTGCGGTACCCCACACTCCAAGAACCCCACCTCTGATGTTTCATCCCCCAGTTGTATCTTTTGGGTCCTTCCTATAAGGAAGGATTCCAACCACTGAAAAGCCAGACCCTTAATCCCAGAGTTCTTCAATCTATCCAAGAGCAAAGCATGGCTGACAGTGTCGAACGCCGCTGATAGGTCTAATAATATCAGGGCGCTCGCATTCTTACAGTCAGCTCGACCTCTTAGATCATCCAGCACCGAGAGCATCACTAGCTCGGTGCTGTGGTGGGCTCGAAACCCTGCCTGTCTATCATGGAGTAGGTGGTGAGATTCCAGATAGCAGGACAGGGACTGAAGAACGTGCTGCTCAAGGATTTTTGAGAGAAAGGGAAGCTGGGAGATGGGTCTGTAGTTTTTTAACACAGCAGGATCCGACCCTAGTTTTTTCAATAGAGGTCTCACCCGCGCCTCCTTAAGTTCATTCGGCAGATATCCCATGCCTAGCGATCTATTGAGGAGAGAGATGATATACTCCTCTAATAAGGGACGCGCGATGCGAAAGATCTCAGGTGGACACGGATCAGCTGGGGAGCCAGATTTAATTTTGCCCATCAGTTGTTCCAAAATTAGTGCATCCATCTCTGGAAACACATCAAAGGAGCAGTCATTCGCATTTTTAGATGTTAGGCTGGTCGCAGTCCCTGTTGCCGCCACACTCTCCATCTCTTGGACAATGATCTTCACCTTCTCCAGGAAGTAGGTCTGGAAGGTGTTGCAGTCAAAAGGGGCCTTAGCATTGTCCGGCTTTTTACTCAGCTCGGCCAATACTTTAAAGGTTTCTTTCTGGATGTTAGTGGCCTTGCTTAGGCGCAACTCAAGGTAGTCCGCTTTAGCTTGGATCATAAGTTTTTTGTATTGGTGGAGAGAGGCCTTATAGATATTCCTATCTACGTCCTGCTTAGATTTCCTCCACAACCTTTCTAGTCTCCTTAGCTTTGTTTTGGTTTCCCTTAAGAGTGGTGTAAACCAGGGAGCTTTCCCTGATCCCTTTATTTGCTGTGTTCTCACTGGCGCTATCTGATCGATCGCTCGAGTCATACATCTCGTTAGTCGGAGTATTCTCGGTCCAGGTTACAGTCCGACTCAGAGGCCTGGGGAGGTGCCAAATGAGCCTTGGTCAAAGACAGCAGATTGACTTCAGCCCATTTCCGCGTTTTTCTAGACCCATGTGGGCTGCAAACAGCCCCACTGTTAAGGGGGACCTCACACGAGACCAAATGGTGATCCGACCAAGCACAGGGCGCTGCCTCCCTAAATATTAGGGCAGCGTCTGTAGTCCACATGAGGTCGAGAGTGTGGCCTTTTACATGTGTTGGAACATCCACCACCTGTTTAAAACCCAGGGCAGACATTGAAGTGTCTAGCTGACGCATGGGTGAGTCCCAGTTGAGTTTGTCCCAGTGTAAATTAAAATCCCCCGTTACCCCGTTATTAACTATGGCTCAGTATTATGAACGACAGGAATTGGAGGCTAAGGAAAGTGGTGAGAAAAAGGCGAAAGATTTGAAGACGAAGGTGATGTTGGCTCAGGTTTACGCTACACAGCCGAGGGGAAATGATAGGGGTAGACGTGGGTCGTATGGCCCGCCTTCTGCCCGCTCTGATATTTTTGAGGATCAGTGTGCGTACTGTAAACAGTTTGGACACTTGCTTTCAGATTGTCCGGTGCTTCGAGAACAGCGTAATCAGCGTGGTCGAGGAAATGGAAGGTTTCGGAATAGTTATTCAGGTCGAGGGGTGGAGCGAATGATCGTGGTAGGGTTGAAGCTAGGGGTCGTGGTCAGGCTGACTATAATACTTTTGATCGACGGAATCAGTATCAGATAGCTGAGGGTGAGTCTTCTGAGTCTCAGGATAATACGTATGCATAGGATTGCGTAGGATGGGGTATGGAATCGGTTGAAGTACCAGTAGATCAAAGGGGTCCATATATTTCAGCGCATGTTTTGGGTTCTACTGATCAGTTTCTGGTTGATACGGGAGCTACTCGTAGCGCTCTGTCCAAACACTTGGTTCCAAGGACTCCCCTGTCTGGCTAAACGATTACATCAATAGGGTTCGATGGAACACCTTCCCTTAGCCCATTGTCTCAGCCCCTTCCCTTTCACATTGATAAGTTCACTGCCCCATGTCCATTTTTGTTGTCTCCAAATACACCAGATAATATTGTGGGACTTGATATGCTCAAATATTTTCGAGCCACCATACGCTGCGCCCCTGAAGGGGTGCGAGTTATTTTGAATGAGAACTACCCAGACATTGAGAGATCGTGCCTCCTTCAGGAAGCCGATGCGTTAGCCTCCCTTCCAAGTACTTTATGGGCCACTTCTGATACCGATGTAGGACAGATGATTATCCCTCCCGTACACATTACTGTAAAGAAGGGAGTGCCTTTACCTCGCGTACCGCAGTATAAAATCCCTAGAGAAGGTGAAGTTGCTTTGACACATATCATAAATGACTTGATTACTGTAGGAGTGGTGGAGGAAGTTGCCTATAATGTTTGCAACAGCCCTATTCTTCCGATTCTAAAGCAAAATACAGACACTAAAATTTACCGTTTCATTATTGATTTGAGGGAAGTCAATAAGATAGTGGTGCCCCAATATCCCGTGGTGTCCGATATTACCACTTTACTTACTTTGGTCCCACCCACAGCCACCATTTTCTCTGTTATTGACTTTAAAAATGCTTTCTTTTCAATCCCCATTCATCCTGATAGCCGGTATCTCTTCAGCTTCACTTTAAATAACAGATCATATAGTTTTGTCGAGTTCCTCAAGGCTACACAGAAAGTCCTAGTATTTACAGTCAGGCTTTGAAAAGACAGCTTGATTCTTTTGAGCTACAGTCTGGAGTGGCTCTTATTCAATATGTTGACGATATTTTGTTAGAAGCAGACACACAGGAACAATGTGAGGAGAGTACTCTCTCCCTGCTTTCTTTCCTTGCCAAGAATAATCACAAGGTTTCGAGAAAGAAATTGCAATATTGTAAACCGAAGGTGACCTACCTCGGTCATCTTCTGTCTAAGGAGGGGCGTGCATTGACATCAGATCGAATTCAAGCAATTTTAGACACACCAGTCCCTTGTACTCCGAAAGACGTTCGTGCTTTCATAGGTCTGACGTCCTTTTGTAGGCAGTGGATATTAGGATTTTCACACATTATAAAACCTTTGTTAGTGTTGTTGTCCAAAAATACACCGATTCCTCTTGAATGGACAGATGAATGTCAGAATGTTTTGAACAATTGAGACAGGCCCTTGGCTCTGCACCAGTGTTAGGTACACCAGATTATACAAAGATCTTTACATTATATGTACATGAGAAGGATGGGTGCGCATTGTCAGTTTTAGTGCAGACACACGGAGATAAACAGCGACCTTGTGCGTACTTTTCAGCAGTACTGGATCCTGTAGCACGATGATTACCCGGGTGCTTTCGAGCAGTTGCAGCGACAGCAGTGTCTATACGACAGAGTGAGGCAATAGTTTTGTCACACAAATTGTTGGTGTTAGTACCCCATGCGGTAGACGCCTTATTGAACCAAACGAAAACACAGCATCTAACTAGCGCTTGTTTAACAGGATACGAGCTAACGCTGTTGGCGCCACATATTACACTAAAAAGGTGCGCCACTTTTAACCCTGCAACTTTATTGCCATATCCTGTTTCTGAGCCCCAAAAGGAAGAACAACATGATTGTGTTTTTCTGACTGAAGAACAAACAAAGGGCCGTATTGACTTACAGGATACGCCACTTCCAGATGTAGATGGGGAACTGTGGGTTGATGGATCATGTTTAAAGTTGCCAGATGGTACGACTTCTGCAGCCTATGCAATCACGACACTTAAGACGGTGGTAGAGACAGCACGAATACCACAGAAATCGGCCCAAGCAGCTGAACTGATAGCTCTAACTAAAGCATGTGAGCTAAGTGCTGGATTATGTGTGAATATTTACACTGATAGTCGATATGCTTTTGGAGTAGTGCATGATTTTGGCCTACTCTGGAAGGAACAAGGGTTTTTGACTTCGCATGGAACGCAAATCATGCATGGAGAATTAGTACATGATCTCCTGAATGCACTATTATGTCCAAAGAAAGTAGCGATAGTCAAATGCAGTGCACATAAAAAGGTGACAGATAAAATAGGACAAGGAAATGCCTTTGCAGACAGTACAGCGCGAGAGACTGCAATGTTAAAGAATGTCTCTCCCATGTATGTGGTGAAATCACAGGCTGAGCGATGGCATGACGCCAGAGAGGAAATATTAGACATACAGAAATCAGCTTCTGAAGCAGAACTTGCAAGCTGGGCAACAGAGGGAGTGTTGGATGATGAGGGCTGTTGGCGCAGTAAAGATATGGAGAGATGGAAATTGCCTGACGCTTATTTGCAAGCAATGGTTCAAATGACACATGGGCTGGCACATGTTGGAGCTCTTGCAATTACTAAATTGCTTACACAAGTTTGGGAGCATCCTGAGATTGCTAGCACGGCTAAGAGAGTAGTGCAGACCTGCTTGATATGCTTACAGTACAATCCTGCCAAAGGGACTTATACTCCTAAAGGAGGGTTCGTTCCACCGACTGCACCATTTGAAGTACTACAGATGGATAACATCCAGCTTGAACGCTGTAATAATCTTAAGTATGTCTTAGTGGTGGTGTGTGCCATCAGTAAATGGATAGAGGCCTACCCCACGATGGACAATACAGCGTTGACAGCAGCTACGGTGTTACTCAAGGAGTACTTTCCGAGATATGGTGTTTGTAAATTTTTGTGGAATAACAATGGTCCCCACTTTGTTGGGAAGATTGTGGAGTACGTCCTGAAAGGATTGGGGATAAAACAAAAATTCCATGCTGTGTTTCACCCGCAATCAGCAGGTTTGGTGGAGAGATATAATGCTACTTTGAAGCTGAAGCTAGCAAAGATCGTGGCATCCACATCTTTGAAATGGCCGGATGCCTTGCCCTTAGCATTACTGTCTATTAGATCAGTGCCACACTCCCGATCTGGCCTCACACCCTATAAAGTGGTGTTTGGAAGGCCCATGAATATTTGTGGAGTTCCTAAGCCTCGCTTAATACATGATGTGCCTTGTGTAATGATGAACGATTATTTGGCACGATTAACAAATGATTTACTTTCTATTCATCAACAGGTTCGAGAAGCGCTCCCAGATAACTCTAGCGGAGAGACTCATGACCTCTGTCCTGGGGACCACGTGATGGTCCGATCGTTTGAGAGGTCCAGCAGTCTAGAGCCGAGGTGGCGTGGCCCTGAACAAGTGTTGCTTGCGACCCGAACAGCTGTGCGGGTTACGAACAAGAAGCGGTGGGTGCATTCCACTCATTGTCACCGTGTTTCTCCAGATCTGGTAAATCCTGCTGTGCTGTCTGATTATCGGGATATCTTGGATGCAGAAAAGAGCCCAGCCACTACGCCCAGTGAATCAGAGGGAGCCTTCCCGGACCACACTGTTTCTGGTGCAGCGAAGTATAATTTGCGATCGAGAAAAGCAGTTGTTTTGTGCGAGACTGGTTGAGTTACCGATCTGAGGTTTGTGAAAACGGAAGCCAAGAATATCAAGGGGGGGGTCAGTTCTGCCCAGTGTAGTGACACCCGTCTTGAATCTCGGAGAAGAAACCAGCGGCTACCTCGGAGCTCAG
Source organism: Lissotriton helveticus (assembly GCF_964261635.1). Taxonomy (NCBI): domain Eukaryota; kingdom Metazoa; phylum Chordata; class Amphibia; order Caudata; family Salamandridae; genus Lissotriton; species Lissotriton helveticus. The sequence continues at coordinate 600,041,661 of NC_136068.1, read as the reverse complement.
CACTCATTTTTTTTTAGCTTTATTTTGATTATTTTGTTTTAAGACTATGGCACCTTACAATGAGAAATAAGAGAGTTCTTGGTGCTGTGATTTTTGTTTCTACAATAGTGGTAATAGCAGTAATAGCTTGGATCGTAGAACGACTGATCCCGGCGAGAGAATATTTGCTGCCTACCACTCTAGTTCCATCTGAGCATTTTCATTTTACTTTGCCTTATCATGAAGAGAGACATAGACAAACTTATTTGAATAACAGTTTCATCCAAATTCTACACCACACCCACAATATGACAAACACTACGAACTGTTGGGTATGTGGAATGTTGCCTGGACATCAAAAGAAAGGATGAACTCCACTTATTCCTCTTCCGTTCTCTCATAATGGTTCCTGCAATGCGTGGTACACTCTCCTCTTCACTTTGAGATGGCCAACAAAAGGTGGACTTCTTTTTCGACTTAATAAAGTTTGTTACAATGATAAGGATGGTTACCCACAAACAGAAGGAACTAAATTCGAGTGGGAAGAATATCAACAGGACAATGTATCATCGCCTCGTATTTTTTCTAATCAAAGAACTGTAAATATTTCTAGTTTATTTGTGATTACGGTTTTTGAAGCAAAAGCAGATCTATGTGTAAGAAATAAAGGTACTATTCCGGTAGGGAGAAGCGAGTGTACTACTACTCTAGCATTTGACACACCAAATAGTATTGCCTTTGTAGCATCACAAAATACTTACTTTATTTGTGAAATAAGGGCTACCACCGCCTTCCTATTGGGTGGTTAGGAACATGTTACATATCTTTTGTATTACCCCCTGTGTTCATTGCCCCGCCCATGTACCATAATGATTTTGTGCTATACCATGATTTTATATAGAATAGAGTTAAAAGGACATTAGATATTGATGACATCGACCAAACCGATACCTCTTTGCAGCAATATGTTAATTTCAATTTAGGCCTGTTTTCATTTGTAGGTGCAGCCTTAAATAGTAGGAAAATAAGACGGCTAACACGTGTTGTGGAAGCTGTTGCTAATCAAACTGCCTCCGCTTTAGGGAACTTAACTGAGGAGCTCCAGACTACTAGAATTGTGACGCTTCAGAACCGAATGGTTCTAGATGTAGTATTAGCTGATCGTGGGGGTGCATGTCGCATTATCGGTAGTAGTTGCTGCGTATACCTCCCCGACAACTTGCCTTCTGTATATGATGCCATCTCTAAGCTACACAAAATTGCTGCTGAAATTCACCCCGAAAATGGTACATGGACATTTTCAAATTGGTTCTGGACTTTGCTTAGTACCTGGGGTTGGAAACTACTATTTCTTGTATCTTTATTGGAATACTCTTCTTCCTTTGCCTATGCATCCAATGAGGCCCTACGCTATGCTCTGTATGAATCACTGCTTGCATTCCGTCTAAGGGAGCTATTGCCAAAAATGAACAAATTATCAGCAAAGAAATAACGAACATAATGCTAATTAATATTGATGATGAGTACTCTGATTACTCCAGATATGAGGTAGCTTCAGCTAAATGGGCCGTCTGTCGTAATTTGACGGCGATCGGGTTAGCATTTGCTTCAGCTACACTAACTTTCCTTTGTTAGCTTGACTATGTTCCGGAGGCCATTTTGTATTCCTGGCTTCCATTTTGAGTGAATGCGCTGCCTCGTGGTCAGCATGCCCTTTTGTCCTTTCTCTCTCCCGATGACCATTTAGTCTGCCCAGCAACTGGCTATTTTTAGTAATGGTCAAGCTTGCGCATGTGCATTCGAGCCTTCAAGGTTAATGATCGGTCACTGCTTAGGAATGTTCTCCAAACTGACCAGTGGTACTAAACTCCTCCCACAAGTTGGCTGTGTTCCAAAAATGCCCTTATATGTACCCAAGTTGTGTAAATTGTGTACCACCTACTTTTCAAATTCCTGTAAACTGTATAAAAGAAGCCATGCGTTCGATGTTCGTTGTGATACTTCTTGCATTGCCGAAGGGTGCTGTAGGATTGTACCACCACCCCATGGGGTATTAATAAACTTGTCTTTTGCATTTTCAGTTTCCGTGCCAACTTCCATGCTAGAGGTATCGAGAGTTTTTGCAGAGTATGTAGCTCTGTTGAAACCCAATACCACATGGCTACTGAAACATACTCAGAGTCATTAATTCTCGCCAGCGAGACTGAGCACGTGCAGCGATTGCAGGCCAAGACCTAAAAATATTGCAACGTACTTTGAATGTGTGAAACTAAATGGAGTCACGCAACGTAATTACGTGCGCGCACGCATAGGCAAAGCCGAATACGTCACGTGAAGTCAGTTGCAGCTGATACTGATGTTGGAATTTGACAGTTGACTGACGGAAGAAACAAGTTACACCGGAGCTTTCATTGTTCTGCCGTTAACGGTCTTCCAGCCTCATTACCTTCCACAGCAACTATGACGTGAATTGACACGCAGAAAGTATACGAAAATTAGAAATTGCTCATTCCGACCTAGACAATAATACGTAGTAACTTGCCTGAATTAAATCTTTAGAAGAACTAGACTCTCGACATAAGAATAATTTGCGTAACATCTGATCCTCCCTTGCAGCTACAATAAAGCGGAATAACCCGAAGCGGGCAGAATTAGTGAATAATCAATACGAAGTAAAAGAATTTACTTAGCAACTTGGCTGAATAAAAATTTTATAAGTCCTCGAAAATTTCTTCCCACATCAACTTCCGCTGAAACTGGCCTTTCCATCAACTTCGTATCCCGTACCTCATCGCCATTGAAGTGTCACTGATGTTAATATAACAACACCAATGTCGATAGTTTGAAATAAGTATTTATTGAATTAGTAAGGCTCGTCAGCAGAGGGAGGGAAAGGGTATAAAGAGGATGAACAGCTGACGTAAGGACATGAACGTCAGGTGACGTGCACTAAATACTGTGTGAACATTCCATATGACGTAAGGGAAAGGCGATAGGACGACACTAAGATGGCAAGCATTCTGCAACCAAGCTTGTAAATGACATCAATTACAACACCTACCTTGCCATAAAATCCTTCCTCTTTTTCGCCACAGAATGTTACTACGACTGTACAAGCACCACGATGCAAACAAAACAAGCATTGGAAATGCAATAGGTCTCGCAGCATTAGAGTTAGTGCTTTTAGAATTGTTTATGGGTTTTTTTTGTAAATCTTTAGCATTTTTGTTTCCTGTAGCCAATGCTAAAGAATTACAAATAAAAAAAAGCCATAAACAATTCTAAAAGCTCTAACTCAAATGCTCCGAGACCTATTGCACTGTGTGAGGGTGAGGGGTTGAGGGTGAGTGAGGGTGAGGGTGGGTGAGGGTGAGTGAGGGTGAGTGAGGGGTTGAGGGTGAGTGAGGGGTTGAGGGTGAGTGAGAGTGAGGGTGAGTGAGGGTGAGTGAGGGTGAGTGTGAGTTAGGGTGAGGGGTTGAGGGTGGGTGAGGGTGAGGGTGAGGGGTTGAGGGTGAGTGAGGATGAGTGAGGGTGAGTGAGGGGTTGAGGGTGAGTGAGGGTGAGTGAGGGTGAGTGAGGGTGAGTGAGGGTGAGTGAGAGTGAGTGAGAGTGAGGGTGAGTGAGGGTGAGTGAGGGGTTGAGGGTGAGGGGTTGAGGGTGAGGGGTTGAGGGTGAGGGGGTGAGGGGTTGAGGGTGAGGGGTTGAGGGTGAGTGAGTGAGGGTGAGGGGTTGAGGGTGAGTGAGTGAGGGTGAGGGGTTGAGGGTGAGTGAGGGTGAGGGGTTGAGGGTGAGGGGTTGAGGGTGAGGGGGTGAGGGTGAGGGGTTGAGGGTGAGGGGGTGAGGGGTTGAGGGGTTGAGGGTGAGGGGTTGAGGGTGAGTGAGTGAGGGTGAGTGAGGGTGAGGGTGGTGGCCCGATGGGAGAGAGCAGCCAGGATGGGAGAGAGTGTGAGAGAAATGGCAGGATGAGAGAGAGATGGCAGGATGGGAGAGAGAGATGTCAGGAAGGGAGAGAGATGGCAGGATGGGAGAGAGAGATGGCCGGATGGGAGAGAGTGTGAGAGAAATGTCAGGATGTGAGAGAGATGTCAGGATGTGAGAGAGATGGCAGGATAGGAGGATAGGCGAGAGGGCGTCAGGCAGACAGAGAGAGAGAGTGGGAGGAGCAGTGACTCTGTTACAGACAGATCGAGGGAAGTAGGGAGAGAGGTGAGGGGAGGGAGAAACGGCGGCCGCGATTACTGACACTTCAGGAGAGAGGGCGCGTGAGGAGAGCTGAGAGTGACAATGTCAACAAAGGACGGGAGGGCATGAAGAAAGGAGACCCCCTTGCAGAGGTGACGGGCAGAGAAGAAGAGACAGCGACTGGTGAAGGGTCATAGACAGAGGGCAATGGGAGAGAAAGGCGACATTGGCAGGGAGAGAGAGCAGTGATGGAAACACAGTTCATTAGACAGGAAGCGTAAAGGGTGTGAGGCTGGAGGGGGTACCAGGTGCGGCCCCCGCTCGGGGAAACGAGGTGGAAACAGAGAGAAGCGCTCCACAGCCAGAGGCAAAAGACGGGGTCCGGGCACAGGCGAGGAACGAGGGCACATTGGGTACAGGCAGCATTCATAACAGGGCGCGCTGGTGAGCGCCAAGCCTTCCTGCCCCCCAGGCCTGGAGAACAGACAGCAAGGCCCAGCTGCAGCCGCCCTGGCCTCCCGCCAGCCCCAGGAGATCAGCCGCCTGCAGGAGGAGTGATTCACCGCGGCGGCACAACGGAGCCTGTGTGCAGCGGCAGCGGCGGGCCGAGGGCCTGCTTGTTTTGGAACAGACGTATTGCATTGAAAAAATAAAGTTTACGAGGGCTTGAACCGGAGCTCAGCGACCGCTGCTCTATTTTAAGAAGCGTCTCGCGCTGTCACATAGACGCAGGCAGCGCGAGGCGCGTCTTTGCTCGCTGAAATGGTTTGCGAGATGTTTGTCACGAGCAAATGTAGCGCCTTGAAATAATAACGGGACACTGCGCAGAAATATTGTGTAAATCAGTGTGCATAAAAAAGGTGGCGTTCTGAATTGAAAATGTACATACTGGCTGGTTTGTCACTCCTTGATTCTGGTGGTGAAAACCCTAACAAGACGAAGAGAGCGAGAGTGAGCTGGCCCTGGAAACGCCTCCCCTCCCTGCTGTTTGTTTCAACAGAAAGAGGAGAGGAAGCAGCGCTGCTTGCCAGCACAGCCGCCCATAGGCAACAAGACGGAGGGAAGAGAGGGGAGGGGGGAGGAGAAATGCGACACGGCGGGAAGGGGAGGGGGCGGAGCGGGTAAAATAAACAAGACGGAGGGAAGAGAGGGGAGGGGGGAGGAGAAATGCGACACGGCGGGAAGGGGAGGGGGCGGAGCGGGTAAACAAAGACGGACGTGCACGCGCTTTTAAGCTCAATGCGCATGCGCATTGAGCTTAAAAGTCACGGGCACTGCAAGGAATCGCCACGATTCCTTGCAGTGTGGATAAAGAGTGGATAAGTCCCAATACTCTCGCCTTGCTCGATGCGCATGCGCATCGACAGGCGAGACCTAAAAACTTCTCCTGCCAGCTACTAGCGTACATGTTGGGGGGAAAACCACTACCTACACGTCTTTTAATTTTCAAAAGTACTTGTGACTGTCATTAGTATCACCTAGGCAACGCATATCCGGCTTTTTGTCCTTTGGCAGCCATGTTAGAAACAGGCAGTTAGCAGTCTCTTGTAATTGCCTATGGATAAAACTAGTACACGAGAGATGGGAAACGAACGATCGCTCTTGCAAAATCTGAACAACATCACGGCGGTCGCATTGAGTACCCAGAACAAATTCGAAAGAGGGATACGGCCGCGCACCTTATCTATGAGTAAACTCCGACCTACGGTAAAATGAGCAGAAAGTGTACAGCGCATGCGTTGCGTGCTTTACTTCCTTTTCACGTCAGGCAATTCAGTCTCGCGAGAATTAGATTTGCGTCTCCTCTCCGTTCTCTGCTGCAGAGTGTAACGCAGACTGAAAGCACTGAGAGGGAGAAAATGGCGGAACAAGAGGAGCTTGACCCTTATATGGCGGTTGGCGAGGAGGAAGGTGAGACTAGGGAGGGAGGGAAAAGCCGACGACCTAAAGTAGAGTGAAGTTGATATGGGTGTGCGCGAGCTTTGGAGGGTGGGTGTATGGGAGCTTTAGAGGTGGTGTCCTGAAGGAGAAGTAGAAGAATTATTGCATAGGTGGGGAGTACTGGACCACAGGTAGGTCGACAACTCGAGATGGTCATTTACAGAAATTGAGTTTGTATTAGAGATTGTGGCCTTCTTTAACGTACCAGAAGATAAAAAAGCTACTTGATTCAGGGAATGTGAGTGGCTAGGGTGAAGGTGGGGGTGGGGGTGTCTGAACCATTCTCTTTTAAGGGCTACTGTTTTAATCCAAGTGACATGCTTTGGTATTTACCCTGCACTATCAGATTTTTCCGTGCAGAAGCAAGGCTATTGCATCTTTCATCAATGACGTCTAATTCCTTTGGTGGTCAAAGCCCTGTAACGTTCTATTGTGTTGTCTTGTCTTTTTAGTGCATCGCCTCATCCGGGAGAACAGTCATATTTTCACCGATACCCAGTGTAAAGTTTGCAGTGCCGTTCTCATCTCTGAGTCGCAGAAGCTTGCGCACTATCAGGTGCTGAAGATCAAATGTAAATTCTATAATCGTTATTTAATTTGTGTTTCTACATAAAGCTTGTTCGCCGTGTGCCAATGGACAAGGCTTTAGTTATAAGCACAAATACTTGCGAATTTACCTATTTTGCGAGGTCGTGTTTATCAGCACTACTCTAGTGGTAGGATGGGGATTGTTTTCTCAGTGCCCAGGGTTTGAATGCAACGCGCTTTTTTTACAATTTCTGTTTCATATTCTTCTGTGTTGCTTTGTGAAAGAGTCTAAATGGGTCTGTGGCTCAGGGCCAGATGTATCAAAGGGTTTCACCCATTCTGTGTCTATGGGAAAATGTGTTGATACATATGACCCTCAGTGGACTAATGCATTCACTGCAAGGGCCTGTGTTCGACCTCATAGTCACAGGTTCAAATCTCGGCAGGTCATGAAGCAACCCATGCAAAACACAGTAACAATGGGGTGTGCAAAAATAAGAACCCTGTTATGCCTTGGTCCAGAACGCACTGCCTGAGTCAAATGATTTCCGTGAGGACTGAATTTTTTCTCTACAAAAGCACTAAAGAAAACACAGGATGCCACGGAAGTGACATTGTGTAGAAGCTAAAATTCATTCCTGAGACAGGGCGCTGGCAGCTCATCGCAAAACCCACAATACCACTTCTCACATCAAAGCCCACAGAGTAAATTGCAAATTACATTCATAAAGTCAAACCTGAAAACTGTATGAACCTGGGCAACCATTTTTGTCCATGCGCCTCAGTTATCCATCTGCCACAATTATGAAAACGTCTGTATTACACACCACATATATTCCTAAGAAAAACTGGGCAATTGCTTTAATCTTTGGCAACCATTTACAAGCATATATCAAGGAATTTCAATATTGCCAAGAGTCAGGTCTAAAGAACACTTGACATGGGGTCAATGAATAACAGCGAAACAAAAAGCATGAACAGTCAGTGACACAGAGATGGCCCTTTGAGAAACTTACTACAAGTAGAAACTTGATGTGCTGCAAAGGTGACGGCTAAAAAAACTTTGTGCAAAACACTTTTTTTTTACAGCAGTCTATAAAATAAACCTCATCTGAGAATGCTAGGAATGAAGAAATCGCCAGTTTACAACTTTGTAACCTCATGCTCGTCCACTTTAACATAGTTTATTTCCTGCTTCGATAAATATCACTGCATCCAGAAGTATTTCTATTTTATGAAATAACAATCAGCATACAAGTGTTGCCAAGAATAAATATTACCCGTTAGAAGGCAGTCATTAGAGGCATACTGTATTCACATAAAAATATACTGTGCATTTATATACCAATAAGTTCTCATGAAAGGACATGGTACACATTTCACAGTACATCAAATAATTCACCTCTGACCAGGAAGTCACTTCAAGAAATAACATGATCTCACCAAAGACAATGCACCGTCTTATACAGTCTCAATGCTCACCCTCCACCACAAATCCCGGTCTAATAACTTACCCGTAGTTGGTGGGCTTTGGAGTTGGGGCGTCAGTCATGGATTACACATCATTTAAAGAGGGAGGAGAGATGCTTAGAGCGCGGCGTACTAAGAGTGGCACTGAGGGATAGTGGGGCACAGTGTGAGGTGAGGGACCAAAGTAAGAAAAGTGGGTCACTGAGAGGGAGAAGAGAGGGTGGGGCTCTGAGGGAAAGCGCGAGCGGAGCACCGAGAGAAGACTTAATTCTAGTACAATAGTGTTGGGGTTAACATTCATAGCCTTATCAAGTGGTGACGTATACTAAGTATACTAGATGTTGATAGACTGGTGGCTGGTCTGACAGAAGGAACAGACTCAACACAGTTGCTATTTGAGGAAATCCAAACCGAGGTACTTCCCTCACCTGGAGAATATGATTTCTATCTTCTAACAATGGCTGCGCGGCCGCGAAAGTGAAAGTAATGGGGAGCGATGCGGGGAAAGGCAGATGACGGCTGCACGTGTGCACTCAAGCGCTAGACCACCAGGCAGCACTTTGAAAATCCCGATACTAAATGTCTCACAGAGCAGCGCATGCGCTGGCTCAGCGACTCCTAATGCCGCTAATTTGTCGAACTTCGAACCCATGTCGGAAATCGAAGTCTCCAATATATTTGCAAGCTTAAAGCCTTCTTCCCACACTACGGACCCCCTCCCATCCACAATAGTAAAAAAAAAACTCAACCATATCATTGCCCCTGTCTGGACAAAAATCAACTCCTCTCTCTCGTATCAGGTCGTGTCCCAGACTCTCTTCAGCTAAGACAAATTGCACCCTTACTCAAGAAACCAGGGGCCGACCCCAACAAGCTCAACAACCTCAGACCTATCTCCAACCTTCCGTTTCTAGCTAAAACTTTTGAGACATGCGTTCTCCAATAACTTAACATAGTGACAACTTCAACCTCCTCGACACCTTTCAGTTGGGTTACAGGAAAAGGTTGCAGATGATATCCACAGAGCCTTAGATTAAGGTACTGGGTTTCGGGAAAGGTTGTAGCACCAAAACAGTGATGCTCAATATTGCAGATGATATCTACAGTGCCTTAGATGAAGGTACTGCCTGCCTCCTCATCCTTATTGACTTAGCAGCATTTGGCACCGTAAAGTAAACCATCGAGCTTTACTTGAGGCTCTGAAGAGCCGATGTGGCACTAATGGCACAGTACGAAAATGGTTCACTTCCTTCCTTCAGCACCGTTCACAACAGATTAAAATCAACTCCCGCCTCTCTGTACCAACACAAGTCAAACTTGGAGTCCCACAAGGATGGATCCTATCACCATCCCTCTTCAATCTCTTCATGGAACCCCTTGTAATTATTTTGAAACAAGCAGGGTTTCATTACCACCTATATGCTAATGACACACACATATACTACAAAATCAAATCACCCCGTGACATCTGACACCTCCATGTCACTCTTACCAAGATCCAAACCTGGTTTAACGCAAACCACTTAAAACTGAACGCGGTACTGTTCTCTCCTAAAAGTAACCACCAACCAATTCAGTCTGGCTGAAGGAGCTGGATGCTCTAAACTGCTCCCTTGTCCTATCCGACTCAGTAAAGTCACAGGCATTACCCTGAACAAGAACTTGTCAATGAAGGACCACATAAAGAACTCTGCAAACTGTGTGCTTTACTCCCTAAAACATCTCAAGAAAATTAAACCTTTCATTCCTCAAGATGATCTCAAGACAATTGTACAATCCCTAGTCCTTTCTAAACTGGGCTATGGAAACGCCATCCTAACGGGGTCACCAAAAGCTCACCTAGCCCCACTAAGGTCAGTCCTTAACATGGCCGCCCAACTCATAACTAAAATTTAAACACATCTCACCAACCCTCTAACCACTCAACTGGCTTCACATGGAAGGTTTATGTATTTTCAAACTAGCCTGCATCACTCACAAGACCCATTCACACTCAATCCCCAAACTACCTAAACAGCAAACTAGTAGAAGCAGGGTAATCCAGAACTCTGAGAAGCACCAACTCACTTCTGCTCATTCCTCCATAAGTGAAAAAGAAAACGACCCAGTACCGGTCCTTCCCTGGCAATGTACCCAGGATGTGGAATGCACACCTGATCGACCTCAGATGCAACCATCCTTCTCTTGCTTCAAAAAGGATTGTGTAACTTTCTTCTCGACCAATACTTTACCGACCAAGGCAGCCGTCCCAGGCATCAATAACTTACTAGACTCCCTGCTCACTTTGATCTTCAAGGATGGTGGGTTTCTGACTGTCAGCCACCTGCGTCCTTCTCCTCTCGCTGGATACATAAGTATTGTCTTTGCTTTTGTCTTTATGCATCCTCGTGTACAGCGATGTCATGCAATTTTTTCTTTTCCTTTGTGTATGTAAAGTGCTCTGATACCCACGGGTCTAGCGAGCGCTATATAAAACTTAATAAATAAAAAAATAAATAGGGTAACCCTAACTCCACACCCTACCACATGCCATCTTTGTAACCTCTCACATACAGTGCTATATTGATTCATTAATAATGTCGCTAACGCAATCTGTTGAGATTGTTGGTTTTATATTAATTTGCAATTATATTTAAGTGCTTCTAAAACGTGGCTCAGCTGTGAGGTGCCAAGACTATTGGGATGCATTGCTGTTTAGTTAGCTATCTGTTACTATTTCACAAAGTGTCTCTTTGTAATATCCGTGCCAGTTCCTGTATGAGTTGGTTGATGCACAAAATAAAACACTTCAGAAGGCTAAAGACCTCTGTCTTTTGGAAGCAGGGTGTTCTAATTAAATCAGTCGTGCATCAACAATGTATTCTCTTATTTATGATCTTCACATTTCAACAGCAATTTGAGGCGGCCTGTTGTCAAACAATTGCTTTATCAAATAACTTTTGTAAGCCATTTGAGCACATGCAAACACTAAATTGCCAGTCCACGGTATACTGCTACATTCAGTCCTGAGATTTCATTGACTACTGTTTCAAAAGTCATAACTGTTGTAATTTGGAAACAATATATGGGTTGGTTACAACAGGGCCCTCTTCCTTGTGTGCAGCACTTTATAAATCATAGCAGCAATATAGTTAACAGAATGTCCCCATGGTTTGTACACCATATCTCCCCCCCCCCCCCCCCCCCCCTCATATCAGCAATTTTCAACTCTCCTGCCAAAGCAAACAATCGTTATCCAAATTATGTCTATGGGAAAATAATTTGCTGTTTTAGACTGTGTTTACGTGGTTGAATGCTTCATAGATATAAAAATGATGCTTTTTCCCCAACTGCTGTTTCTAATTAGCTGACTGTAATCTGTTCTTTCCAGAGCAAGAAGCATGCAAACAAAACTCGAAGGTATATGGCCCAGCTCCAGGAGGGTGAATCATCGGCGAAAAAACTAAAAATTGATGGCTCAATTGATCTGGTAATCTTCTTTTTAGGGGGGGGAGGAAGGGGGGCTGGCAATGGTATTGTATATCGCTGTAGTGAGGCTGGATAATGCCTCAAACAATCGCACTGCTGACTGTGCGGAATTCGCCAAAATATATTTGTTTGTTCAACCATGCTCGAAGTTCATCCAAATAATCCATCATATTCCATACTCTTTTAATCTTCTTCTCAAATATTTTCACACGAGTCCACATGCTGCGTGTCTATGCCATTTCCGAGTTTTTACTGTTCACTCTGCGTCTATCCAGACTTCTTAAATAAACAGAACTGAAGCATAAATTCATTTCAGGCAGCATTTATTTTTTAACCAGACTTGAGTATTTTGAGCGTCCATGGCAGTGACCCCCGAAGAAGGGCGTTGAGCCCGAAATGCATTGGGTACTTCTTTTTTAAAAAATAAATGCTGCCTGAAATGAATTTATGCTTCAGAAGAAGATTAAAAAAAGAGTATGGAATATGATGGATTATTTGGATGAACTTCGAGCATGGTTGAACAAACAAATATATTTTGGCGAATTCCGCACAGTCAGCAGTGCGATTGTTTGAGGCATTATCCAGCCTCACTACAGCGATGTTCATAATTCCAGTGCCGACAGGGCATGGCACTTTATACAATCAGCACGCAAATCTAGATAAAGAGGCTAAAATTTGGAAAATGAGGAATATTAGGTGTGCATCCTGCTCCCTTTTACAGTGCAGAATGGTATTGTATATGCCAGTCACACACAACTACTGAGCATTTTGTTGATGCTTACATATACAATGTTGCTGTTTTTTTCAGTTGTAAAAGGAGATTGGCAACTTTTTCTTTCTCAAATTGGAATTTCACACTTTCATCAAGTGAATGGGTGGCTGTTCTGCAAAGCTGTTGACTAACTTTCTTTGAGCTCATGCAGATGACTGGTTAACCGGTACTGTGTCAAACTAACATCCTGGCTACTCAACAGAATTTAAATCCACCAAACAAGATGATTGACTTTTAGTCCATACGCTATTTTAAATTAATTCTCAGAACAAGCACAGACAGAGAAGTTAAAATGCATTTATCACTGTGGTCTACACATCCTGAGACTCACAATTCTGACATTATCACTTTGAAGGTGCAAAAAAAGTGAGTAGTGGGATGCTTCAGTTAATGTTGGCCACTAGTAATTACTTGGGATGCTTTCCAAGCTGTTCATTAGCTAGTGAGTGCCACCACAGACTGGCACCTACAATATGTTATTAAATCTTGGCCCTGGTCCATCTGGAAATGACAGGCAAGGCATCTTCTTAACAAATACACAATTCAAATCTTTATTTGCGCGATTAGTTAAAACCATTGTAATGATAAAATCACAAGCAATGGCCAAGCCAATAGGTCTCGCGTATGCAAGAGCGATTTACTTTGCCATTGTGTTTTACCTATGTTGTAAACCAGCATGGCTGCTGTTCAGCATGGCTCAAAGTTAGTGGCGTAAAGGAGAATTGTGTGGAGTTGCAGAGAAGGTTGTGTATTGGAGTGGCATAGTGTGGAGTGGTGCAGAGGGGATTTCCCCAGACTATTGCATAGAGCGCAGTGGTATTGAATTCCACGTCATACAGTGCAGCATGGTCGAGTGGAGCACGGTGGCGAAGAGCGGAGTATGCATGGTATCGTAGCGCACTGCCATTTCAGACAACACCTTTTCAATTGTAAGGACCATTTAAATTTGCACAGACAAAGTTTTACTAATCTGTGCAAAGCGCCAATGAAAATGTGTGGAAACTGCATCACATAGTATGGTTTATTTTGATCATATTAAAGCATTTGTTTCTAACGCACTTCAGACGTAACAAAAACCGTGCTTTATTTGTGTCCCTAATTCTGATTGTTAGAAATGGGATCCCTGGCTGGCCAGGGCTTGCGCCAAAGTCAGTCAGAGACCACCGCTCCTAAGTCAGGGCAAGGGAGTTACACGCCAAGATAACCCCTGCTCAACCTCTAGGTTACGTGGTGCGAGCAGCAAGGCTAAACTTGGAGGCAATGTGAGTTAAGTATTTGCGCACGCACCCCAGCAACAACACCCAGGACCCACCACAAAGGAAACTCCACACAAGGTTATATAAAAATAGCCTTTGTATTACACCAAAACACATTAGATAAAAACACACACTTTACAATGTGCCAACAGGCATGGGCGGAATTTACAGGGGATATGTACAAGACAGGGCCACCTGGACCACTGTCAGGAATCAGCACTTTTAGAAGTAACAATACAATACTTGTAGGCCTAGAACTTAAAACATAGAGCCTATCGGACAGTACCTTCCGTCCTGGTTGCGCAGGATAATGCGAGTGGTCTCCTTAGTAGGCTTGAGCGGGCGACCGGCTAGCTTCAAGCGTTTCTCTGGGGCGACCAATGTGTGCGGCTCAGAAGAGGAGGGGGAGGCAGGATGCGGGCGGCCCAGCGAAGCGGCGCGGCTCAGGGGAGAGCGGCGCGGCTCGAGGCTTGGACGGGCGTCCGGCACGAGCTGCCGAGGGGAGTGAGCGAGACACACTTCAGCAAGGCCCCAGTGGCACAGGGAGATCAGACAAGTCCCAGCAATTTGTCAGCGAAGGCACAATAGAGTCCACTGGTCCTGGGACTCTGGTCAGGGGGCGAGCTCAGTATCAAGCCCTTGGAATATCACTTGGAACATAACAGAAAATCACTGTATCACAAAATAGCACACAACCAGTAACTACTGGTAATCAGGTAAGTACCACCTACGCAATCCTAACCACCTTAGGAACAGGTCACGCAGGGAACCAGGACCTCACTAGCACCACCTGTACTAGCAAGAACAACCTAAGTATCACAATACAAGTAGGGGCATAGGCACATTACCCATGATGCATCACAACACATTCAGAGGTGTAGGGGAGGAAAACACATGATGCAGAAACCTACATTCAGCGGTGTAAGGAACACATGACGCATCAACACACGTTCAGCGGTGTAAGGAACAAGGCAAAGAACACTTCGCATAAATCACATTAACACAGAACTTACATCAAAAGTCCAGGGTCCAGGTTGCGCCACTGCGCCAAAACCTAAACGTAGCAGCTGCCCACAAAGTGCTGGGGATGATGGGGCCAACGTAGGAGCCTCTCTAGGCTCAAGAACAAATATGCCAAGGGGGGAGCCTCTCAGGGCTCGAGAAACAAATATGGCCCCTTGAGCCTCGTGGGCTCTTCAGACAAAATGCCCCCCACGAGCCTCTCTGGGCTCGCAACACAATGTGGGCACTCAAGAGCGCCTCGGGGCTTGTAAATTCAAATGCGGGGTCGTTGGAGCCTTTCAGGGCTCAAGCACAAGGTGGGGGCCTTCGTTGGAGTCCCTACCGGGGGACTCGGAAACAACTGGTGCCCAGGGGAGCCTCTCGGGCTCGTGAAACCAGGAGTCCCTCTCGGGGGACTCTGCATCATCGGAGGTCCCACGGGCCTCTCTACACAGAGGGTCTCGCTCTGGAGGGGACGGGCGGGCACCGGCAATGTGCCCCGACGCCATTCATCTCCCTTAACACACTCACCGGGTCTGGCGGTCAGGCGGCTGGCAGCGGGGCTCTCCACTCGGGTCCCGGCCACACTCTGTGCTCTGCCGCTCCATGCCGGATACCACGGGGCTCTCCCTCACTCCTGGGAGCCCCGGGGGATGCACCGGCTGCAGGACTTCTCTTCTTCCCCGGGCTGCAGGGGCGGGACTTCGGCCGGGCCGCGCTGCAATTGGCCGGCCAACCACTTCCGGGTCGCCGCGAGCAGCGCGGCGGCCCGCTTCAGACACTCAGAGGTTAGAGGATAATTAACCGAGGGGTGGGCTCCCTCGAGTGAGATAACTGGGATGAGCTCCCAATCTCTGGGCAATGCCGGGTGGGCACCGGCTGTCGATCGCGAAAATCGGCAAAATAGCGGAGTGGGCTCCCGTGCCGATCCTCACGCAAAATGCGTGAAAAGAAATGCCGGGTGGGCACCGGCTTGACAAACCAAGCGCTCTCAGCGCGCTGTAGCAGAAAGGAAGCGCTCCCAAGCGCTTAGTAGTCAATCCAGCGCTCCCAGGCGCTAGAAGGGCAAGACACAGCGCTAGAACAAAGAACAAGCTCTCCCAGGCGCTTTAGGGAAGTCCATAGTCCAGCAAGGTCCTTCAGGAGTCCAGGGGCTGGGCAGGGCCCAGGGAGGCAAGCCTTCCCCCGGGCCCCAGCAGCAGCATGCCCCTGGTCAGATTCAAGTTGAGAACAAGAACATTTTTCAAGAGGTCACAGCCTCTTTTTATACAGACAAATCCTTTGTCTTTGGGCAGGGTGGGGGCAGAACCAGTCGCAGCTCGTCTGTGAGCACTGTTGAGGGGCTCAACCACCCTCTCTATTCACTGGCAGGGCTAGGGTCATTAGACGCACCACAGGGGGCGGAGCCAGCATTGTGTGGGGGAAAGCCCAGCCCCATTCAGGACACAGGTGCAGCCCCTCCCTCACATCAGCATGCTAATCTCCTACTCACCACCGGGGCAGACCCACACAGACTCCTGGAGCCTGGCATCCCAGCCAGCTCCAGCCAATCACACGCCAGGCATATTGTAGACTAATATGCCAACTCCTAGAAGTGGCATTTCCGCACAAGACAGTCATGCCACATACATCGTTGCGAAGCATTCAATCGCACGAGTTCGCACATACCAAACTCGAGCATGCACACCTCACGCATCAGGAACTACCAGGGACACAGACATCCCCCATGCATTCCTACGGGAGGGCAGGCCAATCTCACACGCGCACGCACTTTACACTGCGCCACAGTGTCAAAGTGCGCAAAGACCACAAATCACTATAATTCAAGGCAAAAAGTTCAGGGGTGAACCTGCCAGAAGGCCCAAGTCCAAAACTGATATATTCTGAAATACTTTTTGTTCTTAAACTTTATTTGTCATGTTTTTTCAATTTACATCTCCAGCACATTAAAGCAGGTAAGGTACAATCATACATCTTGTTTGCCCTGTACATATAAATCCTCGTATCATTTCCAGCACTCTGCCGACTACCGAACAGTAGCGAGGATGATGGGGGGCACTTGGCTGCCCCTCACGTAGTTGCATTGTCCTGTAAAACCTTACTGAACTGTATAGATTCTCTCCCCCCCCCCCCCCTCCCCCAAACATCATGTGTCACAACAGCCTGGGTCTGAGCCTCCCCCTGCCCCAAGGTGATCAATTCCAGACTATTTTGCGTCAGCGGGGCATCCTGTTGCACCAACTCCTGAAACATTACCCCCCCCAAGCCTGTAGGGCCCCAGGTAGCTTCCCATCCCTTCTTGTATGTCTCATGTGCTCTTCTGCCAGTGCCCATTCCCTCAGATCTGCCCTCCACTTCTGCAGCGTCTTTGCCCCTGTGAGGACAACCAATGAATTGACATACGACGTCCTTCTGCTCACCCTTCTTTTAGGGTCTCGGGGGATCAAGCCCAGGAGGCAGGGGCGCGGGTCCAAATCTATTACCCATCCTGACACCCTCGCCAGAACTGACACCCAGTATGATTAAAGGGTGGGGCACGGCCATAACATGTGCACAAAGTCTGCCAGGGGGCTGCGGCATCGCGGGCAATGGAAATCCCTGGTATTGTCAATAACCTGGAGACGTTTAGGGGAAAGGTAGGTCGTATGTATAATATTATATTGAATTTGTTTAAAGCGGTTGCTCACTGACACCTTTCGCACACTTTCGTGGATCTTTTCCCATTCACGGGGAGTGATCTCCTGCGGACTCGCCCGCTGCCATTTATCCTCTATCGCCAAGGGCCGTAGCCGTTTATCCTCCCTCAGAGCCCTGTAGAGGTGAGTCACGAACATAGTGACTAAAGTACGGGTGTGTGCCGGGGCCTCCGGAAACGTGGGCCACAGCTGCCACGCAGTCGCCACTAGTTTGGCGTATTGAAGGAATTGCCCTGGCCCAAGCTCGAAGGCGATAACCGCCTCCTGATAAGAGAGAAATGTATCGTTGGGATATAAATCAGCCAGCATAGGGCAGCCTCCCTCCATCCATTTATCGGTGGACATGACCCGGGCAAAGGGTGGCAGCAGCCATAGATCCAAGTCAGGGGCGAATGGCTTGCTGCCGACGTGTCGTCTCTCCACTCTATCCCAGATCGCGGCCACCAATCATATCAGTGGGGGGATGTGATCTCGCCGCCCACCCACCTGCCACAGCAGCGCTCCCAGTTGCTCACTCCCATAAGTCCCTTCCAGCAAGGACCGCTCCCAGGAGGGGTCCGTATCCAACCATGCAGTTGCATGTTGCAGTTCTGATGCGAAGTAATACAGCTCCAGATCGGGGACTTCAATCCCCCTGCGCCCCACCTACGCTTCAGGACTTCCAGACTCTCCCTGCATCTCTTCCCGTTCCATAACAGGAGGACAAGGAGGGAATCCAGTTCCCGGAAATTCCCAGCGAGTTGTCAGGTCGTGGGCGCCATCTTTGCTGCCCCTGTGTCACCTACAATTATGTCATTTTTCAGGAGGGTAAGCCTGTGTTCGAGGCATGTGGGCTGCTGAATTCATATCTATTGCATTAGATCGCCGCCTAGTGTTGGGTCCGGATGATTGCACATTGTTGTCCTGGAGAAGTCTTCGAAGTATCACGGGATAGGTGGCTCCTCCCCTGGACTACAGTGCGCATGGGCATCCTCTCCATCCTCAGATTGTTTTTTTCCGCCATTGGGTTCGGATGTTAAAATCTTAGCTCAAGTTAGGAAACTTTTTCTCAAAGCCAAAAGGCTTTCGCGAGCGTCGGTATCGTTTCGATCGGTATCGATAACATTTATCTACAGGACATAGACTATCTGACGGCTTCATTTACCTCTCGCGTCGAGTTTCATCGACGATGGAGAGTCGAGGCATTTTCAAAAGGTGTCCGCTTTGTAACGCTAAATATGCGCACAACGACGTCCACCCTGTGTGCAACAAATGCTTGTCACCGGACCACAATGAAGACCAATGTATGGCCTGTGCCCGGTTCAGATCAAAGAAGACTCTTTGGACCCGACGCGCGGCTCGATTGCAATCGAAGAGGCCTGCGCCGGAACCAGATAATATCTTCGGGACCGGAGACGAAGAAGTCGTCGAAATACCGGACCGAGAGGAGGCATTGGAGCAGGGATCCGTGCATGGATCCGACTATGAGGCCGATGAAGAGGAGTATCTGGAAGACGAGGAGAATTATGAAGTCGTCGACGAGGTAGGAGACGTCGACGTTCAGGCCCTTGGGGCCGAGGAAGATAGCTCAGAGGAGCTAGGCCCAACCGTCGATACAGGGGCCGATGGACATAATATCGATACGGCTCAGGTCGAGGGATCGCCACAAGGCCTTACCCAAGATCTACCTTCGAGTTCAACAGCCCCGCAACAACGCCCGGCTTCGAACATTATCATTGAGCCATCGGTTTCGAAACCAACTTTGGTTGATCTCAGGAAAACGAAACCAAAGCCAGCACAGTCGAAACCGAAAGTGCAACTGGCTCTAATCGGCGCCAAGGCCTCAGAACCCTCGGAGCCAACGAAACAAATAAGGGACTTCGATGCGGGGAGCTTCCAGAAGGCCCTCGACTCTAGTAGCGGGGCGCCAAAGGCCACGGTGAAGATCGAGTCGAAGACGTCGGCACTGAAGAGAGCCGCTACGCAGCTCGAATTGAGACAGGGCTCCACTCCTCGATCAATGACCGGACCGGAGTCGAGTGTCGGTTCCAAGTCAGATGCAGCCACGGCGCATAAGGCCCAAGACATGGCCCTACACGTCGGGGAGTCGATTCAAAGAATCAGAGACAAGGCTTTGTCGGCGGGACCGAAGAAAGTCACGACTTCCAAGTTGGTCACCGCTACGTCGGCGCCAATAAAATTTGGTTTACCACCGCCAGTGAGGCCGAAGATGTTCGAGCCAAAACAGAGCATTGACCCCATAAAAAGACCTGCATTGACACACAGGCCTGCATAAGAGACGGAGGATCGAGAACCGAGGAAGTTCATCGACTCGGAAACGGGGAGACTGTCTATCTACAAAAGGAAAATAGTCCCAGGAAAAACCCATGGAGCCTTTCAGGATTCCTCTTAAGAAAAAGAGGTGGTCACCAGTGATGGTCGAACACTTGCACACATATGAGCAAGAGCCTCAATCCTTTTCCCCTACATACTCAGGGGCATGTGACAATGATGATGATGACGGTATGATGGACACTGGTCGTGATGATCAGAACCACCCATGGGCAGACCCTGCTGACCCAGGCAACACGCAAAATGACCCTGATACTACGGTCTACAATGTCAAAACATCACCAACTGAAGACACTACAGCTTTCAACGCTCTAATTGAAAGAGCTGCGTTAAATCATGATGTTGATCTTCATAGTGATACTGTTGAAGTGGACTTCCTTGTGGACACTTTCTCAACTTCCGAAAGAACAGTAAAGACACTACCAATGCTCATGGGTGTTCTTAAACATGCCAAGGACATTTTCAAAGAAAATACTAGAGCAAGGATAGTTAACCCGAGGATAGAAAAGAAGTATAGGCCGGCGCCCGTGGATCCTACCTATATTAAAGGTCAATTGCCTTTGAACTCTATGGTGGTTGCAAATGCAAGAAAGAGGGCGAACTCGCAGACAACGGGAGAGGCGCCTCCGCCTGATAAGGAGTCAAAGATACTGGAAACATCTGGCAAAAGAGTGGCAGCACAGGCTGCAAACATCTGGCGTATTGCTAATACTCAGGCGCTTCTGGCCAGATATGATAGGTCACACTACGATACTCTGGAGACATTATTACAGCACCTCCCAGAACAATTCAAGGAAGGAGCAGAGCTGTTGGTTCAGGAGGGGAAGCTAATCTCCAACGCTTCCATCAAGTGTGCACTAGACACAGCTAACCCTGCAGCTAGGGCTATAAACACTAGCGTCATGCTAAGGTGACATGCTTGGTTGAGGATCTCTGGTTTCAAACCAGAAATACAGACCACCATTCTTAATCAGCCAGTTACCACTGACTTCTTGTTTGGCCCTGAAGTTGATGCCACCCTAGAAAAAATTAACAAAGACACGGAAACTGCAAAATCCATGGGAGCTCTGCAGTCTCAGCAGTTTCGGGGTGGTTCCTTTTGTCGCTCCAATAACCGGGGACCCTCAAGGGGCCAAAACACCCAGCAAACGCAGTATAACAAGGGAGGTACACAATCCACCTACAATAAAAACCCCAGGGGTGGATATAGAGGAAATAACATCAAGGGCAGAGGAAGAGGAAACAACAACTCCAGATCCTCTGCCAATACCAAACAGTGACGCCTTGTCACTGCCCCCCGACCATCTAACACCTGTCGGGGGGAGACTACAACAGTTCCTGTCTGTATGGAAATCCATCACCACAGACAGGTGGGTACGAGATATTGTACAGTACGGGTATTGTCTAGAGCTTACAGCCACTCCACCCAACATTCCACCAAGACACCGTCCTATGTCCGCAGAGCACTTACTCTTATTGCAGCAAGAGGTCGTCAGTATGCTGCAAAAAGGAGCCATAGAGCTCGTACCTCTAGCGGAGCAAGGAACAGGAGTGTACCCTCTGTACTTCTTGATTCCAAGAAAGGACGGGTCTCTCAGGCCCATACTCGACCTACGACCTCTGAACCAATACATTTTTTCAGAGCACTTTCACATGCTCACCTTACAGCAAGTCCTACCGCTCTTAAGTCAGGGAGATTTCCTCGCAACACTGGATCTCAGAGATGCGTACTTCCACATTCCCATGCACCCTTCCCACAGAAAGTATCTCCGGTTCACCATTCTGGATCAACACTACCAGTTCAAGGTCCTCCCCTTCGGAGTGACGACGGCACCCAGAGTAATTCACCAAGTGTCTGGCGACAGTGGCGGCACACCTAAGGAGACAGCACATACATGTCTACCCTTATCTGGACGACTGGCTTATTCAAGCAAAGTCGGCCCAGCTGTGTGCCAGCCACGTGTCCCACACCATTCACCTCCTTCACGATCTGGGATTCTCACTGAATTACCCCAAGTCACATCTTCAACCCGCCCGCGTACGGCAGTACCTGGGCGCAACGATAGACACTCTGGCAGCCAAATTCAGTGCGGATACACAGCATGCAATTGCTGATACAAAAGTTCAGACCTCATCACTCGCTTCAGGCAAAAGTGTTCATGCAGTTAATAGGCATGATGGCCTCCTGCATCTTCATAGTCCCGCATGCGAGACTACATATGCGCCCGCTTCAGGAGTGCTTCGCACGTCAGTGGAACCAGGCTCAAGGGCAGTTAAAAGACCTAGTGTTGGTGAGCGGTCGGGCATACAACTCTCTGCATTGGTGGAATCCACAAAACCTTTGCACGGGCCGACCGTTCCAGGAGCCTGTGCCACAAATTATACTGACAGCGGACGCATCTCTCCAAGGATGGGGAGCTCATGTACTCCATTACACAGTGCAGGGACTATGGACGACACAGCAGAAGAAGATGCACATCAACCTTCTAGAGCTGATGGCACTCTTCATGGCACTAAAAGCCTTCAAAGTACATCTGTGCAACAAAGTCGTGCTGATCCGGACGGACAACATGACTGCCATGTACTACATACAGAAGCAGGGAGAACGCACTCTCCACAGTTGTCTCACCTGGCTCAGAGCATGTGGAAGTGGGCCATTCAGAGGAACATCTTCCTCATGGCGGAACACCTCCCAGGCAAGGACAACCAAATGGCGGACCTGCTCAGCAGGCACAGCCACCAGATGCACGAGTGGGAGATACATCCATCAGTACTCCAGCCGTACTTCTATCAATGGGGTCATCCAGAGATGGACCTATTCGCCACAAGGGAAAACGCAAAATGCCAAAGCTTCGCCGCCAGGTTTCCACATCCGCAGTCACAGGGCAATGCGATATGGATGAACTGGTCAGGCAGGTTTGCGTACGCTTTTCCCCCAGCGCCATTGATTCCGCTAGTGGCACGCAAACTGAGGCAACACTCTGACACTCATCCTGGTTGCTCCAACGTGGGCACGCCAACCGTGGTACACCTTGCTCGTGGAACTTTCTGTGGTGCCTCATCAAAGGCTACAACTAACACCCAGACGTTTAATGCAGAGCCATGGCGAAATTCAGCACCCAGATCCGCAACAGCTCAACCTGGCGATCTGGCTCCTGAGGTCCTAGAATTTGGATACCTCAACTTGCCCCCAGACTGTATGAATATCTTAAAGGAGGCAAGAAGACCCACAACTAGAGCATGTTATGCGGCGAAATGGAAAAGGTTTGTCATATATTGCAACAATAATGACATTAACCCACTAGATGCATCTATTCAAAACATTATTTGTTATCTGCTGCATTTATACAGATGTAATCTGGCTTAAAGTTCCATCCGCATACATCTATCCGCAGTAGCAGCCTACCTGCAAAACAGGCAGCATCTATCCCTATTCAGAGTACCTGCAATTAAAGCCTTTCTTGAGGGACTCAAAAGAGTAATCCCTCCAAGACTTCCACCTTCACCAGTCTGGAACCTCAACCTGGTTCTCACAAGACTCATGGGGCCACCCTTTGAACCTCTACATTCCTGAGAGATTCAATTTTTAACCTGGAAAGTGGCTTTCTTAGTAGCCATTACCTCACTCAGACGAGTTAGTTGAACTCCAGGCGCTAACCATTCAAGAGCCATTCATAAAAGTTCACCCAAACAGAGTTGTTTTACGTACAAACCCCACTTTTATGCCTAAGGTGATTTCGCAGTTCCACATGAACCAAACTATAGAACTGCCGGTTTTCTACCCAAATCCAGAAAATGTTGCAGAGAGATGCCTACACACATTAGATGTGAAAAGGGCCCTCATGTATTATATAGACAGAACTAAAGATTTCCGAAAAACTAAACAACTGTTCGTCGCCTTCGCTCCACAGCATAAAGGCAACCCCATTTCAAAATCAGGAATAGCCAGATGGATCGTTAAGTGTATACAAATTTGCTATGAAAAAGCTAAACGCACTTTAACGATCCCTCCACGTGCACACTCCACACGCAAGTTAGGAGCATCCATGGCTTTCCTAGGGAACATTCCACTAGAAGAGATATGTAGAGCAGCCACATGGTCCACTATTCATACATTTACGAAACACTACTGCGTAGATGTACACTCTAGACAGCAGGCAGCTGTAGGACAGGCTGTTCTCAAAACTCTTTTTCAGACTGCTGCAGCTGGCACGGGCGGCCGCCGCTAATGGAGGGACTGCTATGTATTCTATGCACAAGATATGAATTCAGCAGCCCACATGCCTCGAACCGAATATGCTACTTACCAGTATCCATCTGTTCTTGGCATGTAGGGCTGCTGACATTCATATCGTGTGTGTGTGGCTCTGTGTGTGTGGCTCTGTGTGTGTGGCTCTGTGTGTGTGGCTCTGTGTGTGTGGCTCTGTGTGTGTGGCTCTGTGTGTGTGGCTCTGTGTGTGTGGCTCTGTGTGTGTGGCTCTGTGTGTGTGGCTCTGTGTGTGTGGCTCTGTGTGTGTGGCTCTGTGTGTGTGGCTCTGTGTGTGTGGCTCTGTGTGTGTGGCTCTGTGTGTGTGGCTCTGTGTGTGTGGCTCTGTGTGTGTGGCTCTGTGTGTGTGGCTCTGTGTGTGTGGCTCTGTGTGTGTGGCTCTGTGTGTGTGGCTCTGTGTGTGTGGCTCTGTGTGTGTGGCTCTGTGTGTGTGTGGCTCTGTGTGTGTGGCTCTGTGTGTGTGTGTGTGTGGCTCTCTGTGTGTGTGTGTGTGTGGCTCTCTGTGTGTGTGTGTGGCTCTCTGTGTGTGTGTGTGGCTCTCTGTGTGTGTGTGTGGCTCTCTGTGTGTGTGTGTGGCTCTCTCTGTGTGTGTGTGTGTGGCTCTCTCTGTGTGTGTGTGTGGCTCTGTGTGTGTGTGTGTGTGGCTCTGTGTGTGTGTGTGTGGCTCTGTGTGTGTGTGTGTGGCTCTGTGTGTGTGTGTGGCTCTCTGTGTGTGTGTGTGGCTCTCTGTGTGTGTGTGTGTGTGTGTGTGTGGCTCTCTGTGTGTGTGTGTGTGGCTCTCTGTGTGTGTGTGTGTGTGTGGCTCTCTGTGTGTGTGTGTGTGGCTCTCTGTGTGTGTGTGTGTGGCTCTGTGTGTGTGTGGCTCTGTGTGTGTGTGGCTCTGTGTGTGTGTGGCTCTGTGTGTGTGTGGCTCTGTGTGTGTGTGTGGCTCTGTGTGTGGCTGTGTGTGTGGCTCTGTGTGTGTGTGTGTGTGTGTGGCTCTGTGTGTGTGTGTGTGTGTGTGTGTGGCTCTGTGTGTGTGTGTGTGGCTCTGTGTGTGTGTGTGGCTCTGTGTGTGTGTGGCTCTGTGTGTGTGTGGCTCTGTGTGTGTGTGGCTCTGTGTGTGTGTGGCTCTGTGTGTGTGTGTGTGGCTCTGTGTGAGTGTGTGGCTCTGTGTGTGTGTGTGGCTCTGTGTGTGGCTGTGTGTGTGTGTGTGTGTGGCTCTGTGTGTGGCTGTGTGTGTGTGTGTGTGTGGCTCTCTCTCTGTGTGTGTGTGTGTGTGTGTGGCTCTCTCTGTGTGTGTGTGGCTCTCTCTGTGTGTGTGTGGCTCTCTCTGTGTGTGGCTCTCTCTGTGTGTGTGTGTGTGTGGCTCTCTCTGTGTGTGTGTGTGTGTGTGTGTGTGGGGCTCTGTGTGTGTGTGGGGCTCTGTGTGTGTGTGGGGCTCTGTGTGTGTGTGTGGCTCTGTGTGTGTGTGTGGCTCTGTGTGTGTGTGTGGCTCTGTGTGTGTGTGTGTGGCTCTGTGTGTGTGTGTGGCTCTGTGTGTGTGTGTGGCTCTGTGTGTGTGTGTGGCTCTGTGTGTGTGTGGCTCTGTGTGTGTGTGTGGCTCTGTGTGTGTGTGTGGCTCTGTGTGTGTGTGTGGCTCTGTGTGTGTGTGTGGCTCTGTGTGTGTGTGTGGCTCTGTGTGTGTGTGTGGCTCTGTGTGTGTGTGTGGCTCTGTGTGTGTGTGTGTGGCTCTGTGTGTGTGTGTGGCTCTGTGTGTGTGTGTGGCTCTGTGTGTGTGTGTGTGTGTGTGTGTGTCTCTGTGTGTGTGTGTGTGGCTCTGTGTGTGTGTGGCTCTCTGTGTGTGTGTGTGGCTCTCTGTGTGTGTGTGTGGCTCTCTGTGTGTGTGTGTGTGGCTCTGTGTGTGTGTGTGTGTGGCTCTCTGTGTGGGTGGCTCTGTGTGTGTGTGTGGGTGGCTCTGTGTGTGTGTGTGGGTGGCTCTGTGTGTGTGTGTGGGTGGCTCTGTGTGTGTGTGTGGGTGGCTCTCTGTGTGTGTGTGGGTGGCTCTCTGTGTGTGTGGCTCTCTGTGTGTGTGGCTCTCTGTGTGTGTGTGTGTGTGGCTCTCTGTGTGTGTGGCTCTCTGTGTGTGTGGCTCTCTGTGTGTGTGGCTCTGTGTGTGTGTGGCTCTGTGTGTGTGTGGCTCTGGCTCTGTGTGTGTGTGTGTGTGGCTCTGTGTGTGTGTGTGTGTGTGGCTGTGTGTGTGTGTGTGTGGCTCTGTGTGTGTGTGGCTCTGTGTGTGTGGCTCTCTGTGTGTGTGTGTGTGGCTCTCTGTGTGTGTCTCTCTGTGTGTGTGTGTGTGTGGCTCTCTGTGTGTGTGTTTGGCTGGCTCTGTGTGTGTGTGTTTGGCTGGCTCTGTGTGTGTGTGTTTGGCTGGCTCTGTGTGTGTGTGTGTTTGGCTGGCTCTGTGTGTGCGTGCGGCTGGCTCTGTGTGTGGCTCTGTCTGCTAATACTCTCTACTACTCTCTAATGCTCACCTATTGCCATTGTAAATGACAATACCATTTATTTATGTTTTTAAAAAAATGCTATTGCCATTTGCAATGCCAATAGCTAACTTTAACAAAGACGAGACCATTGCATTGTAAATGCTTGTTCTCACTGTTGTCACGCAGTAGCACTTGTGTTAATAGATCCTGAAGAAGGCTGTGACACCTTACTGGATCAATTGGCCGACACATGTGACCTGATCCACCCGTCACAAGCAGTAAAAAGAAATGACACTGCTATCAACTGTTTTTAACCCCAACGCTAGGAATGAATAAATAACGTTTTTACATTCATAATAGTTTTAACATCATGTCACTCACATCTTGAGATTCTTTCTTAGCACTGCGTCCATTACCCAACCTGTCTTGTTTCACATCGCAAGGATTTTAGGAGATCTTTTACAAAAGTAGGACTCTGAAAACATCCCTGCGCTCCTCCCTCACAGTGCAGGAGTTGTAGCCCTTAGCAGGGCTAGGTGTCTCCGCCAGAAGGAGAATCCAAGAAGATGAAGCATTCCACTTTGGTGGGTGATGGGATTTCGTCCTAATTAAAGGACTCAGACACTAACAACAAGACTTCTTTTCTATAGTCTGTTCGCTGTTTTTTCAGCCCTTTAGACCCGAGGATTATTTGTGTTATACTGTTCTTCTGGATAACCCTATTCCTGAAGACAACTACCATTGCTTTCTCGAGGTGTATGACAAACTCGTTGGAGGTGCGCTATTGGAATTAAGAATACATTGGGTTTTGTAAACCTATGTCTGATAAATTTAATTGGACAATATCTACGGCATATTATGCTGTTGTAAGTTGTTGGCCTAATTTTCGCGGATGTAATCTAGTTGTACACTCATGTCTTCTAGGTATAGATTGAATAGAGTGGGTGGAAGGACGCACCCTTGTTTAACGCCTTTCTCTATTTGGGTTCTGGGTGTTAAACCTCTGTTGCTTCTAAGGGTGACCAAGCTACATTTCTCACTAGATTCAGTGGAATACTCCAGGCCGCAAGGTTTTGCCGCAGGTGACTCCTATTATCCAGGTTGAATGCTTTGGTCAGGTTTGCAAAGCAGGTGTATAAAGCAGTTTTTCTTAAGTATTTTTCAGTGAGCAAGGCTAAAGCTGTAAGATTGTCAGTTGTGCTTGATTCTAACCCGAAAACCTGTTTGATTTAAAGGAGTAGGGTTAACTTCCGTTGCCCGGAATTCAATTCAGCAAGTAGCAGACCTGCAAATATTTGTCATTGAGTAACGCAATCATTCTGTAACTGGCTGGGTTGGCATCTGAGCCTTGTAAATGGGGTGTATAATGTCCCCTTTAAAAGAATCAGGGACCCTATTTTCTGATGGGCAGATGTTGTATAATCTTCTGTGGTAACTTTATCTAAACACTTGATAGTTTTTTAGGTCGAGCTTAGAGTCAAAGCGTATGCAATGCTATAGGGGAGACTTTTTGTAGTGGAGTATGTAATGGAAGCTCTGCCCACTCTCTGGCCATATTTGCCATTGGCCTGTGTCAGTGTCCTTCGTAAATTCTGGCTTCTGATTTGTAAACAGGCTGGTTAGTTCCTCCTTAGAACCGCTTTGTCTCCATTTGTCACCTCCCATGGCGACTGGCCCTTTTACTTTGGTTGTTACAGGGTCCATGTTATTTAGACACTGAGCACTACTTTTGTTATGCAGTTTCTCTTGCTGCAGGCACGACGTGCTTTGGTGCTTTCTTCCCCCAGCCCGCCCTCCCACCCATTGTCCGTGCAGTCTCTCCACCCACCTCCCATTGTCTGTGCCTTCTCCGCCCGCCCTCCTCCCGTTGTCCGTGATGCCAAGCATATGCAATGCAACCAGTCTTGCGTAAAGGTGAGACCTATTGCATTGAACATGCTGGTGTGTGTATATATAAGGACAAAATTGACGAAGGCGTGTAAACGTATGTAAAGGAGTACACAGGAGTACTGTATTGCGTACTCCAGTCGGCCTGTGTGGACAGCTCCCCTGGGCTTCAGTGGTGTTTTTACAGTAATCTGATCTGGGTGCATGTTCAGCTGTCCTGTTGCAGCCATCACTTCACGACCTCTGTTTACTGTGGGGCCTGACTGGTTCAACTGGTCTGGTAAGCGTGCTGTTGGGAAGAGTGGACAATAGCTGTTAGATATCTTAAAAGCATGTGACAGCCCCCCGGGCCTTTCCTCCATATGTGCTCCACATCGCCTGTCTGTGCTCCAAGCTTCTACACGCTCCACCTTGAAAAAAGTTGTTGTGCTGTGCCTGGGAACATTAATAGGAAAGAGTTTTAATTAGTTGTATGTTTGTGAAGGCG
The DNA here is from genome assembly GCF_964261635.1 of Lissotriton helveticus. Classification (NCBI taxonomy): domain Eukaryota; kingdom Metazoa; phylum Chordata; class Amphibia; order Caudata; family Salamandridae; genus Lissotriton; species Lissotriton helveticus. The sequence continues at coordinate 600,012,951 of NC_136068.1, read as the reverse complement.
TGTTGCAATGCTTCACTGCATTTCACCCATGTCAATAAGCCACCCGAGCTCCCCTTACGCCTCCTCATCGCATTTCACCACCTGACCTGTTAGCAGCACCAGGCCCCTGATTGCAGGTTTATGCGACATACAACAGACCAAGAAAACCAGGCAACAGATATTTTGCCAAGGACACATCTGAGGACACTGATGGCATCATGTGGATGGCTTCATAAAAGCGTGCCACGTTGTTACTGGTACCAGCGGGTGTTTCCCTTTGATATACAAAAGAGATCACACCAAAAGAAAGCGAGTATGTGTAATAATTCTAGACTAAGCCCATATAACTAGTTCATAATACACTTGTAATGTGGCCAGGATGAAGGAAACATGTGAAATCGGTGCACAAACACTGATTATCCCACGAATCAAGGAGACGACATATAATGTGAAATACAACACTCCAAAATTACTGCATCTGGCGGCATCTGGAAATATTGGAAGTGGTATTTTCACGTTGGAATTTCAGAGGAACCCGATCTACCATAACCCAAGGGGACAAAATGTAATAGGTAATACAGCATCGCAGGATCACAGCAGCCTGGGGCACACGGAAATGATGGGTGCTGTATTTTCATATTGGTAATTCAAAGGAATCGATTATCCCATTCTTCTGAAGACAAATTGGAATGGGTAATAACTGCATTCTAGAATAACCACATATGGAAATGCTGGGTGGGGTACCTTCACACCGGGATCTCTTAAAAAAAAATCAAAAAAAAAATCTGATGAAGCCTGTAGAGTTTTATTTCGTTTTACCTCTGCACTGGAAATAATTCTGGCACAGAAAAAGTACCGAAAGCATACATGGATGCACAAACACATTCAGAGTTCGGATTAGATGTACTGCCTACTGAGAAAAGAACTGCCCGAGAAGAGGTGGTGTACGGGTAACTTTACTCCTGCATTTGTGGTGAGCAAGTGAAGAACTTGAACGGTGCATTAACAACATTTGGCCCCACTAAAAATGACATTTCACGCTGCTTCAGTCTTGCGGACACAGGGTGCAAAATGTTTCTATCATGAGTGCAACTCACTTAAACTAGCCCCAGATGATATAACAGTAACTTCCTTCACAGAAGGGTTGAGGCAAATTTTTAGCTAAAGTTTTGCAAGGGTCGCAGCTATTGTTGGATATTTGCTCTTCCAGGCGACTCATCCCAGATTGTTGACTCCTTTTGCTGAGCCCATTTTGGTAGGGCGCTGCAAAACTAGATAAAACAAGCATTTGCAATGCAATAGGTCTCGCATTTGTAAGAGTATGAGCTATTGGCATTGTAAATGACCATGGCTTTTTTATTTGTGTTTTGAAAAGCTGCAAGTAGTGCTTACACACACTTTGCACTTGTAGTCCTTGCTTACAAAAAGCAAAGCTGCCAGTAAAAAAAGGCACAGCTTGCCAGCTTTGCTTCTCATAAGTGAGCACATTCTAGATTAGGTGTTCCATGCCTGATAGATGTTCCTTGAGCAGTCTCTAACTGGTGGGCACCTGTCCTCTCTAAATTAACAAAGTAGTCCTGTATTGCTACCTGCTGGCCTTGACCCGGACTCAGTTTGTCGGTCATGCCTTTAGTGTTACTTTTGCGCCCTCAAAGGTTTGTGGCATTTACAAACTTTGGAGGGGGAATCCCTTTCCCTCCTTTGCGAGCCTCCACTTTTCATTCCGAGAGGCCTTAATGCATTTTTATTACATTTTGAACCTTGCCGTGGGCCATGCAGATGAGTGAACTCTGTGTTCTCATTTTGTCTCGCGCTGATGGATAGGTAAGTGAGACTAGACTGTGTGAAAGGCGGTGACAGTCCCTGCTCAAGACCACGTCTGCGATTGTCCTGCTTAGTTCGTGTATCCTCGATTCGAGGTCCCTCTGCGCAGCCTCAATTTCCAAGCACGGGACAACGCCCCTCCAACCTGATCTACCTGTACTCCTGAGGCTGTTACACCCTGGGCTGCTGAAGGCGTCCCCTCAGTTGTGTAGGCCTTTTTCATAAGCTGGCATCAAAGCCGTGAAACCTTCCAAAGTTGTTTGAGCAGTCGTTGTTGCTAGCTGCCAAATGCCCACTGCATCAACAAAATGTTTGCAGTTCTAGGATAATCTATCCTCTAATGAGAACATGCTGACTTCTGTAAAAAAAAAAAAAAAAAATGAGCAATTTTTTAGAATCTTTTTAAGATTAAGTAAAAAAAAAAAATCTCCTACTTTTTGTGCTTGCATTCGGTTTGTGCTGGAAACTGGTGTGAAACCATGTGAGTGATCCAGAAAGCATTATATTTTTTTTAAAAGTAGACCGCATTCTGAATTTAGCAAATTATTTGCTTAGATCTCTTAAGGTTTTCCCAAAGAAACTAATTATTGAAATATGAAAATGAGCTGAAAAAAATAACGTTGGGGATGTTTTTCATCTTTATATTATTTGTTATATGGTAAGTTTACGAAAGTAATACCTTTCTGTCCGATAGACCCTTTGTGTCGATGCGTAGTTTTTAGATTCTCCGAAAGCCTCTCTTGCAATAGATTGTTTTCTGCAAGGGACTTGGAGCTTGCCCATTGCTTACCATTCGTGGGCTTGTCACTTATGTGCTACCTTAATTGCGCATAAAGTGCAGGCTTCCCTTCATCTTCTTTTGTCTGGAGCATGAACCAAGTCCTGATTGCTTCATCTTGATTAGGGTCCTTCCACAGCTGGTGCTGTGTTTGAGGTACTATTTTTCTTTCCACCTAATGCGTCATTAGTGTTGTCTCTTCTCTCCGTGCCACCACCCTCTCGTTGTCTGTGTTGCCCCGCCTGCTTTAAGAATAAGAAACAATGACACTGGTTTTTATAACTTAGCCATGCTGCTGTAGAACATGGCTATAAGACGTTGGCAAGCCACCAGCTCTTACATAGGCGGGACCTATTAGCTTTGCCAATGCTTGTACATCTATTCATAAGATAAAATCTAATGAATTAAAAACTTATCGAGGAAACCTACGTTTTTCTGAAATGTACACAATATACTGTGTTTAGGAATAGTGGTTATTGGTAAACATGAATTTGGGGCTACTCATACTATCATAATTCATAGGGCATTTTAGAAAATGTCTGATCTTGCACACAGGCCAAACAGTCAGAGAAATGGTGTTTGTAATAAATGTTCTACTCTTCTATGCTGTGTGTATGTGTGTGTATGTATGTATGTATATATATATATATATATATATATATATATGTATAGTATATGTGTGTATCCTTAGAAACTCTGACATTTCTGATAAGTAGACAAGCAGCATAGTCCAGGGTGGTGTAGGTACAGGGGCTTTTTAGGTCGAGCCTAGCGCAGCGCTCAAGTGCTGCACTAGAAGATGACCTTTTGGAAGCTTGTCTGCACAATTTGAAACACTCTTTCCTGTGCTGGCATCCAATATGCGGGATTGAGCATCAGCGTGCAGGCGCTAGCTGTTTCTAATTAGCGTGGCAGCACGCACTTGTTGACATTCCTCTACTCTCGCTCCCCTGCCTCTCTCGCCCTCCCTTGTTTTTTAATAAGCACAGCTCTCCTGCCGGGCTTCCCTTCCCTATTCCATCTCGTCTCTCAGCCCACAGAAGGAGTCGCACACAGCATGTTTCTTTAAAGACTGCTTTCCATATCTTTTCCATGACATGTCTTTTTGAAAGTTAAAAATAAATACATATAGTGTTTTAAACATGTTGGGTACCAGAGCACCAATAAATAAACCTTATTTGAATATTATAGCCCGTTGGTTGGTTTTCATTTTGTTTTATTTGGGAAGTGCACAACTTTCCAGACAAGCCCATTTACTTAGCCACTCCTGCAGCCCCTTCCTTCCCTGTGCCAGTCTGGAAGCTGTAGATTTATCTGTGGCAGGGATGCATATTTGGTTAGGAGGGGTTCTGGTTGTGTGTACAAGAAAGGTTGCTGGTGTGATGCAGGGGGTCCCCAGTGCCCTGCAGCTCACCTCATGGGTGCTGTTTTGCAAGCTCGGGCTCTCGCTATTGGTCAGCTTCCTGATCAGATGGCTTTGTTTCCTTCTATCCCTCACTGGCAGGCATCCACCCCCCCTTCAGCTAAAACCCAATCTCCGATAAAGTACTAATAGTTGAAGCACTTGCCCTATAAAACACAACAAATCATAAAGGCAGCTGCAGACCGCTCCGTCATCCAGATGAGTGCTTTCTTCGTGAACTCTTCCTTCCTGGTGTCTCTGCGAGCTGGGCAGGAGTCCTTCCTGGGGCAGATCCCCGTCTACTCCTCCTCTGGCTATGGGGACCCCCTCAGGCACTTCCCGGCCACCTAAGCGGCTGCCGGGGGGCAGGAGAAGGGCTTCATAGCCCCTGTCTACCACCAGACAGCCGGTGCAAACCTGCAGACTTTCTGCCTGCGAGTACGGGCGTCTGGCTTCTACTGGGACAAGGAGCCCCGCTGCCCAGCTTGGACGAGCCCCTGCCGCACTTCAAGCCGGACTGCGCCCAGGTCGTGAGCCCCTTCAGGGAGCCGGAGGAGGACAAGTGCCCCACGCCTGTTTACCCTTGGATGCAGAGAATTAATTCATGCGACAGTGAGTGTGGTCCCTTGCTCTCTGCCTGCTCACACTGCAGCCAAGCTCTCAGGCTGCTCCGTGCTCATGCCCGCTCTGGCTTCTGTCCTCGCTGCTGCCTGCTTCATCCACCCTTACATGTACTCTGCCTGCTCAGCCCTCTGGCCTCTCTGCCTGCTCCGGTTTCTGTGCTCTCCGCTGCCTGCTTCAACCACCCTTACATGTACTTTGCCTGCTCAGCCCTCTGACTCCTCTGCCTGTGCATGCTCCTGTCCTCTATGCTGCCTGCTATATTCACCCTACTCTCTCTTCTGCGTGGGCTCGCTGGCTACTCAGCCCTCTGGCCCTGTGCCTGCTCAGTTATCCGTACTCTCTGCTGCCTGCTTCAGCCACCCTGCTCATCCGTATGGGCTCTCCCTGCTCATTGTTCTGTCCTCCCCTGCTGCGTACTTCATCCACCCTGTTCATCCATGTGGGTACTCTGCCTGCATAGTCCTCTGGACTCTTTCTTTAGTTTTCTGTCCTCCCCTGCTGCCTGCTTCATCCACCCTACTCTTCCGCATTGACTCACTGCCTGATCAGGCTTCTGTCTTCTCTGTGCAACCAAGGAGAAGTGGGTCGCCTGCTGCACCATGTGTTGCGGCACACTCTTCTGCACATGAACATAATGTGTCACATTTGCGGTCTTTTTAAAATGCCTCATCTACTCAAACTGCATTATGTCTCTGATGTATAGGGGCAAGCATGTTGCATCGATCTTCGTGTATTCAAATTGATGGTGCCTCTCTGTGAGGGGCAGATTAATACTATGATTTGTAATCCCACTTGAAATGCAGAGGTTCTTATATACTACAACATCAGCACTTCAACAAATAAGATCTTTGCATACCAATTAGGGCACACATTTACACAGAAGTCATGCAACTTAAAACACATATTAAAGTTACTCCACTGCGTAGCCTAAAAGGGAGAGCAGAACAGTGCCATATCTGCTAAAATGTGATGGTATTCTACTCTCTTCCTGCATTGGCACACTTTTGGCTTCTGTGAGCCAAGGCAGAAGCCCTTCACCATAGTGCTAGGGTGTCTGCACTGTGGGAAGCCTAGGTTTTGTACTGGAAGGGGTCCCTTCCAGTGCAAAAACTGTGCTTTAGTGTGTTTCCCACTTTGAAAGTGTATTGCACAATGTAGCAAACTTGCAAAGCGGGAAAAACAAGGGGAAATGAAAATATTTCAATTGGTACGCCTGCGTTCAGGAGGTACTGTTTTGTTTTTTTTTTGTTTGTTTTTTTGCAAATCCCTTTCTGCATTTCGTTGTAGATAGGGGTTTGCAGCAAAACCCATGAGTGGTTGCATGGGAGCGCCCATGCGTTCCCATGGAATACCCCTTTGACTCAAAGTAACTCCTGGAAGCCTGTTGCACAGCTTTACTTTACTTTGGATTGCAATTCAAAGCAAAGCTGGATTTGCTTTGCTTTGTAAATTCCACCTTCAAAGGTTTGCGTCACATTTGTGTTTAAAACAAACCCAACAAAAAGTGTTTGTATAGCTAGGTCGCATTTTGAATGCAGGGAATATACTTGCTTTTCCTTATTGAAATACATAAGTTTATAATTCAGTTAACCATAAATGATTTATTTAACATTATTTACCTAATTGAATTATCCCTGTTTGCCATGTTCTTTGTGCACTTGTACATGCAACTCCTAAAGAAAAGAACATTTCTATTTATACAGACACTCTGTAAACTTATTGTTTGTTGCAGTCTTTTACTTTTTCATGTAAATTTCTGCTCTCGAATGCCTTAGGCGGTGGAGGTATGAGAGTCAGCAGTTCTTACTGCTCATGTCTTTGGGTTAACAAAATATAGCTTAGTTTAAGAGGCAGCCGGTGCTGACCAATCAAAATAGATCTCAAATTGATATAAACGCCTCGTCCAGGGTATTAAGCGCTATATACATGTAACACTTTCTAACAGTCTAAATTTGGCCAAAGTTAATAACTTTCATAATAAACACAGTGAAATAATGCTTCAAAGAAATTGTACCTAAAATTTCACAGTAGTGAAGGACTGCATCACCCAGTGTACAGTAATTATATAGCTCTTCAATTCATGGCGGCAGAGTACCAAGGATAATGTGCTGCATGGCTAAATACTTACAAGGTCCCAAAGGCGAGAACTATTGGCTATGCCAATGCTTGTTTTTCTTTTCCTTTCTCCTTCCTTTAACCCAGAAACTCTTACAAACCTCAAACCTTGGCTAAAGAAACGCATTTTACTCACATTTCTGCGAGGGAAAGTTCCAGAACCTACACATCTCCTACCACCAGCGTTCCTCTGTGCTCCCTCGGAAACCATTCGACATACAGCTTTGTGTGATGCTCAATTTCCTCAAAGCATTCATCCAGAAAAAAGATGCAGTCAATCAGTACAAATTTGCAATATCGAACATACATCCATCAACTGCTGTGAATGGGGGAATTTGTAGTTTAACTAATTTAGGAGGCTGTCAAGTGAGTACTTTTTGCCTGAACTCGATGCGGTACATACCTGCTCTCTCTAATCTACCTAGCCACTGGCTCTCCACTGCACAGATTGCGCTTGCAAAGGCACATCACGACTATCATGGCCAAGGTACTGTGAATCACTGGAAGAGGAGTTGTCATTCGAAGAAATTTCGACTGAAAAAGGACTACGATTCTACTCACTGACCCTCTCCCTGAAATGCTGGCTCCGTATCAGTAAAGCGCTCTGATACCCATGGGTCTAGCTAGTACCCTCCCCCACCCACAGCAGAATCCCTGTTCTTGGGTCGTCTTATGTGATTGAAGAGCTTTAAAAAGCACTTCTGAGAGGGGAATTTAATGTGGCCCTCCTGTTGAGTACAGGTTGTGATAGAGCATAAGTTGCAATTTTATTAGAGTATCCCTCATCTAAGGTGTCAGCAGCATTCAAAGGAAAAGGCACTATGATTTGCTGAGAGGATCCAAGAAATGTGGCGGCAGGCTCAATCTTATTGGGTTGACCATGTCTTTACTCTTCACCTTAGCATCCCTGTGCCTATGGCTGAGTGCAGGTATTGAGTTTGTGTGCCCAGGTTTAGGGAAGCGCCTATGATTACAGGGTGAGTGGTTTGCGTGGCTGCATGTTTATGAAGTATGTGCCTTCAAGAATGCAGGATGAGCAGTGTACATGAATATAGGATGTTACTACATATGTCCAGGATTAAGCAATCATCTGGATGAGTGAATTGAGGAGGAGTGTTAAGTTTGAAGAAGTCCCAAAACTGCTTACAATGGCCTATTGTAATGAGCTACATGCTAATGCACTCCCAGTTATTTCATCAGTGAAGTTAATGGCATTGTGGAGTGGAGGCAATTTTATTTACCATGGTTAATTTTAGTTGAATTTTGGACATATATTCTTTAGTCATATTATCATGCCTTGACATTTGAACGAGCCATAAAGCCAACTTGGCTACAAGTTTATAGCTCTTGAAGTACTGGTTGAAATCTATATAGGCTTAAAGTTCAATGTTTGATTAAATGTTGGCATTGTGCGCTGTATCTTTGCAACTATTACAGATTTTCAAGCTGCAAATGCCTTACCAAACCCCCTTTGTTTCAGTTGGGGCGTGTAGGCCTGAACAATAAACTGATTGCTTTACACGTGGCTTGTGTTGCCTATAAAACTTTCTCAATTCCAAACATTTGTACTAACACTGCATTGTGTGTTTCACATTTGTGTATTCTGTGGCTATGCCATGTTAAATCATGGTAGTTCTTTGTATAGATCTAGGAAAAATAATCTCCCTGCTTAGATAAAAATATTATTTCCCAGCCTTTAGATGATCAGAGTCCTCTTAGTTTATTGCATTTTAAATCTTATTTTTGTGATAATAGCCACTCTTAACATATTCCATTTGCGTCTCCAGTCGAGTAGCAATGGTGCAGAAGACCGGAACAAGTGTTGCCCTATCTGCAACATGTCCTTTTCTGCTCCTGTGGTGGCTGCTTCGCATTATGAAGGTAAAACGCATTCGAAGAATCTCCGGCTGAAGGAGCAAGGTCCTCCAGTGACAGGTATGTGGCCTTGGTCCTCAATGTACAGGCAAACTGGTATGCTCTAGGGGCTTATCCACAAGGCATGGGGAAAATAAATATGGGACTCTTACATTAACAAATTGGCCTTTCTTCATGGCATCAATTTCTGGTTGAAAGATGTGATCAGTTGCTTATGACTGCTCAGGAGTTTGTTCAGCTGCACATATGCTTGTGTTAATCTTGCTTTTCTCCAAATGCCTCTCGAGCATACTGACATTGTCTTTGTTTTTGTCTGCAAGACTGTTTGAAGCTGGCTCTTTATGCCAATCAAAAAGGTATCTCTGATAGACTTCTAGCTGCAGTTTCCTTACCTTTGAATTTCCCGGGCATCAGACTGGAACTGGAAACCTTTGCGTGAGCAATACACCTGTGGTCAGACGGGTGGGTCTGTGTGGCGTCTGCCTCGTTGGCACCAGTTATGGCAATGCGGTCACCTATATAGGCACCATCCGGGTGCGTAGATGGCAATTCTTTTCTTTTCACACCAGTTATCGCTTATCCTGAAAAGATCTACCTCTCCGTCTCTTTTCGACTGACTTTTTTTGACTTTTTGTTGAAGATTTTTTCATTGTGTGTCGAATGACCTCTAAAAGGTAGGGTTTAAGCTGTGTGGCGCCAGTCATTCACCATGTCGGGATTGATGTCCACCTCGTATTCCCTTACTAATGGATAGAGGCTTGCTGTAGCAATCCCACTGTGTCTTCTAGGGGGTGGTGTGGTCGATCAGCTTTTGGCTTATCAGGGAGGAGTGTTGAATATCTGCAAATGCACATAATAGTCAATAAAAGATGCACACGATTCATAAGGGGGGTGCTCATGTGGAGTGGTGCTTGGGAGGCATCAGGTATTGGGGGTTGGAATTCCTCACGGTGCTTCTTAGGGTGCCTGCAGGATGCCGGAGATCAGCTCAGCTGTTCCACAGGAGGCCTGGGTCTTTGTTAAAGGGAGGCAGTGCTCCCAGACTTTGGGAGACACAACATCTGCAAGACGAGATCACTTTGGCGCAAATTCGGTGGTAACATCAGACAGGCCATCAATGCTGGGGCTCCTTGGTCATCCTTTGCTTTCACATCCCTGCAGTGTCCGTAGGTCAGCAGGATCTGTTTCCTTGTGTCTGGGGCTCCCCTAAATACTGAATTTAAGGGTGTTAGGGGAGTATTGGGTAGTAGGCAAGGAGCTACTTATCCTCTTGGGGACACCACACTCCGTATATGACCCCTTCCTGTGGGAAGTGGGCCAGAGAGCCTAAGTTTGCCCTCACCAAGATGGCGAACTATGAAAAGTCGCCTTCACTAGAGTGAGAGGGTGGACCCCTATCTGACTAGCTAATTTCCCCACCTGTCCAGGTGCCAAAGGGCTCTGGGCAAAGGGGGGTGGGGGGGCATCCTCTCCTGTGGGGAAGCCAGGTTTGCATACCAAAGGCGTTGGACTCTTTGAAGTTCCCCAGTGAGTCAGCACACCAGTAGATGGTAGGTTTTCAGGGGGCACCTCTAAGGTGTTCTCTGTGTGCATGTATTAATAAATCCGACACTGGCATACAATACCAAACATCCCTGTTTTCAGTAAAGCCATCCTGTAGCCGGGGAACTCGTTTTCATCAATGTCCAGCACATGTACTTAAAATGTCTTCCCGGTTCACTTGTACTGACCGCAAAAGAGCTAACCAGTACAGATGTCTATCTGCTCCTGCAGATATGCCCTCACATGTAGTATAGTGCACTCTGTCATAGGGCTGTAAGGCCTGCTGTAGGGGTGACTTACCTACACTGCATGTAGTGTCTGCATGCATAGCGCACAGCACAGTGATGTGTGCCAGGTTGTGTTGTCACTTTCGTCTGCACCAAGACACACAGCCTGCAGTGGTAGTCTATGTGCTTGGTGGGAGGTCCTTTAAGGTGTCACAATTTGTGCTGCAGCCCTTAAGGACTCTCTAGCCTCCTTGCCCTAGGTACCAGGAGAACCATTTACTAGGAGATGCTGAAGGTATTGGCAATTGGGGGTACAAAGACACAGTTTTTGGAAAGCATTCTGGCACTGGGGACCTGTTTAGCAGGAACCCAGTGCACCTGTAGTCGAAATCAGATTGGATACCAAGCAAAAAGTAGGGGTGACCACGTCAAAAAGGGGCACTTTCCTACAAAGACTTGTTGTTACCAAGTCTTTAAAATTCAGAATGGGGTTGTCTTCACCCAGAGCAGTATTCCTCTTGCCTCATGCTGGTAACTGCTAGATAACATCCTTCCGCTTGCTATGAAGTGCTTTCATTGCAATATGATGGGCTTGTTTGCATTTCAAAACTACATTGCCTCATCACATTAAATCGTTATTCAAAACAAAAATTGGTTACCTATTAGCGAACCAAACCAATTTGTTTCCTTTACATACAAAATGACAACATATACAATCCCAGTGCAAAAGGTAAGTGCATCAAATCCTCCGCAACATCCCACCAGTTAGGGAAATACTTTTGCATCCTCCCAGGAGCAATGAAGTAAGCTGCGACCTCTACGTTGGTTCTGAACAGCTGTTTAAGCTTGTCCACACAACGTCAGATTGGAAGCCTCTGCAGCTCGGGCAGCTTGTTAAAGTGAGAGTTTGATATAGAAGTATATCCAAGTATATCTATGTAGTGCATTTATATGAATATTTCTCTTCTTATAGGATATTGAGGGAATGCATGTATGTAATTTCTTCATTGAATGATGGGACAGCAGGTTGAAAACATTGAGGAAATTTTAAATCTCTTCTCTTTACCCCAGCCAGCCACGAAACATACTCACCCATTGACTGGCACTCAAATCAATTCATGGCATTGCTAGTGTATGGGCAGAAAAGTCAAGGAAAGAGGGATTTGGAAGACTAGCTCAACCCAGTGTGTAAAAAGCTGTGCACGGCAAGCAAGTCTCTTTCATAATGTCCAGTACAGTGCCTAACTCCGTTGGGGTGAATTTTTCACACTTCTCAATTGCAAGACTGCCCCCATATTTTTTTCTTCATCTAATCAATTGAGTGATGACATGGTCCCCCCCCCTTTTTTTTTTTTAGCAAAATTTCCAATAGTCAGAAAATTGGTTACTACAGAGAGTATGCCTAGACCTGGATATCCTAGTTGGCTCTGCACATCTGGTCTTATATAAACCTTGTATGACTAACTTTCGTCCATCGCCAATTAACAGATTTGTAAAGTCATCAGAATAGCAGCCCTTCCAGCTCCCCATCTGATATTGTCTCAGTAAGACTGATGAAAAATATTTTTTTGAACAATATCAACTCTCTCAAGGTATCTTTCCTACTCTTCGTATTGTGTTGTAAAACCATTTTGCCTAATTTAATTTTCTCCCTTACGTAAGCAAATGAAAAAAAAAATGTCCTGGCTCAATTATAGTAGACACAAAGTAGTAGTACTGTCTGCCCTAGGTTATCTAAGAAACCAAGTTGGTACTGGAAAATGAAAATGGTGACCCCATTAGATCCATCTGCAGCTTTTGACACCATTGATCAGAACATTCTATTCTCTACATTGGAGATTCAGGTAAAGTTTTACACTGGATTAAATCCTTCATGACTGACAGAAATCTAATGGTAGTTTGTAGGAAGGTGGAGTATGGGATGCTGGTTAGGTTTCACTTGCCAATATTCACAATACCCCTTAGATGGTCCTTGGATACACCATAATAAATCCTAAGTTCATTCCTGGTAGAGAGGCAAAGAGCTGTCAAGCTCTACTCTAGAAACCTGTATTAAGCATTTCAGAGTATCAACATGTATGAAAAGTAATTGACAGAACTTAAAAGAAATCTAATGCCAATTTATAAAGATAAAGCTGATTTTTATTTAAATTTAGACACTAAGACGAAGTGAATCGGATAATTGCAACTAGAGTTGTGGATGTTAGAAGCAATAACAAATCAGGACTGCAAAACTTTAGCATTGCTGTCAATGGGGAAAAATCACTAGTGACAAACCAGTCACTTGCAGGTCAAGTTGCGTGGAACCCAAGGAGGGTTAAGGCGATACGTGCCCAGGAGCAAGCCACGACAATCGGTTGAATTTTTACCTGAATTGAGAGACCCCGGTTCAGAGTTGTACGGGCTGACTGTGGTGCTGAAGTGGGAGCCACAGGGGCTGGTTTTACCGCTTACACAGTGCCGGTGAGGAAACGGGTGCAAAAAGTTGAGGTCCGAGCTGGCGTCTGATGAAGGTGTGCGGTGTTCTTTTGAGTTGGAGCATCGAGTAAAAGTTTTGGTTGCCGGACTGCACACCGTCCAGCCGTGGCAGCGGCTAGGTCAGCGAGACGTTATTTCAACATCAGGAGGTCCTGGGGAAAACAGTAGCTGCCTGAAACTTGGTGGAGGTCAGGACTACTTTTCCCTCAATTGCCGTGGACCATCTACTTTTAGCTGTTTGCCAGCTATTCTTTGGTTCCAGTAAGGTGCGTTTACCTGCGGTATGCAGGGGACTAGTGCCACTAGTTCATGGGAGGCTGGAGTTGCCTTTGGCTCTCAAAGCGTCCTTCTGTCTGGGGGAACCGGTCTTGGGTCCCAGACGAGTCAGTCTTGCAGTTCTAGGAGGGTTGCCACAGGTGCAGAGTATCATTCCTTTGGTTTGTGCAGCTCCTGTTTTGGCAGACTTTGGTCTCTTCTGTGTCCTTTGTTCAGTCACATCAGAACTGTGGTTCGGGTGCCCCTTAAATCCTAGTGGTGTGGGTGCATGTGGCCAATTGGCTACGAGTCCCGGCATCTATTCAGCCTCTGTGGTGACCACTTCTGGGGGATTTGGGTGTGTCACCTTTTCTACTCGGATCTCTCTATTCTGCCATTTTAAAAAAACGGCAGAAACCTTTCTTAGCTGTACAGACCAGGTAGCCCACCCCAGAGATGTGGCTAGCTTTCTTGGGGTGTACACCTCTTGTCTACATGATTTTCTTCAACTAAACATTTTTTTATTAAAGATCTTGCCTTTCCTAACGCCTAATTTTCATATCTCTAATATTAATGTATTGCTTGATCAAGGTTAGGCTAATACAATGCAGTATATCTGGTTGCTCTTATAAAATTACTCCATGCTCTGATTCATTAAAACATTTGTAAGGTAATGAGACATAGCCACATTATTTACTACTGGGTTGGGATCTCTGCATGGGTTCCATGTTCGATCTAAGATCATGTTTAAGGCTATGACCATTGTTCAAAAAGAAATCTGTGCCAAAACCTCAGTTTTACTAGATTAACAAAAAAGATAACTTTTACCACTCTTGGGCTGTCTAGCATCTTTCTTCTAGACATACAGAAAATGAAAAGGCTGTGGTGAGCGCCAGATACAAAACCACAATCTTTAGTTGTTTTTAGGTCTCGGCCTGCGATGCCTGTGCAGACATGCGCAGTCGAGCTGGCAAGATTTAATGATTGAGTATTTTTCACTAGCGAGGTTAATCCCCGCCCCTCTTTTCCATTTGCTGGCATCACCGTTCATTCTAAACGGTGGCCAGCCATTGGAAAAGATGTCTTAGTGACGTTCTTCTTTCTCTTTTAGCCCCGTCCCTTTCAGACTGGGTTCCTTGAGTTACTGCTGTGGTGAAAGCTTTCTTATCTTCTTTATGGGGCCATCTATTTCGCCCCATAAAGAAGATAAAGCTTTTACCACAGCAGCAAGTCATGCCGAGCCCGTCCGAGTGGGACGGCTCTAAAAGAGAAATTTCTTTAATTTTAGTATCGCGGCACCCGCGCTTTACTTTTAAAATGTTACAAGTAAAGAGCGGGTGCCGCGATTATACCAAAATGAAAGAAATGGATGTTTTGTCTTTCTTTCATTTTGGTATAATCGTGGCACCCGCGCTTTACTTGTAACATTTTAAAAGTAAAGCGCGGGTGCCGCAATTATACCAAATATCGTTGGTTCTCGTTCGTGTTCTCTGTGCCCCTTGTCTAATGTTCGCTGCTGTTGAGTTGTCCTTGATTGCTCCTTAGGTGTTCCTTTGTACCTTCTCTTGTTCTGTTGCCACAAACGTGTGCAGGTGGGAGTCCGGCATGCAAGCCGGTGTCGCTTCCATTGTTTTATGGCCCCTGGGCATCCCTTGTGCCCTCGACCGGGCAGAGCCGGGGGTACTCCAAATCTGACCCCTCACCTCAGACCCCTGCGTTCATGGTTTCATGTCTGTAACTCCGAGCTCCGCCTGGGGTCTTCTGCTGTTTGAGGAAGCTGCGTGGGGTGCCCACACTTCCACGGGGTGCATGGAGGATTGTAATGTACCAAATGACGCAAACTGGAAACTAAACTATTTTCGGTAGAGAAAGTGGTTGAAAAACTGAAGCCTTGAGCTGGGGTGAAAGAGAAGCGCGCACTTGTCCTCCGGTCACGGGTCTGTAGGGCTATACTTGGGCTGCCCACTCTGGGATTGGTGACGGCTGCTGGGGTCTGGGCCTTTGGTACGTACTGGGTGACCCCAGCGCCTTCAGCAGCACTCTACTACTCACTCTCTACTACTCTCCTACTCTCTCCACTCTCGCTCTCTCTACTACTCACTCACTACTACTCACTCTCTACTACTCACTCTCTACTACTCACTCTACTCCTCTCTCTACTACTCCTCTCTCTACTACTCCTCTCTCTACTACTCCTCTCTCTACTACTCCTCTCTCTACTACTCCTCTCTACCTACTCCTCCTCTCTCTACTACTCCCTACTACTACTCTCTCTACTACTCTCTCTACTACTCTCTCTACTACTCTCTCTACTACTCTCTCTCCTACTCTCTCTCCTACTCTCTCTCCTACTCTCTCTCCTACTCTCTCTCCTACTCTCTCTCCTACTCTCTCTCCTACTCTCTCTCCTACTCTCTCTCCTACTCTCTCTCCTACTCTCTCTCCTACTCTCTCTCCTACTCTCTCTCCTACTCTCTCTCCTACTCTCACTCTCCTCTCTTACTCTCCTCTTACTCTCTCTCTTACTCTCTCTCTTACTCTCTCTCTTACTCTCTCTCTTTCTCTCTCTCTTTCTCTCTCTCTTTCTCTCTCTCTTACTCTCTCTCTTACTCTCTCTCTTACTCTCTCTCTTACTCTCTCTCTTACTCTCTCTCTCTCTCTCTTACTCTCTCTCTTACTCTCTCTCTCTCTTACTCACTCACTACTCCTCTCTCTACTAAATGTACATGTATTTATATAGCGCAAATCACCGACACAGTATCTAAGCGCTTGCTTAGGGAACCCGTCCTGGTATTCCCCTCTGAGATACCCCGGCAGGGTATCCACAAGGTGAAAGCCAGGCATCCCGCCGCGAGGGGCCGTAGTGGAGATTAAGCAAGCTATTGCCCAGAGTCGCAGAGTGTGACCCCGTGAGTCGAGTAGGCACCGGAACGAGAATTATCGAGTCCGTGGAATTTTGAGCCCGAGACCCGCCGAGGCGGGGAATCGAAACCTGGTCCACGGCCGATCTCAGCTTCCAGGTCTGCCGCCTCTAACCACTGAGCCACGCTTCTCTACTACTCTCTCTACTCCTCCTCTCTCTACTACTCCTCTCTCTACTACTCCTCTCTCTACTACTCCTCTCTCTACTACTCCTCTCTCTTCTACTCCTCTCTCTACTACTCCTCTCTCTACTACTCCTCTCTCTACTACTCCTCTCTCTACTCCTCCTCTCTCTACTACTCCTCTCTCTACTACTCCTCTCTCTACTACTCCTCTCTCTACTACTCCTCTCTCTACTACTCCTCTCTTCTACTCCTCTCTCTTCTACTCCTCTCTCTACTACTCCTCTCTCTTCTACTCCTCTCTCTTCTACTCCTCTCTCTTCTACTCCTCTCTCTTCTACTCCTCTCTCTTCTACTCCTCTCTCTTCTACTCCTCTCTCTTCTACTCCTCTCTCTACTACTCCTCTCTCTACTACTCCTCTCTCTCTACTACTACTCCCCTCTCCTACTCTCTCTCCTACTCTCTCCCCTACTCTCTCCCCTACTCTCTCCCCTACTCTCTCCCCTACTCTCTCCCCTACTCTCTCCCCTACTCTCTCCCCTACTCTCTCCCCTACTCTCTCCCCTACTCTCTCCCCTACTCTCTCCCCTACTCTCTCCCCTACTCTCTCCCCTACTCTCTCCCCTACTCTCTCCCCTACTCTCTCCCCTACTCTCTCCCCTACTCTCTCCCCTACTCTCTCCCCTACTCTCTCCCCTACTCTCTCCCCTACTCTCTCCCCTACTCTCTCCCCTACTCTCTCCCCTACTCTCTCCCCTACTCTCTCCCCTACTCTCTCCCCTACTCTCTCCCCTACTCTCTCCCCTACTCTCTCCCCTACTCTCTCTCTCTCTCTCCTACTCTCTCTCTCTCTCCTACTCTGTCTCTCTCTCTCCTACTCTGTCTCTCTCTCTCCTACTCTCTCTCTCCTACTCTCTCTCTCTCTCTCCTACTCTGTCTCTCTCTCTCCTACTCTCTCTCTCTCTCTCTCTCTCTCTCTCCTACTCTCTCTCTCTCTCTCTCTCCTACTCTCTCTCTCTCTCCTACTCTCTCTCTCTCTCCTACTCTCTCTCTCTCCTACTCTCTCTCTCTCTCTCTCTCTCTCCTACTCTCTCTCTCTCTCTCTCCTACTCTCTCTCTCTCTCCTACACTCTCTCTCTCCTACACTCTCTCTCTCTCCTACACTCGTCATTCTCTACTACTCACTACTACTCGCTCTCTACTATCTACTTCTCACTCTACTACTCTCTCTGCGCCTCTCTCTCTGCGCCTCTCTCTCTCTCTCTGCGCCTCTCTCTCTCTCTGCGCCTCTCTCTCTCTCTCTCTGCGCCTCTCTCTCTCTCTCTCTGCGCCTCTCTCTCTCTCTCTCTGCGCCTCTCTCTCTCTCTGCGCCTCTCTCTCTCTCTCTGCGCCTCTCTCTCTGCGCCTCTCTCTCTCTGCCCCAGACCTCCACACATATGCATATATGTGTGTATATATATGCTTATATATATATATATATATATATATATATATATATATATATATATAATGTGTATATATATGTATGTGTATATATATGTATGTGTATATATGTATGTGTATATATGTATGTGTATATATATGTATGTGTGTATATATATATATATATATATATATATATATATATATATATAAATACGAATATAAATGCATGCATACATATACATATATGCATGTTATGTATGTGAAAGCTTGAAAGACACTAATAAAAGCAAAGCTAAAAAGCCACCTAATTACAAACAGAATTGCTTAAGCTTAACTAAAGCTGAGACCGTTGCATTGCAAATGCTTGTTTTTTTATGTTGTATATATCGCTTACTTCTATATTTAATGCTAAGAATCTTCAGCCTCTGTTGTGCTCTATAAATAAACATGACCTAACTTCAGATATTCATGGCATGGATGGAAGCTATTCCCTAGTATTCCTGCCTCAAAGCCCCAATCACCCTACCCCCTTTTAGCCTACGTCCTAACCCTGTTTCCCTCCACGAGTGTCTTCAGCTGGGGCACAGAAGTTCTCAATAATTAATAATGGCTACCTCATTCTTGGGACTGAAGAGTCAGAACTACCTATTTGTTATTCATCGCATCTTCTTTAACCAGGGATTCTGGTAGATGTGAAGATCAATGAAAGTTATTTAGTTGTTAAAAGTTATTGGTGGATGTGAAGATGCATTGACTGGCAACATCCTATGTTATTGTGCTTGTTGTGTTTCTATTTTGCCATTGGTGTGGCCTAGTGGAGATGGCAGCGGACTGGTATTTTTTTGACTACATCAGAGGTGACCAGGTCTGTGTGAGCATGTGGTGTTTCACAGGTATTGTTCTTGGTAATTTTTCTGTTCTATTTGAGCTGTGGGTATTCGGTTTCAGTGTGGGCTTTAAGTCCTTTGCTAGTTACTGGAATGTCTTACAGATCAGGCCTGCACATTGCTAGGACCGAACATTTTTGAGGCATTTTAATATCGAGTCCAGGAGTTTTATTGCAGAAATGTAATATGATTTGTTTGAATTGAAGATGCAGCATTTCAGAGATCTAGTGCAAGTTGCACTACTAAGAACAGCCGTCTTTCTAATCTTTAACATTCTGGAATCCAGAGAGCTTTAATTGACTTTCTTTCAAAAATGTTAACATGCACTTATTGTACTGCAGTACATAAGGGATTTTCGGGGCGGTTTGTGCTTTATACATCGCCTTCCCAGAACACATGTCTGATAGTGCGTAAATCCCTTGTCAGAAAGTCAAATATCCGCTTTATAAATGAGGCCTGAAAATCTAGGTTAGTCTAAGATACAATGTTGGAGGTTATACCAAGTCTTAAGGTAACCATTGACTTGCAACACCATGTGAAAATAATTTTAGAGAAGAGTTTTTTAAAAGTTATTGAGCCACGATTGCACTGTGGTAGGTTGTTTCTCAGCTGAAGTATCCCATTACCATAATCAAGTACTGTGCAACCATACATTCCTGATCCTCGTAATCCTTTAGCTAGAAGACACATTTCGCCATTGTGGGGCTTATACCTGGGGTGCCCTTTGATGTGTGACCTAATTTGCTTTATTATGTACACAAGGCAGTTTGGCTTCACCCCAGTTTAAAAAAGAAAAGGTAATCTGACCATATCGTCATTCTACTTGTGTTCTGTCACAACTGTTTGCTTTACAGGAATGTCTGATCCTTCTTTACTATAATTCTGATTTTCTTAGGCATGGCCCGAGTACCAACGACTCCAATTCGCTCATCTAACAACCCTTTAGATCCGGAGAAGTATTGTACACTCTGCAGTGCTTCGTTCAATAACCCTCTGATGGCTCAACAGCATTACTCTGGCAAGAAGCATAAAAAGCAAGAGTCCAAAAACAAGCTGGCTGGGGGATTTCAGCTGCCACCCAGTGTGGCTGCTGCTATTGCCAGTCAAGTCCCTCCTCCTGTACAATCTGGAAGTAAGTGTGTGGTCATTTAGATGCAAGTTTACTATGTCTTTTAGTTTGGGTTTTTCATACAGTTGACTGAAATGTCCTTCAGTGTGGTTGAGGGCAGGGATTTGTTTTGGCTCCAAGAGCGCCTCTGTTTTGAGGCAGACATTAAATTATTTTTCACAATGCTTTTTGGTCTTTTGCCACATTGCGCACATATGTCTATGCTTTCCAAAGGATTATTATGTTTTGATTTTTGTGCGCCAACAACTTGACAGACCTGCTGCAGAAGGCAATGGGTCTACAATGCCCCACTGGTAGACCATGCATGATTGAAACCTGCTGTTTTGCCATTTCCGTTTGAACTTTTGGCACTTTTAATTTTGAGTTAACTGTACACAATAAATTGCCTGGGTACATAGTACATTCTGGTCTCATTGAATGTCTTCTGGGTCCACTCGAGGTAATGCTTTTGACTTGTTTTGTGTGGATGTGAAAATATGGAATCTATCCTGCTTGTTACATCCTGCCATTCTGAGCTTCATCCGCTGGAGGCCAATAACTATGCTGTCAAAGATGTGTGAAATGTTTCTGTAGTGATATGTAGCTCTTTGCAGTTGTCTAGGATGAGGAAAAAATGGGTATGTTCTATGTTATTTGATATCTGTCCTCGATAGTGGGCAGTGTTATTCATGAGGCTGTTGCTTTCTGCTTTTACTGCTTGTTTGATTTTTTGGGGGGGTTATATGAGTCACCTAATTCTCGAGCATGAAGAAGGTTTTCCATGTTCTTTGCTGAGTGGAAAGTTGAATTCTATTGTATTTGGTTGGTGGGCACTCTGATTCAGTTGCAAAGGAATCGTGCACATTGTCCATAGATGCACAAATGTCCTTTTTTGAAAAACCTGCTTGGACAGTTAACTGTTGTCGCGTTTGACCTTTCCGGGTTCTTGGTAATCTGGCTCACTGCTGATGTTTATTCATGTGTGTTCTCATTTCTGGGGAAATCTCAGGGTCTGAGCATGTTCCATAGTGTCTCTACTGAAAACAAGTGCTTTGGCCATATTTGAACTAGTCAAGGGCACACCTAGTACATTTCTGCAATAGGCTGTTTGACACATTTCTTGCTGCCACAGCCTTCTGTGGCATGTGCCTTGGATGTTGTCCAGTTAACACATTGTTCTGAGATGAGCAATCATTATGATTTCTTCTGATGAGTGACTGTTTTTCAGATCAGAAGACGTACCCTTGTGAGGACTGCAACATTACCCTCAACTCGACGGAGCAGTACCAGGCACATATTAGTGGAAGCAAGCACAAGGCAAAGTATGTGACACTTGTTTTATTTGCATTTTATTTCAGTACTGGAATCACTGGTCCCAAGCAAACACTTCTGTTTAAACAGGCCTACTACTTTCCTTCTATAGTCTAATGGAGACCATGGTACATGCACTACATAGACTTTTTCTCAAGCTGTCCCATACCTATGCATCTGCCAAATCAACTCACTTCCATCACAGAATGCCCCTTTGAAATATGCAGAGCGAAACAAAAGGGGATGATGGACGGAGCGTTTGAACAAATCAAACACTCACCCACAGTCGACTGATCTGGGTTTAATCCATCACCATTCTTTAGCCCACTCAGCCACACCAGTTCAGACATGGCTATATGCAAATCAGTCTGACCCTGTGCCATATGGGAACAGTCCAGCCCGAACTGCCAAGCCATGTCTTCCCTGGACCGGAAACAAGCATCCTGGGACCGGTTTCGGATTCATAATCCTCATCAGCCAGGCTATCTTGAATCCAGTGGCCAAGTGAGCAAGGGACTCACGTCTGAGCATACCCTGCCAACTTAGGGCGAACAAAGCGAAACAAAAGGGGATGATGGACTGAGCGTTTGAGCAAATCAAACACTCACCCCCAGTCAACTGATCTGGGTTTAATCCATCACCATTCTTTAGCCCACTCAGCCACCCCAGTTCAGACATGGCTATATGCAAATCAGTCTGACCCTGTGCCATATGGGAACAGTCCAGCCCGAACTGCCAAGCCATGTCTTCCCTGGACCGGAAACAAGCATCCTGAAATATGCGCCACATGCTGCCCGAGGGTGGGCAAGAAACTACTCTTCATTTTATAGTACTAATAACCATCTGATTAACACTCCTCTTGATGGTATAATATTTAGATAACTAGAACACCAGTGACCTGTTTCACTGTAAGCTCCCCCCACACATTTATACACATTTTCTCTGTATCCTACCAACTTTATTTTAGTGCCAGACACCTTCCGCCATAAAGTGATTAAGCCATCTTCAATAAAAAAAGAATCTGAGTTCTCCATCATGGAATTTTATTAAATGATAAATTCTGCCTTGCAATATGTGCAGTGTCCTAGCCCATGTTTTGCATCATATAAAGTATTGAACGTTTTATTATAAAAATAATCAATGGCTTGCAAAAGACTAAACTTAATCTTTCAGTAAAATAACTATATGTATGTATACATAAAAAAAACCTACTGGGAGACTTGCTTCCCTTTCTCTCCAGTTCCGAAATGTGAGTCCAGACCCATGCATTTTACATTACATTCTTGGATTTTGAAGGCAAAAACTGATTTGGAACGCAGTGTAGAAGGGTTTGGTTACAGAGGGCAGCTATGGAAAAGAAAGATTAACTATATAGGAAGGGGAGAGGAAGGCCGGTGATGGCATCCCTGGAGACATGGCAGGCCAGGGCTAAGGAACCACATTATCTGAAGCAACAAGTCTGATCTAAACAAAGAAATAAAAAGGCTGCATATCCTTTAAACACTTTGGCAACAGATGTAGCAGAATTTTGGATGGATTCACAAGAAATAAAGCCGTTTTTGCTGTTACAGCTACAGGGAGAGGATCGTGCATGCATGTGAAACTACAAATGACCAATTAGGAGAAACTGAAGGTTTACAGGATTCCTTGGACACGATGTAGTACGAGGTTTAGGGCATAAAAGTGGGAAGTAGAAGTCACATCCATTTTGCTGCTGTTGAGTTAAGGACGTTAAGCCAGAAAATTTTGTGGAGACCTTGCTCTCTGAGGTTTTTGGCTGGAAAGCGTGGCCTTTCTGATAGATACATCTGCCAGTGGATTCCTCACCTTGTGCATATCCCCTTGCGCCAGCAACATTCGGAAATTCTTTTTGTAGCTTCGCGCCGACGTGGACGACGTCGGAGGCACGGCATCGCGCGCGACTCCGCTGACGTCACCGACACCATAATAGGCCCATGCCGGCGTGATGACATCAGTTCCCTTTTTTCCGCGTCGTCGACGCTAACTGTTTTCAAGGGATCGTCTGTAGCTGTATAGTAACTTTGTTACTTTGTGTTTCTACTGGTGTTTTCTTTGTCTTCTGTCGTGATGTCTTCAAAGAAGACTGGATTTAAAGCGTGCGGAGAATGTGGCAAGATGATGTCTATCACTGATCCACACGAGTACTGCGTATGGTGCTTGAGCTCCGATCATGTCGTCGAAAATTGTCCTTCTTGTAAAAAGATGACTCCGAAGGCACTCCGGGAGAGGGAGACGAAACTCCTCGTAGTGAAGTTGAAAAGCAAAAACGATAGAGTTAGAGGTCACGAACTCTGCGTTCGAGGTCGCACTCGGAGTAGTCTTCGGCGCATGCTTCGAGGTCTTCGAGGAAGAAGCATAAGAGGAGTCATGAAACTCGCCATCACTCTGAGAGACTTGAGTTCAAGGCCGAAGTCACAGGTGAAGTTACTTCGAAAGGAGGCGGTGGCTTCGGAGGGGTATACAACGGTTACCACGCATTTTTTACAACGCGGTACCGTTACCACGCTACTTTTACCACGCAAGTCGTTACCACGACTTGCGCTGGGGGGCGCTCCAGGATAGTAAATTGTTTAATTTACTATCCAACTCCTTCCCTAGAGTCCACGGGGACTGGAGTTGGAATAGTAAATTAAAAAATGTACTATCCAGCGCCCCTCCACGCAAGTCGTGGTAACGACTTGCATGGTAAAAGTAGCGTTGTAACGGTACGCGTTGTAAAAGTACGCGTGGTACCGTCATACATCCCTTCGGAGGTGCAGGTCTCAGAGGGTGAGGCTTCGCGTGCGGATTCGCCTGTGTCACCGAAGCAGTTGCCGAATCCTTCTCCGAATCCATCCCATCCTTCTGGTCAAGAAGATGAAGATGAAGGTGATGAGGAAGAGGAAGAGGAAGAGGAAGGAGAGGGCGAGGCTTCGTTACCTGCGGGTTCGTCGACCCCGGTGCACCAGCCTGAAGTGGAGGCCGAGGTCGAGAAGACTCTGCTCCCTCAAGAGCAACCTGGGGGCTTTTATCCAGCCTTTCCGGCTCCAGGTCAAGATCCTACTCAGTTCCTGAATACCCCTCTGGTGCACCAGTTAGTCCCACGGGTCCATTAGCATTTAATCTGGGTTTCCCCCAGGTTTATGCTCCTGCGCCTTTCATGCCGGCTCCAACTCCGCATTGGCATTTTCCGGCGCCGCCGAAGCCTTCGACGCCGAATCCATCGACGCCGATACCCTCGATGCCGAATCCAGTTCGTCCTCTGGTTAAGCTGCCTCTTCCGACTTAGAGTTCGGCGTCGGCTCCGGTGGAGTCGGTCCCGGATCAGTCGACTTTGTTTATGAAGGAGAGGTCGAGGCGTGAGGCACAGAGGCTTCTGGAAAAGGAGAGGTATTGTGATGAAAATTTGGAGGAAGGTGAACTGCAGGATTCGGAGGATCCTTTTGATGACCTGAGAGAGGCTAGTGGTCTTGAGCTGTTTCCTGAGTGGGATTTGGCCTCTGCATCCGACGTACCTTCCAAGGATGTAAAACCTTATCACGTTGTTATTAAGAAGGCTGCAGACTTGTTGAATAGTACTCTGCCTACTGCTGAATACAAGTCTAACATTCTAACTAAGGTCCTTCACTCGCCTTCCTCTGTTATTGAACCAATGCTCCCATTTAACGACTCTTTGGCTGAGCCTGTTTATGAGGCGTGGAAAAAACCTCTGACAGCTCCTGCTGTTTCAAGGGCTGTTGCGAGAAGGTATAGAGTGGCACCTGGTGACCCAGACTTTTTGTTGACGCACCCCCTGCCAGAGAGTTTGGTTGTGCAGGCTGCCTGCTCAAAGAAGTCTACGGGTGCTTTTCCACAGGTTCCTGGGGAAAAGGAAACAAGGAAACCAGACCAGGCGGCAAAGAAAATCTTTTCCTCAGCCAGCATGGCGCTAAAGTCTACAAATGCAACTTGCCTGATGGGTAGATACATCCATGCTTTGATGGATTCCGTCAAACATTTGGTGCCTAAAATTCCTGAGAACGATAGGAAGGATTTTCAGGAGGTGATTTCTGACACTCAGGCTGCGGCAAGGCAGGTAATCCAGAGTGGGCTGGACACGGCTGATTCAGTGGCGAGAGTGATGGGCTCTTCAGTGGCCACTAGGAGAGCTGCGTGGTTGAAATCTTCAGAATTTTCTGTGGATGTTCAGTCTACGTTGATGGATTTGCCCTTTGATGGGTCAGGGTTGTTTGGGAAGAAAGCTGACGCTGCTTTAGAGCGGTTTAAAGACAGCAGAGCGACAGCAAAGTCTTTGGGCCTTCAGACCAGGGGCTCTTTTGGAAAGCAATTCAGAGGATTTGGCAGATCTTCCTTTCGGGCCTACAAACAATCACAGCCGCAGCAGCAGCAAAATACGCTGTACAAGTCGTACAGGGGCAGACAAAGAGCTCGTCCTAGAGGTCGCCAAGCCTCCTTCTCCCCCTCCTCTTCCCAGCCTCCTGCCAACACAGCAAAGCAGCCCTAGATCCGCCATTCCGGATCATGTGGGTCCAGTGGGGGGTCGGCTTACCCATTTTCTGCGAGATTGGGAATTGATTACATCAGATCATTGGGTTCTCAATCTTGTGGAGAATGGATATGCTCTTCCCTTTCGGGAATTTCCCCCAAATTACCCTCCTTGTTAGGGTTATTGTTCGGAGGACCACCTGCTGCTCCTGCAGGAAGAAGTCCTGGCACTGTTCAGAAAGGGTGCGATAGAGGTGGTTCCGGAGCAGGAGAGGGGTCAGGGATGCTACTCCCGGTATTTTCTGATCCCCAAGAAGGATGGCAGACTTCGTCCAATCCTGGATCTCAGGATCTTGAATCTTTACCTGAAGCAGGAGAAGTTAAAGATGCTCACCCTTGCACAGGTTCTTCAAGCGCTGCTGGAAGAGGACTGGATGGTGTCAATCGACTTACAGGATGTGTCGTTTCATATTCCCATCCTGAAGTCGCACAGGAAGTATCTCCGTTTCACGGTTGGATCGCAACACTACCAGTTTGCGGTCCTTCCGTTTGGTCTTACTTCTGCACCTCAAGTCTTCACCAAGGTGATGGCTGTGGTGGCTGCACATCTCAGAAGATCGGGGATACCGGTATTCACGTATTTGGACGATTGGCTGATCAAAGCAGAATCTCCAGAGATAGTGCTCCATCATCTGCAAGAGACCACTCAGTTGTTGCACAGGTTGGGTTTTTCGATAAATGTACCCAAATCTCACCTGGTGCCCTCCCAGCGCAACCTGTTCATAGGTGCGGTACTGGACACTACTGTGTGTCGTGCATTCCCTCCTCCTCAAAGGATTCGCGACATACAGGAAATGATTCCTTTATTTTACAATGGAGCGGTCGTTCCAGTCCTGAAGGTCCTTCGTCTGCTCGGTCTGATGGCTTCTTGCATTCTGTTGGTCAGCCATGCACGCTGGCACATGAGGGCACTCCAGTGGTGCCTCCGCAGGCAGTGGTATTAGCACAGCGGAGATCTCGGAGTCAGTGAGGATCTCGAGAGAAACGGCAGCGGGTCTGTCTTGGTGGAGCGTGGAAGGCAATCTGTCACAAGGAAAGCCCTTCCAACTACCTCCATCGGTGGCCACAGTAATAACGGATGCATCCACTCTAGGGTGGGGTGTTCATCAGGGGGATCTGGAGATCAAGGGTCTTTGGTCTCCAGAGGAAAGGTTGCTTCACATCCACCTCCTGGGATTGCGGGCGATACGTCTGGCACTCAAGGCCTTCCTCCCTTCCCTTCGCGGTCGGTCGGTTCAGGTCCTGACGGACAACACCACTGCGATGTGGTATGTCAACAAGCAGGGAGGAGTAGGGTCGCAGTGTCTCTGCAGATAGGCTCTGCGTCGCTGGTCCTGGGTTCAGGATCATCAGATTTGTCTGATGGCAAATCATCTGGCCGGAGTTCTGAACGTGTGTGCAGACAGTCTGTCGTCAGTTTTCAGCCGACCACAAGTGGAGGCTTCATCCAGAGGTAGTTCATCACGTCTTTCGGACGTGGGGAACTTCTCGGGTGGACCTGTTCGCCACTCACGAGAATGCTCACTGCCCGTCATTCTGCAGTCTCCAGTTTCCAATGCAGGGAGCCCCGGGGGACGCGTTTCAGTTGAGTTGGGACTCCACTCCTTTATGCGTTTCCTCCCATACCCTTGATTCATCGCGTTCTGAGGAAGATTCGCCAAGACCGGGCCCAAGTTATTTTGATCACCCCGGATTGGCCAAGAAGGGTGTGGTACACAGATCTTCTCCACCTCTCCTCGTGCCCTCTGCTCTGTCTCCCTCACAGGGCAGATCTCCTCTTCCAGATGGAGGGGCAGGTTCTACACCCCCACCCCCAGACCTTGCACCTTCATGCCTGGAGATTGAGCAGGGCAACCTGATTTCCTTTTCTCTCCCACACGATGTGGTGGATGTCATCTTATCGGCCAGGCGTGACTCCACCAAGTCCATTTATTCTTATAGATGGTCTAAATGTGTTGCTTGGTGTGGGGAGCAGTCCATTGACCCTTTAAGGGCTTGTTTGTCCAATATACTTCAATTTGCACTTTCTTTGGCCCGGCAGGGTTTTGCGGTGGCAACTATCAAATGTTATTTGTCGGCCTTATCGGCTTTCCTTTGTTTCCCGGACCAGCCCTCTTTGTTTAAATCTCCTATTGTATTACGATTCATTAAGGGCCTTACCAATAAATTTCCTCCTACATCTTTTATTGTGCCTCAATGGGACTTGAACCTTGTTCTTACATTCTTGATGGGTTCGCCTTTTGAACCTTTACACAAGTGTCCCTTGAGACTTTTGTATTTTAAGACTATTTTCCTAGTGGCAATGACCTCGGCAAGGAGGGTAAGTGAGCTTCAAGCTCTTAGTTCAAAGCCCCCATATTTGTCCATTCATGCTGAAAGAATGGTTCTCGGGACCAGGGCTGCTTTTCTTCCTAAGGTGGTAACTCCTTTCCATCTGGGGCAGTCCGTTACTCTCCCTTCCTTTTATCCTCCCCCTCACCCTTCCAAAGAGGAGGAGAGACTTCACCGCTTGGACCCTAAGAGGGCGGTGAGCTTTTACCTGGACAGTGAGTTCAGGTTGGGTGACCAGCTGTTTGTTGGATTTGCTGGCTGCAGAAGGGGAAGGCGGTGCACAAGCGCACGCTCTCGAGATGGATTATCCTCTGCATTAAGATCTGCTACGCCCTGGCGTGTAAGGAACCTCCAGAGGGTATAAGAGCTCACTCTACTAGAGCAAAGTCTTCAACATCTGCTTTGTCTAGGGGTGTGCCTGTTGAGGATATTTGTAGAGCGGCGACTTGGGCCTCCCTCCACACTTTCGCGAAGCATTACTGCTTGGATACCGAAGTGAGGGGGGAGGGCCACTTTGCGCGATCTGTCCTCCAGGACTTTCTGGTATAGGAGAGTGGACACCCTCCTCCGGGAGTGGGGACTGCTGTGGGACTCTATTCACAAGGTGAGGAATCCACTGGCAGATGTATCTATCAGAAGAACAAGTTACTTACCTTCGGTAACGCTTTTTCTTGTAGATACAATATCGGCCTGTGGATTCCTCACTGACCCACCTGCCTCCCCGTTGTCCACTCTTCTATGCCTGAGTTACTGTAATGTATATATTTTACTTGTCAAAGGAAATGTTTATTGTAATTTGTTTTCCTGCATTGGTTTCACACTGGGTGTTATCTTGACATTTGTGTACTGTGTATATATCTGCTTTCATCGGTCCGTCCGTGTGCCTCGAAGGCACGGAAAAAAGGGCGGAACATATGTCATCACGCCGGCGTGGGCCTATTATGGTGTCAGTGACGTCAGCGGAGTTGCGCGCGATGCCGTGCCTCTGTGACGGAGGCGCGAAGCTACAAAAAGAATTTCCAGATGTTGCTGGCGCAAGGGGATATTCACAAGGTGAGGAATCCACAGGCAGATATTGTATCTACCAGAAAAAGCGTTACCGAAGGTAAGTAACTTGTTCTTCAGCCCCGGATCATAAACTCGACGCAGGGACGCAGGGAAGTCTAAAATGTAGGTTTGCTAAGTAGACCACCCTCTTGTTGCTCTGTAAAGATAAACTTCACAGGTTTGGTGACACCTAGAAAAAGCAGTTAAACAGAAGATAGCTAGTAGTTTGAAGGACCATGGGGCTACCGGTTTGGAGACCAAGTAACAATTTGCAGTCTAGCCTGAGACTACAATAGTTGTAGATGTTTATCGAGTGGTGGGGAGTTGCCTTGTGTAATTGACCTGGGGGATAGAGTTACCTCACTTGGTAGATGGTTGCCGTGTGCAAGCAGTGCAGCAGTAAGGAAAATGGCACAACAGGGGCATTCTGTGATGGAAGGTACCGCCATCTTCAGGTTGCAGCCGTAAATTGGTAGGTAGGTGCCAGGACGTGAGCTGGCACTCAGGAATGGAGGCTGCTGCCGATTGGTGCCAAGGGCAGGGTGAGGACTCTTGACTAGACAACCAGCCAGTGAGGCAGGACTCAAAGGAACACTCTGGAAGGAAGGAAGTTGAGTAGCAAGATGGGATTTTCAGTGGACGAGTACCACGTTGGAAAAAGGGGAGAGGCATTGACGGAGATAATAACCCAATTGAGGATTTGCTGAAGAGTTAGTACACAGCAGAGGCGACACCGTTTGGAATGAAGCATGGCATAGCAGGAATAGTAAAGACAAATTATAGTGACGCTCTGAAGTGCCTGCAAAAAAAGTGGTGGGGGCCAATAAATAACTGGAAAAAAACTCAATGCCAGCAATCTGAGTGAAGAAGTAAAACTGGCAAGATTCTCATCTACGATGGAGGGAGTGCTAAATTTAGACCCTGTAAATAGTGAACTCATTAAAAGGTGAGGGGAGGATAATTGTGAAAATCAAAGTGACATAAAGAAAGGATTTAGTTGAAAATGTGTATGTGTTTTTGTTAATTGTGAATTAACTGGGACGCTTTATTAATGCTAAAAAAAACAGGTAAACTGCTCCGCTACAAAACAGCTCATTCAGGAGATCCCTAAAAACAAAATAAGCAGGTAAACTTGAGGGGTTGGCTTCGGAGGTGCGTCAATATTTGCCAATCAGTTGGTAGTTTGGGGGGGGGGGGGGGTGGCTCTGTTCATCAGCAAAAAAATTGACATGCCATATAGTAAAGGTCCAGAAAGATGCCAAAAGATTGCGATGGTAGTGCTGCAGGTTCAGGGCTCAGAAATAAGTTGGATAACGTTGTGCTCCCATGGCAGACGAGCCAGAATTGTATGCTGGACTACAAAGGGAGATTTTATAAGCTCTGCTGGACGTGATTTGATTATTGATTAACCCAGAATTGTAACCGATCGGGATGACCAAACATGGGATGAAATGAAGACATTGAGGGTCTTAAAGCTTTGATACCTTTAGGCCTAGTGAAAGGACGAAGGTTCGCTCACCCTAGCAACAGTAAGCACACCTTCCAGTCCTGCAATTATGGAGCATTTCCTAGAATACGTTTCAGCTTGCTACTCAACTCAGTTGCGTCGAAGAGCGCTTCATTTGGGTTTGAAAGTGGAGACTTAAACTATCTCTGTCCAGTAACTTAGAAGTGAGAATGGCCGAAAGATTGTGAAGGCTTTGGAAGTTGAATATAGTAAGAAATAAAAGGCCAGAAAACGAATACCTTATTGCAGTTGCTGAGAGTTGATAGAGAGTAGCGCAGATAGAGTTCAGGAAACCGTTCTACTTTAGGTAGCGACCACGGCCAGAATCAGAATAAAGCTAGTAAAGATATGCGCAGAGGCCCAGAGATGAACCTGAGAAAGATTGGTGGTACGGAGTTTAAAATTAAGAGTTTGATCAAGGAGACTGGACGCCCGAGTACTCTAACAGGATTGCGCTTTACCCTGCCGACGTCCTGTTCATGTCGGACCCTTGGGCCTCTGGGCCTTTTGTCCTCCAAATCCATCAAGTCTTCGGGGAGACCTCTGTGCCAATCCATCCAAATCTACACTGTTCCCTATTTATGGTGAACAGCGAAGTCCAACCTGGGCGTCACCACTGATCATTGCGGGCGAGGGTCTAGGGGTCAATATAATGCCATCTCCCAGCGACGCCTGGGCGTATAACATTTTTTAAGATGGGGACTTTGCCGCACCTACTGTACAGGCTCCAGAACTGTCATGTCAGCAAAAATGTTTCCTTTGGAAAGAACTCTGAGGCTAATACTGTTCACTGTATATCCTATTAAACTCCAGGCTCACACTCTTTCAAACTACCATCGTTCGTTGGGGGAGCAGTATGACTACACGCCCAGAACCCTCACTTAGAAGTCAAAAGCGATTGTTTCACAAAAATATATCACTTTATTCAACAATTTTATCCAGGGTTTTGTTAAAGCATAAGCTTGACAATTTATATTCTGTTTCGATCAGAACATCGTTTACATAAACATCAGTTGCATACAATTTCATATTAAAAACATGTAACATTTAAAAGGGAGAGTACATACAAGAGACAAAAACTGTCATTGGATGGCCCACATCCATGATTACTTCATTCTAAGGCTGAGACCCGATACCATGTAAATAATGAGCACTCAAAGGTCCCAGTCTCTTCACAGATTGTGTTCCTTTGTTAAGGGTCGCCTCGTTTCGATGAGAACTTTATACTGCCATCTTTATCAAGACTGAGTTTTTTTTGTAACTCTCACAAACATATAAGTTAAAACTGGAACCGTTAGGACCACCTGAACAATAAAACACGTCAGTAAGTGTAGCTTAATGTTACAGGGTCCTACAATAGTTCAAAGGGCAACAATAATTGATTAGCAATGATTTGTAGAACGCTAAATGTCATCAACGCCTTCATAGATTAATTCAAAACATAGACCAGAGTTTTTTTTTATATAAGCCACCGTTTACAACCACATAAATCAGACCCCCCAGTCTCTTCACTTTACTGACATGTGATCAAACACTATTTTTTAGCACGTAGCAGTTACTGATCTCCCCTCGATCTTACTACATTACAAGTTACCACTACGCATCTCTTCCATCTTTCAAACCTGTATGTCTACACTACTCCTTAAATACTATTTATTAAATCACAATAGTAATTCACCTCCTACTGTAGGCGGATGGAATCAAGGACATTTCGGGCATAGTTACACGTGGAAGTCCAGGCCATACACTTCAGTCTATCCTATTCAGGTCCAAGTGGGAAATGTGCAGAATATCTGGAAGTATAGTGATGACATATATGTGATTTTGACTCTATGATCACGAGGTATAGAGTGTAAATAGTATGGTTCACACAATTACAATTGTTTGTAATTGTGTTTGTAAATATCGGTATATCCACGCTCTGAAATAGTATGCAGGGAACAATCCTCCAATACTTTCAAAGGCTGCAGGTTGATTTTGACCATCATACATCACAGTTCCATCGCTGTCTGCATCTTCATCACGCACTCACCCCCCCTGATTCGGCGACTAGAATCCCTGCCGGAGTTCCACCCACTAGGATGTCGCTTACTGATGGGAGACTTGGGGGGGGGGGGGGCTGGCTAGCCCTCGGTACGCTGCCGTCTCCACCAGATACAGATTAATTCAATTTAAATACCTCCACAGGGTATATTACACACGTCTCCGCCTTTTGGAAAATGGGGGCAATTCAGTCCCCTATTTGTCTCCGAAATGGCGCAGACGAGAGGGGTCTCTCGTTCCTGCACACGGTGGGGAGCAGCGGGGCATTGCAGCACTTTTGGTCTGATGTGTTGTCGTGCATGGGGTGGGGTTGTCCCAACAGACCCTAGATTGGCTCTCCTACACAGTACAGAAAACATCGGTGGAACAGGTATAAACACCTATTGTTCTTGGGGATCACTCTGACTAAGCGGGACATAGCACAGCACTGGAAGGATACGTCACCGCCCTGTATAACCAATTCGAAAAATGCCCTGGATAAGTGTATGTCAGCGGAGGTTGCTGTGTTCCAGGCGAGGGAGTGTCCCCAGAAGCATGGGAAGATCTGGTCTAGGTGTGCCAAGTATAGTGGTATTGATTTGTCCTTAACACCTTGGGAGCTTCGTAAATAGACCTCCCCAGTGCTGCGCTCTCCATTATCCAGTGCTGAACTGGACGTCCAGCGGTCGCACGCAGCACTGGGGAGGTAGTGCCCGTGACGACCGTTGGCCGACGGCAGCACTTAAAGTGTTACTGTCTCACTGGTACCAGGGACCATATTGAACGACTCGTGGTGAATTACGTGTGTAAAGTTTTGGTGCTAAGATGTGGGCGGGAATTCTTTTGGTTTATATATAAAATGCTATCAAAGTATGTATGGTGCGCTCACGGGGGTGGGTGGAATGGGTGTTTCTCGTGGTCTTATGTTCTGCAGACTTTTGGGGTGGGAGTTATACAGTACTCGAGGACTCTCTATTCTGCACTCCGATTGAATTTTGCTCGCTGGGCTCTGCCCTTGTGGTATGTTGAAAGATTTATAAAATCTGCCAAAATAAAAAAAGTTTGGTCAAGGACTGTAACAGAAGTCCTAAAGTCAAGATACCACCGGAGTTAACAGTAACAACATTTGATCTGAATATACTTAGTAGTCAAGTAGAATGTGCACTCTGTTAGATTAAGCAACTGCCGTTCCAGCTTGCGCAGAAGATGGCAAGGTTTCTAGGGGGACAACTGAAGGCCAGGAAGGCAGCAGTGGCGATCCCACTGAGAAGGAAAGTTGTGAAATAGTAACTTGCAGGACACCATACGGGGGCAGTTGTCCTGGTTTAATGAGACACTATGTCCGATCATAAGTCCCAGACGATAATCTTGAATACTTTGGAAAAAAGAAGAAAAAACGGTACCCAAGGTCTGCTAGTTGGTTCAGCAAGAACATAGGAGAAGGGATAATTCGATAAAATCAAGGAGGCTGCCATAGACTGGGGTGTGTATGCAGGGTTTCGAGGGTGGATGGCTTCCTTTGCTAATTTTATTAAATCTGTGGCGACATTGGGCAAATACTGGCCAAGATGTTTAAAAGGCACCAGATGGCGCAGACTGAAAAATGAATTAAAGAGGGCAATTATATCTGGATTCCCTTAGCTGGATTGGGCAGAACCAAATGTGCCTTAATAAATGCAGAAGTTAAGTGTTAGAAAATAGGCTTACGTACAGAAAGCCAGGTATTTTTGATTTTAGGAATGGTCCTAAAGACAACTAGCTTATGTTATGGATGCTTAGGAATAGGGTTTTCTAGAGTAACAGAGTCATTGGACACAGACAAAGCTTTTGATGGGAATCGAATGGGACCATATCCAAAGTTGAGCTATTGTGCCAGACCCAGTGGCATGTTGAATGTTAAGGCAGATTGCCTGATTCTTTCCAGCTGGCATGGGCACATGACATGGTTGGTCTCGGTACCTGCTCCTACTACTACTCCCTGCCTTGGAAATGTTGGCCTTCAATATAAGGAACAAAATCCACATAAGTGTTAAGACTTGAAGGGTGGGAAGGTAAGCCCAAATCTTCGCAGTTGACATCCTGCGTTTCGGATAATAAAGTCAGTTGGATAAAGTGTAAAGTGCTGCCACTAATGGGCACACTGGATAAGTAGGCGATTGTTCACAGATGAGTTTGGTGGGTCACATGGCGCAATCAGTACTTGGGAGTGAAACTGAATAGGGGATTGTACATGGAACTACAGAACTGAAGCAACATATAGTTTATTAATATGGGTGAAAGAATCCCAATTGTTATTGTTAATGTGTTGCTGATGCCACAGTTGAACCATCTGCCATGTTACCGTTAAAGATACCACTGTGCGCCATCAAAAAGATAATTTGGGGTGGGGTTGTTAAAAAATTTGTAAGAGTTTATGTCAAGCCATGGCTTGTAAGGTTGAAGGTATGTGAAAGTGCATGCAGGGGACATGCAAGTTTGCTATTTCGTGCATCACCTAGCTCACTGTGCCCCAATCTTAACACTAAAAAGCCTACCAAAATGCTTTCAGATAGAGAAAGCTCTACTGGGAACCAGAGCAGCAGTAGATGCAATGTTTGGCACTAATAAATTGTAAGGCACTGGGGTAAGCCTGAATACCCCAATGATCGCATTTGGCAGGTGCGGGAAGAGCACATACGTTTTTAAAGCTGAATCTATACCTACATGCTCACCCAAATGGAGAAACAATGCAGTTAAGCTGGTTTCGTTGGTGATGAGAATTGCAGGACATTTTAGCAGGTTAGAGAGCAGTTTGGAGTGAGCAAGAACAAAGCCTGTTGCGGTTTTAAGCTAATGTGTTGTGTGAAGCTGTGATTCTTTTGTTGGAAATGTGATGAGGAAAGGACAGTCATACTATATGTAATTGTGATGAGTGGTAGGAGGATATTTTGGGCACATTAATTAAACCATTCCAAAGAAGCCTAAAGTGGCTC
Source organism: Lissotriton helveticus (assembly GCF_964261635.1). Lineage (NCBI taxonomy): Eukaryota > Metazoa > Chordata > Amphibia > Caudata > Salamandridae > Lissotriton > Lissotriton helveticus. The sequence continues at coordinate 599,977,652 of NC_136068.1, read as the reverse complement.
GAATTCAAGCCTTTAAGGGTGTTCCAGAGATTAAACCACCTGTGGCGAGGTGGCTTTATGAAAATCTTTGCCTTCATTAAAACTGTCACCAAAGACTGTGTGAACAGAGGGATTCACCGAAGATTGATATTGAATGGAGAAAATGACACGGGTGGCATTGTATGAAAAATGTAATGTATGACTGAATGACCTGCAGAACATCTATCAAGCAGTATGTGGAATCCGACTCAAAAGTAAAAAATGGAAATACGTAGACTATGCGGAAGAATATTACCCAATACTATTGCCATACGCTCACCACAAAGACCTTCCAGGGGTACCGTTTGTGTTTTAGTTGAACGAGGCCGATCAATGTTAGGTATAAATCAGAATTTTGTTTATGGTGTCCTGGATACTTGCAAACTAAATTGGATTTGTATATTATGCTGTATGTAACGTTTAAGAGAAGGTAAAGAAGTTGTTCCTGTAAGCATATTCTCGCAAAAGCAATAATGCACACTGATTAAGACCCCGTAGGAGCTCTACACCGCTTGGATCTTCTTTTCGGCTTTTTTGTAGGATCTTCAAACACAGGCATATGCACCAACCTGTTTTTTTTTTCCTCAAAATATTTTTGTAAACTATTTTTTTGTTATACCAAAACTTCTTTAGGATAGGTCGTTTCTGGGTTATGTTCCGTTTTTATTTACGTGCTTTGCTTCAACCTTCCTCTTTCCCTCCTCCCTGCCTCCAAACCCCCACCAAAAAAGGCATTTGATAGATTTGTGTGTGCCAATGTAGTGGATTAGAAAATACTGTTTCCAGAGCAAATGCTATCATATCCTGCATTGCAGCACATATTCAAAGGTGATATTGAGCGAACACTGTTGCTGTTTGCTCCTTCAGTAAGACATAATCAGGGACACCAGGAGCTTTATCTTTACCTTAATTCTATCATTGGCTTCCTTGTCCCGTGCAGTTTTCAGCGTGAAAACTGGTTTGATTAGAAATGGAAATAATCTTTGGTTACCCTTCAAGGAGCGGCCCCGATTCTGGTTTCTACAGGAAGGAGAGTTCTCAATGACATTGGCCTTGCACGACCACATCTACAGAATTGCCAAGTTTCTGTGGTTGGGGGTTACTTCTAGTAATTAATTCAGTTACTACCCTTTGTACTGAAACCTGCACTAAAAAATCGCTCAAAGTGCTGCAACAAACTTTCTGAGATTTCAAGTATTCTATACTATTTGATTCACTCCTCATTTGCAAGTCTGATCTAGGCAAAGAGAGCCACAGATGCCTTCCGTCGGGTATCTTGCAAGTGGGACTGACTCTGAGCAGTGATAAATCTTCTGTCACCTGGTCTACTTATATCAGGGGTCTCCATCCTTTTCTGTAATTAGACCTACCTGTGCTCAATGTAAATCATCCCGAGCTATTAATGTCATCAGTGTTGTAACAATGACCACATCCAACAAGATTAAATTTGTGCCGCCCAATGCATAATTACTGGCAGTTTCACCTCAGTGCAGGGATGCCAAAAATGATCACTTCAGTACATCAGGTAGGTTTGGTATAAGAAGTGTAAAAAAGACTTTGTCAATTTGGAATTCCTATACATGGGTAATGCTTAGCTATAATCTGTTGCACCAAGGTCAAGTTAACCCCTTCCATGCCGATGACGAGCTCAGCTCGTCATCAGCGTTACCTGCCGTGTGCTGATGACGAGCTGAGCTCGTCATGTAACGCGGTAATTTTCAAATTGCCGCGTACAGCGGGAAAATGTACCGCATCGATGCGGTTAATAATGTTAGCAATAAGTTTCACCCAGCGCCACATGATTCAAAACATAAATATCCGTGTTAAATATATTTTGAAATGTAACCACTTTGCTCCAAACTCGCTTATGAGGTCTGAAAATGCACACATTTTGTCTCCGATGGAAGCATTTTAATTTTAGGATTCTTCTATTAATTCAGCCAAGCAAAAGTCTAAAATTTCGTAAACTGAACTTTTCACAATAGAGCTACTTGCAGGTAGCTGGAGAGCTACCTTTAGCTTCGGTGGAGAAGCCTGACTTCATTTTCTTCCATTAGACTGACCGCCTTGTCTCCGGAGGAGTGCCTCTGATACTTCAATAAATAGTTTGGCAATTCTAAAAGTATGTAAAGCCCTTCCGTATGCCTCTTTGCGCCATATATAGAGATGTCCTCTGTATTCCACTCGCCTACAACGTTCATCACTGTGCTGCCTGCCACTGCTGAACAAATTGCACAGTCAGTAGGTGCAAAACTTGGATTTTTTTGATGACCAGACAGCATTACTTCAGAAATCCATCTCCTCTGGTGGGCCTTGAGGTGCACTTTCTCAAACTATTCAGTTCCTTTTTAAGGGCGTTCTTTTTGTAATCACAATAGGTACATCAGTGAACAGCTGTGTTTACCATCTTCAGGAATGATATACCAAGGACAGCAGGATAGACCAAGAAGCATAACTGCACATCACTTTTCTAAAATTCTGGGCCGTCAGACAAGGCCTCTGGCTATTTCTTTGGAGGAACCAGTGCTCCTATGCATAGACAACACCACCTCCATTTTCTTTCAAAAAGCAGGGAGGTACAATGCCACTCGCCCCATTAGGAGGCTCACCTCTAGCAACTGGGATATTCCTCACATAAAGGTCAGCACTACATAGTGTATGTAGGCCATCTGCCTGGCATCACCAATAATTGGGCTGACTGGCTCAGGAGATCAAAAGGAGAATGTCAAAGTGTATTCAAACACTTTGATACTGCCTTCGTGAAAAATTCCTAACCACAGAATTTCTAGTGACTCTAAAAGATATACATTTTCCACCACAATATTCATATGCATAAATCAAATATCTTTATTTAGATATAGCCCATATATCTTTAAAAGAAAGTTACAAAATTCCCATTGTGTATCCATACACAAGATAAAAATCAGCGAAGAATAAAAGCATGGTCATTTAACAGTCTTTATAAAAACAGGAATGGTCTTCTCTTAAGCCTCTTTAAATAAAATAGAATAGCTTGAAGCATAATGTACAGGGAAAGTAGTCTCTTCCACCCTTTTATGTTCTACTCGGCATTGATGATATCCTGCTTTTAGGAAGTAACCGACATTCCTGAGGCTACAGCTCATTTTATTTTAGCCTCCCTAAGAGTTGGCAAGTGGGAGGGAGACTTTAACAGGGCCTCTTTTGATTGAAGTTACGGTATGCTTGCAGAATGAAGTTTAGGAGTCTTATGTTTAACAAGGTGTTCTCCGGGTTCAAGGCTACCATGATAGCTTGCCTGCAGGTCCTGACACCCAGCCTATTCCATTCTGGTTTAAGTCTCCGCCTGCGTTCTGAGTTAAAAACTGGACACAGGCAGATCACATGCGACATAGTTTCAGCTGTTTTGCCACACCCTCTACAAGTTAAATCTTCTGCGGTGCATCGCCAGGGGGGTAGATCTTTCAGGAATCGCCAGTCGCCCATTCTAATGGAGATAAGGCTGCGTTTTAGATGGAGTGAATATGTGCAGGCCAGATAGGAGGCGGGGGCTAGCCGTCTATAAGAGTTTACAAGGGCTCAGGCATGACTGCGTTTCAAAAAGAGTGATTTGTCGGTGATACTTGATGTCATTCTCACACCCTTTTTGATCCCTATTTTGAATGCTGTCTGACTAGGATTCAGGGCCCACAAATCACTTGCTGACATTTGCTGGATGGCGTCTTTAAAGAGACGGCCGTATGTTCCGCCTGGGTTATTCTGGGTTATTTCCTGCCAGACTAGGGATTCTAATGTATTGGGGTCCGCTTGTCTTAGTTTGTGACAGAAATTAAGATATGCCCCGATGTTGGAGGCATCATATGCATAATTTGAAATTACAGAGATGAAAGATTTTTCGAAAGCACGTTCTCTAGTTTCCAACATCAACCTCTTTTTTTCCAATTTAAAATGATACGGACTGCACTGATTTTTGATTAGCTAAAGTAATTGGCATGAAGAATTAAGCTCAGCCTACCATGCATAATGCCACTGATGCAAGAGGAATGGGGAACTCTTTACCTCCAAAGCGAACAAGAGATGCCCGTTCTATACCAGCAGGTATGGCAACAGAGGGTGGCATTTTCTGATGGCTTGGTAAAGGTGGGTGTCATTTTCTGATGGCCTGGTATTGGGAATTTGCGTGTGCTTTTCTGCCACCTCCCCTCATTCGAAGGATCATCACCAAGATCAGGAAAAAAACATGCAGCATCATCCTCAAATGTATTTAAGAAATGGCAACCCAAAAACAGCGTGAGAATTTGGGTAAGTACAGAGAACAAAACTCTGTGTTGCCAAGAGGTTGGTTTATGTACTCCGTTATATATAATCATTAGAATAAGTTGTTCAGAGAGGTGATAAAATCACAGCTTAATACAACAGTAAATGCAGATGTGAGCTAGTGGAAGAAAGGCAATCTAAGCGACCTTAAACTCGATCTCAGGCGTTCGGAACGCCATTGGAGACGAAACTATTTCCCCACTCTCCGGGCTAAATACAAACTCCTTCTTAACAACTACAAAAAAGTGATCTTGACGGCCAAAACCAACTACTTCACGGAGAGAGTTGCCCTCTCAGCCAACAAATCCCGAGAAATGTTTTCCCTCGTCCATCATCTCGCCACCTCTGATCGCACGAGCACTAGTCCTGCCCCCACTCAGTCCCTCTGTTCCTCACTCAATGAGTATTTCATTGACAAGATTGCCAACATAAAAGCTAACATTCCTGTGGTTCGCCAACCCTGTGCTCTCCTTTCCCTTCCTCTGCCCCCTTCTTTATTGGACCACTTTCCTTCTATTTCCACTGACTGCTTTCTCAACTTGCTTTCAAAAGTCAAGTCCGGTTCCCCGGCTGACTGTGCTCCGGCACGGATTCTTAAAGCTCTCTTCACCAGTTGTCCTGCTCCCCCCCTCGCCCTGCTTAATACCTCTCTGGCCCTGGGTTCTGTCCCTACTTCTTTTAAAACCGCCATGGTTCTCCCGATTCTTAAAAAAACCCGGACTTGACCCTTCTCTCCCCTCTAATTTCAGGCCTATCTCTCTTCTCCCTTACTTGGGGAAGATCCTTGAAAGCCATGTAACATCTTGCCTGTCTTCGTACGTCGAGGAAAACTGCCTCCTGGCCCCCCATCAGGCGGGCTTTCGACCAGGACACTCCACGGAGACTGATCATCGCTGTACTGGACGAACTTAAGGGGAAAGCTGACATCAATCTTCCCCAAGCTCTGGTGCTCCTCGACCTGTCCGCTGCGTTTGACACGGTCGACCATGCCATCCTTCTCGACCGTGTCAGCGCAGCGGGCATCAGGGGCACAGCACACTCTTGGCTAGCGTCCTTCCTCCAAGGCAGGTCCCAAGCGGTCCATCTTGCGGGCTTTTCCGCTCCTCCCCGCTCAGTCATGTGCAGGGTGCCCCAAGGTTCTTCTCTCTCCCCTCTCCTCTTTATTCTTTATATCTACCCTCTTATCCTTTCCCTCCGCGAGCAGGGGGTCTCCGTGTATAACTACGCGGATGACCTCCAGCTCGTCTTTGACCTCTCTACCTCTTCGGACTCCCCTCTTTTTCTTAGTTCTACCTTAGTTTTCATTTCTGAATGGATGAGCACTAACCATCTAAAGCTCAATCCGGATAAGACGGAGCTTGTCCTCACGGGCGGCTCCTCCAATCCTTGGTCCCCGACTCATTGGCCCCCTTCCTTAGGTCCCCCTCCCTCACCGGTCTCCTCCGTCCGAACCTTGGGCATCAAGGTCAGTCATGACCTCACCATGTATGCCCAAGTCAGCTCCGTCGTATCCTCCTGTTTCTTATCCCTTCGCCTCATCCGGAAAATCTCCCGGTATTTCTCCACGGATGCCCTTAAATCCATAGTCATGGCCCTTATCACCTCTCGCCTTGACTATGGGAACGGCCTCTACGTGGGCATACCTGCTTACGAAACCCGACGTCTACAGGCCATTCAAAATCAGGCAGCCCGCCTTATTCTTCGTCTCCCCAAATTCTCTCACATCACGCCCGTACTCCAGTCCCTCCATTGGCTCCCCGTGCATTTCAGATCCTTCTTTAAATTGGCTTGCCTGGCCTTTCGGGCCTACACCCATTCAGCTCCCCTCTTCATTATTTCCTTGATCACTCCATACATTCCGACCCGCACCCTCCGCTCCTCCTCTCTTTCTCTCCTCCAAGTTCCCCGCTTCCGTAAATCCAGAACTGGGGGCACCCGCTTCTCTGTTCTTGCTCCCCAGTTCTGGAATAGTCTTCCTCTCTCTATTCGTTCTATCCCCACCTATACTTTCTTCCGTAAAGCCCTGAAAACGTTTCTGTTTTCCCAGGCATTCCCTTGTTAGTCCCTCTGGATTCTTCGTAGAGTCAGGCCCAGTTCTCAGCGCCAGGAAGCCGCTTGGTCGCAGTGCGCTTTAGCAAGTTTCTTTTTATTTCATTTCATTTCATGTAAAATTGACCTTGTAGGTTCAATGCTTTCAGTACTTTAAAGGGGGTCATTTATAATGTAACAATGTAACAAGAGTGCCAAGATCCGGAGGTCGGAGAATGGTTTAGCTTGCCCTGGTCTCCTCTGGCATCCTGCATTTTGCTCGCACCCAATCTCCCTGCCGTGTCCAGGAGCACCCTGCGACCCCCAGGACGAGAACCAGGCAGGTCCGCAAAGCAGACACTTGGCGGCCCCCACTTGCCGTCTGCTGATCTGCCTGTGAAATATGGCAGTGAGCCCCGGATGACCATAGGCGCTAAGGCTCCTCTTCGCTGAGCCCCGGATGGCTGCAGGCGATCAGGCTCCTTTCCGCCGAGCCTCGCATGACTGCAGGCGATAAGGCTCCTCTCCGCCGAGCCCCGGATGCCCGCAGGCGTAGAGGCTCTTCTTCCGCCAATCTGATTTGCGGCGGTTTCCCCCTTTGTGGAGGCAGAAGTGTATTGATTCCGCTGCGGAGTCCAACACTTGAGGGGCAGTAGAGCACACAGGAAGATCCTGCTCAACCGGCACGACGCAACTAAAGTCCCCTGCTGAGCTGAGGCGGATAGGATAAACTAGTCGGAAAGCCTCTCGGGACGTGACTGCAGCAGACTCCCGTGGGCCTTGCAGCAAGATCACAAGTAAGCCGCCTTATGCTGCACTGTAATAGGCATCTCGTGCCCCTGCCCCTCTCGTTTCGGCACTTAACTACGATTGCTGCCTCTACCTCGAACAGTATAGATTGCTCAGAGCTCATGACCCCATGGCAAAACACGCCTAACACTACAGAGGGTCTGTACTTCAACGATCCACTCGACCTAATGCCCTCATAAACTAACAACTGACCTCAATCATTCTTGATACTACGCACTCGTACTTTTTCTATATTCTATGGAGTTGCTGTTGGGTTAACTTTTTTCTCTTGTTCGCTCCCAAAATGGCCGAAACATAAAACAACAAGATAAGAGATCTCCCCCAACCTCTGGTCATTGCCACCTATCGGTTACTTCCTCCCCTCTGTTTACAAGTTGCAAAATGGAAAGAGGACTATTCTCCCACAACTTCCCTTCTACGGTTGAAACAGGACTTCCTCGGTTAGTCCACTGTCCCTCACAATTGGAAGTGACAGAGACATAGGACCACAGGATCCCTTACCCTTGTAAGAACACTAACAAAGGACTATAGAACTAGTCATTCCCCAAGAACACAAACAAAGGACTATACATCTGGACATCCCCTTTTGTCGGCCATCTTAGGCTACCTCTTCCTTGGAGATCTAGACCGCTATCCCAGCTTTTTCTGATTTATCGCTTTAGATCAGAATGTCCTCTCACCTACACCTCCTCATACTACTTTTTTATTCTCCACTTCAGTCTCTTTCTAGCCTCATCCCACCCTTCCCTTCATTCATCCCTCTAGATGCCTCCAATTATTCCTTCTAACATACTCTTTCAATAAGCCTCGTCCCCCTCCAGCCTTGCCTTCCCACCTTAACCTTTCCTTCCCACCTGTACACTCCTTGGCACATTACGCACCAACACTTAGCTCAAACCCAACCTGCTACCCACCCCCTCCCCCCATTCTCCCATTCACCAGGACACCTCTCCCCTCCTGTACAGGTCTCTTTCCACCCCTTCCCCTGTCCTCCTCACTTACCTTACTTTACACCTCCTCTCCCCTCGCCACTTCTCACTTACCCCTTTCAGCCTCTTTACTCACCTAGCACGCCTCAACACGCCCGCCACCTGTTGCCTCACCCACCCTACCGGCATCCACCAGGATACTCCCCATCTCCACAAGTCTCGCCGACCACCCCTACTCCTCTTCCCCCACCCACACTACACTAATCCCCCTCTTTCCTCCCTTCGTCCCTCCTTGCGTCACTTCTATCACTCCACTGTGAGCTGGGTTTAAGATGGAGCTCTCTGGCGCTCACACCTACATCATCATCTACCCCCCCCCCCACCCTCTCTAAAAAATCGGCCAAACGATTTAAACACAAGTTCATAAAACGTCACCCGAAAAACCCTCCTCGCTGACCCTTACTTCTCACCGCACAACCGGATTACCACCATGGACATAATTTTTCACACGGAACGAAGAGCACAATGAAGGAAGGCATTCTTAGATGCACTGTCCATCTCCTCCACGAGGAAAACCGCACATGGGCTTATTATTTGTATCCCTTCCCAGCTCTTCCAAGCCACTGCAACTATCACCATTTACAATAACGGTATTATCCTCATTCAAGCCACGGATCGCAGTCTCAATCTCCTATACAACATCTTCCCCAGCATTAAAAGAAGAGTGGCCACTCACCAATCCCCTGCCCAATCGACTCTCATCCCCAGCACACCTAATGCCACATCTCCCACCCCATCTGATAACCCTGCCCCTCCACCACCCCATCCTCTACCTATACCAATCTGATATTTTCCCTCACCTACCCAATTGATCCTCATCTCCAGCACATCAGATGCCACATCTCCAACCCTAGCGGATAACCATATCCCACCAGTACCCCATCTTCTAGCCATACCTGACTCATACTTCACCCCCACCCAGTCCACCCCTTCCTCAACACTCCGCACCTCATACCTCCAAAACACTCATCCTGCCGCCCAACTCTTTGGATTCAGATCTCGCATCATCTGAAGATAGGGAACCCCTCTGGACCTCGATCTCCGCTCCGCTCCTCACTCCCCCTAACGCATTCCCCCACCGCTTAGCTCATCTAATGCAACGTACACCCACCCGCTAGATATGGAATCCCCCTCAGACCAAGATCCTTGCCGCCCCCTCTAACCGCATCCCCCCTAGAATCATCTCTCCCACAACCTCTGCCTTGCCACATAATGTTTCACATCACTCCCCCTCACCCCATCTCGCCCATTCCCTCCCCAGTCATCTGCTGGCACATAATAGGACACCCCTCTGCAACTCTCAAAACTCGCCATTACCTCTTTTCACCCCTCTCCCTACTCTCCCTCCCACATGTACACCTCAGTCATCCACCCCTAATATAAGGCTATCTACCGCAATAACACCCCCTTCCACTCCCTCAAAAGCCCCCCCATCAAAATGTCTAGCTCACCATCCACACTCATAATTCATCCACCCTTTATTACAACTCTTCATTCAACACTACGCCTACTCACACTCGACCACTCACTCAACCCAGTCACTACGCAGCCTTCCACATTCACTCCAGTCACCAACCTCATTTATCAGCGCACCAGATCCTAGACTGGATGAGATTATGATTGCACTACAAATCAAAATTGAACTCCAATCTTTTAAGGATGTGCTTCTAAAACAATCCCGGCACATAACTCCTCCTAGTACTTTGATTGCTAGTGAAGGCCGGAACCTCCCTTCTCTACTATCGAAACCCACCTTACTCAGCTGCAAAACAGTACCCCTCTGTGACACAGTATCAACCCGCTCTCCGAGAGCAATCTCCTCTCTCTTCTTCACTCATACGATCCCAAACTCTCGAACACCTTAATTCCTACGCAGATGCACATTCCTACTATCCCCCCAACCCTTACAGGCCCGCCACACAAAACGAGAGGCATCATCGATTATAACCTAAGAGTCCCTATCACTCATGATCCCACCTCCCCCCTCACCACTCCCCGTCTCAAATGCATACTCCTAAATTGTAGATCTGCCTTTAGACACGCAGCAGACATAGCTGACCTCATCTCACAAGAGCTTGACTAGATTATATTAACCGAAACGTGGCTAACCGAATCCTCCACCCCACTCCTCGACATCCTAGTGACCCCCAATTATGACATCATGAGACTAGACAGGATCGAAAAGATAGGTGGTGGTATCGCCTACATACATCGGAGCAATATTACAGTAAACGGGGCCATATCCCCTGTCTTCAGCTCTTGCGAATATTTATGCCTCAACCTTAGCAGTAATGGCAAATCAAATTGTTTGCTACACATCATCTGCCATCCACCTAGAGACAATCTCATCTTCACCGAACACCTCATGGACATCATCTCCTCGAACACAGGAAGGGAGAATACCCAAATATTCCTGGGCGACTTCAATCTCCATTGGGATGACCACAATGACGATGTGGTTAATAGTCTTAAACAGTTCCTCAATGTCGTTACCCTTTCCCAAATCTGTAACACCCCCACTCACAACAAAGGTTCAATCCTGGATGTAATAATCTCCAAAACTGACGCCATTCAGTTTGTTTCGATCCAACCCTGTGACTCGTCAGACCATTTTATTATTAACTTCTTTATCAATGAAACTCTGCAATTGAACTCAGTTCAATCCAAAAAACCAAAGATTTGGAAAAGAGACCAAAAAAACTTAACCCCAACACTTTACCCGCTGCCTGCTCTAACCGTCTTCTGCCCCTCGCAGGCTCCCTGGACGTACATGATCTCACCAAACACTACTTCAACTCTATGACCTCGTTAATTAATGAGGTAGCCCCCTTACAATTAAAGAGTCTCCACTAAAGATTCTAAGCCCTGGTACAACGGTCTTCTTAACGAGGATAGACGGTCTGTCAGATCTCATGAACGTATGTGGAGAAGAGTCCCATCTTCGTTGCACCTTAAGTCTCTTAGGAGAAAAAGAAACACGTACTATAGAAAGATCAAGCGCACTAAAGCGGAATTCTTTAGCCACCAACTAGACCAGGCACGAAATCGGCCAAAAAAACTCTGAGCTCATCAAAACCCAAACTAAGGTTGCTCCCCAACAACTTCAAAACTCAGCTTGCTTGCAACCCTACTGTGAAGAATTCTCTGACTTCTTCAGACAGAAAACTGATAACACGAAGGAGCTTTTAAATGACCTAGTACTCCACGCCAGATCGCAGATGAACATCGCACTTACACCCCCTTCAGCATCACACCAAATTACCTCAACATCACTTAAAAAGCAACGCAGCATGGACATCCTTCGATACCTATTCCGAAGAAGCCTTAGACAAGATTCTCACCACTCTAAAGCTGTCCAATTACTCCTCTGACCCTCTCCCTGCAAATTCTGTCAAAGACTTGACCCCATGGCTTTTGAGCCTTTGGACCAAAATATTAACAGTTCTCTACAACAAGGCTGTATCCCAGGCTCCCTCAAAATTGGACAGGTCTCTCCTATACTAAAGAAACCCTCAGCTGACCCGTCTGACCTAAACAACTATCGTCCTATCACCAATATTCCTACCTTGGCCAAACTACTGGAAAAATGCGTTCATCTCCAACTCATTAAGCATATCGACCACTTCGACCTGCTTAACAAACACCAATCAGGCTTCAGGGCAGGTCATAGCACCGAAACAGCCATGACACACATCATTGATGATGCGCTTCAGATCATAGATCAGAACGGAGCTTGCCTTCTCATCCTGCTTGACCTATCCTCAGCCTTTGATACGGTTAAACATGAAAACTTGACAGATAGCCCCATTCTTTGTTTTAGGATATCTGGATCTATTCTAAACTGGTTCACCTCCTTCCTCCATAACAGAACGCAAAAATTCAAGGTCAACGACACTCTCTCTAATCCAATACCAGTCGCGTTAGGGAGGAGCCTTGAGGGACTCCTATCTCCAACATCGTTCAATCTCTTCCTGGAACCCCTCACGGAATTGCTTCATGCATCTAACGTCCAATTTCACATGTATCCGGACGACACACAACTCTATCTCAAGATCCACTCTTTAGAAGACATTACAGTGCTCAACACAACGCTCAGGAACACTCCGATTTGGTTGGCAGAAAACCATCTCAAATTGAACGCTCAAAAAACTGAATTCCTCCTTATTGCACCACCTGCCAAAGTCCCCATGATGCAAGACCTGGTCAAATATATTACTGCATTCAATGTCAAACCTAACATTGTAGACTCTGCTAAATCCTTGGGAATAACTCTTGACCGCAACCTTACCATGCAAAAACACATTAGTAATGCAATAAAAGTAGCACACTTCCAGATCAACACGTTGAGGAAGCTGAAACCATTTTTGCCAGCTAACGATTTTAATCTGGCAGTTCAAGCGCTTGTTATCCCGAGGGTGGAGTACGGAAGTGTTTCCCTATGTGGCCTCCCTAAAGCATCAACCGCACCCCTAAGAGCCACTATAAATGCAGCAGCAAGACTCATCACTGGCTCAAAGAGAAGCTCTCATATTTCCCCAGACTTAAAAGCCTTGAACTGGCTTCCGTTTGAAGACAGAATTCACCTAAAGATAGCATGCATGACTCATAAGGCCCTACACCACAAAGCACCCAGCTACCTCGCACAGAAGTTGACGATCTCGGGTGGATCAAGAGCTTCAAGAAACGCTGAAAACCTGCTACTGAAACCCCACAGATTCAACAGGAAGAAAACATATAAACAAACCTTCTCTGGGATGGCGCCCAGGATTTGGAACTCACTGCCCCCAGAAACCAGACTAAACTCCTCTACTGTTTCATTCAAAAAGGAAGTGAAAGAGTTCCTCATGGCAAAACTCACCTACCCATAATCCAAGGTATCTCTTTGACCAAGCACCCCCTTTCCTTTGCCATCCACTTGGACAAAGGGCCTCCAGGCTTTTTAGGTACGCACGCTGACCACTACCTAATTCAACATTCTCATGTTGTACCCTTATGCCTCACTTTTGTACTATGTGCTTTGTATTCTTGATGTGCCTACATTTACACGTTTGTATACCTAGCTTAACTGATTGTAAAGCGCTCTGATATCCGCAGGATCTTGTTCGCGCTATATAAGACCTTCAAATAAATAAATAAATAATGAGCGAAGCAAAAAGTGGCTATTGCGCTGATGTTTCCGTCTCTAAGCTAAAAACAAAATCGACAAGACCATACTCTGGAGTGGTATGCTTTCGGGCAAAATGGCAGGCTCGGCTTAAAGGTCAATATGAATCCATAAAGATCTGATATGTAAGCGCTGCCAACTTAAGCCCATGGTGTCAATTTAAGAATAAAGTTTGCAGGTCTATATCAGGATCAAATGTTGCTGTTCTCTTCCATGGAAGCTTCTTTGCCTGCAATCCCGACCCAGCCACCCCACCAACCCCAGCCCTTCTTAATGTCCTGAGGGGCAATGCCCCCCTTACCTTTCCTTTTGACCTTTATAAAGCATGTCTGTCAGGCTGCGAAAAGCTCAGCCTGATACACACTTTATTTTCAGGTCAGGCAACCAAGAGCTAAAAATGCGCTAAATGCACAGACTCCTGGCTACCTGAGCTGAACTTTGCCAGGATGAAGAAGTGTCAACTCCTCTGGGCGTGACCTGTTCAGCCTGCCTGGCAAAGCACCTCGAGGCCCACCCCCTCGTGATGAGAGAGAGTGTCGCTGATTGCCTTGGACCTGGGCGCTTCACTTCTAAGCCCTTGAGTGCCCAGGGCTGAGTGTCAATCTGACACCTCGTCACAGATGTGGGTGGGGGGCTCGTCTGTCTCAGTGCCTCATCCCACTCTGTTACATGTGAGGGACTGCTGCCTTCCCTAACTGGCTGATCTAAAGTCAGCCAATGAGGGAAGGCAGCAGTCCCAACCCTCGTAGGATCTTCGAGGCAGAGCTGCACAGGCAATTTTTTTGTTGTTGTTTTTTTTTTGTTTCATGCTTGAATATATGGAAGTGAATTTAGTGAATTGATGCATGAGTGAATGCATGAGTGTTAATGTGTCCTTTTGTGCCCAGCCCGCCCCCTCCCTGCTAATAGTACAGACCACCACCGCGCCCCACCCCAAATCATAAATATTCCCTGTGGCCTAGTGGTGAATCCCTGCTCAAACACATTGAAACCCTCCACTTTTTGTGCTCCCAAATTCAGAAGGCCCAAGGGAACATAGATGTGGGAGTCAAACCTTTGCAGGCATGTTCTTATTGAGTAAGACCTCAAAGAGTTCACCATGTTTAGGGGGAAAATGCCTGAAAATCTTGTTTGGATCATGTTCCATGCATTCTCTTGAAGGATGTCTGGCATCCAGCGACCGGAACTCTTAGAATTTAGATGTTCAAAATACATAGAATATATGAAAGACCCACATATCCTTTCGTTAGCGTTCCAGGGCTAGTGTGACCATGTGAGAAATGCAACAAAATATTAAGCAAATTTATTGGCAAAAAATGTATATTTATTATATCAGCTGCAAGTAGATATTGAAGCAGAGGTTGCACAGAAACCTATCCCTGTGTGTGCTAGGGGAAAATAGATGGTATGAGTGTACAAACACACCAAGAGGTGTACATGTTTGAACAACCCACCACCGATTCTTTGCTGACACATGGGTGTTCAAACACCTTGGTAGTGAAATGTTTAGCCCTCTGCTTCCTGTAAGCACGTATCTTTGTTCTAGGCTCATTATATTAAAGAAGGTATGGAAAAAAGGTTCTTACTCGTTAGTGCCACTTGGAAAGCATATCAAATGTAGCTGATTTTGCATTGGGTGGGGGGGGGGGGCAAATGGGGTATTGATGGCAAACTTTAATGAATATGCAGCTTCTTTGTACCATGTCCTTAACAGTACTTCACAAACTTCCCTATAATAGTTATAAAAGAAGGTTCTAGTTAAAATCACAGGCCTTTGTTAATGTTATTCCTATCTTTCCACAGTGTACACGCCAAGAGGACTAGTGGAGTTCCTTACGTGGAGCACGGGGATCCAGTTCAAAGAATGAGACCTCCGGATAAATGGTATCCGAATCCCTATCAACCAGAAAACGTCCGTGGGGATGATGGCTACTACAGTCGTGATTACTAGAGCAAGTCCTACAGAGATGTCAGAGGCACAACCCTGACTTTCCATTGTTGGCACACAATGGACAGTTCCTGTTGAGAGATGCTCCCTCCCCCAACCCCCACCCTCTCTGGTTACATTGATCAGATAGGTCTGAATATCTCCTTCATTTCAGGGCTCCAATAGTGCTGGATTGTCCCAACCTGAGTAATCTTTTCATACATATGCTTACCCCATCTGATCAGTTTATTGCTTTCACGTTCTCTGTAACATTTGGCTACCACATGTCTGCCTGACAAGGGTAACCTTTTGGCCTGAAGATTCTAGCTTCTTCCTGTCAAACAAGCCAGCACTAGTTACATCGCCTTTATTGAGGCTGTTGATTGCCAATAGCACTTGGATGAGTCATTGTAGAATAGTGCTCTGGTGTAACATGGGTAAAGCTTGAATGTGCTCGTATGAGAAGCCAGAATTTGGTATATAACAGTCCAGCCATGTGAGCAGTCCTGCCTAAGATGATGTGATTTTGAATTCCTTGTATATTGTAGTGCTGTTTTAACATTACAGAGGCACTGGTGGTGGTGAACAATACCTTTTTGAGGTATAGTGTACTTATTTTCATTTCCATTGATTTTCTTGTACCGTAGTTGGCATATAATAATGTTGCAATGTGTTTACATTTTTAGCTGTTAATAGGCCATAGTTTTGTCGTCTAGTCCTGATGCTCATTTAAAAATTTCATGTCCATATGACCACTGTTGTCACTTGGGTGCAGAATTTCAAATTTCTATTCAAGCATGGATCAGGTCTTAATGTCCAGCACCAGATACAGGTAATGTGAGAATCTCACGCAAAGTGAAAAAACATATGACGTTTGCTGGTGCTCCTATGGGTGAAACACATGCATATTTATTGTATAAAAAAAGTTTGCATTACTTTGCAAACATACATTTAATGTGAAAGACTTCAGGAATACAGAATTATCAAAAAAAGGAAGCTCATTAAAACATGAATGAAATGTAATCTCACTTAATGCCAACTATTGAAACGGTATTGAAATCAAGAAGTTGCTCATTGTGCGCTTCTGGAGTAACAACTATTTATAAAAAAATAAGTGCTTGGTGTAGCCCAGCTCAGCATAAGCACCATTTACAATTGATGCCCCAAATTGTTGAACTATAAATGAACACTTGTCGCCACCAGCATGGACATAAGGACCCCAACAAAAGAAATATTGAAACACATGCCTGCAATTATGCCCTTTTAAATGGTAGGGTTGAGAAAGGTACAGCAGAGTGCAGACAGCAGCAAAAGGTTCCCTTTGAACTTGCTATCTTCTGTCTGTAGAAGTTGTGGGTGTAAACACTTGGCTATGCTTACAGTCTGTTTGTGGAGGGTGCCTCATGCTTCCTTGCTGAAGGAAGGGATGTTAGGCTGTTGTGTTCCAAAGGCGCTAACTTTCCATAACTTTCGTAACTTCCAGGATTAGACCATGACCTTGTTATAAAGTGTGTTGGTGATGAACTGAGGAAACCCCAGGGTGTAGGGCTCGTATAGATTGGAGCTAGTACAATCTGCAGACTGGTAGCGCAGTCAGGAGCGCAAGCCTGTAACTTACCAGCTTCAGCTCCTACTTGAGGTTAAGCTGACTTCCACTCAGTGGAAGTTTTAAATAAAGTTCCTGTTTCTAAACAAGCGGTTGTACAAAGATGGAAAAGAATTGGTTTTGGGGAGAACATTTTGGGTGTCGGACAAGCGTGTGCCTCCAAACTATGTAGACTTCCAATTCATTGTACTTTATGGAAAATGCGGAGTATAGTGGTCAGTTTAGTTAGGACTGTGAAGACAGCATGCTTCTGTTTTCAATGTGTTTTGGTTAGAAGCTATGTGCTGGAGATTAAATAGCAACGGATATTTTTTTCCAGAATTTTCTGTTGACTAAGCTTGATATTGAATTTTAAAGAAAATGTTTCACTAATGACAATGATCCTCGGTTTAGAAGTTTGAAGACGGCTGGCAGGTACAGTTTGTTTTTGGTTGTTCTAGGTTTTTGTATCCACTTAGTGTCCTTCCACAAGATTGAAACCATTCCAGCATCACCTAATGCTAACAGATGTCTGTGCATATTAGGCAAATTAGACTTTTATTTTTGTGGGAGGGGAAGCAAGGACCAGGTACTGGATGTTTGACATGCTCTCTCAGGCTCTAGCTCTTTTATTGTGATTTTGTTCAGGCATAGACAGGGGTTACGATTACAACCTTTGAAAACCATGCTTATGGGTATTTGTCGTTGCGTTGGGGCGGTGAGCAACATGAATGTCCACTACTTTCATGGTGTAGTATAGTTCTGTGGATTTACATGGATCATTGTGCAATGGATTTTACATCTTTAACTATGGTATGATAGGCAGAGATCAGCACGAGTTGCTCCGTTGAGATTCCAGTTTGGGAGGTAGTGTAAACAGCTTTCTTGTTCTCTGCTTCCATAGACTCCTGTTTAGCTTTACCTCAGGCTCTACTCAAAGGCTGTTGAGAAAAAAGGGTATTCACTTTTTTGTAGTGTTGCTCGCTGAACCAGCGTACGTTGAGTGGGCAATGCTGTCATGGGATCCATGGCCACCACATACCGAGGATAGTTTGGCGTCTGTCTCAAATGTTTCATTATTGTAAGGCGGATTGCTTTTCCATCTTTGTCATTCCAGGGAAATTAGTCATTGATTTGAGAGTACCTGCCTGGGATTTGTTCTGGTGGTCTATTCTCTCCTGCTCCAAAGCGTTACCTTGGTTTCTAAGAAAGTTCAGAGCCCTAAATAATTATTGTAGTCTTTGGCAGTCTTGGCAAGAACTTCTGCCTCCTGGTAAGGATAAAAACATTATTCCTGTTAACAGAGCTGTGGTGCAGAGGCAAGCCCTGACCTGTAATGCTGTTTGTGTTTTCTCCCTTCCCGCCTATCACATGCACTATTTGATTCGCTGGATTGGTTCCTTTCTGTATGCCTGCTTGATGCTGTTTACCTTTCCCATGTGTTGCAAATGTATAAACAGTTTGCTTTGTTTTAGAGAATAAAAGAGCATTTTGTTTTCTTAGAAACTTCTTCTTGGTTTGTGTATTTGGGGGGGGGGGGGGAGGGGTAAATGTGCCGACCGATTGCAAGGTTTGGCGGTGTACGACGGCTCACATGACTGTCTATTGAGAGTGCCGTACATATTAAAGCATGTTAGAATGATAAAGGAAAACACTGGTATGCAGTCTACTTAGGACACTTAAGAAACTGAACTTTGAATCAAAGTTGGGCTATTTGAAATCAGTTTATTTATTTATTTATTTATTCAAAGTTTTATATAGCGCGAACATGATCCTTACAGATATCAGAGCGCTTCACAAAGACAGGGAAGGGGCAGTAGGAGTAAACAGAGATAATGGGAACAGTATAAAAGTCAATAACATGGATAATAAAAACATACATAAAACCAATACATATACAATCAGGTAAGGAAGTAATATAGAACAGCACAAGTCATTGATCCCACTACAACGGTGTACAGGTGGATCAGTAAACCAGCGTGTATCATATCTTGGTCGGTAGTAAGAGAGTATCATAGTAGTGCCCCCAACAAGTCGAGTATAGTGCCAGGGGATAGGCTGAGCAGTGGTACAAAGCAATGCAGAGTCTCTGAACCAACATCTGTAGCGATCAGGAGATCTTGGCCAGAAGGATTGTTTTCACCTCTTTCTTGAAGAGTGCAGTGGAGGAGATTAGCCTGGTTTCAGGAGGGAGCGCATTCCAGATCCTGGGTGCCATTCCTGAGAAGGAGCGTTTGAAAGTTTTCACTTTCCGGAATCTACGAGGTTTCAGGAGTAGATTTTTTGTACTCCTATTGGATCTCGAACCTCCTGATATAGACCGCTTTTGAGCGAGGTAGTTGGGTGCCTTGTGGTGCACGGCCGCGTGTGTCATAGTTGCAATTTTTAGCTGTATTCTGGCTTCAAAAGGCAGCCATTTTAGAGACTTTAAGTCTGGGGATATGTGCGAATGCTTTCTAGAGCCAGTAATGAGTCTCGCGGCAGCGTTCAGGGAGGCTCTTAATGGTGCTGTTGTGGATAGTGGGAGACCGCTGAGGGTCGCAATTCCGTAGTCTATTCGAGGGATGACTAAAGCTTGTACAGCAGTTTGGAAGTCTTTGGCCGGGAGGAAGGGTTTAATTTTCCTCAGCGTGTTAATTTGGAAATTAGCTGCTTTTGTGGCTTTGCTGACGTGCTGCTGCATGTCGAGCTTGGCGTCGAGTGTGATGCCTAGGGATTTCGCCGAGTCCACGATGGTAGGTTGGACATTGAGTGCTGTTAGGTTGTTGAGCCAGGTTTGGGTGGTGGAGATTTTCGCCGGGGGTGAGATGAGTAGGAACTCAGTTTTCAGAGCATTTAGTTTGAGGTGATTATCAGCCAGCCAAGATTGGGTGTTAATAAGCGTGGAATTCAGATGTTTGATATCTTCCGGGGATTGTAACTTTAGGTAGAGTTGTGTGTCATCAGCGTACATATGGAATTGAACATTGGATGCTTGAAGCAAGGTGGCGAGGGGTTCCATAACGAGGTTGAACAGTGTAGGGGAGAGGGTGGATCCTTGTGGAACCCCTAGATCTGCAGGCACAGGTGTAGATAGTACATTGTCGATCTTGAACCTCTGAGACCGGTTGTGAAGGAAAGACGAAAACCATTTGAGAACAGTTCCCGATAGCCCCATTCTAGTACTTAGAAGCTCCAGCAAGTTCTCATGTTTGACCGTGTCAAATGCTGACGAGAGATCAAGAAGGATGAGGAGGCAGGACTCATTGCGATCCAGAATTTGGAGGGCGTCATCAATTATGTGTGTCATAGCTGTTTCCGTGCTATGTTTCGCTCTGAAGCCTGATTGATGAGGAGGTCAAATTGATCAATGTGTTTTGTTAGTTGGAGTTGGACACATTTCTCCAGCAATTTGGCCAGGGTGGGGATATTGGTGATGGGCCGATAGTTGTTTAGGTCAGACGGATCAGCTGTAGGTTTCTTGAGTATAGGCGTGACTTGCCCCACCTTAAGGGAGTCTGGAATGTGTCCTTGTTGCAAAGAGCTGTTGATGATCTTGGTCCAGAGAGGGAGGAGCAAGGGGATAAAGTCTTTTACAGCATTAGCAGGTAGAGGGTCTGTGAGGTGATTAGAGGGCTTCAAGGTGCAGAGCAGTTTGTGTATAGCTTCTTCCGAATAGGTATCGAAGTACTGCCAGGATGCCTTGTTTTTAGGTTGAGTGTCTGCCATTCTGGTGTAGTTGGAGTATCGGTTTACATCCATGATGAGGTCATTTCTTATGTTGTCAGTCTTATGTTTGAAGAAAGCAGAGAAGGCTTCACAGTGTGGGGTGTCATTTGTTGTGCTATTTGATTGTGTGGGTTGTGCCTTTGTTTGGGTCTTGATTAGCTCGAACAGCTTTCTTGGCCTATTCTTCGCTTGGTCCAACTGGCGGCTGAAGAAGTCCGACTTTGTGCGCTTTATTTTCCTAAAGTAGGCATTTCTCTTGTTCTTAAGCTTTTTGAGATGCAGTGCTGAAGGGTCCGATCTCCAGGTGCGCTCTGCCATTCGCATATTACGCCTTTCGTCATTGAGTCTGTCATCATACCAGGGGTTAGAAATTTTGGTGGAGACTCTTCAGTTGCAGAGGGGCGACTTCATTGACTATTGTATTCATAGAGTCAAGGTAGTGGTCAGTCAGTGATTGAACATCTGAGGCACCTGAAGGGGGAAGGAGGAGGTTGCCGATGTGGGGAGGTAGGGTGGAGGGGTTAAGATTCTTCAGATCCCTTTTCCATGTTTTGGATTTGATTGGTTGAGTAGGGTTAGGTTTAACTGTTTCGTTGATAAAGAAGGTGATAATGTGGTGATCTGACCAATCGCAGGGTAGAATCGCCTCCAGTTGAATAGCGTTCTCTTTGGCAATGATGAGATCGAGTATCGCGCCTTTGTCGTGTGTTGGTTTATCGCATAATTGGGTGAGGTCAAGTGCATTGAGGAAAGTTTTGAGACTATTCACCACGGTGTCTTTCTGATCGTTCCAGTGGAGATTGAAGTCACCCAGGTAGACTTGAGTGGTCTGCCGACCGGCATTGGAAGTGATCAGGTCCATGACTTGTTGGGTGAATATGAGATTGTCACCAGGCGGGTGATAGATGAGATGTAAAGTACAGACTTGTTTGCCCTCACTGGTGATGTCTAGGCAGAGGAGTTCACAGGAGGAAAGGGAGGGGGAGGTGACTTGAGTAACGGAGAGGTTGCTCTTAAAAATGCATGCAATTCCCCCGCCCGTCTTGCCAGTAGACCTGTCCAGCCTAATGATGTGATAATTGGGGGGGGACTAGTATGTCCATAATCGGGGTAGAGGCTTCAGTGAGCCACGTTTCCGTTAGAATGGCTAGGTCTAGCTCCCTATTTGAGACAAGATCCGCGATGTCGGTGGAATGTCTCTGGGCCGATCTGCAGTTTAGTAGGATGCAATTGAGTTTGGGAGAGAGAAGGGTGGTCGAGCTATCTAGTGTGAGGGAAACTTTCCTGAGGTTGGTAGGGACGGAGCCTCTGTTGTTGAGTGTTGGGAGCCTCAGAGGGTTTGTGGGAATTGTGGGTATGGGGATGTGCAAATTGGAAAAGTCTTTTACCGGACTTGGGCCATAAGAGCGTAGGAGAGAGCAAAGGTCGTGGTCCGCCAAGGGGCTGAGAACACGACGGGGGCGGTGGGAATTATTGCGAACGGGGATAGTAGACCATTGCTGGTGTCGTCGGGGGCGAGTGTATGTAGGAAGGGTGCGTCGTTTGTAGGGTAGTGGGATGGTGGGAGGTAGACTGGGCTGTGAGGAGAGAAGGTCTTTGATTGCGTGGACGTCTTTTTTGATTTGTAAAATTTCCTCTGACTTGGAGTGTGGATAAAGTCAGGTCAGGAGGGTTGCTGAGGTGTTCCGCGGTGCTAATGAGTGGGATGGTATTCAAGGTGTGGACGTGTTTGTGGGCGAGGGGTGTGAGTGGTGAAGGTGAGGCAGGCGGTGAGTGGGAAGCATAGGTAGTGACTTCAGTGGGAGATGGTACAGGTGAGTAGAAGAGTGAGTGAAGGTTGAAGACAGTGGGGGAGACAGGAGGGTAGTGAGGGCTAAGAATAGGAGGTGGGAGAGAGGGGGGTGCTAGGGTAAGGGAGGAGGTTTGTTCTGTATCTTGTGTTGGGAGGGGGATGGCGTTGTGAGTGGGAGTTGGGCGGGAGCAGGGAAGGGAGAGGTGTCTGCCGTGGGGGGGATGGGGTGGATGGGTGGATAAACTCCGAGTGATGGTGTGTGCAGATGTAGGCGTGTTGTGGGTGGGAGTTGTTGTGTCGGGTGTGAGAGACACGTGGGTGGGAGTGGAGAGGGAGATGGGGAGGGAGAGGTGTCTGTCGAGGGGGGGATGGGAGGGGGGGGGTGGATAAACTTTGGGCGGTGGCTTGTTCAAATGGTGGTGTGTTGTGGGTGGGGGATGTTCTGTCCGGGGGGAGAGGGATGGAGGGGGTGTGGGTGGGGATAAGAAGGGTCATGTTAGAGGGGCTGCTAGTATGTGCGGTGGAGATATTTGTGACTGTCCTTGGGGAGTGGCGGGCGTTAACAGCAGGTGGGCCATTTACTGGGGTGCTGGGGTTAGAGGTGTATTAGGTGGTGGCTGCGAGGTCAGGGGGGATAGTGCTGGCGGAGTTCTGGGTGTGGGTCCGCAGCTTGGAGAGGTGCTCTTTGAACTTGGGGAACAGGTTGTCTAGTATTTCCATGTTCTTGTCCGTGGATTGGATCAGGACAATCCCGTTATTGTAGATTGTAATGGTAGACCTGCCAGGGAAGAGGTGGGAAGGTGTGATGGTGAGAATTAAGCCATGGGTTGTTTTCCTGGTGGTGGAGACTGTGAGTAGAGATAGGAAAGTTTTTCTCCATTGGGCTCTGCGTGAGGTGTGGAAGATGATATCAGTATTCAGGGCTCCATTGCCCGATGAGAAGTAGGTGTCAGCAAAGGGTGTTTCCGGGTGCGACCTCAAGAAGTTGTGTTTAAAACGTTTAGTGGCATTTTTGGAGAGAGGGGTGGAGGGGTAGTTAATTCTAAAAGTGTGCTTGCCGTTGAGCTCCATTTTAGAGAGGCTGTGGTGTTAGGTGTATGAACTAGGGCGATAGTACAAACTGTCAGCCGCTAGTTACAGGGCCAAGGAAGACACTAGTGAGTGGGCAAAGATATAAGAGGTAGAAGTCAGTGTGATCCCCGAACAGCCAGTGCGTGGGAGCATCTTACCAAATGTATCCTATATACAAGGTAGCAGTCAGCTTACACCGTGTGACCAACTATGCGAGGTAAGGCCTATTAGGTGGAAGCTAAGTTACATATCAGAGTGTACAAGGTAGCAGCAGTGTAGTCTAGGCTTAGAAAGTGGCTGGGCGCAGCTTGCCTGACAGAGCGAATTGAATGAGGTAGTAATAATCAGTGCAATATCGTGACGTAGCTTACAATGAAAAACCAATAAGTAAATAAATAAATGCGGTACCGGACAGTGGATGATGGGGATAGAGGTGAGATATGTGCAGTTTGCCGCATATAAAATACAGGCTAGAATAGGGCTAAACTACTAATGAGTTACTAAATCCCATAAATGAGGTAGCAATCAGTGCACTGTCGGTGAGGAAAGGTGAAAATGGGTGTAGGTTACATAAGGTGTAGAATACCAATAGTAATATAATACTGCAGTAAAAGGCTGACACTTAAGCACATCAAGAACACCAGGTTACATAAAGTGCAGAATACCAATAGTAATATAACACTGCAATAAGAGGCAGGCACTTAAGCACACAAAGATTTCAATACAGAGCTATGTAAAGTCTGTGGTACCGATAGTAAATGATAGCCAGAAAGACTAGTCCATGATGGCTGCCAATGAGAGAGAGAGTAGTCTAAAAATGGCCGCCAAGTAGGGAGGATAGAATCATTAGTCCTCTTTTAGTTGTTGCTGTTTTCATAGGAGGGAAGAGCAGTTTCACATTCTATTCTGGCTGGCTCAGGATCTTGCATGCCATGGGGAGTCTTATCTCAGTTTTGTTATCTTAAGTGGAGCTGCTGAGGGGCCTCGTGGGTACAGGAGGGCATTAAATGCTCAGTTTATGGCCCCGGCCATTTTGAACAAAAGACAGTTTTTTTTCTTTTCTTTTCAAAATGAAAACGAATGGGGCATAAGTATGTGACTTATCTAGCAAAAAACGAGTGGGGCACAGTAAATACCTTTATCAGCGTTCACTTCGGCATGCGATCTGCAGACCCAGCCTCAGGGGCAAATACGATCTTCAGCGTTTACATATCGGCAAAAACGAGTGAGACGAGCTGCACTGAAGCTGTTCAAGTCAGAATGCAGAAGGTATATTTGTGCAGATGAGGGGTACATAGCGGTAGCCGATGTTAGTGCTAACATAGATCTTTCCAGTTGTTCAACGCATTTCCTGGGCATTTCCTGGGGGGGGGGGGCTATTAGGCGTCTTCTCTGTGTGCAGGCTTCGTGACGTTCAGCCGACCCATCGCCCAGCTCTCCCGCCAGCTGCCCCTCACCTCCACAGCTCCCGGTGTGCAGTCGAGAGAGGCCAGACACACCTCCGTCGTGAGCCGCTCAGACCGAGGCTCTAGTGCGGAGATCAATCCTCCAGTGCCTCCGTCGCGCTAGTCGTCTTCCAACAGGCTCTTTCAGCAGGAGGATCGGCCCCGTCGTCCCGCTCCGCACCACTGTGCTGGGGCACCTCCTCAACCACCACAGACTGCCCGCCTCGCCTACAACACCTCCACAGTGCCCGTCAGTGGCTGGCGTCCCGGCCGATGGTCCCGACAGTCCTCAAAACGTCAGCAGGGGGAACCGGAGCGGATGAGATGACCAATCCTCCTATGCCCGCCAGTGATCGGCTTTCACAGCAGGCAGCCACGGCCGCGCCGGTGCACCAGACAGTAGTGCCTCTCCGACGCCCACAGCCTCCCGGTCCCCAGCCGCCACCAGCCTCCAGCACCCGCAGCATTCACCGTGGCTCTCCCCCGCTATCTCGTGCTCTGCCGATGCTCCGGTGATAGTCGCAAGTCCGCCAGTGACAAAGGTAGGTGTCTTTTTTCGATGTTGCTGTCCAATCCAGTTACTTTTAAGAACCAATCCAGTTACTCGGTAGGAATCCAGTTACTCGTATTTATTTTTCACGCAAGAAGATGAGTGCCATCCGGGATAAATCCAAACGAGGGATCCCGAGCACTAGGAGCTCCGGATGAGAGCTCCTACCGGGCGGCCATCTTGCCTGGTTCTTGCCTGGTCCACAGTTGACAAATACATTCCAGTGCAACAATAGGGAGCTTACAGGTAATGCAGAGGTATGCTAGGGTTCGAGGCATGTGGGCTGCTGAATTCAGATCTATTGCATAGATCGCCGCCTAGTGTTGGGTCCGGATGATTGCACATTGTTGTCCTGGAAGAGTCTTCGAAGTATCACGAGATAGGTGGCTCCTCCCCTGGACTACAGTGCGCATGGGTATCGACTCCGTCCCCAGATTGTTTTTTTCCGCCATTGGGTTCGGATGCATATTTGTTCCCTCAAGTTCCGAATATATATAAAACTTTCTTTATGGCCAAAAGGCCTTTAGTATATCGTCGGTATTGTCTTGCGATCGGTGCCCGAGTCTGTTTCAACTCAGTTCCCGAGTCGAACATCCTGAGGAGTCACGTGACTTCTCGGCGCTGAAGGCCCAGTCACCGCCAGAGGCTTATCGACGACACATCATGGAACGGAGCCCGTTCAAGAGGTGTCCCGTAAGTAACTCGAAACATCCTCATATCGACGTCCACCCGGTGTGCAACAAGTGCCTGTCGCCGGATCACGATGAAGCAAGCTGTATGGCTTGTTCTCGTTTCCGATCCAAGAAGACGATTCGACTTCGGCGCGCAGCGCGCCAAGAGGCCCAGCAGTCGGCACCTGACCCGGTGAACATTTGCGATACCGAAGAGGATGAGGGAGTAGAGCAGGAGGTTCGAGAGTCTGATCCTGCATCGGAGAACGACTCCAACTACGACGCAGATGTCGAGATGATCGATATTACTAACGTCGTCGACTAGGTAGGAGACGACGATGTGGTCTTTGGGGCCGGAGAAGATAGCTCAGGCGAGGAGCTAGGCCCAACAGTCGATACGGGGGCCGAAAGACTTACTAAGGCTCAGGTCGAGGGATCGCCACATGGCCTTACCCAAGATCTCATAATGGGTTCCACAGCCTCGCCTCAAGGCCCGGCTTCGGACACTTCTAAGGAGCCACAAGTTGGGGAATCGAAACCGAAAGAGAAAGCATCGGTGTCTACGCAATCGAAAGCACTGGAGGCGGCATCGAAACCAAAAGTGCGTATTGCGTTGATCGGCTCGAAGTCCTCTGAACTATCGGCGCCGAAAAAGCTTAAAGGTGTCATCGACCCGGTGAGGTCGCTAATGGGTGTCGACCCAAAGACTGTAACAAGCAAAAAACAGGTCAAGGACGTCGACCCGAGAAAATCGGCGCCGAGGAGCGTCGACACAGACAAAGGACTCGGACCGCAGAAGGTTCTCGATCCTACACGTCGGACGGACAAGGCCAAAAGCGCTACAACCCTCGAGTCCACGCCTGGCGTTGGATCGAAGGAACCTGTCAAGTCGACGCAGCGGTCCGCCTCCTTCTCGAAGCAGGTGTCGGAGTCGTTGAAGCGAATTAATGAGAAAACTTCCACTGTCGGTCCGAAGGATACTTCTCCATCGACGCCGGCTGCTAAACCTCAAAAGTCGCCGGCGCCCATCCAGTTCACGCTGCCGCCGAAAGTGGTGCCTAAGGCCTTCGCCCCTAAGACGACCGTCGAAGGGTCTAAGCAGGCGTCAGCTGGACAGAAGACCGGGCCTGG
Organism: Lissotriton helveticus; assembly: GCF_964261635.1. Lineage (NCBI taxonomy): Eukaryota > Metazoa > Chordata > Amphibia > Caudata > Salamandridae > Lissotriton > Lissotriton helveticus. The sequence continues at coordinate 599,950,467 of NC_136068.1, read as the reverse complement.
GTTAGTGGTCGCAAAGCATCGACAACCCCCGCTTCAAGAGCAGCCGGAACAGTTCATTGACGCCGACACTGGTAGACTTTCAATTTACAAACGAAAGATCACCCCGGAACAGCCTATGGAGTCCTATAAAATCCCATTAAAAAAGGATTCCACTACTTCACCCGTTCTTGTCGAACCGATATCTCCACGTGACCAAGACACTACTCCTATCTCTCCCACTTATTCAGATGGGGAGACAGGGGGAGGTGACGATGAGGAGTACAACTACCCTATAGACACTGATCCTGAAGATCATAATGAACCCTGGGCAGACGCTGCTGACCCAGGAGATCCACACACTGCCCCAGACTGTCAGGTGTATGCTGTAAAAACCTCGCCTACTGAAGACTCGGCGGCATTTAATGCGCTTATTGAACGGGCAGCCAAAAATCATGATGTCCAGCTCCATGCTGACCCGATTGAAGTGGATTATCTGTTAGACACCTTTTCCACCTCTGAAAAAACTGTCAAGACTCTTCCAATGCTAAAGGGTGTCTTAAAACATGCTGGTGACATCTTCAAAGATGCCACGAGGGCCAGGGTGTTAAACCCCAGAATTGAGAAGAAGTACAAACCGGCGCCTGGGGACCCTACATACATCAAGGGCCAGTTGCCGTTGGACTCTCTAGTTGTTTCCAATGCCCGGAAGAGGGCAAATTCACAAACAACGGGTGATGCTCCTCCCCCTGAAAAAGAATCGAAAGTGCTAGGAGCATCAGGGAAAAGGGTAGCCGCTCAAGCGGCCAATATCTGGCGCATTTCAAACACTCAGGCGCTCTTAGCCAGATATGACAGGGCCCATTACGACACACTTGAGACCCTGTTACAACACTTGCCAGATGAATATAAGGAAGCAGCAGAGATGCTCATACAGGAAGGGAAGCTTATTTCCAATGCTTCTATCAAGTGTGCATTGGACGCAGCGGACACCGCTGCCAAAACCATTAATACAAGTGTGATGTTACGGCGACATGCCTGGCTGAGATTTTCCGGGTTCAAGCCAGAGATACAAACCACCATACTAAATCAGCCTGTAAACCCTGATCATTCATTTGGACCTGAGGTGGACACCACCTTAGAAAAAATCAAAAAAGACACAAACTGCGAAATCTATGGGAGCTCTCCAGTCGCAGCAGTTCAGGGGTGGTTCTTTTCGTCGCTCACACAATAGAGGAGTTTCCAGAGGCCAGCTGTCCCAGCAAACGCAGTACAATAAAGGTGGCGCGCAAACGCACATACACCAAACAAAGTAGAGGTGGATATCGGGGGAACAGCGCCAAGGGCAGAGGTCGTGGAAAGAGCTCCCGATCCTCCGCCGCTACCAAACAGTGACGCCTTGTCACTGCCCCCCGACCATACAAAACCGGTCGGGGGGAGACTCCAAGAGTTCCTGCCGGTCTGGAAGTCCATCACCACAGACAGGTGGGTCACAAAGCTTATCCAGTACGGTTATTGTCTAGTTAATATCCACTCCACCCAACATACCCCCAAGACACCGTCCTATGTCCACCGAGCATTTGCACTTATTGCAGCAGGAGGTACTCGTCATGCTGCAAAAAGGGGCAATCGAGCTCGTGCCTATGGAGGAAAGGGGCACAGGAGTGTACTCACTGTACTTCTTGAAACCAAAAAAGGACGGGTCCCTCAGACCCATACTGGACCTAAGACCGCTAAACCAGTACATTCTATCGATACACTTTCACATGCTAACATTGCAGCAGGTTCTGCCGTTGCTCAGTCAGGGAGATTTCCTCGCAACATTAGATCTGAAGGATGCATACTTTCATATTCCGCTACACCCGTCACACAAAAAATACCTCAGGTTCACCATTCAGGATCAACATTACCAATTCAAAGTCCTCCCTTTCGGAGTGACAACAGCACCCAGGGTGTTTACAAAATACCTGGCGACAGTGGCTGCACACCTACAGAGACAAAACATTCACGTATACCCTTATCTGGATGACTGGCTTATCCAAGCGAAGTCGGCCCAGCAGTGCCGCACACATGTCCCACTCCATTCACCTTCACGATCCGGGATTCTCACTGAATTACCCAAAGTCCCACCTTCAGCCCTCCCACATACGGCAGTATCTGGGCGCGACAATAGACACTCTGGCGGCCACAGCATAGCCAAATTCAGTGAGGATCAACAGCATTCAATTGCTACTACAAAAATTCAGACCGCAACACTCGCTTCCGGCAAGAGTGTTCATGCAGTTGATAGGCATGATGGCCTCCTGCATCTTCATAGTCCCGCACGCGAGACTACATATGCGTCTGCTTCAGGAGTGCTTAGCACGTCAGTGGAATCAGGCTCACGGACAGTTAAAAGACCTAGTGTTGGTGACCGGTCGTGCATAAAACTCTCTGCATTGGTGGAATCCACAAAACCTTTGCAAGGGCCGACCGTTCCAGGAGCCTCTGCCACAGATTATTCTGACAACGGAAGCATCTCTCCAGGGATGGGGAGCTCATGTACTCCACTACACAGTGCAGGGACTATGGACGACGCAGCAAAAGATGCACATCAACCTCCTAGAACTGATGGCTATCTTCATGGCGATGAAAGCATTCAAAGTACATCTGTGCAACAAGGTTGTGTTGATCCGGACGGACAACATGACGGCCATGTACTACATTCAGAAGCAGGGAGGTACACACTCTCCACAGTTGTCTCATCTGGCTCAGAGCATGTGGAAGTGGGCCATTCAAAGGAACATCTTCCTCGTGGCGGAACACCTCCCGGGCAAGGACAATCAGATGGCGGACCTGCTCAGCAGGTACAGCCACCAGATGCATGAGTGGGAGATACATTCATCAGTACTCCACCCGTACTTTCAGCAGTGGGGTCATCCAGAGATAGACCTCTTCGCCACAAAGGAAAACGCCAAATGCCAAAGCTTTGCCGCCAGGTTTCCACACCCACAGTCGCAGGGCAATGCGATATGGATGAACTGGTCAGGCATATTTGCATACGCTTTTCCCCCAGCACCTCTAATACTGCTGGTGGCACGCAAGCTGAAGCAACACTTGATGACACTCATCCTGGTTGCTCCAACGTGGGCACGCCAACCATGGTACACCACGTTTCTAGAACTATCCGTGGTACCGCATCAAAGGCTACACCTCACACCTAGGCTTTTGACGCAGAGCCATGGCGACATTCAGCATCCAGATCCGCAACAGTTCAACCTGGCGATCTGGCTCCTGAGGTCTTAGAATTTAGCTACCTCAACTTGCCTCCCGAATGTATGAATATCATAAAAGAGGCAAGGAAGCCCACCACCAGAGCATGTTATGCGGCAAAATGGAAGCGGTTTGTCATTTATTGCGCAGACAACATCAACCCGCTAGACGCATCTACTCACGACATCATTTGTTATGTTACATCTATACAAATGCAATCTAGCCTATGCTTCCATTCGTATACACTTGTCCGCAATAGCAGCTTCTCTACAAAACAGGCAGCATCTCACTCTTCAGGGTGCCTGCCATTAAGGCTTTTCTGGAGGGACTCAAACGAGTTATTCCTCCCCGGACCCCACCAGCTCCTGAATAGAACCTTAATGTGGTCCTCACCAGGCTGATGGGTCCACCTTTTGAGCCTCTGCTCTCATGTGAGATTCAGTTCCTAACGTGGCTTTTCTAATGGCGATAACATCGCTGCGACGCGTTGGTGAACTCCAGGCACTAACTACCCAAGAGCCATTCATACAGATTCACTCCAACAGGGTGGTGCTTCGCACCAACCCTAAGTTTCTTCCTAAAGTGGTTTCACAGTTCCATATCAATCAAACTATAGAACTGCCTGTGTTCTTCCAAAATCCTGAGTCCGTGGCGGAGAGAATGCTCCACACAAGTCAAGAGAGCTCTAATGTACTACATAGATAGGACCAAAGATCTTCGGAAAACGAAACCACTGTTTGTTGCCTTTTCGCCACAGCACAAGGGCAACCCATTTCCAAAGCAGGTATAGCCAGGTGGATCGTTAAGTGCATTCAGATTTGCTATCAAAAAGCCAAGCGCACATTAACGGTTCTTCCAAGGGCCCACTCCACGCGAAAGTTGGGGGCCTCCATGGCTTTCCTTGGAAATATTCCTTTAAAAGACATATGTAGAGCAGCCACATGGTCTACCACACACACATTTACTAAACACTACTGTGTAGATGTGCACTCCAAACAGCAGGCAGCTGTAGGGCATGCTGTTCTAAAAACACTTTTTCAAACTGCTGCAGCTGGCACAGGCGGCCGCCGATAATGGAGGGACTGCTATGTATTCTATGCAATAGATATGAATTCAGCAGCCCACATGCCTCGAACCGAATATGCTACTTACCAGTATGCATCTGTTCTTGGCATGTAGGGCTGCTGACATTCATATCGCCCACCCTCCTCCCCGGCGCCTGTAGCGGCTGCAGCGCTTGCATTTACTCTTAGCATGATCATCACTCACAGCGTTGCACTCCATCTTTGCCACAATGGCTAAAAACAATCTGGGGATGGAGTCGATGCCCATGTGCACTGTAGTCCAGGGGAGGAGCCACCTATCTCGTGATACTTAGACTCTTCCAGGACAACAATGTGCAATCATCCGGACCCAACACTAGGTGGCGATCTATGCAATAGATATGAATGTCAGCAGCCCTACATGCCAAGAACAGATGCATACTGGTAAGTAGCATATTCAACATCTATAGTGGGATTGTTCAAAACTGTTGCACATATTTTTCGGAAGAAAAATCGGGTGTCTTACTTGGCCACAGATTTTGGAAATTTCTTACAACTCCACAGCACTCAATTGTTCATAGATTCACATGCTTGAATTACTCAAAGTTGTTAGACTGAGAATAACCGGACTTCTGCTTTACAAATACTCCTGCAATTTAACTTAAGTGTTTTTGTACTCAGTGAAACATTTATTTGTAAAATCAAGCCAAAACATTGCTGAGGCATTAAGTAATGGACATTGGTATTCAGGATTGGACCGTGTCGTTTTACATGACACTAGTCAATGACCAGAAAAAGCAGGTGTCCTACTAAGCCTACAATTAACAGATAGCCCTGTTTAAAATGGTATGAAGCAACATCAAGGTTTTGAGAAAGTGCCTCTTTCAACATGGTTAACCCCCCGCTTTTTGCCTGGAAAATTATGTAGTTTTGATTGTAATGCACAGGGTCCCTGCCAACCAGGTCCACTGTGCCAGTGCTTCCCTAAAACTGTTACACTATTGACCTTTCAGGTCTCCTTTTAGGCCCTAGTAAATGGTACCTAGGGCATTGGGCCTGAAGAGGGTCCCCTAGGGACCCCTCGCCTTGGCCATGCCGACTACCACTGCAGCATGCATGGCATGGTCCAAACAAAACGACAGTCGACATGGCACAATGCCTGAGTGCCATGCCGACTGGCACTGCCTATGCTATAGATATGTCAGCCCTGTAGCCTTAAGGCTGGGCGCACTATATCTCGGGTGTGGGCATATTATGGGCAAAATACTACTCCTCCAAAAAACCCACAGTGTGGAATTTATTGAAATGTACTCAGAGGTGCCCCTGAAAACCTACCGACCCTGGTGTGGTCACAGACTGGCTTTAGGCAGCCTGCCACCGCCAGCCATGTTTGTGGACAGCTGGGTCGAGAGCCCCCACTCTATGGGACCAGAAACCGAGCCCATCCTGGGCAGAGGTGTCACACCTCCTCCCTCCAGGATGGGCACAGTGCTCAAGAGGAAAGCTTCAAAGGCCTGCTGCCTTTGTAATGTGACCCCCAGGCTCTGTTCTTAGAAGCAGGTGGCAGACCCTGGTTTAGACCCCCACTTTGGGTGGGAAAAACTTAGAAGAATGTGTACCCTCCTCTGCCTACTCTACCCCTATGGTGAAGGAGGAGAGGTGAAGCGCATCTTTCAGTCCTGCCATATTGAAGATGGGGGTTGGGGGGGCTGATCCACTCAGGACTAGGACTATGACTGACCCGTCCCACAGGCGGGTGGCATAATCCCCTTCAAACTCCTCATCCAGGCACACAAGGCACTCCACGACACCGGACCAGCATACAGAACAGACGACTTGCCTTCTACACCCCGAACCGCCAGCTCCGCTCCACCGACCGCGCCCTCGCTACCGTCCCCCGCATCTGAAGAGCGACCGCCGGCGGCAGGTTGTTCTCCCACCAAGAGCGACTGCCGGCGGCAGGTTTTCTCCCACCTCGCTGCCAAGACCTGGAACACCCTCCCCATCCTCCTACAGCAGACCCAAGACCTACTTACCTTCAGGGGACTACTCAAGGCCTGGCTCTTCGAGAAGTAGCAGCCCCCCCCCAAGCGCTTTGAGACCCTCACGGGTAAGTCGTGCGCTTTACAAATTTCATGATTGATTGGAGGTGTAGACACCCCAGGTAATGTGCCCATTGGCCCAACCTTTCACTCCCTTTAAAATGCTCCTCCCTCTATTATTGGGGTGGCTTCCCTAGACCCTGAAATTAGTTCCTGCCGACCTAAGAAAGACAAAGAAGATGCAGTTTAGGGAAGACTACTGGCGCCCACTGACTTGACCCAAGCCCTACCTGCCTGGCTGCAGCCCTCGAAGAACCTGCGCCTGTCCTACAGTCAGCAACCTCCCCAACCCCTGGGAGAACTGGCTGCTTTGAATAAGACCAGAACTTCCAAGGACAGCGGCTCTGTCCAAAAGACTATGGTGCCCTTCAGATCCGCAATCCCTGACTACTATGCACTCAACACTTCCAGTCTGTATCCAGGTGGCCCCCTTGATCCAGCAAAGGTTTTCTAGCGATCCGGAGTCAGAGTCCAGCATTGGTTGACCTCTCCTGGACTCCACAACTACGCCTGCAGTGTGACTCCAAAGGCTCCCCCACCCCATTGCGACTGGCAAGAAAAAACAGACATTTTGCAGCGTGAATCTTTCTGGATTCACTATGCTGTGCATATTCCGCAATCTGGTGGTTGGGTCCGGAATCGTAGTCTTTTTTTTTTTTTGTCGTAGCCCAGGTGGGCGTCGACGTCCCACCATTTGGTGTACCTTCGGTGACGTCGGCGTGCTTCCGGCGGAAGCTACCACCCTTGGGCGCCATCTTCAGATTCTTTTTTCCGCCGTTGGGTCTGGAAAAGAAGGAAATACAGCAACTCTTCGATAAAGACCTGAGAAGATGACCATCAGAGAAGAGACGACGAAGAAAGGAAAGAACTTCGAGATCTTCGTCCTTGGAGGAATGCGCACACAGGGGGCCTCATGAGCGCAGGGATGTACAAGACACCCTTTAAATTCTGCAAAAACTGCCACCACAAGTTCGCGCAGAAGGACCAGCACCCGGTCTGCAACCTCTGCCTGCCAATCGACCACGAGAGCAGAGACTGCAACGCCTGCTCCGTCTTCAAGCCGAAGACACTCCGAGTTCGAGAGAGACAGAGGACAGCTCACCACATGATGCAGGGCAAGGGCCAGGCCACGACGCTTTACGAACTGGGCCTCTCCACCGACGACGAGGACAACATCGCCGAAGGTCCAGATGACTTCACGGTCGCAGAGACCGATAAGAAAACGCCTGACAAGGTAGGAGAGTCTACGACCCCGAAAACCCCCACATGGTCTCGAAAGCCAGAGGCAGACTCTCGAAAGTCAGAGCCCAGAGCCTCGAAAGGAGCACCGGCGCCGAAAACTTCGACGACCGAAGCTGCATCCTCCGAAAAAGAGCCCAGCGGATCCTTCGAGAAGGACTCCCGGAGGCCGAAGACCAGCAAAAAGCAAAGGTCATCGAAGCAAGCCCCCGAAAAAGGGACTTCGACTTCGAAGGAAAAGGAGCCGAAGAAAGTTTCTTCGTCGTCGCCGCCGCCGAAAAGAGCAGCCGAAACGCTCGACCACGAGCAGGCCGCAGAGATGCAGAGAAAGAAAAGAAGGCTCGAGGCCGAAATGGAGAACATCCTTCAGAGAAAGAAGGACTTCGATGAAAAGATGAGAAGTTACAGGATTCCCTCGAAGCCGGCACCGGCCGTCGCTGAGGTACAGGAGCACGAGGAGTTCGATGTCGAAGAGACGCCGAAAACTCCGGACCCCTCGGAGCACGAAGAGGAAGAAGACCTCTACTACACAGAAGGGGATTACGGGGAGCAGCAGTCCAGCTACGGCTCAGGTTCCTCGACGGCCCAAGACCAGGAATGGCAGGACATCGAGGCCGAAAACCCGGAGGAGGCTGTAGAGACATACCCCTCGAGGCCTTCACCACCGGATGTCATTGGGGCATACAATGAGGTGGTCAGGAAGGCGGCAGCAGCTTATGGAGTTGAGCTGGAAGAGGAGAAGCCAAAAGCAGATTTCCTGCTGGAAACATTGCTCCCCACGCAGACAAGAAGCCAGTGGGAAGGAAGCCTTCAAGGACCCGGCTACATGCAGATCAGTAACGCCGAGGACGGAGAAGAAATACAAATTCTCCTTCCAGGACCCAGCTTACATCAAGGGATCCGTCACAGCAGATTCAATAATCGCTGCAACGGCCAGAAAAAGGGCAAACGTCCCAACAACATCTGGACCTCCACCTGACAAGGAAAGCAGGAGGATGGATCTAACTGGCAGGAAAATAGAGAGGAACGCCGCAACGCAATGGCGGATGGTGAACTCCAATGCCCTCCTGAATAGACATCAATACCAGCATTGGGATGAGATGGGCCAATTGCTCAAGCACCTCCCGGAACAATACCGTGAGAGGGCATCACACCTTCTGGAAGAGGGGAAAGGCATCGCTAACTCGTGCCTGAAGACCGCCTTGGATGGGGCAGAAACATCCAGCAGACTGATGGCTATAGGCATCACAGAGAGAAGGCAAGCCTGGCTCAGGCTTCAAGGCTGAGGTTCAGAACAACACCCTTCAACGGTGAAACACTGAAGGAGGACAACGAGACGGCAAGGTCCTCGGAAGCTCGTTTCCGGTCCAGGGAAGACATGGCTTGGCAGTTCGGGCTGGGCTGTTCCCATGAGGCACAGGGTCAGACTGATTTGTATATGGCCATGTCTGAATCCGTAAAATTTTGCGTAGCAGTACCCTTGCGTGTCAATAGTCGTCGTCTGCGGCTCCGCGTCCGTCTGCTTTGTTGGCGCCGGAATGACGTCGTAGGAGTACTTAGACGCCGCCCTCACGCGCTGATGTCAGTTCTTCTTTTTTCCGCACCAGCGAGCGCAGGTCCGGAGAAAACAGTGCCTTAGTCACTTTTTGACTAAACTTTTTGATCATTTTTGATCTCTTCTCGAGTCTTCACGACTCTGGGTGCCGGTAGGGAATGCCCGGGTTCAAGCCCTGTACCGACTGCAACCGACTGTCTGTTAACGATCCCCACCGCCGGTGCCTGTATTGCCTTGGGGCTGACCACGATGACCGGTCGTGCCCCAACTGCCGGGCCTTGACGTTGAAGGCTAGGTGGGAGCGGTCCCGTAAGCACCTCGAGCTCCGACAGTCGGCCCCGCGCCGCTCAAGGTCCCGGTCCAGGAGGGGGTTGAGGGACCGGTCGCGGGGCCACAGTCATCGAAGCTAGATGAGTCAACACCATTCGTCGGGCTCCCAGTCCTCCGGTAAGAGGCACAAGAAGTCAAAGAGACGCCATTGCTCTTCTGACTCCCCCCGACGCTCGGGTGACGCGGCCGTGGGTTCGGGCGACGCGGGTTCAGGCGAAGCGGCTGCGGGTTCAGGCGAAGCGGCTGCGGGTTCGGGCGACGCGGCTGGGGTTTACTATGCTGTGCATTATTCCGCGGTCTTGTGGTTGGGTCCGGATTCGTAGTCTTTTCTTTGTTTATTTTTTTTTTTTCTTTGCCCAGGTGGGCGTCGGCGTCACACCCCCTTTGGGTGTATTTCCGGTGACGTCGGCATGCTTCCTGCGGAAGCTCCCACTCTTGGGCGCCATCTTCGGGTTCTTTTTTTCCGTGTTTCTTTCGTTTCCGAAGTAATGGCAATGTTCATCTTAGTTTGTATTTACCGCTTTGTACTTTCAAAGTCTATTCTTTAGTTAACCACCTCTTCTCTCTCCAGCCTCATCTTTCTGGCGGAGGTGGGTGGGTTCGCTAGTGAATCCAGAAAGATCTTCAAGCTGCAAAACTACACCGACAGGTAAGAAAACTATTCGTTTTGCAGCGTGAATCTTTCTGGATTCACTATGCTGTGCATAGATTTTGTAGCGGTTTCTCATCTCTGTGGCGGCTGGGTGGAAGATGAGCGTTGGGTGTTGAATATGTGCTGTAGCACCTTCTGTCCCACTTGAGCTTCCTTGTTCATTTGTATGTCCACACAGTAGTGCTTCGTGAACGTGTGCACCGAAGCCCATGTTGCCGCCAGGCATATGTCCTCTATGGGTGTGTTAGCCAGGAAGGCTATTGTAGCGCCCTTCTTCCTGGTGGAGTGGGCACGCGTCCCCTCAGCCAGTTCCTGTCCTGCCCGTTTGTGGCAGAGTTGGATTGTTTGTGCGATCCATCGTGCAATGGTCCTTTTGGTTACTGCTTTGCCCATGAAGCTGTTTGCGAAGGACACAAAAAACTGTTTCGTTTTCCTGTGCCCCTTTGTCCTTTCAATGTAGTGCATGACTGCCCTTCTGGCGTCCAGGGTGTGCAGAGCTCTCTCTGCGCTGGTTGTGGGTTTTTGGAAAAAACTCGGTATCTGTATCGACTGGTTCATGTGAAAATTGGATACCACCTTCGGCATGAAGTGTGGGTCAGTCCTCATCACAACTCTATCGTTGTGTATTTGTATGTATGGTTCTTGTAGCGTCAGCGCTTGAAGCTCGCTTACTCTGCGTAAGGACGTTATCGCAACCAGGAAGGCTGTTTTCATAGTTAGCATCTTTAGGGAGGCCTTGTGAAGTGGTTCAAAGGGCTCTTTCATGAGTTCCGTTAGGACTGTGTTCAAGTTCCATGCAGGTGGCGGCACCCGCTTGGGTGGTGCGATCCTTTTCGCTCCTTCTAGGAATCTCTTCACCACCTGTGATGTGAAGAAGCTCCTGCACGTTTCTCCCCTTGTGTAGGCTACTATCGCTGCCAAGTGAACTCTTAACGAGGATGAGCTAAGGTTCTTCTCCAGTAAGTGCGTCAGGTACCTTAGCACTGTGGAGTCCCTCTTCATCTTATTGTGGAGTCTTTCCTGTCTGCACCATATTGTGAATCTTTTCCATTTCGCAACGTAGCACTTTCGAGTGCTGGGCCTTCGTGCCTCCCGAAGTACCCTCAGGGTGCTTTCTGGTAGTCTCAAATGTGCGAACTCTATGTCCTCAGGAGCCACGCTACTAGGCTCATGCTCTCTGGCTCTGGATGCAGTACCTCTCCGTTCTGCATGGACAGTAGATCTTTCCTCCTGCTGAATCTGTGGGGTGCACACTGTGTCATCTCCATGATCTGCGAGTACCAGGTCTGCCTCGCCCACTGCGGTGCGACCAGTATCAGTGTCATGTTGCTCGCTCTGCATTTGCTCAGTACTCTGTGCATCAGTGGTATCGGGGGAAAGGCGTAGGCAAATGTCCTTGACCAATCTATCCATAGGGCATTCCCCAGTGTCCCCTCCTCGGGCTGCCTGGATGCGAAGTTTTGCCATTTTGCATTCTGGCGTGTGGCAAACAGGTCCACCGATGGTGTCCCCCACCTGTCGAACAGGTATCTTGTCTCCTGAGCATTGAGCTCCCACTCGTGGGATGCCGATGTCTGCCTGCTGAGCCAATCGGCTTGTATGTTGTCCTTCCCTGGTAGGTGTATGGCTAGCAGGTCTATCTTGAGAGGGATGGCCCATCTCCATATCTCCTGCGCCAGCGTTGAAAGCGGTGCGGACTGTGTGCCCCCCTGCTTGTTGATGTAGAACATCGCAGTGGTGTTGTCTGTTTGTATCAATACCTTGTGCTTGTACAGTCTTGTTTGAAAGGCCTTCAGTGCAAGGAAGATTGTCTTCAATTCTAAGTAATTGATGTGCTTTGTGGCATCCGTCGGTGTCCACAGTCCCCTCACCTTGAGCTCCTCCATGTGAGCGCCCCATCCCTTCAGGGATGCGTCTGTGGTGATGGTCACTGTTGGCGTTGGGGGCGTTAGAGGCTTTCCCCTTGCTATGTTCTCCATGGTCCACCATGTCATCTCCTTCTGCACTGCGTGCGTTACAACCACTAGATCCTCCCAACTGCCTGTAGCTTGTGACCATTGCTCCTGTAGCCATTCTTGAATGGGTCTCATGTGGAGTCGTACATTCGGTACCAGGTGGATGCATGATGCCATCATCCCCATGATCTTGCTCGCCGTCCTCACTGTCCGAGCTTGTCCCTTCCGGTAGAGGCGAGTTTCCTTCACCAGCGCCCTCGCCCTCTTCTCGCTGGGGAACACCTTGCCCTGTAAGGTGTTGATCTGTGCTCCCAGGAAGATCTTCACTTGTTCCGGCTCCATTGATGATTTCTTCCAATGGATGGAGAACCCCAGGTTTATGAGCGTGCTGGTCACTGTATGTGCGTGCAGCTTGCATTTCTGGTATGAGTTTGCTTTCACCAGCCAGTCGTCCAGGTAAGGGTATACATGTATCCCCTGCCTTCTTAGGTGCGCCGCGACTGCTGCGAGGCACTTTGTGAAAACTCTTGGTGCCGATTTTAGACCGAAGGCCAGTGTCGTGAACTGGTAGTGGCTTTCTCCGACGGTGAACCTGAGCATGTGCTTGTGCTTTCTGTTCATTGGGATGTGCAGGTATGCGTCTTTGAGGTCTATAGTGACCATGAAGTCCCCGGTCTGCAACTGTGGGAGCACCTCTTGCAGGGAGGTCATTTTGAATTTTTGCGTTCTTATGAATCGGTTCACGAACCGTAAATCGAGAATGGGCCTCATTGTCTCGTCTACTTTTGGTACCAGGAAGTATGTTGAGTATACTCCTGTGTTTCTTTCCTTGAAGGGTACCCTTTCTATGGCCTGCTTCCGCAGGAGTTCTTTTGCTTCTTCCTGAAGGCACTGCAGCTGCTTGCTTGCTAGCGGCTTTCTTCTTGGTTTTCTGCTTGTTGGCCTCGCCTCCAACTCTATGCAGTATCCGAATTGGATAATGTTGAGGATCCATTTGTCTGATGTGATTCCTCTCCACTCCTGGAGGTGGAATCTTAATCTCCCTCCCACTGGTGTCCTGTGGTCGTGGGTGTCTAGTTTGTCTTGACCCATCTGTACGTGCTGCCCCCTGGGATCTTTTTTGTGGGTGGGCACACAGATTTTTTCGAAGTCACTTGGAGGTGGGCTGCTGGCCCCCTCTTCTATTTTGTCCTCGTCCATTTCTCCCTCGAAAGGACTGGCCTCTTTGTTGGTACTGCCAGGGCTGTTTCTGATGGCCCTGCTGACCCTGCGAGTCTGCCTGGTGCGTTTGCTGGAAAGCCTGGTGTGAAGTACCTGGCTGGTTTCCGCCTCTTCCGCCGGGCCTCCGTGACGGGGTGCCCCTCTTGTTCCCTCTGAACTGCAATGCTCCCATGGATCTTGCTGTTTCGTTATCCTTCTTAAGTTGGCTGAGTTGCTCATCAACTGTTTGTCCGAAAAGCGTACTGCCGTTGAACGGGGTGTTCAGGATGCTGTGTTGCACCTCCGGTTTGAAACCGGATATCCTGAGCCAGGCGTGTCTCCTTTCCGTGACGCCCATCATCATGAGCCTGCTGGCCGTGTCTGCCCCATCCAGAGCCGTCTTAAGGCAAGAATTTGCAGCATTCTTCCCCTCTTCAATTAGCTTTTCGGCTTTCTGCTTGGCATCCTGGGGCAAGTCCTTCACCAACTGTCCCAGTCCCTCCATGATTTGGTACATGTGTCTGTTCACCAGGGCGTTGGAATTAGCCATGCGCCAGTGGGTCGCGGCATTCCGTTCGATCCTTCTGCCCACCAGATCCATCCTTTTGCTCTCCTTATCCGGTGGCGGGCCCGAGGTAGTGGGTACGTTAGCCCTCCTCCTTGCTGTGGCCGTGATAATGGAGTCTGCGGAGACCGTGCCCTGAATGTAGGCCGGGTCCTTTGCGGCATGCTTGTACTTCTTCTCAGTTCTGGGAGTCACTGCCTTGCATGTTGCGGGCTCCCTGAAAGCTTCCTTCCCCTGAGCCAAGACGCTCTCGAGCATCGGGAGGAACTGGCTCCTCGTTTGTGTTGGGAGCAATGTTTCCAGAAGAAAGTCTGCTTTCTGCTTCTCTTCGTCGAGCTTGAGCTTGAAAGCTGCTGCGGCAGATTGTATCACCGCGTTGTAGGCCCCGATGTCGTCCGGCGGCGAGGGCCTCGAGGGGTAGGTGTCGACCACCTCCTCCGGGCTGTCGGTCTCGACATCGATGTAATCCACATCCTGAAGGTCATAGGGCGCCGACTCTGTGTCTGTCCTGCCCTCATCTTCCTCCCCATAGCTGTAGCTCTCGTGGGGATTCTCGTACTCCTCCTGGTCGTCGAACACCTCGACGTCCCGGTCTTGCTCGGTGACTTCGGCGACCTCCTCTTCTTCCTCCTCGACCGCCTCCAGCACTGGTGGCTTGGTCTTCTGAGGGATCGTGAAGGCCTTCATCCTTGCGTCGAAATCTTTTTTCCGCTGCATGAAGTTCTCCATTTCTGCCTCGAGGCGCCTTCTTTTCTTTTCCATCTCGGCCGCGTGTTCCGCGTCGGATGGTTCCGCCGGTCTCTTCGACGGATGGCTCGTCGCCGTGCCTCTCGGAGTCGAAGTTTTCGACGTCGAACCGGATATCGGGTCTCTGGTCGTCGTCGACAGTTTCGGGTCTTTCTCCCTCGTTGATCGATCCTTTTCGGGGACGATTTTCGACGTCTTCTGCTGATCAGCAGCTCTCGGCGCCGGGGACTCCTTCTCTGAGGATCCGCTGGGCCTGGGAGTAGTCGCGGACGCCGCCTTTTTTGGCGTCGGCGCTTTCGGGGTCTTGCCCTCGATTTTTCGAGACTCAGAGTCTCTCGGGTTCTTGGGGGCCGAAGAGTCTCCTACCTTGTCAGAAGTCTTCGTGTAATCGGTCTCTACGACCGTGTAGCAGTCGTCTTCGGCGGCAGCGTTGTCTTCTTCCTCGGAGGACATCCCCAGCTCGTAGAGCGACGGGGTCGGGGCCTTCCCCTGCAGGGTGGCGTGTGCTACCCTCTGCCTCTCTCTCACACGAAGGGTCTTCGGGGTGAAGGCGGAACAGGCGTTGCAGTCTCCGCTTTCGTGGTCCACCGGTAGGCAAAGGTTGCATACCGGGTGCTGGTCTTTCTGCGCGTACTTGTGGTGGCAGTTCCGGCAGAACTTGAACGGCGTGTTGTCCATCCTCGAGCGTCCAGGGCCTCTCTGGTCGCGTGTTCGTCGACGTTCGTCGAAGATCTGGATGGAAAACGCCTTATCTTTGCTTGTCTTTCGTCGGTGAAGTCCCCTGGAGTCTTCAGATGACTTCTCCTCGTCTTTTCTGTATTTTCTTTCTTCTTTCTCCAAAAATGTCTGGAGCCCAAACGGGAACGATCCAGACCCGACCGCGGAAAAAAAGAATCTGAAGATGGCGCCCAAGAGTGGGAGCTTCCGCAGGAAGCATGCCGACGTCACCGGAAATACACCCAAAGGGGGTGTGACGCCGACGCCCACCTGGGCAAAGAAAAAAAAAAAAAAAACAAAGAAAAGACTACGAATCCGGACCCAACCACAAGACCGCGGAATAATGCACAGCATAGTGAATCCAGAAAGATTCACGCTGCAAAACTACACCGACAGGTAAGAAAACTATTCGTTTCGGGCGACGCGGCTGGGGTTTCGGGCGACGCGGCTGGGGTTTCGGGCGACGCGGCTGGGGTTTCGGGCGATGCGGCCGAGGGTTCGGGCGCCTCCGAGCCGCAGGCCCCACGGCCAGCTCCATACCCGCCAGTCTCTGGGTTGAACGCGACGCCTGAGGAGATCATGGCCATGAGGTCCCTCTCTCCTCCGTCTGGTCCTGCGGTGCCTCCGGGCCCCGCGGTCCCGACTGGGAGTCCAAGCGGGCTGGGTGCTCCGGTGCCGTCGGGTGCTTCGGCCCCGGCGCCGTCGGCGACTTCGGTCCCGATGCCGCAGGCTCCCGCTAGATCCGGCTCTGGATCCGGGTCGCCGCTGGTTGACCTCACGACCCTGCCGGCGTAGACCCCCAGGCTGTTGCCCCCGGCGCCGTCCCCGATCCCTCTCTCGGTCTGGATCTGGCATCGACCGACGCCGCTTTCGACGCCGGCTGAAGCGCCTTTCTTCTTTGATCCGGCTCCATCCTTTGACCCTGAGTTTCAGGAGATGGAGGATGAAGGGGATTGGGAGGGGTCTGAGGACCCTCTGACACGTGAGTGTCAGTCCTTCCAGGACTGGACAGAGGAGCTAGGGGAGGCCAGTGGTCTTGATACCTCCCCTGACACTGGCTTTGTCTCCCTATCTACCGTGGCTACGGAGGAGGGGGCTGTTTATAGTGTGGTGCTGACGCGGGCAGCCAAGGCCTTGGCACTTATGCTCCCCGTCGCTACTGTGAGGTCTAACAACCTCACTGAGGTCCTTAAACCGCAGACTGGCGCTCCGGAGCCTTTACTGCCGTTTAATGAGGCTCTCATGGACGTCCTGTTGGGCACCTGGTCCAGGCCCTCTACAGGCCCCCCTGTAGGTAGGAATGTCACCAGGCGCCACCGCCCAGCTCTGGGCGACTCTAGCTTCCTGTCCACCAACCCCACCCCGAGAGCCTGGTTATCCAGGCCTCTACTTCCCAATCCTCATTCCCGACTGCACCCCCAGATCAGGAATCCAAAAGGTATGAACAGTTTGGTAAGAAACTGTTCTCATCCCTCAGTTGTGGGCTGCGGTCAGTCAACACCGCTTGCCTTTTGGGCCGTTATACCCACTCTCTGTGGGATATGGTTGCGGCCGTGCTGCCAGAGTGTCCGGAGGGGGCCCGGGCAAAGCTCGCTCAAGCCCTCGCGGAAGGACGAGACGCAGCTCGGCATTCTATACGATGTGGGCTGGATACCACGGACTCGCTGGGCAGGGCTATGTCAACGACTGTGGCGGTTTGCCGCCACGCCTGGCTGAGGTCTGCCAACTTCTCGGCCGATGTCCAGAACACCCTCATGGACATGCCGTTTGATGGCAGCCACCTCTTTGGTGGCAAGGCAGATCATGCGCTTGAACGCTTCAAGGACTCCAGGGCAACGGCCAAGACCTTGGGCCTCTCGGGCCAGCGTCAGCAGCAGTCTGCCTTTCGCTCCTTTCGTGGCCAAGGAAGGGGCGCCCCTTCATGTCCTGCCAGCCACGGGCCACAGTCTAACATCCAGCGCGGCGGCGGACGTGGTAACCGCTGTGGCGGTGCCAGGGGACAACGGTGCGGCCAGCCCACATCCACCCCGCAGCATCCGCCTCAAAGCCCTCCTAGTCCGATTTTTCAGGCCCATTTAACGCCTGTGGGGGGGCAGGGCTCTGCAATCACCTCCTTCACTGGTGTACCATCACTTCGGACAGGTGGGTGCTGCAAATCGTCTGAAGGGGCTACTCCCTCCCCTTCGAGGCGACCCCTCCAGCCATGCCACCACAGTACCACCGCGTGTCGGGGGATCACTTGCAACTTCTGCAAGAGGAAGTGTCGGCCCTCTTGGCCAAGGGGGCAATCGAGCGTGTTCCTGGGCCAGAAGTAGGGTGTGGTTGCTATTCCCACTACTTTCTGGTTCCCAAGAAGGGCAAAGAGGGCCTACGCCCTATCTTGGACCTATGGAAGGTCAACGGCTTCCTCCAGAAGAAGTTCAAGATGCTGACTCTGGCTCAGGTCTTAGCTGCCCTGGACCCCGGAGACTGGATGGTAGCGTTGGACTTGCAGGACGCGTATTTCCACATCCCCTTCCTGCCGGCGTTACCTGTGGTTCATGATAGGCCACGAGCACTTCCAGTTCACCGTGCTCCCCTTTGGCCTTACCAGCACCCCACGAAAGTGATGGCTCTGGTCGCAGCTCATCTGTGCAGGTTAGGGGTGTCGGTCTTCCCCTACCTCGACGACTGGTTGTTGAAGGCGGGCTCGCCCCAGACAGTCGTCAGCCACCTTCAGACTACGGCCGACCTCCTGCACTTGCTGGGGTTTTCCATCAATGTGCCGAAGTCGCACCTGTGTCCCTCTCAAAGGCTCCTCTTCATCGGAGCGGTACTGGATTCGGCCCAGTTTCGGGTTTATCCTTCCGAACAGCGGGTTTGGGATATTCAGGCTCTGATTCCGATCTTTCAGCCTTTATCCTGGGTCTTGGTCAGGTTGACGCTGCGGCTTCTGGGGCTGATGGCCTCCTGCATCCTTCTGGTGCATCCCGCCAGGTGGCGGTTGCGAGCACTGCAGTGGGACCTGAAGTTTGTGGGCCCAGCATCAAGGCAACATGTCTGACCATGTCCGGATCTCGTAGGGCACTGCGAGACAGTTGCAGTGGTGGCTCACGGACCGCGATTGGGTCAGCGGCAGATCCCTCTCCCTACCTAAACCAGAGCACGTAGTTGCGACGGACGTGTCCCTCCAGGGCTGGAGGGGCCACATGGGAGAGGCGGAGATCAGAGGCCTCTGTTCTCTGGCGGAGTCCCGGCTCCACATCAACCTTCTGGAGCTGCGGGCGATCCGGCTTGCACTGAAGGCATTCCTTCCCTCTGTCCGGGGAAGTGTAGTGCAGGTGTTCACGGACAACACCACCGCCATGTGATACGCCAACAAACAGGGCGGGGTGTGGTCGTGGACCCTATGCCATGAGGCTCTGCGCCTCTGGCAGTGGCTGGAACATCAGGGCGTGACCTTGGTGGTTCAACACCTGGCAGGTTCCCTGAACGCCAGGGCGGACGAACTCAGCCGTCTGTGCATGATGGATCACGAATGGAGTCTGAACTCGGACGTGGCACAAGGTCTCTTTCAGCAATGGGGAGAGCCTTGGTTAGATCTATTCGCCACAGAAGAGAACGTGCAATGTCATCAGTTCTGCGCTTTGGAATTTCCAAGGCGGCACTCGCTCGGAGACGGTTTTCGTCGTGAGAGGAGTTGCGGTCTGCTGTACGCCTTTCCGCCTATACCACTTCTGCCCAGAGTGCTGAAGAAGATCAGGCGTGACTGGGCCCAAGTCATCCTTGTGGCTCCGGACTGGGCACGAAGATACTGGTATCCCAAGCTACTCAGCATGTCAGTCGATCCCCTTATTCGTCTTCTTCTTCAGGAGGACCTTCTGTCGCAGCAGCAGGGGACAGTCCTCCACCCAAACCTGTCCAGTCTCCACCTCCATGCGTGTGGAGATTGAGCGGCGACAGTTGAGGCCATTTGACTTGCCTCCTGAAGTCCGCAATGTAATTCTGGCAGCCAGGCGTCCCTCCACAAAATCGGTATACGCCTGCAGGTGGAACAAATTTGTGGCATGGTGCACAGCAAAGGCTGTGGATCCACTCTCTGCGCCCCTTTCTGAGGTTCTCCTCTTCCTCCTTTCTCTTGCCCAGCAGGGCTCTGCTCTGGGCACTCTTAAGGACTACCTCTCTGCCATTTCCGCCTTCTTAAGGCTACCTGATCAGCCCTCTTTGTTCAAGTCCCCCGTTGTAAATAGGTTCTTGAAGGGCATCACTCATGTTTCCTCCTGTTCCTTTCGTGATGCCATAGTGGGACTTGAACTTTGTTCTCACTTATCTGATGTGCGCTCCTTTTGAGCCACTTCATAACTGTCCTCTTTGTCTTCTCACTCTTAAGACTGCATTCCTGGTTGCCATCACCCCTGCCAGGAGAGTGAGTGAGCTCCAGGCCCTTTCTTCCCAGCCTCCTTTCCTTTCTGTGCATCCGGACAAAGTTGTGTTGCGGACACAACCCTCTTTCCTGCCCAAGGTAGTCACAGCCTTCCACATCGGGCAGTCCATCACCTTGCCCACCTTCTTTCCGCATCCCTCGAAAGAGGAAGAGAGACTCCCAAAACGTGCGCTCTCATATTATCTGGATCGCACACGCCAGTTCCGGGTGGATGACCAACTCTTTGTTGGTTACGTGGGCGCTAAGAAGGGATGGGCAGTGCACAAACGGACCATCTCTCGGTGGGTCATCTTGTGCATCAAGATTTGCTACTCTTTGGCGAGGAAGGAGCCTCCTGTTGGGCTGCGGGCCCATTCCACTCGGGCCACGGCGGCTACTACTGCCCTGGGTCGAGGAGTCCCTTTACAGGACATCTTTCAGGCAGCTACGTGGGCCTCGCTGCACACGTTCGCAAGACACTACTGCCTGGACAGCCAAGCCCGGAGAGATGGCTTCTTTGGCCGTTCCGTTCTCCGGGACTTTCTGGTGTGATCTTGGTTCGCAGACCCACCACTGGGGTTGGTATTGCTGGGGTATCTATTCTAAGGTAAGGAATCTAACTAACGTGTTTCTTTCAGATGAACAAGTTACTTACCGTCGGTAACGATATTTCTGTAAGAAACATTAGTTAGTTGGATTCCTTACTGCCCCACCCATCCTCCCCGTTCTGCGAACCGATATCTAGGGTTAAGGTCATCCCTTTCAGGGCCCTAGTTTCATGGCACCAGTATTGTTTTTTATCATGGCTCTGCGTTTCTGACGCGGAAAAGCTGTGTATAGAACTGACGTCCGCGCGTGAGGGCGGCGTCTAAGTACTCCGGCGGCGTCTAAGTACTCCGGCGGCGTCTAAGTACTCCGGCGGCGTCTAAGTACTCCGGCGGCGTCTAAGTACTCCGGCGGCGTCTAAGTACTCCGGCGGCGTCTAAGTACTCCGGCGGCGTCTAAGTACTCCGGCGGCGTCTAAGTACTCCGGCGGCGTCTAAGTACTCCGACGACATCATCCCGGTGCCGACGATGGACGCGGAACCGCAGACGACTCCTACCGACATGCAAGGGTACTGCTACGCAAAATGTTCCGGATCCAGTCTGACGCCTGGGGGTTATTCTAAGGTAAGGAATCGAACTAATGTTTCTTACAAATATATCGTTACCGAAGGTAAGTGACTTGTTATGCAATGACAGTGCATTGGGCGGGGGTGGGGTTCTTGTTGCATATTATGTTCTTTTGCAAATTATATTTATTAAAAGTCAACACAATTTTTGTATTGTACAATGTAGCAGTTGGTTTCTGGGTTACAGAGCTCTGCATTATATTTGATGATTGACGCAATAAAAATTGTCTTAAAAAAAAACCAACTGTGCTGGCCGTAAGGCTGCTCACCTGCACTCACAAATAGAGCTCTTTGGGTTTGCATGGAGCCCTGTACATTTCAGAGTGCATCTCTGGACTCTGTGCACTGTATAACCACCTAATGGTATACCATGTACAGTGTCGGCTTCCTACAAAGGTAGAGAAGTCAAATGAAAATAAACCAACAGGAAGAAACTATTGAAGGCATAGGTATTGTAGTCTTCAACACAAGGTATCCATGATAAAGTAAGGAGTGGTGAAAAACCCGTTCCAAAATGGGAGTGTTGGTTATAGTTTTCTCTACATGATTAAGGTGAAATGTTACCAATTATGCAGGTGTGAGGTGATGTAGAGTTTTTGTCACTCTGAACATTAGTCCTTTGGACAGCTTTGTAGCAGTTTGTTAATCCACTTTACCAATATGGAACGCTTCTGATCAGCCACCTCACAGTGGGTAGGGCAAACATGCCTGTTCTCCCACATTTTTAGAGACTTACAAGTTTCCACATCCTCTCCATATCTTGGATCTTTTGCATACATTAAAGAAAAAAAATCTCTTGTCTATTAAGTCTTTCTTTTGTGTGCTTATCTTAATGTCCCTTCTCTGAGAGATTCATCCTGCAGGACTGCACTTGTCATTTTGTAATTTCTGCAGGTAGTTGTGTAGGTATATCATACCCTCTTTAACCTCTTATTGAAGGCTGTCTTCACATTCTCCAAATTTGTCAGTCCAACTTTTATTTGCACCATTTGGTACAATCCCAGAAGTCATCTTTTGTTTGAGTCCTCCCCATTGCATAGTCGTTCTGCCACAATCTGCTGTTACTAAGTGTAGCTGATTAATTTGCTGATATTTTCACCCCATTGATTCTGCAGCTAGCTGCTTGGATTATATACTTCCCTATTTTTAATGTAGCTTTTTCAGGGAGCGCCTTAATAAGTAGCTTGTAATTGAGCTCTTGGTCATCTGTTTCTTACATGAAGTGCAGTTAGCTACTATTTCCATATCACCAGTTCACCCCCGCGATAGCAGCAGCGAAAAACATCGCCACAGATGACCCCTGTAACTATCGCTAATGAGATACAGAGTAGGTGTTCCCGTGCAAAAAGCTGCGACAACACCACTCCGCAAGATTCCCAATGACCAGCTAGATCGGCGATAAGATCACAAAACTGGCAATAAGGCACTTTAGAAGCAGGAAATTAACATCTGGTCTGACCTGGTGTAAAGTCGGACGACAGCCTGCACCAAAAAAGGGAGCCCAGCTAGAGCCACACCTGAAAAACAGCAGATGCCATGGAACCACTGATCATGCAGCTGGGCGCCCCAACAGTGCCACAACAACCACCGCCCCCCTCCCGGGAACGCCCGCTTCCCCCCTCCGGGCAAAGACAGGTCACATCACCTTCACGAAATCCCGTACAAAAAAATCAGCATGATGTCGCACAATCACAACAGGTGCATGTGTCGTTACAAAAATGAACATCACGCATTCACCTTCAAATTACCAAACGAAAATGTATTTAAAAAAAACTCAAAACAACATTAATGAAGACTCATGGCGGGTCTCCTCGGGACAATCTGTAGGTCACAGCCTGCAAGACAGGCTGTGACCAGATAAGGTGTCATGCGCTCATCAAAGGACGGAGAGAGAGATTAGCGTGAACGCTTTTGAAATAGAAAAGCCAACTGTAATGACAGTTCCGAGGTTTTGAAATGCCTTGTTACTGCTGCTGACTGCTGTCATATACTTTGTCTGTATTTTTGTCCACTTACCCTCATTTAAAATCTTTAAGGGAACGGACTGTTGCTCACACTGCATTCTGCACATCTTACTCTTTTCTTTTAAATAATTGGTTTAAATAATCGTTTTTAAAAAAAATTGGAATAATATCTGCGGTTACTGATATTTTACTTGTATATTTTACTGTTTAACTGTGCTTATTGGGGCTCTGTCCTTTAGGCTGTTCTGCGCCGGTTGTCCCTCTTCACTTTTGCTGAGGACACACACCCAACACCATTTTTGTTAGCGCTCTAGTTTTTAAAGCCTGCATCTGCTATTTAAACTCTGCGGATGCAAGCGCGCTCACCTATGAGAGTTCTGAGGTTTTGAAATGCCTTGTTACTGCTGCTAACTGCTGTCAGATACTTAGTATTTTTGTCCACTTACCCGCATTTAAAATCTTGAAGGGAACTGACTGTTCCTCACACTGCATTCTGCACATCGTACTCTCCTTTCTTTTAAATAATTGGTTTAAATAATCCTTTAAAAAAAATTGGAATAAATATCTGCGGTTACTGATATTTTACTAGTATATTGTACTTGTATAGTTTACTGTTTAACTGTGCTTAGTGGGGCTCTGTCCTTTAGGCTGTTCTGCGCCGGTTGTCCCTCTTCACTTTCGCTGAGGACACACACCGAACACCATTTTTGTTAGCGCTCTAGTTTGCATGGACTGGGGTGAATGTGTGACATTGTTCTGCATTCTGTCCATCAATTGTTGTTTTTGCATTTGTCACCCCGAGTGGGATGGGTATGCTCAGACGTGAGTCCCGTGCTCTCCATGCCACTGGAGTCAAGCTATCCTGGCTGAAGACGGCTGATAGCCAGAAACCGGTCCTAGGATGCTTGATTCTGGTCCAGGAAAGACATGGCTTGGCAGTTCGGGCTGGACTGTTCCCATGGGGCACAGGGTCAAGACTGATTTGCATATGGCTGGGTTCAAACTGGAATGGCATGGTGAGCAAAAAAACGATGGATTTAGGCCCAGATCTCTGTACTGGGGTGAATGTATGACATTGTTCTGCATTCTGTCCATCAACTGTTGTTTTTGCACATGACACACACCCAACACCATTTGTGTTAGCACTCTAGTTTTTGAAGCCTGCATCTGCTATTTAAACTCTGCAGATGCAAGCGCGCAGTGGGCGTACCGATTTCGCGCCAGAGGCAAGCCCGTCCGCGCCCTGCAGGGGCCAGACCCCTTAGTCCTTTGAAACTCTACTAGACGGTAGAGTTAATGGCACTGGATACAGGGTGCCATACCCTGGAGAGGCACATTCTGAAGAGACTACATCGGGAAAAGCTCCTACTGATAATAAGGCGGACCTTTTGTTGGCTTCTCCGCGCCCGGGTCATGACAGCGTAGTCTCTAATAAATCATTGGGACTAAAAATAATACTTCTTAACACCCGTTCACTCCAGAAACATCATCTGGAAGTTTTCTCCCTCCTTCAGGATAGTGATACAGATGTACTCCCCCTCACGGAGACCTGGCTAAGTGACTCCTCCACTCCCGATATAATTGCTGCATTGCCTGAGAACTTCGACGCTCTCTGGCATAATAGGACAGGGGATTCAAGAGGAGGAGGGGTGGCTCTCCTCTTCAAAAAACACCTAACGGTAACTAAGGTGTTGGCCGAGAATATCGAGGGCGCAGACCTACTGGGAATCAAGGGCACCTTTAAAAATTCATGTGTTTTATTGATTGTCATCTATCGCCCCCCACGGACTTCCTCGAAGTTTATTGACCTTTTTCTGGAAGTCATTTCAGACTTGTGCTCTAGGTTCAAACATTGTCTACTGGTAGGTGACTTTAACTTTCAGTGGGATAAGTCACAAAAAGTGCCCGCTGCTAGCCAGCTAGAAGCTGCATTGCATTCATTTAATCTTGTTCAATTAGTTGATAAACCTACCCATATTAAAGGACATATTTTAGATCTTGTCTGGACTTCACAGCCACTGACAGTTTTAACCAGTATTAGTCCCTGTGCCTGGTCGGATCATTTAATAGTTAGCTGTTGGGTTTCGAGTGAGAGCCAATCCCCCCAGCATCCACCGGTATGGAAATGGATACGAGACTGGAAAAAAATAGAGGCAGCACGGTTAATGGCGCTCCTCACCTGTTCCATGTCTAATACTACAGCCGGCAGCTTAGATCAAGACTATGATCTTTTTAAAGCCACCCTTTGTAAGGCCTTCGACCAGTTGGCACCAGAGCGGAAGATTAAAGTAAGAGACGGAGGCCAGAAGGCGCCTTGGTTTAATGAAGCTCTTAGAGTGAGTAAGCAGAATCTCCGCCAGGCTGAGGAAAGATGCCAAAAAAGCTATGATCCTACTCAACTTGTTTTATATAAAAACTTATTGACCTCATATAAACAAGCGATCCTCGTAAGGAAGGCAGAGTTTTATGAGGATAGGATCTCAGAGGCTTCTAACAAACAGAAGGAAACGTTTAGAATCCTGAAAGAGCTGAGCCAAAAAACGACACGTATATCCCAAGACGCTCCCAGTGATTGCAATGTTTACCAATCGTTCGTTCTTTCTTCCTAAAGTTAAGGACATTCTCCTAGAGATCGAAGACATGGACCTCAGTCGAAGCCCCCGACGCTGGTTAAAGCTCAGCCACTCCCGGCTCCGTCGGGTGCTCAACTCACCCATTTCCCTTGTCTTGATGTCTTAGCCTTAAAATACTTGGTAAACCGGGTTCCCCGGCAACCCCTTGCTCCCCGGATATTTTCCGCATGGCTATCGCGGGCATGGAGAAACAGACTCTCTGTCTCCTAAATTCCTGGTTGGAAACTGGCTATGTACCAGCTGACCTCAAGGAAGCCAGAGTTACACCTTTGTTGAAAAAGATTGGAGTAGGTGTGAGTGACCTGAAACATTACAGGCCAATTTCTCAGCTCCCTTTTGTATCAAAGCTTTTGGAACAACATGTCCTCAAAACTCTTTCCACATTTCTAGAGGACCACAAGCTGCTCCAGGTCAGACAGGCAGGCTTTAGAGCCCATCACAGCACAGAGCTGGTGATGCTATCTGTCCTGGATGAGCTGAGAATTGCTGCAGATAGGAAAATCTCGAATGCCCTGATTTTACTCGATCTATCAGCGGCATTCGATACGGTTAGCCATAACATTTTCCAGACCCGTCTTATGGATGCAGGTATTAAGGGATTAGCATTCCAATAGCTGGAGTCCCTCCTATCGGGGCATATCCAAAGGGTCCAACTGGGTGCACAGATATCAGATAAGGGCTCTCTGACGTGCGGAGTCCCCCAAAGTTCTGCATTGTTCCCTCTTCTGTTCAATCTGTACCTCCAACCGCTGGTGGAGAGCCTGGCACGTATGGATTGCCAGGTTTTCAACTATGCCGACGACACACAACTTCTGCTACAACTTGATAACTCGAGCCTAGCTCAGGATCGAGTTCAAGATATATTACGGTTTACCGTAAAGTGGATGTCGGCCAACTCGCTTAAGATTAGTCCCGACAAGACAGAAGTCCTGACTGTCCCCCAAAAAAACAGCCCGTGGTGTGAGCATTTTTGGGTATGGGAGCTTGGGCCTGCCCCCTCCCCAGTCCCTGTGGTGAAAAGTCTAGGCATAAAAATAGACTCTGATCTCACCATGGCCAAGCAAGTTACATCAGTTGTGGGGACATGCACTGGCCTCCTGAGGCAATTATGTAAACTTGTGCCCCTCCTGTCTACGTCCTCATTACAGACGACTGTTTTTGCTCCATTATCTCAAGGTTGGACTATAGCAATGCCCTGTATATTGGCCTGCCATTAAATCTGACCAGGAGATTGCAGGTGGTGCAGAACGATGCTGCCCGACTGATCTTCGGCCTGTCCAGAAGGGCGCATGCCTCTGAACTTCTTATTAAATTGCATTGGCTACCGATGAAGCAAAGAGCCATCTTCAAAGGCCTCTGCATCACTCATAAAGCCCTGTATGGCCAGGCCCCTGCTTACATTAAGGAGTGCTTTCACACCTATACCCCGAGACGTATTCTGCGGTCCTCGGAGGCGGGTCTTTTAGTCCCCCCTCGGTTCCACCTCGCCTCCAAGGGAGGCAGAGCCTGTTCGACTTTTTTTTTTTTAAAACATATTTTATTGATTTTGATCAGCAGACAAACCACAACAGCATCTACTTCCTTTAGCATCGACAAATATATCTTGATTTTACTCCCAACTAAACCCCCGGACCCCCCCCATGTTGTAATTGGTGTGGGTATATTTTAGACATACATATCGTATCATAACACAGGCTACAGGGACAATAGTCGTAACACAATGCACTGTTCCTACATACCACATGGATGGTCTTTACTTCTCAATCCTCCTCCCCCCTCAACATTCCCTGTAGAGCCTGTACCAACGCGTCCCAAGCCCTGGCCAGTTCTAGAGCTTTTTCGTTGGCCGTGCGCTTGGCCTGTCGTAGTCTAATGGAGCTCTCACTACTAGCCCATTTACATAACTCTGTCCTCCATCTCTTGTTTGATGGCCCTTCTCTCGATTTCCAGTGCCAGGTAAGTTCCCTTTTTGCTAAGAATAAGCCTAAATCGATGAATTTACTAGTAACTTTGGTTTTGGCCGTGTGTGGAAACCAATGCAGCAGGCTCACTGCCATATCAAAGTTCAGGTGTCCATCCGTGACCTCATTAAGGAGTTCCCCAACCTCCACCCAATATCTACCTAAGGCCGAACAGTTCCAGAGCATATGTTCCAACTCTACGCCCTGCTGTAGGCATCTAGAAGAGCTTGTTCGACTCTTCTTCCACACCTCTGGAATAACTTGCCGGAACATCTGCGCAAGGAACTAGTTCTTTTGAAATTCAGGAAACTTTTTAAAACTGTCCTATTTAGAGAGTCATTAGAATAACTCCTTTTCTTCTCTGTTTTCTTTGCACGGTACTAGGACGCTACCCTCCTCTCTGAAGCGCGAAGAGACCAGTTGGTGAACCTGCGCTATATAAAAACCCTATAGCATAACATAACAGAGATACAGAGGGAGAGAATGAGAGGGAGAGAGAATGACTGAAGGGAGAGGGAGAGAGAGAAAGAGGGAGAGACAGCAAGACGGAAAGAGAGGGAGAGAGAGCAAGACGGAAAGAGGGAGAGGGAGCCAGACTGAAAGAGAGGGAGAGCGAGCAAGACGGAAAGAGGGAGAGAGAAAGACGGAAGGAGAGGGAGCGAGAGAAAGATGGAAAGAGAGGGGGAGAGAGACACAGAGAAATAGAGAGGGACAGGGAGAGAGAGTGCCGACACTGTGCACCCAGGCCTCACTGCTCACTTGCTGCCACCGGTGTGTCTCCAGCCACGTGCCAGTATGTACTGCAGTTCACCTGGTCCCTCATCTGAAACAGATCACTCATCTGAAATAGAGTCCAGATACATGAATGGCAAAGTACATACAATTGCACACGCCATCATCGCCTGTCCACCCCTGCGCACCCAGGCTGCTGCACTGCAGCCCAGAAGTGCATGCCCGCCCCTGCGCACCCAGGCCTCACTGTTCACCTTCCGCCACCGGCGTGTCGAAAAGAGGGGCCACCACGTGTCGGTGCAAGCCCGGGGCTCGCAAACATGGCACCCTCCACATCATGCAGCCCGCTCCGCGGGCCAACAGGTCTCACACTTGATTCTGGGTCTTGATCACTCCCCCTCAGCCCTTTAGGTGCCACTAACTCTGACCCGCGAGGCCTACACTGCGGTCCAGCAGGGCTCACAACGATCGTCACCAGCTCGGACCGCCAGGACGGGGCATCATCGCAGGCTGCACGCTCGCTCAGCACTTAAGGTGCCCCTACCTCAGTGCACCGTAAGTCACCATCCCGTGGCGGTGTGCCTGTGTCAACTGCAGATTATCCAGTGCCACCAAGTCTGTACCCGCAAATCATGGACCCTCTATGATTATCATGGTGCGGATGCCATCATGTCACGTCATGTGCGTTGTTTTGAATGGTCTAGCAGTAACCATTTGCCATAAAATGGGTAACTAATACTACAACTCCCAAAATGCATCATGCATAAACAGCTTTGCTTTGATTCGTCTAGCGGCAATCATTTGACAATATGGCGTATTGACTAGATCGCCATTCTTGCTCTGCCGGTAACCGAATACGAAAAGGCTTTCAACATGACCAACGCGGATGCTAAGGTGAGATTTCTCCTGCTTTAAAATCCTGGAACTTTGTCTGAATTTTCACTCGAGCCTCGCACTTACCATCTATTATCTCATTTTTTTGCTGTTGTAGGCTAGCACGCAAATAATTTCATAAGCGGCAGCCCCACTATTTTTTAACAAGGCACACCCTCAAAACAGTGAGTATTTACCCCTCTCTTTTTCCTCGCACGTTTGACTGAATGCGTGCTCAAAGGCCACAATGCACTTGCCTTTTCCTTTTCAGAATCACTCGCCTGGGTGTGATTTATTCACATTCGGTCAAACTAAAAGAAATATCGGCTATTGTCCCTATTCGTATCTGATACTCTACGAATGAGGTAAAATTTGAATACAACCTTTGCCCATTCTTCTTTTTTATTGAAAGCAATTGTTGATCTGATATTATGAGAGCAAAAACTGATTAAAACTGCATTTTGTTGCAGAACTACACCGCCAGCAACTTCAACATTTTAAATTTACTACCTTCGTGAATATAGGAAGGTATGTTGTCCTGATATATACGAAGCACATAAGATAACTTCGAATAGGTAGAGGCAGCTTTCTAAATAAAATCCTGCATGGTTTGTTTTCTGTCATGAACAGTGTTTTAAGGAAAAGATCAATACAGCCCTGATGAGAGTCCGGTGATTTTGAACCAGAACTCGAAACGCGTCGGCAATGGCATTCATTCCATGAATAATCAGATAATAGGATTCATATTCCTAAAATTCCTTGATGAATTTGAGACAATCAACAGGTTTCTTATAACAAGGCTATGAATAGGGTTGTTCAGTTGTCAGAAAGTTGTGTTTAATAGGCAACTGTTTATGAAAGATTTCAGACTTTCTAAAAAAATATGTTTATAAGAAATTTTCGTGACATTTTGCTTGTTTTCAACATCTGTATGATTTATTTATAGGATTGATAATGCACAATTTACTGTTTTTGTTTGTGAATACATTGTAATAATGTGGTACCCTGTGGTAAGGATGATGTCTTTCTTGATGAATTAAAACATCAAAATTATAAATAAGCATCAAAATAAAAGGCATAAATAATTGCCAAGATAAACGTATAAAGTTTTGTTTATCTTTTTGTATACTAGAAGACTTTTGAAGTAAGATTGAGGGTTAGGTACATTTTCTATGTTGCATATTCATGTCACATCTGGCACTGGGAAATGTGATGTTGCAGGGCCCTAGGCCCTCATACCTACATTAACACCATACAGATACACCCAGATAGAGAGTGGAAATGGCGTTGAGCACGTGGGCCGGGTCACATGTCCTGTGACGCGTGTACTGCATGGGTGTAAACCAGCCGTGAGGGACTTGCTGTGGCATGCTGACAACTAGATCTGTGATCAGCGGATCACTACAGGGAAGACCTGGGACATGTAGCGTTGTGTGTCCTCCTCCCCCTGTGAGCATGAGTAGAGTGGGCTGGTCTGGCGTATGTCAGTCCACCGTAAGGGTTTGAACAATGACCGCGATGCTCTGGGCGTGGTTCCGTACGGCCGCCCGTGTGGGCCCTATGCTGGACGGGCCTGGGAGCAGGGAAGAGGCGGCTGGGCCCGCGACAGCGCTGCTTGATTCGGAGCGCCCCCCCCGGAGCATCGGGGCGCTCCCATGCCCTACCCAACATAATCGGCAGCAAAGGGGGCCCAAACTTACTGACTTCTATTGTGCACTCCCTACATTCCTGGATCACTGTGACCGAGGCGGTGGCAGAGAGGGAGACTGTGAGTGCGTGAGCCGCCATTTTATTTCATCTTGCCAGAGTGTGATAGCATACAGAAGCTCAGCAGGGTGGTTGGCCCCACTGCTCTGAGAGGCAGCCTGCTCAGACGTCCTCTTCATGGCGCGATTTTGCGGGTGTTACCACACGCACCCCCACACTCGCCCCCACCCCCCGTTCTTGCCGACGGGGGGCTGTGCCCGCAGATAGAGTTGGGGAGGCCTAGAGTAGCTAGAGGGGGACCAGGGCTGACCGCTTGACTCCGGGCGCGTACTTGGGGACACGACCTACCTGTGCACCACTATCTTTGGCCCCTTGGACAATCGTGCCCCCCCCCCCCCCCCCCTTGTGCCGCCAGTTGGACGGATCCTGCCAAGGGTGATTAGTCGCGCTGGGATCGCTCTGCCACGGACAGCCTGGGTGCATCTCCTATAGCCCCATACGGGGTCTTTTCTGGATGTCAACCTTTTGTGGATTTGCACCATAGGAAGACTGAGATACTTTGGGGATTCTGGCGCTAGCGCCTACATCGTTTGGAGGCATACGAAGCGCTACTTCAGCTCAAGGTGCATCTGTGTGGCGGCTTGGTCATCGGCTGCTGGCAGTCCCTAGACTGACTCCCACCTAGTAGGGGTGCCCTTACTGCTGACATGGGGCGGACGGACAGATCACAGCCTAAGCTCTCTTTTGGCCCCAGGGGGCCCAGGCCCGGGGACGACCCGGGCGGCAATGGTAATGGGGAGCGCGACACGACGGAGGACACCCAACAGCAAGACTTGCGTGGCTTGCTCATAGCCATGTAGAAGAACCTCCAGGGAGGGATTACCTCTCTGGGGACAAAACTGGACGCGCTCGCGTATCGCATGGACCGTATGGCTGAACGTCTGGACAAGCACGCGGAGCGGATTGACATGTCTGAGCGCCGACTTACTGAGGTGGAGGAAGCGCAGACCTCTTTGGACGCTGAGAATAAGCAGATCAGCAGAGCAATGCAGTCCCTACTTGATAAGACCGAGTATTTGGAGGCTCGCTCTCGGCGATGCAACCTCCGCATGACGGCCCCGCCCGAGAACACTCAGACCGGGAACATGGAGCTCTTTGTTGGGAACCTCCTGAAGAAACTTCTTGGGGACACAGCTTTCTCTGCCATGTTTGTGGTTGAGAGGGCCCATCGCTCTTTGGGCCCGCGATCTAAGCCGGGGGCTCCCCCCACCCCATAATCGCTAAACTGCTTAACTATAGAGACCGCGACGTGGCTTTGAAGCTGGCTAGGGACAAACAGCCACTACAGTATGAGGGCTCGGTGCTCTCATTATACCTGGATTTCACCACCAGGGTGCAGGAAGCCAGAAAACAGTTCGCGCCAATGAAGCGGCAGTTGCGTGAATTGGGGGCAGACTACGCAATGCTCTACCCAGCTAAACTGAGGATCAACAGGCAGGGGAAATCTATGATTTTCACGGACCCCACACAAAGTGCTCCAGAAGGCCCTCAGGGACTGGCAGAGTGAGAACCGATCGCCCAGGAACGAGGAGGCTGGTGCTGCGGGTGACTCCCTGGATGCGCAAGACTGAATGGACTTTGTACAGATAAGCTGCACGATTTATAATGCATATTGATCTGTTGGGTGGGGGGGGAATGCTGATCTGACGCTGAGTGAGTACGAGTTCTGGGGGGGGGTTTCTGTTTAATGTGGTAGCAGCAGCCCACGGCGCAGTAGGATAATATATGGTAAGCATGGCGGCTGCCTGGTTATCTGTTAGGCTATTGAGTGACATGGTGCCCCTTCCTCCTACCCATCGGGACACAACTGTAACTCTGGACGATGTTGTTGGTTCGGATAATCTCTCGGAGGTCTGTGTTAGTCTCTGTTTTCTGCTGCAGCTTAAGGGGCTTCTCGCTCTACTGTGTTTTCAATGTGGGTCAACTAGTCCTAATTGAAGGTTTTCGACTCCTAATTTGTTTTCGAGATGGGGGGGGTGGTGGGGGACAATGCAACGTATTTTGCCCTGTTGATTGCAGATTGTTTTTGCGGGCTACCTCTGCCCTCGTGTGATAGTCACTGAGTTCTGATGTAAGGAGGGGTGGGGGTGGGGGTGGGGGGGGGGGAAGGTTGGCTCTGTTTTTCTGGTTATGAGCCTTGCTGCACTAGGGTTGGGAAGGGGGGTAAGGGCGGGATTTGTGGGGTGGAAGGAGGTATGCGGCCTAGTTTGGGAAGGGCAGGCATGGGTGGGGGTACGGTGGGGGACGTTCAGAGGCTACGGCATCTACAAGGGTCTGAGGGGGGTTGTGTTGCATTGTTCAGAAATGTTTTTCAAGTTTACATGTTTGGCAATGGCAGACTATATTTGTATAAGAATGTTTGGCACACTATTGATGGGAGACACGTACACACCTTTGCAAACGGGATGATAGTGGAGGGAGAATCCCCTGATACACTAAGATTCTTAACTTGGAACGTCCGAGGTCTAAACGACCACCGCAAGTACGCAAGATTTTACAATACTTTGCTAGGCATAGGGTTGACATAGCTATATTGCAGGAAACACACCTCCCCCTGGACAGTCCGATTCTCCGATACCGGGGACTCGGGGGTAATGTTCATGCGGCGGGATTCACGACACACGCCAGCGGCGTCCTTACGTTGTTCAACCCAAAGTCCTCGCTGACATGGGCCCCACTTGTGACGGATAGTGGAGGGAGATACACTATCACTAGTTGCTACGTTAAGGGAATGGACATGTGCATAGTGAACACTTATGGCCCCAATTACGACCACCCGGACTTTTACACAGAACTAACAGCGAAGATTGTACCGCACTCCGAGAGGCTGGTTTGTTGGGGAGGGGACTTTAACATGACAAGACGCCCAGGTCTTGATAGGTCGGATGGCCCCACTCGTTTGCCATCGGCCTCTGCTCGGACACTAGCAGCGCAACTCACCAATCTGGACTTGATTGACGTCTGGAGACACAGGCACCCGACATTGGGAGGGTACACGCACTACTCGGCTCCACATAATATACATACCAGAATAGATTATTGGTTTGTTACATCCCACTTCATCTCTGACATACAGTCCTGCGCTGTCCTACCGCACACATATTCGGACCACTCTCCAATCTTATTGGCAATAACCACGCCGGTGCAGCGGATTCCTCCATTCGCCTGGCGCTTCCCCCCCGTTCTCCTTGCTGGATGCCCTTTTTAAAGAAGAACTGACTATGGCTATTGGAACATTTTTCGATGCCAATGTGGGCTCTGTCGACTCCTTTCATTCTGTCTGGGAGGCGTTTAAGCTATATGTCAGGGGTGTCACTATCTCTAAACACGGGGAGTGTTGAAATCGATAAGGGGCAGACTTCAAACCTTACAATCCAAGCTCAAGGATTTGGAGCTTCAGAGACTCCAGGCCAACAATTAGGCTCTGACTCAAGCAATAGCAGGGGTATTGCAGGAGTATAATGAGGAAGCGGATGCTGAGGTTAAGCACTTGGGCAAATACGCCACTGCTCGGTCATGCTGTGAGGGAGAGCGTCCGGGCTCGGTTCTTGCGCGACTCGCTAAACGGAGCAGGGATAAGATGAGCATCCCTGTGTTGAGGTCCGAGACGATGGAAGAACCTCTCAGAAACGCGCAGGTTGCGGAGCGCTTTCGTGAATATTACACACCGCTATATGCGTCGTGTGGCCCAGCCCCGGAGGAAAGCATTGCCGATTATCTCTCCCATATTGAGCTTCCGTGGCTCTCTAATCTACACCGCGAATTCCTGGCCCGGCCATTTGAACGAGAGGAAATAGTCCTCGCGCTCTCCGCTATGAAGGGAGGGAGTGCGCCTGGTAGCAATGGCCTCACGGTGGCCTTCTACAAGGCTTTTTTGGACCTCTTGATACCCCACCTATTCACTTTGTTTGATGACATGGCCAATACGGGAGCGATGCCGCCATCTATGAGAGAGGCGATCATTGTTGCGATCCTTAAACCTGGCAAGGACCCGGGAGAATGCGCGTCGTACCGCCCCTTGTCCCTTATGAACGTGGTTAGTGAATATCTTCGCAAACTCCTCTCCAACCGTCTTCAACCTTTGGTCACCACTCTGGTGGTGCCGGAGCAGGCTGGTTTTGTCGAAATCTTACGTACAATATTAGAACGGTTTTTGCAGCTTTCCAACATACGCGTCCGGAGGTATCAGCAGTGGCCGTTTTTCTGGACATGGAAAAGGACTTTGACTCAGTTGAATGGCCTTTCCTTTGCCATGTCCTGGGCCGGATCGGAGTTGGGCAGTTGTTTCTGCAGCTTCTGACGGTGCTATATACCTCCCCTACGGCCCGAATACGTATTGGTTCGCTAATCACCGATCCCATCAAGATTGGTAGGGGGACAAGACGAGGCTGTCCCCGCTCCCCGATCCTTTATGCGCTAGCGGCCGAACCTCTTGCATGTGCCCTACGTGAATACCACAGCCATAGGGGCATTTGTTATCCTACATATAATTTGATCGTCTCCACTTACGGCGGATGACACTCTTTTATATGTCCGTGAACCAATGACACATCTCTCTCCGGTTCTCCGCAAAGTGGTCATGTTTAGCTCCCTCTTGGGCATTCATGTTAACTGGAACAAATCCATTATGTTCCCTCTGACACCTGCTGCGGAGAAATTCGATCCGGAGTATCCACTGCAGTGGACTGCGGACGCTGTGCGCTATCTGGGGATTCGCCTCCATACGGACTCGGAGGTCGTTCTCAGGGAAAATTATGGTAGAGCTCTCTCTAGAGGACGATGTTGAGAAAAGGATCACTCTTCCGCTATCGCTCCTGGGGCGTATTTCGCTCATGAAAATGATTGTGTAGGAAGGTGGATATCTGACTATATGGTTACCCCAACTTGTTGCCTAGTGTTTAGCTGGTTTTTTACTTAGTTGGCCTGGGATCCTGCTATTCAGGGCCCCAGGCTATCTGCTCTCTCTGTAAAATGGACTCCATGTACTTTAGGTACATACCTAATTGGGATTGGGTCACCTTTGTGAGCCCCTGTATAGTGTACCATAGGTACCCAGGGCATAGGTGCATCCAAGGCCTACCAGGGGCTGTAGCATATCTTATGCCACCCCTGACTGTCCATCCAAACTGACACAACTGGCTGATCACTCAGCTGGGGCAAGGTTGCGTAATCACCCCTTGCTTAGGTATAGTATTCCTATACCTACCATTATATATAGACACATAATTTAATTTAATTGCGGGTTTATATAGCGCTAGGAATCGACTCCCGGAGGAGTATCTCCACGCTTCGACCGCTGGGGAACCCGTCCTGGCTCACCCTGAGAGATGGTCCCTGATGGGTATCTCTAAGGTGCGACCAAGCATCCCCGGCGGTCTGGGGGGGCCGTTGTGAAGATGAGGCAAGCTGATGCCCAGAGTTGCCGAGTGTGGTTTCTGACTAGAGTAGGCACCGAGGCGAGAATTATCGAGTCCGCTGACCCTGGTCCACGACCCTGCCGCGTCGGGAATCGAACCCTGGTCCCGGGCCGTTCTCTGCTTACGGGTCTGCCGCCTCTAACCAGTGAGCCACACTTCTCCACTATAAGTTACTCCTATGGCAGGCCTTAACAATCCTGGAGGCAGAGTGCTTGGTTTTATGTGAGATGGTGCTCTAGCATCAGCTGAGCCTGTCTGCAGCTTTCGGAACCATGTCCTTATAGCTGTTCTATGATATAGCCATACCATATACTCTTAAGTGCATTATAATCCTCTCGGTTATTGCTAACTTTGGTTTGGCTTTATCAAAACATGTTGTGTAAGGTGTCATATGCTTTGGAATACTACCCCCTCCGCCAGTTCTGGCGGCGGGGGTAGCATTCCACCCTTCTAGAAGGAGAAGACATGTAGTTGTAGTTTTACCCGGTTAAAGTTAAATAGAGCCTCAGCATCACAAAATGGATGCTGCTGCCACAGATACAAGTCTGACCTGAGGCAGAGTGCTTGGTTTTATGTGAGATGGTGCTCTAGCATGTCCTGAGCCTGTCTGCAGCTTTCGGAACCATGTCATTATAGCTGTTCTATGATATAGTCATACCATATACTCTTAAATGCATTATAATCCTCGCGGTTATTGCTAACTTTGGTTTGGCTTTATCAAAACGTGTCGTGTAAGGAATGTGTTTGGAATACTACCACCCGCCAGTTCTGGCGGCGGGGGTAGCATTCCACCCTTCTAGAGGGAGAAGACATGTAGTTGTAGCTTTACCCGGTTAAAGTTAAACAGAGCCTCCGCATCACAAAATGGATGTTGCTGCCACAGACACAAGTCTGACCTCCTGCAGCTGGGAACCCTTCCAGCGAGGGAGGCCTGGATAATAGATTTCCTGCCTTGGGAGGTGCTAGCACCTCCCCAGACAGGCTATAGTGTATTGGGGCAGGGTAGGTTGAAAGGAATGAGACACTGTCTGGGGCACACAAGGTGCTCCATGCATAGTCCGGTTCAAACCAGCTGCTGGGGCACTTCAGCCCCAGCTCTGGCGCGAAACTGGACAAAGGGAACGGGGTGTAACCACCCCCTTCCCTGGTCCCACACATAGGAGGGACCTAGCAGGTAATCCAGCCCCTTTAATTTGTATAAAGCTAGGAGCTGAGTCCAGAGACTTTAGATTATCCTAAACGGAAACTCTGACACAAAACTCTGGACCTTCAACATTCTACTGCAACTAGAAGACTGAAGAATCTCCCTTGTGGTCAAGGAGTGACCACCCTGTGCAAACAGGCACCACCTAGCGAATTGCCGGTTTGCTTTGTCGACGCTCCCGAAGGATCCTGACCACTCTGCTTCCCAGGGCTGGACTTCCAGACTTCTCCGACCCCGACCCACACCTCCAGTTAAGCCGAGACCCGTGGCGGACACGAGAGACGTGGGACCGGACACCTGGCTATTTTGCTCTTTGCTAAACTGTGCAGCTTCTGAGGCGTCCTCGAAATTGTACAATGGGACTTGAGAAGCCCCAACACCGAGTCGTAAGTGCACCGAAGCTCAGCTCTCCATACTCCACGAGTGCCGCGTGGGGCCTGCTTTTGCATTTCCTCTCGACGCGTCTTCACGGTTGCTAGCCCGCTGGCTAGTGGCCATCTTGAAGACTCCATTTTGAAACAACGCTGCTTGCCTGGTTGCTCTGGGCTTGCTCCTGCTTTCCTGCAAAAGGGACGCCCCTCAGACCTTGCTGGTCTGAATAGAAGCCGATCTTCACATCCTGCGTGGGGTGCCTTTGCCAAGGCTTGTTGACTCCAATCTGGAAGCCAACACCGCCAACAGCGAGATCCTTTGTAGCGCAGTCCGTATCCAGCTCCTGGTTGTCGTCGACACCTCCTGGTCCACGTGGCTGCAGAGACAAGCTTCACAACATCACCTGATTGCATCTCGACATCCCCTGGTTCCTTCCAGGTTCCTTCCTGGTCACTGGCTAGAGACCCAGACTCTGTCCCCTCTGCTTTCAGGTTCTTCACTTCCTCGATCCACCCAGACATCTTCCTCCTGGTCACCTGCGGCATCTTCTTGCAGCTCTCCATAGGATTAGACGACGAAACCCGACACGACTTGACACCTATGCACCTGGCTTCCCTGGGTGAGGTAACTCGAGTACTCCGGTGCTCCTGTGGGTAATTACTTTCCAAGTGTCCTACTTTAAGTGGGTTTTCCCGTAGTCCACCCCGAAGATCCGAAATCACCTAGTTTCTAAACTTTACGTTCCCATTGGAAGTCTGAGAACCCGCGTGTGTGTTTAGACACTGCACACACATCCTGTGGGACTCCTGCTTCCTAACCTTCAGTTACTCTGTGTAGCCCCACCGATTTCCAAGGCCTTAGGCCTGTTCGCCTGTCCTGAAGTGGTTCTCGTACCACTTCTTTAGTATATGGTTTACAAGGCCCCTCGGGCAGAATTGTAATTGTGCAACTTAACGTATGCTTATTAAGTTACTTGTGCTGTATCTCGAACTCTGACCTCATAAAGAGTGCAGAGGGGTTGTGTTAGAAATGAATACATATATATTTTATATATACCCTGTGTGGTGTCCTTTCATCTGGTATTGAAGGGGTTATTATTGGTAAAACAATTGGCTTCACATGCTCTCTGAAGTGTTAGCCTAAGACTGCTTTGTCCATGCTACCACTAGGATAGCTGGTCTATAAGATTGACTTTACAACCATCACCATAAGGGTTGTTTGGACTGATACAGGGTGCCCACTAGAATAGTGGAGATCACATATCAGGCCAACTTCTCACATTGGTGTGCAGCGGTTGGGATAAGAGCTTGCTGATTGTTTTACCATATCTTGAGATATCATTTGAAAGATCACATTAAGGTACCTAGAGGTACATATAAAAATAAGTCTTAAATACTCGAGTTCTACTGAACTTAGTAGTTGTAGAGTAAAGGGCCTAGCACACGCTGACTACAACTCCTATAGAGGTTTAGGTTGTAACACTTAGTGTAGGTAGGTGCACACACCACACCTCACTAGATCATGTCCCTGAGAGCAGAACCAAGTGGATCTCTCCCAGTGGAGGTAGAACCCTTAAGGATACCTTCCAGATATGATACCCTAACTTTCCATGATGTGAGGCACTTGTGCACATCTAGAAAGTTAAAACAGGGTGCCAACTCTACCCTCGGGCACCTGATTGAGCTCATGGAAGAATATGATGCTCAGAAGGCCTCTAACACAGGTCTACAGATGAGGGACAGCCCTCAGCAGAAGATTCCCCTGATCATAATCTAATTGATGAAGATGAGGTAGAAGAGGAGGACTCTGATGGGGATGCTAATAGCCAGGTCCAAGTGGTAGTACTTAGCCAGGCCAACCTAAGCCTACATGGGGCTGGAGGGGGCATAGCCCCATACAGACCCCCCAAGCAGGCTTAACACTGAGCACAGGAGGACGAGATCCCTATCCAGGGAATCACACCACTCTGGTGCCTCATTAGGGTCAGATGTTGTTAGGAAAATGTCTTCCCCTGAGAGAAAAGAACATTAGGCCAGAATGAGAGAAATCAATCCGAGGATTGAGAGGCAAGAACTTGCCCTAGCCAAAGAGAGACTTACTCTTGCAAGAGAGCAAAAGTTAAGTGGATTAGATTCCACTGTTGGCAGCAATATCCCTAAGGATAAAGATCGGTCCTATGATACTAGAAACCTAAGCAAGATTGTCCCACCCTACAAAGTTGGGGATGACATCCACAAATGGATAACTGCTTTGGAGAGAGCTTGCAAAGTACAGCAGGTACCCCAAAGTCAGTGGGCAGCAATCTTATGGCGATCCTTTTCAGAAAAAGGTAGAGACAAGATCCTCACAGTTAGTGATGAGGATGCTAATAACTACAAGGTCCTGAAGAGTGCTCTGATTGATGGGTTTGGCTTAACCACTGATCAGTATAGGTTGCTGTTCAGGGATACCCAGAAGACACAGACTCAGGACTGGACTGATTTTGTAGATTGTGCTACTAAGGCTCTGGAGGGCTGGTTATTGGGCACCAAAGTACATGACTATACAGGATTGTATAATTTGATTATGAGGAAGCAGATCCTTAGTAATAGTCAAAGATAGCTTCTACACCAGCACCTGGTGGACTCTGATCTGACCTCGCCTCAAAAATTGGGTAAGAAGGCAGACAAATGGGTCAGAACAAGGATTAGACCTAAAAATCATGGTGGTGACCATAAGAAAGATTCTACCAAGCCTCAAGAGAAAGGTGGGCTAAATCTAAGGACAAATCCACTACAGGGCCTCATAAATCCTCTGAGGGGGGTGGGTCCCAAAATCCTTCCTCTACTGTTAAGAAACCATATTGCCATGTATGTAAGCAGCCTGGCCATTAGAAAACTGACAGCAGTTGCCCAACGGCCAGCAATAAGGAATATCCCTCCAAGTACTACTGCAACATCTCCTGTTACTACTAGTAGTAATCCCCCAGGTGGTGCGAGTGCCCCCAAGAACTTGGCTGGGTTTACTTGGGGAACTCAGGTGGACTCTGGCCTAACCAAGTCCCCTACCATAGCTACTCTTGTCTGTGAGAATGGCATGGGGTTGGCCAACTTCACTGCTTGTCCCAACACTTTGGGCAAGTACAGACAGGAGCCCCTCATCCATGGTCAGAAAGTTGAAGCCTATAGAGACACATGGGCTAGCATCACTATGGTGACTGAGAGTCTAGTCCCCTCAGGACAACTTTTTCCTGGGTTCACATACCAGGTGATCAATATTGATGGAGTGCAGAAAGATCATCCCATGGCAGTAGTAAATCTCAGCTGGGGAGGTGTCACTGGACCAAGGAGAGTGGCAGTGTCTACAAACTTGCCTGTAGATTGTCTACTGGGAAATGATCTAGAGATCTCAGCTTGGGCTGAGGTAGGAAAAGAAACCCATTCCAAAATGGTAGGTCTTCCTGAAAAGGTTAGTGGGGCTGTGGTGGTCACAGCCCCAGCTCAAGCAGATTTCCTCCCTGAAAAGGTTGAAAGGGCTGTGATGGTCACAGCCCAAGCTCAAGCAGATTTCCCTGAAAAGGTTGGCAGGGCTGTGATGGTCACAGCCCAAACGCAAACATCTTTTAGTGTTGTGAAGCCTGAAACTATGGATCACTCCACACAGACAGAGAGTATTGGGGAGGAAGAAAAGTCTCCCTCCCACCAGACATTAGGTGAGAGTCAGCCTCCTCAGGGAACTGACCCTACCCCTTGTGAAGGAACTGCCCCAGAGGTAGTCAGGCCTAGCCTGGCGGAGCCCCTGATGTCAGTGGACCCTTCCAAGGTGGGACCCAGTCTGGAGCAGGTAACCTGCCCCTCTCTACCCTGCCTCAGTCAGCCCAGGGCTGTAGAGGTCAGGGAGGCCAGTGGACACCAAAGGGCCCCCTGTCCACAGGAACTCCCCCATCAGCAGATTAGGGGCACCAAAGCTAGCAGCCCTAGCCAGGTTAAAATTCCCAAAACTCCTGAGGGAACTCCCTTACTCTTAGTTAGGAACCTCCCCCAGGTGGACTCTGTTGGGCACAGCCAAACATGGGACCTAAGGGCCCCAAACCTGACCTGTCCCTCCAGTAAGCCACCAAAAGGGCCCCAGCCTCCAGCTGTAGGTAGCCAGAGGTTGACCCTGAGAGCACAGTGCAACTCAGTCATGGAAAGAAAGGCATACCTGGTGGAGAGTGATTGGAGGAAGTTGATCCCTACATTAGTGGAGCCTCACTTCAGTACTCCATCCCCACACCAGCCTCTTACTTTGCCAAAACACACCACGGGTAGAGATTCCCTATGGTAGAAACCCTCTGACACCCCTAGAGTGAGGATTGCTTAGTGGATCATGAGACAGGGGGTAACCATGCTAGTGCAGGTACTTGCTTATATGACCACTTAGGAAATATAAGGCTTACCTTGTCAAGGATAGCCTTATCTCCTTTTGTTTGGGGAAGGGGGGTTGTGTAGGAAGGTGGATATCTGACTATATGGTTACCCCAACTTTTTGCCTAGTGTTTAGCTGGTTTTTGACTTAGTTGGCCTGGGATCCTGCTATTCAGGGCCCCAGGCTATCTGCTCTCTCTGTAAAATGGACTCCATGTACTTTAGGTACATACCTAATTGGGATTGGGTCACCTTTGTGAGCCCCTGTATAGTGTACCATAGGTACCCAGGGCATAGGTGCATCCAAGGCCTACCAGGGGCTGCAGCATATATTATGCCACCCCTGGCTGGCCATCCAAATTGACACAACTGGCTGATCACTCAACTGGGGCAAGGTTGTGTAATCACCCCTTGCTTAGGTAAAGTATTCCTATACCTACCATTATATATAGACACATATATACCTATAAGTTACTCCTATGGCAGGCCTTAACAATCCTGGAGGCAGAGTGCTTGGTTTTATGTGAGATGGTGCTCTAGCATCAGCTGAGCCTGTCTGCAGCTTTCGGAACCAGGTACTTATAGCTGTTCTATGATCTTGCCATACCATATACTCTTAAGTGCATTATAATCCTCTCGGTTATTGCTAACTTTGGTTTGGCTTTATCAAAACATGTTGTGTAAGGTGTCATATGCTTTGGAATACTACCCCCTCCGCCAGTTCTGGCGGCGGGGGTAGCATTCCACCCTTCTAGAAGGAGAAGACATGTAGTTGTAGTTTTACCCGGTTAAAGTTAAATAGAGCCGCAGCATCACAAAATGGATGCTGCTGCCACAGATACAAGTCTGACCTCCTGCATCTGGGAGCCCTTCCAGCGAGGGAGGCCTGGACAATAGATTTCCTGCCTTGGGAGGTGCTAGCACCTCCCCAGACAGGCTGTAGTTTATTGGGGCAGGGTGGGTTGAAAGGAATGAGACACTGCCTGGGGCACACAAGGTGCTCCATGCATAGTCCGGTTCAAACCAGTTGCTGGGGCACTCCAGTCCCAGCGCGAAACTGGAAAAAAGGGAAAGGGGTGTAACCACCCCCTTCCCTGGTCCCACCCATAAGAGGGACCTAGCAGGTAATCCAGCCCCTTTAATTCGTATAAAGCCAGGAGCTGAGTCTAGAGACTTTAGATTATCGTGAACTGAAACTCTGACACGAAACTCTGGGCCTTCGACATTCTACTGCAACTAGAAGACTGAAGAATCTCCCTT
This sequence comes from Lissotriton helveticus, assembly GCF_964261635.1. Classification (NCBI taxonomy): domain Eukaryota; kingdom Metazoa; phylum Chordata; class Amphibia; order Caudata; family Salamandridae; genus Lissotriton; species Lissotriton helveticus. Next base: position 599,906,992 of record NC_136068.1, on the reverse strand, counting down.
GTGGTCAAGGAGTGACCATCCTGTGCAAGCAGGCACCACCTAGCGAATTGCCGGTTTGCTTTGTCGACGCTCCCGAAGGATCCCGATGACTCTGCTTCACAGGGCTGGACTTCCAGACTTCTCCGACCCGACCCACACCTTCAGCAAAACTGAGACCAGTGGCGGACACGAGAGATGTGGGACCGGACACCTGGCCATTTTTCTCTTTGCTAAACTGTGCAGCTTCTGAGGCATCCTTGAAGTTGTGCATTGGGACTTGAGAAGCTCCAACACCGAGTCGTAAGTGCACTGAAGCTCAGCCCTCCACACTCCACGAGTGCCGCGTGGGGCCTGCTCTTGCATTTCCTCTCGACGCGTCTTCACGGTTGCTAGTCTGCTGGCTAGTGGCCATCTTGAAGACTCCATTTTGAAACAACGCTGCTTACCTGGTTGCTCTGGGCTGGCTCTTGCTTTCCTGCAAAAGGGAAGCCCCTCAGACCTTTGCTGGTCTGAACAGAAGCCGATCTTCACATCCGGCGTGGGTTGCCTTTGCCAAGGCTTGTTGACTCCAATCCGGAAGCAGACACTGCCAACAGCGAGATCCTTTGTGGGACAGTCCGTATACAGCTCCTGGTCATCGTCGACGCCTTCTGGTCTACGTGGCTGCAGAGACAAGCTTCATGACATCACCTGATTGCATCTCAACATCGCCTGGTTCCTTCCTGGTCACTGGCTAGTGACCCAGACTCTGTCCCCTCTGCTTTCAGGTTCTTCACTTCCTCGATACACCCTTGGATCCACCTGGACATCTTTCTCCTGGTCGCCTGCAGCATCTTCTTGCAGCTCTCCATAGGATTCGACGACGAAACCCGACACGACTTGACACCTATGCACCCGGCTTCCCTGGGTGAGGTAACTCGAGTACTCCGGTGCTCCCATGGGTAATAACTATCCTAGTGTCCTACATTAAGTGGGTTTTCCCGTAGTCCACCCGGAAGGTCCGTAATCAACTGGTTTCTAAACTTTACGTTCCCATTGAAAGTCTATGAGAACCCGCGTGTGTGTTTAGACACTGCACACGCATCCTGTGGGACTCCTGCTTCCTAACCTTCAGTTACTCTGTGTAGCCCCACCGATTTCCAAGGCCCTAGGCCTGTTCACCTGTCCTGAAGTAGTTCTTATACCACTTCTTTAGTATATGGTTTACGAGGCCCCTAGGACAGAATTGTAATTGTGCAACTTAACCTATGCTTATTATGTTACTTGTGCTGTATCTCGAACTCTGACCTCATAAAGAGTGCAGAGGGGTTGTGTTAGAAATAAATACATATATATTTTATATATACCTTGTGTGGTGTCCTTTCATCTGGTATTCAAGGGGCTATTATTGGTAAAACAATTGGCTTCACATGCTCTCTGAAGTGTTAGCCTAAGACTGCTTTGTCCATACTACCACTAGGATAGCTGGTCTATAAGGTTGACTTTACAACCATCACCATAAGGGTTGTTTGGACTGATACAGGGTGCCCACTAGAATAGTGGACATCACATATCAGGCCAACTTCTCACAGATCGTCCTACCACGATTTTTGTTCTTGTTCAGTAACATCCCTATGGTTTTATCGACCCACTTTTTCCGGCAGTTACAGGTGTTAATGGTCCACCTTGCATGGGCGGGGAAGCAGCTTAGGGTGGCGTGGAATATTTTAATTCGTCCGTGTGCTGCGGGCGGCCTCAACGCCCCGGATTTGGAACTATATTATCGAGCTGCACACAGTGCCCACGCCTATCATTGGATACATGGCCCATTAGATATCTCCCACATATGCGCATTGAAACAATTGTCGCAGATCCTAACCTGTTACCTGAGCTGCTATTGTAACCCGGGACCGTCGTACGGGGATTCTGGACTCACTAAACTCGGTCACGCACGCTTGGCACCACATGATGGATATCCAGGCTTGCACCCTGATGTATGCACCGAAGGCGGCAATGGAATGGTGCACCTGACTGACCCCGTGTTGGGAAAAGGGAGTGATATCGGCGATGCATCTGTTGAACATTCACACTATGGGGGACCTGTTTGTGGGGGGAACGGCGCGAATGTGGGAGGGGATTGCATCTGGTGACGCTCCTTTCCCATTGCTGGCACGTTTTCAGTTTCATAGGGTGCGACATGCATTGAGAGAGCTTTTGGGGGACGTTATGGAGGAGCCCCCGACGGTTATGGCGTAGGATTATGTAGTCAACGCCAAGTCCCCCGTTAAATTAATAACTAATCCATACCGCATCGCCTTCTCTGAGAGAACGGCGGAATAAGCGAAACCGAGACTGGCATGGCAACTTGATTTACAAATTGAGCTATGGGAGGAGATGTGGCAGTATTGTTGTACTAGCACCAGAAAGATATCCCTGAATGGACGTCACCGACTCCTTCACTTTAAGTACCTGAACAGATCTTAATTTACCCCTGAGAGGCTATACAGGTACAAGTTGCGGGATAACCCGAATTGCAGAAGATGCGGCGCTCAGATTGCTGATTTCCTGCATGTAGCCTGGTCCTGCCCGGCAGTCCTCTCCTTTTGGCACGGGGTATATGGGGAGCTCAACAGAATTGTGCACTTGGCACTGGTCCCGGACCCGCTTTTAGCATTATTGGGCTACTCGAAGCCCTTGCGCCCAGCGCATAGGCGAATAATTGAAATGGCTTTCTTTATAGTTAAATGGTGCATTGCGCGCGCTTGGATGAGAGGCCCTCTCCCCCCACTCTTAAGTCCTTTTCAAGGGAATTGACATACTGCTGCACGCAATCTGAGCTTTATAGCGACCTGATGCCACCGCGTAACAGGCCCAAGAATTTCTGCTCCTTGGTTTTGGATGGAACGTTGACTCGGGACACGACAATGGGGGAGGGTGCGACTGAGGGGGCTGACTTGGATGGAAGTGTAAAGTCGCCTCATGAGACGTCCTGCACTGCGCCTCAGCAGAGCTCTGAGTGACGTACCTAGGGAGGGTGAAGACACTGACATTTGTCCACGGGTGAGATTGTACCTAACCGTACTCTAGGAAGACCATCTTATCCTGCAGTTGCCTGGAGTTTTGGGCCTTGGATGTTTGCGGGGGCTCTGTCCTGTTCCACCTCCCTGTACTGATTTGATTTATGATTGATGTGCACCTACCAATGTGTTTTGCTTTTCTTATACCTGCCGCCGTAGATTATTGTCGATGATGATGTTAATTTTCTCTTGGTTTGTTTTTTCTTCTTTGAAATGCCAATAAAATAAATAATATAAAAAAAATAAAAAATGAAAAAAAAGGTACTAATGCGTGTGTCCCTGGTGTTGTGTCTGCGCCACCCGGACCGCATTCGACAATGTATCACCCTGTGACCCAAGTCCAATGACATGAGTGTAGGAAGGTGGAAACTGACTATATGGTTACCCCCACTTTTTTTCCTGGTGTTTTGCTGGTTTTCGACTTAGTTGGCCTGGGACCCTGCTATTCAGGGCCCCAGTCCATCTGCTTTCTCTATAAAAATGGACTCCATGTACTTTAGGTTTATACCAGATTGGTAACTGGGTCACCCTTGTGAGCCCCTGTATAGTGTACCAAAGGTACCCAGTACATAGGTGCACCCTAGGCCTACCAGGGGCTGCAGCATGTATTGTGCCCCCCCTGGTTTGCCTTCCAAACTGACACCCCAGGTCTGTTCACACAGCCTGGGTAAGGTGGTATAATCACCCCTTACTTAGATATAGTATACCTATATCTACCTTTACATATAGACACATATACACCTATAAGCCACTCCTATGGTAGGCCTCGACAATCCTGGAAGCAGAGTGCTTGGCTTTATGTGAGAGGGTGCCCTAGCATGAGCTGAACCCCTATGCAGCTTTTGGAACCATCTCCTTATAGCTGTTCTATGATATAGCCATACCATATACTCTTAAGTGTATTATAATCCTCACGGTTAATGCTAACTTTGGTTTGGCTTTATCAAAACATGTTGTGTAAGGTGTCAAACACTTGGGAATACTACCCCCCCCCCACCAATCCTGGCGGCAGGGGTAGCATGCCACCCTTCTAGAGGGAAAAGACATGTAGGTTACTGGTTTACCCGGTGAAACTTAAACAGAGCCTCAGCATCACAAAATGGATATTGCTGCCACAGACACGAGACCTCCTGCTGCTGGACGAAACTCTGGCAGGGGAGGCCTGGACAATAGGTTTCCTGTCCAGGGAGGTGCTGGAACCTCCCCAGACAGGGGTTTTGTGTATTGGGGCAGGGAGGGCTGCGCTCAGTGAATGCATCTAGACACTGCCTGGGGCACACAAGGTGCTCCATGCATAGCCCGGTTCAAACCAGTTGCTGGGGCACTCCAGCCCCAGCTCTGGCACGAAACTGGACAAATGGAAAGGGGTGTAACCACCCCCTTCTCAGGTCCATCCATAGGTGGGACCTAGTCAGGTAATCCAGCCCCCTTTCTTAGTATAAGTATAGGAGCTGTGTCCCCAGGACTTTAGATTACCCTGGACGAATCTTTGAAAGACATATCCTGGACCTTCGACATTCCATTTGGACTGGAAGACGGAAGCGATCTCCCTTGTGGTCAAGAAGTTACCACCCTGTGCAAACAGGCACCAACAGCAACTTCGCCGGTCTGCATTGTCGAGGCTCCTGTCGGATCCCGAAGACTTTGCGATTCAAGAACCAGACTTCCAGACTTCCAGACTTCTCTGACGCCGACCCACATCCACAGCAAAGCTGAGACATGTGGCGGACACGAGAGACGTGGGACCGGACATCTTGGACATCCTGCATTTTGCTACCTGCACTCCTTTCCTGAAGCCTCAGTAAGTTGTGCATTGGGGTACGAGAAGCCCCAGCCCCGAGCACCATTTGCAACGAAGCCCAGGCCCCCACACTCCGCGAGTGTCCCGTGGGCCCCGCCTTTGCATTTGAGCTCGATGCGTCTTCCCGGTTCCTTGCCCGGGTGACTTGTGAGCCCCCTGAAGACCTTCCTTTGAATTTAACTTGCTTTCCTGGTTGCTCCAGGCTTGCTCCAGCTTCCCTGAAAAGGAGAAGCGCCACAGACCTTGCTGGTCTGCAACAGAGCCAATCGCGACATCCTGCGTGGGTTGCGGTTGCCAAGGCTTGTTGGGTCCAATCCAGATACCGACACCGCAGTTATCTAGATCCAACGTGGGACAGCTTGAATCCAGCGCCTGGTCATCGTTGATGCCTCCTGGGCTTCGTGGATGAAAAGACAAACTCACCTTCTTCACCTTCAAACACCCGACAGCGCCTGGTTCCTTCTTGGTCACTGGCTAATGATCCAGACTCTGTCCCCTCTGCTTTCAGGTTCCTCACATCTCCGATCCACCCTTGGATCCACCTGGGCACTTTACCTCTGGTCGCCTGCAGCACTTCTTTGCAGCTCTCCATTGGAAACGACGACGAAACCCAACACGAAAAGACACCTATGCACTCAGCTTACCTGGGTGAGGTAACACGAGTACTCCAGTGCTCCCGTTGGTCTTGACTCTCGAAGTGTCCTAGTTTAAAAGGGTTCCATCCTAGTTCATCCGGAAGTGTCCTTAAATTGTGTATTTGTAACTTCTTTGTTTCCCATAGAAAGTCAATGGTAACCTGCGGCTGTGTTTAGACACTGCACGCGTCTCCCGTGGGCCTCCTACTGCCTAACATTTGGTTGTTTAGTGTAGCCCCAGCAATTCCACAGGCCCCAGGCCTGCTTTCTAACTCTCACGTGGTACTTGTACCACTTTCTTAGTATATGGTGTGTGAGGCCCCTAGGGCATAACGTATACTGTGCAACTTATTGTATATTAACTGTGTAACTTGTATTGTATTTCTACCTCTGATCTCATAAAGAGTGCAGAGGGGTTGTGTTTAGATTAAATACATATATATTTGATATATACCTTGTGTGGTGTCCTTTCATTTTGTATTCAAGGGATTATATATGGTAAAACAACTTGCTTAACTCGCCTACTGAAGTCTTAGCCTAAAGACTGCCGGTTCATGCTACCACTAGGATAGCTTTCTATAAGTTTGACTTTACAACCACCATCAATAAGGGTCGATTAGACTGGTGCAAGGTGCCCACTAGAACTAGTGGACATCATATGCCAGGCTAACTTCTCACATTGGTGGCAGCGGTGGGATAAGAGCTTGCAATTGTTTTACCAGTTAATCTCGAGATATCACCTGAAAGATCATATCAAGGTACCTGTAGGTACATATAAATCAAGTCTTATATACATAAATTCTACTGAACTTAGTAGTTGTAGGTGGTAAGGGCTTAGCACACCCTGACTGCAACTCCTAGAGAGGTTCTAGTAGGAACCCAAATAATGTAGGTAGGTGCACACAACACACCTCACTAGAAAATGTCCTTGGAAGCAAGTCCTAGTGGACCTCTTCAAGAAGACACCCAGAGGGTGCCTTCTAAGTATGACTCATTCACTTTTCAAGAACTGAGAAGCCTGTGTGAAGTCATAAAGTTGGGACAAGGACAGAGTCCAACCTTTAACCACCTGGTAGATATCTTAGTGGCTCATAATGTAGCGAATGCATAAGACCCAGGTAGCCAAATGGGTAGAGAGGGGGGCCATCTCTCAACAGAGGAGAATACCACTGGAGAAGATCCACTGGTCTCTGATGAGGATGCTGACCAGGATGCAGTTGGTGAAGCTGACCTGGGCAACTCAGGACTAACTGGAAGTGGAGAGGGCCAAGGTAGGCCCCCCTCCACTCACCCCAGTAGGCCTCATAGTGGAAACAGAAGGCGCAGGTCACTTTCCAGTGGCTCTGAGCATTCTGATTCCTTAGTAGGATCCAATGCCTCTGCTCAGAGGAGGATGACTTCCCCTAAGAGGAGAGAGTACAAAGCTAGGATGAAAGAGGTCAAGCTGAGGATCAAGAGGCAAGAAGTTGCCCTTGCAAACAAGACCCTAGCTCTTGAAAGAGAGAAGAAATTGTCTGGGCTAAAGCCCACTGGTGGCAGCAACCACCCTAGTGGTAAGGAAAGGTCTCATGATCATAGAAACCTGAACAAGATTGTCCCTCCCTATCAGGTTGGGGATGACATCCACAAATGGATAACGGCTTTGGAAAGGGCCTGCAAAGTACAGAAGGTCCCCAAGGAGCAGTGGGCAGCAATCTTGTGGCTCTCCTTTGCAGACAAAGGTAGAGATAAGCTCCTCACTATTAGAGAAGAGGATGCTGACAACTACAATGTCCTGAAGGGTGCTCTGATAGATGGGGTTGGCTTAACCACTGAGCAGTATAGGTTTCTGTTCAGAGACACCCAGAAGACACAGACTCAGGACTGGACTCATTTTATAGATTGTGCTACTAAGGCTCTGGAGGGCTGGTTACTGGGCAGCAAAGTACAAGACTTTACAGGATTGTATAATTTGATTATGAGGGAGCAGATCCTTAATAATTGTCAAAACCAGCTTCTACATCAGCACCTGGTGCACTCTGATCTGACCTCTCGCCAAGAATTGGGAAAGAAGGCAAACAAATGGGTCAGAAAAGGGTGAGGCCTAACAATCAGGGTGGTGACCAGAAGAAAGATTCTACCAAGCCTCAAGAGAAAGGTGGGGATAAATCTAAGGACAAATCCACTACCAGGGCCCCAAAAATTCTCTATGGGGGTGGGTCCCAAACTCCTTCCTTTAATGTTAAGAAACCTTATTGCCATGTATGTAAGCAACCTGGCCACTGGAAAACTGACAGCAGTTGCCCAAAAGCCAGCAATAAGGAAAATATTCCTCCAAGTAATACTCCAACACCTCCTGTTACAACTAGTAGTAATCCTCCAGATGGTGTGAGTGCTCCCAAAAATTTGTCTGGGTTGGGGAACTCAGGTGGATTCTGGCCTAACCAGGTCCCCTAACACAGCAACTCTAGTCTGTGATGGCGGCATGGGGTTTGCCAACTTCACTGCTTGTCCCAATACCTTGGGCAGGTACAGACAGGAGTCCCATATCATTGATCAGACAGTTGTGGCCTATAGGGACACAGGGGCTAGCATCTCCATGGTGACTGAGAATCTAGTACCCTCAGAACAATTGTTACCTGGGTTTAGCTACCAGGTGGTCAATATTGATGGAGTGAAGACAGATCATGCCATGGCAGTAGTAAATCTTAGCTGGGGAGGTGTCACTGGCCCAAAGAGAGTGGCAGTGTCTACAAACTTGCCTGTGGATTGCTTACTGGGCAATGATCTAGAGATCTCAGCCTGGGCTGAGGTAGAGAAACAGGCCCGTTCTAAAATGATAGGCCTTCCTGAAAAGGTTAGTAGTGCTGTGATGGTCACAGCCCAAACCCAAACAGATTTTTGTGTTGTGACGCCTGAATCTATGGATAACACCACACCGACAGAGAGCATTGGGGAGGAAGAAAAGTCTCCCTCCCACCAGACTTTAGGAGAGGGTCAGCCTCCTCAGGGAACTGACCCGGCCCCTTGTGAGGAACTGTACCTCAGAGGTAGTCAGGCCTGGCCTGGCAGAGCCCCTGATGTCAGTGGACCCTTCCAAGGTGGTACCCAGTCTGGAGCTGGTAACCTGCCCCTCTCTACCCTGCCTCAATCTGCCCAGAGGAACCCCCCATCAGCAGAGTAGGGGCACCCAGTCTAGTAGTCCTAGCCAAGTGAAGATTCCTCAACACTCTGAGGGATGTCCCTTACCCTTGGGTAGGAACCTACCCCAGATGGACTCTGTTGGACACAGGCAAAACTGGGACCCAGTGGTCCAAACCTGACCTGTCCCTCCAGTGGTCCAACCAAAGGGACCCAACCTCCAGCTGTAGGTAGCCAAAGTTTGACCCTGAGAGCACAGTGCAACTCAGTCATGGAAAGAAAGGCATACCTGGTGGATAGTGATTGGAGGAAGCTGAGCCCAACCTTGGTGGAGCCTCACTTCAGTACTCCATCCCAGCACCAGCCTTTTACTTTGCCGAAACACCCCATAGGAAGTAATTCCCAATGGTGGAGACCCTCTGATACCATTAGGGTGAGGGATTGCTTAGTGGACCATAAGACAGGGGTAACCATGCTAGTACAGGTACTGCCTTATATGGCCACGTAGTCAATATAGGCTTACCTGGACAAGGATAGCCTTTGGGGGGGGGGGGGTGTAGGAAGGTGGAATCTGACTATATGCTACCCCCACTTTTATTTGTGGTGTTTTGCTTGTTTTTGTCTTAGTTGTCCTGGGACCCTGCTATTCAGGGCCCCAGTCTATCTGCTTTCTCTATAAAATGGACTCCATGTACTGTAGGTACATACCAGATTGGTTACTGGGTCACCCTTGTGAGCCCCTGTATAGTGTACCATAGGTACCCAGGGCATAGGTGCACCCTAGGCCTACCAGGGGCTGCAGCATGTATTGTGCCATCCCTGGTTTGCCTTCCAAACTGACACCACAGGTCTGTTCACACAGCCTGGGTAAGGTGGTGCAATCACCCCTTACTTAGATATAGTATACCTATATCTACCTTTACATATAGACACATATACACATATAAGCCACTCCTATGGTAGGCCTCGACAATCCTGAAGGCAGAGTGCTTGGTTTTATGTGAGAGGGTGCTCTAGCATGAGCTGAGCCCCTCTGCAGCTTTCGGAACCATCTCCTTATAGCTGTTCTATGATACATCCATACCATATACTCTTAAGTGCATTATAATCTTCGTGGTTAATGCTAACTTTGGTTTAGCTTTATCAAAACATGCCGTGTAAGGTGTCAAACACTTTGGAATACTATTGCCCCCCCGCCAATTCATTCCACCCTTCTAGAGGGAAATGACATGTAGGTTACTGGTTTACCCAGTTAAAGTTATGAGGAAAATTGAATTTTGCCCTGTCATGTGTCCCTACGTGTTCCCCATCGTATGTTATATGTGCATGATCGATATGCATATTTACCCCCTTGACCGAATAAAGAAGCAATTATAGTTGTGTCCAACGTTAGTATGTCAGTTATCCAGTTCCTCCTGAAAGCAACGTGAATTAGGCTTCTAGGCCTATGTTGCCAACGTCTTTACATTATGCACGTTAAATCATCGAGTTGTCCCCGTTTCTAGGCCTCACAGGGCCCGGACACCAGATTCGAGTCTCAAGTCTCCTGAAACCACTCCGAGGAGCGATGCAGCCCCTCCCGCATCCCTGACCCTTCACTTACTTCCTGCCAAGCAGCGCGGTGCCCGGCTTGGCCTGCCTGCCTGTCTGCCAAGAATATGTTATGCCTACAGTTATCAGTTCAGCTCCCCGGCTTCACATTCCTAGCTAACGAACCGCATAAACATCTTCATCTATAGTCTAGTCTTTCTGTCTCCATGCAAGAGAATTACTGAATTAGTATCCATAGAAGATGCATAGCACACGCAATACATGTAGAATATATGCATGCACTAGCCTTAGTGACAAGTAGCCTTTGCCCTGATGACTTTTAGATTCAAGCAACATGTACTCCAAACACGAGATATCAGATATGCTATAGGTACATGTCGTCCTGACATCCCAGACTTTAGTCTCCTCTTCTAGTGCCAGAAGTCAGAGCCCCCAGCTCTCCCCAGTTACACGTCATGGCCCGTTTGCGCGCACCAGTAGGTTAAAGGTTCCAGCTGCCCAGGTAGCCCCCTCCATGTATCCACCCACTTATGACACTTCTGTGACGTTTACATCACATGTCTCCGTGCACGCCCTGTGCACGCCTTCTTGTTACGCCCATATGTTCTTATCTTTCGTTTGTCACTTGTTACGCCTACTGTATGCAATGCAATTGTACTGTTTTACTATATATACTGTATGATGTTAATATGACATTAGGCTTTTCCCTTTGTCCTGTGTCTGTCCCTTCCTGAACCTTTGCAGGTGATGGAACCCAATGGTCCATTGGCTCGAGCCATCTGATTAAAGCCCGTATGACTCAGATACCACGGATTCTGCCTCTTATTTATTGAGCTATCCTTTTCAGTTAATGCATAGAAAAATAGTACCGGTATTTATTTATTTATTTACCACATAAATGGCGCCCGAACAGGCACGAGCCCCTTCCCCACGCGCCGGCGATGTAACGCAGGCCCCCTGACCCTTCTACAGCCGTGACGGACCCCTACCGTGCACGTGCAGATATTTCTGCTTCAAGTCTCCCTCAGGCCCACGGAGGAGACGGAGACTGCGGTCCGGCATCCAGACGAGGCGGTGAGGAAGGCGGATCGTCCCGACCAGAGCCCAAGCCGAGAGAGCAAGGTCCGAGGTATCCGGAGGCCCACCTGTTTCCGAAGCTCGAAGCCCGAGGCGCATGCATGGTGCGTAGCAGTAGCCAGACGTCGTAGCAGTCCAGTCCAGTCCGAGGCCTTCAGTTTTGCTTCCCGGTGAGTACCGTTGCTGGGAACGTATCTAGACGGGTTCATTAATTTGTGCCCGGTCCGACGGGTTTGGGTACACAGATCCGGTCCGACGTGTTCACTTAGGTGGATACGGTATGACGTGTCTCTTTAGGAGACCGGTATGTTCTGTACTGTTTTAGCAGTGCATCCAGTAATTCTAGTAAGTCTGTTCTCGAGAAATTCAAGTATTGTGTTTTCAATGTATCAGGTAGTATTCTGTTCGAACTGTTATTAATGTGTTCTTGATGTCGTGGTATGAGTGATTGTTTTGCTATTCATTACTGTGTTCATTGTGTACTGTGTTCAAGTTCAATTACGGTTTAAATATGCCGCTTTTTTCGAAGTTACGTCAGGTAAAAACCAGAAAAGGGTTACTCGAAGAATCAGTTCCTGTTCCTCCTAGGGACAGTCCTGGACATTTCATGTATCATAAGCATGGCTTAGATGCCATACTGTATCTAGATTTATGGGTGGACTACACCAAAGATCTCGAAGAGAAATATAGATGGCCTGTTTCAGGAACATGGGATGCCGAGTGCATCATGAGAGTAGAAGAAGCATTATGGAAAAAGAAAGCCAGACAATCCCAGAAAGATGCCATAGAATTATGGCGTAAAGAATCGCATAAAAGAACAGAAAAGGCATTCAGAAAAGCAGAATTAAGTAGGGAATCATCCGAAAAAGCCCAAGAAAGGGAATTACTAGAAGAAGGTGAACGAGTTAGAGCAGAACAATCAGACAGACAAAGGAATGCCCTTATTAAAGGTATGTATCCCCTTCTCGCCGAGGGTTTGCCTAAAGCGACCCCGGAAGCACTCTGTAATTTACCGCCACCACTGGTCCCGACTAAGCTACGTCATAAACCGACCGCAGCTGAAATCTTTCTTTCTTCCTATTTAGACGACACTGTCCCAGAATATGCTAACACGAATCCTACTCCGCCAGTTCAGGTTCAGCACCCTGTTAATAATGTAATTACTGTGCCTCCAGCCGTTGGTCCCGGGAATCCTGTCCATGTGCCAGTACCCCAGGACCAACCCACATTACGTACACCTACTTTACCAGTCACGTTACCAGCAGCCGCACATTCAGTATTAACTGACGATTCCAGTTCAGGAGGAGCAGGGGGAGGTATTCCTATCACCCCGCCTCAAACAAAGCGACTGACACTGAGAGACGTAGCATTACAGCGTACGCCAAAAGTGACTACGTACGAAGCCCTCAAAAAGTATCTTAATGAGTGTGGATCTGATTGTAGATATGACCCAGTGCCAGGCGAAGATCACATGATAATATATTCCATACGTTTACGACGAGTTGCAAGCTTCTTGGTTACCATATCAAATATGGAAAAACATCTAGACAGAATATATCATTTTATCCGAACTGGGGAGAAACCAGAAAGTATTCACGAAGCTATGGCACACAGAAAAGTCGAGATTCAAGGCATGATTTTGCAATTTTTAATAAATTGTTTAATAAGAGAACAGGATTATCCTGATAAAAACAAAGAAGAGATGAAAGCCCTGATAAGATGGAGTGACAATATAGCAGAAGGAAAACACAGGACACAAAATTGTATAGAAACCATGTACAGAAAGATTCGTAAAGAAATTACAAGCATACACGAAAAGGAGGAAGCAATGAGAGTAGCAGAGAAAGAGAATGACTCTTCAGACGAAGATATAGACAACGAGAATCCCACCAGAATAGCGTATGTAGGTAGGACGAGACCTTCTGATAGACACACACGTACAGAAAACAAGAAAGCTTTTCCTCCTCCCGTACCAGAACAGTGTTCTCTTGAACAAGTATTCCAGGCTACCGATAAAGTTCTGAAATTACGAATAGGTTACAGTGAGCTTAGTACCATGCATGAACAAGAACTAGCCCGATCAGCAGTCCGATGGACTAGTGATTCTACCACGTATTCAGACGAAGTAGTGGCTCAAATGTTTCTGAAACTGCCCCCAGCCGAGCAGCGACTGGTGGGTATGTACATGATCCAGCACCTCATTACACTGTACGAGAGTCAGCATTCTGATCCAGGTCCTTTATATAATGTATTAAACGAGTTACTCCTAAACCGATGGAAAGGTCTAGGTACCGATTTAATTAGCATCATTTTAGAACAACGCCACAAATACAGAACGTTCCTGACTCCGCATTTTGTTCCTGTCTCACCCCCATTCTACATAGATAGACAGAATCCGTTGCGAGAAGTGCATCCTGTTAAGGGAACGGGGGGTGCTCTCGAACGAGTATTTGTTTACACCCCTATAACGAAAATAGAACTACTAGAAATGAAAAAGTTAGTGCCCTGTCACGATAAAGATCCAGCAGGGTTTCACCGAGAATTAAAAGACATGCTCCGTATGGGAGAATACACGTATCCCGATATCATCAAAATGTTAAAGGTCCTGTTGCCTGCGGGCATATATGAAAAACTCAAAGAAAAAGAATGGGAGGTGGGGGAGAAAAAGATTGATTGGACCGCGTTAGAGAACGAAGATAACACACGAGTCCCAGGTACTGGTCTTGGGGATAAAGCCAAAGAGTTGCCCGAGTTGTTAATACAAGTCTTGCCAAGATTACTAGCCACGAAAAAGGAAGACTGGGATGCCATCTCAGCCTGTAAACAGAAACAAGACGAAGACACTAGTGATTTTTATTCCAGATTTGAGAAATGTTTCATTATTAATAGCGGTCTGAAAACAAGTAGTGAGTCGTATCCACATCTTTTTGTTACCAAACTAGTTGAGAATTCTTTGCCACAAGTTAAAAATCGAGTATTGAAAGTCGAGAGTACATGGCAAGCTAATACCCCGTCCCAAATGCTCCAGATGTTACAGTATCACCAGAACCGAATTAGGGAAGAGCAAGAACACGAAAAGAGACGTATGAAAGATACGAAAATGAAAGTACTAGTTGCACAGTCTGTTCCACCAGATAGTCAGAAGAGGGGTACGAATCAGACTAGTCATTCTGCAGCTCCCGTTAAAGGGACATGTAATTATTGTAAACAGCCAGGTCATTACATAAACGAATGTGCAGTTCTGAAACATAACATAGCTACAGGTAAGACAAAAGAGAGACCGCGTCCTCCTAGACAGGAACATGTTCCGCAGAATACGCAACCACCGCAGAACGCACAACAGACAGTTACAGTACCGCAGCCTATAGCTGCCACACAACACGTTACACAACAGATGTACCAGTACGCACAGTCAGATTATCCAGAATATCAGCAGTATTCATGAAACAGCCTAGAGAGGGAGGTTGGCTTGCCTCTCATCGAGATTCCTGTAGATCAAGAGGGTCCCTATGTACACAGTCAAGTATTAGGGAAAGACAGAAAGTTTCTGATTGATACAGGGGCAAGTAGGACTACCATCAGTCATGACGAGGTTCCAGGGGCTCCACTCTCAGGCTCAAGAAATGTTTCCCTGGGATTTTCAGGAAAGCCGATTGTTAATGAAATATCGAAACCAGTTTCCCTAGAAGTTGGTCCATTGTCCCGAACTACAGACTTGTTACTTACGAAATCATGTCCTGAAAATTTACTTGGTATTAAGACATTGAAAGAGTTAGGAGCCGTCATTTGCTGTTCCCCGGAAGAAGTGAGATTGTTTTTACGTGATTTTAAAGGTCATTATGTGTTACGTGATTTTGATCCAAGATTACTGAATGTACCACAGCATTTATGGGCGAAAGGTCCAACTGATGTAGGTTGTATGCATATTACACCATATCGTGTCACTCTGAAACAAGGTGTTGTATTACCACAAATCCGACAGTACAAATTGCCACCTGAGGCTGTAGCAGCCTTATCGAAAATTATTGACGAGCTTATTGCTCAAGGAGTGGTTGTAGAAACTGACTCCAATGTATGTAATTCTCCTATCATTCCGATTCTTAAACGTACTGACCCAAATGCACCTCCTGTTTATCGATTAGTGATTGACCTCCGAGAACTTAATAAATGTATCATACCCCAGTACCCAGTGGTTCCAGATATCTCTTCCCTATTGACTGCCATTGATTCTGAAGCTACGTTCTTTACTGTTATTGATCTCAAGAACGCATTCTTTAGTGTCCCCATTCATCCAGACAGCCAGTTTCTTTTCGGATTCTGTTTAAATGGAAGAAGCTATAAATTCACACGTGCTCCTCAAGGTTTCACAGAAAGTCCTAGTATTTACAGTCAAGCACTTAAAAGACAACTAGACAGTATTCACATGCCAACTGACACTGCCCTGCTCCAGTATGTTGATGATCTATTGATCACAGCCCGTACAGAACGTGACTGCGAGCGTGCGTCACGAACAGTCTTGTATTTTCTGGCAGAAATGGGGCACAAGGTGTCCCCTTCGAAACTGCAATTCTGTGTCCAGCAAGTGGTATACCTTGGACACTTGCTGTCCAAGAGGGGTAGACAGTTGACACCTGACCGTATCCAGTTAATAGCACATCTTCCACAGCCCAAGACACAGAAGGAGGTACGAGCTTTTATCGGCCTCACTTCTTACTGCAGACAATGGATTCCTCAGTACGCATATCTAGCCAAACCACTGATACAGTTGACAACACAGGAGGCAGCCACATCGACTGTCCTCCCTTGGACCCAAGAACATACACTTGTTTTCAATGAGTTAAAGAAAGCTTTATGTAATGCACCTGTGTTAGCAACACCGAACTACAGTAAGCCTTTTACACTTTTTGTTACTGAACGTGACGGTACAGCATTATCTGTTCTCACGCAAGATCAAGCAGGACAACACAAGCCTTGTGCTTATTTTTCTAGCACATTAGATCCAGTAGCCCAGGCTCTGCCTGCGTGCTTCAAGTCAGTTGCAGCCACAGCTCTAGCTATCAGACAAAGTGATTCCATAGTGTTAGGACACTCACTGACAGTACAAGTTCCACACTCCGTAGAAGTTCTTTTAAACCGAACACAGACTGTCGTGCCTGTAAACGAACGCCTGGTTGGCAAATGTCAGCGCCTGCTGGTTGGCAAGTCTACAGCGCAGGCGCGAAGAGACACGCATGCGCAGAGAGTACCGATGCGTCATTTAACCACCCCCCTTCCCTGCAGTAAACGCTTCGCGTTCCGTTCCGGTGTCCTTTGCTGGTTCCTGTGTTGCGGATCCGGGTCACGGTGGTGGCGAGCTGCGGGATCCGTCGGGTCTTCGCCGGGCGTCGGTACTTCACTTAAGGTACTATCGGCCCTTGCTGTTATCTGATTGTGCGCGCATTGGCATTTTGGTTATTTTCGGAAGCATGTCAAGTTGTTACACGCGTTCCGGTTTTCTTTAAGAGTCCTGAAGTTATCCCTGACTTCTAGGGATGAGTTGTTTTGATTATTGTATGATTTTCGTGAGATCTCCATACAGATAGTGGGGACATTTAGACTGCGTGTCTTTACTTTGTTTTTGGTATTGTCGGGACTAGTTGAGTATTGATACTAGTCCCGGTTTTTGATACTAAGTCACCGGGAACTGGAGGAGTATTGATTCCAGTTCCAGGTTCTTCGAGGCTCATTGTTTATATACACAGGTACGCAGGAGCAGGTATTTGCTCATTATTCCTGCATATGTTTTGAGACAGGCTTCCTCACCTTGTTGTGTGTTCTACAGGAGACAGAGTTACGATTCCTGGATACCATTCCCTCCACATTATACAAGTACACGGATTAGCCCTTACACCCCAATTCTGTAGGTATTTGTTCTCTCTATTATTGCACTTCCCAATTACACTTAGTATTACTGCGCTAACCTGTGTTCCTTACATTCCCCTAGGAAGCTGATATTCAGACGTTCTGTGATTCCAGGAATTACTCCTTCAGGTGTAAAGAAGAAATCTACATATTCTTTTGTCCCCCACTTTCCTTGTTTTGTCTCCCTGTGTTCCCCTGACGGGCATCACTATTCCGGTGCAGTGTTATATTCTGTCGGATGGTGAACCGGTTAGGGGGTATAGGGAAAGAGCATCACCTACCTGGTACTTCTGGGGCAACCTTCGTGTCAAGCATAACACAGACTCAACACTTGACAATTGCACGTTTAACAGGATATGAACTGACACTGTTTCAGCCACACATAGAAATCAGACGCTGCAGCATTTTAAATCCTGCTACACTGTTACCCTCGATTACATCGAATCCTGCCACACATGACTGTGTGGAAGTTATTAACACCATGACGAAGCCAAGACAAGACTTGACAGACATTGCATTACCTGATCCCGACCTGACACTTTACGTGGATGGTTCATGTATGAGAACAAGTACAGGAGAACTAGTAGCCGCGTATGCAGTGACTACTGAAACCGAAGTTATAGAAACACATCGTATTGACACCCTGTCTGCTCAAGCAGCAGAGCTCATCGCTCTGACCCAAGCCTGCATACGAGCCAAGAACCTGAAAGTAAACATATATACAGATTCACGTTATGCATTCGGAGTCGTTCACGACTTTGGAGTACTCTGGCAAGAAAGAGGTTTCATGACCTCTCATGGAGCCAAGATTCAGCATGGCCCCCTCATTCAAGCTCTGTTAGAAGCAATACATTTACCGACAGCCATTGCCATTATGAAGTGCAAAGCACATACGAAAGCCACTGACACCATTTCCCAAGGTAACGATCTAGCAGATCGAACAGCCAAGCTTACAGCTCAGACTCCAGACATTCCAGTTAACACGACAAAGACAGATGTTCCAGTTCAGACGACTTGTATGACAGTTAAGGACCCTACACAAGACGCACTAGACATACAGACACATGCTACCCCAGACGAAATCAAGAAATGGTCTGAACAAGGAGGGGTCCAGACAGATCAGGGATGGTTGACGAAGGGAAAAGCCACATGGTTTCTCCCCGACTCTATGGTTCAAGTCATTATTAATACAGCACATAGTCCAGCACATTTAGGAGAAAAAGCCATATTAGACAGCATCCAGAACCTTTGGTTTAACAAGCATTTACGAGCAGCAGCGAAGCAGAAAGTGCGTACCTGCATGATCTGTTGTCAGTTCAATCCAGGTAAAGGTGTTCCGGTGGAACAAGGTGGATTCCATCCTCCTGACCACCCTTTTGAAGTCCTCCAGATGGATTATATTCAGATGGATCGATGCCGAGGTTTCAAGTATGTCCTCGTAGTTGTATGCGCTTTGTCCAGATGGACAGAAGCATATCCAGTCCCAGATTACACTGCCGTGACCACTGCCAGGCAGTTGGTTCGTGAGTTTTTCCCACGCTATGGTTTGCCCAGGGTCGTGTATTCAGACAACGGCCAGCCATTCTCATCCGAACTCATGAAACAAGTATCCCTTCTGTTAGGGTACCAGTGGAAGTTCCACTGTGTACGACACCCCGAGGCAGCTGGCCTCGTCGAGAGACACAATCAGACTCTGAAAATACGTATTGCGAAGGTATGTGCAGAGAAAGGTGTAGATTGGATGGTAGCCCTGCCAGTCGCCCTTTTCTACATGAGAATGGTCGCTCACTCCCGTTCTGGTCTGTCACCTTTTGAGGTTGTATTTGGTCGTCCCCCAAACATGTGGGGTACACCTATGCCACGTAAAATTACCGATGTTGACAGTAATATGCTGACAGATTACCTAGCTTCCTTGATGTCTGCACTACTCTCTTGTCGTTCACAGGTCGCGGCTGCCTTTCCAGACAACACCCAGGTGAAACTGCACGAGGTCATTCCAGGCGACCTCGTCAGGAATTTTGATCGTTCAAGCCCGCTGGAGCCCCACTGGAAGGAGCCGAAACTTGCTCTGATGACCACAAGGACCGCTGTGAAACTGGAGGGCCGGAAGGGCTGGCTACACTCCAGCCACATCAAGCGTTTTCATGGACTCCGTCCAAAGACTTTTTTCAAGGACTGCCCCGATACTGACTCTAAACTTCCCCTGTTAGAGAAAACTCCGCAGCAGGAGTATAAACTCAAATTAAGGTCTAGCAAGTCAGACAGTTTAATTGTTTAAGTCCCTCTCGGGTGAAGCGGTTAGACAGGTTCCTGACATGTATGAGATAGACCCCCATAGTGAGAGAGTTAGACGAAACTCCAAGAAAATACGTTATTGTAAGAATCTGCGCAGCAGATGTATTGTTACTTTATTGTTTATGTTATTTCTGAGTCTTACGATTACATGCATAAGTTATGTTTTACATGTATTTTTTCCTCCTCTTGATTCGCATGTACATCTTTCCTCTAATGATACAGTAGAGCACACTTTTAGTGAACTACCCCCTCACGAGTTATCATACCGACTTGCAATGCACAACAATACTTTTTTTTTTTTTGGTTAAAAACTTTTATTGAGCAATCATATAAAAAGTACAAAGATGGGCCTACAACCACACGGGCTGGCCGCTAAGTCACATAGCACGACACATGAAGTAAACAAACATATCCGAGGCCAGGCCGAATCATAGAATGAATTGCTCCAGACATAGGACAGGATACAACAATTTTCTATATTAAACATGAAAATAACAAACACAAAAACAAGGCGAGTGCAGCAATCAAGTCAGCCCGGATGGCAGAGGGGAAGGTCATTAAGCAGGAGAACAAAAGTAAATCAATGAGACTCGGTAAGGCCGTGAGGGGGGGGAAGCAGGGAGGACAGGAAAATCCTAGAACAGAATGAAAAATTTCGGGAACGTCCGCCTAAGGAGACAGGGTAACATCGTAGGTGGCAACCAAGGGAGGGGTACAGATTTCTCCACGATATGCATTCCATTGACCCCAGATTTTCGTCCATGCCCCGGGTCTGCCCCTAGCCACATAGACTGTCTTTTCACGGCACATGGACCAGTCCATGTTATCCTCCCACACCGAAACGTCAGGAGGTCGGGATGCGCCCCAGAGCTGCGCAATATCACGCTTCGCGACCATGTAACCCAAGGTCGCCCATCTAGTCTGGGCCACAGAGTAATCGGAGGGTTCCCACACATTCAGCAGGCATCGTCGGGCCTCAGGCCGCAGGGCAACACCAGTCACTACAGTCATCACCGCAAGCACATCCACCCAGTAGGCTGCCACCACAGGACACTCCCAAAGTATGTGCATAAAGGTAGCGCTCATCCCACAGCCACGCTTACACAAGCCATCCGGGGAAAAACCCATTACAACCAGACGCGGACCAGTCACATACACCCGGTGGAGAATCTTAAGTTGCACCAAACGAAGACGGGCGGGAATGGCGACCTCTTTCGGAGAGGAGAGTGCCGACTGCCAATCCTCGTCATCTAATTCCAATCCATCACCGACCCACATCTCCCTGAGTCGGACCAACAAATCAGCGCGATTATGAATCAGTTTCTTGTAGATGAGGGAGATAGTGCTGTCGGGCAAGTGTCCATCTAGTATACGATCTTCAAGGGGGGAGGACTCAGGCAGGGCCACATCAGGAGTCAGAACCGAGGCCAGGGCATGCCGGACCTGCAGATACCGGAAAAACTCTCTATCACTCAAGTCGTATTCCGCCTTAAGGGCCTGGAATGACTTCACGCGACCATTCACACAAACATCACCCACCTTACAAATCCCAATCATATCCCAGCGGTCAAAGCCCTTAGTAGACCAGAGACACCCCAAACTTTCAGAAGCATAAAGCGGAGTCGCCAGCGTCAGTCGATTCTCCCATCCCAAACTCACATTTGCAGCGCGCCACACGTTGACTGCAGCCCTGGACGGGCCCGCAAGATGGCGCCCGGCCGATCTAGAATATAGCGCTCTATTAAAGTCCCCTCCCGGCAACTGGAACCTATCCATCTCAAAGGCCGGATCGCGACCCGGCGAGTACATCGCGTGGTTAATGGCCGATAGCTGGGCAGCCCAGTAATACCTCTTGATGTCGGGGAGCGCCATGCCCCCGTCGTACCAAGGGATAGTAAGTTTCGCAAGGGCTATACGTGGACGCCCGTCCCAAATCAGTTGTCTTTGCAGACTCTCGATTTCTCTGAAATAAGTAGCGGGAATGTCGTCAAAAAAATTCTGAAGTGCGTAGAGGAACCGCGGCAGGGACATCATTTTAAAAGGAGCCGCCCTACCCAGAGGAGATAGGGGTAGCTTACGCCAACGGGCCACATCCAGTCGCAATCTAAGAAGCGGGGGGAGGAGATTACGTTCAAACCGAAGGGAGGGGTCCAGGGTAATAAAAATCCCCAAATACTTGAAGCCAGACTGGACCACCTGGATAGGAAATCTGGCCGGCAAAGGGGGCAAAACACCCGAAAGAACATACACACAGGACTTAGCCCAATTGATAACAAGGCCCGAGTTAGCACCGAACGAAGTAAGAACATCAAATAAGACATTCAAAGATTTACGCGGGGATGTAAGATATAGAAGAATGTTGTCCGCGTAAAGAGAGACGCGGTCTTCAAAGTCCGGCGACCAACGGATCCCTTTGAGTTAAGGTTCCCATCGAAGCCACGCAGCTAACGGTTCCAAGGCCAGCGCGAAAAGCAATGGAGACAAGGGGCAACCCTGACGGGTCCCCCTACCAAGGCAGAAGGGGACAGAAACTCTTCCGTTCACCACTACTTGCGCTAAGGGTTCAACATACAACAACTTCACCCATCCAATAAATTCAGGTCCAAAACCAAATTTTTCGAGAGCTGCCCAAAGATAGGGCCACTCGACCGTGTCAAAAGCCATCGAGGCATCTAACGAGGCCAAAATGGCCGGCTCCGTCAGAAGCCCCGCCCTCGCAACAGCACCGTGGAGACGACGTAGGTTAAGAGCCGTGTTGCGATGTGGGATAAATCCGGACTGATCCGGATGAACCTAGCCACTAATGACCGTCAGTAGGCGGGTCGCCAGGAGCTTAGCCAGGACCTTAGGCTCAACATTTAACAGGGAAATGGGCCTATAAGACGAACAAAGGTCCCGCGGTTTCCCGTCCTTGGGAATTACTACTATCGTAGCCAGACGCTGGTCATACGGGAGAATACCCCGTTCCCGGGACTCCAAAAACATGGCACGAAGATAGGGCGCTACCCTGTCAGGGCGTAGCTTGTACAGCTCAATTGGTAACCCATTCGGGCCCAAGGCCTTGCCCGAACGGAGCGAACGAATGGCAGTCGCTATTTCATCCGTAGTAAAAGGGGACTCCAACGAGACACGGTCTAGATCGGAAACACTGGGCAAAGCTATATCGCGCAACAAAAGGCGAGAGTCAGCCACATCCCGTCCAGACACGGGGGTATAAACCACACGAAAATACTCCGCAAAACATTCAACTATTCCAACCGGGTCCGTCACTTCGACACCATCCGACGACTGAATCACAGGCACCACACGATTCGCTCTCTCTTTCTTATCCAACCATGCCAACAATTTACCCGCTTTGTCCCCCACATCATACAGACGACCCTGCTGTTCCCGGAACATCAGTCTAGCCGCATCCGTGACCAAGGACTTATAAGCAAATTGTTTCAGACCCAGGGCGTGGAGTTTATCAGAGGTGACCTCCGACTCTAAGTCGGCCTCCCTCTCCGCAATCTCTATCTCAAGATCCACCACCTCCCGATTCCTAGCCTTCTTGGATTCAGCAATAAGGGAAAGGGCCTGCCCACGAATCACTGTCTTAAAGGCCTCCCACAGGGATACCGCCGAGGAAACGGATCCCTCGTTGTCCAAAAAGTAGGCATCTAAAGACTTAGTCAAAAGGTTACGGGTCGCAGGGGAGGCAATATACCAGGGGTTAATAGGAGCCACTCGGCCCGCCGCTTCCACCCCAAACTCAAAACAAAGCCAAAGCGGAGAATGATCGGAGATGCCCCGGGGGAGGTGTCTGATCTCACGCACCGCCGGCGTCTGCGCCGCGGGCATCAGGAAATAATCCAGTCTAGACAGACTCCCATGGGCCCCCGAATGGAAGGTGTATTGAAGCTGGGTAGGATGCAGAAGCCTCCAGCAATCCACCAAACCAAACGTGTCCAAAAACCCACCCAGCCACTGTTGGGCTGAAGGAGTATCCCTAGGGGGGTAGCGATCCTGTAGACAGGAGATCACAGAATTAAAATCGCCTGCAAGGAAGAGAGTACTATCAGGGAGGTTCAACAACACACGGCCCAAATCGGAAAAGGTAGAAGTCTGTAGGCCGGGGGGCACATAAACAGTAAACAAGGAGAGGGTACGACCCTCATAGCGACCCACGAGGACAGCATAACGCCCCCGATCATCAAGGATCACATCATCAATAGCTAGGGGGAGGGAAGCCCGAACAAGGATACCCACCCCCCTGGAACCCGTGGTAAACCCCGAATGTGCGGCAAGGCGATATCCCCACCTATTCATCGCACGACAAGTATTGCCCACCAAATGAGTTTCCTGCAAAAAAACAATATCTGGAGATAAACGGCGTAGACATTTTAACACCACACTCCGCTTAATGCGATCTCCCAGACCATTAACATTCCACGAAACAAACCTCAACCCGCTACCCCCCATCCCACACAGCAACGCCGAAACCCCTCTGCAATGAGCATGACATAAAAAACATCAGAAGCAAGATTGATTC
This sequence comes from Lissotriton helveticus, assembly GCF_964261635.1. Lineage (NCBI taxonomy): Eukaryota > Metazoa > Chordata > Amphibia > Caudata > Salamandridae > Lissotriton > Lissotriton helveticus. Next base: position 599,883,046 of record NC_136068.1, on the reverse strand, counting down.
GCCTTGAAAACATAACACAAAAACATAGAACGTCCCAACCACCCACCCCCCGACAATCAAGAAAACACCCCCCACCCTGCACCCCTGCAAAATGCTAAATAGCCACCCCAACATGCAGTGTGCCTGTCGCCCAAGAACCCCCATTCTACAAAAAGAACCCCGGAGGAGGAAAGGCTCTGGCCCACCCGCCACCCCGAGTAAGACAGATAATGAGGAGAACACACAAACAGTAGAGGCACTGAGGCTTAAAATCCCTGAAGAGTTTACTCTATACGAGGGCCCAGGCGTAGGCGGATTGTTCAGCTCTCCACACCACCCTCAGCACCACCCGGGTGGGCGGTGGACTCAGTCTCAGGAGGTCGATCAGGCAGAGAGTCCATCCAGTCATTTACAGAATCAGGCCGATCAAAGAAGAAGGTTCGGTCGTTGTACTCGACGCGCAGCCTGGTCGGAAAAAGCATGGCGTAGCGTCACCCCAAGTCTCGAAGACATTTCTTGACACCACGGAAACCCATACGCTGTCTCTGGACCTGTTGAGAAAAGTCCGGATAAAAGTTCACCGTGGCGTTCTCAAAGGCCACCGGGCCCTTCACACGTGATGCTTGCAGGATAGCGTCCCGATCCCTATAATGGAAGAGTTTCGCAACAATAGGCCTCGGCGGGGCACCCGGCTTACCCTTGCCCCCCGGAACACGATGGGCACGCTCCACTGCGAAAAATTTAGTCAGACCAGACGGAGAGAGGTGGTTCTGGATCAAGTCCTCAACAAGGAGATCAACAGAGTGAGGTTCTGGATTCTCCGGAACTCCGACCACGCGCACATTACAGCGACGTGCCCTGTTCTCAAAGTCCTCCAAGCGCCGGGTCATGAAGTCGTTCACCCTACGAAGGTTGCCGATCTCCGTCTGTATCTCCGAAACGTCTTCCATGAGGCTGGATGACTTGAGATCCAATGACTTCACCTTCTCATTGGTTTTCGACAAGTCAGCTCGAATCAAGTTCACATCAATGGCCACGGTGTCGATTTTGTGGGCCAAAGCTTCATATTGTTGGCCTATCGTCTCCTTCATGGCAGAAATGGCGCCCATGACGTCCTGCAAGGACGGCTCCGTTGACGCGTCCACAGTGTGGTCAGCATTACTTGATCCGGGCAGGGCGGCTCCGGGGGACCCCTTGGAATGGGTGTAGCGGTCCATAACGTTAGACTGGACCGGGCCCCCACGCAGCGGCGTCTTAGTCTTCCGAGTCTCTCGGTCCCCTCTGCCAGCCATATTGGAACTGCGTCACCAGGAGATTAACCAGGCTCGATGGAATGGCCACAGGAAAGTAGGGCCTCGGGATCAAAGAACCGCAGCTAGGGTACCACTAGTAGGAGGGCCAACAGATAGGAGAATATACCAGCCAAAGGCCCGACAGCCGTTCCGTGCCCCGAATCCAGCCCAGGCCAGGCTCCTCTGCCAGATGTCTCAGTCTGAGGCAGAAACGAAACCGAAACCTAAGAGGGGGACCCACAAGTCGAATCCCCCTGCCGCTGTTGTTCAACTTCAAGACGGCCACCGAGCCTCACCCAGTCCCGGGCGTACCTCAAGGGCGGAGCCCGAAAGTTCGAATCACCGTAACTCCGGCACCCCGGGTCCAAATCAAATTTCAAAAAGTCCAGGGCAATCAGCCCAGCTTCCTCTACACAAATCCTCGTAAAAAGTCAGGATAAGTTCAGGATATCATGCCGGGAGTGGCGGGGGTCCGGGGAGCGCTGTGCTCACGCGGCCATCTCGGATGCCCGCCAAGCTCCTCCTCCCACAACAATACTTTTATACGTATGTTACACTATTCACACCACACCAGCAATGCCGCTAATTGTTGGGTGTGTGGTCGACTCCCCCCTTACCAGACACCGAAGGGAGTTCTGCCACTTTTTCCCTATCCGTTTTCACACAATGGTTCGTGTGGAGCATGGTTTACGTTAACATCATCCTCAGACGATAAGTCCCTTTTGAATAGAACATGTTTCCCAGACAAGGAAGGTCTTTCCCATAGGACAGGGTTAGATCTAGAAAATGAAGTATATGATCTAGGTAATTATTCCTCGAATTTCTGTTCAGTCCGAGACTACTCCAGATTTGCCTGCTATTACAGTTTTACCAGTGAAAGGCGAGTTATGTGTCAGAAAGAATGGTTCAGTACATCTAGGACACAGTGATTGTACTACTGTGGTCAAGTATAGTGACAGTGGGAAATCTACTTTCAAAGCCTCACGTCATTCGTATTTTGTATGTGGTCAGACCGCATATGTACGTCTGCCCCTAGATTGGGATGGAACATGTTACATTGCCTTCCTACTGCCACCAGTTTTTCTAGCCCCATCCGATTATCACAGAAATACACATCTAGTACACGTTAGACATAGAAGGGAGATCGAGTCCCCAATTGTCGATCAAACTGAAACTGCATTAGAACAGTATACAGACTTCAATAAAGGTTTCTTTTTCTTCATAGGACCTATCCAGAATAGTAAGCTAATACGTAGGTTAACCAGAACCCTTGAAGCAGTAGTGAATGAGACTACTTCCGCTCTAGGTAACTTAACAGAAGAACAGTCTGCTATGAGATTTGTCGTTCTTCAGAACCGCCTTGTTCTTGACGTCATACTGGCCGATAGGGGCGGAGCTTGTAGAGTCATCGGATCTAGTTGTTGCATTTTCATTCCTAATAACGCACCGTCTGTGTATTCAGCAATAACTAGACTTCATAAAATAGCCCATCAGTTACACCAGAATCCAGGCACCTGGACATGGTCCGGTTGGCTCTGGAGTATAATATCTGCCTGGGGAAGGAAAGTATTGTCATTCCTAGGAATAATAGTAATGGTCATATTCAGTTGTTGTCTCTGTTTACAATGTGGCCCTGCGATTTGCGGCTTGTGCGCTACCTCTTGTATTCCAAGTCCAAAGTCCCATTCCCAGAAAATAAGAGACGAGCAAATGATGCTGTATGAACAGATAGATGGTCTCATGAATATTGATGTTTCCTGAAGGAAACGTAGGGAACAAGGAGGGAATGAGGAAAATTGAATTTTGCCCTGTCATGTGTCCCTACGTGTTCCCCATCGTATGTTATATGTGCATGATCGATATGCATATTTACCCCCTTGACCGAATAAAGACGCAATTATAGTTGTGTCCAACGTTAGTATGTCAGTTATCCAGTTCCTCCTGAAAGCAACGTGAATTAGGCTTCTAGGCCTATGTTGCCAACGTCTTTACATTATGCACGTTAAATCATCGAGTTGTCCCCGTTTCTAGGCCTCACAGGGCCCGGACACCAGATTCGAGTCTCAAGTCTCCTGAAACCACTCCGAGGAGCGATGCAGCCCCTCCCGCATCCCTGACCCTTCACTTACTTCCTGCCAAGCAGCGCGGTGCCCGGCCTGGCCTGCCTGCCTGTCTGCCAAGAATATGTTATGCTTACAGTTATCAGTTCAGCTCCCCGGCTTCACATTCCTAGCTAACAAACCGCATAAACATCTTCATCTATAGTCTAGTCTTTCTGTCTCCATGCAAGAGAATTACTGAATTAGTATCCATAGAAGATGCATAGCACACGCAATACATGTAGAATATATGCATGCACTAGCCTTAGTGACAAGTAGCCTTTGCCCTGATGACTTTTAGATTCAAGCAACATGTACTCCAAACACGAGATATCAGATATGCTATAGGTACATGTCGTCCTGACATCCCAGACTTTAGTCTCCTCTTCTAGTGCCAGAAGTCAGAGCCCCCAGCTCTCCCCAGTTACACGTCATGGCCCGTTTGCGCGCACCAGTAGGTTAAAGGTTCCAGCTGCCCAGGTAGCCCCCTCCATGTATCCACCCACTTATGACACTTCTGTGACGTTTACATCACATGTCTCCGTGCACGCCCTGTGCACGCCTTCTTGTTACGCCCATATGTTCTTATCTTTCGTTTGTCACTTGTTACGCCTACTGTATGCAATGCAATTGTACTGTTTTACTATATATACTGTATGATGTTAATATGACATTAGGCTTTTCCCTTTGTCCTGTGTCTGTCCCTTCCTGAACCTTTGCAGGTGATGGAACCCGATGGTCCATTGGCTCGAGCCATCTGATTAAAGCCCGTATGACTCAGATACCACGGATTCTGCCTCTTATTTATTGAGCTATCCTTTTCAGTTAATGCATAGAAAAATAGTACCGGTATTTATTTATTTATTTATTTACTACAGTTAAACAGAGCCTCAGCATCACAAAATGGATGCTGCTGCCACAGACACGTGTCTGACCTCCTGCTGCTGGACGAAACTCCGGCAGGGGAGGCCTGGACAATAGGTTTCCTGTCCAGGGAGGTGCTGGCACCTCCTCAGACAGGGGTTTTGTGTATTGGGGCAGGGAGGGCTGCATTCAGTGAATGCATCTAGACACTGCCTGGGGCACACAAGGTGCTCCATGCATAGCCCGGTTCAAACCAGTTGCTGGGGCACTCCAGCCCCAGCTCTGGCGCGAAACTGGACAAAGGGAAAGGGGTGTAACCACCCCCTTCTCAGGTCCACCCATAGGAGGGACCTAGTCAGGTAATCCAGCCCCCTTTCTTAGTATAAGTATAGGAGCTGTGTCCCCGGGACTTTAGATTACCCTGGACGAATCTTTGAAAGACATATCCTGGACCTTCAACATTCCATTTCGACTGGAAGACGGAAGCTATCTCCCTTGTGGTCAAGGAGTGACCACCCTGTGGAAACAGGCAGCAACAGCAACTTCGCCGGTCTGCATTGTCGAGGCTCCCGTCGGATCCCGAAGCCTCTGCGACTCAAGAACTGGACTTCCAGACTTCTCTGACCCCGACCCACATCCACAGCAAAGCTGAGACACATGGCGGACACGAGAGACATGGGACCGGACATCTTGGACATCCTGCATTTTGCTACCTGCACTCCTTTCCTGAAGCCTCAGTAAGTTGTGCATTGGGGTACGAGAAGCCCCACCCCGAGCACCATTTGCACTGAAGCCCAGGCCCCCACACTCTGTGAGTGTCCCGTGGGCCCCGCCTTTGCATTTGAGCTCGACGTTTCTTCCCGGTTCCTTGCCCGTTGGCTTGTGAGCCCCCTGAAGACCTTCCTTTAAATTTAACTTGCTTTCCTGGTTGCTCCAGCTTCCCTGAAAAGGAGAAGCGCCACAGACCTTGCTGGTCTGCAACAGAGCTCGACATCCTTCGGGGGTTGCGGTTGCCAAGGCTTGTTGGGTCCAATCCAATACCGACACCGCAGTCATCTAGATCCATCATGAGACAGCTGGAATCCAGCGCCTGGTCATCGTCGATGACTCCTCGACCCTGTGGCTGAAGAGACAAACTCACCTTTTTCACCTTCAAGTACCCGACAACGCCTGGTTCCTTCCTGGTACCTTCCTGGTCACTGGCTAGTGACCCGGACTCTGTCCCCTCTGCTTTCAGGTTCCTCACATCTCCGATCCACCCTTGGATCCACCTGGACACTTTTCCTCTTGTCGCCTGCAGCACTTCTTTGCAGCTCTCCATTGAAACGACGACGAAACCCGACACGAAAAGACACCTATGCACCAGGCTTCCCTGGGTGAGGTAACACGAGTACTCCGGTGCTCCCGTGGGTCTTGGGTCTCAAAGTGTCCTAGTTTAAAAGGGTTCCATCCTAGTCCATCCGGAAGTGTACTTAAATTGTGTATTTGTAACTTCTTCGTTTCCCATAGAAAGTCAATGGTAACCCGCGGCTGTGTTTAGACACTGCACGCGTCTCCCGTGGGCCTCCTACTTCCTAACCTTTGGTCGTTTAGTGTAGCCCTAGCGATTCCACAGGCCCCAGGCCTGGTTTCTAACTCTTATGTGGTACTTATACCACTTTCGTAATTCTCCTGGCACCCCAACACATGGCGTTGGAAGGCCATTTGTTGTTCGTGGGGGTCCTGGGAAGCAGCCATGTTGGTGGGTGATGCCTGCTGTGTGGTCTGTGCAGGGGGTGGGGTCTCCTGGTAGCAGCTGGGCTTCCCTGCTCCTGGAGGTGGACTGCTGAGGCTCTTCACGAGCTGTTCGAGGGCTTCAGAGTCGAAGGTGTGGTGGTCCTCTTTGTCATCAGAGAAGAGGGGTTTGGGCTGGTCTGCAGGAAGTGTTGATTCTCCCTCTACAATGTGGAGGGGAGATGCAGTTTAACAATGTGTTCACATGTATGTTGTCGCTTTGTACATGTTTACATACAGACTGCATGACTGTGTACATTGTGGCTGTTTGGGAGGAGCTGCCTATTGGATGGGGGACAGTGGACATCTCGACAACATCACGGATGTGTGTTTGTACTTGTAGATTAACAACTCACATTTCCCTGCTATGCCAAATGTGATTGGCCAGTTTCTACACACATGAGGCACCAGTTGTGTCCTGAGTTCTGTTGTGGACGTGTTGCGGTTTGTACCACATCATGTCAATGTTGATGTGCACTGAATGTTGTGTGTGTGCCGCATTTTGGGGGAGTCGCCCCTGTAGCTCTGATTTTGCTACCTCTTATCCCTTTCATGCGGTGTGCTGAGATGTTGCATACTTGGGTACATTGGTCTCTTGGTGGGAGTTGGGGGCTGGGGCATGGTTTGGCCTCAGTTGTGCTCTACTTAATTGTGCATGTGTGCCATTGTGCCCATCTCCCTCCAGTCCCTGGTCGTTACTCCCCCTGGTGCTGTTGTGTCCGGTCATGTTGAGCAGTGTCCGGTCCCCCACCTCCTGCCACTGTCTCCCCACTGATGACAGTGGACACCATTTACTCCATATCGTCCAGCTCATCCTGTGGCGCAGGACTCCCACCTTCAGTCTGCATTGCTGCCTTCCCGTTGTTGGCGAGTTTCTGCTTGGTTTTGCGCTTCACATCATTCCAGCGCCTCTTAACCTCTTCCATTGTCCTCTTCAGCACTTTGACTGCATTCACCTTGTCCACGATGGACTGCCATATTCCATTTTTGTTGCCAGTGACACAGTGGAGGTGACTAACAGTTGTTGATGGTTTTCTACCACCTTCGTTATCGGGATCCTATTTTCCTGCGGACTGAATCTCTTCTTCCTACTCTTCTTCTCCTTGCCCTTCCCTGACCCCGAGATCCCAGGCTGGTTCTCCGGGGGGCTTGTGGGGTTCTGGTTGTCCTCCGTACTTGCTCCTGCAACATCCATTGTGCTTCGCTGTTTGGCATTTGTTTCTGTTTTTTTTCTACTTTTATGGTGATTTTTCCCGCCTGACGTGTGTATTGCAGGCCTGTCACTGGTTTTCACTAGTTTTTCTATTGCGATTGGCCTCATCGCAACTTTTTGTGTGTTTGTGTTTCGCGTTTTTGTGGCATCGCGTTGACTTGATCACAGATGTTTGACGTGTTTTTGTGGGCCTATCCTATCGTACCGCCGTGTTGTGAATGCTACGTTAACAAGGCGTTAATTTCCCACGATAGACTGAGATAAGAAGAGTTGCGTAAAGCTAATTTTGCGGTAATTATCACACGTTCTTGTGAATATCCCCCTAAATTTGTTATGGAGTGCTGAAGTTTATTGAGGCGCTCTGGTAGCAAGTTGTAGCTATGTAATGGAATTTATGGAATAAATAATATAGATTCTTACGAAGTTCTTTTAAAAGCATCTATTCATTTTTAAACTTATTGCTTTAACTGTCTGTTTTAGAGTTTTATCCCTAATATAATTTGAATTGTAATTAGAAGTTTGCTTTTTCTCAGATTATATGCGTTCCTCGATGCAGCCAAAATGAGTTTAAGGATGATGTTACCAGTGACTCAAAGCACCCCTGTCAGCTAGCGGACCCGCTTTTGAGATTTTTGCTGTCGGGTTACTGTTTGAGTGAACGCCATGATTGCACATTGCAGGGCCGGCCCAAGGCATGTGCAAACTGTGCACCTGCACATGGCCGCCAAACCCCAGGGCCCGCCACGAGGATCGGATCAGAAGGATCACTGGCGGCCCCCTGGCAGGATTTGGCGGCCTCCGGGCAATGCGTGAGCGTTGTTGTTTTCACTGCAGCCGCGTAGCTAGGGGGGGGGGGGCGGTCTGCACCAGGCGGCACAATTTCGGGGGCGTCGCGTGGCACTGTGGCCTTTTGCGGCCTTTATTATTTATGTGGGCCTTGGGACACTGTGTATTGTCCACAAATAAATTAGAAAGGCTGTGCGTGGCCCAGTTTGAAAGTGCGCGCAGCTGTTCTTCAAAAATTGCGGTCGCAACGTCCCGGTCCCGACTCCCGCGTTTTAATTTGCTGCCAGCATTTTAATTTGCTACTGTCCGCCCGTCCGTCCCAGCCTCCAGGCCATTCAATCAGACTTGTAGCGCGCGAGCGCTACCAATGACGGCCCTGGGGCGACATTAAATCATGTATTATTTTTTCTGGCCCTGCCCCCGCGTCGCGATGAGTAGGACGTAGCAGTTAGCGTCAGGCGCTTCACACCCACGCGCTCTTGCGCTCATTTTGGCCTGGGGCAGTCGGCGCTGTTCCGCTCTCTAGTCAACCACCCCTGGCTGCCTTGTATAGACACCGACTTTGGAGTGCATCATTCACGAGTGAGGTAAGAGAGCTTTCAGTGGGTAGCATAGATACCAACAGGGCTTTAAGTGGGATATAAAAAATGGGGGGGGGGGTTCTCTCAAAGGCGTGGTTTAAAGACACACTAAAAAGCTTTTTTTTGCTGTTTCTGTCATTGCATTCGGATATGTGATCAGCCCTGTATGTGATACATCATGCTCACTCTGTCTAGGATTTGATGAGATTTAAAAATAATGTAGGAGAACTTGGTATGGTTTCCCTGCCCACTCAAGGAGGCAACAATAACATGCATGGTGCCAGGCGTGTGCTCCACTGCTCTCGCCTTCTGCTTCTTGTTGGAAGGGCCTCTCAACATATCAGAAGGGAAGGGTGAGGGGGGACAGGACTAGACTCGGCTACACCATTTTAGCAAAATAATGGGGAGCGGAAACAACCTTGTAGGCCCCTTATAGGAGAGGATGTGGAGAGAGGATGTGGCGCAATGGCCAGAGGGAGCTGCCAACGTTGGCACTGGGGAACCAGGTTCGAGTCTCAGCAGCGGCTAACATCCAGTGATTCTGGGCAAATCACTTAATCTCCCCGTGCCTACCAAAAATTGTGTTCTAGTGTAATATAACTGGTGCTCATGTAATACCTTCAGGTCTTGTTCGCGCTATATAAAACGGAAAAAAAACTCTCTGATTTTATCACAGAACACTTGACCAGTGGACGACATAACTGTTTTAAAGTTTTGTGAAACGAAGCAGCAGCACGCTAATATTTGACAACAGGCACTGACAAAACAGTTACTGCAACTATAAAAAGTTGAACACTTAATTAAAAATAAAATTGGGTTAAACCACAGAGCATGCAAGCAGTTTACAAATGGTAGCAAGCGTATGTTGCATAGGGGTGTTGACTGCTGCCCAAAATGCCACCTTTAGAAAGTCTTTGGGACATCCTTTTTTATGTTTTCATATATGCTGCCAACAGTGCTTTAAAAAGAAAAATAAGTGCAGGTACCCTATATACAACAGTACCTGTTTACTTCTGAAAAGGGTCGGTTCTTTCCCATTAAAGTCTATGAAGTGCAGGTACTCTCCCTCTCCAAATAAAGAAGTGTAGGTACTCAGAACCCGACATTGCAGTCTCATTTAAAGCACTAGCCGTCAAGATGGTCCAGTGAGTTGGGCGTTTCCGTCTGCCCTCTGCAATGATCGCCAGGGCACGAGTTTTAATCCTTGAAACGTCGAGTCAGCGTTCCATCTTCCTAAAGTGAGTAAACTGAGCACTATTAAGTCAAATGACAGAAACATCACTGACCGTTTTGCAGAAACACCCCACTGAGACCCCAAAATCAGAGCATATTTATTGGCACCATTTTTGCTACTATTGTGATAGGGATTCAGATAAATTCTGGTTTCACCAGGACAAGCAAGACACAAAGTGAAGTCATAGTTGTTACTGTTTTCTAAAAAGCATGTGTAAAGAAAAAAACATTTTCAGCATTTTTCAAATGTGCACGATTTAGGACTACATCTGAAGGAAAATCAGTCTGCTCCATATTTTATATATATTATATATTAAAGTGTCTTTGCTCGTTCTTTTAAATGAAGAATTACTCATGGACAATGGCTTGTCTGTTAAAATCTCAATGATCGCATAAATTGATTTATAAGCAAAAAAAGTGAGTTGATATGGTCAGCAATGGTTCCACAATCGTTTCCCTGGTACAAAGATCTCTCTGTAATGTGGACTCAGACAAACATTTTGGGGACAATTTCATATTTGAAAAGTGCCAACATTGTGCAAAATGAATTGGACACTGGTATCTGCACCTTAAGTTTATGTAACCTGCCCCAGTCACGTATAGGTATTGAAATGGCATAAGCGAGGCATGAAGCAATATGTAAAATCAAGTTATTTGATTGGGGAGTATTATCACTCTTTTTGTGGTTGGGGGGAGTTGTGCTGGATCCCTGGGGGGCTATTAGTGCACTGGAAATCATAACCATATTTAGACTTGGCTCCGCCCCGTCCGGACCCCCTCTTCCGGGGCCCCCACCTACGCTTCCTGCACAGGGCCACCATGAGCCTAGAGCCGGCCCTGCACATTGTGCCCATCATCTTAGCTGTACCTTGAGTTTGTTCGCATACTGTAGTGTAATATGAAATATTTGTTGATATTTAATTAATTGTAATCTATTTTCATTGCTGGTGTACCTTTATGGTTTAATTTAGCCTAATAAAGAAATATTTGACTACTTCAAGTCGGGGAATCTGTTTCCATCAAGAAATTCTCCCTTACAGGTAGCTAGCTAGCTGTACACAGCTAGCATGGCAGTCCAATCCCCAATCCATATGTAAACCTGCGTAATGTAAAGAACTAGTTCAAAGCTCGAGAATCTCTGATGCAGCAGAACAATGCCGTTCCTAAATGCGCCTTAGACGTCTCTGTGCCTGAAGAGGGCGACAGAGACCATCATTCGCGAGTCAGACCAGTAATGTGCAGCAGTACATTGACCCGCTTGCCTATTGTTAGCAGAATGGATGCACCTCAGTAGAGACACAAAAGTAGTTGACGCTTGCTATGTGCTACCGAGTCAGACTAGGGTTAGCCAGGCAGCGTGCATGTGCTGGTGTCAGTTCTGATGTTTAGTTATACACAAAGCAGAGAATAACCCTAGCTGTTAGCCTTCAATATTGTGACATCACAAACTCCCTGAATCTCATTGTTCATCACGGAGGAACTATTGCCCAGCTCGGTGTCTGAAGTGGAACCTATGGAATCAGGTTACACACAGGTTGTAGTTGCATGGGCATTAACCCTTTCCACTATCACGGTGATATCGTTAATATGGAAAAAGCCGATGTCAATAAGAATAACGATACGTCGATGTATCAAAACGAAGTTGCATTTTTATTGACAAATTCGCCCGTTATAAACTCCATTTCAGGTCAACCCTGACTCGGAAATGCGTAGTCAAGCAGGTGCTGAGGCCCAGGCCCAAGGTCGCTGATTGACAGGTCACAGGTGGAGTGGCACGTAGACAAATTCGCGAACAGGAAACCCCAGATCAATCCCACGGATAGGTGCAGCAACACCACAATGGGTTAAGGAGATTGGCCCCAATAAAGGACACATGGCTGGAGGGGTACGCATGTTCCCAATACACCATGAAGTCAGATGCCACATGAAGTTAGGAACACCTAGCCAATCAGGACGCAGCACATACAGTACACGCAGTGATCACACATTCCCCATACTGCACATCTGGACACATTACCCACTGGCGTATTGCGATCACGCAAAGTCAAGGCCCCCCTGGATTCCTCATTTAATACATTAATTTATGACTCCAAAGACAGAGGTTCACATTCCGTACCAAACAAGCATTTGCAATGCAATAGGTCTCGCATTTGCGAGAGTTTGAGCTATTTGCATTGTAAATGACAGTGCCTTTTATTTATGTTTTGAAAACTGCAAGTAGTGCCTAAGCACACACTTTGTACTTATAATCCTTGCTTACGAGAAGTAAGGCTGGCAGTAAAAGAGGCCCAGTTATTTCCAGCCCTGCTTCTCGTAAGCAACAACTATAAGTACAAAGTGCGTGTTTAGGCACCGCTTCCAAGTTTTCAAAACATAAATAAAAGGCACTGTCGTTTACAATGCCAATAGCTCAAACTCTCGCAAATGCAAGACCTATTGCATTACAAATGCTGGTTTCATTACATGTTTCATGGTAAAGGAGAAGCCAGTAGGACATGCTTGAATGCAATAAACTGCATTTTGGCCATGTAATGCAAGTAAGCAACTTTTGCAAATGCCTGTGTGTTTTACTTATGTTGGAACATCAGAGGCAGATATTTTGGCTTTGCCTGTGCTTATTTTTTGTTGCAAATAAAACACGGAATCCTGGGAGGGATTAGCCAAACTCGAAAGTATGTGCAGGTTGGGCCAAAACGAAACTGAATCTCTGTGCAGGCTCTGCTGCATCTTTAACCCCTTCACTGCGGCGGCTATTCCGCCGCAGTGCTAAGGGGGCGGGGCGGCCGCGCGGCGGCCGCATGCTGGTGACGGAACCGCTCCGTCACCAGCGTCGGTTGAGCTGTGCTGATGACGGAGCGGTTCCGTCATGGCCCGCCCCGCTCAATAGAACCCTCAGCGCAGGCGCGGAATTCACGCCGCGCACGAGCGTTCTATCGAGCGGGGCGGGCCATGACGGAACCGCTCCGTCATCAGCACAGCGCACCCGCAGCTGATGACGGAGCGGTTCCGTCATCAGCATGCAAGGGGTTAAATGTTTAAACTTTTTAAAAGATGCCTTAGCTTAGACATTGTTCATTTGTCAGTATCTGCGGAATTTCGTAATTAGATGCCACATGAATTCTGATTCTCTAGCTCTACCTTCTGATTAATTAAAAATTTTAAGTTGCTAGTCAGTCAATAATTATATAATCGTGGTTTATGTTTTTAAAACATTAAACAATGTGTATAAATAAAAATATTCATTTTTAGCATATTAGGATGGTGGGGGTGTCACCCTGCTAATCTGAGAGGCTTGTATTCAATGCTGTCATTTTTTTGGTGTGTTTTTGGGGTCACAGTAGTTGGGGCAGGCGTGCTTCTTCTACTTGCAACGTATCATTGCTACCATTGTATTACTGCTAAAGGTTTGGAAACGAGACAGTTTCCGAAATCACTGTACGAACTTGCTACTCCAAGAGGTTTTGTGTTTGTTGATGGTGTGTGTCTGCTAGTTTATTTCGTATCCAAGTATGATTTTGGGTGCATGTTTGTGACAGTTTAGAGTTACGAGTGTTTGATATTGGTCTGTGTGTGTGTGCTGTTAATGAGGGGTGTCAGTGCTTGCGTGGAAATACCTGTGTTCTGGACGGCTGCTCTTTTGCTGGGGCGTTACAGGGACAGAGTCGGGGCAGGTAGGTAGAAGACACTATAGGCTTAACTGTCCTTCAGAGAATGGCCTTAAGCAAGCATAGCGCTGCAGCTGCCATTGTCCCCATCCGTGCCCATTTTCCAAATAGTACGTGCTTACCAACTAATTGAAGGAGACAGTGTAACCGCAAGTAAAGGATCCAGTCATGATGGGCGATCCAAAAGGAGACAGGGCGGTAACAAGGATGGACTAAGAAGCTTCATTATCAATCAGAAGCCAGCGTTTACCATGGACGATGACACCAGCCAATCTAAAATATGGGCAGGGCTTCCACACCACTTAAAAAAATACCCTAATACAGCATGCCTCGCAACGCCAGCAGCGCATGCGCTGCAACGCTAGGTGAGACCTAAAAAGGATCACCATGGCATTTATTTTATTTATTTATAAAGTTCAATGAATTGTACAAACGCCCATGTCAGATCGAGTGCAAGTTGACAGTCCTCAGACCCTATGCCTGTAACTGTTCGAACGCACTGTTTAATTAAACGAACTGTTCCTGTTTTGCACAAATGCCTCTAGTTTTTTCAAGATATTTCATCTTCAAGCAACAGTATGGTAACCTGTGGTCTACAGGCTGACACAGATGTACACAGCAGGAAGATCAACCTTCTGAGCTGCCTTGTACGTCCTTTAACACTCTTGTATGGTACGCTACACCGCTTACTGCCAGCGCAAATACTAAAGTCCCATTTGTAGCATCGTGCTACAAATAAACACAGACACTGCTTGTTATCTTCTTCTCTCCAGTGCATGTTTTCTTAATTGTTGGACAGGCCGCATGGTCGGGCTGCCCCCCCTCCCCGCAGTAGGACCTGGACCCTGGCTCTCCCTGCATCCCCAGCCAGAGTCCCTAAACGACCACCCGAAGTACCCTGCAATCCCTCCACTACAAGACACCAGCCCCGGACCCAGCTGGCCCGGGTCACCATCCACACCACGACATCGAACCGGCCGCCATCTTGGGGCACTGCAGCACGAGGCCGCGTGGCCTCAACTCGACCCTAACCCTGGGCCCGGCCGGCCCCGACATCGGGGCACCAACCTCCCCCCAGGAGGCAGAGTGACCACTTGGCAAATCAATGGGAGAAGGAATCGTCAACGGCTCCCCTCCGCCAGGTGTCGATCACCCCCGGCCGCCCTGGGCGCTGGCTCCACCCCCCTGCTGGGTGTCTGGACTCCCTCATCCCGGACCTCCCGGCCCCCAGGCGCGAGGGTCCGGACATCAAAGGGGACCAGACCTATAACTGGGGCAGTGCCAGACCAGGAAGGCAGTTGTATCCTGGAGTCGAGAGACCCGAGAAGAACTCATCCGTGACTTGGCCTGCTGGCGCTGCCGCGGCCCTCTGCCTCGTGAAACCATCGTCTTGGCCTGCTGGCGCTGCCGCGGCCCTCTGCCTCGTGAAACCATCGTCTTGGCCTGCTGGCGCTGCCGCGGCCCTCTGCCTCGTGAAACCATCGTCTTGGCCTGCTGGCGCTGCCGCGGCCCTCTGCCTCGTGAAACCATCGTCTTGGCCTGCTGGCGCTGCCGCGGCCCTCTGCCTCGTGAAACCATCGTCTTGGCCTGCTGGCGCTGCCGCGGCCCTCTGCCTCGTGAAACCATCGACTTGGCCTGCTGGCGCTGCCGCGGCCCTCTGCTTTATGAGACTATCACCTTGGCCTGCTGGCGCTGCCGCGGCCCGATCCACAGACTCTCCAGCTCGAGGATTGTGAGCTCGCCTTTTACCACAACCTGTACCGATCCGGTACCAAGACTGTCCCGCTACCCCCTTTCCCTACAGAGACTAGAAGTGAGAGGACCCCCGGGTCCAAGTTATCCTGTATCGCTGATATCCTTGCCTTAAGAACCTTATATAAAGCCTTGAACTCGACTTGGTGTGGTGCCTGTTTGTGGGGAGGGAGGGTACTTGTCTGTACGATCGCCGGAGACGGTCCCCCTCGGGGATCTCTCCCTCGGTATCCGGCCGACCCTCAGGGTCCCCGTCTAACATTGGTGGCCAGCGACGGGATCCGAACCTACGCATAATCGTACAGAAAGTCACTCGCCCCACCACACACAACAACCATGTCAATAGAGAGCGGAACAACGGAAAAATTTCAGATGGAAAAATTGGAAGACTACAACCACCGGGAACTGAAGCAATATTGCATAGAACTTGGACTTCCAACCACAGGTCTTAGCACAAAGGAAGACTTCAAGCGAGCCCTAGAAGCTTGGGCAGAAACGGGTACGGCCGTACCCCGAACGCAAACAACCGAAACGAGCCCCGCACCAACTAAAGAAAGAGCGGATCTCTCCCTGGAAGAGATCCGAGAAAGAGAAAAAACCAGACTCCACGAATTAGAACTTGCCCGACTTCGCTTGGATGGGGAACTCAAGCTGGCAGAACAAAAAATAACCCTGGAACACTTACGGCTCAGGGAAGAGCGGGAAGACAAGCAAAGACAGAGGGAGCTAGAGGAAAAGAGACTAGAGTACGAACATGAGCGCAATCTCAAAGCACTGGAGATTCAGAAACAGAATAAAGACCTCGGGCTCCCCGAACGACCGACCCCGTCTGCCTCGACCGAGCCCAAGGTTCACATCCCCAAAGATGTCATCCGGGAATACCACAAGAACGATGATATCCAGCAGTGGTTTAAAGCCTATGAGGTGGCAATGACCTCCCACCGGATTCCCCGAAGCGATTGGGGAGCCGGATTATGGGGGAGGTTTGTCAACGAAGGGCGGGACGCCCTGCTGCAACTCCCGGACCAGCTAATGACCTCCTACGACCACATGAAGGCCGCCCTCCTCACTCGATACGGGCTCACACCTGAGATGTACCGCCAACGGTTCCGCGACTGCAAACGGATTCCGGGTACAACTTGGGTGGAGTACGTGAACTTTTTTAGCCGAGCCTTCGAGGGGTGGATCAAGGGCAACAAAGTAACCACCTACGAACAACTCTTTGACCTTATCGTATGGGAACACCTGTCGAACAACTGCTTCGTGGAGCTCCGGCAACACCTCCTGGACAGCAAGCTAACCGACCCTCGACAACTCGCCGCCGAAGCCGACCGGTGGGAAAGCACCCGAGTTGGCCGGAGCGCACCCAGCGAAGTATCCAGACCGTATCGCCCCCGAGGGGGAGGAGGAAGTCAGGGTCGGGGGAGAGACACCGGTCCCTCGTCACCCCCCAGAAACCCCTCGACCCCGGTTGGCCGGGGGAGCCCTGCCGTCCGGGCCGGTTTCCGGGCCAACATTACGTGCCACAGGTGCCAGCGACCCGGCCACTACGCCAGTGATCCCAACTGCCCAAAGAATCCGAACACGACTCCCCGCCAAGTTGCAGCGGCGGCCCTAGGGGAAGAAATAATCCCGGAAGACCAAGAGGAGTACGAGACCGATCCCTCGGAATGGGCACCTGCCGCCATGGCACTGGTCTGCTTAGGGGAGAGAGACATGATTCCGCGGGCCCCCCTTCCCGCCAACACACAGAAGTACGGTCAATGGGTTAACATCAATGGTCGCCGGGCGGAAGCCCTCCGCGACACCGGGGCCAGTGTAACGGCGGTCCGACGCCACCTCGTCACTCCAGACCAAATCTTGCCGAACATTCTTTGCCCTGTTCGATCAGCCGACAACTCCGAAAGCCTATGCCACATGGCCTGCGTCCCCTTCGAGTGGGGAGGAGTAACAGGGATGTTAAAAGTAACTGTCCGCGATGATGCCCCCCGTGGACTGCCTCCTAGGAAACGACCTTGAAAGCTCTCCCTGGGCAGCTGTCGAACGGAGGGAGCACCTGGGGATGCTTGGCCTCCCCGAATGGGTCTGCGTCACGACCCGGTCCATGACCGCCCGCGCGGTCCCCAGCCCAGAAGAGCCCGAGTGGCCAGAACCTCCTCCCGCGCTCATCCCAGAGGAGGCCGCCCCAGAAGCCATTCCCTTGACCCAAACCGAAGAAGGAACCGACCAGCTTCGGGACGTCCCTGACCTGGCGCAATGGCGGCAGGAGGGAGGCCCCACGCAGGAACAATTCCGGGCCGAACAGAAAACATGTCCCTCTCTCGAAGGACTCCGGCAGCAAGCCCTGGCCCAGAGCACCGGGGATACCTCGGGGGCCCACTGGATCTACTGGGACCAAGACCTGCTCTACAGCGAGCAGAAAATTGCAGAACTAGGGGCCAGTCGGGTGCTGGTGGTGCCCCTTCGCTTCCGAGACTTCCTCCTGAACTTAGCCCACGATGTCCCCCTTGCCGGACACCTGGGGCAGGATAAAACCTACGACCGCCTGGTGACCCATTTTTTCTGGCCCCACATGCGGAAGGATGTCACCAACCACTGCAAGGCCTGCCCCACCTGCCAGGCCAGCGGAAAAAGTGGCCGAAAAATCAAAGCACCATTGCAACCCTTTCCTGTCGTCACCACCCCGTTTGAACGAGTGGGAATAGACATCGTGGGGCCCCTCGACCCTCGAACAGTCCAAGGACACCGGTTCATCCTGGTCCTCGTAGACCACGCCACTCGCTATCCCGAGGCCATCCCTCTTCGGACGGTGACGGCCCCCGTGGTGGGCCGGGCCCTGATGGGGATCTTCTCCCGGGTGGGGTTCCCCCGGGAGGTCGTCAGTGACAGGGGAACGAACTTTATCTCCAGATATATGAAGTCTCTGTGGCAACAATGCGGGGTCACCTACAAATTCACGACCCCCTATCACCCGCAAGGAAACGGACTGGTCGAGAGGTTCAACCGCACCCTCAAGGGGATGATTATGGGCCTAGAAGAACCCCTTCGACGCCAGTGGGACGTGCTACTTCCCTGCCTCCTGTTTGCCTATCGGGAGGTCCCGCAGAAGTCCCTCGGCTTCAGCCCATTTGAACTCCTGTACGGGCACCCCGTCCGGGGCCCCCTCAGCCTAGTCAAGGAAGGTTGGGAGCAGCCTCCCCAGAAAACTCCCCCGGACATCTACAGGTACCTCCTGGCTCTCCGCAACCAGACCCGGCAGTTCCGAGACACCGCCAAAGCCAATCTCGAGGCCAGTCAGGAGGACATGAAGAGGTGGTACGATCAGCACGCGTCCTCCATTGAGTTCGAACTGGGACAACAGGTCTGGGTGATGTCCCCGGTTGAACCCTGTGCACTCCAAGACCGATGGTCCGGGCCCTTCAAGGTGATCGAACGCAAAGGGCCCGTCACCTATTTAATCGACATGGAGACTGCCCGGAACCCCCTACGGGTCCTCCATGCCAACAGGCTCAAACCCCATTTTGTGCGATCCGAGCTCAGCCTCCTGATGGCTACCGATACTGGGACAGAAGAAGACTCCGAACCCCTTCCGGACTTACTGAGGGCCCTCGAGCAGGATGGCTCAGTGGAGGGGGTCCAGCTCTCCGAGGCCCTGTCCCCGGAGCAACGCCAAGACTGCCAAACGCTCCTGAGGCAGTTCGCCTCCCTGTTCTCCCTCACCCCCGGAGTCACCCCCTGGTGCCTCCACGATGTGGACACTGGGGACAGCCCTCCTATTCGACACCGAGCATACCGCGTACCAGACCGGGTACGAGCCTGCATCCAGACCGAGGTGTCCAAGATGCTAACCCTAGGAGTGATCGAACCCTCAGACAGTCCCTGGGCGAGCCCAGTCGTCCTGGTTCCCAAGGCAGCTGCCCCGGGCGTTGCCCCTGAGCTCCGGTTCTGCGTGGACTATCGAGGGCTGAATGCAGTTACCCGGACCGACGCTCATCCCATCCCCCGGGCAGACGAGCTAATTGACCGGATGGGGGCCGCCCGCTACCTGAGCATCTTCGACCTAACAGCGGGCTACTGGCAGATCGGCCTCACCCCTAGGGCCCAAGAACGATCCGCCTTCTCTACCCCAGACGGGCACTACCACTTTAAAGTCATGCCCTTCGGCATGAAAAACGCCCCGGCAACGTTCCAACGGCTGGTAAACCAGGTACTGGCGGGCCTGGAAGACTTCAGCGCCGCCTACCTGGACGACATTGCTGTGTACAGCCACCAGTGGACCGACCACCTCCGCCACCTGCGGGAGGTTCTACACGCCCTCCAGCAAGCCGGGCTCACCATCAAGGCCAGCAAGTGCCAAGTTGGCCAAGGGTCCGTGACCTACCTGGGACACCAAGTGGGAAGCGGGCTGGTGGCCCCGCTCCAACTCAAGATTGCTGCCATCCAGGCCTGGCAACCCCCTACGAGCCAAACGGAGGTCCGGGCCTTCCTGGGGCTCACCGGATACTACCGGCGGTTCGTGAAGGACTATGGCAGCATCGTGGGGCCCCTCACAGAGCTCACCTCCAAAAAGAGCCCCAAAACCGTCAACTGGACCCCGGACTGCCAATCAGCCTTCGAGAAGCTAAAGACCGCCATGTGCACAGCCCCCGTGCTCCAGGCTCCCGACTACAGCCGGGAATTCATTGTGCAGACGGACGCCTCCGATCATGGTGTGGGGGCCGTCCTCTCCCAACTCAACGCCGAAGGGGTCGACCATCCGGTGGTCTTCATCAGCAGACGCCTCTTGCCCCGAGAACAGCGCTGGAGCACCATTGAGAGAGAGGCCTTCGCCGTAGTCTGGGCACTCAAGAAGCTCCGGCCATACCTCTTCGGCACCCACTTCCGGGTGCAAACAGACCACCGACCCCTGCAATGGCTGATGCAAATGCGGGGGGAAAACCCGAAGCTGTTGCGCTGGTCCATCTCCCTGCAGGGGATGGACTTCACGGTGGAACATCGTCCAGGCCAGGACCACGCCAACGCCGACGGCCTGTCACGCTTTTTCCGCCTCAGCGAGGAGAGTCCCCAGGAAGATGGCTGACTCTCCCCGCCTTCAGCTGGGGGGGACGCATGTTGGACAGGCCGCATGGTCGGGCTGCCCCCCCTCCCCGCAGTAGGACCTGGACCCTGGCTCTCCCTGCATCCCCAGCCAGAGTCCCTAAACGACCACCCGAAGTACCCTGCAATCCCTCCACTACAAGACACCAGCCCCGGACCCAGCTGGCCCGGGTCACCATCCACACCACGACATCGAACCGGCCGCCATCTTGGGGCACTGCAGCACGAGGCCGCGTGGCCTCAACTCGACCCTAACCCTGGGCCCGGCCGGCCCCGACATCGGGGCACCAACCTCCCCCCAGGAGGCAGAGTGACCACTTGGCAAATCAATGGGAGAAGGAATCGTCAACGGCTCCCCTCCGCCAGGTGTCGATCACCCCCGGCCGCCCTGGGCGCTGGCTCCACCCCCCTGCTGGGTGTCTGGACTCCCTCATCCCGGACCTCCCGGCCCCCAGGCGCGAGGGTCCGGACATCAAAGGGGACCAGACCTATAACTGGGGCAGTGCCAGACCAGGAAGGCAGTTGTATCCTGGAGTCGAGAGACCCGAGAAGAACTCATCCGTGACTTGGCCTGCTGGCGCTGCCGCGGCCCTCTGCCTCGTGAAACCATCGTCTTGGCCTGCTGGCGCTGCCGCGGCCCTCTGCCTCGTGAAACCATCGTCTTGGCCTGCTGGCGCTGCCGCGGCCCTCTGCCTCGTGAAACCATCGACTTGGCCTGCTGGCGCTGCCGCGGCCCTCTGCTTTATGAGACTATCACCTTGGCCTGCTGGCGCTGCCGCG
Organism: Lissotriton helveticus; assembly: GCF_964261635.1. Taxonomy (NCBI): domain Eukaryota; kingdom Metazoa; phylum Chordata; class Amphibia; order Caudata; family Salamandridae; genus Lissotriton; species Lissotriton helveticus. The sequence continues at coordinate 599,861,932 of NC_136068.1, read as the reverse complement.
GCCCGATCCACAGACTCTCCAGCTCGAGGATTGTGAGCTCGCCTTTTACCACAACCTGTACCGATCCGGTACCAAGACTGTCCCGCTACCCCCTTTCCCTACAGAGACTAGAAGTGAGAGGACCCCCGGGTCCAAGTTATCCTGTATCGCTGATATCCTTGCCTTAAGAACCTTATATAAAGCCTTGAACTCGACTTGGTGTGGTGCCTGTTTGTGGGGAGGGAGGGTACTTGTCTGTACGATCGCCGGAGACGGTCCCCCTCGGGGATCTCTCCCTCGGTATCCGGCCGACCCTCAGGGTCCCCGTCTAACATTAATGCACCTCATGCAGGTATTCGTGCTTGTTTGGTGTCAGTCTCTTGCGTTTACTCGTGCTTGTTGACTTCCGATAATTGTATTTACTGGTACTTGTTATTTTGGGCAATTCCGTTTGCTAAGGCTCATTACTTTGGCTTTGCATTTGCTCGTGCTTGCTGTCCAATTCCACATTCGCCTGACTCTAAGATGGCCACCCCACATTGACTAATGGGTCTGTCTTCGAGTCTGCCTGACTTCAAGATGGCCGCCGTAGCTGTCTGCAGGCACTACTTTCTCTCTCTTTACTCGACCCAGTTCCTTCACACAGGACTCACCAGCAGTCGTTTTCAAGGGCAGCACCCTCCAGATTCGGCTCCCTTCGGTCACTGCTGCAGTCAGGTGAGGTTGGGGTTGGCTCCCACGGCGTCTCACCAGGTCCCGCGCTCCCACGGCGATCGCGTGCCAATGCTCACGCATCGGGAGTGAGGTTTCCGATGCCGGGACTCCTCGAGCTCCGTTTCAAGCTCCGCTTTCGTCGCGCTTGTTAGCGCCTGCCAGCCGGTCCTCTGGGGGTACTTTCCTTCACCCTGGGCACTCTTCACTACTTTGGGGTGGGCTCCCACCTTACTTTCCAAGTTCCCGCTCTTCTGCGCTGATAGCGTGCCAAAGCTCACGCATCGGGCGTGAGGTTTTCCGACCTCCGACGGCACCCGGGCTCCCGCTCCAGCGCGTTCAGCGGCGCTTGCCAGCAGTCTCTCGGGGACAGTGTCCTCCACGCCGAGGTACCTTCGTCTCGCTCTGGGGGCGTTAGGCAGGGTCGGAGTGGGCTCCCGACTCCTGTTTCTTCAAGGGTGCCAAGTTGCACGCATCCGGCGGGACTCGCGCTTCCAGCACGAACAGCTTCTTCCCTCGAGCGTTTCAGCGCTCGTCACAGTGGCTCCCTCTGGGCTCCTCACAGTCACTGGAGGGGCAGGGTCACCTGCTGCTGTCCTCTGTCTTCAGGCAGCAGCACCACACGGCAGCGAGCTCCTTTTCTCGACGCTGCAGGGGACAGGGCACTCTCCTGAGATTCTGTGGGTTGCAGTCATGCACATCCCACCCTCTTCGCCAGTTGTAGCATCGTGCTACAAATAAACACAGACACTGCTTGTTATCTTACTGGAGCTTTATTATACACATCCAGTATCTTCCCTGTCCCTACTCTAACTGCCCACCAGCCAGTCCCGGCTCCTCCTGTTCCCCTTCCTGGCTCCGCCCTCCCAAACACTAGACTGCACAGAACAATGCTACACCATTTGCAATGGCACTGCTCAATGCTGGATGCGTTTTTGGCTGATTATCTCCGAAAGGGACATTTATTTTGGTCAGAATCAAGAACCTTCAAAGATAACCCAGAAAGCTGATAATTTAATTCATCGATGAACAAATCGCCATTTATGTCCCACTACTTGTACCACGTGCGCTTACTGTTGTTGCAACACCTGTAAGTGCTATACTTCAATGTAAAAAGGTCTTTGTTTTGCCAGGGGGGGATGGAGGAAGAAACACGGGATGGGGTGAGGAGCGCGACGTGGATACTGGACCGTTAGCTATGGGCGTGAAAGACGACCTTGGTCAGAGATCAACAAAGGCGTGGCTGAGTAGTAAGGCGAGGGAGGTGCTTCAAGAGTGCTGGCATGACAATCTCACCTGTTGTGTAAACAAAGTCTTTTTTTAATTCTAAAAGGGGTGGAGCGCCGACCCAGAAACTGTGCTTGAAATAGATGTCCTTAGGCTTTTTTTTTAAAGCTCATTTAAACACCCCCAAAGCTCTTTTTGCCACTGACAACTTCTACACCGATGGGCAGTGAAACACAAATTGTAATGTCACTTCACTGCTCCTTTGGCGACACGTATTTTGAGCACCCGCCAGGCAGAAGCTCAAGCTGTCTGTGCCTGTATTCTTTGTAGCAGATGAAGACACTCTAGAGCACCGCTGGGGGACACCAAAGATTGATGTGTTGCACTTAAATGTTGCTCAGCGTCTAGTTTTGTAATTTCATTTCTAGAGCGCTTTCTGCTTCCGACGAGGCTTTGAAGGGCTTTATGGCGAATAACACTCACCGACTGCATCCAAGATTATTAGTTAATCCAATGTTTAATTGTTTATAATATCTAGTCTTAGGCTGCCTCGAAAAAAAAAATCTGTCAATTTACTTTAGTTTCTTTTGTGGTAAATTCAGTTAATATGAGTTAGATGACATCATAAGCAGTTGCATTCTGGCGTTAACAGAAGGGCTAGAAGCAATTGGGTAGTATAAGGTTTTTTTTTGTTTTTTTTAAAGAGGTTTTGATGTATAGAATGAAGGCCTGTTAATATTGTTTGCAAAGCCTGTATCGTTGCTTATGAACACTGTCAAAGCGACATCCTCTTCCGTAGCAAGGTGGAAAGACAATAATAGAATCAAGAAATGGTGAGTGACAGAATATCTGTCCTTCAGATACTCCAGGGGTGTTTCCCCTGGACTTTTCTCTTCTTTGCAGTCACCATCAGAGAGGGTACATCTTGCTTAGGATAGGTGCTCCCACGAGGATCTCCATGTAATGTTTTCAAATATGAAGAGAATCGAGTGATGTTATGACGGATGTATGTCGTTACCACGCATACTTTTACAACGCAAGTCGTTACAACGACTTGCGCTGGAGGGCGCTGGATAGTGAGTAGTTTAATTTACTATTCCAACTCCAGTCCCCGTGGATAGTAGGGAAGGTTTTGGATAGTAAATTAAACTATTACCTATCCTAGAGCGCCCCCCAGCGCAAGTCGTTGTAACGATTTGCGTTGTAAAAGTTGCGTTGGAAAGGTAGTGTGTGGTAAAAGTTGCGTTGTAAACGCTGTTTACCGTTATGACCAGCTTGCCAGGCGATGATCATTGATCCAGTAATGTCAATTTCCAAGGGTTTAGGGCCCTTGTTCACATTATCTCTGCAATGGCCTTGAGACTTAACAAGTACCAAGCTACCTCCTAACACGTGAGGTAAGGCTCTCTATTGACCTGCAGCCACTGCTTCATCTTTTATTTGGTATTTACATCTCAAACTCACGCTTGTGTCACTCGAGAGCCAGGGTCTTCCACCAGACGGGGAATAATCTTCCTCTCAAACATTAGTTCCACTGGAGACAAACCTGGTGGGTTGTGTGTCCCTGTAGTCTCTGAGAGCTCGACATAGCATTTCAGAGGTGGAAAAATTGGTGATTTTTGCGATTGGAGTGCTTTGTTGAGTATGGCCATGAATCGTTCAACGATTTCATTGGTGTGAGGCGATAAATATCTTATTTTGTTGTGTTTAAAACCTATGTAGTGAGCAAACTCTTTTTTTCTCCACCTGAGAAAGGGGGCCTATTGTCGCGCTCTACTATTTGCAGAGTGCCAAATGTGGAAAAGACCTTCCTAACAGCTGATGCTCGGAAGCCATGCTAGATACAGCCATGTCCTCTGTGGAAGCCATGAGCATTTGTCAATGATGACGAATACATCTTGTCCAGTCACATTTGGTCCACGGAAGTCAACTGCCACTTCACACCTGCATTTAAATTATTGACATTTGAAGTGGTTCAGGCGAGCATCATTATATAATTTGGCAGACCTGGCGTTGTTTTAATTTATTTTCCATTTGTTTGTCCAAAAAGTGAAACCATACCGTCTGCCTGAGCAGTCTCTTGGTTGCCACCACGCTTCGATGTTTTTCGGGAGCAATACTGATCATAAGGTCTTGCAAGGTGGGATGAGTTCCTCTGAGTATTAGGCAATTGGTATGACTTACAAGCTTCCCTTGTTTGTGTCAAAAGGTTTTCTGATTCTTTAACTTGCTTTGTGGAATAGAATGGAATGGAAAGACAACTTATAAAGCGCGATAGTTACCCTGAGGCGTCCTAGCGCTTCGTGGATGTTGTTTGTGGATACATTCTAGATCTATCCATGTTTGTGAGTCTAGGAGCCTCGCACAGGCAGAGTAAGGTCTTATAAAGATACATGAATTAGCTCCTTTTTAGGTTTCGACCTGGCGATCTGCGCAAGCAGTTCGCGCAGGTGAAATCTTTTGTTTACCATATTGGCTATCGGAACGTCCCCCACCTCCCATTAGCTAGCTCCATAAATGGAGGCTAGCCATTGGGAGCCGAATCTGTCCGTCAAGGCCGGACCAGATTCGGGGGCGTTCCCGCGATTTTTTCCCTCTCCGCCTCTGCGATGTCGTCATCGCGGCGGTGGGCGGAGTTTCGTTTTTTTTCCTTCTGTGTTTGTTTTGGTCATTCCATGCGAGGAAGCCCAGGTGAGTGCTTGTTTTTTAGTGGTGGAGCACCTGAATTCAGTGTACGTTGGTTAAAAATACATGATGAAGACACAGGCCACGATTTGGCTGTTCATCAAGTGCATGGGCGCTAAAAGTAGTTTTTGCCCCTTTATTTGTAGTGAGGACTCCGCAGTGGTTTGTCTGATGTGAAATTGCTCGGCTGATCCCCTTTGTTGCAGCATGCATAACTTTTCATTCTTTCAGTTCGACTTTACAGTCCGTTTTAATAATGTCCTTAAAACTGCGGGTGTCCAGTACCCAAACGGCCTAAATAGACTCGTATGGGCTAAGCATCTCGTGCCCCTCGTGAGACACTTGTAAAACTGCTCATAAGATTTGCAACAGGGAGTTTTTTCATGGTTTGGCATTTTTCGTAATGCATTACAGTTGAATTTATATAGCGCTTCATATCCTAACCGCACTGCAAAGCGCTGAAGAGCATCAGAGGCCATAAAGTACGTGCTGCAAAGGTGATTAACAGCAAATGGGTAGGGAGTGCAGAGTGGATAGGGAGTGGAGAGTGCATAGGGAGTGGAGAGTGCATAGGGAGTGGAGAGTGCATAGGGAGGGGAGAGTGCATAGGGTGGGGAGAGTGCATAGGGCGTGCACAGTGCATAGGGCGTGCAGAGTGCATAGGGAGTGGAGAGTGCATAGGGAGTGGAGAGTGCATAGGGAGGGGAGAGTGCATAGGGAGGGGAGAGTGCATAGGGAGGGGAGAGTGCATAGGGAGGGGAGAGTGCATAGGGAGTGCAGCTCGAGGGAGTGGAGAGTGCATAGGGAGTGGAGAGTGGAGAGTGCATAGGGAGTGGGGAGTGGAGAGTGCATAGGGAGTGGAGAGTGCATAGGGAGTGCAGAGTGGAGAGTGCATAGGGAGTGCAGAGTGGAGAGTGCATAGGGAGTGGAGAGTGCATAGGGAGTGGAGAGTGCATAGGGAGTGGAGAGTGCATAGGGAGTGGAGAGTGCATAGGGAGTGCAGCTCGAGGGAGTGGAGAGTGCATAGGGAGTGCAGCTCGAGGGAGTGGAGAGTGCATAGGGAGTGGAGAGTGCATAGGGAGTGGAGAGTGCATAGGGAGTGGAGAGTGGGGAGTGGAGAGTGCATAGGGAGTGCAGAGTGGAGAGTGCATAGAGAGTGGAGAGTGCATAGGGAGTGCATAGGGAGTGCAGAGTGGAGAGTGCATAGGGAGTGGAGAGTGGAGAGTGCATAGGGGGTGGAGAGTGCAGAGTGCATAGGGAGTGCATAGGGAGTGAAGAGTGCATAGGGAGTGGAGAGTGCATAGGGACTGCAGAGTGGAGAGTGCATAGAGAGTGGAGAGTGCATAGGGAGTGGAGAGTGCATAGTGCATAGGGAGTGGAGAGTGCATAGGGAGTGGAGAGTGTATAGTGCATAGGGAGTGGAGAGTGCATAGGGAGTGGAGAGTGCATAGTGCATAGGGAGTGGAGAGTGCATAGGGAGTGGAGAGTGCATAGGGAGTGCAGAGTGCATAGAGAGTGAAGAGTGGAGAGTACATAGGGAGTGCAGAGTGCATAGAGAGTGCAGAGTGGAGAGTGCATAGGGAGTGCAGAGTGCATGGAGAGTGCAGAGTGGAGAGTGCATAGGGAGTGGAGAGTGCAGAGTGCATAGGGAGTGGAGAGTGCATAGGGAGTGGAGAGTGCATAGGGAGTGGAGAGTGCATAGGGAGTGGAGAGTGCATAGGGAGGGGAGAGTGCATAGGGAGGGGAGAGTGCATAGGGCGTGCACAGTGCATAGGGCGTGCAGAGTGCATAGGGAGTGGAGAGTGCATAGAGAGTGGAGAGTGCATAGGGAGGGGAGAGTGCATAGGGAGGGGAGAGTGCATAGGGAGGGGAGAGTGCATAGGGAGGGGAGAGTGCATAGGGAGTGCAGCTCGAGGGAGTGGAGAGTGCATAGGGAGTGGAGAGTGCATAGGGAGTGGAGAGTGCATAGGGAGTGCAGAGTGGAGAGTGCATAGGGAGTGCAGAGTGGAGAGTGCATAGGGAGTGGAGAGTGCATAGGGAGTGGAGAGTGCATAGGGAGTGGAGAGTGCATAGGGAGTGGAGAGTGCATAGGGAGTGGAGAGTGCATAGGGAGTGCAGCTCGAGGGAGTGGAGAGTGCATAGGGAGTGCAGCTCGAGGGAGTGGAGAGTGCATAGGGAGTGGAGAGTGCATAGGGAGTGGAGAGTGCATAGGGAGTGGAGAGTGGGGAGTGGAGAGTGCATAGGGAGTGCAGAGTGGAGAGTGCATAGAGAGTGGAGAGTGCATAGGGAGTGCAGAGTGGAGAGTGCATAGGGAGTGGAGAGTGGAGAGTGCATAGGGGGTGGAGAGTGCAGAGTGCATAGGGAGTGCATAGGGAGTGAAGAGTGCATAGGGAGTGAAGAGTGCATAGGGAGTGAAGAGTGGAGAGTGCATAGAGAGTGGAGAGTGCATAGGGAGTGCATAGGGAGTGCAGAGTGGAGAGTGCATAGGGAGTGGAGAGTGCATAGTACATAGGGAGTGGAGAGTGCATAGGGAGTGGAGAGTGCATAGGGAGTGGAGAGTGCATAGGGAGTGGAGAGTGCATAGTGCATAGGGAGTGGAGAGTGCATAGGGAGTGGAGAGTGCATAGTGCATAGGGAGTGGAGAGTGCATAGGGAGTGGAGAGTGCATAGGGAGTGCAGAGTGCATAGAGAGTGAAGAGTGGAGAGTACATAGGGAGTGCAGAGTGCATAGAGAGTGCAGAGTGGAGAGTGCATAGGGAGTGCAGAGTGCATGGAGAGTGCAGAGTGGAGAGTGCATAGGGAGTGGAGAGTGCAGAGTGCATAGGGAGTGGAGAGTGCATAGGGAGTGGAGAGTGCATAGGGAGTGGAGAGTGCAGAGTGCATAGGGAGTGGAGAGTACAGAGTGCATAGGGAGTGGAGAGTGCATAGGGAGTGGAGAGTGCATAGGGAGTGGAGAGTGCATAGGGAGTGGAGAGCGCATAGGGACTGCAGAGTGCATAGGGAGTGGAGAGTGCATAGGGACTGCAGAGTGCATAGGGAGTGCAGAGTGGGGAGTGGAGAGTGCATAGGGAGTGGAGAGTGCAGAGTGCATAGGGAGTGGAGAGTGCAGAGTGCATAGGGAGTGCAGAGTGCATAGGGAGTGCAGAGTGCATAGGGAGTGGAGAGTGCAGAGTGCATAGGGAGTGGAGAGTGCATAGGGAGTGGAGAGTGGAGAGTGCATAGGGAGTGGAGAGTGCATAGGGAGTGGAGAGTGCATAGGGAGTGGAGAGTGCATAGGGAGTGGAGAGTGCATAGGGAGTGGAGAGTGCATAGGGAGTGGAGAGTGCATAGGGAGTGGAGAGTGGAGAGTGCATAGGGAGTGGAGAGTGCATAGTGCATAGGGAGTGGAGAGTGCATAGGGAGTGGAGAGTGCATAGTGCATAGGGAGTGGAGAGTGCATAGTGCATAGGGAGTGGAGAGTGCATAGTGCATAGGGAGTGGAGAGTGCATAGGGAGTGGAGAGTGCATAGGGAGTGGAGAGTGCATAGGGAGTGCAGAGTGCATAGAGAGTGAAGAGTGGAGAGTACATAGGGAGTGCAGAGTGCATAGAGAGTGCAGAGTGGAGAGTGCATAGGGAGTGCAGAGTGCATGGAGAGTGCAGAGTGGAGAGTGCATAGGGAGTGGAGAGTGCAGAGTGCATAGGGAGTGGAGAGTGCATGGAGAGTGGAGAGTGCATAGGGAGTGGAGAGTGCATAGGGAGTGGAGAGTGCAGAGTGCATAGGGAGTGGAGAGTGCAGAGTGCATAGGGAGTGGAGAGTGCATAGGGAGTGGAGAGTGCAGAGTGCATAGGGAGTGGAGAAGGGAGTGCAGAGTGCATAGAGAATGCAGAGTGGAGAGTGCATAGGGAGTGCAGAGTGCATGGAGAGTGCAGAGTGGAGAGTGCATAGGGAGTGGAGAGTGCATAGGGAGTGGAGAGTGCATAGGGAGTGGAGAGTGCAGAGTGCATAGGGAGTGGAGAGTGCAGAGTGCATAGGGAGTGGAGAGTGCAGAGTGCATAGGGAGTGGAGAGTGCAGAGTGCATAGGGAGTGGAGAGTGCATAGGGAGTGGAGAGTGCATAGGGAGTGGAGAGTGCATAGGGAGTGGAGAGTGCATGGAGAGTGGAGAGTGCATAGGGAGTGGAGAGTGCAGAGTGCATAGGGAGTGGAGAGTGCAGAGTGCATAGGGAGTGGAGAGTGCAGAGTGCATAGGGAGTGGAGAGTGCAGAGTGCATAGGGAGTGGAGAGTGCAGAGTGCATAGGGAGTGGAGAGTGCAGAGTGCATAGGGAGTGGAGAGTGCATAGGGAGTGGAGAGTGCATAGGGAGTGGAGAGTGCATAGGGAGTGGAGAGTGCATAGGGAGTGGAGAGTGCATAGGGAGTGGAGAGTGGAGAGTGCATAGGGGGTGGAGAGTGCAGAGTGCATAGGGAGTGCATAGGGAGTGAAGAGTGCATAGGGAGTGGAGAGTGCATAGGGAGTGGAGAGTGGAGAGTGCATAGGGAGTGGAGAGTGCATAGGGAGTGGAGAGTGGAGAGTGCATAGGGAGTGGAGAGTGCATAGGGAGTGGAGAGTGCATAGGGAGTGGAGAGTGCATAGAGAGTGCAGAGTGCATGGAGAGTGCAGAGTGGAGAGTGCATAGGGAGTGGAGAGTGGAGAGTGCATAGGGAGTGGAGAGTGCATAGGGAGTGGAGAGTGCATAGGGAGTGGAGAGTGCATAGGGAGTGGAGAGTGCATAGGGAGTGCAGAGTGCAGAGTGCATAGGGCGTGCAGAGTGCATAGGGCGTGCAGAGTGCATAGGGCGTGCAGAGTGGAGAGTGCATAGAGAGTGGAGAGTGCATAGGGGTGGAGAGTGCAGAGTGCATAGGGAGTGAAGAGTGCATAGGGAGTGGAGAGTGCATAGGGAGTGGAGAGTGAAGAGTGCATAGGGAGTGCAGAGTGCATAGGGAGTGGAGAGTGGAGAGTGGAGAGTGCATAGGGAGTGGAGAGTGCATAGGGAGTGGAGAGTGCATAGGGAGTGGAGAGTGCATAGGGAGTGGAGAGTGCATAGGGAGTGGAGAGTGCATAGGGAGTGGAGAGTGGAGAGTGCATAGGGAGTGGAGAGTGCATAGGGAGTGGAGAGTGCATAGGGAGTGGAGAGTGCATAGGGAGTGGAGAGTGCATAGGGAGTGGAGAGTGCATAGGGAGTGGAGAGTGCATAGGGAGTGCAGCTCGAGGGAGTGGAGAGTGCATAGGGAGTGGAGAGTGGAGAGTGCATAGGGAGTGGAGAGTGCATAGGGAGTGGAGAGTGGAGAGTGCATAGGGAGTGCATAGGGAGTGGAGAGTGCATAGGGAGTGGAGAGTGCATAGGGAGTGGAGAGTGCATAGGGAGTGGAGAGTGCATAGGGAGTGCAGCTCGAGGGAGTGGAGAGTGCATAGGGAGTGGAGAGTGCATAGGGAGTGGAGAGTGCATAGGGAGTGCAGAGTGGGGAGTGGAGAGTGCATAGGGAGTGGAGAGTGCATAGTGCATAGGGAGTGGAGAGTGTATAGGGAGTGGAGAGTGCATAGTGCATAGGGAGTGGAGAGTGCATAGGGAGTGGAGAGTGCATAGGGAGTGGAGAGTGCATAGGGAGTGCAGAGTGCATAGAGAGTGAAGGGTGGAGAGTGCATAGGGAGTGGAGAGTGCAGAGTGCATAGGGAGTGGAGAGTGCATAGGGAGTGGAGAGTGCAGAGTGCATAGGGAGTGGAGAGTGCATAGGGAGTGGAGAGTGCAGAGTGCATAGGGAGTGGAGAGTGCATAGGGAGTGGAGAGTGCAGAGTGCATAGGGAGTGGAGAGTGCATAGGGAGTGCAGAGTGCATAGGGAGTGGAGAGTGCATAGGGAGTGGAGAGTGCATAGAGAGTGAAGAGTGGAGAGTACATAGGGAGTGCAGAGTGGAGAGTGCATAGGGAGTGCAGAGTGCATAGAGAGTGCAGAGTGGAGAGTGCATAGGGAGTGCAGAGTGCATGGAGAGTGCATAGGGAGTGGAGAGTGCATAGAGAGTGGAGAGTGCATAGAGAGTGGAGAGTGCATAGGGAGTGGAGAGTGCATAGAGAGTGGAGAGTGCATAGGGAGTGGAGAGTGCATAGGGAGTGGAGAGTGGAGAGTGCATAGGGAGTGCAGAGTGCATAGAGAGTGAAGAGTGGAGAGTACATAGGGAGTGCAGAGTGCATAGAGAGTGCAGAGTGGAGAGTGCATAGGGAGTGCAGAGTGCATGGAGAGTGCAGAGTGGAGAGTGCATAGGGAGTGGAGAGTGCAGAGTGCATAGGGAGTGGAGAGTGCATAGGGAGTGGAGAGTGCAGAGTGCATAGGGAGTGGAGAGTGCATAGGGAGTGGAGGGTGCAGATTGCATAGGGAGTGGAGAGTGCAGAGTGCATAGGGAGTGGAGAGTGCATAGGGAGTGGAGAGTGCAGAGTGCATAGGGAGTGGAGAGCGCATAGGGAGTGGAGAGCGCATAGGGAGTGGAGAGTGCATAGGGAGTGGAGAGTGCATAGGGAGTGGAGAGTGCATAGGGAGTGGAGAGTGCATAGGGAGTGGAGAGTGCATAGGGACTGCAGAGTGCATAGGGAGTGCAGAGTGGAGAGTGCATAGGGAGTGGAGAGTGGAGAGTGCATAGGGAGTGGAGAGTGCAGAGTGCATAGGGAGTGGAGAGTGCAGAGTGCATAGGGAGTGGAGAGTGCAGAGTGCATAGGGAGTGGAGAGTGCAGAGTGCATAGGGAGTGGAGAGTGCATAGGGAGTGGAGAGTGCATAGGGAGTGGGGAGTGCATAGGGACTGCAGAGTGCATAGAGAGTGGAGAGTGCATAGGGAGTGGAGAGTGCATAGGGAGTGGAGAGTGCATAGGGAGTGGAGAGTGCAGAGTGCACAGGGAGTGGAGAGTGCAGAGTGCATAGGGAGTGGAGAGTGCAGAGTGCATAGGGAGTGCAGAGTGCATAGAGAGTGCAGAGTGGAGAGTGCATAGGGAGTGCAGAGTGCATGGAGAGTGCAGAGTGGAGAGTGCATAGGGAGTGGAGAGTGCAGAGTGCATAGGGAGTGGAGAGTGCATAGGGAGTGGAGAGTGCAGAGTGCATAGGGAGTGGAGAGTGCATAGGGAGTGGAGAGTGCAGAGTGCATAGGGAGTGGGGAGTGCAGAGTGCATAGGGAGTGCAGAGTGCATAGGGAGTGGAGAGTGCATAGGGAGTGGAGAGTGGAGAGTGGAGAGTGCATAGGGAGTGGAGAGTGCATAGGGAGTGGAGAGTGCATAGGGAGTGGAGAGTGCATAGGGAGTGGAGAGTGCATAGGGAGTGGAGAGTGCATAGGGACTGCAGAGTGCATAGGGAGTGCAGAGTGGAGAGTGCATAGGGAGTGGAGAGTGGAGAGTGCATAGGGAGTGGAGAGTGAAGAGTGCATAGGGAGTGGAGAGTGCAGAGTGCATAGGGAGTGGAGAGTGCAGAGTGCATAGGGAGTGGAGAGTGCAGAGTGCATAGGGAGTGGAGAGTGCAGAGTGCATAGGGAGTGGAGAGTGCAGAGTGCATAGGGAGTGGAGAGTGCATAGGGAGTGGAGAGTGCATAGGGACTGCAGAGTGCATAGGGACTGCAGAGTGCATAGAGAGTGGAGAGTGCATAGGGAGTGGAGAGTGCATAGGGAGTGGAGAGTGCAGAGTGCATAGGGAGTGGAGAGTGCAGAGTGCATAGGGAGTGGAGAGTGCAGAGTGCATAGGGAGTGCAGAGTGCATAGAGAGTGCAGAGTGGAGAGTGCATAGGGAGTGCAGAGTGCATGGAGAGTGCAGAGTGGAGAGTGCATAGGGAGTGGAGAGTGCAGAGTGCATAGGGAGTGGAGAGTGCATAGGGAGTGGAGAGTGCAGAATGCATAGGGAGTGGAGAGTGCAGAGTGCATAGGGAGTGGAGAGTGCATAGGGAGTGGAGAGTGGAGAGTGGAGAGTGCATAGGGAGTGGAGAGTGCATAGGGAGTGGAGAGTGGAGAGTGCATAGGGAGTGGAGAGTGCATAGGGAGTGGAGAGTGCATAGGGAGTGGAGAGTGCATAGGGAGTGGAGAGTGGAGAGTGCAGAGTGCATAGGGAGTGGAGAGTGCATAGGTTGTGGAGAGTGCATAGGGAGTGGAGAGTGCATAGGGAGTGGAGAGTGCATAGGGAGGGGAGAGTGCATAGGGAGGGGAGAGTGCATAGGGAGGGGAGAGTGCATAGGGAGTGGAGAGTGCATAGGGAGTGCAGCTCGAGGGAGTGGAGAGTGCATAGGGAGTGGAGAGTGGAGAGTGCATAGGGAGTGCGGAGTGGGGAGTGGAGAGTGCATAGGGAGTGCAGAGTGGGGAGTGGAGAGTGCATAGGGAGTGCAGAGTGGAGAGTGCATAGGGAGTGCAGAGTGGAGAGTGCATAGGGAGTGCAGAGTGGGGAGTGGAGAGTGCATAGGGAGTGCAGAGTGGGGAGTGGAGAGTGCATAGGGAGTGCAGAGTGGAGAGTGCATAGGGAGTGCAGAGTGGAGAGTGCATATGGAGTGGAGAGTGCATAGGGAGTGGAGAGTGCATAGGGAGTGGAGAGTGCATAGGGAGTGGAGAGTGCATAGGGAGTGGAGAGTGCATAGGGAGTGCAACTCGAGGGAGTGGAGAGTGCATAGGGAGTGGAGAGTCCATAGGGAGTGGAGAGTGCATAGGGAGTGCAGAGTGGGGAGTGGAGTGCATAGGGAGTGGAGAGTGCACAGTGCATAGGGAGTGGAGAGTGCATAGTGCATAGGGAGTGGAGAGTGCATAGGGAGTGGAGAGTGGAGAGTGCATAGGGAGTGGAGAGTGGAGAGTGCATGGGGAGTGCAGAGTGCATAGAGAGTGAAGAGTGGAGAGTGCATAGGGAGTGCAGAGTGCATAGAGAGTGCAGAGTGGAGAGTGCATAGGGAGTGCAGAGTGCATGGAGAGTGCATAGGGAGTGGAGAGTGCAGAGTGCATAGGGAGTGGAGAGTGCATGGAGAGTGGAGAGTGCATAGGGAGTGGAGAGTGCATAGGGAGTGGAGAGTGCATAGAGAGTGGAGAGTGCATAGAGAGTGGAGAGTGCATAGGGAGTGGAGAGTGCATAGGGAGTGGAGAGTGGAGAGTGCATAGGGAGTGCAGAGTGCATAGAGAGTGAAGAGTGGAGAGTACATAGGGAGTGCAGAGTGCATAGAGAGTGCAGAGTGGAGAGTGCATAGGGAGTGCAGAGTGCATGGAGAGTGCAGAGTGGAGAGTGCATAGGGAGTGGAGAGTGCAGAGTGCATAGGGAGTGGAGAGTGCAGAGTGCATAGGGAGTGGAGAGTGCATAGGGAGTGGAGAGTGCAGAGTGCATAGGGAGTGGAGAGTGGAGAGTGCATAGGGAGTGGAGAGTGCATAGGGAGTGGAGAGTGCATAGGGAGTGGAGAGTGAATAGGGAGTGGAGAGTGCATAGGGAGTGGAGAGTGCATAGGGAGTGGAGAGTGCATAGGGAGTGCATAGGGAGTGGAGAGTGCATAGGGAGTGGTGGAGAGTTGAGAGTGCATAGGGAGTGGAGAGTGCATAGGTGTTGGACAGGCCGCATGGTCGGGCTGTCCCCCCCCTCCCCGCAACGGGACCCGGACCCTGGCTCTCCCTGAATCCCCAACCAGAGTCCCCGGCGACCACCCGAAGTAACCTGCAATCCCTCCACCACAAGACACCAGCTCCGGACCCAGCTGGCCCGGGTCATCATCCGCACCCCGGCCTCGGCCCAGCCGCCATTTTGGGGTACTACAGCACGAGGCCGCGTGGCCTCAACTCGACCCTAACCCTGGGCCCGGCCGGCCCCGACATCGAGGCACCAACCTCCTCCCAGGAGGCAGAGTGACCACTTGGCGAGTCAATGGGAGAAGGAATCGTCAGCGGCTCTCCTCCGCCAGGTGTCGATCACCCCAGGCCGCCCTGGGTGCTGGCTCCACCCCCCTGCTGGGTGTCTGGACTCCCTCATCCCGGACCTCCCGGCCCCCAGGCGCGAGGGTCCGGACATCAAAGGGGACCAGACCTATAACTGGGGCAGGGCCAGACCAGGAAGGCAGTTGTATCCTGGAGTCGAGAGACCCGAGAAGAACTCATCCGCGACTGGCCTGCTGGCGTTGCCGCGGCCCTCTGCCTCGTGAAACCATCGTCTTGGCCTGCTGGCGCTGCCGCGGCCCTCTGCCTCGTGAAACCATCGTCTTGGCCTGCTGGCGCTGCCGCGGCCCTCTGCCTCGTGAAACCATCGTCTTGGCCTGCTGGCGCTGCCGCGGCCCTCTGCCTCGTGAAACCATCATCTTGGCCTGCTGGCGCTGCCGCGGCCCTCTGCCTCGTGAAACCATCGTCTTGGCCTGCTGGCGCTGCCGCGGCCCTCTGCCTTGTGAAACCATCGTCTTGGCCTGCTGGCGCTGCCGCGGCCCGACTTGCAGACTCGCCCGCTCGAGGAGTGTGAGCTCACCTCTTGCCACCTCCTGTACCGACCCGGTACCAAGACTGTCCCGCTACCCCCTTTTCCCTACAGAGACTAGAAGTGAGAGGACCCTCGGGTCCGAGATATCCTGTATCGCCAATATCCGGGCCCTACAAACCTTATATAAAAGTATTGAACTCAACCTGGTGTGGTGGCTGTTTGTGGGGAGGGAGGTGACATATCTGTACAATCGCCGGAGGTGGTCCTCATCGGGGACCTCTCCCTCAGTAGACGGCCGACCCTCAGGGTCCCCGTCTAACATTGGTGGCCAGCGGCGCGATCCGAACCTACGCATAATAGTACAGAGAGTCACTCTCCCCACGACACACAACCACCATGACAACAGAGAGCGGAACAACGGAAAAATTCCAGATGGAAAAATTGGAAGACTACAACCACCGGGAACTGAAGCAATATTGCATAGAACTTGGCCTCCCAACCACAGGTCTGAGCACAAAGGAAGACTTCAAACGAGCCCTAGAAGCTTGGGCAGAAACGGGTACGGCCGTACCCCGAACACGAACAACCGAGACGGGCCCCGCACCAATTGAAGAAAGAAGAGCGGGTCTCTCCCTGGAAGAGATCCAAGAAAGAGAAAAAAGCAGACTCCACGAATTAGAACTGGCCCGACTTCGCTTGGATGGAGAACTCAAACTGGCGGAACAAAAAATAACTCTGGAACACTTACGGCTCCGAGAGGAGCGAGAAGAGAAGCAAAAACAGAGAGAGCTAGAGGAAAAGAAACTAGCGTACGAACATGAGCGCAATCTCAAGGAACTGGAAATCCAGAAACAGAATAAAGAACTCTGGTTCCCCGAACGACCGACCCTGCCTGCCTCTACCGAGCCCAAGGTTCACATCCCCAAAGATGTCATCCGG
The DNA here is from genome assembly GCF_964261635.1 of Lissotriton helveticus. Classification (NCBI taxonomy): domain Eukaryota; kingdom Metazoa; phylum Chordata; class Amphibia; order Caudata; family Salamandridae; genus Lissotriton; species Lissotriton helveticus. Next base: position 599,845,989 of record NC_136068.1, on the reverse strand, counting down.
GAATACCACAAGAACGATGATATACAGCAGTGGTTTAAAGCCTATGAGGTGGCCATGACCTCCCACCGGATTCCACGGAGCGACTGGGGAGCCGGGTTATGGGGGAGGTTTGTCAACGAAGGGCGGGACGCCCTGCTGCAACTCCCGGACCATCTGATGACATCCTACGACCACATGAAGGCCGCCCTCCTCACTCGATACGGGCTCACACCCGAGATGTACCGCCAGCGGTTCCGCGACTGCAAACGAATTCCGGGTACGACTTGGGTGGAGTACGTGAACTTCTTTAGTCGAGCCTTCGAAGGGTGGATCAAGGGCAACAAAGTGACCACCTACGAACAACTTTTTGACCTTATCGTATGGGAGCACCTGTCTAACAACTGCTTCGTGGAACTCCGGCAACACCTCTTGGACAGTAAACTAACCGAACCTCGACAACTCGCCGCCGAAGCCGACCGGTGGGAAAGCACCTGAGATGGCCGGAACGGACCCAGTGAATCATCCAGACCGTACCCAGGGCCCCATCGCCCCCGGGGAGGAGGAGGAGGGGGCCAGGGTCGGGGGAGAGACCCCGGCCCCTTGTCGCCCACAAGCAGCCCCTCGACCCCGGCCGGCCGAGGGAGCCCGGCCATCCGGGCCGGTTTCCGGGCCAACGTTATGTGCCACAGATGCCAGCGACCCGGCCACTACGCCAGTGATCCCAACTGCCCAAAGAATCCGAACACTACCCCCCGCCAGGTCGCAGCGGCCGCCCTAGGGGAAGAACTAATCCCGGACGACCAAGAAGAGTACGAGACCGACCCCTCTGAGTGGGCACCAGCCGCCATGGCGCTGGTCTGCTTGGGGGAGAGAGAGATGATTCCGCGGGCCCCCCTTCCCGCCAACACGCAGAAGTACAGCCAGTGGGTCAACATTAATGGCCGCCGGGCGGAAGCCCTCCGCGACACCGGGGCCAGTGTAACGGCGGTCCGACGCCACCTTGTCACTCCAGACCAAATCCTGCCGAACATTCTTTGCCCTGTCCGATCAGCAGACAACTCCGAAAGTCTGTGTCGCATGGCCTGCGTCCCCTTCGAGTGGGGAGGAGTAACAGGGATGTTAAAGGTAACTGTCCGCGATGATGCCCCCGTGGATTGCCTCCTAGGAAACGACCTCGAAAGCTCTCCCTGGGCAGCCGTCGAACGGAGAGAACACCTGGGGATGCTCGGCCTCCCCGAATGGGTCTGCGTCACGACCCGGTCCATGACCGCCCGCGCGGTCCCCAGTCTAGAAGAGCCCGAGTGGCCGGAACCTCCTCCCGCGCTCGTCCCAGAGGAGGCCGCCCCAGAAGCCAGTCCCTCGACCCAAACAGAAGAAGGATCCGACCAGCTTCGGGATGTCCCTGACCTGGCACAATGGCGTCAGGAGGGAGGCCCCTCTCAGGAACAATTCCGGGCCGAACAGAAAACATGTCCCTCTCTCGAAGGACTCCGGCAGCAAGCCCTGGCCCAGAGCACAGGGGATACCTCGGGGGCCCACTGGATCTACTGGGACCAAGACCTGCTCTACAGCGAGAAAAAAATTGCAGAACTAGGAGCCAGTCGGGTGCTGGTGGTGCCCCTTCGCTTCCGAGACTTTCTCCTGAACTTAGCCCACGATGTCCCCCTTGCCGGACACCTGGGACAGGATAAAACCTACGACCGCCTGGTGACCCATTTTTTCTGGCCCCAAATGCGAAAGGATGTCACCAACCACTGCAGGGCCTGCCCCACCTGCCAGGCCAGCGGAAAAAGTGGCCGAAAAATCAAAGCACCTTTACAACCCTTTCCTGTCGTCACCACCCCGTTCGAACGAGTGGGAATAGACATTGTGGGGCCCCTCGACCCCCGAACAGCCCAAGGACACCGGTTCATCCTGGTCCTAGTAGACCACGCCACCCGCTATCCCGAGGCCATCCCTCTTCGGACTGTGACGGCCCCCGTGGTGGGCCGAGCCCTGATGGGGATCTTCTCCCGGGTGGGGTTCCCCCGGGAGGTCGTCAGCGACAGGGGCACGAACTTTATCTCCAGATATATGAAGTCTCTCTGGCAACAATGCGGGGTCACCTACAAATTCACGACCCCCTATCACCCGCAAGGAAACGGACTGGTCGAGAGGTTCAACCGCACCCTCAAGGGAATGATTATGGGCCTAGAGGAACCCCTTCGACGCCAGTGGGACGTGCTACTTCCATGCCTCCTGTTTGCCTATCGGGAGGTCCCGCAGAAATCCCTCGGCTTCAGCCCATTTGAACTCCTGTACGGGCACCCCGTCCGGGGCCCCCTCAGCCTAGTCAAGGAAGGTTGGGAGAAGCCTCCCCAGAAAACTCCCCCAGACATCTACAGGTATCTCCTGGCTCTTCGCAACCAGACCCGGCGGTTCCGAGAAACCGCCAAAGCCAATCTCGAGGCCAGTCAGGAGGACATGAAGAGATGGTACGATCAGCACGCATCCTCCATTGAGTTCGAACCGGGACAACGGGTCTGGGTGATGTCCCCGGTTGAACCCTGTGCACTCCAAGACAAATGGTCCGGACCCTTCAAGGTGATCGAACGCAAGGGGCCCGTCACCTATTTAATCGACATGGAGACTGCCCGGAACCCTCTACGGGTCCTCCATGCCAACAGGCTCAAACCCCATTTTGTGCGATCCGAACTCAGCCTCCTGATGGCTACCGATAACGGGACGGAAGAAGACTCCGAACCCCTTCCGGACTTACTGAGGACCCTCGAGCGGGATGGCTCAGTGGAAGGGGTCCAGCTCTCCGAGGCCCTGTCCCCGGAGCAACGCCAAGACTGTCAAGCCCTCCTGAGGCGGTTCGCCTCCCTGTTCTCCCTCACACCCGGAGTCACCCCCTGGTGCCTTCACGATGTGGACACCGGGGACAGCCCTCCTATTCGACACCGGGCGTACCGCGTACCAGACCGGGTGCGCGCCTGCATCCAGACCGAGGTGTCCAAAATGCTGGCCCTAGGAGTGATCGAACCCTCAGACAGCCCCTGGGCAAGCCCAGTCGTCCTGGTTCCCAAGGCGGCCGCCCCGGGCGTTGCCCCTGAGCTCCGGTTCTGCGTGGGCTATCGGGGGCTGAATGCAGTTACCAGGACCGACGCTCACCCCATCCCCCGGGCAGATGAGCTAATTGACCGGATGGGGGCCGCCCGCTACCTGAGCATCTTCGACCTAACGGCGGGCTACTGGCAGATCGCCCTCACCCCTAGGGCCCAAGAACGTTCCGCCTTCTCTACCCCGGACGGGCACTACCACTTTAAAGTAATGCCCTTCGGCATGAAAAACGCTCCGGCAACGTTCCAACGGCTGGTGAACCAGGTACTGGCGGGCCTGGAAGACTTCAGCGCCGCCTACCTGGACGACATTGCTGTGTACAGCCATCATTGGACCGACCACCTCCGCCACCTGCGGGAGGTTCTACACGCCCTCCAGCAAGCCGGGCTCACCATCAAGGCCAGCAAGTGCCAGGTTGGCCAAGGGTCCGTGACCTACCTGGGACACCAAGTGGGAAGCGGGCTGGTGGCCCCCCTCCAGCTCAAGATTGCTGCCATCCAGGCCTGGCAACCCCCTACGACCCAAACGGAGGTCCGGGCCTTCCTGGGGCTCACCGGATACTACCGGCGGTTCGTGAAGGACTATGGCAGCATCGTGGGGCCCCTCACAGAGCTCACCTCCAAGAAGAGCCCCAAAACAGTCAACTGGACCCCGGACTGCCAATCGGCCTTCGAGAAATTGAAGAACGCCATGTGCACGGCCCCCGTGCTCCAGGCTCCCGACTACAGCCGGGAATTCATTGTGCAGACGGACGCCTCCGATCATGGTGTGGGGGCCGTCCTCTCCCAACTCAACCCCGAAGGGGTCGACCAACCAGTGGCCTTCATCAGCAGACGCCTACTGCCCCGAGAACAGCGCTGGAGCACCATTGAGAGGGAGGCCTTCGCCGTAGTCTGGGCACTCAAGAAGCTCCGGCCCTACCTCTTCGGCACCCACTTCCGGGTGCAAACAGACCACCGACCCCTGCAATGGCTGATGCAAATGCGGGGGGAGAACCCGAAGCTGTTGCGCTGGTCCATCTCCCTACAGGGGATGGACTTCACGGTGGAACATCGTCCAGGCCAGGACCACGCCAACGCAGACGGCCTGTCACGCTTTTTCCGCCTCAGCGAGGAGAGTCCCCAGGAAGATGGCTGACTCTCCCCGCCTTCAGCTGGGGGGGACGCATGTTGGACAGGCCGCATGGTCGGGCTGTCCCCCCCTCCCCGCAACGGGACCCGGACCCTGGCTCTCCCTGAATCCCCAACCAGAGTCCCCGGCGACCACCCGAAGTAACCTGCAATCCCTCCACCACAAGACACCAGCTCCGGACCCAGCTGGCCCGGGTCATCATCCGCACCCCGGCCTCGGCCCAGCCGCCATTTTGGGGTACTACAGCACGAGGCCGCGTGGCCTCAACTCGACCCTAACCCTGGGCCCGGCCGGCCCCGACATCGAGGCACCAACCTCCTCCCAGGAGGCAGAGTGACCACTTGGCGAGTCAATGGGAGAAGGAATCGTCAACGGCTCTCCTCCGCCAGGTGTCGATCACCCCAGGCCGCCCTGGGTGCTGGCTCCACCCCCCTGCTGGGTGTCTGGACTCCCTCATCCCGGACCTCCCGGCCCCCAGGCGCGAGGGTCCGGACATCAAAGGGGACCAGACCTATAACTGGGGCAGGGCCAGACCAGGAAGGCAGTTGTATCCTGGAGTCGAGAGACCCGAGAAGAACTCATCCGCGACTGGCCTGCTGGCGCTGCCGCGGCCCTCTGCCTCGTGAAACCATCGTCTTGGCCTGCTGGCGCTGCCGCGGCCCTCTGCCTCGTGAAACCATCGTCTTGGCCTGCTGGCGCTGCCGCGGCCCTCTGCCTCGTGAAACCATCGTCTTGGCCTGCTGGCGCTGCCGCGGCCCTCTGCCTCGTGAAACCATCGTCTTGGCCTGCTGGCGCTGCCGCGGCCCTCTGCCTCGTGAAACCATCGTCTTGGCCTGCTGGCGCTGCCGCGGCCCTCTGCCTTGTGAAACCATCGTCTTGGCCTGCTGGCGCTGCCGCGGCCCGACTTGCAGACTCGCCCGCTCGAGGATTGTGAGCTCACCTCTTGCCACCTCCTGTACCGACCCGGTACCAAGACTTTCCCGCTACCCCCTTTTCCCTACAGAGACTAGAAGTGAGAGGACCCTCGGGTCCGAGATATCCTGTATCGCCAATATCCGGGCCCTACAAACCTTATATAAAAGTATTGAACTCAACCTGGTGTGGTGGCTGTTTGTGGGGAGGGAGGTGACATATCTGTACAATCGCCGGAGGTGGTCCTCATCGGGGACCTCTCCTTCAGTAGACGGCCGACCCTCAGGGTCCCCGTCTAACAATAGGGAGTGGAGAGTGCATAGGGAGTGGAGAGTGCATAGGGAGTGGAGAGTGCACAGGGAGTGGAGAGTGCATAGGGATGGGGAGTGCAGAGTGGAGAGTGCATAGGGAGTGGAGAGTGCATAGGGAGTGGAGAGTGCATAGGGAGTGGAGAGTGCATAGGGAGTGGAGAGTGCATAGGGAGTGCAGAGTGCATAGGGAGTGCAGAGTGCATAGGGAGTGCAGAGTGGGGAGTGCAGGGTGGAGAGTGCATAGGGAGTGCAGAGTGAAGAGTGCATAGGGAGTGCAGAGTGGAGAGTGCATAGGGAGTGGAGAGTGCATAGGGAGTGGAGAGTAGAGAGTGCATAGGGAGTGCAGAGTGCATAGGGAGTGCAGAGTGGAGAGTGCATAGGGAGTGGAGAGTGGAGAGTGCATAGGGAGTGGAGAGTGCATAGGGAGTGCAGAGTGGAGAGTGCGTAGGGAGTGCAGAGTGGAGAGTGCATAGGGAGTGCAGAGTGGATAGGGAGTGGAGAGTTGTTAGACGGGGACCTGGAGGGTCGGCCGAGCACAAGGGGAGAGGCCTCCGGGAGGGCCGTCTCCAGTGATTGTACAGACAAGTAACTTCCCCCCCACAGATGGACACCACACGAAGATAAGATTCAACACTCTTTATAGGCCGTTCTTGGAGTAAGGTAATACGGTACAGTGAGATCAGGACACGAGGATCCTCTCAATTCTAGTCTCTAGTAAGGAAAGGGGGTAGCGGGACAGTCTTGGTGCCCAAGGGTACTGCGATGAGACGGTGGTAGCTCACAATCCTCGAGCTCGGTGTTCGGACAGGTCGGACCGCGGCAGCGCCAGCAGGTCCCGAAGAGGTCGTAGGTGGCGACGGGCCGCGGCAGCGCCTGCAGGTCCCAGCAAAGATGGCAGTTACAACGGGCCGCGGCAGCGCCAGCAGGTCCCCACGAAGATGATGGTTACAACGGGCCGCGGCAGCGCCAGCAGGTCCCAGCAAGGATGGTAGTTGCAACGGGCCGCGGCAGCGCCAGCAGGTCCCCACGAAGATGATGGTTACAACGGGCCACGGCAGCGCCAGCAGGCAGGACGATGGTTCACAGGGCAGGGCTGCGGCAGCGCCAGCAGTCCGTCAAGGATGAGTTACTCTCGGTGTCTCTCGACTCCAGGATACAACTGCCTTCCTGTTCTGGAGCTGCCTCAGTTATAGGTCTGGCGCTCTTTGATGTCCGGACCCTCGCTCTTGGAGGTCGGGAGGTCCGGGATGAGGGAGTCCAGACACCCAGCAGGGGGGTGGAGCCAGCGCCCGAGGAGGCTGGGGGTGATCGGCACCTGGCGGGAGAGGGCCATCGACACTTCTTACTCCCATTGACCTGCCAAGTGGTCCGTTCACCTCCTGGGTGGATGGTGGTGCCGGGATGTCGGGGCCTGGCCAGGCCCAGGGTTGGGGTCGAGCTGAGGCCGCGCGGCCGCGTGATGCCGTGTCCAAGATGGCGGCTGGGCCGGGCAATGGTGCTGACGGTGGCCCGGGCCCGTGACACAGGGACATCCGGGAGCAGGCGCCCCATAGGGGACGGGTTGCGGGTTGGTTCTGGGGGTAGCACCCGGAGAGCCGGTGTCTGGGCTCTGTCATGCGGGGAGGGAGCGAGCCCGTCATGGGGCCTGTCCAACATGCGTCCCCCCCAGCTGAAGGCGGGGAGAGTCACCCATCCTCCTGGGGACTCTCCTCGTCGAGGCGGAAAAAGCGGGACAGGCCATCCGCGTTGGCGTGGTCTTGGCCAGGGCGATGTTCCACAGTGAAGTCCATCCCCTGCAGGGAGATGGACCATCGCAGTAGTTTGGGATTCTCCCCCCGCATTTGCATTAGCCATTGCAGGGGCCGATGGTCTGTTTGTACCCGGAAGTGGGTTCCGAAGAGGTAAGGCCGGAGCTTCTTGAGGGCCCACACTACAGCGAAGGCCTCCCGTTCAATAGTGCTCCAGCGCTGCTCTAGGGGCAGTAGGCGTCTGCTGATGAAGGCCACTGGTTGGTCGACTCCCTCGGGGTTCAGTTGGGAGAGGACGGCCCCAATACCATGGTCGGAGGCATCGGTCTGAACGATGAACTCGCGGCTGTAGTCGGGGGCCTGGAGCACAGGAGCGGTGCACATGGCGGCCTTCAGCTTCTCGAAGGCCGCTTGACAGTCGGGCGTCCAGTTGACTCTTTTTGGGTGGTTCTTCGACGTGAGTTCCGTGAGGGGCCCTACAATGCTGCCATAGTCCTTCACGAACCGCCGGTAGTATCCGGTGAGTCCCAGAAAGGCTCGGACCTCTTTTTGTGTTTCGGGGGGTTGCCAGGACTGAATGGCAGCTACCTTGAGTTGAAGGGGGGCCACCAGACCGCTCCCCACTTGGTGTCCGAGGTAGGTCACGGACCCCTGGCCGATTTGGCACTTGCTGGCCTTTATTGTGAGGCCGGCCTGTTGGAGGGCCTGCAGGACTTCTCGGAGGTGGTGGAGGTGGTCTGTCCAGTGGCGGCTGTATACTGCGATGTCGTCCAGGTAGGCGGCGCTGAATTCTTCGAGGCCCGCCAACACCTGGTTCACCAGTCTTTGGAAAGTGGCTGGAGCGTTCTTCATGCCGAATGGCATCACTCTGAAATGGTAGTGCCCATCCGGGGTGGAGAAAGCGGAGCGTTCTTGGGCCCTGGGGGTGAGGCCGATCTGCCAGTAGCCCGCTGTCAAATCGAAGATGCTCAGGTAGCGGGCTGCCCCCAGGCGGTCGACTAGTTCATCTGCTCGGGGGATAGGGTGAGCGTCGGTTCGGGTGACCGCGTTCAGACCCCGATAGTCGATGCAGAATCGGAGTTCAGGTGTGGTGCCCGGGGCCGCGACCTTGGGGACCAGGACGACCGGGCTGGCCCAGGGACTGTCTGAAGGTTCGATGACTCCGAGGGCGAGCATCTTGGAGACTTCTTCTTGGATGCAGGTTCATACCCGATCCGGTACTCGGTACGCCCGGTGTCGGACAGGGGGACTGTCCCCGGTGTCCACGTCGTGCAGGCACCAGGAGGTGACTCCGGGTGCGAGAGAAAACAGGGTTGCGAACGGTAGCAGGAGGGCCCGACACTCTTGACGCTGCTCCGGGGTCAGGGCCTCGGAGAGTCGGACCCCGTCCACCGAACCATCTCTTTCACGGGACCTCAGTAGGTCAGGGAGGGGCTCGGAGTCTCTTTCTGCCCCACTGTCGGTAGCCATCAGCAGGCTGAGCTCTGAGCGCGCGAAGTGTGGTTTGAGTCTGTTGGCGTGGAGCACCCGTAGGGGGTTCCGGGCGGACTCCAGGTCGATGAGATAGGTGACGGGGCTCTTGCGCTCGATCACCTTGAAGGGCCCCGTCCATTTGTCCTGCAAGGCGCACGGTTCGATGGGGGACATCACCCATACCTGCTGACCCGGTTCAAACTCGATGGAGGAGGCATGTTGATCGTACCACTTCTTCATGTCCTCCTGACTGGTCTCAAGATTGGCTTTGGCGATCTCCCTGAATCGCCGGGTCTGATTGCGGAGGGTCAGGAGGTACTTGTAGACGTCTGGAGGGGTCTTCAGGGGGGCCATTTCCCATTCCTCCTTCACTAGGCTGAGAGGCCCGCGAACGGGGTGCCCGTACAGGAGTTCGAAGGGGCTGAAGCCGAGGGACTTCTGGGGGACTTCTCGGTAGGCGAAGAGGAGGCACGGTAGTAGCACGTCCCACTGGCGGCGTAGGGGTTCTTCTAGTCCCATGATCATCCCCTTGAGAGTGCGGTTGAACCGCTCAACCAGTCCGTTTCCCTGGGGGTGATAGGGGGTTGTGAATCGGTAGGTGACCCCGCACTGCTGCCAGAGGGATTTCATATACTTTGAAATAAAGTTCGTACCCCTGTCGCTGACGACTTCCCGGGGGAAGCCCACTCGAGAAAAGATCCCCATTAAGGCTCGACCCACTACTGGGGCTGTTATAGTACGAAGGGGGACCGCCTCAGGATAGCGGGTGGCGTGGTCCACCAGGACCAGGATGAAGCGATGCCCTTGTGCTGTTCGGGGGTCCAGGGGCCCCACAATGTCTATCCCCACCCTTTCGAACGGGGTGGTCACCACGGGGAATGGCTGTAGGGGTGCCTTGAGTTTGCGGCCGCTCTTCCCGCTGGCCTGGCAGGTCGGGCAGGACCGGCAGTGGTTGGAGACGTCATTTCTCATTTTGGGCCAGAAAAAGTGAGTCACCAGGCGGTGGTAGGTTTTGTCTTGCCCCAGGTGCCCGGCCAGGGGGACATCATGGGCCAAGTTCAACAGGAAGTCTCTGAAGTGGAGGGGCACCACCAGCACTCGACCGGTCCCCAGCTCTGCGATTCTTTGCTCGCTGTACAAGAGATCATTGTCCCAATAAACCCAGTGGGCCCCGGTGGTGTCTCCTTGGCCCTGGGCGAGCGCTTGCTGTCGCAGTCCCTCGAGGGAGGGACAGGTCTTTTGCTCCTGCCGGAATTGTCCTTGGGTGGGCCCCCCTTCTTGACGCCACTGAGCCAGGTTGGGAAGTTCGGGGGGCTGTGCGGACCCCTCTGGGGTTGGTTCCGGGTGATCGGTATGGATGGAGTCTTCTTCTGGAGCGATCGGGGGCGGAGGTGCTGACCATTCGGGTTCTTCTGGTCTAAGGATGGTGCGGGTGGCCATGGACCGGGTGGTCACGCACGCCCAGTCCGGGAGACCCAACATCCCCAGATGCTCTCGTCTTTCAACAGCTGCCCACGGGGAGCTCTCGAGATCGTTCCCCAGGAGGCAGTCCACGGGGGCATCGTCGCGGACAGTTACTTTTAGCATGCCGGACACTCCTCCCCATTCGAAGGGGACGCAGGCCATCCGACACAGGCTCTCCGAATTGTCTGCCGATCGGACGGGGCAAAGAACGTTTAGCAGGATTTGTTCTGGGGTCACCAGGTGACAACGGACGGCCGTCACACTGGCCCCGGTGTCACGCAGGGCTTCGGCCTTGCGCCCATTTATGCTCACCCATTGGCTGTACTTCCGAGTGTTGGCAGGCAGGGGAGTCCGCGGGACCATGTCTCTTCCTCCTAGGCAGGCCAGGGTCATGGCGGCGGGTTCCCACTCGAACTGCTCCGACTCGTATGCTTCAGGGTCTTCGGCGATTTGTTCTTCTCCTAGGGCGGCGGCCGCCACCTGGCGGGGCCCGGGAGCCTGGTTCTTCGGGCAGGTCGGGTCACTGGCATAGTGGCCGACTCGCTGGCATCGGTGACACGTAACGTTGGCTCGGAACCCCGGGCGCATCGGGGGGTTTCCCCGGCCGGCTGGGGGCGGGGTGGTGTTAGCGGGAGTGACCGGGACAGCGTCTCTGCCCCGGCCCTGTCCTCCTCCTCTTCCTCGGGGACGATGATGACCTTGGTTGGTTCTGTTCTGCTCGTTCGGCCCACTCCGGGCCACTCGGGTGCTCTCCCACCGGTCCGCCTCGGTGGCGAGCTGCCGTGGTTCAGTCAATTTACTGTCGAGGAGGTGCTGCCTGAGCTCGACGAAACAGTTGTTGGAGAGGTGCTCCCACACAATGAGATTGAAGAGTTGTTCGTAAGTGGTTACGTGGTTACCCTTGATCCATCCCTCGAAGGCTCGGCTGAAATAGTTCACGTATTCCACCCAAGTTGTACCGGGGATCCGGGTGCAGTTGCGGAACCTCTGGCGGTGCATTTCGGGCGTAAGCCCATAACGACTGAGGAGGGCGGCCTTCATGTGGTCATAGGACGTCATTTGATGGTCCGGAAGCTGCAGCAGGGCATCACGGCCCTCGTTGACGAATCTCCCCCATAGACCGGCTCCCCAGTCACTTCGAGCGATCCGGTGGGCAGTCATGGCGATCTCATAGGCCTTGAACCACTGCTGAATGTCGTCATTTCGGTGGTATTCTCGGACCACATCCTTGGGGATGTGGACCTTCTGCTCGGTAGTACCCGGGGAGCGCGGTGGCTCGGGCACCCCTAGGTTTTTGTTCAGTTTGCGCATTTCTATCTCTCCTAGTTTGCACTCGTGTTCGTATGCCAGTCTTTTTTCTTCGAGATCCCTCTGACTCTGTTTTTCCTCTCGCTCTTCTCTGAGCCGTAAGTGTTCTAAGTTTATTTTTTGTTCCGCCAGTTTCAATTCTCCGTCTAATTTGAGCCGTGCCAAGTCTAACTCGTGTAGTCTATTTTTTTCCCGCTCCTGGATCTCTTCTCGGGAGGGGCCTGTTCTCCGTTCTTCCGTCAGGGTGGTGTTGACTTCCGGGGCTTCGAGGTCCCGGGGGTGGCGGTATTCGTCTCTGTCCAGGCCTCTAGGGCGTTTTTGAAGTCTTCTTTTGTGCTTAGCCCGGTGGTAGCAATGCCTAAGTCCATGCAAAACTGTTTTAGCTCTCGGTGGTTGTATTCCTCCAGTTTTTCCATCTGGAACTTCTCTGCAGATCCGCTCTCTTTGGTCGTCATTGTGGTTTAGTCGTAGGGTGAGTTACTATCTGTACGGTACGCGTTGGTTCAGATCGCGCCGCTGGCCACCAATGTTAGACGGGGACCTGGAGGGTCGGCCGAGCACAAGGGGAGAGGCCTCCGGGAGGGCCGTCTCCAGCGATCGTACAGACAAGTAACTTCCCCCCCACAGATGGACACCACACGAAGATAAGATTCAACACTCTTTATAGGCCGTTCTTGGAGTAAGGTAATACGGTACAGTGAGATCAGGACACGAGGATCCTCTCAATTCTAGTCTCTAGTAAGGAAAGGGGGTAGCGGGACAGTCTTGGTACCCACGGGTACTGCGATGAGACGGTGGTAGCTCACAATCCTCGAGCTCGGTGTTCGGACAGGTCGGACCGCGGCAGCGCCAGCAGGTCCCGAAGAGGTCGTAGGTGGCGACGGGCCGCGGCAGCGCCTGCAGGTCCCAGCAAAGATGGCAGTTACAACGGGCCGCGGCAGCGCCAGCAGGTCCCCAAGAAGATGATGGTTACAACGGGCCGCGGCAGCGCCAGCAGGTCCCAGCAAGGATGGTAGTTGCAACGGGCCGCGGCAGCGCCAGCAGGTCCCCACGAAGATGATGGTTACAACGGGCCGCGGCAGCGCCAGCAGGCAGGACGATGGTTCACAGGGCAGGGCTGCGGCAGCGCCAGCAGTCCGTCAAGGATGAGTTACTCTCGGTGTCTCTCGACTCCAGGATACAACTGCCTTCCTGTTCTGGAGCTGCCTCAGTTATAGGTCTGGCGCTCTTTGATGTCCGGACCCTCGCTCTTGGTGGTCGGGAGGTCCGGGATGAGGGAGTCCAGACACCCAGCAGGGGGGTGGAGCCAGCGCCCGAGGAGGCTGGGGGTGATCGGCACCTGGCGGGAGAGGGCCATCGACACTTCTTACTCCCATTGACCTGCCAAGTGGTCCGTTCACCTCCTGGGTGGATGGTGGTGCCGGGATGTCGGGGCCTGGCCAGGCCCAGGGTTTGGGTCGAGCTGAGGCCGCGCGGCCGCGTGATGCCGTGTCCAAGATGGCGGCTGGGCCGGGCAATGGTGCTGAAGGTGGCCCGGGCCCGTGACACAGGGACATCCGGGAGCAGGCGCCCCATAGGGGACGGGTTGCGGGTTGGTTCTGGGGGTAGCACCCGGAGAGCCGGTGTCTGGGCTCTGTCATGCGGGGAGGGAGCGAGCCCGTCATGGGGCCTGTCCAACAAGAGTGGAGAGTGCATAGGGAGTGGAGAGTGGATAGGGAGTGGAGAGTGGAGAGTGCATAGGGAGTGGAGAGTGCATAGGGAGTGCAGAGTGGAGAGTGCGTAGGGAGTGCAGAGTGGGGAGTGCAGAGTGGATAGGGAGTGGAGAGTGGAGAGTGCATAGGGAGTGGAGAGTGGATAGGGAGTGGAGAGTGGAGAGTGCATAGGGAGTGGAGAGTGCATAGGGAGTGGAGAGTGCATAGGGAGTGGAGAGTGCATAGGGAGTGGAGAGTGCATAGGGAGTGCAGAGTGGAGAGTGCATAGGGAGTGGAGAGTGCATAGGGAGTGGAGAGTGGAGAGTGCATAGGGAGTGGAGAGTGCATAGGGAGTGGAGAGTGCATAGGGAGTGCAGAGTGCAGAGTGCATAGGGAGTGCAGAGTGGATAGGGAGTGGAGAGTGGAGAGTGCGTAGGGAGTGGAGAGTGGAGAGTGCGTAGGGAGTGGAGAGTGGAGAGTGCGTAGGGAGTGGAGAGTGCATAGGGAGTGGATAGTGCATACGGAGTGGAGAGTGGAGAGTGCATAGGGAGTGGAGAGTGCATAGGGAATGGAGAGTGCATCCCCTCTACTTCTCTTCTATGGACACTTGTACTTCTTCTACTTCTCCACCAGCACAGTGTGTGTTTCCACTCGCCCGTGGCACTGGAGACTGAAGCACATCCTTCTTAGGGTGAAAACCGTCTTGCTGGTCATTATGGACACTCTTTCCAGTTCTGTACTTTTATGTGATCACACTATGCATTATGGGGGGTGTAGTGTTGCTTTGATTCCATTAGAACACAGCTGAAAACAATGATTTGTCCCACTAAATCTTGGAAGTGCTTATTCACACACACACATGCATGCACGCACATATGCAAACACACTCTCTCTCCCTCAACAGGTGCACTACCTCCTCACAAGCACGGACACATGTTTGTAAAACAGGTTCTTTAACCCACCATGCCATCCCATAATGCAGTTCGGTTGGCTAGCACACCCGTGGCTGACTGAAGATGCTGTCACGCCTTAGCCCGCCCAAATCAAACACAGCACACAGAGCTCGGCTGAGGGTAACCTTCTTTATTCCCTGCCAGGAAGCTACTGGCTTACAGACTACTCGCTCCTCCTTTTCCTGTGTGTCCATTTCCTGTTCCTCATTGCCTGACCTGTCTCTCTGGGAGGTCAGGCATAACGACATGACATCTCCCCCTTTTGTACAAAGAAGTGATACTACATTTCTTCGACGAGTCGCCGTGGTTTCCTCACCTGGCGTCTGGGGCGAGTCTCTCTCTCTGGTGCTTGGCTGCGTCGCTCAGGACTGGTAGTCATTCTTGGACGTTGATGATGTTGAATCTCGGCATGGTCGCTTTGACCAGTGGAGTCACTTGAGGTGTGTCCAGAGGATGATTCATGCCTGTTCGCAGGATGGTGTCTTCTGAAATGAGATATATTTCTCGTTATTTGCTTGTGATCAGCTTTGGCTGTAATCATGGTTCCTTTCCTCTTGTGGACTTGTAGGGGAAGATTCAGATATCGGCTGTCTGCTTTCGTTCGCCGGTCTCCTCTCACTATGACCCAGTCGCCTTCGCGGATATCAGCTTCTTTGGCGTGTCGGCGATTGTCTGCATATGTTTTCATTTTCTGTTTCTTTCTCTTATCAATATCAACAAGTGTTTCGTGGTCAACGGTGACAGTCTTTGAGTGAGGCGTGGTGCTTATCATGGGCACTCTTGTCCTCGGTGTCCTTCCCAGCATTAGTGTGGCCGGGCACTGATTCGTGGTGTTGTGAGGAGTGGTCCGGTAGGCCCTCAATACTTCGTTCAAGGTTTGCTGGACATCTCGGCGTGTTATCTCTGCTTGTTGGATGGCTCTCTTTAGTGTTCCCATGAATCTCTCCACCATGCCATTGGCTTGTGGCCACAGTGGAGTTATCTTGTGATGTTTGAAGTCGAGATGCTTCGCGAATTCCGCGAACTCATGGCCATTGAACGGGGGCCCGTTATCGGATTTGACTCTTGCGGGAACACCCCATGCTGCAAAGATGTCATCCAGTACGGGAATGACGGCTGTTGCTCTGGTGGATGCTATCATGTGTGCAAAGGGGAATCTTGAATATTCATCCATGACAACCATGATGTACTGTCCTGATTGGAGTGGTCCAAAGAAGTCAATTGCTACTTGCTTCCACACCTCATCTGGCAATTCAGACATTTGAAGGGGTGCTGGGGGTTCTTCACGGCTCACTAGTTGGCACGTCATACAGTCTTTTAGGGTTGTCTCCACCATGGAGTCAAGAGAGGGGAACCAGACTCGTTCTCTCAGAGTCTTCTTTGTGGCGTTCAGGCCCCTGTGGCCTTCGTGGGCTAGATTGATGATGCCTTGGCGCAGGTTGTGAGGAATCACGATCCTTCCCCCTCGCAAAAGAAGTCCAGTGTCACTGATGGACAGTTCCTCATGAACACGATGAAACGCTGTGAGGTCGTGCAGGGGAGGATCCGATCCAGGCGCGGTGTTCATGGCGTGTCGCCAGGAGTTGTTGCGAACGTGGGTCATGACCGTTTGAATCAGCGGGTCAGAAGCAGATGCATTCTGGATGGATTCCAGGGGAACTGCAGGGGGACACGCAGCATCAATGACGAAGTGGATGTAGTTGTCCGCTAGAGATTCAGGTTTCGTGATAATCGGCAAAGGGTGCCGGGACATATAGTCCGCAGGGTTTTCGGCTTTGCCTGGTTTGTGGACAATCGTGTACACATAGTCTTGGAGTCTCAGACCCCATCGTTCGATGCGAGGTGGCATCTTTGCGTTAGGATTGCCAAAGATTGTGAGTAGGGCTTGATGATCAGTAATGATGGTAAAATGCTTCCCATACACGAACAAGTGAAAGTGTTCGCACGCCCACACTACAGCTAGGCTTTCCTTCTCCGACTGGGAGTACGCCCTCTCCGTGTCCGTGAGGCTACGGCTCGCGTAAGCAATGATGTGTCGCTGGTCAGAGTGTTCACGGTATTGGGCTAGAATGGCACCCAAACCCACCGGACTGGCGTCGACGGTGATTTCTGTTCTTTTATTTGTATCAAAGTATGCCAGGTTGATGGCAGACCCAACTGCTTGTTTTATTTCTGTGAAGGCTTTGGCACACGCTCGTGACCACTCAAAGGGTTGTCCTTGACGTGTCAGTTCTCGGAGCGGGTAGCTGATGGTGGCGTAATCACGAATGTATCGCGCGCAGTAACTTGCCATCCCCAGGAAGGAGCGGAGGTCGCTTACGTCCTTGGGTGTCGGAGTGTCAGCAAGTGCGGCCACCTTGTCAGGGTCAGGCGTCATGCCTTCACTGGAGAAAGTATGTCCATAGAATTTGAGGGTGTTTTTGTGGAATTCGCACTTATTCGCATTCAGTGTCAGGTTGGCCTGCAGCAGTGCATGGCACACTCTATCCAGCGCGGTGTCATGTTCAACTTGATCTTTGCCGAAGACTAGCAGGTCGTCGCTGTAGTTGAAGGAATTCGGGATCCCTTGTATGACCTTCCGGATGGTTTCCTGGAAGATTTCGGCGGCAGATGAAATGCCGAAATTCAGGCGCTTGTATCGGAATAGGCCTTGATGCGTGGTGAAAGTCGTGATATAACGTGACTGTTCATGGAGCTCTAGTTGGTGGTAACCTTTGTTCAGGTCGAGTTTGGAGAATATTGTGGCCCCGTTCAGTTTTGTGATCATATCACTGATGTGCGGCCCTGGGTGGCGCTCACGTTCGATGGCGGTGTTGGGCGCTCTCATGTCCACACACAGCCGGACTTTGTTGTCTTGTCCTTTCTTCGGGACCACCACCACCGGTGATACTCATGGGGTGGGTCCGGACGTGCGCTCTATGATGTCGGATTGTAACAGGTCTTGTAGTTCATCATCAACGGCTTGTTGCAGGTGGAAGGGCACTTTCCTGTGATGCTGGGCAACAGGTGTGATGTTCTCATTGATGTGGAGCTTTACTTTGAAGTGGTTCAGCTTGCCCAGTTCTTTGAAGAGTTTCGGGAACTTTGCCACGATGTCAGGGGCATCTTCCGTCATGTACAACAGTTCCACCAGCTTCAGTCGTTCCGCCGTTGGCAGACTGAGCAAGCAGTCGGCGAAGTCGGGTCCTTCCACGACGTGGACATATGCAGGAATTTTCCTATTCTTGAAGGTCAGTGTGGTATGGAATCGACCAAGGCAAGGCAGAGGTTTCCGGCACATCCACGTGAAGATGCGGACTGCCGCTGGCTCTAATTTGGGTCGGTTCTTCATTTTCTGGTACTCCAGTGCACAGATATAGTTCAACGAGGCACCTGAGTCCAGGACAAATTTCGCTGGGTGTCCTCCTATCAGAATGTCTAGCTTCGGATATCGTTTGAGTCGGTCCGGGTCGGCCACCATGTATATATATTCATCACTGTCCTGCATCGTTGTTGATGAGTCAAACACTCTGCAGACATACTCATCACTGTCTTGTGACACTGTGGTGAGTGCCGATGAGCTGTTGGATGAGGAACGGTGAGCCTGGCGTGACCTCGTTGAGTGATGACGAGAGCGAGGCGTACTTGTGGATCGACTGTGCCGTTGGTAGGAGTATGTCGAGCGGGTGCTGGAGCCTGATGAGTCTGATGAGTGGCTTTCTTTTCTCGTCACGGCTCGGGCATGGTGCCGGGTGCTAGATCGTGGAGTGGGTGACCTTCGGGTAGATTGTCTGGCTTGGCAAGCTATCTCAAAATGATTGTCCTTTCCGCACCGGTGACATCGTTGACCGATGGCTGGACACTGCCCTGAGTGGGGGTAGTCTTGGCCACATCGATAACAGGCAGGTGCAGGTTTAGTGTGTTTTGTCTGTCGTGAGTCTCGCCGGGGTGATGATCTCCGGGGGCTACGGTGGTGCTTGCCAGTTCTATGTGCACTCGACCTTGGGCGGAGGCTTGTACGCGATTGTATTCGAAAAACCTGCTCTTTGTGGTCTTTGTCTTTGTGTTCAGGCTTGTGTGTTTCCATCCTCTTGGCATGATCTTCTGCCTGGTCGTTAATCCTTGTAAGTTCTTCGATTTGCTCTAGTGTGTAGGATTTCTTTAGGAGGCGTCTGCGTAGTGATTCTGAACGGCAGCCATCGATGATGCGGAGCCGCAGTGCGTCTTCCGTCTTGAAGTTTTCGAAGTCGCAGTGACGCGTCATCCTCTTGATGCGTGTGATGAAATCGCCCATGCACTCCCCTTTTTCTTGAGACGCTAGGTTGAACACATAGCGCTCGTAATCGACATTGCGCTTGTGTAGGAATCGCCGATCAAGGGCAGCCTTCACTTCATCATACGTGGCCGTGGCGACATTGGGCATTTCTTTGATTATTTGTGCTATTTCTTGGCCAGCAAGATTTCGCAGCGCAACCAGTTTGCGCTTGGAGTCCTGTACAAGGGACCCTTCCATGTAGTCTTCAAAGTCCTCACTCCAGGTTTTCCAAGCAGGCCCCATGGTGTTGCCAGGCGTCAGCACCAGCGGCTGCGGTTGTCGCATGAAGGGTGCTCCTATGGACGCAACTTGAGGCATCATCGTCGTGTTGGGTTGCGTGGGTGCGCCTCCAGTTGAGGACGTGCTTTGAGCATCGTTGTCTGACATGGTGTTTCTGTATTCTGTTACAGTAGCTTGTAATCCCTTTTTTGCTGAGTGTTGGCCGTCTTTGCTTGTTTCTGCACTCTTTGCGTTAGCTTGTGGTTATTGGTTTATTTTGGTGTTAGTGGCAGTCTTTTGGGCTGATTACAGCTTTATCGTGCTTGAGTGTGAGGTTAGAGGCGAAATTCCCGCTTATTTTCCCATTCGCGGTCCTCGCCTGACTCTAAGATGGCCGCCGTGGTGGAAGCGTGGGTTTACTGGGGGCTGGCGCCTGACTTAAAGATGGCCGCCATGTTCTCCGGCCCCGGCAGCCTCTGTCACGTGCGCAGGCCGCGCTTTCACTTCTCTGACGGCCGCATACGCTGCGGGACTCACCCTCGTGGTCCTCTGGCCTCGGCGGTGATGGAGCACTCGCGCTCACCTTACTGCCGCTCTGCAGGGCTCTTCGCGTCTTCGGCGGGGTGGAGCACTCGCGCTCACCTCACTGTCGCTCTGCCGGGCTCCTCACTTCTTCTGCGGCTGGGCGCTGTCGCGCGAGCACTTTCTTGTGTGCTCTCCTTCACTCCGCTCCAGCGGTGAGCCAGGATGGCGCTGTAGGCGTCGGTCCGTTTCGCGCTCTTTCTTGTGGAGCGGCGCTTCTGGAGCTGCTGGCTTGTCGTTGGGGCCGTTCCTTGGCTGGGCTGCGCGACGTTGTGTGTGGGATCATCTCATCCCACCCTCGTCGCCATTGTCACGCCGTAGCCCGCCCAAATCAAACACAGCACACAGAGCTCGGCTGAGGGTAACCTTCTTTATTCCCTGCCAGGAAGCTACTGGCTTACAGACTACTCGCTCCTCCTTTTCCTGTGTGTCCATTTCCTGTTCCTCATTGCCTGACCTGTCTCTCTGGGAGGTCAGGCATAACGACATGACAGATGCGCACTAGGATGGCGCCGGCACTTGACAGCCAGGCACAGAGAGGCGCGTGATTGACAATAGGCGACAAGACGAGCGTGACTGAGAGCAGACGCCAACTGAAATGTCCAACCCTTAAAAAGGAAAGATTTAATGACGGTATTTTTTGTGGAACTGGTGGCGAGCTTCCTGTTTCAAGATGAGTGAGTGGACCATGTCCAAAAAGACTGACACTCCAGTAGGGTAGTGTAGTGCTTTCAGCAAGCGTTGCCTTAATGTGCCACCCCAGCACGATTTAACCCCCTCAGCTGTCAATTGGGCATCTGTCACGTGACACCTGCAGACCAGACTCTGAATTTCTTCAATGAAATCCAGTAGGGTACAATAGGTCTTACATTTGCAAGAGATTAAGCTGTTGGCAATGTAAATGACAATGCCATTTATTTATCTGTTTTCAAAACCAACACATAAATAAAAATATTGTCATTTACAATGCCAATAGCTCTAACTTTGGCAAAGGCGAAACCGTTGCATTGTAAATGCTTGTTTTCTTTGTTGCTTGTGATTCTCTAATGACCTTTCCTAGAAATTTCTCACCAACAGAAAGAGTTGTGCCAGGTGTCTCAAGAGGAACTCAAGAATCCGCCACCAACCAAAATTAACAGTGAGTCCAAGACCAGACAATGTACCCAAAATATAGCAACACCAGGGAATAGTTTAATTATAAACAAGTTCCCATCAGTCCACCATCGAGACCGCCCTTCATCATCTGGGATCTTTTATGTTTATAAATAACACAAAGAGGGTAAAAAAACCTGGGCTGGCAGATAGCTAAGCCATGCACAGGAAAAACCGTAGTGTTATTATAGATGTGCGAAGAAGGCGTGTATACTCGGGGAACTGAAAAGCAGTGCAAAGAAAAAGTGTATGTGAAAGAGAGAAAGGCTCTAAAATTAGGTCGTGATCGGGAAAACAAGTTTAATAAACACCCTCACACTCCTAAATCAATAAAAACAGTGCAAAATTAGTGGTGTAACAAATGACCACTAAAAAAGGTGTAAGGTCGACATGTTTCTGCAGACAGTTGGAGTCTAGTGATCTCCTGCTGCTTCTTCAGGACCATTATTGCTACTGCTGAATTAAAATAACAAAAACCATATCACCTGATGGTGTATGTGTGTTCATCTTCTGATCCTAAGAGAAAAAACGTATATAGTAGGGTACAGAGTCAAGGATACTTTTAACAAAAAACAACATGCACCATGTGCCATCATTATAATGTGCTGGTCGTAAACAATTATCGACCATCATCTCGGACTGTCAAGGTCAGTCTACAATCACCACTACAATTAATATGTAGAAGTAAATTCACTCACCCACGTGATGGGAAGGAACTGCCCCACCTCACCTGGCACGAGCTCAGGTAGTGGATGCACCGCACTAAGAAAAAAACAACAATTAAACAGATGTATCTACACCTGTAATCCTAGTCCAATTGATCTCAACACGCGCCACACACGGCGCCCCGCCCCGTCATTACCACAGAACCCCACCTGGTTACGTGGGTAGCTTAATTAAAATATAACTCAAGTTTGATAGTTATTGGGTTCCCATGCCCAACCTCATGACCAAACGCCACTTTCAGAGCATCTCTACAACTTTTCAAACTATCTTCATGCATTGCAAAGTTCGAAATCCACAGATAGTCAAACGCTCATCACTCAGGCATAGGCTGACTCACCTATCCGTCGGTGCACCGGTCGTCCCTCTAAGCTCTCTCGTAGGGAGGAACCGACGCGGTGCACCGACGAGGTTTAAATGCCTTCATCCGCCTTTGTGTTTGGGGCGGGCCAGGCGTTTCCTGACGCGTCTAGTGCGTCATAGCGTACAGCGCGCCGCGCGCCCTCAATGCTATGCTGGTAGTCATGGGAATTGTAGTTCCCACGGAATATTAATCTCCCGCGTTCGCCGGTTCGAGTCCCCTTTAGGGGACATGCACAACAAACAATACCAGCCTTAATTTAAATTAGACAAACGGGGAGCTAGTCACAGGACGATATTAAAAACCAATTCATACTCAGTGGCCAATTAGCGCGCTGATGATGGGAAATGTAGTTCCCAAAGGACGTAGTCTCCCACAGTGTGGATTCCAGACCTCCTAAAGCAACATGAGTTACAGAGAGCTCCCAACCAGAATAGAAGATCTTCTTTTGGCAATATGTTTAATAAAGAAAACCCTCTGTACATGAAGGGATTAAAAGATCTACTATTAAGCAATGAATTTATCAAGGAGGTCCCTACGTACATAGATCAAGGGGACCCATCGACGCTCAGTATTGGGTAAATTATATATACAAAGCATGTACTTTTACATGCTTTGTAATATAGTGATTGGATGGCTATCATGTTGCTGGGAACACTCCTCGGGTAACTTGAAGCATCCTATTCTAGGATACATCAAATTGTAATGGACATATTGACCTTTTGTCAGATTGGGTTACTGTGGTCCTTAAGTCCAACCATCTTTACCCAATACTGAGCGTCGATGGGTCCCCTTGATCTATGTACGTAGGGACCTCCTTGATAAATTCATTGCTTAATAGTAGATCTTTTAATCCCTTCATGTACATAGGGACCTCTTTGTTAAACACACTCCTTAAAGAGGATCTTCTAATTCATTCATGTACAGAGGGTTTTCTTTATTAAACATATTGCCAAAAGAAGATCTTCTATTCTGGTTGGGAGCTCTCTGTAACTCATGTTGCTTTAGGAGGTCTGGAATCCACACTGTGGGAGACTACGTCCTTTGGGAACTACATTTCCCATCATCAGCGCGCTAATTGGCCACTGAGTATGAATTGGTTTTTAATATCGTCCTGTGACTAGCTCCCCGTTTGTCTAATTTAAATTAAGGCTGGTATTGTTTGTTGTGCATGTCCCCTAAAGGGGACTCGAACCGGCGAACGCGGGAGATTAATATTCCGTGGGAACTACAATTCCCATGACTACCAGCATAGCATTGAGGGCGCGCGGCGCGCTGTACGCTATGACGCACTAGACGCGTCAGGAAACGCCTGGCCCGCCCCAAACACAAAGGCGGATGAAGGCATTTAAACCTCGTCGGTGCACCGCGTCGGTTCCTCCCTACGAGAGAGCTTAGAGGGACGACCGGTGCACCGACGGATAGGTGAGTCAGCCTATGCCTGAGTGATGAGCGTTTGACTATCTGTGGATTTCGAACTTTGCAATGCATGAAGATAGTTTGAAAAGTTGTAGAGATGCTCTGAAAGTGGCGTTTGGTCATGAGGTTGGGCATGGGAACCCAATAACTATCAAACTTGAGTTATATTTTAATTAAGCTACCCACGTAACCAGGTGGGGTTCTGTGGTAATGACGGGGCGGGGCGCCGTGTGTGGCGCGTGTTGAGATCAATTGGACTAGGATTACAGGTGTAGATACATCTGTTTAATTGTTGTTGTTTTTTTTTTTTTTTTTTTTTTTCTTAGTGCGGTGCATCCACTACCTGAGCTCGTGCCAGGTGAGGTGGGGCAGTTCCTTCCCATCACGTGGGTGAGTGAATTTACTTCTACATATTAATTGTAGTGGTGATTGTAGACTGACCTTGACAGTCCGAGATGATGGTCGATAATTGTTTACGACCAGCACATTATAATGATGGCACATGGTGCATGTTGTTTTTTGTTAAAAGTATCCTTGACTCTGTACCCTACTATATACGTTTTTTCTCTTAGGATGAGAAGATGAACACACATACACCATCAGGTGATATGGTTTTTGTTATTTTAATTCAGCAGTAGCAATAATGGTCCTGAAGAAGCAGCAGGAGATCACTAGACTCCAACTGTCTGCAGAAACATGTCGACCTTACACCTTTTTTAGTGGTCATTTGTTACACCACTAATTTTGCACTGTTTTTATTGATTTAGGAGTGTGAGGGTGTTTATTAAACTTGTTTTCCCGATCACGACCTAATTTTAGAGCCTTTCTCTCTTTCACATACACTTTTTCTTTGCACTGCTTTTCAGTTCCCCGAGTATACACGCCTTCTTCGCACATCTATAATAACACTACGGTTTTTCCTGTGCATGGCTTAGCTATCTGCCAGCCCAGGTTTTTTTACCCTCTTTGTGTTATTTATAAACATAAAAGATCCCAGATGATGAAGGGCGGTCTCGATGGTGGACTGATGGGAACTTGTTTATAATTAAACTATTCCCTGGTGTTGCTATATTTTGGGTACATTGTCTGGTCTTGGACTCACTGTTAATTTTGGTTGGTGTCAATTCTATGTAGGGGATTTAACAGTTGAGGTCGATAAACTTACCCCTAGGACCTTCCTTGTGTTTAGTAGTTGAACTCAAGAATCCGCCTTCTCTTTGCCAGATCAATCAAGTATCCTGAATTTGTAATTTTGTAGGCGAAGAACCCATCTTTCTATTCAGGGTGAGTTTTTGTTGTGGGATTACCATATATGGCGAGAATACGCATTCAGTTATTACAGTAAATGATTTGCCATAAAGAAAAAAGTGAGAGTGGCTTTCTTTCTCTGTCTGGGAGTAGGCTAGTTCGGGCACCCTGAGGCTGCAACTGGTACATGCGCCAATTTGCTATAGGGCTTAAGGATCACGGTCCCTTTCCATCAAGATTGCTCCTAAATCAACAGGAGTAGCATTAACTACAAGAGTAGTGTGTAAATCTGGGTTGAAGTTTGCCAGGTTTTTAGCATTTGGTATATTTGCAGGAATGTTTTTGAAAGGCGGCCTGACATTATCAGAAACATTTAGAGATTGATCCTTTGTTGATGAAACCTCTTAACAATGCGCTGTTTGATGCAAAGTTGGGTATGTATCCGGAGCAATAACTAGATAGTACCAGAATGGAGGTCTGGCAAGTGTTCGAGCAGCCATGCCAATGGCAAACCAGCAACTTTGTCTGGATTAGTATATATGCTATTTTTATTTAGAAGATGAGACTGTCGAATTTTACAGAAATCTGCACTTTTCTTTATTCAGTGTAAGATGAGCATTATGGAAGGCCTGGTAGACTTTGAGTAGAATGTTGTCATGTTCCTTTTGTGATTTTCCAAAGACTATGATAATACCACTGTAATTAAGGCTGTTAAGAATGCCGTGAATAACATTTCTTAGTTGGTCATGGCAGGATTCAGCTGTAGGGGAGACATCAGAGCTGAGAAGTGGGTGAGGGCAAATGTCATGATGTATTTCCAACCTTCCTCCAGTTCCAACTGGAGATGACCATTATTGAGGTCTAGACTGGAAAATACATAGGAGCTATTCAATTGATATATCATATCTTGAATCAGTGGCACCAAATATCTCTTGAGCTAGATTGAGCTGATGCATATTGTTAATATTCGACAAGTCTATGTACACCATGATATATTTACATATAAAAATGAAGTTGCATCTCCGCTGTTGAATTTGCCCGATGTGACCTCCCCCTCAACTTTGAGTTAGAAATATGTGGTTAGGTAAGCCCTGTATCCTAGGCCTGTATTAACTGATTGACAGATCCCAGGGTGGAGGGGGGACACGTAACCCTTAGACCGAATGTACAAACAGTAAAACCCATATTGATTCCACGCATAGGCAGCAACACCACAATGGGCTCAGGAGATTGGCCCCAATAAAACACGTTTGGCTGGAGAAGCACGCATTCTCAAAAACACCATAATGTCAGATGCTACACCAAGTTAGGAATACAATCAATAAAAATAATTTGTATAACACAACCTATCACCCCTGGCAGTATTTAGACGCTGTGCTGCAGGTCTCAGCAGAAGAGGCAGGTCTTGAGTCCCTTCCTGAAGTAGTTGAGCAAGGGAGAGTTGAAGAGGTGGGGAGGGAGTTTGTTCCAGGCTTTGGCAGCGACATGAGGGAAAGAGCGTTCTCCGGTGCTTCTGGGGCAGATGCTTGGTGTCTGTGCGAGGGCGAGGTGAGCAGAGCGAAGGCTTCTGGAAGGTTGATGGAAGGTAAGGTGGTGGTTCATGTAGTGTGATCCTAGGTTGTGGAAAGGATTTTTAGGCATGGGTCAGGAGCTTGAATTGGCATCTCACATGGATAGGGAGCCAGTGGAGGTCCTTCAGCTGCTGGGTGATGTGTGTTCTCTAGGGCAGTCTGGCTGCAGTGTTCAGGATTGTCTGGATTCTTTGCATGAGTTGGGAGGTTGTGCTTGCCTAGTGTGTGCAGCCGTAATTCATCCAGCTAGTGATGAGTGCCTGTGTCGCTGTTTTCCTGGTGCTGACGGGGAGGCACCTGAAGACTTTTTGGAGCATGTGGATCGTGTGGAAGGATGCTGAGACGATTGTGGTTACTTGGCGTTTGATGGAGAGTGTGTTGTCTAGTATGATGCTGAGGGCATGTATTTTGGTGTGGGGTGGGTCAGAGCACCGAAGGCCACCAGGAGTCGGTCCAGAGCACAGTGTCTTTTCCATCTTCAGTCATCCATGTTGCTACATTCGTCATGCAGTTTTGGAAGTTGGTCTTAGTCTGGGTAGGGGTTTGCTCAGAGATAGAGGACAAGTTGGATGTCATCGGCTTAAGAGATGATGTTATGTGATCTGACGACGTTTGCGAGTGGTGTCATGTAGACGTTGAAGAGGGTGGGGCTGAGGGATGAGCCTTGGGGTACTCTGCAGATTGTGTGTTTGGGGGGCAAGGTCAAGTGGGGAGATGGACTCAGAGTGTGTCCTGTGAGGAAGGACGCCATCCATATGAGCGCACCATCTGTGATCCAGATCCAGCGAAGTTGCTGGATGAGTGTGTGGTGTCGAAGGTTGCGGAGAGGTCCAGGAGTATGAGGGGTGGCCGTTTCTCCTCTGTTGAGTAGGGCTCAGATGTTGTCTATTGTTGCAATAAGGACTGACTCAGTGCTGTGATTGGCTCTGAATCCTGATTGGGATGGGCCCAGTAGCTTATTTTTCTCCAGATGATCGGTGAGTTGGAGGTTGACGGCCTTCTCCAGGACCTTGGCAGGGAATGGGAGGAGGGAGATGTCCAGTAGTTCTGGAGATCCCTGGGGTCTGCAGGAGGTTTCTTGAGGAGGGGCCTGACCTCTGCGTGCTTCCATGCGCTGGGAAAGCTGGATGTAGTTATGGATGCGTTGAGGATGGTGCTGAGCTGGTTGGTAGCTGATCTCGGTGCTTCCAAGGTGGAATAACCAATGGTGGGGGCAGGGGTTGGTGGGTACCCCTGAGCGGATGGATTTCATCAGGGTGGGGGTAGTAGGTTTGCTGAGTTCTCAAGTGGTGAGCGAGTGGTTGGTGGTTGGGGTCGATGGGTTGCTGAGGATGTCGGGGGGTGGGTTGGGATTTTATGTTTTTTTAGATGGTTGCTATCTTGTTGTGGAAGCAGTCGGCGAGGGAGTCGCAGAGTTCTATGACAATGGTGAAGAGTTCCTTGGTTTGGTTAGGCGTGTGAGGGCGTCCTTTTTTTGCAGCTTTGAGCTGGTAGTGGGGATTTCTGAGGGTTGCTTTGTAGAGGGCTCCATTGGTGTCGTACTTGCTGGTTCGATGAGTGAAGAAGGTGGTGAGATGCACACCTGTTAATCACATTTTATCCATGCTTAAACCAATTCAAATTGTATTGGCGTGCATACTTGCTCCGCACTTCGCCCATTGTGCTACAATATAACAATCCACAGGGGAAACATCAGTGGTTCCACCAAGTTGCACAGCCGCAAGGCTGAATGAAGTCAATGAATTAAATTTCAATTTTTAATCTTTCATTTTAAACATATTTTTTAATGCTTTTAATCCTTCTTTACTGCTCGTTCAATTCATTTTATTCATATCAATGTTTCATGACGAAGAGATAGGTTCCATATGTCATGATTTTATTTCACACAACCCAATGCATTTCGGGAAGAAATCCCTTCGTCAGGGGCATCTAAAATACAAACACATTTATGTTTAAGCCATTGTATATCAACAACATATTTGTACTCTTAACTTAAATTTGCAAACGAAATACATATATTTTACATGAGAAGTTAAAATCCACTACAGATTAATGTGGCCATTTCCATGAGAGTTACACTGAATCGTCCAGAAAAATAACACAGATCGTTTTGATAACGCCCATACCGTTATTCAATGTTCTGTGAGGCAAGTTAACCCTTGGTGAATCCAACCCCCTTATTATATTTAATAATATAACCTATTAATCAATACGAAGAAGTACTTTGATTGTAATCTCTCTTACCGTGACATATGGTGCTTCATATATCACTAAAACCAATTTAGGAAATGCTGACTTCTTTTAAAACAACATGCCTAATTCTATCTTGCAATGTTCCTCTTTTTGGCGTGCCGAGGCGCGCGTGTCCCGGTCAAATACAAACTGGATCAGTCGGTGGACATCCAGTTGAATGGTCACTTCTCATTCTTTGCCGGGCCACAATTGCTCTTTCCTCTACTGTGTGACGAAGATGCAAATTTTGTTGTGATAGCATTATTTGTTTCCTGCTTACGTTTACCACAATTTCTACAAACTTTTTGCAGATGAGATATGCGCTGCATGCCACAGGCCACATCCCTGTGTTTGAGCAGCAGAAACTGCAATACGTCGGTATGTTTAGATTCCTCATCAGTAACGCGCATTCCTTCGATCCGCAACCTTCAACGTCCATTTTAATCTTATGTCTGCTCATGCCCTTATGCTTCATATTCCACAGTGAGGGACGTTCAGGCAATGCTGAGGATATCTGCAGATTTCTGAGGTTTTGTAGCAATTTCTGCCTCACCCTGGCCAATTTACAGCCAACTATGATCTGCAATCTGTGGGTTTCTTCACTGTCCTAAATATAAAAATCACTGTGTTGCACACATCCCTTCACAAAGGAGTCAATGGTTTCACCTTGTTTCTGGGCCATACAGTAGAACAAATAACATTCTTAGTAGACGTTACTTTTGGGCAAAAAGTACGCATTAAACTGGTTTCCAGGCCTTCATACAACAATCTCTCATTTAATCGAATTAATAAATGAACTCGCAGGTAGCAGAACCCAAGCAGTGCATCAACAGATTGATGAGGCATTTTTGATTTTAAATGCCAAGGGCTCCAGTTTTCATATGGAACTCTTGTCTCCAATG
This sequence comes from Lissotriton helveticus, assembly GCF_964261635.1. NCBI lineage: Eukaryota > Metazoa > Chordata > Amphibia > Caudata > Salamandridae > Lissotriton > Lissotriton helveticus. Next base: position 599,817,214 of record NC_136068.1, on the reverse strand, counting down.
GCACCATCTGGGGCCAAGATTGTTGGTGTTGGACAAACTGAACGGCTGTGGTACTCCCGGTGAGGATAGCTCAGGAGTAGCTGAGGTAATGAGTGTCTGGCTGGGAGAGAAATGGTACTTGCCATGACAATGGTCTTTAGCTTTTTAGACAATGGTGTGGCCATGTTTCAGTGTGCAACATTTGTTTGTTGGTATCACGAAGGAGGGAGTGTAGGAATGTCTGGTACGTGTGTTACTCCTCGTCACAAGTGTAATGTTCGACTGACTGAACTGCAGCAACAATACTCAGCAATGTGCTCATCCATGTAATCATGATGTGATGCTATTTAAACTCCCTTATTTGTTGCTTACCATAGACTTGAATACAGTGACTGGACACAGCATCTCAGATTGTTTACAGTTCGAATAAGGCTCATCATTATTGGTCGCAAGAGCGCCAACTGGGCATCTTGCCTTTACACTGTACGCGCTCTTTCGGCTCAACCCCCTTTACATCTTCTCCCAGCCTAATACTGGTGGTGTCACCATGCTGGCAGAGATGCGACCAGAAGCCAGGCGGGGCTGAAGACAGTGCAGCATGTAGATTAGATTAGATTAAAATACTTATAGAGCACATGGCTGCCTCGGCAATGAGGCGTCCCAGCGCTGAAGCCAGATAGAGTGGAGGACAGGAGAGGAATTAAAGTTGAGAGAAAAGCCAGGTCTTCACCAGCCGTCTGAAGACCTGGTGATCACAGTGGCTGCGTATGTGAAGAGGGAGAGAGTTCCATAAAGCGGGGGCCAGTCGCCTGAGGGAGCGACCACCAGATCTGGTCCTTCGAATGCGAGGGATTCGGGCGAGGATCAAATTTGCCGAGCGCATTGCTCTGGGTTGGAAAGTAGAGGGTGCACAGGTCGCTCAGAATATCTGGGCCGATGCCTGTCAGGATCTTGTGCATAGTGCAGAACGCCTTAAAATGCACTCTGTGTTCAAGGGGCAGCCAATGCAGGCGGTGGAGGAGGCTGGAGACATGGCTGTACTTGTATGTATCACTAATTAAACAGATTGTGATGTATTGTGGTTGCTACATTCAAATTAAAGGTCAACATTTACATTTACAAAACATTGAGTAAGATTCAAGATGTAATATGGTAATATTGAAGATAACAGCATCCAAATATTTGTGGTAAAGTGTGCTGCACTGTCTGAGGTCCCCATTTGGGGAATGATCCTGGGCAACAACGTGGATTAACTAGGGGAGACCTGCCTCCCCTGTTCCATCAATTGTAAGGATCACTGTCCAGAATTCTTGGCAAAACCAAACCACCCCGTAAAGGAGAATCAAATGCATACAACCAGCACCTGAAAAAGTATGCCGCCTGTTACTCTTCAATATGCGCAAATCAAAATGTTCAAAAACTAAGAAGGATGTATAGAATGCTACCACCTCGCCTACACAGCCGACACCGATGCGACCGCCAAAGAGAACAAAATACAACCTACTATTCTACTTCCAGCTAAACCAAAGCACAGCGTCAATCCATTAAAAAGTGGCCTGAGTGGATGGATCACTAAACAAAGCTACAGTGAGCAGCCTTCACACTCGAAACCGGCTTTGAGCTTAGGCTCTAGCCCTCTTCTACCCAAGAAACCTACACAAACCTCCTGACATCTGCCCTACTGCACCAAGAATGGGAAATCATTCTTTTGTGATTGACAAACAAGTGATCCTCGGCGCATTGATTAGAATTCTTGGCTATTGCACAGGCAGCTTTTAATTATGCGTTCTCCCCAATTGTGGAAGAAAGACTTCAGCCTGAAAATAGGCAAGGGCTGCCATATTGTACAAAGTTGCAAATAAATGTTTTTATTTATAATTATGCATTCCTATTTTCATTTTGTAGTCTTATAAAACAGTCAAACGCTATCTATTCGACCACTGGGGCTAAATTGTTATGTTCTCCCGCTCTGCATTAAAAAACTATGGGGCCGATTACGATGTCAATCAGAAAGGCTCCGAATGGCATTTGGTTAGTTCGAATCCGATTCGAAACCCGTCTTACCGACCGAATCGGACAGCCTTCTGACCGACCGATTGCGATAGACGGAAAACATACAGACTTTCCGACTCGGTTTCGAACGGCATTCTGAGTATCCGTGTCATTGGGAGCTGACTCGTACAGGTCTATGGACCACGTTTCTGACCGACATATTATGTTGTTAGATTTGGACTGTATTTTCGAATTGGTTGTTCTGACACAAATCAGCTGTGAGTATCCAACTTTGGGGGCGTATAGCGGACCCCCTTCACCTTGAGCCTTCAGATGGGGCCCTTGGGTGTACAGAACACAGCCTCCCATTGAAGTAAATGGGAGTCGGACTGAGCGTTGTCCGAAAACATCGTAATCGGTTGGTCGAACTCTCCAAATCCAATTCGGTCAGAAACTATTCCGAGACGTCGTAATGAGGCCCTATTTATTGTTTCAAGGTTACAACCATCCCTCCTGAATAAGATCGTTCAGGTCATTCGATTATACATAGCATCTATTGCACTGCTAAGATGCCTTTCAGTATTTTTAAGCTGGCTCATTAGTTGCAATTTCTATTTGATTAAGCCATGTATTAAATGTTTGTAGTCTTTACTCTCTTTCAATGCAGCGATGTGAGTATTGTGTCTTTTTTATTCATCCGTAATCAGGAGGCAGTAGGAAGTTTATAGGTGCGTGCACTCTGCTTATTAACTAATAGATCCATATCATCAGAGAGAGGGACCTTTTTGGTTCCTCTACCTTCCTGTCATGGGTTGTCTGAATGGTTTGTTAAAAGGACTTTCACCCACAAGATTTCCTAGTAGCAGGCCTCATCATTGAGTCCTCACCCAGATACAGTCTGTATTTGAGTGGGCTCAACTTTGATAGTCAAGTGAGCTCTTTGTATTTTATTGTAGAGGTCTGAATTGATAGTTGAGCTCCTGGTATACTCCATAACATCACCCCGTTTTTAACTTTGCCAAAGGTCCCAGAAATAAACTTTAGATATTAATGGGATACCATTAGGCAATTTTATATTCAGAATGATCCTTCTATGAGAAAATAAAAAGAGCTCCCTTGACTATCAAGGTTGAAGCATGCCACTAGTAATCGTAGTAGGTGAGAGTCGCTTGGATGCCTCCGGGCAGCAATTCGCGCTTTACAAATCTACATCCATTCCATTCCAGAGTCCTTTTAAAAACCAGTATGATACCCTTTCGTAGGCAGAGAAAGAAACCGCAAAGGTTGAAGTGAGGGCTCGCTCCTTGACGATGTGAAACTTTTTTTATTCAGGTCATGTGAGGCCCTTTATTTCAATCAAAGATCGTTCTTGGTTTTTCTTTGTATCTTTCCTTTTTAGCTTGTTTATGACGAGATAGCTGATTTACCTTCTTATATAGTTGCCCAGACTGTTTTTTGCTGGTAAATTACTCACTAGAAAGCTCTTCATAGTGTTTTCAGTGCAAAGCGTAATCCCAAATGGTTAATGTGTTTAGTCCCATGCTCTTTCTTTCTATTTCAATGTATTTGTTTTTTGGATATATTGCTAATGCTGCCCCCTTGAATCATTCCTGTCCTGATGATGCCCGTAAAACAATTGTGTTGGGTTGAAACCTCAATGTACCAATAATGACCAGGATAGATTTTAGCTCCGGATATTTCCTGAACTTCTTGCTGCAATTGCTTTGTTTTTGTCATTTGCATCATAAAAAATATTCAGTTGACTACTTTACTAACTGTTTGCTTTCCTTTTTGCTTATACTAAAACTGAGTGCTGAGCTGAACTTTTTACCAGTTCTGTTGTCTTTGAAATAATTTCTGATGTAGAAAAAATGCCTTTTGATTTTACTTTATGCTGCAAATTGCAGCGCTTGCACAGGTTAAAACAAAGGGGCAGCAATGGTGGCCTTTGAAAGTAGGAGGAAACCATTCCTGCAGCCGAGAGGACCAGTGCCGTAGCAAGGTGGGTGTTACGTCGTAGTGAAAGAAACACACCTAGTCAGGTAGGACTGTTCAAGATCCTTTCCACACCAGGATCCTTTTATTTAGTAACAAACCCCGCCCCCAATAAATCCATTAACTAACATAAACTATATATGCACCAGGTGGTCTACCCCTTCTGGGTTACAGAAAATGGCGGCGACCACATCACAGGGGGGTGGTCTTGGATGTCCATAGGTATTGTGAAGAACCTGTATGGAGCACACGCACAGACATTGCAGAAGACTTGCAGGACAACAAGACCAGGGGCAGCAGGAGTCTTCCAAGTTGCAGTCTCGGTTCCCAAAGCCAAATCCAGAGTGCCCAGATGGTTGAAGTTGAAGTGATTTTGGATCTGAATCTTGTCCCATGACAAATCTAGGGACCCACCCACAGATAAGCCCTTAAGTATCCTAAAGAAAGGGTTGGAACGAATCAGGGGTCCCTCTCAGAGGAGAGGTTAGACAGTGGGGAGGACAATCCCATGTCCTTTGTCCAGTTCCACGCCAGAGCGGGAGCCAATGGCTCGCTGAAATGGTTTCAACTGGGGTATGCAAGGAGGGCACCAAATGTGCCCTTCAACTCAGTCTAGTGGTACGGCAAGCGCCCCCACCATGTCCTATTACACTAAGCCCTCTCTGGGAGGTGGTTGCACCTCCCTGTGACAGGAAACCTAATGTCCTGCCTTCCCCTGCTCGAGCTTGGCTCAGCAGCAGGAGGGCAGAATCATATCCCTGGTCGGCAGCAGCCATATTTGCTGTCCGGGTCTAGAAGACTGGCACCGGGAACACTAAGGGCCTCCCGGAGGAACTTTACAGTGCATGGAATCATATTATAATTCCAACATGTTTGATACCAAACACGACAGTGTTCGTTACAGCCAGTTTAGAGATAGCCATCGTATAATGATGCATGGCCACTCTATATATCGTATTGGCTGATGCACTTTCAACCCAGGAGAATGGACTACGAGGGTCGTAGGGGTGTCCTGTTCATGCGGGGGCACCCTCACACTTATAACTGAGCACCCTGCCTTCAGGATTGAAAGGCCTGCCTTAGGGGTGACTTATAGGATTTAAGTGCAGTGACTTCAGATACAAGGAAACATATCTTTCGTAAGGGGTGCTAGCACCAGCTTACACAGGCTGCAATGGCAGGCCTGTAGTCACAATGTGGGTGGTCTCCCATGGGTGGCATAATGCATGCTTCAGCCTGGTGTACCTAGGCCCTGGGTACCTTAGTACCATATACTAGGGACCTACATGGGTACACCAGTAGACAATTTGGAATTTACCTAAGTACTCACCATGTCCAATTTAACGAAGAAGCACGGAGACTAGGGTCCTGATTAGCAGGATCTCAGTCAGACCAGTCAGTAAAACATAGCAAAACCAGGCAAAAAGTGGGGCTAGCCATGCAGAATGATCCCACCTTCCTACAAATACCATGCCATAAACCATACATGCAGATGTGTAGAGTATAATGTGCTATTACCAGTTTAGAGAGAGGGGAGGGGCATCTTGACTCGCTTGGGGCTTTGCCTCTCGTGAGTAATGGCCACTCCCCATGCTCAACAATGGTAATAAATAGCATATTATACTCTACACATATGCATATATACTACATATCAAGTACTGGAAATATAAATACTGTTTTTATGGGACTCCTTCCATTTTAGAACTAGAAAGAACACATATGCTTACTATATTGCTGTATATATTGAGGCTCCTGAACTGCAAAGACAAGGATTCTAAAGCTGTCATGTTAGGTAACCTTTCTCCAAGTGCAGGTACAGTCTTTGAGCTAGATGAACACTCTGGTTCTTGGGTAAGTGGGTGGATCAATAAATGAAAGTCACACAGTGATCTAATGGATGCAGGGCCGGCTTTAGGGCAGTGCGATGGATGTATGACGTTACAACGCACACTTTTACAACGCATACCTTTACAACGCATTTTTTACACCGCAACATCCATTACAACGCACACCATTACAACGCATACCATTACAACGAATTCTTAAAAAATACCTTACAACGCATTCCACTACAACGCATACTACATTTACAACGCATACCATTACAACGCATCACTTTACATTGCATATAAGGTAAGTGTTGGATAGTGTAGGGGTTAAAATTACTATTCTAACTCCAGGGGGTGCAACAGTAGGGAAAGTTTTGGATAGTGTAGGGGTTAAAATTACTATTCTAACTCCAGGGGGTGCAACAGTAGGGTAAGTGTTGGATGGTAAGTTTTGCGTTGTAATGGTATGCGTTGTAATGACTGCGTTGTAATGGTATGCGTTGTAGTGGTGTGCGTTGTAGTGTCATGCGTTGTAATGACTGCGTTGTAAATGTATGCGTTGTAATGGATGTTGCGTTGTAAAAGTTTCGTTGTAATGGTAGTGCGTTGTAAAAGTTGCGTTGTAAACCTTGTATACCAGTGCGATTAGTGCGGTTGCACTGGGTGCTGACCTGGGAAGGGGGCGGTGACCTCAGTGGGGGGGGGGGACACTATGTCTAGCAATAACTTATGATTGGATAGATGAGGGACGCTTTTGCCCGGTGGTAGTGAGAGAATCCGAGGAGGCTATCATAGGGTGCAGGGGCGCCAAAAATGATTGTTGCACTGGGCGCCACCAGCTCTAAAGCCGGCCCTGAATGGATGAATGCTTGAGTAGATGAATGTGTGAGTGGAGTTATGAATGGGTCGGTGGAGGTATGACTTAAAAGTTGGACAGAATGAAAGGGGCCAATCTTAGTTGTTTATGCACTTTTTGTTTTTATATGAATCCTTTGCGTTATTCCTTTTTAGGTCGAGCCTGGGCAGCGCGTGCGCTGCGAGGCATACTGTTTTGAGGTATGGCATAGAAGCTCCACCCATTTCCCGCCCATCTTGTCAATTGGCCCCTGTTACTATCCTTTCTAAATTGTTGATTTTCATTCCTGAATAGGCTCAGTAGTTCCTCCTTGGTACCGCCTTGTCTGCATTTGTAAACTCCCATAATGACTGGACATTTTACTTGTGTTGTTACACGGTCTGCTTTATGTAGTCGGTGAGCGCTATTTTCTCTAAAGATCTTCCCTATTCCACCCACGACGTCACAGCACGCCGCTCACTTTTATACTGTTATCAGTCATATATTTATTTAATTTCCAGCTCAGCCCGCTTTAACTATAGCAGCCCTGCTTCTTTATTTATTTAATGTACAACACGGCCCGCTTTCACTTTTGCTGCGTGCATATTTATTTATTTCATTTACAGCACAACCGCTTTCACTTTAGTGGGCGCGCTACGAACGCTTTCTTTATTTAATTATTGTTACACTTTGTGTAAAAGTGCCCCATAAGTGCTTTCACTTTAATGTTGGCTGCGTCCCTTTCTTTAGATGCTGCTCACTTTAACCTGAATAAGTCTAAAGAAAGGGGCGCGGCCACCATGAAAGTCTTGCATTTGGAGCTATTAGCATTAGAAATGACAATGCCTTTTATATATGTGTAGCTTTAAGAACACATAAATAAAGGGCATTATCATTTGCAATGCCAGTAGCTTAAACTCTCAAAATTGTGAAACCAATAGCATTGAGGGGCCGTCAGATGGGGGTCGCCATGCAAGCCGCCACACAACACGTTCTGTCCTTATGGGGCTCCACCACCAAACCCTCACATACAGGTTGGCTACATAAAATTTGGTTTGTCCTGGGCATGGAGCGCATTCACGCCACACTCACACACTCCACTACTGCCTATCAGGAAGTGTGGCTTCCGTTACTCTCCCTTTTGTCCAAAGAATTCAATGAAATCACGTGCCCCAAGTACCTGCGCATCCTGCGACTCACTGAAACCGCGAAGGCCCCTGCAAACTCACCTGACCGAGGATGTCGAACAACTCAGACCTATGACACTGTATGCTCCTTTGGTTCGGCACACTGGCTGGGGTGGGAGCGGGAAAGGGAGTTGGGGGGAGGGGAGGGGACCCGCCAGTGCCCTGAGAGCGAAAACCCAGCGATCCCAGATTTCTACTCTGCTATGAGCCTGCGATATTGAATGCATTTTTTATGTTTTTGCATTATAATTTCATAATGTTTGTGATGATCATGAAATGTATTTTATTCTCTTGTTTTTACTTTGACCTGTGCTTTTATGCTGCAGAAGTGCATCGAAAAAAGTTATTTGATGGATTCAGTTAAAAGTTGATTGATGAGAGAGACGAAGAATCATGAAATTACTTTAATTTAGAGCAGTGTGATCACAACAACAAGGGCCACATTTATCGAGCCTTTGCACCATGCAAAGGCTTGAACTGGGATTTACTTTCCAACAGAGATCCTGATTTGCACTGAAAAGTGACTATAAAGTAAAGTCAAGTAGTGCTTTATCTGACTTTGCGACAAGGGGTCGATCCATGGGTGCTAAATGGGTTTCCCGATGCAACCACCTATGTACTGTCACACAAAGCCCTATGAAAAATGGTAGAGAGGGCTTTGTGCCAAAAATGTACAGCTCTTCAAGGCAGGCACAACGCTGGAGATGTTTTCTCTTCTATCTAACTTTGCATGTGCACTGTAAACACATTTGGAAAAGTTTTATACTATGTCAAAGGACAGAATTTTATATTGGAAAGGTACCCTTCCAGTAAAAAACCTATGCTATACATCACACACACACCATTGCATCTTAGTAGGTAGGGCAGTGTTCTTGTCTCTCCTTTTCATGCAATACAGAACAACAACTTTGTTTTGCTACGCTGTGTTGTGTCAAATGTATGAAAATCTGCCCCAAGTCTTACTAAAGCAGCTGCTAGTTGGGGTCTGTGATAAATGGGGACCTGCAAGGAATGGGAAGTCACATCATTTGTCCTGACCCAGAGCAGCTTGAAGTTGTAAACATTAGGCGAGGTTGCCTATGCTAAAAGGGCTTATTCTCAAAGACACATAATTCATTGTAATGGTGGTGTGCTTTGGCATTGCTATGCCGTGCTACACATTCTGACTCTCGAGGAAGGGGGAGGGACAATCTTTTAATCTGGGCCCAACTGTAATACCACACAGCAGAGAGCATGAGTGCAGCTGTCTTGGCTCCATCTGAACACATAGGGAGGGGCACATTCTGGGTGCCACCAGCTGTAAACGGCTCCCGCCATAGTACTCTTCCTGGGCACGTACTTCTGTCAGATGGTGCAGGCCCAGTCCAGCTTCCCACTTCTCCTGTTTCGTGGCAGCAGCTGTACATAGCAGTGGGATCACCAAATTCTGAGGAGCCTTCGGCATGCATGCTGCACCTAGCAGGGCCTCTGCTGCTGTTGCCCGCTGCAAACACACCAAACCCTCTGAGCTACTACTTCTCCCTATGAAACACGCATGAACAGTGTAGGAAATTAGGATCTGCTTCTTATGGTCACCACCACTTTTTGCTAAATGTGATACTGTTTTTACTAGTCTGACTGGGATCCTGCTAATCAGGACCCCAGTCTGTCTGCTTTCTCCCTAAACTGTTATGTTACGTACTTAAGTACACTTCATATTGGATACTGGGGTACCCTTGTCAGTCCCTAGTATATGGTACCCATGGACCCAGGGCATAGGTACCCCAGATGGGCTGAAGCATGTATTATGCCACCCATGAGAGGCCATGCAAAATGGAACTACAGGCCTGCCATTGCAGCCTGTGTAAGTTGATGCATGCATCACTTACTTAAGATATAGGTTTACTATATCTAAGGGTCACTACACTTAAAACCTACAAGTCAACCCTATAGCAGGTCTTAACAACCCTGAAGGCAGGGGGCTTGGTTCTAAGTGAGAGGGTGCCACTGCATGAGCAGGACACCCATGCAGCCTATGTATGCCATTCTCCCGGATTGTTAGTGAAGCAGCCATTTACGACATATAGAGTGGCATTATGCGACCGCGGGATGACCAATTCTAAAACGGCTGAAACAAACCGTATCGTGTTTGGAGTCAAACATTGTGAAAATCATACCCCCACACTGGCAAAAGGTGTGAGAGGTATGATTTCACCCCTCAGAAGCGAGCTTCGTTGGGTCCCTGGTTTTCCCAGTACTAACCTTCTAGTCCCGGGCAGTACAAAATAGATGCTGACGACCAGAGGCACACTTCTGCCCTCCTGCTGCTGAGCCAAGCTTGAGTAGGGGAAGGCAGAATAATAGGCATCCTGTCACAGGGAGGTATGACCACCTCCCAGACAGGAATTAGTGTATTAGGCCTGGGTAGGTGCGCTTGACAGCAACTGAAAGTCTGCATGAGGGGCACACTTGGTGTCCCTGTGCATAGTCCAGTTCAAACCAGTCCTGGGAGCAGTTGGTTCCTGCTTTGGCATGAAACTGGACAACGGACATGGGAGTAAGCTCCTCACTGTCTAGACCCTCCCGTGGGAGGGTCCCCTAAATCTGTCCAACCCTTTCCCATGGGGACAAAAGGGTTTACCTGGCTGTAGGACCCTAGATTTGATGTGGACAAGATTCTGAACCAGAAACCACTGACTTTCGACCGTCTGGACACTGGACTTCGCTGGACTTTATTTCGTCTCCTTCTCAGTCCAAAGCATCGTCTGTGCTCATGCACCATACTGGCTTCGTGCAGGACCTGTGGTGCATCAAGGACAACTGAAGATATATCCCTTGGGGTGAAGGGGTCACTCCCCTGTATCCCCATGCACCACATCACGACTGATCGGTCTGCTGCTCCTGAGCTCCTACGAACTCCGAAGGCTTCAGCAACACAGGAGGTGGGTCCCTACATCCCTCAAGGTCCGAGCTGACCTCTTACCAAGATTGAGGTCAGAACCCCTTGTGTGGGCTGCAATACCCGTACCCTGTGCACCACGTTCATTTGCAAGTGCATATGTTTGTTGACGTTTCCCAAACAAGTACATTGGGCACTGAGTAGCCCCAACCTCTGGCACCATTTCCTACCAAGAACCCGGCCTCCTCGCACCGAGTGCTTCCCTGGTTGCTCCAGGCCTGCCCTGACTCCCCTTGCTGTGGTCAGTCATCTGGACCTTGCAGGTCCGAACCGTAACATTCTTTCACCTTCTGCGTGGGTTGCCGTTGCCAAGGCTTGTTGCTGCTCCCACCGGACACCGACCCCTCAGCACTCAACATCCTTTGTGGGACAGCTCGTATCCGGCTCCTGTTCATCCTCGACGTCTCCTGGTCCCTGTGGCTGCAGAGTCAAGAACCCCCTCAATGCACCTGAAGCATCCGACATTGGTGGGCATTCGTCAACCGAGCCCCTGGTCACTCCTGAGTGACTTAGACTATGTCCCCTCTGCTTGCAGATAATCTTCGACCAGAATCCACCTTTGGATTCCAGCTGACACTTTTCTTCCTTGCAGCAGTGGCTCTTCTTCAAAGTCCTCCATTGAGATCGGCGATTTCCGACACCACTTCAGACCTATGCACCCGGGTCCCCTGTGATAGGTAACTCTGGTACTACGGTATTCACGGGTGGGTGGCTTTCCAACTCCTAACTTCGTCTGGGAAGGGTCCTTAAACTCTAAAATGTCAACGCCGACTTCCCCATAGAAGCACGCGGTCGTGTTCCCACACTGCACCCATCCTCCGTGGGGTCCCTACTTACTCACCTTGGTTGGTTCCTTGGGGTCCCAGTGATTCTAAGTCCTCTAGACACTGTCTTGACTCAAGTCGTGGTTCTTATACCACTATTTTAGTATATGGTTTGCCCCCCCCCACCCTCGGGCCTACTGTGTATTTGTGCTATTTACTATTGTTTCTGTGCTACAGTATTGTGTGCTTTGAGAGTATCTTTGTGTAGAAGATACTGTGTCGTACTAGAGAGTAACTACTGTGTGGTTCCCCTTTCATTTGATCAATACTATAAGGTTGCATTCTGGTAAAACAAGATGCTCAACATTCTTTCAAAACTAAGCCTGAAGGCTGCTCTCCACAGGTACCACTTGGTTAGCTTTCTACGGTTATCTTTGACCTTTTAAATCACCATAAGGGTTGTTTGGACTGGTGCAAGGTGCCCACTTTAATTAGTGGACAGCATATACCAGGCCAACTTCTCACAAACAGTAACTGATACTAGTGGCCGGTGGCGTGGCGAGAGCAATCCTAGTGCCAGTGCAGCGATTCTCTGGTGGTCGAATAGGGGGATTGGTTTGAGTAAATGAGACACAATCAGCCAGACTTGTCTTCAGAAACCTTTATTGTTTATTGAGATAGAAAGAGGACTGCTGGTCCCCAGGGGAAAGTGAAGGTTGCAGACCAGTCTTCCCCCGGGGTAATTTGTGCCAATACCGGAAAGACAAGGTGGGGTTTAGAGCTAGTTAGGGGAAGGGGTGGGTGTTAGGTAGGGCTATAAAGGTGTCAGGAGAGGATTATCTGGCCTCTTCCTGACACCAAGCACCACCGCAAGGAAAGGGTTAAAAAGTTAGTCCACCCACCCACCCTACATGTTGTAGGAGGTTGGCTGCGGGTGTAAGATTGATTACAGCGTTGCCAGTTTGGGACAGGTTGCAGGGCATAGACAGTACTTTGGAGTGGTGGGGAGTCCTATACGGGCTGATCCACCCCTCGGGGGAGGGAGGATGCACAGGGCCTGATAGCGGTGCGCTGGATGCAATGAGCAACAAAGGAAATTCAAGGAAGGATGTTTGGAGGGCAATTGAAGGAGAGAGTGGGTATATGGAATGAAGTCAGAGAGTGAAAGGGGGAGGAGTGAAGCAGATGAGATGGTGTGTGAGTATGGCGAAGGTAGAATGAAACTGTATGGTTTATGTCAAGGGTTATAGTTGGAATTATTAAATGTTTAACCTCATAAGTGCTGCGCACGACCAACGGCCGACGGCACCACTACCTCCGTAGTGCTGCCGTCGGCCGTTGAACGTTCCAACTGCACCTGCGCAATGGAACGTCCAGCACTGGAGCAGGACGTTCCATCGCAGCTAAGGTGTTAATAAAGTTTTAAGTTGTTGCAACCTTGTCCTATTAAATTGCCTTTTACGCTTCAAGTAACAGCGTGGCGTGTGGTTATTGCCCAATAAAGTGGGAGAACTGCTTCATCTGCTTTGGCGTAGAAAAGTGGATCCTGTTCCAAGATGGCAGTTCCTACCCCGTTGCTTCTTTGGTAATATCAGTGCTTTGGTTTGCACCTGGTGCCACTTAAGTATAATTTCCCCCCAAAAGAATATTGTTTATTTAATGAGTTATAATTGAGACAATGGTGTGCGGTTTATGGACTGAGTTTTCTCCCTTTATACACTATCCTATTTCTCTATCTCGCTCTTCTTTCCTGGGAACAAAACCCAAGAGTTAAAAAAAAAGGTGACATAATATTATAAGTGGAACACAAATAATGCATAGCAAAAACGAGATGAAATATCTCGGAATATGTTTTCTCAAATTAATGCATACATTAGTTTAAATGTTTGTTTTCAATATCAGGTGAAAATGTAAGGAAGCGCAGGAGAATTCAGAGAGGTGTGGTTATGGGAGAGACCAGTGGGTAAGGGTCCAGAGGCCACTTAGTGCTACTAATCATGATCGTCTGTCTCAAGTTAGTATTGATGTGAGACTGATGTATTCCCATAATAGCAGAAGCCGAGAACACCTGTGGGTGTTACATAGCCTTGAGTTTACAGAATCCTCTGAAGATAATCCATCAGTGGAATTAATAATCCTAAAAAATATTTTCAACATAGAAAGGATTTGGGCTTTCACAACGTGTGCATGGTTAGGGGTGGCTGAGAGGACAGCAGAAGGGTTACAGAGACTATTTCCAGAGAGTGGCATCTTTTTATTGGAGTTATCGAAAATTGGTATAATATCAAACAAAAATCTTTAGTACCAAAGATGGCGAAATAGGTGGTCACTACACCAATAATAGTTTTTGTGAAACCATCGCCTCTACTGTATCCTTTTTAAGGAGAAATAGGCCATTCAAAGAGCATTAGGGATTCCTGGTGGTTGGTTGCTTTGGCTCCGTGGTCATTGGGTGGTTAAGAAAAAGACAAACAAGGTGCTGGTGCTTGAGAGGAAAGTAGACATTCTGATTTCTTCATTTTCCTGATTTTGCATGTGCTCTGCTTTGAATACTCCAAGAAGGACCCAAACATTTTTGACTCATTCATCACCTTTCTTCGCCAAAAGGTTTCGCTCTGAGCAACACAATTCGTGCTGGTAATTGTTCACTGTGTTTACTCTCTCTTGACCAAGCATCTGGCAAGAGCAGATAATGATTCTGCCTTCCAGCACCAAGATTACTTAAGGTTGTATGGCTTTCAGTTCAGTGTGCATTCTGTTTTGGTAGGTGCTAGTTTTTATCGCATGCTTATGAAGGAGCCGGAAAAGCTTGTTCTAGATCTGCTCTGGAACCTTAATTCGGTGGTACTTTTTCTCAGCATGAGAGTGTGGAGGGGAGAGAGATTCATTAACAATGAAAATCAATTCAGTTGCACTTCCCTAGGCCCATAATAATCACAGACTATTAAATAAAGTGAGTTCATTTATTATAAAGCCAAAAACAACTGGACATACGGGCACCTCAAAACAAGGGTGGAGAAGTATATTGGAACCAACATAAAGCCAAATCTACGAATAAGATTGCGGCGGTGCTAAATACACAAGACAAATAATTCAAGAATCAGGATGCAAAAGTTCAGAGAACAGGATTCCAAATTCTCCTGCATCGAGGGTTGATGAAGATAAAGCATGAAACTATACCTACACTAGCACTAACGTGACATTCCAAATTAAGCATTCTTCACGGCAGGATAGATTATGGTGTCAGCGTGTGGAGTGTTCCTCAGAAGTCTCTCCACTTCAGCTGGGTCAAGTAGTATAAAGCCACTGAGACAGAGCTTGTTCTGAGATGCTCTCTCCCCAAAAGGCAGAGAAGAATTGAGCTCTTTCCCTACTTACAATACTCCAAATATCACAGATGTCATCCCTTGATTCTTTCAGGTCACGCCATCCAATGAGCCCATATTCTCATAGGTAGTTTTTCATGGGACAACGATTACTCCCAAACAGTAACACAATGACCTTTATTCCCAGGCCCTCTCCGGTGAGAAAATACAACAGTTCTCCTTATATGCATTAGCTCCCAATGCATCCTCTTCTCTCCTTGCCTCCTAAAACAAAGACATTATTCTACCGAACAAGGGCACTTCTTCCACCTGCAACATAAACTTGAGAAAAAACAGAATCTAACATACACATGAAATTCAACTATTCTAATGCAAGAGCTTCCAGGGAAAATGAATTTCAGGCCTACAAATTCAGCTAACATAAAAGAAATGAACATGGGCTTTATTAAATGTTACAGAAATTGAGACATATACAGATAATATTTACATCTATATATAAAAAGGCGTGAGTAATAAGCATATTCAATAATAAAATGATTGTCTGTTGCACAACACAAGTGTTTCCTGTTAGTGTTTTCTGCTGGTTATTTTGATTTTCCACAGAATTCTTCACATATTCTACATTTTGGCCTAAACACATTACATTACATGATCCTAACACTTAGGTTAACATGACAAAAGATTGTATGTGGATGCAGTCTACACGTGTGATTATAATGCTCCCCTACAATGAAATATGGATTTTGCGCTACATCACTTACATTGAACATTTTGCCAGTTTCCTGGAATGGGTGTTAATGGATGACATGGATTCTTCTAACATCATTGATTAACAAAAGGATTTCTTGTTTTTGGATCTGTCTTGAGCAAACCAATTTGGTTACATGTTGAAATGCTAATATTCTCATTTAGAAAGACATATGAATTCACTTCATAAATGGAAGGACTTCTGGCCTAGAGAGCACTAGGGATTGTTTTGGTATTGAACTTGACTAGAAGGCTATTTGCTATTTTCTTGGTGGTAGGTTGGCAGATTTTAGAAACTCCATAGCTAGTTGTATCTATGCTAAGCAGGTGACTATGAACAAGATATTGATTTTGATGGGTCAGCTCAACTTTCACTCGCAAAGTATCCCTTAGGTAATCTCCTTATGTAGATTTATTTTACAGTCAAATGTAGTTTTGAAAGCTAAACACCTCTGGACACAACTGACTGCTCCAGTTGGGGACAATTTACAAAAGGGGCAATTTGTTGGGTGATTCCCATGGTACAGTAATTTGGCCTGTGCGGTCATCTGTCTTCACTAATGCTCATGTGAGCGTATGTTTGGGGCCACTTGTGGCAATGAGCGCAATATGCAGTGACGGCCTGAGGACTGGCTTGCTATACAGTTAGCCCGGAAAATTACATTTATGGAATTATTACCCATTGTGATCTCACACTGCAAATATAAATGCTTCACTTCTAGGCTCAAATTATGTTATTGGTCTCACATCATGTAAGTGGCTGACACCTTTAGTAATCAGAGATGCAAGATACTTTTCAGAACAGGGTACATTCTTAGTATTTTGAGGACTAAAAGGGGGGACTGATTTGTGTGCTGGGAGCACAACTTTGGCACTCACGGAGACCACACCTCACAAGCCTTCCGGGTCTGGCAGTGTTAAAGAAAAAGATGAATGCCCACTTCTTCAAGGAAGCTTTTCTAACCATGCTCGAAATGTCTGGACTTCACCCTTCCCTTATTTCCCCCCGCGATTGATCCTAAATAACTAGAAGATCCCACAACTCTCAAGAAATGGCTTGGGCTACTCATGCTCTGCATCATTAGATGTTGCAGTACTATGGAGTGACGCGGATCACAAGCCAGTGCTTTACAATATAAGTGAATAATATAGCTGATGCTTTGTCACATTCTAAAAATTATAATTTCAGAGTTTACCATCTGATGGCATCATGAAACACCAGAGGTTTCCCTTGGAGTTAAGGATTCCTAGTGCACAGTGCGCCCAGACCTCATTGCTGCTTCTTCAGCTCCAATGCCTTAGAGGACATATAAGGAAAGCTCTAATGGCAAGATTTACTAAGGCTTTGCGCAGTGTCAAAATGAGTTAATCTACCCCTAGATCTCACAATTTCTTTCACAATACTGATTTCACCAGTGACCTTTTAGATCCCACCTACAAAACAGCGTATGTGCTGTCTCTTGCAAGACATATTGTGGGCTTACCAAGAACATACAGGGGTTTGGAACCCACCTTTTGTTTACCATTTATGGCTTTCCATACACTCATTTGCCTGTTTCTTCTTTATGTCCCAGCTGGTCAATCTTGAGTTTGTCCCTTCCTTGAAGAATTGACTCAGTGCCATCAATTTTGATTTGTTTCCTTCTGTGACTCATTTGGTTGCTTTTCAAGTACTACTTTTTCTTTTTCTGTTAAGCACTCTATGACGGTGCATGTTTTTTCCAGCTGTCTCTCTTTGTGTACTTCTCTCCCCCTGCACTCTGTGTTGCTCTCGGTCGCCTGTGTGCTTCTCCTCACACCACTCCATTTTGTACTCCACCTTCTGCCCACATTGTTTTCTCGCCTGTATGCTTCTACCCTGCCCACTCCATTGCTTCTCATACCGATCACCACCGTCCTTCTAGCTTTGCACAGATGCTGTGCACCATTACTTAAATTCATTGCAAACCCAATATGTTCCAAATGCAAGTCCTACTAGCTTTGCCAATGCTTCTTTCTCCTCAGTCTTTGGTGACTCAGATCTCACACATGCAGCGCATGGTTGTTAGGTGGAATAGGAATGTTTGTATCTGTGTATACTTTCCTTTCCTCTTTTGAAAAATGATCTTAGGCAGTAGCGGCTTGCACAGGTAAGAATGGTGAGGCAGAGGGGCAGGTTGCTTTTTTTTGGAAGTTGACAGATGACGGGTTAAGTAATATTAAATAAATAAAATCACTTACCTTGTGCTTGCCACATCGAGCGCAAGGTAAGTGGTTTTATTTATTTATCTATACTAATATAATAAAGAGAGAGCCCAAAACTTTGAGGCGGGTAATCTCAGGAACCACAGCACCAACCACAACACCCAATACAGCGTTTGAAAGGGCAGTTGCATCAGAAGGACATAGGCTATGTAGATGCCCACCATATACATTTAAAAGGTAAAAGAACCGTGCCAGCAAAGTAGTCCCTTGTGGGCGTGTCTGCGGTGTGCTGTGAGCGTGACAAACGCTGGGGGCGTGTGGTACGTTCCGCCCTTCATGCCATGTCTCATATCGTGTGCTGTGGGCGTGTGCTGGGGTCGTGGGCGTGTGCGGGGCGTGGGTTTACGGAAAAAAAAGCGAGCGTTGTGCCCCATATTTCATTGTTTTTTCTTCCCAGGTTCTGTACATTCCAGCTCCCGGTGTCCACCCTGCTCCCTTTAAATGCCCCTGCACCCCATAATCACAACCCACCCTTACTCCTTAAAATACCCCAACACCCTTAAACACTAACCCATCTTAACCCTATAAATATACCCTGTACCCCAAAACCCAAACCTATCCCTAAACCCTAAAAATATCCCTGTACCCCAAAACCCAAACCTAGCCCTGAACCCTATAAACAACCCTTTACCTCAAAACCCAAACCTACCCCTGAACCCTAAAATTACCCCTGTACCCCAAAACCCAAACCTAGCCCTGAACCCTAAAAATACCCCTGAACCCCAAAACTCAAACCTACCCCTGAACCCTAAAATACCCCTGTATCCCAAAACCCAAACCTAGCTCTGAACCCTTAAAATACCCCTGTACCCCAAAACCCAAACCTACCCCTGAACCCTAAAAATACCCCTGTACCCCAAAACCTAAACCTAGCCCTGAACCATAAAAAGTAACCCTGTACCCCAAAACCCAAAACTGCCCCTGAACCCTAAAATACCCCTGTACCCCAAACCCCAAACCTAGCCCTGAACCCTAAAAATACCCCTGTACCCCAAACCCTAAACCTAGCCCTGAACCCTTAAAATACCCCTGTACCCCAAAGCCCAAACCTACCCCTGAACCCTAAAAATACCCCTATACCCCAAAACCCAAACCTAGCCCTGAACCCTAAAAATAACCATGTACCCCAAAACCCATACCGATCCCTAAACCCTAAAACTACCCCTGTACCCCATAACCCAAAACTATATCTGAACCCTTAAAATACCCAAATACCCCAAAACATATACCTCAGTACCCCAAAACATATACCCCTATACCCATACTTACCTTATCTAAACATTTAAAAAAAACATGCTTTTACCATTCATGCATTTACAACGAATTTTATTGTAAATGTATGCGTGGGAAAAGAATATAAAATGTAATGCAATGTGTTATAATGGCATTGCGGAGTCATGGTACTTTCGTAATGAAAGTATGCGGAGTGATGGTATGCGGAAAGAAAGTTGCGGAATAATGGGTGTTTACCCTCCCCCGGCAAGTACATTGGTGGCACGGCGGCCCACATCTCCAGCAACATGCTCATATTTTTTCACCACCGATTTGAAAAATGCACAGGTCTCTCTCATTGATGGCCAGCACCGACATACACTTTTAGACACACCTCCCGCCACAAGTTCTAGAATTGCGAACTTTAGAGCTGGGAAGCTACGTTCGAATCTCGGCATCACCTCAACATCCCGTGATTCCAGGCAAATCGCTTTGTCTCCCCGTGCCTACCAAAAATGAATGTGTTCTTCTGTAATGTAAATTGTGCTCATGCCATGTTGTCGAGTTCGCGCTATATAATATTGCAAGGAATAATAAAGTAGGGAAACTCGAGTTCACACACTACTGAAAGCGCACTCTTAAGTGCATCAGCAGTGCACTGTGAATCGGAGCGTTTCACAGGCCTGTCACAGATAAGAAATGTTATCAAAACAAAATCCTACAAAACAATATACTACTGGCCGGCAGCAATTCATACCCGGAAAACGTCGGGACGGGCTGCTAGTTTAATTAATATTACTTTTTCTTCGTCTGTCGACGTCCGCCACCCCCCACCCTGCTCCGCCCTCGCCCCACCACTCTTACCTGTTGTGATCTTATGTCACTGGGCAATCCTTCAGGTTTTCGAATGAATAAAGAAATGTCTAAGAGGGACAGATTGGTGACCCTCCCCCTAATCTCAGAAGCCTCCTTAGGTCCTCCTCATAAGTTCTCGAGAAATCCAAATTCAGCTGCAAATGGACAATTGAGGCCTAATCAGGATCAGACGTTTTGTGTTAAAACCTGTGCTTTCGGGATTTCCCCAGGATGCATTTCATCAATGAAAGACACCAAGAAGCATCATAGGAAAAGTCATCAGTATGAGTGATGAATGTCTGGAAACAAGTGGCCATGCACCTTTTTTGTAAGTTATTCCTTATTCCAAGGGTCAAAACTCATAATGATGCACTAAAACTGCACTTGATAACTGCAACAGCCCATGATATTCGTAAGTGTAGGAATTGTATTACCATTTTACTGGGCAACTCCTAATAAGGCCTTTACCATACACAAATTCATAGTCATTATCTAAACTGCCTAAACCAAGGGGTCCATTAGGATGTCGGGCGGTGGCACCACCGCGGGGCGGAAAAACAGCGTTTTCCGCCCGCGAGCAGCGGAACTCACATCCGCCACATTAGGATAGTTAAACACAGGTCATTTCCCGTCTGCCGCGGAGCGCCGCGCTCCGCCATCAAGGTGCGCCCGCCACCGCGGCGGCTGGAGCCAATCGAGACCCTCCGCCGCGGCCGATGACGTCCGCCCCGCTCGACAAATTAGGATGGCCCAAACAAGCAGACGCACGGCAGCGGAGACACCGCACAGCTGAAGCAGGCGGAAAGTCGACAGCGGAGCACGAACGCCGAGACCCGACATGAACCCCATGGACCCAGCCCTCCACATGCATCCGGTCATGTACCTGCTGCAACACTATCGCCAGATGGGCCGCCGCGGACGCCGTCGCAAGTACGCCACTACACATATGCACCACACATCTCACATGCCGACACAGTGCCCCAACAAAACACTGGCATCCTGCTGGGGGGCACAACACATTCACATGGGCACCCACACATCACCCACCTCACAACAAGGCACCCCACGGCATCCGGAACACACAACGTCCGCCAACCTGCAGCAACGTCACGGTCACGTACACGTCACCGCCGCGGTCAACACATGCGCACTATGCAGAAGGCAGGGCAACACCAAGGCATGGCCAGGTCCCAAACATCACAGTGACACACCACCCCGACCAACACTGCACCCCACCCAAGCTAGTCACAGGCCAGGTGCCTATCCCGTGCACCCCCATGCACACCAACAAGCACTATAACAACAAGCACAATACACACACACTGCGACACACAACCAGGGACACAGGCACTGCAGGATTGGCTGACAACGAGCACACAGCACCAGTGCACTCCCCACAGCCCACACAATTGCATACAATCATCCACACAGGGCAAGACAAAACAAACAACAGGCATACAACTCCTGGCTGACACATGTGTGTCTCACACCATACAGGGGCACACATACATACACTACAAACTAACGCCCTTCACACTGCACACCTCTGCCACACCCAACACCACACATGCCATGTAAGCCATGCCACCAGGACTAAGGGCCAACACAAGACGACCATACACATACACGCCTGGGCACACAGAAAGGAAAACACACACACCTCATCACATCATAGACATCGACTAAACCACAGCACAGCTGCACACCCTGTGCTGCCAGTGTCCCCCAAGGTGTCACTTGGCTCCGTCTCACTTTGCTCTGCTGCCGCTGTCGTGCTGGTCTCGCCACCACTTTCAGGATCATGTTCCGCCGTGGTGTCTTGCAAATCTGCATTAGTGACAGAAACATGATTGTCTAAGTGTCATTGTCTGGTCACACGATATCAGATCAATGCAGCACATGAGAGGCCTAAGAGCTACATGGTAACCACCACACCCTCCAATCACTGTGCAGCTACACACCATATAGACCACAACAGTGGCTGTCATGCGGACAAACAGGCAGGAGTGGACCAATGTCGATGACACACAGCACTACACCCTGCCCATAGATGGTGTTCCCCCAGCCCACATTGACCTGCCCCATGGACATGATGTAGCCACAACACACATCACCACTTACAGACCAAAAGGGATCCAGAGGGGAATACACACACCTGTATTGTCTACACATGCCACATTGTCAAATAGGCCATTACAATCACCATGTACCAATCTGGGTTCACATTGTCGTCAGATGTGTGGGCCACTACCATGAAGGTGCATGCAAAGTAGACAGACATGGTGTCACACTCATTAAGTGGACACAGCTGTAAGGCAGAATAGGGACTACACCCACCATCACAAAGAAGAGTGACCATGTGGACAACAAAATATCTGTCAAGGACTGAAAACTGCAGGCAGGAGCTGCACAGTAAGGCCATGGTGGGCCAATGCCTCATACAGACACACATCACAGTTGCCACTCACATCACATATCACAGCATGGCAGCACACCCACATCACATGTGTCACCGCTGCCACAGGCACTCTACACATGCATCCACTCCCAGACAAAATCTCCCTCCCCGGATACTCACCATCTCTGTCTTGCTGCTGAAGCCCCTTCAGACGTGCATCCAGGTCTGGATAGGTCACTGCCAGTATGCGTCCCATCAGCGGAGTCATGGTGCGCCGTGCCACACGCCCTGTGCGTGGTACCATCCCCAAGGTCATCTCTGCCACTTGCTTAGCCAGCCGGCTGATGTCGTCCCACCTCTTGTGACAGTGTGTGTGTCGTCTGTTTGATACCCCCAGGGCTCGCACCTTTGCTGCTATGGCCCTCCAGACAGCCTTACGTTGGTGTACCTTGAGCTGCAGGAATGAGAGTAAAGAAGGCCAAATGAACATTTACACAATGTCATATGTCAGCATCTATCAGTACAGCAGCCAGACACTGAATCGGGACTCACAGTGACCTCCCTCCCTCCAGAACTGGGGGTACACTCACAAGGCCACTCTGCATGGCATAAACATTAGTGAATGCATGCACACATTGAGGTTCGTAGTCTCCATGATAATCACACTAAAGAATGATGCTTCAACACAAATGCATCGACAGCACTGTGTAAATCAGAAATAGTACAGGGCATTGATGGGACATATCCACTAATCAGTGTGAAGCAACTGTAGCATGTAAGTTGGCTGATGGACAACGTTTGGCTGTGCAGCCACTCAACCTACTCTGTGGGGCACACTGACTATGACTACAGGGGCACCCTGAAATTACATCACAAGCGGACACTGTCCAGGCAGCTACAAGGCAAACAACCGTTGGTTATGTCTGCCCGAAAAAGTAGCAAATCCCACTCACACATACAAGTATAGGCCTAGGACAGAGTCACAATGCAAAACACACACTCCCACCACCTGGAAACATCTTGTCTGTCAGTGTTTGTCTGCACCCCACATCAAAAAGCACATACTGCAGCATCATGAATACACGTCTGACACCACCCTGCCCTACTGCTCCCTTCATGTTGACTTACCACGACATTGGGGCCACCAAACAGGCGTGGGTACTGTGCCAGCACCTCGTTCACAAGGACATCCAGCTCCTCACTCATGAATGGACTGGCACGGATCTTATCTGTTCTTGACATCCCTGTGGATATGGCAGACCTGTGGCGGAAGTGAGTTGTGTGGTGTCCCAGGCAGCAGGCTCTGTGAGCAGCAGGAGAGGTTCCCAGGCAGCATTAGGAGAGGTTCCCAGGGAGCAGCAGGAGAGGTTCCCAGGCAGCAGCAGGAGAGGGTCCCAGGCAGCAGCAGGAGAGGGTCCCAGGCAGCAGCAGGAGAGGTTCCCAGGCAGCAGCAGGAGAGGTTCCCAGGCAGCAGCAGGAGAGGTTCCCAGGCAGCAGCAGGAGAGGTTCCCAGGCAGCAGCAGGAGAGGTTCCCAGGCAGCAGCAGGAGAGGGTCCCAGGCAGCAGGCTCTGCGAGCAGTGGGAATGTGTGGCTCACTCCCACAGATTTATAGCCCCCTGGGGTAGTTAGGAAGCTAATAAGCTGCTACAATTGGTTGTCTGGGTCTGCCTTATTCAAAAGCATCCAATGACCGCCTCCGCGGCGGCGTAGCACAGCTTCCGCTATTTTCAAATATGCATCATGCCACAGCGAACACACATGCCATTGGCTGTATGCAATGCGCCATGGCGGTGACGCACCGGGGGTGTCCGGGGTGCGCTACCGCGATGGTGCATCATTCAAAAGCATCCAATGACCGCCTCCGTGGCGGCGGAGCACAGCTTCCGCTATTTTCAAATGTGCATCATGCCACAGCGAACACACATGCCATTGGCTGTATGCAATGCGCCATGGCGGTGACGCACCGCGGGTGTCCGGGGTGCGCTACCGCGATGGTGCATCATTCAAAAGCATCCAATGACCACCTCCGCGGCGGCGGAGCACAGCTTCCGCTATTTTCAAATATGCATCATGCCACAGCGAACACACATGCCACTGGCTGTATGCAATGCGCCATGGCGGTGACGCACCGCTGGGGACCGGCGGTAGGTACCGCGACTCATGCGGCAGAGCATAGCCACCGGCATGTACACAAGTCCATGTGCCAATGGCTACCTTGGCTGGGTAGATGGTGGTGCTGGGGTCACACCGCTGGGGACCGGCGGTAGGTACCGCGACTCATGCGGCGGAGCATAGCCACCGGCATGTACACAAGTCCATGTGCCAATGGCTACCTTGGCTGGGTAGATGGTGGTGCTGGGGTCACACCGCTGGGGACCGGCGGTAGGTACCGCGACTCATGCGGCGGAGCATAGCCACAGGCATGTACACAAGTCCATGTGCCAATGGCTACCTTGGCTGGGTAGATGGTGGTGCTGGGGTCACACCGCTGGGGACCGGCGGTAGGTACCGCGACTCATGCGGCGGAGCATAGCCACCGGCATGTACACAAGTCCATGTGCCAATGGCTACCTTGGCTGGGTAGATGGTGGTGCTGGGGTCACACCGCTGGGGACCGGCGGTAGGTTCTGGCATTTTCGTACACATTGCTGTGTATGTCAATCCTGGACAATGTATGAGTACCCTGCAGCTACATGGTGTAGGGCACATCATTCTACACACGATGCCACACAGCCATTGCATCCACAGGAGGACGCACGTTCAGTGTGAGCCACTTTAGCATGTGTTTGTGCCATTTTAGTAAGGGTTTTGATGTGTGATGATGATTGACAGACGTCATGTGCTCTACATAGATGTTGTGAGGTTTAATGTGTTGTTGGTCAGTGCAGACCTTGACCGGGCTGGTGGCACTGCATTGTATCGTACCTGACTTGTGGATTCACAACTGATCATGCACACAACCAGAAGTGTCCCTGCTACTGTGATCATTGTGTTAATGAATGGTTGCAGAATGTACATGATGCATTGAGGTGTGGCAGGTACGGCAGATGGGTATGACAGACATGTTTTTTTTAAAATTCTTTTTATTGAAAAATAAAATCGCATACAGTAAACGTGGACGCATAACTCAAGGAATGAGCAACTCTCATACAAAACAGTTTGCCGGGCATGGGCCGGGGCTCAATGTGACGTAGATGGTACACAAAGCAAATAATACGGGACCTGACGATACATGACAATCCACAATTCGAGCCAACCAGACAAGCAATCAATGCGACACGAAATACAACAGGATTCTAACAACGAACGAAGAAAGTCATCATCAGAGGCAACAATTAAAGTGAAGAGAGAAACTCCGATCATCGTCCATCAGCAGCTATTAGAGGCATTACATGACGAGAAACGTAAAATGGAGTCAGCACCCCGACCCCACGCCCACCAGGTAAGGATATTGTCATGAGTAGCATCCAGCATACAAGTTAAACAGGAGATAAGAACAAAAAAACTATCTAGGACAATACAACACACACCCAACCCCCCCTCCCTGCACCTCTGCATAAGGCTTCCGCCCCACCCCAACTAGCAGTGTGCCTGTCGCCCCAACTAACTAAGTACCAAACATGGAAATGGAGGAGGAATACAGTTCACGCTCCCGGACCCCCCACCCCGCCCCCGCCCAATGCAGCGACCCCTACAGGCAAGAATTGCGTGAAATAGAAGTACTGGCAGCCTAGTAGGGGAAGCCGTTACGACCACCCTACCCCCGCTTCGGCAAAGACAGTAGAATCCCGTGACCATGAAAGCCTAAAAATCGAACCCAGAGTATCGCGCTCATCCCTGTCCTTTACGATCCTTCATACGAACACCCACTAATAAAACCACTGCGCAGACAGGAGAATCAGCAGAGCTAAGAAAAGGCACAGAAACACAGGAGAGACAGTTAAAAGAAATGAAATCCCGCAATGCAGCAATTTTACTGAAATAGTCCCCCACCGGTAATAAGTCTTGAAAATAGTCCTTAGGAAGGCACAAAGAAGCAACACGGTGGGAGACGGAGAAAGTGGCAGTCAAGTAAACAGTGTCCCTCACAAGCAGCGCTGGCGTCGGGATTAAGAAACTAGGAGAGTCCTCCTGCTCGCAGGCCGTTACTCGATCGTCGTTCAGGGGCTCAAGTTCGATTGTCTGCACGGGGCCATTACCATCAGCGAAGCTTCGTGCGGTGGGAAATTCGGCTCGTGACAAAACTGGCGAATGATTGGAGTCCGGCCTCGGTCTTGCAATCTCGGCCACCATGTCCAGTTTGTGGATGATGGAGTCCAATTGTCCATAGAGCGTCCCGATGGCGGCCATTACACTTCTGAGGGACATCGCACTCTCCGCCCGATCCATCTCCGCGCGCTCTATCACGATCAGGATTTTTATTCCCGGAGGACCGGATACTCCGGGAAATCAACCAGAGTGGAGCGGACGGCCACGGGAGGCGACCGATCATCAAGCACGTTGCACGGCAGCGGTGAGCGGAGAGCCCAGCCCGACAGACCCGGGGCCGCAAGGTCTACAGGAAGAGGGCTCCCACCCCCGGCCGAGTCGCAATTGCACGCCGTCCCTTCAGCGCCGATCAGACCGCTTGACCGCCATCGGTGTGAGCAATAAAAAACTTCCACTCCGGAAGACCGGACTCTGCCTGAGTCCCACGGCCGATGTTGTTCACTTGAGACCCGGCTGGGTCTACACTCAAGGCCCCGGCTTACACTCTGGGTTAGGCCGAAAAATGAAGTACGGCATTACTCCACCGTTCGAGCCCACAGAAATTACCAGAGGCCACCGTCAGGATCCACACATTCTCAGCCACACGGGGGTCGGGTGCGAAATCAGGATAGATGACAGGATATTATGGCAAGCGACGGAGGTCAGCGGAGCCGGGAGCTTATGCGGCCATCTTGTTTGCTAGCGTAGCTCCTCCTAGTCTATGACAGACATGTTAAGTCACATTACATTTGTGGCTCTAGTAGCTCCATGTCTGCGCATGTCAAAAGTTCTATCATTATATCCACTTTCACATTACCCGATGTGTTACTGTCACTTGGGTATTGTCACTGGAGAGGCCTGCCCTCTGTGTGTAGCTATTGGCCAGCCATGTAACCAGATGTGCCATGCATCTCTCTGGCCCTTGTTGTTTTCCCATTACATCATTGATGCTTTGTGCTATGGCCATCTCATGATGCTTGTCATTGACCTATTCTTTATAATCCTAAACTAGGAGGAGGCCAAATCTCCTACGTCAGTTGATTGTGCTTGAGGACATGGAGAATGAGGCAATCATCAGGAAATTCAGGCTGGACAGACCGACATTGAAGATCGTGTGTGATCTATTGGAGCCCCACCTGCAGCCTCGCCGTCACTATCCTACGGCATTCACACCCACCTACAAGGTAATGGCAGCACTACACTTCTTTGCGACTGGTTCCTTCCAAGAGACCATGGCTAACGCTGGGGGGATGTCGCAGCCCATGTTCAGCATGGTGCTGAGGGATGTACTTGAGGCCATGATGATATATCGCAATCGCTACATACATTTCCCCAGGGGACGTGAATTGGCTGCCGTTAAGGGGGACTTCTATCCACTTGGACGCATCCCACATGTAGTCGGTGCCATAGATTGCACCCATGTGGCTCTGGTGGCACCGCAGGCGACGGAGCACATTTATCGGAACCGCAAACACTACCACTCCATGAATGTGCAGGTGGTGTGCCTTGCGGACATGACAATATCACATGTGTGTGCAAAGTATCCCGGTTCGGCCCATGACTCTTTCATTATGAGGAACAGCATGGTGCCACGGATGATGGAGATTCTGCATCCCGAACGTGCCTGGATTGTGGGTGAGTTACACTACTGCTATCACGTGCTATGTGTCACTGGCTTTACTGTGGCTGTACAACATTGCTATGGGTGTTTTTCATTCACAGGGGACTCTGCATATCCCAGTAGGCCATGGCTGTTGAGCCCACTCCGGAATCCCCAGACACCAGCACACATCCGCTACAATGAGGCCCATGGCAGGACACGACGGGTAATTGAACGGACTTTTGGCCTGCTGAAGTCAAGGTTCCGGTGCCTTGACAGGACTGGAGGCGCACTCGCATACTCGCCTGGGAAGGTGTGCAAGATCGTTGTGGCATGCTGTATGCTACACAACCTGGCCATCCACAAGGGGGTCCCCCTGCTCCTGGACGATGGTGAGGAACCAAGGCCACAACCTGCTCAGGGACCTGAATCCAGTGATGAGGACAGTGGAGAGGAGGAAGGAGTTGACCTACGCCAGCAGCTAATCCAACGCTACTTCACTTGAAGGTGTGTGACAAGTTACAACGTCTACATAGTCTAGTGTGGTAGCTTTTGTTGTGAATGGATATGCGCAGATGTTCCCAATAGCCACATGTTCTGTCACCTATGTATGGTATTGTTGGAATGGACGTTACGTACGGAGATGTATTCTGGACCGTATTTGTGCATATCAGCTAGACAATGTGTAGTGTACCTGTGATAATTTAGATATTTGTGGAGCAGTGATCTGTGTGTGTTGGCATGATGAGACCAGTGACTGTAGTTCTGTTGTGTCTCCCTAGGTGCTCCAGAGTGTTCCTGCCCTGCATACTGTACATCATGTTTACACATCATGGACATTTTCATCAATGTAAATACTGCACTAAAGAATTCAATACACAAAATCTGGAGTGTCAGGTATTTTATTTACGGGGTGGACATGTGAATTGTGCGGGAATATTTACAGGAAGGTGGGGAATGAGCAGTGAGTTGACAGTCATGGTCGCAGAGATGCAAGAGTAGACACCACATGGATGTGGTGACCCAGTCCAACAGACAGGTGCCATTGCCAAGGCAATGTGGGGAAAGACAGTCCAAACAGTGAATGCAGTTGGGGAGAGGGTTGTCTTCACGGCTGGCTCCGTGACTGGCGTGTGGCAGGTGCTTTGCTTCCAGAGACTCCCAGGCTCTTCTTCAGACGCCCCCTAGATCTTTTTGGCGGTGGGGGGCCTGCTGAATGGCCAGCGGCGTCAGAGGACTCGCCCCTCTCTGTTGGCGCAGGGGAGGATGGTGGACTGTCATCCTGCTGCACAACAGGAGGGGACGGCGGTGATGGTTGGGACACAGGCCTGTCCCTCTGCAACGCCACTTGCTGGCCCATGAGGTCCACCATCTGTCCCAGGCGGTTATCGATGGACCTCATCAGCAGGATGAGCTCCCTTAATAGTTCATCCGACCGGCCACTTTGTCCCTGGACCTCTTGGTAGGCATCCACAACTCTGGTGAAGTGGTCCAGGGATGGTGTCCACTCCTCCCGAGGTCTGGTGTTGACCCTGGCCCTCCCGCCTGCTCTGCTGCCACGGACCTCTTCCCTCGCCACTGGTGCACCACGCACTGGCTCCCTGCCCTCCACAGTTGTTGGTGTGGGCTGGTCATCCCTAGGGACAGGGAGGGTGCTGCAGGTGGTACTGGTGGTAGTGGTGGTGTTGGTGGCAGTGGCTGCGGTGGTGGTTGCTGTGGAGGCAGAGGCCGTGACAGCAGGGGTCTGCTGCGTTGTTGTTGCAGCAGAGGTGGTGGTGGGGAGGATGGGGGCCTGGGACCTCTGGCTCTGTGGAACACCAGATG
Source organism: Lissotriton helveticus (assembly GCF_964261635.1). Classification (NCBI taxonomy): domain Eukaryota; kingdom Metazoa; phylum Chordata; class Amphibia; order Caudata; family Salamandridae; genus Lissotriton; species Lissotriton helveticus. The sequence continues at coordinate 599,787,240 of NC_136068.1, read as the reverse complement.
GGCCGACCTGGAGCTCATCATCCAAACTGTCCTGGGAGTCTGCATCTGTGAGTCCATGTGCCGGAGGTGGAGACTGGCTCTGCTGCTCGTTGGTGTTGTCCCCAGCAGTGAGTTCTTCATCACCTGTGGAGTAGATGGGGAGTGGTCAGTGTTTGTGTCATCTGCGTATCATCAGCTGTATGTACACTAGTGCAATTTGCTGTCATCAGTTGTACAAATCATGGCAACACCGTGTTACATTACATAGTGCAGAGTTACATCATGGAGTCATAAAGGTTGATTGTCTATGCATCGCGTACAATAGTTATTTGATTTCTACACACACACACTTCATGAAGATATACGGTAGTTACATACCTGTAAGGTGAGTGTGCAGGGTGCAATGGCTGACACTTGCTCCTGGCTGGGGGAGGCCTCCATGCTGCTGGGCTGTGGGACAGGGGGCATGCTGGGAGTAGTGAGACAGGCCTCCCTCCCTCCATCACACCCACAAACAGCCTCCAAGTGAAGATGGCTACCAACCTGTAAGTTTGTTTGTTAAACAGTGCATTGGCTGACACTTGCTCCTGGCTGGGGGAGGCCTCCATGCTGCTGGGCTGTGGGACAGGGGGGCATGCTGGGAGTAGTGAGACAGGCCTCCCTCCCTCCCTCACACCCACAAACAGCCTCCAAGTGAAGATGGCTACCAACCTGTAAGTTTGTTTGTTAAACAGTGCAATGGCTGACACTTGCTCCTGGCTGGGGGAGGCCTCCATGCTGCTGGGCTGTGGGACAGGGGGGCATGCTGGGAGTAGTGAGACAGGCCTCCCTCACACCCACAAACAGCCTCCAAGTGAAGATGGCTACCAACCTGTAAGTTTGTTTGTTAAACAGTGCAATGGCTGACACTTGCTCCTGGCTGGGGGAGGCCTCCATGCTGCTGGGCAGTGGGACAGGGGGGCATGCTGGGAGTAGTGAGACAGGCCTCCCTCCCTCCCTCACACCCACAAACAGCCTCCAAGTGAAGATGGCTACCAACCTGTAAGTTTGTTTGTTAAACAGTGCAATGGCTGACACTTGCTCCTGGCTGGGGGAGGCCTCCATGCTGCTGGGCTGTGGGACAGGGGGGCATGCTGGGAGTAGTGAGACAGGCCTCCCTCCCTTCCTCACACCCACAAACAACCTCCAAGTGAAGATGGCTACCAACCTGTAAGTTTGTTTGTTAAACAGTGCAATGGCTGACACTTGCTCCTGGCTGGGGGAGGCCTCCATGCTGCTGGGCTGTGGGACAGGGGGGCATGCTGGGAGTTGTTGTACTGACATTCCGGCCCCATACAGGCCTCCTCAGCAGAATGGCTGGCTACATGTTGGTTAGGGATAGACAGTGTATTGGTGGTTGGGTATTGCAAGGAGGTAAAACTCAATGTGGTGTTACACTTTTGTCGGTACTTACCAGCCTCCGCTCCCCCGGCTACTCCTGTGAAACTCTCAGGTAGCAGGATAGCAAGCACCTTCTCCTTCAATGGTGTGAATGTCTTCGGTGGGATGGGAGGGCCACTGCCAGTCGCGTTTGCCAGCGTCCAGTTCTTGCTCCTCCTCTCCTTGACAATCCTCTTGAGATCATGCCACCGCTTCTGGATCTCCTTCTTGGATCTTGGGGTGGCCCCAACTGCATTCACCCTTTGGACTATCCTTTCCCACATTTGTGTCCTGGTGGCTAATGGTGTCTGTTGGACTAGGTTACCAAATAGTTGTGGTTCTACTCTCACAATCTCGTTGACCATGACTGTCAACTCACTCTCTGTGAATTTTGGCATTTTTTGTGATGTCATGGTGTGGGGGGGGTTGAGGTGTTTGTGGGTGCAGGGGTGTGGGGGTGCAGGGGTGTGGTGATGAGGTGTGTTATGTGCTGGGGGTTTGATTGTGATGGTGTGATGGTGGTGTTGATGGTGGTGGTGGGTGGGTGGGTGTGGTGTGCGATTTTGCCTCTCCTCTCAGATGTGGTGTGTGGCCTTCTGTTCTGGAAAGATGCAAAGGATTGTGGTGAGTGGAGGGGGTGGCTTTGTACTCAGCTGTGTGGGTGTGTCCAATTGGATTGTGGTTGTCAGGTGTGTTGTGGGTGTGGCTATGTTGTTTTGTATATTTGTTTGACATTTCTGTATCTGTGTGTGTGTGTTGTATCTATTGGGGGCAGGGCTACTTTGTTTATGCAGTATTTGGCATCACTGCGGTGCTTTGACATCGACCGCCATGTATTTCATGTTCGTCCGCTGCGGTGAGTTTGCTGGTGCTTGGCCGCCATTTCTCCCATGCAATCCTGCCTTCGACCGCGGCGGTCGGTGCCTGCGGTTCCGCCCGCGACACCCTCGGGGATATCGTAATTTTCCGTGCGGTGTCTCCGCTTTCCCTGTGGGCAGTTTTGTATTTTCCGCTGCTTTTCCGACCGCCGCGGTCGGAGTTTTGTCATCACCGCACACGCCGGGCGGTTTCATTTTCACCGCTACCGCCGCGGTCGGTCTGTACTGGCGGTCGATCCTAATTTGTCTGCCGGTTGAACCGCCTCCATGGCGGGCGGTTGTTTTCCGCCTCCATGGCGGGCGGAGTGGTTTTCCGCCCGCTATCCTAATGGGGCCCAAGTTTCTCAATAGGGTCTTTTGTTCAAGGCGGCCCATTATGTTTAGCATTCTATGGTGTCTTAATTATTCTTGTGCTGATGCACAATCTACATTTGATCCAATGGGCAGCCTGCATCTGAGGTCTGTTTACCTGGAAGAGCTAGGGTACTCCCTGTCTTACCATTATAGTTGGCTGAAATTACGGGTACAGTTCGAAATGTGTTCCGCTTCTATCTTATGTGACCTTAGTACATGAGGGCATACCACATGTTCAAAATTCCCTCAACAAGAAACCAACAGGCGAGTGTTTTGAACAGAAAATGTCTGTTAGGTGCTGTTTTACCATTGAAGTGAGACATTTTCTGATCAAACAAGTCACCTCTTGGCCAACAGTATGTGAAATTGCATGATGTGAAATTTCAGCACTCCCAAAATAACCATGCTGGGGTTCCAAAGGTGAATGAATGTTAAATATCACTTCGATTTGCTGAGCATTCAAAGACAGAGGTCAAATGTCAGTCTAGTCTTCTGACAAAGTGCTGCTTATTCTTCAGACATGAGACTGGTGTTTGCTTTTCTTTCTCTGGTTGGAAAGGGTGAAGAATGTGTAAAGTGATCTATGTGACAATCTTGCTGGTGTGAAAGAGGAGGCTGTAGGATGGCAATTTCTTCTAACACAACATTTAAATAGCTACAAATGAACTGTACAGATATTTCTCAAAATAAAGAAATAGTTAGGAAAACACCAATGAGGTTCTTTTTTCTGATTCTGAAGTGTGATGAAAACCAGTCAGGACACTTTATTTGGTGATACGCAATGACAACTGTTCGCTGCCACATACTACATCCCTACCACTCTCTTGCTGAATTAGTGTGGCTCATTTGTGACAATTGTATTTTGAGTGATGCTTACATTTTCCAAAACCCCTATGAGTTCAGTGATGTAGCATTGATGGCAGCATCCAAAGTCTAAAAATTGTTCCACCATCACCAGTAAGGTGCTCTTAGCTTGTAGGCATCTGGCGGGAGATCGGGAACTAGCGGGAGATCGGGAACTTGCAAAAGACTGGTTAATGTAGATTGAGCTGTTATTAAGGATATGTGTCTCCTAATGTGCTAGAATACAGTGTTCACATGTAATTTGTACTTGATGCTTCCGTTCTGTTTGCTTGCTTTAGTATAGGTAATGGTAAGGGTAAGGCTGGGTCCAACTGGGGTGGCGCAGTGGGGAAAAACACGACGGATTAAACCCATATCTGTTGACTAGGGGTAAATGTTTGCATTGTTCAGCATTCTGTCCATCATCTCTTCTTTTTGCTTTAGTATAGGTAATGACCTCCATTCATAAGGCACACAGCTTCCCATCTTTAAGAGCCCAAATGAAGATGTTAGGTCATCTTAAATAAGGCATAAATCAGCTTGATTGTTGTTAGTGACCTCACTTTTCCCGAACTCCAGTTTACTGTAATGCCGGCATTGTACCCGAGAGGCTGTCACCTCTTTGTAGTCTGATCTCCATCTTGGTGCTAATGATTTGGCCAGCAGGGGTTGGGAACTGCGTGGGAGCTTATTTTAGAAGAAATTCCATGGGTGGCACAGTTGTTACTGGAGCTGTGCCCGCTTGGTCATGTACAAGTGCCAGAAGAATTCGGGGCATGGAGTTTGGTGTCTGCGGTTAAATTTGTCGCTGTGCATATTGAACGCAAAATTGCCCAGTTAACTGAAAGCAGAGATCATTTGAAGAACATCTCACATGTTTTCATGGTGGCCAAAAAGCTTCCTGGAATGGATGTTTGAAGTTATGAAGCAAAGTTGCGGGTGTGCACAGACCTGGCATCTGCAGAATTGCTCACATCTAAAATGTGGACTTTGTCAGCCCCCCAGAATATTCTGGGACCTGATACAGACGAGAACCTACCCTATTTCTTCTCAACACCCGAATACTAAAATGGATGTGAAATACTTCAAACACCAGCACCGACTGGCAGCCACCTAGGGCACCCACATAGCACAGTGACATGGGCCTGAAGCAGAGAAGGAAAATGGGCCCTCTGCTCCATGACTGCCCCCAAATTATGATTGTCTTTTGTTGCTCAGAGGGCCCCCTGACATCTCTGCACCTGTTAACCACACCCCTGCTGTAGGGGCCATCACCTGATTTCTATGAATGTTGAAACAGCTTTGATTGTCTGTGAACTCTTGCACATCATTTTCAATGCAGTGCTTGGTTCCTATGGCTGGTTTGACTGTTGTTTTTTCCTTGCAGTGGTTTTCGGTCTGACAGTGCTAACTCCAAACATGATTAATGTATGTAAGTAACATATCCTGTGTATAATAAATGCGTCCCAATTATTCTTCACTGACCATGTTTTTTGGTCATAATTGTGAGTGATATTCACACCTCATATTGTCCACTGTTTAATAATCCCATGTTTGTCTTCACTAAACTGATTCAGGTGTCACTATAATCAGCATTTTAGGCAATGGTGGCCTTCTTCTTTTTTTGTTTCGGAATGTTTTATTGAGAAAAATCTGTAATGATTGCCTAGATATAAATACATAAGATTAGAATGTAACATTTTAAATTCAGAGAATATTATTGTCACAAAAAACAAAGGGAATAAGAATTCCAGAAGGGATCTTATATGATATGTAGTAGAGATTATGAGAGCGAACAACGTATAGCAAGTTAATAAATACATATATTTCATTATATAGGTAATAATCATCAAAAATATAAAATATAAAATTAAGAAGTACAAAATTGATCTATGAAATAGAAATTGCATAAAGTGAGGTAAATATTGAAAGATTTGAGAAAAGTTGTTAGAGAGTCAAAAAATAAATATGAAAATAAATAAATAAGGAAATACATACATATACCGAGAAGGGGGAAGTAAAAATGATGGTAGAAAATAAATAAATAAATATATAGGTAAGTAGAAGAACATATAGATAACATCAATATAAGTATACGTTTATTCATAAATAAATTAAAATATAGAAATTAATAGAGAATAGAATAAAGATAAATATCCAACGCTGCATATAGATAAATATATATATATATAAATGTAGATATAGAGAGATATAGGTAAAGATATAAATATAGATTCTTTGTACGGAGAAAAAAAAGAGGTAAAGGGTAAAGACACATGAGAGAAGGAGGAAAATGCTTAGCAGTCTTAAAGAAAGGGAGTCCAAACGTGTTGGAAAATGTCTTCTTCGTCTTGAAGTCAATATATAATACGCTTTTGGGACGCTGTTTGAATCATTGTTAAAAGCCATTCTTCATTCGGAGGAGATATAGATGACTGCCAATGTCTTAGGATACATATTTTAGCAGTGGAGAGTGCAGTGAGTAGAAGACGACTTTGTGGATGTGTAATGGAAGGAAGAGTCCTAAAATCATGTAGTAAAGTAATAGAGAGGGTAAGGGGAAGACGGAGTGATGGAATAGTTCTCTGTAGTGTGGCCCCTATGAAAGTACAATAATCCAGAACGGAAGGACAATCACAAAGTACATGTGGAAGATCACAATTCGTTTCAGAGCACCTCCAACATTTAGAATGCAGTGATAATCCTGCTTTTTGCAATTTCAGAGGGGTCCAATACCAATCATGTAAAATTTTAACAAGACAGAATTTCAAGCGAGCTTCTCGAATGCCTTTGTCGAGATCTTCCAGTATATCTCACCATACATTGTCTTCAATAGTAATGTGTAGACGTTCCTGCCATTTCATTTGAAGAGCTTTAGCAAGTGGTTGTGAAAATAAATGAAGAGTTAAAACACCATACAAGCCTGACATCACTCCCTTGTGTTGTCCCCATGTAAGAAGATAATCTAATATTGTTGAGAAGTTCAATGTCCAAGGAGGAGAACCTAAACATTGTCTTAGACAGTGCTGTAAGTATTTTGATATTTGGTGTGATGGGAGATCAAATTCTTCACAAAGCAGATCAAAGGATTTTAGCTCTCCGTTTAATATGACCTGATCAGGTGTTTGGATGCCACATGATATCCAACTAGACCATTGAAGTGCTTTACTATTTATTCGGATGCTTTCATTATTCCAGAGTGGAGCTTTATAACGCAAAAGGTAAGAAATTTGTACGAGGCGATGTGCTCGATGCCAGGCTTGATAAGTGGCTTGCATTACCGGATATGGAGGGGAAGAGCGTGGGTGTCAAAGACAAGAAAGAAAATTAAGGCCATCTATCTGATTGAGAAGAGAATGTTCTATCTGAACCCACTGCGAAGGGTCAATAGTGTTTGGGAGTAAATAAACTAACTGCGAAAGGTGCAAGGCTAAGGAATAATGTTCCAGGGATGGTAAACCCAAACCACCATAAGAGCGGTGAGCCATTAATTTAGCAGCAGCTAAGCGAGGACGTAGAGAGCCCCAGATAAAAGACCGAATATGAGTGTCCACTTGATGTACTGTAGATAAGGAAATAATTGCAGGAAGCATACCCAGTATACAAGTAAAGTGAGGTAAGGTGATCATCCTAACAGCCTGTACCCTTCCCCACATAGAAAAACCTAAAAGAGACCATTTAGCAAAATAAGTTTCCATTTGTGTGATAAGGGGGGATGAGATTATCCGAAACTATATTGGATAGACCTCTATTAACTAGGACTCAGAGGTATTTTAATTGTGATGATTTCCAACAAAAGGAATAACCATCAATTGAAGCTTTTGTGGTACCAGGATAGAGTGGAAGAGCCTCACTTTTATCCCAGTTCACTTTGTAACCAGAATAGGCTGCAAAATTGTCAATAATTTTAAGTAAAGCTGGTAAAGAGCATGGGAAATCTTTGAGCGTAGGAAGAATGTCATCAGCATATACATATAGTTTAGAATCACCGTCTGCCATAGGTATGCCTTGTATTTGTGGTGAGTGTAGAATTAACGAGGCAAGAGGTTCTATTGCTAATAGAAATAAAAGGGGAGAAAGGGTACAACCTTGACAAGTGCCTCTGTGAATTGGGAAAGGGTCTGAAAGAAAGCCACCACAATTAACCTGAGCTATCGGATTATCACATAAAAGACAAACTTTGGAAATAAATGGATCACTTAGACCAAAGCGCTTCATGGTTGTAAATAGATGCCTACAGTCAATTCGGTCAAATGCTTTTTCTGCATCCAATGAGAGGGCAACAGCATAATCTGTCAACTCATTTGCAGTCCATAAGGTGTCAGCCAGGGTTCAAAGGTGATTTCTTGATGAGCGTCCTAGAACAAAGCCCACCTGCGAATGGTGTATATGAGAAGGAATAACTTTGCGCAGGCGTGACGTTAAAATACTTGTGAAGATCTTGATATCAGTATTTATTAGTGAGGTCTTTGCCAGGTGTTGGAATGACTGCAATTAACGCTCTGTTGGAGATGGGACCAAGTGAATCTACTTGAACGGCCTCTAGGAATGCAGAAAACAAGGTATCAACTGTTTCCGTTCCAGTCCATTTATAAAATTCTGCAGGGAAACCATCTTCTCCAGGGGATTTATGATAAGGTAATTTGGCAATAGCTGCAGCTATTTCTTCTTTGGTGATATTCCCATTAAGCATAGTTTTTCCTTCATCTGTAAGGCAAGGGAGGTTAACGTCAGCAAGATAGGCGATTAATTGGTCTTTAGTTTTCGACATCTCATAAGTATAAAGTTGTTTATAAAATTATGCAAAAGCGTCTACAATTTCTTGCGGTTTTGTAAGAATATCACCCGTTTCTGCACGAAATTGCAGGAATAGCCATAGCTGCCTCACCACGTTGTTTCAGTTGGGCAGCAAGTAATCTACCTGCTTTCTCACCTTGCTCATGTCTACCCTTAATGTGTTGGAGAGCATATTCAGCTTTAGAAGTATATAGGTTGTTGAGCTCCATCTTAGCAATTTCTAGCTTACGGCGATTGGGTATTGTAGGATGAGATGAATATTGATGTGTTAGGAAGGTGATTTGAGTCCCCAGCTCAATGCGGTGAAGTGACACCGATTTGTGGACATTGCTGCATCTCTCATTAATTGACAATGGATAGTTGCTTTTGCACCTACCCAAACAGTTCTATTAGAGGTGACAGATGATTTATTAATGTTTAGATAATCAGAGAGGTGGGAGCGTAGTAGGGTTTTAGCTTTAGGCAGCGATATCTTTGAATATTCATGGGCCATGGTTTACGACCTGGAGAGGTTAAACTTAGTTCTAAGGCAAGGAGAACAGGTGCATGATCTGATATTGCAGTTTCTAGGATTTGAGAATCTGTAGTAGTAGCAATTATCGAATGTGAAATAAGAAAATAATCTATTCTGGATTGAGTACCGTGGGTAGAGGATAGAAAAGTATACTCCTTATCGGATGGGTAGCAAAGGCCCCCGTGGTCTACTAGTCCATGATCTGATTTTATGTCTCCTAGTAACGTTTTATCTCCCTCATTACATTTGTCAAGAGGACCTGTTCTATCAATTATGGGATCACGGGCCAGATTCCAGTCACCACCAATGATATATCTAGATGTGCCTATTTCTATCAATAGTCGATACAGGCTGAGAAAAAAGGAGCGTTTAGCTCCTGTTGGAACATATATGGAACCCACGCAAAGGATCTTGTCTCCTATTTTAAACTTTGCAAAAATGTATCTGCCTTCTGGATCGATCCAGGTCCAAATGATTGTAATAGGTAAGGATTTATGAAGTAGAATGGCCACTCCGCATTTCCGTGGTGGGGTTTCATTAGGAAGAAGTTGTGTGGATAAACCACAATGAATAACTTTTCCTACCTAGTCTCACTGTAATTTAGAAGATTCTAAAGCATTTTTTTTTTTGCAGAGTTTTATATAGCGCGAACTAGACCCGAACTGAATCAGGTATCAGAGCGCTTTACATAGCACCAGTTACGTTACATGAGGACACGCATTCATTTTAGGCACGGGGAGATTAAGTGATTTGCCCAGAATCACAGGAGGTTTTTTGGCGTCGTTGGTTTCTTATAGAAGGGTAATATCAGTCTTTTTCGTAGTGGCCTTCTTCTTGATAGAAAAAAATGAAATATTTGATCTACTACACAGCAGCTTCTCATGGTGATTCCTGTGCTTCTGAGCTTGAGAAAGAGAGACAGATGGCACTTTTGGGTTCTCCCTTCCTCTTTGTGTAACGTTCTTTCAATGAGGCACTGAAAATAACCTTGCCTTCAGAAAAACCTGGCTTCTTCATTTGATCAACATTTGTGTGATCAGGGAAAAATCCCTTCCTCCCCTCGACCTTAAATTGTAAACATATATAATGCAAAAAATTTAAATATACACAATATATTGTTGATACTCACCCATTAATTGTTTATAACTCTCTTTATTCCCATTTAGAATAAACAGAATGCTAAGTGTGCATGTGTTAGGGCAAAAAATTCAAATAACCATATTTTGGCACAGTAGCATTCAATGTTAACTATTACACAGACTGCTCGCCTTTGCATAATACTCACCCATTTATCACTGATACCCTTCAACACATCTCTGTGTAACCCTTTGCAATCAATGGCCTATTGTACTGCCTTGCTTGTAACTACAAAGAGGATTTCAGGTAGAACTATTAATTAATTGTATTAATAAGTACATTTAAGAAAAATGCCTCAAATGAACAGTCGCTTAGTTAGTCCCGTTCCTTCACCCTGCTTCAGTCCAAATGTCTCAGTTGGAGAGAATCTAACCCTTTAACAAGTGTTGCCAAAGTCAGTAGGTCTGGCCTTGGTCTAGCGAGCACTTTGTTTTATTTTATTTATTTTTGCATACACAACGTGCAGAAAAATTGGCAAACTTTGAAAAAATATAAAAATAAAGTAGTGGTCCAGTAGCCCAAGCACACCTACCCTGGCACTGGAGTGCACTCCTTTTCTGGTAACTGTTCACATGTGATGAAGAAAAATGCTTCCAACCACAGAGCAAGACATTCAATAGAAGAAGTGGGCTGACCTAGTGTCCCCTGCTGTTTCTAGCGGTGGGTGTAAACAAAATGTGAATGACACTTGAACAGACCAGTGGATGAAAAGGGCTGGCTGAAAGTCTCTCAACGTACGTATACAGGTATGTATTTTATGTTTCATTTTTTTGGGAAAACAGAACGCTGGTGAGAAAACTAAAGCTGCCTCCAAGCCAGACATAAAACGAACTCACTCATAAGCAGTAGCAACTGCTCCCAGACAGGGGTAGCGAGAGGAATGTTCTAAAAAAAAGACTTACCATTAATGGCCAGCAGCCACCTCTCCTCCGTCCTCCATCATCTTCCTGTCCCGACTAGCAGTGGGAAGCACCTGGGCATACAGGCTCCCCTGAGCCAATCACGGCACTGCAATGCAGCGTTGTGACATGAACATGCAAAGTGCACATTAACTGTTTGGTTAGTCCAAGAGGGCCAGCCAAACAGTTCATACGCCCTTAGGGAGTGCACACCACTCCTCCCCGGCTCTGGCCAACCATGCCCCGCCCCGCCCCTCCCCGCCCCACCACTGACTGCAATAGAGAACATAATTTGACGATACCAATACATTATTATCATTTTATTTTTCCTATTGTACAGTGGTCCGCTGCTCATCAGCATGCCCTTTACACAGCCAGCACCGCTCTGCTGCACACCCGCTGTAATAGATTTTGTACACTGCTTTACCCCATCTCCCATATATATCTTTCTTTTATTTTGCAGTTTTACAATAGCACAAACTCGACGCGAAGTTATTGGAGCACTTTACATGAGCAGCAGTTACATTACACAAGGACACATTCATTTTTGGTAGACATCGGGAGATTAAGTGATTTGCCCAGAATCACAGAATGTTGAGCCCAGGTTAAGACTCGAACCTGGTTCTCCAGCTCCAAAGTCGGCACCTCTGGCTGTTCTGTTCAGACACCTAACACAGCTTGACCTGTGCCTTTTTGCCCACTGCCCGCTCTGACGTACACTAGGGCTACTATAAGAACACCCTGCTTCCAACCATAGGATGACATTTATCATATCACTGCATTCAAGGAATTGGAGCTTGGTTCGCCTCATTTGAATCACTTGCCATAACACCCCTGAAAGCAGTGGTTTGTGAAAGGAAAGCCAGGAACTTGAAAGGGTGTGTCCTCGTGACTTTCATGTATACACACTAGTCAGCCATCTAAAAAAAAGCCCACACAATTTTGTCACAGTGCGTAATGTAGATAGCACACCTCTTTTTTCACAGCCCCAGTGCATCTCCCAAGTACATCCATGTACAGGCATGCTGACAGGCCTCTGCTCATGTATACTCTGACCCCTCCCACCTTGTGTATGAGGCAAAGTTGTGCCAGACCCCTGTACATGGCCTCTCTACAAATGCTCTGCCCAGCTGTGCTCGGTGGCCCCCTCATCAGGGCTGTCATCTATCATTAGTGCAGCAGGTGCGATGGCTCCCAGGGTGCACGAGAGGCCCACTACGCACCAGTCATGGCTGTCATTTACTTCCGGAGCGGCAGAGGGCCTGTTTCCCTTGCTCGCGCTCCCTGGGGCCCTTGGCGCACTTGCTGCGCCTCCGTCACTCGCTGTACCCCTTTGCCTCCCCACCCGGCCTTTCAGCCCCTTCCACCCCCTCAAAGGTTAGCCCGAGCCGCAGAGGTGCCCTCCGTCTCCGGTGAGGCTGTGAGGGGCTGACAATGCGCACTTTTCAGGCTGACATCTCAATGAGCGCGGTTCGAGCCTCTCTCGGCGCTGCGGCCCATTCTTCCCCGGGCGGCTTTGTTTGTGGGGAGCGCGGGGTGACCCCCAGCGCCGGGGCGCCTTTCAGCGCACTGGGAATAGCCATTAGTGCCGGATTAGTGCCCCCCCAGTCCGGTGTCTGAGCCCCTCACCTCCCCATAATGAGGCAGGGCCTGCGAATGATGCCAGCCCTTTGTTCCCAGTGCCGCCCCTTAAAGCTGTCTGGGGCTCGAGAGGGGTGCACAATGGCGGCCAGGCCAGGGGGACAGGGGGGATGTGTGCAAACAAAGCGGTGGGGGACCCCCAAAGGCCCCTTCACCACCACCATGGCCCTGAGCATAATGCAGGCCTGACAAAGATGAACTTGTCAAAGACCCTTCCGGAGTATGTGCTCATAACGGGGAGAGCTGGAGGAGGCAGAAGGGGGCTGTTGAGTGAGATCTTTACACGCAGAAGAGAAAGAGTGAGGGGCCCTCCAGGGTCCGTTCCCATTATGGGGGATTTGGAGAAATCTGTACAGGAAAAAAACGGTTTCCTTGCAGGGTGAAAGGCCTGGCATCTGCTTCAGACCTCCAAGGAATCTCAGACGTCCCTTGAGCTCCCAGCAGGTCCTACTGCTGCCTGTATCTGGCCAGGAGGGCTGTGGCATGGTCTTCATAAGAGAAACTGTATCCCTCTATTGAGTTCTTTTTATTTTGTTTTATACAGCAAACCACGTAAGCTAGTGGGAATTTACCCAATTTACATAAAGCAACACCCACATGATTTATCATAATCACCACAGGTACCACGGTGTGCTATTAAATACTTAAATGAGCAAGATCTGTTCACAAATTTTATTTAATGCAACTAAAACACATCAGTTTACTAGATAGGCCTCAGTAAACTGGCCTACTACAATACTCTGTTACTGGGCTTCCCAAAACATTCCTTCTCACAGATAAGACATTAAACTTCGCCACCAGAATCTTGTACTGTCTAGCTGGGCATATGCCCACCTCATCATCATATCGCCACCAAGCTTGTTGGCTCTGTGCTGAAAAGAAACCATACACCAGCTTCTGATGGTGTTGTCAAAGCTGTGAGGGTACTGCCCAACTACAACTCTAACATTCTATACCACTACACTCCAACCTAAGATCTTCTAACCATAATTCCTTAGTCTTACCCAAACCACCATGCGCCCCTCCTAGGTTACGTACCTTTTACCTTCTAGGTCCTCTTCACTGAAACTCTCTTCTACCAGACATTCATGCAAGTCCTTCCCTTTGAGAATCCATAAAAGAAGCATTGAGATGTCATGCAGTTAGGACACATGCAAAAAGAACAAATGATGGACAGAATGCTAAACAATGTCAAACACTCACCCACAGTCAGAGATCTGGGCCTAAATCAACCGTTTGCAAATCAGTCTTGACCTGCTCCTCAGTACAGTCCAGTCTGAACTGCCAGGCCAGGTCCTCTCTAGACCGGAAACAAGCAACCTTGGACTGGTTTCAGGGTATCTCCCCTCATCACCCAGGATAGCTTGACTCCCGTGGCATGGGGGGCACCGGACCCATGTCCCACTTGGGGTAACAAATGCATAAAGAACAATCGATGGACCAAATGCTGAACAATATCAAACATTCACCCACAGTACAGAGGTCTGGGCCTTTATCCATCATTTTTTGCTCACCACACCATTCCAGTCTGGACCCAGCCATATGCAAATCAGTCTTGACCCTGCTCCCCCTCGGAACAGTCCAGTCCAAACTGCTAGGCCAGGTCCACCCTGGACTTGAAAAAAGCATCCTAGGACCGAATTCGGGTATCACCCCTCATCAGCCAGGATAGCTTGACTCCAGTGGCATGGCGAGCATCGGACCCACGTCTGGGCATACCTGCCCCAATTGGGGTGACAAATGCAAAAAGAACAATTGATGAACGGAATGCTGAACAATGTCAAACACTCATTCCCAGTCACAGATCTGGGCCTAAATCCATCGTTGTTTTGCTCACCAAGCCTTTCCAGGTTAGACCTAGCCATATGAAAATCAGTCTTGATCCTGCCCTTATGGGAAAAACCCAGCCCGAACTGCCTGGCCTTGTCCTCCCTGTACCTGAAACCGCATTCTAGGACCGGTTTGGGGGTGTAATCCCTCATCAGTCAGGATAGCTTGATTCCAGTGGCATGGCAAGCACAGGAACCATGTTTGGACATACCCGTCCCACTTGGGGTGACAAATGCAACAAGCATTTGCAATGCAATAGGTCTTGCATTAGGAAAGTTTGAGCTATTGGTATTGTAAATGACACATTTTTTATTTATGTGTTGGTTTTGAAAATAGCAAAATTAATAGCTTTGTCATTTACAATGCCAATAGTTATAACTTTCGCAAATGTGACACCTATAGCATTTGTAATGCAATAGGTGTTGTATTTACATGACTTATATGTATTGATATTACAAATAAGGATGGCTTTTAATTTTTTTAATAATTAATACTTAAATAAAAGTTATTGTAATTTATAATGGCAATAGCTTAAACGTTTGTAAATAACATTTGTGAAGATTATGTTCAGTGTATTTTATTGTGACGAAAATCTATGAACAGAAGTGAAATATTAGCATCTTTTTGTGACATTTGTAATAAAGCTTGATACATTGAGAGAATATATTTGAACCAGTTGTTGTTGAATGGTTGCACAGATTGATGCTGTGGTGGCGCGGAGTGATGTTGTTGTAGTGGCGTTCAGTGATGCTGTGGCGTTCAGTGATGCTGTGGTAGCGCATAGTGATGTTGTGGTGCCCCTGAGGGATTCTGTGGTGGTGCTGAGTGATGCTGTGGTGATGCGATAGATAGAGTGAGTGCGATAGATAGATAGAGTGAGGGCGATAGATAGAAGGCGATAGATAGATAGAGGGAGGGCGATAGATAGATAGAGAGAGGGCGATAGATAGATAAATAGAGTGAGGGCGATAGATAGATAGATAGAGTGAGGGTGATCGATAGATAGATAGATAGATGGCTATAAATAGAGTGAGGGCGATAGAGTGAGGACGATAGATAGAGTGAGCGCGATAGATAGATAGAGTGAGGGAGATAGATAGAGTGAGGGCGATGGATAGATAGAGTGAGGGCGATAGATAGAGTGAGGGCGATAGATAGAGAGGGAGATAGATAGAGTGAGGGCGATAGATAGATAGAGTGAGGGCGATAGATAGATAGATAGATAGAGTGAGGGCGATAGATAGATAGAGTGAGGGCGATGGATAGATAGAGTGAGGGCAATAGATAGAGTGGGGGCGATAGATAGATAGACAGACAGGTAGATAGATAAATAGATAGATAGATAGAGTGAGGGATGTGGTGGTGGTAGATTTGGTGGTGGTGGACATGGTGGTGGATGTGGTGGTGGATGCAGTGGTGGTGGTGGATGTGGTAGTGGTGGACATGGTGGTGGTGGGGTGGTGGTGGACGTTGTGGTGGTGGTGGTGGTGGACGTGGTGGTGGTGGATGTGGTGGTGGATGTGGTGGTGGTGGACGTGGCAGTGGTGGAGATGGTGGACGTGATGGTGGTGGACGTGGTGGTGGTGGATGTAGTGGTGGATGTGGTGGTGGAGGTGGTGGTGGTGGAGGTGGTGGACGTGGTGGTGGTGGCTCTGTGCTGAAAAGAAACCATACACCAGCTTCTGATTGTGTTGTCAAAGCTGTGAGGGTACTGCCCAACTACCACTCTAAAATTCTACACCACTAACCACTCTAACATTCTACACCACTACACTCCAACCCAGAACATAAGATCTTCTAACCATAATCCCTTAGTCTTACCCAAACCACCATGCGCCCCTCCTAGGCTCTGTACATTTTACCTTCTAGGTCCTCTTCACTGAAACTCTCTTCTACCAGACATTCATGCAAGTCCTTCCCTTTGAGAATCCATAAAAGAAGCATTGAGATGTCATGCAGTTAGGACACATGCAAAAAGAACAAATGATGGACAGAATGCTAAACAATGTCAAACACTCACCTCCAGTCAGAGATCTGGGCATAAATCAATCGTTTTTTTGCTCACCATGCCAATCCAGTTTGGATCCAGCCGTATGCAAATCAGTCTTGACCTGCTCCCCAGAACAGTCCAGCCTGAACTGCCAGGCCAGGTCCTCTCTGGACCAGAAACAAGCAACCTAGGACTGGTTTCAGGGTATCTCCCCCCCCCATCAGCCAGGATAGCTTGATTCCGGTGGCATGGTGGGCAGGGACCCACGTCTGGGCATATCCATCCCACTTGGGGTGACAAATGCAGGTAGAAGTGACAGGTAGAAGTCTCCGATCCCATCCCTATTCCCTGGACAGATCATTACCTGGTTCCCTTCCTGATTTATATTCAGGGACCTCGGCCGGTGATACCGTCGGCCTCTAGACATCGCAGTCGACGATGGTCGAATTTCTCCCAATCTAAATTTAATGGGGCTCTCAAGGATAAAGTTCTCCCAGGGGGAGTGGGAGCGGAAGCGATAAATACTAACTTTGATCGGCTCATCACGGAGGCCCTGGACCAGGTGGCACCACTTGGCATAATAAGAAGGGGTAGCCGGGTGCAGAGCACGGCACCTTGGTATGATAAGGAGGTGCGGGCAGCTAAAGTGGTGTGTAAACATGCAGAACGCCAATGGAGGAAAGCTCTTACGGTACATGCGAAAACAGAGTATACAGCTAAACGGCGTATATACCACAGACTGATTAGGAAAGCCAAAACCTCATACTTTGGCACCAGGATTTTGGAAGCCGAAAATTCTACCAAAGAACTGTTCCTAATCTACAAAACGCTATCGGTGGGGAAACCTGCAGCGGTGCCGGAAGAGCTTTGCACAGTAGAGGGCTGCGACCGTATAGCAGAGTTCTTTGCTAAAAAGGTAGCAACAATCTACGCCTCCTTTCCACAGCAGACTGACCAGATTTCTAAGCCTTTGGAAACAACTCAAGTATTAGGGAAACGACGGCTGTCTAGTTTTACCACCCCCCCAACTGAGGAGCTCATTCGCATTTGCGGATCTATACGATCTTGCTCACCTAGGGACCCCACTACACCCAGACGGCTAATGGGAAGCCTTGATGTCCTCGAACCATATATACGTCATCTGTTGAACACCTCGTACGAGACACAGACTGTTCCCGCTGCGTGGAAGCAAGCGATTGTTCTCCCGCTGCAAAAGAAAGCGAATGTCAGTTTTGATAAACTTGAGAACCTGCGCCCTATCTCCCTCCTACCATATATGGCGAAGATTGCGGAAAAAATTGCGAATCTCCAGCTGATGAAATACGTGGACGACACCTCTCTGCTCCACGATTCTCAGTTTGGTTTCCGCCCCCGTCACTCGACGGAGTCAGCCCTCCTTATGGCGGTGGAGACTTTGTGTCAGGGCGTGGATGAAGGCCAGACCATGGCTTTGATCCTGCTGGACCTCAGCGCTGCATTCGACACTGTAGCACACTCCATCTTGCTACAGTATCTGAATGAGGGTGGAGTATCAGGAGCAGCGCTGGGGTGGATAAGATCATTTCTAACTGACAGACGCTTCCAGGTCCGGCTGGGTGATTGCTATTCGAGAGAGATTGGGTTGGGCCAGGGAGTGCCTCAGGGCTCGTCCCTGAGCCCTACCCTGTTCAATCTCTATGTCTCCCCACTGGCAGGAATTGTTGAGAAATACGGTCTGCGCCTAGTGTCCTATGCCGACGACACGCAGCTGGCCATTTCCCTCTCACGTACCCCAGATCTTGCGGCGGACAATTTCAGGAACTGCATGAAAGACCTAGCAACCTGGATGTCCGCCAACTGTTTAAAGCTTAACGGTAGCAAGACCGAGGTATTGATTGTGGGTGGGACGCCGGCTGCTTGGTCGTCGGCTTGGTGGCCTCCCTGCCTGGGTGAGACGCCAGTCCCTTGTCGGGAGGCAAAAAATCTTGGGGTCTGGTTGGACACTGGCCTGACCTTTGACACACAGGCCGGTCGTGTGGCAGGGGTATGCTTCGGCGTTCTGAAGACTCTAAAAAAGGTGTTAGATCTGCTTCCGCTTGCAGCTCGCAGAACGTTGGTGCATGCCCTGGTGACATCCCGCCTCGACTATGGCAATCTGCTTTATTTGGGTGCCACGAGGAAAGTCACCACACGCCTCCAGGTGCTGCAGAACGCGGCAGCCCGCTTAGTTCTAAGGCTCCCCAGGAGGTCTCCCTCTAAACCAGCGCTCCATGCGCTCCACTGGCTCCCTGTTGCCAGCAGGGTGGAATTTAAATCCCTTTCCACTTGCCACCGCATTCTGAATGGCAAGGCTCCTGCTTTGCTCAGAAGTCTGGTGACTGGGTATGAGCCCTCACGCAACCTTCGCTCCTCTTGCACAGATCTCCTGATGGTGCCTAGAGTAAGGAAGGCACGCATGGGAGGTAGATCTTTCAGATACTTGGCGGCCAAGCACTGGAAGGCTCTGCCCTTATGTCTGCGCTTAGAACCGTCTGAATCTATTTTTAGGAAAAAACTTAAAACTCTGTTATTTAGCAGGTAGATGACTCGGAGGGTGGGCGGATTGTTAGCTCTCACTTACCACAGCGCGGGGACACGCCGGTGGGCGTACTTCCAGGCGCTTTACAAATGCCCAAAATGAAATGAAATGAAAGAACAATTGATGGACGAAATGCTGAACAATGGCAAACATTCACCCCCAGTTCAGAGATCTGGGCCTTTAGCCATCATTTGTTTGCTCACCACAGCATTCCAGTTGGATGTATGACGTTACAATGCATACTTTTACAATGCCTACCTTTACAACGCGGTTTTTACAACGCATACCATTACAACGCATAATGCTTTTAGGCGCTGGATAGTGAATAGTTTAATTTACTATTCCAACTCCAGTCCCTGTGGATAGTAGGGAAGGTTATTGGATAGTAAATTAACCTATTCCCTATCCTAGAGCGCCCCCCAGAGCAATGCGTTGTAATAGTTTGCGTTGTAAAAGTTGCGTTGTAATGGTAGGTCGTTGTAAAAGTTTCGTTGTAAAGGTTGTTTACCTTCCAGTTTGGACCCAGCCTATGAAAATCATTCTTGACCCTGCTCCCCATGGGAACAGTCCATTACAAACTGCCAAGCCAGGTCCTCCCTGGAACTGAAAAAAGCATCCTAGGACCGAATTGGCGGTATTACCCCTCATCAGCCAGGATAGCTTGACTCCAGTGACATGGCGAGCATGGGGCCCACGTCTGAGGATACCCGCCCCACTTAGGGTGACAAATGCAAAAAGAACAATTGATGGACAGAATAATGAACAATGTCAAACACTCATTCCCAGTCAAATATCTGGGCCTAAATCCATCGTTGTTTTGCTCACCACGACTTTCCAGGTTGGACCTAGCCATATGCAAATCAGTCTTGATCCTGCTCCCCATGGGAAAAACCCAGCCCAAACTGCCTGACCTTGTCCTCCCTGGACCGGAAACAGCATCCTAGGACCGGTTTCGGGGTATAATCCCTAATCAGTCAGGATGGCTTGATTCCAGTGGCATGGCAAGCACAGGAACCATGTTTGGGCATACCCGTCCCTCTTGGGGTGACAAATGCAAAAAGAACAATTGATGAGAATGCAGTCAGTGATCTGGGCCTAAATCCATTGTGTTTTTGCTCACCATGCCATTCCAGTTTGGACCCAGCCATCAGTCTTGACCCTGCTTCCCATGGGAACATTCCAGCCAGAACGGCCAGGCCAGGTCCTCCCTGGACCAGAAAAAACATCCTAGAACTGGTTTCAGAGTATCACCCCATCATCAGCCAGAATTTAGAACAGACATGATTACTGACCCACTCACCGAAAGTCGTTGTAAATATAAATGTTTTTCTGCTGTATGTCTCATTAGATTTAGATGTCTACCTACATGTGTCTGTGTTGGCTAGTGCGACCAATGTAACTGGTGCAATTATTTCACCCAACAGTTACCTTTGATTTATTAACCGCTACCCTATTAAGTACTTTTATGCCCCCCTCATTTTTTCTTCCGTATATGAATGAATGAAATGAATGAAAAGATTTTATAAAACGCGCAATTACAAAGGGCCAGATGTAGGTAGCCCTTTACCGGTCGGTAACGGCCCAAAATCGGTAAAATCGGCCGTTACCGACCGGTATTGAGAAAAAGAGATGTAGGTGTAAAAAAATATACCGAATCGGTAAATATGAATCGGAAAAAAATACCGATTCTGTATTTTCCGAATACATATTTACCGAATCGATATTTACCGATACCTTATTTACTGAGTCCTTATTCACCGAATCGGTAAATAAGAAATCGGAAAAAAAGCCCATCGAGATGTAGGAAAGGCCAAAAATACCGAATTCCATGAAATTCGGTATTTAAGAGTCGGTATTTACCATGGACTGAAAGCAGGTGGTAACTATGTGCAGGCTATAAAAAAGGGCCCAAAATGCAACAGTGTTGCAAAAATGGCGGCACTCTATGTGATTGCGAGGAGGCGAAGGCTACAGGCTGCAGGTCTGAGGGTATGGCAAAGTGAGGAGCAGGTGTACAGGCAGAGGATCACTCTGTTCCAATTGACTGAGCCCGAGATACTCCAGAGGTACAGGCTGCACCCCAGAACCATCATGGACCTAATAAGGGACCTCCACCCATACCTGGATAAACCAACACCCAGGGCCCACGCCACCCCACCCCATGTCCAGGTGCTGTGTAGCATACACCTGCTGGCCTCTGGGAGCTACCAGAATGTGATAGCTGCAGTAGGAGGTGTACCCCAGAGCTGTCTGTCCCGTTTTTTCAGGAAGTTTCTGGATGCCATGACGCAGAGAATGGGACATTACATCCAGTTCCCTGACACACCTGCGGAACTTGCAAAAACCAAAACTGATTTTTATGGACTGGCACACTTCCTGGAGGAGTGTGGCTCAATGGTTAGAGCGGCAGACCCTGATGCAGAGTTCTGGCCAGGGACCAGGGTTTGATTCCTGCCTTGGCGGGGTCTTGGCTCAATTTCCTCAGACCTGTTAATTCTCGCCTCGGTGCTTATTCTAATCACGGGCCCCACGCTGCAACTCTGGGCAGTAGCTTGCTTAGCCTCCACACCGGCCCCAACAGCGCTAAGGATGCCTGGCTTCACCCTGGGGGTGCCCAGGAGTGGACACTTCACAGGGAAAGCCAGGAGGGGTTCCACAGCGGTATGAGTATCAGCGCCAGGAAGCCGAATAGGCGACACCGCAAGGTGGCCGTCTGGTGACAGTGCGCTCTATAAGTACCATGACATTTACATTTACATTCCCGCATGTGATAGGCTGCATAGATGGCACCCACATTCCCCTATGCCCACCTGCAGCCACCGAACACATATACAGAAACCGTAAGTCTACGCACTCCATCAATGTGCAGGTGATATGCAATGCTGGCAACATCATCACCGACATAGTGGCCAAATTTCCTGGGAGCACGCACGACTCCTACATTTTCCAGAACAGCGGAATATACACACGGCTAGTTGCTGGAGATTTTGGAGATGGATATCTGCTAGGTAAATAAGTGTTACACACCCTGTAATGAATGGCAGCTGAATGTGCAATGTAATTGTAACTCATGTACCTTTCATTCCCTCCCAGGTGATAGTGCATATGCCCTGCGTTCCTTTGTGCTCACACCGTACCTCAACCCAACCAACAGAGCCGAAAGGCGATACAATGTGGCACACAGGTCTACTCGCAACATAGTGGAGCGGACATTTGGACTCCTCAAGAGCAGGTCCCGCTGCCTCCACAAGAGTGGAGGTGCACGACAGTACAACCCCATCCTGTGTTGCAAGATAATAGTGACCTGTGCCATTTTGCACAATCTTGCTACCAAGAAAGGCACAGAGGTGGAGTTGACACATCACGAGAACATCGATGATGACCAAGAACATGCAGAGCCCCAGGCAACAGGACCAGCAGCACTAGATGGTAGATTGAGACGGACAGAAATTACACGTCGATATTTCTAGGTAATGTATGACAGATAGACAGGTGTAGTGTTTGACAAGTGTAGTTTAATCTTCACTACATCATCATTGTCACATCAGAAAAGGCTTCATTAATCAAAGTCAATGTCTCTGGCTGCTCCTGCTCAGTTGACGTCACTGTGTGCAGTTCAGTCAATCAGCAGCATAGGTCAGTGCTTACGTCCACGCACCACATTGCGCGATTGTTGTGCCTGGCTTTCAGATTCCCTGCTGGGGCCTGACTCTGCATGGCTGCGCCTGCCGTTCCTGCGCACCTCCGAAACTGGTGTGCTAGAGCCACTCCTGCTGCTTGGCCCCTCCTCCACACCCGTGTCACCAGCATTGCCAGTGTTAGTGTTGAGCATCTGCTCCATCGCAGAGGTCACTCTTCCCATGCCCCGTGTCAAGTCTGTGCAGCAGTGCACTACTGCATCCTGCATGGAAATTGAGTGTCGGCACAGTAGTGAGGTACTTGTTGCAAATCTGTTCATTGCCTTAGTTTGTTGGCGCATATACTGTCAATCCCTGGCACGCTGCAGATGATCCCTGTCCAGCTTATCCGACAGTACTCCCATGTATGTGGAGATGTCTGTAATCCCCTTTGCAATTTGATCCAGACTTGATGCAATGTGGCCTATGCCCTTGTCCATGTTGGACATTTTACTGTTCATGCAGCGAACCTGCCTATGCATGGCTAACAGTGCTTTGGCCTGCTGGCGCTGTACCTTCACCATTGTGCCCTCCAGGCCACAGAAGACGCTCTCCCCTTCCTGCCCCTCCCCACCCTCACATGCCCTCCTGCCAAGGACACTGGTGCGCGCGGCGCCTGCTGCTGTCGGTGGTCTTGCCCTGTCAGCCACAGGTGCATTCTTGTGGGGGATATCATCTTCATCCCCCGATTCAGAGGTTTGCAGGATCCTCTGAGGGGGCTCCTCATGCCTACTTGCCCCTCCCGGCATGGACGCCCTGGACATTGCAATGGGTGTGTTTGACAGGTCAGGAGATCCAAACAACAGAGGGGAAAGTGGGACAGGTGTTGTGGGTCGGTCTGGTGATGAGGCTGCCTGGGTGGTGTCGTTGCCTCCTTCTACCGCGCTGTGACCAGATTTTCTCTTCTCTTTCTCCCCTCTCTTAGGTGCTGGTGCCCTCTCCTCCCTTGGTGGTGCTGAATTGCGTGAGGACTCTCCTGTGGAATGAAATTGACATAGGGTCAATGTTGTTGTTTATCTGTGTAGTTCTTAAATAAATAGTCTACACAAGTGCCCAGTGCACATTGTGTGTTTGGTGATGTGTGTGGCATGCCTTGCAGAGTCATGTGGTGGATGCTTTGCATCTATGTATTCATGACTACGTCTACCATGATGCATTGCTGCCACCATGTATGAGTTGTTATGCAGTATGATGATTCTACACAGTGGGGTACGGGGTCAGGTTGATGGTTGTGAAAAAGGGTACATGCCTCTTACCTTGTTTTTTTGTAGCTTTTGCTATGCTGTACAGGTCTCCTATCCCATGGATGCATTCTGGCTCCATGGTGGTTTCCACTAGCTCCTCAATCGCTGTCAGCTTAGGGGCTTTGCTCCTGCCACCTCCAGTCTCACCAGCATCCTTTTTCTGGGCTGCAATCTTCTTTTTTGTCACGATGCGCAGGTCATACCACCGCTTTTTTATGTCCTCAATCTCCCGGTGGGTCACACCAATACATTCACTTTGCCCTGTATGGAAATCCAAATGTTCCTCTTCACAGTCTCTGCAACATGCAGAGACTGTCTCCCGAAAATTTGGCTGTAGTGGCTTACATTTTCCTCTACAGCCACCTGTAGTTCCTCTGGGCTGAACTTGATCTTCCTTTTTGTCTCCCCACCATCTTTTTGGCCTTCATGTGACTCCATTCTGTAGCACTGCTTGCCTGTGGATGCTCTGCTCCTCTCACCTCTGCTAAAATGTTTGTTCTGTTGGTTTGCACCTGCATGGGTGTGGCCACTCCCAGGTACTGGGGTGGAGTGCTTCACTCTGATTGGTTGGATTCTCAGGGCCTTGGTTGTGGGGTGCGGAGGGGGTCCCTGATTGGTTGGCAGGCTCACATGGCTTTTTTCAAACTCCCGATTCGGTAATTACCGATTCGGTAATTACCGATTCGGAAAATTCCGATTCGGATTTATCCGATTCTTTAAATCCCATTCATTCCTATGGGCCAGGAGGCCCAAAGGAATGCTTGGGTTTCACCGACTCGGAATTTACCGACTCGGAATTGTCCGATTCGGTAATTACTGAATTGGGTTACCGAGTCATTCCGAATCGGTAACTTTTACAGATTTTTTACCTACATTCCATTTACCGATTCAGAAATACCGATTCGGTATGAGTCGGTATTTATGAATCGGTGAATGGAAATTACCTACATCTGACCCAAAGTGTCTTAGCGCTATAGGCTGAATTTCAGAACCCAGTCCATTACTGAGACGCACTAGATTATAACTTCGAAATTAATGGACTGCTTCGGTAAATAGCCAAGTCTTCAGCTGCTTCCTAAATTGCATCAGAGAAGGTTGACAACGCAGCTTAAAAGATAGTGTTTTCCAGCATCTTCCTGCCCCAATAGAAAAAGCCCTGCCTCCCCATCTTACTTGATTTGATCTGGGAATGATGACATATCGTGAGGAGTTAGATCTGAGATTCCTGCTTGGCCTGTACCAGGAGAACAGATCCTGAAAGTACTTAGGGCCAGTCTTCTGTAGGGCCTTATAGACTATGCACACAGCCTTAAAACTGATTCTTTTTTAACAGGAAGCCAATGAAGATCCTGCAATGATTGTGCATAGCATTTCTGATCTAAATGTTAAGGATGCAAAATAAATAAACATCAGGATACAGCATCAAACAAGAAGTGTACAGGATTGCCCAGGGGCTCAGCTATGACTCTTAAACTTGACGCACTTTGTCTGCCAAGGCCCAGACTCTTCAAGGTTTGGATGGTCTGTGAAGTAACACAGTAGACAAATAATTGAGTGTATGAAGCGATGGAAGAGTGAATGAATGGTAGAATTATGTAAATGGATGAATAGTTGAGTCTGAAACCTTAGCTTGTAAGATCTAATTACACTAAGAGGAATTTCTGCGCTCAAAAGCCTGAGTCTATATGACCTGTGTAACATGAGGAATTGCTTTGCTATTAACTGTGGCGACTTGTAACATCTCTGTAACTCGAAGGATAGTTGTTCAGCATAAGCCTGTAAGATCAATCTATCTCTAACCAGAGGAATGACTCTGTTGTCAGAGTGCTGCACAATTGCTGCCCAGGTCTGTAAAATATGGCCAAACCAAGGTATAGCTTTCCTGCATGAAGCTTTACACTGTAATAAAATCTGCTCAGCTGAAAATATGTCTCTGCTTTGTCACCCTGTGGTAAATAAATAAATAATACCCTATTTTTGAATGCATAAATGAATAACAGATAGCTCAATAAATAAGAGTCAAAATTCGAGGTAGTAGGAGTTTTGCAGGTTTATTACAGCATAAAGGACAGGAACAGGACAACCTGCATAGGAATAGGATGGCAGGGCCCAGCAGCGCTGCTGGTGTCAGGATCGGGACAAGGAAAAGGATGACTTTTTTAATAACAGTGCATGAGCATATATACATAACGCAAACACATATCATTACATTGCAATAGGCGTAGCAGTGGGTGGAGCAGAAGGTGTGACGCGTAGCAGTCGCGAAAGATAAGGGTGAAAAGAGGTGTAACAGGGCGTATACATAGACATGTGATGCAAACGTAACAGAATATGTCATGAATGGGGCGGAAACCATGGAGGGGGCTACCTAAGGAGCCGGGACCTCTAACCTGATGGTGCGCGCAAACTAGCAATGACGTATCACTAGGAGAAGCTGGGGGCTATGAACTCTGTGCTAGGAGCAGAGACTGAAGTCTGGAGAGTCAGGGCGACATGTACCTAAGCAGTATCTAGTATCTGATGTTTAGAGAACATGTTGATATAAACTAGAAGTTAGGAGGGGAAAGGCTAACTTGATTCTAAGACTGGACCATGCATTATTCTACATGTAGTGCGTGATGAAGAATATTAAATGACCATTAAATGCAGTATTTCTCTAACGTGGAGACGTGAAGGCTAGACAATGACGGAAACTATCGATGCGATTCAGTAGCTTTAGGAATGCAGAGAAGGAGGACTGAACTGATAACTGGAATCATAACATATTCTTGGCAGACTCAGAGGCTGAGCCAGGGTGAGCCGGGCACTGCGAGGCAGGAAGTAAGTGAAGGGTCGAGGATACAGGTGGGGGCTGTATCGCTCCTCAGCGAAGTTTCAGGAGACAGGAGCTGAATCTGATGTCCGGGCCCTTTTGAGGCCTAGAAACGGGGACTTTACAATGGAATAACGTGCACACTGAGAAACGTGGCAACGTAGCTTTACATAGGCCTGATATACGTAGTATTCACGAGAACTGGAAACTGACATACTAGAGGTGGACACAACTATAATTGCGTCTTGAATCGAACATGGGGAATGCATATGCATATTTAATCATGCACACATAACATATGATGGATGACACGTAGGGACACAGAACATGGCAAAATTTACTTTTCCACATTCCCTCCTTGTCACTACGTTTCCATCAGGAAACATCAATATTCATGATACCATCTATCATTTCATACAGTATCATTTGCTCGTCTCGAATTATCCTGGAACGGGATTTAGAACGGGGCTTGGGACTAGGAATACAAGAGGTAGCACAGATGCCGCAAATCGCAGGGCCACATTGTATACAGAGGCAGCAGCTGAATATGATCGCTACTGTAATACCTAGAAAGGACAAGACTTTCCATCCCCAGGCGGAAATTATATTCCAGAACCAACCGGACCATGTCCAGGTGCCTGGATCTTGGTGTATCAGATGGGCAATTTTATGGAGTCTGGTTATAGCTGAATAAACAGACGGCGCGTTATTTGGAATGAAAATGCAGCAACTAGATCCGATGACTCTACAGGCCCCGCCCCTATCGGCCAGTATGACGTCAAGGACGAGACGATTCTGTAAAACGACAAATCTCATAGCAGATTGCTCTTCAGTTAAATTACCTAGAGCAGAGGCAGTCTCATTTACTACAGCTTCAAGGGTTCTGGTTAACCTACGGATTAGCTTACTATTCTGGATAGGTCCTATAAAGAAGAAGAAACCTCTGTTGAAATCTGTATACTGTTCTAGAGCAGTTTCAGTATAATCGACAATTGGGGACTCCCTTCTATGTCTAACGTGTACTAGATGTGTGTTTCTATGATAATCAGGTGGGGCTAGGAAAACAGGTGGCAGTAGGAAGGCAATGTAACAGGTTCCCTCCCAACCGAGGGGCAGACGAACATATGCAGTTTGACCACAAATAAAATAAGAATGACGTGAAGCTTTGAAAATAGATTTCCCACTGTCACTATACTTGACAATAGTAGTACAATCACTATGTCCTACATGTACGGAACCATTATTTCGGACACATAATTCACCTTTGACTGGCAGTACTGAAATAGCAGGTAAGTCTGGATAGTATCAGAAGAATAGTTACCTAAATTATACACTTCATTTTCTAGATCTAACCCGGTTCTGTGGGGGAGACCTTGCTTGTCTGGAAAACATGTACTGTTAAGAAAAGACATATCTGTTGAGGATGACGTTAACGTGGACCATGCTCCACACGAACCATTATGTGAGAATGGATAAGGAAAAAGTGGCAGAACTCCCTTCGGTGTCTGGAAAGGGGGGAGTCGACCACACACCCAACAATTAGTGGCATTGCTGGACTGGTGTGAGTAATGTAACATGCGGATGAATGAGTTATTTCGCATAGCGAGGCGGTAAGAGAGTTCATGAGGAGGCAGATCACTAAACGTGTGCTCTACTGTAGCATTAGCAGACTTATTTACATGAAGAACTGGGAGATACAAGAAAAATGCATAACTGGTGCAGGAAATCATAATGCTGAGAAACAATATGAAACATAGAAAAACGATACATCGGATTGAGTTTTGACTAACTCTCTCACTATGGGGGTCTATTTTATACATGTCAGAAACAGTCTAACCGTTTCACCTAGGGGAGGACTTAGACAATCAAACTGACTGACTTATTTTACTAGACCTTAACTTGAATTTATACTCCTGTTGCGGAGTTTTCTCTAACAGGGGAGGGTTTGTAGCAATGTCTTTTGCGGGACAGTCCTTGAGAACAATGCTTTGGCAATCCTTCAAATCCTGGGAAATGTTCTTTAAGACGGGTTTCAGTCCATTAAATTGTTTTACATGAGAAAGGTGCACCCAGCCTTTGCGACCTTCCAACTTCACGGCTGTACGGGTGGTGAGGAGGACCTGTCGGGGCTCTTTCCAGCGAAGCTCCAGCGGACTTGATCTGTCAAAATTCCTCACCAACACCATGGATCCTGGAACGATTTCATGCGGTGCCACCTCGGTATTATCTGGAAATGCGGCGGCAACCTGTGAACGACATGAGTTGAGGGCAGACATCAAGGAAGCTAGGTAATCTGTCAGCATATTACTTGAAACATCGGTAATACTTCGGGGTCTAGGAGTACCCCACATATTTGGGGGGCGGCCGAATACGACCTCATACGGGGACAGACCTGATCTGGAATGTGCGACCATGCGCATATAAAATAAAGCGACTGGCAGAGCTACTAGCCAGTCCACACCTTTCTCTTTACACACTTTGGCAATTCGGATTTTCAGGGTCTGGTTATGTCTCTCTACGAGACCGGCTGCTTCAGGATGGCGTACACAATGGAACTTCCACTGGTACCCCAACAAAAGGGAAACATGTTTCATCAACTCAGATGAGAATGGCTGGCCGTTGTCAGAATATACGACTCTAGGGAGTCCATAACGGGGGAAGAACTCACGAACCAACTGCTTGGCAGTGGTCGCGGCTGTGTAATCTGGGACTGGATATGCTTCTGTCCACCTGGACAAAGCGCATACAACTACAAGGACATACTTGAAACCTCGACATCGCTCCATCTGAATATAATCCATCTGGAGGACTTCAAAAGGGTGGTCAGGGGGCTGGAATCCACCTTGTTCCACCGGAACACTTTTACCTGGATTAAACTGACAACATATCATACAGGTACGGACTTTCTGCTTGGCTGCAGCTCGTAAATGCTTGTTGAACCAAATGTTCTGGATACTGTCTAACATAGCTTTTTCTCCTAAATGTGCTGGACTATGTGCGGTATTAATAATGACTTGAACCATAGAGTCGGGGAGAAACCATGTGGCTCTACCCTTTGTTAACCATCCTTGATCTGTCTGGACCCCTCCTTGTTCGGACCATTTCTTGATTTCTTCGGGAGTAGCATGTAACTGGATATCTATGACATCTTGTGTAGGGTCCTTAACTGTCATACATGTAGTCGGATCTGGAGTATGTGTCTGTGTCGGATTAACTTGAATGTCTGGAGTCTGTGCTGTAAGCTTGGCTGTGCGATCTGCTAGATCATTACCTTGGGAAATAATGTCAGTAACTTTCGTATGTGCTTTGCATTTCATGATAGCAATGGATGTCGGTAAATGTATTGCGTCTAACAGAGCTTGAATAAGGAGACCATGCTGAATCTTGGTTCCATGAGAAGTCATGAAACCTCTCTCCTGCCAGAGCACTCCGAAGTCGTGGACGACTCCAAATGCGTAGCGTGAATCTGTGTAAACATTAACTTTCAAGTTCTTGGCGTGTATGCAGGCTTGTGTCAGAGCAACTAGCTCTGCTGCTTGAGCAGACAGGGTGTCAATACGGTGTGTTTCAATAACTTCGGTGTCAGTAGTCACTGCATACGCGGCGACTAGTTCTCCTGTACTAGTTCTCATACATGAACCATCCACATAAAGTGTCAGGTCGGGGTCTGGTAACGGAGTATCTGTCAGATCTTGTCTTGGCTTTGTCGTAATGTTAACTACTTCCACACAGTCATGTGGGTCAGGATTCGAAGTAACTGATGGTAACAGTGTAGCAGGATTAAGGATGTTGCAGCGTCTGATTTCTATGTGTGGCTGGAACAGTGTCAATTCATAACCTGTTAAACGTGCAATTGTCAAGTGCTGAGTTTGTGTTCGGTTTAAAAGAACTTCCACAGAGTGTGGAACTTGTACTGTCAAGGTATGTCCTAAGACTATGGAATCACTTTGTCTGATAGCTAGTGCTGTGGCTGCAACTGACTTGAGGCACGCAGGCAGAGCCTGGGCTACAGGATCTAATGTGCTCGAAAAATAAGCACAGGGCTTGTATTGTCCTGCTTGATCTTGTGTGAGAACAGATAATGCTGTACCTTCACGTTCAGTGACGAAAAGTGTAAAAGGCTTACTGTAGTTCGGTGTCGCTAGAACTGGAGCTTGGCATAGGGCTTTCTTTAACTCATTGAAACTAAGTGTATGTTCAGATGTCCAAGGGAGGACAGTCGATACGGCTGCCTCCTGTGTCGTTAACTGTATCAGTGGTTTGGCTAGAAATGCATACTGAGGAATCCATTGTCTGCAGTAAGAAGTGAGGCCGATAAAAGCACGTACCTCCTTCTGGGTCTTGGGCTGAGGAAGACTCGCTATTAACTGGATACGGTCTGGTGTCAACTGCCTACCCCTCTTGGACAGCAAGTGTCCTAAGTAGACCACTTGCTGGACACAGAATTGAAGCTTAGAAGGGGACACCTTGTGCCCCATCTCGGCTAGGAAATACAAGACTGTAAGGGATGCTTGCTCGCAAGCACGTTCAGAACGGGCTGTGATCAGTAGATCATCGACATACTGGAGCAGGGCAGTGTCAGTTGGCATGTGAATGTTGTCTAGTTGTCTCTTGAGTGCTTGACTGTAAATACTAGGACTTTCTGTGAAACCTTGAGGAGCGCGTGTGAACATATAGCTCCTTCCATTTAAACAAAATCCGAAAAGGAACTGGCTGTCTGGATGAATAGGAACACTGAAAAATGCGTTCTTGAGGTCTATGACAGTGAAGAACGTGGCTTCGGAATCAATGGCCGTTAATAGGGAAGAGATGTCTGGGACAACTGGGTACTGCGGAATAATACATTTATTAAGCTCTCGTAGGTCAATCACTAATCGATATACTGGGGGTGCATTTGGATCAGTACGTTTCATGACTGGAATGATCGGAGAATTACATACATTGGAGTCAGTTTCTACAACCACTCCTTGAGCCATGAGCTCGTCAATAATTTTGGATAAGGCTGCTACAGCCTCAGGTGGCAATCTGTACTGTCTGATTCGTGGTAACACTACACCTGGCTTGAGAGTCACACGATAGGGTGTGATTTGCATGTAACCTACATCAGTTGGACCTTGCGCCCATAGATGCTGTGGAACATTAGACAGTCTTGAATCAAAATCTCGTAATACATAGTGACCCTTAAAGTCACGTAGGAACAATCGTATTCCCTCTGGGGAACAGCATATAACTGCACCTAACTCTTTCAGTGTTTTAATGCCTAATAGATTTTCTGGACATGACTTAGTAAGTAACAGATCAGTAGTGCGGGACAATGGACCTACTTCTAGAGTAACTGGCTTTGATATTTCATTTACAATGGGTTTTCCTGAAAATCCAAGGGAAACATTTCTTGAGCCTGAGAGCGGAGCCCCTGGAACTTCGGCGTGACTAATTGTGGTCCTACTTGCCCCTGTATCAATCAAAAACTTTCTGTCTTTCCCTAATACTTGACTGTGAACATAGGGACCTTCTTGATCTACAGGTATCTCGATGAGAGGCAAGCCTACCTCCCTCTCTAGGCTGTTTCATGAATACTGCTGGTACTCTGGATACTCAGACTGTGCATACTGGTACATCTGCTGTGTAACGTGCTGTGTTGCAGCAATAGGCTGCGGTGCGGTAACTGTCTGTGGTGCATTCTGTGGCTGAGGAATCTGTGAAACTTGTTCTTGTCTAGGCGGACGTGGTCTTTCTTTAGTCTTACCAGTAGCTATGTTGTGTTTCAGAACTGCACACTCATTTATAAAATGACCTGGCTGTTTACAATAATTGCAATTCCCTTTAACGGGAGCTGCAGGATGACTGGCTTGATTCGGACCCCTCTTCTGACTGTCTTGAGGAACAGATTGTGCAACTAGTACTTTCATTTTCGTGTCTTTCATACGTTTTCTCTCGTGTTCTTGTTCTTCCCTGATTCTATTCTGGTGGTATTGAAGCATCTGCAACATCTGGGACGGGGTATTAGCTTGCCAGGTACTTTCGACTTTCAAAACTCGATTTTTAATTTGTGGGCTTGAATTCTCGACTAATTTAGTAACAAAAAGGTGAGGGTATGACTCACTACTTGTCTTGAGGCCACTGTTGATGCTAAAACATTTTTCAAATCTAGAATAAAAATCACTAATATCTTCGTCTTGTTTCTGTTTACAGGCTGAGATTGCATCCCAGTCTTCTTTTCTAGTTGTCAATAATCTGGGTAAAACTTGTATTAATAATTCCGGTAATTCTTTACATTTATCTCCAAGACCGGTACCTGGTACTCGTGCCTTATCTTCAGCTTCTAGAACTGCCCAATCGATCTTTTTCTCCCCCACCTCCCATTCTTTTTCCTTGAGCTTTTCATACACCCCTGCGGGCAGCAGAACCTTTAACATTTTAATTATATCTGGATACGTGTATTCTCCCATACGGAGCATGTCTTTTAATTCTCTATGGAACCCTGCTGGATCTTTGTCATGACAGGGAATTAATTTCTTCATCTCGAGGAGTTCCATCTTTGTAATCGGAGTGTAAACAAACACTCGTTCTAGTTCGCCACCCGTTCCTCTGACTGGGTGGACTTCTCGTAACGGATTCTGTCTCTCCATGTAAAATGGTTTACCTTCTGGGGGTGAGGCAGGAACAAAATGCGGATTCAAAAACGTTCTATATTTGTGACGCTGTTCTAGAATGACACTAATTAAATCGGTACCTAGACCTTTCCATCTATACTGGAGTAACTCGTTCAGGACATCATGTAACGGGCCTGGATCAGAGTGCTGACCCTCATACAATGTAATGAGGTGCTGAATCATATACATACCCGCCAGTCGTTGTTCGGCTGGGGGCATTTTCAGAAACATCTGTGCCACTATTTCGTCTGGAAAAGTGGTAGAATCAGTAATCCATCGGACTGCTGATCGGGCTAGTTCTTGTTCATGCATGGTACTTAACTCACTGTAACCGATTCGTGATTTCAGAATGTGATCGGTAGCTTGGAATACTTGTTCTAGAGAACCTTGTTCTGGTGCTGGAGAATGAAAAATAGACTTGTGTTCTAGGCGTAAATGGCGATCTGGAAATCTAGATTTTCCTACATACGCTATTCTGGCAGGATTCTCGTCCTCTACCTCTTCAGTATCAGAGTTACTTTCTTTCTCGCTTACTTGTGCTGCTTTACGCTGTTCGTGTAATTTTATTATTTCTTTACGGATTTTCTTGTACATACTCTCCATAGCACCGACGGTCTTGTGCTTACCCTCGGCTATATTATCACTCCACCTTGTCAGGGTTCTCATTTCAGCCGGATCTTTAGACGGGTAATCTTGTTCTCTTATTAGACAATTGATCAGAAACTTTAATATCATGAGCTGGATCTCGGCTTTCCTTTGAGACATGGCCTCGCTAATACTTTCTGGATCATCCCCTGTACGGATGAAACGATATATTCTGTCTAGATCTTCTTTCATATTCGGTAAGGTGACTAGATACTCGGCCACCTTTCTTACGCGGAATGAATATAAAACCATATTATCCTCGCCTGGGACTGGATCATAGCCGCATTCGGCAAGGGATTTTCTTATTTCTGCTACAGTCTGATGTCTGGGCGTACGCTGGGACGCTTGTGCATGTAATTCGGCTGTCGTTAAATGCTTGTGTGGCGGCGGGGTTTGAGGAGTACCTCCCCCTGCGGCCCCTAAACTAGAGTCGTCTACTGAGGCTCTTCGTCCTGGCAGAGTGGGAAATGGAAATGTAGGCTGGCCTTGTATGGCGGGCTGGACCGGGGGTACCGTAACAGGTACTCCGGTGTCTGGAGGAGCGGGAAGTGCCTGATTTACAGGGACTGGCGGAGCGCGAACAGGATTTGCATATTCTGGGACTGTGTCGTCCAAATAGGACGAAATAAAAATATCAGCTGCGGTCTGTTTGTGACGTAGCTTGGTCGGAACTAATGGTGGCGGGAAATTACTGGATGCCTCTGGGGTCGCTTTTGGCAAGCCCTCGGCAAGGAGAGGATACATACCCCTAATAAGGGCATGCCTCTGTCTGTCTGACTGTTCGGCTTTGACTTGTTCACCTATCTCGATTAGTTCTTTTTCTTGTGCTCGTTCTAAGGATTCTCTACTTAATTCTGACTTTCTGATTTCCTTTTCAGTTCTTTTATGAGCTTCTTTGCGCCATAACTCGATGGCATCTTTCTGTGACTGTCTGGCTTTCTTTTTCCATAATGCTTCTTCTACTCGCATGATGCATTCGGCATCCCATGTACCCGATACGGGCCATCTATACTTTTCTTCTAACTGTTTGGTATACTCTACCCATAAATCTAGATACAATATAGCGCTTATGCCATGCTTCTGATACATAAAATGACCTGGACTGTCCCTAGGCGGAACTGGAACTGCTGCTTCCAGCAGACCCTTTCTGGTTTTTAACTGACGTAATTTCGAAAAGAGCGGCATGACTGAACTATAATCTAGACACAATACAATACACAATAAACACGATACTTATTCCCCATTCATACCACGACATTAAAATACATGAAGAACATTTAAAAATAACAGTTCGAACAGAATACTACCTGGAATACGGAACACAGAATACATGAATTTTCTCGAGAACAGAACTGACTAGAACAGGAACTAGATGCACTGCTGAAACAGTACGAAACTTACCGGTCTCATAAAGAGACACGTCAGGACCCGCATCCACCGAAGTGGACACTTCGTTTGTGGGTCTGTGTACCACCAACCCACGGACCAGAGTCAATTAGATTGACCCTGTCTAGATACCACCCCAGTAACGGTACTCACCGGGCAGCAAGAACGGAAGGCCTCGGACTGGACTGGACTGCTACGACGACGGACGACGAACTTCGGACTTCAGTTACGGGTGGGCCTCCGGATACCTCGGACCTTGGACTCTTGGCTTGGGCTCTGGTCGGGACTCGCCGCGTTCCTCCACCGTCTCGTTTGGATGCTGGACCGCCTCCTCCGTCTCCTCCGTGGGCCTGAGGGATACTTGAAGCAGAAATATCTGCCGGTGCGCAGAAGAGTTCCGTCACGACTGCAGAGGGTCAGGGGGTCGGCGTGGCTTCACCGACGCGTGGGGAAAGGGCAAGTCACTGTTCGGGCGCCATTATGTGGTAAATAAA
Organism: Lissotriton helveticus; assembly: GCF_964261635.1. Classification (NCBI taxonomy): domain Eukaryota; kingdom Metazoa; phylum Chordata; class Amphibia; order Caudata; family Salamandridae; genus Lissotriton; species Lissotriton helveticus. Next base: position 599,751,491 of record NC_136068.1, on the reverse strand, counting down.
TAAATAATACCCTATTTTTGAATGCATAAATGAATAACAGATAGCTCAATAAATAAGAGTCAAAATTCGAGGTAGTAGGAGTTTTGCAGGTTTATTACAGCATAAAGGACAGGAACAGGACAACCTGCATAGGAATAGGATGGCAGGGCCCAGCAGCGCTGCTGGTGTCAGGATCGGGACAAGGAAAAGGATGACTTTTTTAATAACAGTGCATGAGCATATATACATAACGCAAACACATATCATTACATTGCAATAGGCGTAGCAGTGGGTGGAGCAGAAGGTGTGACGCGTAGCAGTCGCGAAAGATAAGGGTGAAAAGAGGTGTAACAGGGCGTATACATAGACATGTGATGCAAACGTAACAGAATATGTCATGAATGGGGCGGAAACCATGGAGGGGGCTACCTAAGGAGCCGGGACCTCTAACCTGATGGTGCGCGCAAACTAGCAATGACGTATCACTAGGAGAAGCTGGGGGCTATGAACTCTGTGCTAGGAGCAGAGACTGAAGTCTGGAGAGTCAGGGCGACATGTACCTAAGCAGTATCTAGTATCTGATGTTTAGAGAACATGTTGATATAAACTAGAAGTTAGGAGGGGAAAGGCTAACTTGATTCTAAGACTGGACCATGCATTATTCTACATGTAGTGCGTGATGAAGAATATTAAATGACCATTAAATGCAGTATTTCTCTAACGTGGAGACGTGAAGGCTAGACAATGACGGAAACTATCGATGCGATTCAGTAGCTTTAGGAATGCAGAGAAGGAGGACTGAACTGATAACTGGAATCATAACATATTCTTGGCAGACTCAGAGGCTGAGCCAGGGTGAGCCGGGCACTGCGAGGCAGGAAGTAAGTGAAGGGTCGAGGATACAGGTGGGGGCTGTATCGCTCCTCAGCGAAGTTTCAGGAGACAGGAGCTGAATCTGATGTCCGGGCCCTTTTGAGGCCTAGAAACGGGGACTTTACAATGGAATAACGTGCACACTGAGAAACGTGGCAACGTAGCTTTACATAGGCCTGATATACGTAGTATTCACGAGAACTGGAAACTGACATACTAGAGGTGGACACAACTATAATTGCGTCTTGAATCGAACATGGGGAATGCATATGCATATTTAATCATGCACACATAACATATGATGGATGACACGTAGGGACACAGAACATGGCAAAATTTACTTTTCCATAACCCTAACATCTAATGTTGTGCAACTTGGATGACAGGCCTTCTCCCTACAATCTATGATATCTCTTTTGTCCTGAAATAACACAAATACTTCCTTCTGCCCTCTCCAAAGGCTATAAGTTCACTGTAAAAATCTGTCCCAATGAATGCAAGTATATCTGAGTATATCTGCTTTATAAACCGTTTTTAGGTCTCGCCTGTCAATGCGCTTGCGAGAATATAGGGGCTTAACCAGAGCTTAACCATCGGGGCGATTCGATGCAGTGCCCGTGAAAAGCGCGTGCACATCAAAGCCATCTGCCTCCCTCCCACAGGCATCCCCCAGCGTGCGCTCTGCCTCAGGCATTTCTCCTCCCCTACATTTTTCCTCCCCTAATTATTCACGCCCGGCCGGTCGTACTTTCACTTTCACGGCCGCCAGGCCGTGTCTCTCGTTTCTCCTCACCCCTTCCCCCCTCCCCACAGCAATGCCAAGAACTTGTCTTTCATTACGTGGCTGTTTTGTATGGTTACATCGTTGTCATTGTATCATAAGAGAACGTGCATAGGTCGACACAACAACATATACAAGTTTATGTATTGATACATCGATACTGGAGGGTCAATGAACTGTTGAGATAACAAACAGGTCCCGATATGAGCTTGACATTGGTACAGACTGGTGTGATGATCACCTGCGTATTACCTTTATCTTTGTACATAACACTTAATCTTGATAAGGGCGAGTTGCTCTCCACCTGTAGGCAACACCTTTATACACATGTTGCTTTTCTATGGGCTCTGCATTACGCGTTAAATATTTCTGAGTTAGTATATAGAAATCACATAGAGTGGAAACGGTACTTTAGTGACATTACGGTTTATCACTAGGAACCGACAGGGCATAGTACAGTCTTGATCGTCATCATACATAGCTAACCGAGCGTTTTTAGATGCACGCCCAGCATGAACTACATTTCCCAGGCTCACGTGGGACTTTGGTAGTTCTTGGGTGCTATTAGGCTGATATGTCTTGCTTGTACTACACTTCCCATGTTTCCTGGGTTTACAGTGTAGTTTTCCACAACATGACGCAAATAGTATGCGACGATGAGGAGGATTAATTCAACATACCTGCTGCCAATCAGCATGCTTCAACAGTATTAAAAGACACGCCTCCCCTCGGGCAGTTACCTCCGGTTGCAGCATGTGTGAAGTCCGGGGTACTGACTGAGAGGTGAGTGAAAGCATCCAGCCAGAACATGCCCTTTGTGTTAGTAACCACTTTGTGATAGTCTTTTAACATATTTTAGATCTTAGCAGCTAGCACTACTAAATACGCGCTGTGTTATAATAGGCCTTCAGAACTTCTAATATGGGAGTTCCTAACCCTGCGCATGCTCTGACATATATTTGTCCAAGTGTCTCTGCTTGGCAACTGACTTTTTTGACAGTCAGGTTATCAGTGGCTGCGTCGCCAGCTTTATTTTTATTCTTACGCGCTGTGTCCATCGATGCCCCTAATAGAAGTACGTGTAAGTTCTCTACCCAAATAATATGAGGGGTGTGTCTACTGATGCCTCAGGTACTAATACACCCAATTTCATTGCAGTTTATTTCCGTGCAGTTACCACGTGACTTCTCCTGAATCTTGAGGTGTGGGCAGTTGATTCTTGACAGATAGAAATAGGCACTCCACACTCTGTGTAATTGTTTTCTTTTTTTAATAAAGCAACTGCTCCAACTCGAACTTTTTTTAATAAAGCAACTGCTCCAACTCGAACTTTTCTTTCCTTTTTGTTTTAGCGTTGTACTAAAGCTCTGACAACCGGCATGTCACTTTCACGGCCGCCAGGCGGTGTCTCTCGTTTCTCCTCCCTCCTTCCCCCCTCCCCAAGAGCTTGTCCTCCTCCCACAGGCATCTGAAGCTGTGAGCTCTGCCTCAGGCATTTCTCCTCCCCTAATTATTCACGGCCGGCCGGCCGTACTTTCACTTTCACGGCCGCCAGGCCGTGTCTCTCGTTTCTCCTCCCTCCTTCCCCCCTCCCCACAGCAATGCCAAGAGCTTGTCTTTCATTACAGCTTGAAGAATGTATTTCAGCTGCCTCCGTTTTGACTAATTTGCCTTACCCGGACAAATGCTATAGGTGTCACATTTGAAAAAGTTTTAAGTATTGGCATTGTAAATGACAAAGCTATTAATTTTGCTATTTTCAAGACCAACACATTAAAAACAAGCATTTGCAATGCAATAGGTCTCGCATTATGAAAGTTTGAGCTATTGGTCTTGTAAATGACAATTTTTATTTATTGTGTTGATTTTGAAAATAGCTAAATGAATAGCTTTGTCATTTTCAATGCAAATAGTTATCTTTCGCACATGTGACGACTATAGCATTTGTAATGCAACATGTTTTGTATTTACGTGACTTAGATGTATTGATATTACAAATAGCAACGGCTTTTAATTTTTTTAAATAATTAATACTTAAATAAAAGTGATTGTAATTTATATTGGCAATAGCTTAAACTTTTGTAAATAACGTTTGTGAAGATTATGTTCAGTGTATTTTATTGTGATGAAAATCCAAGAACAGAAGTGAAATAACATCTTTTTGTGACATTTGTAATAAAGCTTGAAACATTGAGAGAACATAATTGAACCAGTTGTTGTTGAATGGTTGCACAGAGTGATGCTGTGGTGGTGCTGAGTGATGCTGTGGTGGTGCTGAGTGATGCTGTGGTGGTGCTGAGTGATGCTGTGGTGGTGCTGAGTGATGCTGTGGTGGTGCTGAGTGATGCTGTGGTGGTGCTGAGTGATGCTGGGATTGCGCTGAGTGATGCTGTGGTGGTGCTGAGTGATGCTGTGGTGGTGCTGAGTGATGCTGGGATTGCGCTGAGTGATGCTGTGGTGGTGCTGAGTGATGCTGGGATTGCGCTGAGTGGTGCTGTGGTGCTGCTGAGTGATGCTGTGGTGCTGCTGAGTGATGCAGTGGTGGTGCTGAGTGATGCTGTGGTGGTGCTGAGTGATGCTGTGGTGGTGCTGAGTGATGCTGGGATTGCGCTGAGTGATGCTGTGGTGGTGCTGAGTGATGCTGTGGTGGTGCTGAGTGATGCTGGGATTGCGCTGAGTGATGCTGTGGTGGTGCTGAGTGATGCTGGGATTGCGCTGAGTGGTGCTGTGGTGCTGCTGAGTGATGCTGTGGTGCTGCTGAGTGATGCTGTGGTGCTGCTGTGGTGGTGCTGCTGAGTTCTCTCTGCAACTGCACTCTGCAACTGCACTCTGCAACTGCACTCTGCAACTGCACTCTGAATCTGCACTCTGAATCTGCACTCTGAATCTGCACTCTGAATCTGCACTCTGAATCTGCACTTACAATCTGCACTCACAATCTGCACTCTGCACTCTGAATCTGCACTCTGCACTCTACATATGGTATGTTATGCTTACATACGTTCCATGTATATGCCACATTTAGTTAAGAATATATGTTCTGTTAGTTACATTACTTTGTTTGTATACCCTTTTATGCTCCAGTTGAGGTGCACGTAACCTCCACTACCAGTATGCACTGTTAATAAAAACAAACTTTTTATCAGAACATGGTGTCTCTAATGATGTGGACTCACCTGGTAATGTGTATGCCTTCCGGATGCTTTTAATTCTGTTTGTGAAAATCCAGGTTAGTTCGGGTAATGAAAGGTCTCACTAAAGTTTCAACAAACCGGTTGCGCAGTTTAAAAAAAAGACAAGTCTGAGGCATGAAAGGAGCCGAGGCATCGAGCGACCATATGGAGAGGGAGGGGGTGGTGATTAGCGAGCGAGAAGAAAAGCCAGAAACACCAGGGGGGCGGAGAAGCCGAACCCTCTGAAGTAGTTCACGGCCTGGCGTCTGTGAAAAAAAAAAGCAATTAGGGGGAGGAGAAGGGAGGCCAGCACACTGCGCACGCCAGGTAAGCCCTTTGATGTGCTGGGCTGGCCGTGAATGCGCGTGCTTGTTTGCTCACGTGATTCACGTGAACTCTAAGAAAACCGCAGTGCAAGAAGCCCTTAGTTTGACGAGGATTTCGAGCACTTGAATTCTCGATCCCTCAATGCGCTTGCGCGCATTGTAGGTCACGAGACCTAAAAATTGTCATTTACAAAACCAATAGCTCCAACTTTTCTAATGCGAGACCTATTGCATTTCCAATGCTTGTTAAATTGTAAATCCGAGTTTGAATAATAATACGCTCTTTATTTCTATGTGTATTAATAAAATGCAAGACAGATTAATGTAACCACAGTCAGCCTCATACAGAACTGCAACCAAGATGCCCTAATCAATAATATTTTGGGTGTATGTTACTGAGACCTCATTTCGTTTTTTTGCTTGGAGATTTAAACATATCAGGAAATATTTTATTCACAAAACACGAAACAAACAAACAGAAGTCAGAAAAAATCCGCAGCAGTAATTTCAAAACCTTTTTCCACGAGTTTACATCCAGTCAGGTGTTTAACAGAGTCAACTATGCATCGAGTTTCCTAGACCCTCTGCCAAACAAGGAATTCGTTTTCAGTGAGCTCATGGTTGACTCGCCCCCGGGTCCCCCCTGCACATTCGAGGACCTACTCACTAGGTGTAACTTCCCCGAGTATCTCTTACCAAGATGCTCCTCCTATGACCAATCTAGAGAATCTTTAAACCACATGCGGAAGGCCTGATGGCCATAAGGGCCCCAGAGGCCCCCTAACACCTCCTGCACCCAACATAGAGCCAGCCAGTGCTACCGGGCCATCCCTTATACTCAGAAAATACAACGGTCCTAAGCAATTATGAAGAATAGGTGAACAATATCATATAGACCACAATAGGTTACTATATCATTTCCTATGTCCAGCCGGACATGGATTTTTAATATTAAATATTCACAGGATAAATTCAAGAATATCAGAACAACAACAGTTGTAGTAGGGCACAGTCCTGTACCGTACTATGAGGGGAAATAAGAGTGAAGGGACAGACAACAAATAAGGAATTACAGGCAAAGACTGAGCGGAATGGCCACTTGTAAATCAGTGTTTCAAATGTTGTCGCAAGTAAGGCCAAAGTGGAAAACACAACAATTTATAGACAATGGTTGTTCTGATATTCTTGGATTTATCCTGTGAATATTTCAATATTAAAAATCCATGTCCGGCTGGACATAGGAAATGATATAGTAACTTATTGTGGTCTATATGATATTGTTCATCTATTCTTCATAATTGCTTAGGATCGTTGTTTTTTCTGAGTATAATTGATACCCGTGGTCCTTAGCCATTAATCCGGGTCCCCTTTTTCACATGTACAGTACCGGGCCATCCCTTGGCACGGGCTGCACTCTCCAACCCATAAAAGGTCAGTGTACCAAAAGCACCACGGCACATGTGTTGAGCTAGGCTGGGGACGCGGAAGCAACCATCCCAACTCATTCACTTACAACTTCTCTACCGAATGCTGCACGCACACCCCTTTGAGGTCCCACAGATCATGAATGCATTTCTTAATGACCTGCTAGGGTGAACTGGAAATTCCTGCCAACCATGAACTCACCTCAACCAAACGCGACAAAAGGTAATTGAAAACTTGACCAAACCTGAAACAAAAGACAAGGTTAGAACAATAACAACATAATCCAACAAACCACATTACCTAAGGGTCGGAGACAGAAGGAGAGGCCGATCGCAGTTCTCCCCCCGCGTCAAAGAACTGGTTCAGCGCTCAGACAGGGGACTCTGAGTCTGTGCATGGTCTCCAGCCAGGCTGTAATATAGCCTGGCTGAAGAACATGTTAAGTGCGCATGACTGTTTGGCAGCCCAAGCCAGCCGTCCAAACAGTCATGCGCAGTTAAGTGCCCCAACCACTCCCCCACTGCTGACTGACAGCAGCAGAGCCCCGCTCCGTAAACCTGCCTGACATCGGAAAAATAAAATGATGATAACATAGTGTTATTATCATTTTTTTTTCCACTACTCAAATGGCAGTGGGGCGGCACTCCTCCGCCCCGTCCACTGATCTGAACTCCAAAATTTGAAAGTGCTTTCATAGGCAATAATAAAGAAAAAATTAGTTTTTATAAAATTAAATATATGCCTAAAATTACACAATTTAAGCAGGGAAGCTGCAATTAATCCAGGTTATCTGGTTTTATTTTGTACAAACCAGCCAGTAAATGGTTGTCTGTCTTCCCTTATGTTAAGGCTTTGTTTTTACCTCTTTGTTCAATTTTCTGCAATTTTTTTTAATATAGCGCAAAGTTGGCCATAAAGTATTGGAAGACACCAGTTACATTACATGAGGTCACATGCATTGTTGAAAGACATCGGGAGATTACGTGATTTGCTCAGAATCATAAGATGTTGATCCAATACAGAGATACCCACCGTGTTCCCCAGTTCCATAGTCTGCAGCTCTGACCATAACGCCATATCCTGGGCAGAATGGAGGGGGAAGCCAGTAAGCCACATGATAGCTTGGCTCGTAATGGGCTCACAGTTCCAACACAACCTTGAGTTGAGCCAGAGCCAGGCTTCAGGTTCGTGCCTGACTAGAGCTTTCAGTGGCTCGCCCACCTCTACCTATATGATTCACATTCTTTCCATATATAAATGGTTAAGAAGTTGTCACAACAGTTTTGTAAGGATTCCCTTACTTCATACAGTGACAACCCTTCGCTTGACCGGAACCAAAAGCAGATTCAGGAACTTCATTTCCTAAAATTAATTACGTTGAATATAACTCCTCAACATCGATCATTCTAGTTGTTCTCTATGCATGCGGCCCGACAACCCAGTCTGTCTTCTTTGTCTATTGAATTTTTATAACTTCTCAAGTCTAAATGTTTCAAACCAGAGGCCCCATTGTAAATCGATGCCGAGTATTCCATAATTCCCTGACACGCATAGTTTCACAGGAAGCAGCTTGGAAAGAGTGTATGAAACTACCTTGGTGTACCACTTCTTGTACCACATGTACTCACTCCAGCAATGCTTGTCTGACTTACCACGTTGGTTAATAGTTTTTGCAGTCTATCGTGCCAATAAAAGATTAAACTACTCTGATCCAATTGTATTCACTTCGTCTACTCCTAGCATCCCCCTTTCCCCTCAGTCTTCCTTTAACCTCTGCTCCACAGCACACCAGCACTCACTCCCACACCATCTCCTTGCCCTCTGCCCCCCAGTGCTGTTTGCATGAGGTGATCTGTGGCAGGAGCTTGAGACGAAACATGATGTTCCACTGTAAACAAAGTGGAGGAGAGCAGGCCTTCCTTCCCTGGCCCTGTAGGGGGTTGAGGTCAGAGTCCTCCTGGGGTCTCGGAGGGGCACACGATATGAGGGGGAATGAGCACATCGCTCCCCATCCCCCCAAACAATCACTGTCGAAGACTCGCCAGGAATGTGTTCTGCTGTGAAAGATTATGTGTTCCACTGAAGGACTTAGTTCGATTTTGTGGGAATGTCTTCTGCTGCACACTACGAAGCAACATTTTGTTCCACTGTGAAAACATTATTCTTTTGGGGAGGGCACTGTTAAACTTGTGGGGTTGTGCCCCCCTGTGCTGTTGTGTAGAATTGTGTTTGCTATTCAGGACTGCGTTATGATATCCAGGAAGTGAAGTATTAAATTCCGCTACGTAAAAAAAGGGTGTTCTATAGAGTTGCAAAGGTTTGCACTTGTCAACAGCGATTTGTTGCAGGATTGGAGGTGTGTGGAAATGTGTCCTGTTACACAGCATTGTGTTCTATTTTGTAGCGCTGCCTAATACTTTGTCTTTCTGCGTAGGATCGTGATATTTTTGTCTTACGATTTTTTTTTATATAGTGACCCGAAGGTATCAGAGCACTTTACAGGAGCACCAGTTAGATACAGTAGACGCATTCATTTTGTTAGGCACGAGAAGACTAAGGGCCATATGTATCAAGGAACCAATTTGCGATTCTGTAATAGCGATTTTTAAGAAATCGCTATTTCAGAATCGCAAAATGGTATGTATCAAGAAAAACGCAATTTTTTTAGCGATTTCTTGATATTCCTTAATTGCGAATTCGTGAATTGTGAATTCGCAATTAAGGAATACTTACCCATTCATTTCTATGCGCCAGGAGGCCCATAGGAAGGAATGGGAATTTTTTCTAAATTTGCGATTCGCAATTTGCTAATCGCAAATTGAGAATAAATTCAAGGGTGCAGGGGTGTCCAAAGGACACCCTGTTGCACCCCTGAAATAAGCATAGGTGCACATGTGGTGCACATACATGCCCTAAGGGCATGTATGTGCGTCACATGGCACTTTGAAAAATGCTGACATTTGTATTTTTCAAGGAAATCGCAACTTACCACCAACTAGAAGTTGGTGGTAATTTGCGATTCCTTAAGGGCATTTTGGAATTTTTTTTGCTTAATACATTGCATTTAAGGAATCGCAAAATTTGCGATTCCTTAAATGCAATCGCAAAATAAGGAATGGCAAATTTTGCGATTCCTTATTTTGCACCTAAATTCTTTCATACATACCCTTATTTCGGCGTTTGCGAACCCATTTGGCCTTGATACATATGGCCCTAAGTGATTTGCACAGAATCACAGGATGTTGAGCGTCCCTGCAGAGACTCGAACCGGGCTTCCAAGCTACGTGGTCGACCGCTCTAGAGGTTGGGACTCTCATCTGTAGGGTTGTGCAGAATTATTTTCTTTAGTGTTGGGGTGAGATCTGGAATGAAAGACTACGTTTGCTGAATATGAATGTGTTTTGTGTAAATTGTGCTTTTGATTATATTAGTATGCGGTGTTTGTTTCTGCTTTGCAGGATGTGTGTTATTGTGTTGTGTGCAGTGTGAAAATGTATTGTGTTGTTGTAGTTACAAATTATCTACTTTTTGTGTTTGACTTGATAGTGTGCTGTGGAATTGCATTCTTCCACACGGGTTGCATTTTGTCCTATTTTTATAGTGTGTATGTGTTCTGTGAGGTTGCGTAATGCTGTAAATGCTTGCATTCTGTTGTGTTAAACTGTACAGGCTTACATTCGGCTGTGTATAATTGTGCAGGATTGTGTTCTACTGTGTAGAACTGTGCTATGTTGTGTACGACTGTTTTGCTTGAACAGTTGTGCAGGATTGTCTGCCGTCTATGATTGTGTTCAGTTGTGAGAGATTATATTTTGCTGGATAGCAGATTGTGTGCGCTTGTGTTCTGGCGTGTGGATTTGTGTTTTATCTAGAATTGTGCCCTTTTGTGGGAGTCTTAAGGCCACGGAGTTCTGAGGTCAGTTGCCGCCCTGTAACGTTGCCAAGGCCTCTGTAATGAGATAAGGCCCCCCGCACCGAGACCAGGGCAGCTTTGGGAGCGGGGTGATATATGAAGACAGGGTCCCTCGGCACCCCTGACCTCTGAACCACAGGAGGTTAGAGCCGCTAATCTCTTTGTTTTACGGAGATACTGACTGGAAACTCTCTGCCTTCTGCTCTTCCCAGCCCGCTCCTGACCCTTGACTGTGGAGGCGCCGGGAGCGCTGGAGGGATGCAAGCTGTTGGGGTCTCCATGGCAAGATGCAGCTGTGAGCTCCTCCCACAGCCTGCCTTCGATGCGGCCACGCGCGCAAGAACCGCACGCGCCTTACGTACTACGTCTACGTAGTTTACGCATATACCCACGTATCCGGAAATTATCTTTCGAACTGAATACAGTCGTTATGACGCAAGCTGCAGCGCAGTCATAAAAAGTTACGCGAGTCCTGTATTCTAAACGAGGCCTTAGACTGGACAGGCTCCTACACACGAGGTCTCGTTCAGAATACCTGCCTGTTTTCCTCAGCTGGCCCCTGTAGGGGCGGTATAAACACTGCGCTGTTCCAAAGCTGAGAATGGACCTTTTCCAAGATAAATATTGGTGGCACCAGGCTGGCTGGGCCGCAGAGCGGCATGCGCGCCCGGGCACCGCTGACCACAGGCATCAGGATGGCCGCGTGAGTTGTACCGGATGCTGCAGCAGCAAGGCTCTCACTCAAGGACAGGCGTGGGTGGCACGCCTCTGCCCGGAGCAGACACTCTGCTTGTGACAGGCCAGCAGTCGCACTTAGCTGTTTTCGCACTCTGCCCAACCACTGTCACTCGATTTTTGGGGGATTTTCTCGCTTGCTTTGGAGTCCTGAGACGTGTGCCTCCGTCTAAGCCGATGTTCTGCCAACCCCAACTACACCCCCCCCATCTCTGCTTCCAGAGGGGGCATGTTTAAAACCTGGCATGGGTTTCTTCAGACCTAACACACTGCAAGGCAATGCAAAGAATATTCATTATCGTGACAAGCCAGACTGGCAGTTCCAATATGAGCCCACAGGGTACATTAAGTTACACTAAAATAGCAACTGTTCCCGGTGCCTTTGCAAGCGATTTTCGTGAAAATGCTTCTTTTTCTATGTGTCGTTCTTATTCTAGTCGCATGCAGAGACATCCTTTTCAGTACTTCCCCAAGATGAATTTCCCTTTCGGAATATTATTATTGCTAATTTGCCCTTGTATAGCGCTCCATCTGCCGTTTGATATGGCTTCACAGCGCTATTCGGTGGTTCGGGGATGACTTTCCAAACGTTTTCATAGTAGATTGAACCAAATTCGGATTAGTGGAGGCATGTGGTCAGTAGGATTGGCATGTCAGTTTGAATTCACTGTAAGTTTGTGTTGCTGTGTGAAGTCGCAAGGCACTACCATATTATTTAATTCTTTCCTCGACTGGTTAAGTTGCTGATTGTTAGTTAAATGTATAACTGCAATAGCTATTGGTAACAAGTGCCATTGGATGCCTCTGTGGCTCGCCCGTCCATCCACGACACATAACCCCACAGGAACAGAAAATCTAACAGAAATAGCAAAAACAGCACCCAGACATCCTGTCCTCTTAGGCGTGATACCATACAGATATACAGAGCATGTAGGGTCAACAGAAAAAACCATGGGCAGACCCGAAGATACTGGCTCACTACCGACCCATCTCCCTGATTTCCTACCCAGCAAAAATTGTCAAAATACCCATCAAAAGGCGACTATCGGATCCCCTCAACCACAACCACCTCCTCAACTCCTCTCAATCGGGCTGCGGGTGGCAACCATAGCACCAAACCCGCCTGCATCGCCATCGGAGCACAGGTCCTCTTATTGCAGTGTCATAGAGGTGTTGTATGAGGAAGGGGTGAGAAACGATGTCAAAGGCAGCTGAGAGGTCGAGAACAATGAATGCAGCAGTGTCCCCTCTATTCATGATCATGCGAATGTTGACAGTGGTGGCGATGAAGGTGTGTTTGGTGCTATGGTTGCAGCCTGTAGACCGATTGAGAGGAGTTGAGGAGGTGTTTGTGGTTGAGGTGGTGCAATAGTCACCTGTTGATGAATATTTTGAGGAGTTTTGCTGGGTAGGTAATTAGAGAGATGGGTCAGTAGTGAGCCAGTATCTTCCGATCTGCCTAGGGCATTGTCTGTACCCAAACCCAGTGAGCAGTTTCTCCATGGGAGTTTTATCAGAAGTTACTATGTACTCGCCGCTCAATTCCTTAGGGGATGTGACTTCTGGGAGAATGCAGTGTCAGGGTTCCAAGAGAAGAGGTCTTCAGGATACTTAAGGCCCTGCCATGGCAATCATCTAGCCTGGGGGTTTGGGCCTGGCTTCCGAGGCTCAGAGGCTCACCTGAAGTTTACTGGGTGCTTGCTGTAATTGAGCCTCTATCATTATAAACTCCTGAGAGTATCCAGTCATGCTCATTTTGCAAAGAAGGATTCATGATACTGACCCCTGCCTGTTTTGCTCTAGGTGTGCAGATTGTTACACTGCTACAGGTGACTGTATGAGTATGCACAGTACTGAACAGACCTAAACAGTCCAGTGCAGTCTAGTTGGTTTGACAGGGAAGACGGTAGGGAAGGCCTTCCTGTACATGAGCCTTTTAAAACATTTGAAGGTGATTGAGAGACCAGCTTAGTTTCTGAGTGAAAGAATCTCAGAGTGAGTGAATTGTATGGTGGGTATAGTAGGGACAGCAAAAATCAACAGGAGTTTCTGTAGTTCTGCTTAGTCATATCTATGTCGGCATACAGCATCTACTGACGGCAATGCAGAACTACGCCATAGAAAACAATTTAAGAATAAACCTGCAAAAGACACGGACAATGTCAATATATAACAACAAAAAGAAGCGCCAGAGAAACCGGTTCCTCGGGGAAACAAAAATTGAGTCAGCTGACGAATATAAGTACCTAGGAGTCACATTTGACAATGGAGGGTCGTTTAAGTCCCAGATGGAGGAAGCAAGAAGAAAGGGTCTGCTAATGGCGTTAACAATGAAAAACCTCGCTAACAAACTGACGTGCCGATTTTGACCCCCACTTCTAAAGGTAGCTCAGGCCAAACTACTTCCCTCAATTGCATACGGCAGCGAAGCTACGCGGGGCAGAGATGCAAAGGAACTGGACAACATACAGGTCAAAGCCTACAGACAAATGTTCTGCCTTCCGAATTACACTTCTCCAGCACAAATAAGGCTGGAGTTTGGGCTCCTACGACAAGACCATGCAAGGCATGGGGTATACATCATCTGCTGGTTTAAGATTAGAATCGCCCCCATTCACACCCTTAATCATCTGCTGTGCAAGAATTACAGCACAGGGAGAGCTCCCAAGCCAGAGCTTATCTTCAGTCAGCATTAGAATACACCAAACTCAAGGGGCTATGGGATGCGTAAATTGGCTATCATAACTTCAAAAAACTGGTCTGAAAGGCTATTAAACAAATCTCATCGGTGGAAGACAAGGCAACCTTTTCAAATAGAGCTCATGCATGGATGACCCTTAATACATACAAAGCTCTTGCTCCCCAAACATATTTCAACCAGGGGTACCCCAAAGCAATAAAAATGAGTTTTATGAGGCATAGACTGGGAATTTTGCCTTGTGTTCAGCACCTTCCACCATGGCAAAGGCCATCAGCCCAAGTCACTTGCAAACTGCAACGCAAAGCAAGGCGATATACTACATCTAATCTGCCTATGCAAAGAAATGCTTCAAGCACGGTGGCAACTCCTAAAAAAATCATTTAATCTGAAGGGCATTCGCACTAGGAGGCAAGCTGTGTTAGCCTATCTAAATCCAGAAAACATCCAGTTGAACTGCCGACTAGTAAAATTCCTAACGATAGTCGAACAAAAATTGCTCAAAATCGCGAAAGATAAACAAGGATTTGCCAATGCATGCCACCTACTTGATGGGAACACGATCCAACAATGACCACGTTTACGGATTCAATTCCCTATCGCACTGAAATACATCTTGAACGACATCCCGATTAAGAACTGATTTGTGACTGATCTGTTATAATACTAAGTCATTGAGGGCTACCTTTAAGAACACATAGTAATCTTGAGTTTACTGTACAGAATCTCTTGTACAATGGCTTTTTTTTACTGCAGGATATTTTGCACAGACTTAGAATGCACTGCTTAATGTTAAAAATGTTAATGGTTTTTAGAGCTTTTCTGAGACGTTTTATATTTTTATATTTTGAAGTACTTGATTTGTTTTATCGTATGCAATGGTTTTAATTAACTATGCAAATAAACTTAAACTAAACAAGACAGGAGTTTCTGTAGAAGGGAGCACAGAGGAGCATCTCACAGTAAATTGTACCACAACTTCTTTGTTCCCTAAACTCAACTAATCTGAAAGAAGATATGAAATCCTGTGTTTGCTTCTTTGTGGCCACAGAGATTGATCACTTTCACTTTCTAGGTTGCGGAAGTAGTGTATTATAATCATACTGTGTCATTGATATAGCCCTTCATACCTCAGAGCATGGGGCGAGCCGAAGCACATTTTCATACAGATAGTACACTACAATGTGAGGGAGTGCTTGGTTTGTAGCTTGTTGTCTTTGCTTTGAGTTCAAGTGGGAAGTTTTTTTTAGGTTGTGTTTAAGCAACCGGCTGCTATTATCTTGAGATGTTAGTACCTTGTCTTGGGACGTAGAGCTTTGCAGTGTGGTGGGGATCAGGGTAAAATATAAGCCACTACTCATAGCGAAACCATGTTTTCCTAGGAACCTGGGTTAATATTCAATCTACACAACAGTGGTTCCTCTGAATCACTTGTTATAAACTTTGAAGTATCATTTCGGGGATCATTAAATGTATGGAAATAGAAACAAATGCAAATGAAACTCATAATCCCAATTAGTATGCAAAAAGCAATGATTTACATTAGAGTTAAATTAAACATTTATAAACAAACAAAGAAGAAAAATACTTTGTGCTCCAAGTCAACTGAGACTGCATAGTGTATGTGAGTTGTGAAAATGTACCAGTGACAATGTACAACTGCCAACAAACAATTCTATTGGCTGCAATGTCAAATTTTAGTTAGGACATAATTCATAAGCTTAATTGTACATCATCAATTATTTTGAGAAATTGAGTGCAATGCCAAACATAAAGTTGATGTTTTGACTCCCAAACTAGTTATTTAAAACATGGCCTTCCTCGGACACAAATTGATGGGCAGTCACCAGTTGTTTGAAACACAAAACGTCAGAAGGATAGCGAGGCCCAGGTTCATGGTCTGTATACTTACTGAAAATTGAGATCAAGCAAGCTTTTGACCTTCTGCAGTGCTAGAGGTTTCTGTCCTCTGTGGATTTGCCTTAGAAAACCTTTTTGACAGGTGTACCGCCCCAGTCAAACTCACCACTTGTTCCTGTCTATGTAGCAGGGTTCTGCTGCTGGGTGCCAGAAGTGAGAGCCCATTGGCTGCCCCACCCTTCCCTCATCAGATAACTAAAAAAGGATAAATTGTGGTATTTCCGGGCGGTCTGAGGGACTGCCACTCTTCCTACACCTCCCATGTCTGTTCACATTGCCAGGCTCCACCTCATCAGGATCTTTTTTCTCTGCTGATTCCATCATTTGCCTGCTCTTCATTGAAGTTCTTCACTTTGACAAGGTGCCCTCTTCACAAAGAACAGAGAACTCTCCACAGAGCTCCCGTCGGCTTCTCTAGATCATCTACATTGGTTCACTGGATGCCATGAAGGCATCCATCTCCGCAACTGTAGGTTCTGGGATTTCAACCCGAGTCTCTCTTAATCAGCTGAGGGCAACAAGACCATCGGCTGTCTCTTCTGAACGGCACTATCCCCTACCTTAGGACTGACTGACCTATGTTGAGCTGCTGTTCACATGAACTCTTCTCCACTTCAGCCTTCAAAGTTCTTATTTTAATATTTGCTACTAACACCAAAAGCTGCACTTGTAGCGGTTCCACCTAGGACCTTGTCACAGGCTCCATGTGCACAGCAGTCGTCCTCCTACTCATTTGCAGCTGTACTCCATGACTCTCAGTCACTGGTGACTGCTGACTTGGGGTCTCACTTACCGTATCATCCATTTTCAGGGCTTGTTGATTCAGAGGTTGACCTGTTACATACTCCTTAGAGGATTCTATCTTCTGTTGTCAATATACTGCTGTCTTTCTCAGTCAACATACTTTCTTGTATCTGGTGAACATTTGCAGTCAATTCCTTAATCCAGCATTTAATTCATCCCACAGCGTCAATTCTGCTTACCAAAAGTTGTCCCCATGGCACTTTTGGGCTCAAGCCCGCACATTATTCGTTTTACCAGATAAAATAGGTGCTTCTGAGGACGGGTTATCTGCCCCCATACTCATGTCAGGTGACTAATTTGCATGTCAGAAATGCTACATACTGTTGTGTGGCGTTTTAGGCTCTGAGTGAATTTTCCCGATTCATGCCCTTATAAAGGTACAATTCACATTGCCATAATATAGGCATAGAAATCAAGCCCTTATTTAGACAAAGCCCATGCAGACCAAATACAGGCATGGCTACTTCAACCCGTACCAAACGTCACAACGATTTCTTGGGAAATCGGCTTAAGCAGTTAGGGAACTTCCCCGTGCTTGAATATTGATTTGTCCAAGAACTCATGTACTTTGCAAAGAACGACTATTCCCTAGGGGTTCTTTCCTGATGTTATTATGCCCGACTTTACGTCAAACTATGGCATTCCTAGACACCTTCAAGGTATACATATATACCTTCACTTGCTCTAGCAAGACACAGTAGGTTTGGGGCAGTTCGACTATCTACTTGCCTGACGCAGCTCGCTACAGCAAGTGCCGAAGGAAGCCGACCCTCCAGCTGACGCACTGATCAAGAGGCTGCCTTTCTCTCGCCGAGAATCCAGCTCCAGTGTTTCCAAGCTCCCCCTGCGGGGTGTTGGGAAATCAAGTCCCGAGACAGAGATACCAGACCCCCTTCATTCTAACTAAGGTATGGAGCTGATTAGAACCTAGAGAAATCTTGGATAGATTATTGGCAAAGAAAACTAAACCTATGCTACACAATACTTACTTCTTCCCGCGTACTAGACTTAGGTTAGGTACATTGGGGTAGGCGTATTTTTAGAAAACAACAGTTGAATACTTTTAGTCATTGTTATTTATGTATGTATTTTTATATGGCTTAGAAAACATACAATGCTCTTACAGTATTATTTTATAATATTGTTTTCGCTGTACTCATTATACTTTGCAGGCTGCATTACGATTGTAGCAGTTCACTTTTCTTACATGAGAAAGAGGACTGTTCAATAAACCTTTTATTGAAAACGCCTGTCTCTCTATTTCTCTGCAACTCTGTAGAAACGAAGCATGCACGATTGACTGAGTGAAATACTTATCTATTGTTTCAGCGACTCTATACATATATTTCTTTTTCTTGGGAAACCAAGTTGTCATGTTTATGCAATTGTCAGAAACTAATCCCTTCTTGTGAATTCGAGAAAGTTTCTAGTGACCTCTGAGCTAGCTGGCACTCACTATTAAGTTTAATATATATTCGATAGAGACCTAGTCAACCTCAGTCCTACATCTAATCTATAGGATATGCTATTCCAAAGCGCAGAGCCTATTGGGAATATAGGAACTACACTACATGGCGCCCAAGGATTGGTAAGGCACTAATTTAACGCTAGATACTAAAGTAACTCAGTCGTGCTTTTCTCAGAGACCCATTTTCCCGTAAAATACTCCAGTAGATGTCTGGAGTGGGTAAAAGGATAAAATATCCGCCATAACTGAGTAGGACGAAAATCCTATGTATTAGTTTTTGGTTTGTTCAACGTTGAAGGATAGAGTGTTCCAAAATATTGTGCACCCTATCTTTGTTTCCTTGAAACTTGCTCTGCAAAATTTCAGTCAACAAAATGCCAGATAGCAACACCGAGAACGGTGGAGCTACAGGCAATAATGCCGTACCAGGCTTTGACGTTACAGGTTTCCAAGAGACCGATGCGGATGCTATAACCATCCCAGGAAATTTAAGGAAAGCCATCACTATAAAACTTATAACAAATGGCCTATCATCAAGAGATGGTAGGGTAAATTTTGTAATAGAGGCACATGAATATCGGCAGACAGAGGTATTCTATTCATGGATTATCTTCCCTGAAGCAAATCCAGTATCACATGTGTTTCACTTCTACAAAGAAGAGGAACCTCCAACGGAATACATTCCTTTCGAGGATATTGAAATTCCACTAACTTACCAAGAGCATGAGCTCTGGTTTAAAGGCACCCTACAACATCAAAATCATATTACCAGGCTCGGTCCACTAGGTGGATCAGGAGCAACATGGCCGGGATTAGCCAGCTATACACCACATCCTGCCATTGAAGAAATGTCAGATGCAGAACTATTAGTTCAACTAAAACAACTAATAAAAATACATAGACAATTGGTTCAATATGTCATGTGGACCCTAACAGTCCAACCTCCTATAAGGATTCCACAACACACCCCTTACTAGGGGAACACAAATAAAATCACACCACAGACTATACAATCAGTCATTGGTAAATTACCCGCAAAAAGGGAACAAATTCCATTCTGGATAGCTCAAAAAATTACTCAAATCGAGGCAGTATTTCCTGATACTACCCCTCATGAGAAACACAGGATTTTAACAATCTGTTTACCAATGGGGATCGCACCACACCTGGAGGACTGCGACACTTGGGGTACAATCTTTGCTGCAATCTACACCAAAACACATGGTGTTCCGTCTATGGCGGTAATACCAGATGTCCTGAAACAGATTCAAAATTAATACGGGGCACAACCTGCTCTAAATCTTGGTATGAAACTACTGAAAGATTTCAAACAGGTTTCAACAATAATATTAGCTAATATTAAAGGTGAAGCAGCATCCGTGGCAATCCGCCAAAAGCTAAGAGAATTTGATGTAACTGAGCAACCACAAGAACTAGCCAGATTAATTGAAAAATCCTATGAAGAACTAGGTAGAGACAGTTTGGGTGGTAAACCAGTGAAACCCCAGCTGACTGAAAGTCCTGGAAAGGTCTTTATTAAAAACACTCTCACTCTTCCTAAAAAGAAGTGGGAGAACACTAAACAAACTTCTGAAGAGAAGCATTCTCAATCTCGAGGTAGGTCTCCTCAAAAGGAGCCCTCTGAAAGGAGGTATAACCTCAGGAATAGGGATAATTTGAGAAAACCTGATAGATATCAAGATACTGATACACGTTCCTCTCGTACCTTTCAGACTTCGTCACAGAAATCCGAAAGAAGAGGACGGTCAGAAAAAAAGGAAGAACGCGCGAAGTCCAAAGACGATCAACACGTTCCAAAAAAGAAGAAAACTCAATTCACCAAAAAGAAGGTAGCAGGTCTAAAAATCAGACATGCATTCGGGAGATCTTGAGGACACAACTCAAGAACGGGGAGTGGGCTCAGACAATGTTGGACAGCGCAGCAGAAGTAACCGTAGCTCGCAAGATCTTGAAGGATCATCTGGAGACATTGGACTTGAATGAGTACATCCAAGTTGAAACTGCTGATACCAGAGTTAGTGTCCCACACAAGTTGTATGAAATAACACTCCGGATGGAGGGGGATATAACTAGAAAAATAAGAGCACTCTTTTGGGAGAAGCTCTCTAAGGGTTATGACATTCTTCTAGCTGAACAAGACTGGCCACCTGAATTGCCAGCGAGTGCCCACATGGTGAAGAAATCATTATGCCAGCATTCTCCAATCATATTCCAATTCATAAAAAATATACTTATACCAGGAAATGGGCAGTAGCCCAGGCTCCTGCATTACATAAAAATCATCTAGGATGGGGTGAGGATTCTCCTCAACATAAAATCCAGTTAAAAACTCTACCAACTGCACAAAGGCAGTACCCAGTTAAGCAAGAAGCTAAAAAACAGGTCATGGAGATCTTAGATCAACTTAAATACCAAGGGGTGATTGAAACATGCACCTCGTCAATTAACAATACTTTGTTTCCTGTCTCCAAACCAGACAATACATATCGTCTAGTTTTGGATTACAGATTTTTAAACTCCTGTTGCAAAACCTTTGCAGTACAAAATGCACACAGTGCAGCACTAATGAATAATATTGTGCGTAAAAAATATAAAACAACATTAGATATTTCTAACTATTTCTTCTGTCAAAACATTGCACCGGAAAGTAGATATTTGACCGCTTTCTCAATCATGGGGTGCACAAAAAGGTGTAGGGTCCAACTACTGGTCAGCCTGGACCTCAAATAGTTGCAAAACAGAACAAGATGGCTGATCAGGATTATTAATGACAAAATTTGGAACCACACAGCCAAAGCATGCCGTGTAGCCACGGGATTAAATAATGCCCAACCAATTTAGTACATTTTCAAAAATGATTTTGTATTATTTCACAAAAAACACATGACATCAAATAGACACTCCATCATAACAGTTAGTGCAAAAACATGGAAGAATATATACAAATATATACAACTATATGGCAATGAAGTAACCATACATTAAAGGAAAAAAACCTCATCAAAATCTTGTGGTGACACCAACTATAGTCTGTACACTAGGTTCAATAACACAAAAATTGCAATTTGAACACATTCTTAGCAATTCATATAAGAAATAAACCAGTCCTTTAGTAACAAAACCTGTGAACAAGGCGGAACTTGGATGGAATAGCCTGCCTGTCACATGACACCTGTGAATAGTAATTTTCAAGAAATTGCAGATAGGGCCCACGTAAATGGTCTGAGTATGTCCCTAGCTGCACCCTTTGATTTTTAACACAGGCTGGGGGTCAACGCGTTTCGAACCTTATTGAGTCTAGGTTCTCCTCAGGACGAGGACTGGGTAAGGATGTACCTTCTCAGCCTACACAGGGGCTGCGTGGAGAGAAGTTGAAAGTGCCACTCAGTTGCTTCTGAATGCAGTGTCAAGAACGCCTGGATCCGGGGCGCCCTGGGCGGTCTGGGTTGTCTGATTGAGACTCACGTTATCTTCATCGTGCTTTTTTTATATATATATTTATATTGAAGGCTGCACTTAAAAATGCACGATGGAACAGAAACGAGCCGCGGGACGTTTCAGGCGGCAGAGCGGGAATGAATCTCTCGCTGTGAGTCAAAGCCCTCAGTTGTTCTAGTCCATAGTCATGCTTGCCTGCCGGTCCGGTCAGGCAAGCACGACTATGGACTAGAACAACTGAGGGCTTTGACTCACAGCGAGAGATTCATTCCCGCTCTGCCGCCTGAAACGTTCCATCGTGCATTTTTAAGTGCAGCCTTCAATATAAATATATATATAAAAAAAAGCACGATGAAGATAACGTGAGTCTCAATCAGACAACCCAGACCGCCCAGGGCGCCCCGGATCCAGGCGTTCTTGACACTGCATTCAGAAACAACTGAGTGGCACTTTCAACTTCTCTCCACGCAGCCCCTGTGTAGGCTGAGAAGGTACATCCTTACCCAGTCCTCGTCCTGAGGAGAACCTAGACTCAATAAGGTTCGAAACGCGTTGACCCCCAGCCTGTGTTAAAAATCAAAGGGTGCATATTCCACACTTTGAACCTGAGACCACCCCTGGAGCGGTTTGTTCGGGATGTCAGGGTGTGGCGTTCCCTTCCACTTACTCTTTTGGGCAAAGCTGCCCTGTTTAAAATGATGGCTCTGCCTCGTTTTTTGTACCTCCTGGAGAATACGCCGTTTCCGGTGCCCCCCGCCTACTTTAAGGCCATCTCGGCGGCACTTTCTAATCTGCTCTGGGATGGAAAGCCAGCCCGCATTGCGCAGAACAAGCTGGTGAGGGACTGGTACGATGGGGGGATAGCGCTCCCTAGTATTGAACTGTATTACTGGGCTGCCCACCTTAAGCAGATCAACTACTGGTTACATGTCCCACACACGGACCCAGCCTACATGGCGGACAGGCGGAATATCGAACCCAGGGGTCTGCTGAGGAGCCTATATAGCCGCAACGTCCCGTCAGAGCTACAGGGCCCGACACGTCATACGATCCAAATCTGGTACAAAGCTCACAGGCACCTGCAATGCGCGCACACTGTTACACAGATGACACCCCTATGGGACTCACACAGGTTGGGTTACATGGGCAATACCAAAGGGTTTAAGGCATGGGACGATATTGGAATTTTAGTGGTGGGGGACCTCTGGAAAAATCACAGAATCGTGGATTTTGGGTTCTTACAGGCCAAATATGATATGAGAGAGTCCGAACGATACAGATTCATGCAGATACGGCACGCACTGAGGGCGGCCATTCCGGCAGATGCGACTCTGCAGGAGTCTACCCCCCTTGAGGACCGCCTGCTAACAGAGCACATGCCCCAAAAAGCCACTTCATACACGTACAGGAAACTAGTTAACAATCTCCCTGACTTGTTGTCCAGATTGCGCTCCAGTTGGGTAGCGGACATAGGTGACCTTGATGACTCGGAGTGGCAGGAGGCTCTCTCGTCACCTTGCGAGTCGGCGATCCCATCCAGGCTTAAGCTGGTGCAATTGAAAGTCCTGCACCGTACGTACTATACCAGGACGGTTCTGTACAAAATAGGAAGGGCTGATCAGGAGTACTGCCTCCGCGGATGCAGAGAACGGGGGACATTCTTCCACACCATTTGGGATTGCGGGAGGCTGGCAGGGTATTGGACAGCGGTGTTACGCACTATTTCTCAGACTGTGAATGTTTCCCTGCGGTTAGACCCGCGCTGCTGCTTGCTGAACATTTGGGAGGCCACGGACTTGACCCATAGGCAGCGGGACTGGGTAGTGTTGGGCCTGATGGTTGCGAAGCGTAATGTGGCTAAATTGTGGGGATCACCAGTGGTGCCCAGGCTGAGAGATTGGTGCAGTGATATGGATGACGCAATGGTGGCAGAGAAGGCGGTGTTTGTCCGGAGGGGGTGCCCCAGGAAATGGGGTCTGATCTGGGGGGCATGGAACAAGTACAGAGGAGACATATGCGAACCTCCGGTAGAAGATTTGGATGAGGGCTTGTCAGATTGAGTTTTTAGAATTTTTCCGAGGGAATGTGTGCTGATGAGTTCTCCAGCCTTGGTAGACGCCTGACTGTTGCATGAAAGGGGGGAGCCGGGAGGGGTCATGGACTACGTCACTAATGTTCCGATGATGTGATGATAACTATGGGTCTGTCTACCCTCTAGGAACACTTTGTGGTTATAGTTGATAGCTGTGCTCTTGTTGTTTGGTGTTGTTTGGTTCTACGGTTAAAATGCAGACCTTTGTGACTTCCGACAACATTGCCAACGTAAAGATGCACACAAGGAATGTTTGCCGCCGGGCCTCAGGGATGCCGGCTGAACGGCTGTGTAAATTTCCACTTTCCACCCTTATCGCTGAAATGTTTGAGGCCGGCCCCAGAGGTTGTAGGCGTTCAACTGTGTCTCGATTTGAGTGTGCAATAAAGGTCTTTTAAAAAAAAAAAAAATCAAAGGGTGCAGCTAGGGACATACTCAGACCATTTACGTGGGCCCTATCTGCAATTTCTTGAAAATTACTATTCACAGGTGTCATGTGACAGGCAGGCTATTCCATCCAAGTTCCGCCTTGTTCACAGGTTTTGTTACTAAAGGACTGGTTTATTTCTTATATGAATTGCTAAGAATGTGTTCAAATTGCAATTTTTGTGTTATTGAACCTAGTGTACAGACTATAGTTGGTGTCACCACAAGATTTTGATAAGGTTTTTTTCCTTTAATGTATGGTTACTTCATTGCCATATAGTTGTATATATTTGTATATATTCTTCCATGTTTTTGCACTAACTGTTATGATGGAGTGTCTATTTGACGGCATGTGTTTTTTGTGAAATAATACAAAATCATTTTTGAAAATTTACTAAATTGGTTGGGCATTATTTAATCCCGTGGCTACACGGCATGCTTTAGCTGTGTGGTTCCAAATTTTGTCATTAATAATCCTGATCAGCCATCTTGTTCTGTTTCTCAATCATGGGGACACAGCGTCAATACTGTCGTGTCCCCCAGGTATTCAAGAATAGTCCAGGGTTATTTTCAGCCAGAGTAACAGAGTTACTACAAACGTATGATGATGCAGCATTATCATATGTCGATGACATCTATCTAACAGACGATGACTTGGATAGGCACTTGAACAGGGTGAACACCACAATATTGGGCTTCGCCTCTGAGGGGTAT
This sequence comes from Lissotriton helveticus, assembly GCF_964261635.1. Lineage (NCBI taxonomy): Eukaryota > Metazoa > Chordata > Amphibia > Caudata > Salamandridae > Lissotriton > Lissotriton helveticus. The sequence goes on along the minus strand of NC_136068.1, from coordinate 599,726,705 downwards.
AAATTCAATTTTAAAAAATCACGAATTGCCCACCTCAACGTCCTGTTTCTAGGATATGAATTATCAAGTGAAGGCAAAAGCCTGGTAGCAAACTTTCTAGAGAAATGTGTGCTGCTCCAACCTCCAAAAATGCTGAAAAACTTAGTCAATTCTAGGTTTCCTAAATTTCGAAAGAACTTACATTCTAAATTACGCAGAAAGGGTTAAACCTCTCTACGAATTAATCAAACCTGATTTCAAAACAGTTAATTGGACTCAAAAACACACAGAAATTTTACGTTCAGTGCAAACAGACGTTAGCAACAACACATTTTACAAACACGCGTAAACGTACGCAACCTAGTGATCTGAATCATTCCAGGAAGATGCGGATTCACATACTTAACCTTTAATGAAGGAGAAAAAGTACCTATTGCTTATAAATCACACTTGTACACACAAGCAGAATTGAAATTCACTTCTACAGAAAAAATTCTGACAGCGGTTCAAACTGCAGTAGCAAAAGAGAGAGCCCTCGCAGAGAGTAAGCGCATAATGGTCGTTACACCTGTACCTGCCTTAGAGGCAGTGACAAAAGCAAACATTCCAAATGCAAAGGCTTTACATCCGTGATGGATACAATAGGTTAATTATCTTGCTGCAACAGACATTGAATACGTTTTTGACCCATTTTTGAAAACACAAGATTTTCTACAATACGAACAAGAATGTCTTCTGCCTACTGAGATTCTGCCTCTAGAACAGTACGGATGTATAATATATACAGACGGATCAGCACAACCCGCAATTGGGGTTAACAAGCTTATAGTGCTGCGTGCGCGATCGTTAAAGGTCGCTGGAGAGATGGCAAATTCCGACCAATGGTCACTAAATCTCAATCTCTAGGAGATTGTACAGCTCAGCGAGCTGAACTACAAGCATTCAAGATGGCGCTTGAAAATACTGATCGCGAATTTCCCACACTCATAGTGTGCGATTCCTATTATTGCGTTCAATCTTACAATGTATACTTGCAGAACTGGATTCAAAACGGTTTCAAAGATGCAAAAGGTGGCACAAACAAGTAGTTCAGTTACGAAAAGAACTACAAAAAGCTCACATGATCCATACACTGAGTCATCAACGTGATGGCGTTCATGTTACAGAGAATTAATTGGCTGATGTAGCCGCGAAGGCAGTTGTGCAAACGGCTTCCGTAGCTGCAATCACTCGTTCTAAAACGAGAATAGATGGTGAAATAATGCAAACTGTCAATGCTTCAAGCAAAGACAGTGGTAAAACATTACCAAAAGGCTATCCACTCAAATACTCATACATAACTGATGCAAGTAATGTTCCTTTTGCTCGAATCCCTGGATTGGGAGATAGAGAAATTCCAAACCTGGAACATAGATTAGGACTAATTTTAGCAGCACATGAAGGGCTCGCTTCTGCACACGCAGGTGTTTCTGCAACAGTGTCATTATTAAAACAGAGATACTGGTGGCCCCGCATGAGGAAATAGACCAGAACTATGTTTTGGAATGTGAAATCTGCCAAAAGATGAAAGTGCCTACAGTGAAACGTCCTGTGCAGACTCCCCTGTTAATCTCAGATAAACCATAAGCTTGCGTTTACCTAGATCACTGCGGTCCCTTGCAGAGGGATGGTAACTATAAATATATCATGGTCACAGTGGATTCATGCTCAAGATTCATTTGGATGTGGCCTCAGTGCTCGGCTGACGCCTGAACTGTTATAAAAGATTTGCGAGTCTTTATCGGCACATACGCAATCGGCACGCTACATTCTGGCCAGGGTCCTGCGTTTATTTCAAAAGCTTACAAGGAGGCTATGGCCAATCTGGACGTTGCATTGCGGTATTCTAGTCCATTCCATCCTGAGGGAAATTCGGTTGTGGAGAGAAAAAAACGGGACATTAAGCAATCTATAACAGCAAGGTATTAGGCTCGGGTGACAGGTGGGTCAAACATCTAATAAGTGTCCAACGTAGTCTTAACAACCTGCCAGAAGTTCTCTAGGGGGAATCACTCCATATGAAATCCTTTTTGGAACTAGAATGATTGTCCAGGACCTTGATCGTCACACTTCAGTGATATAACAAAAACCTTTTGATATCAAAGACCGTTTGGCTGTTTTGCAGGACTTATATGAAATAAGAAAAAGCCAAAGCAACATATTCCTGAAGCCGACGACCACTGAAAAGAAACCACGCGTCCCAGCAAGGCCTGCCTGGATTCCAAATATTTGGGATCTAGTCAGAGAAAAGATCGCGGACAAGAAGGAATTTGGGTCTTCTTACAGACAACCAGTTCCTGGGCTAGCAATCCACGGATCCAGAACAGTGTTACTGCCGCCCCTTGCTGGAAGAAAGGAGAATAGGTTCGTATCCATCGACCTGGTCAAACCACACCATGTGGCCAATCATAAGTAGTAGGCCAAGTGGACTCCAAAGATGTAGCAGACGCCCGAATCTGGCTACAATCGAAGAGGCTCAAACTGAGAGACTCCTCACCTTCGAAGAATCTGCAGTGCGAAAAGAAGGACTATGCAACAAAGCCATGGAACTTGTGCCTCTTGGGACCCAAATAATACTTTGTCAAGAAACGCCTGTCTACAATGAAATAGCATCCGACTATACTAATATGACAAGTGATCAAGTGGTTCCAGCGATTTCATCGAATCCTGAAGCAATCCCTACAATTGACAGAACTGCCTCTGGCTATTTTATTAACTTTGATACGTTTTCTGAGGATCCCAGCGAACCTGAAACGACGCCAGCTCAAAGAACTTTTAAAGAACAAGCAACAGAACTTTTTCATCAACTGGAAAGACATATCTGGTTTCACCATGGATTGAACTATGGGTAATGTTGGGTGTACTTTTTCTTCTACTTTGGTTGACTCTGATATTTACCTTGGGAATTCTGATCAATGGGAGATATAGTAAAAAGGACACAGAAAGTAAAAACATCAACTCACTCCTCAAACCACACAAATCATCCCATCGTGAACAAAGAGACTTGTCATCAGTGAACATCGCAGCCGTTCCTATACCTGGTGGTATAACTTGGGACAGAACTGATTATGACATCTTTGGTCCTGCAGAGCTGTTGAGGATTCTACACCGGGAAACATCACTTACAACGCAACATTTACCACGCAGTGCCTTTACATCGCAACTTTTACAACGCAAACCATTACAACGCATTGCGCTGGGGGGCGCTCTAGGATAAGGAATAGGTTAATTTACTATCCAATAACCTTCCCTACTATCCACGGGGACTGGAGTTGGAATAGTAAATTAAACTATTCACTATCCAGCGCCCCAAAGCACTATGCGTTGTAATGGTATGCGTTGTAAAAACCGCGTTGTAAAAGCATGCGATGTAAAAGCATGCGTTGTAATGTCGTACATCCTTCTACACCAATTCAAGGTTTCCTTGAGTGACTTTGTTTCATCCAGCACCTTTTCTGAGGATTGGGACTTTGAGACTGTTAATATTATGATGTCAGACTTACAAATGTCTGCAAAATTTACAAATCATGAATATGTAAATGTAAATGTATTTCGATTTATATAGCGCACGAATCACCCAGGGGTCTCAAGGCGCTTGCTTAGGGAACCCGTCCTGGTATTCCCCTGTGAGATACCCCGGCAGGGTATCCACAAGGTGAAAGCCAGGCATCCCACCGCGAGGGGCCGTAGTGGAGATTAAGCAAGCTATTGCCCAGAGTCGCAGAGTGTGACCCCGTGAGTTGAGTAGGCACCGGAGCGAGAATTGTCAAGTCCGTGGAATTTTGAGCCCGAGACCCGCCGAGGCGGGGAATCGAACCCTGGTCCACGGTCGATCTCAGCTTCCGGGTCTGCCGCCTCTAACCACTGAGCCACGCTTCTCCACCACTCCATACTTAGAAGGTTCATCAGATTATGAACAAATGTACTGTTATAATCACTATGGTCATCATTTCTTGCATAAATCTGTAAACCCTAGAAATGTACTGAAATGTAACCAATGGGAACATTGTCCTACGCCATCAAAGGGTATCTCAATAACATTTTATGCCAAATTTCCATACTTTTCAGGTTTTAATGTTTCAAATCCAGAATCATTTTACTTTAAAAATGTGAATAAGACAGGTATGAAAAGTATGCTAACTAATACTAAGCAAATTTATTCTGTGGACTTTTATGCTCAACTGTCTACTTTAGGCTTTGACTTTTGGAAAGACAACATGGAGACAAAAACTGTCTGGGGCACAACAGACTGGCAGGTGCAGGGATTATAAGCTTTATTTAGAGCCTGCATTATCCCAGAACAAATAATGTTTTGAATGACACTGTTCAACAGACATCTTGTCTTGGATTAGCTAAGATAAAAGATTTAAACAAACCGTCCATACCTACACCTCCACCAGACAGTAATAACACTACAGAAGGGGTGGTCAACGTACATACTAAAACAGATCTTGATTGGAAAAAAAGGTTAATCTGGCCCCCAGACACAAAAAACTGTCAAGATAGATTCCTGAATAAGACACAAGGGTTCACATACACTAGGCCAGATCCAAGATATATCCAGAGACAACATCCAGGGATAGTAACATCATACAGTGTGGGAAAACTATGCCTTGAGTGTCTACAAAAATCTACACTAAAGGAAGTAAAACAACACTTATCTTTACTTAAAGATGGCGTTGATCTGAGGGACTTCTTACAAGGACCTACTAAACCGCGTCATAAACGTTTTATATACACTGGTATCAATGCTCTTTATAATGACGCGTGGAAGATTACGCAAGCAGGGGCTGCAGAACGAATACGAGAAATTGATCGTATTAATTTAGAGAAATCTCTCTCTGTAGTTGACAATGGGTTAACGACTCTGTTATCCAGAATTTATTCTTTGGATAGCATAGTATCCTCTGCCATAGACATAATGGAACAGGACTTGGTCATGTTACAACATGGTCAGTCACAATTGCGTTCTATAATGCTATTGGGCTGGACGTTACAAAACCTTCGTTCAGGCTATGTGCCTTGGCGTCTAATCAACACCACGTCATTGTTTTCTGAATTTAACCTTACAGATAAACAAATCACACTGGCACAGAGGGGAGCAGACTATATAGTGCTGAGCATTGACAAACTGGAAAGATTGCCATTAACTGTTTCTGAGAAACCAGCATCAGAATGGATAATACACGGTACAATCACTCTGCCTGTTACAATTTTCCATTTTCAGTATTGTTTAAAACATATACCAGCAGGCGTATATGAAAGGTTGGGTAAAGAATACATCAAGACATCCTGGGATTTACCTTATACACACAGATGTTGGAGTGGGGAAAAGAAGGGTTTCTTAGTGGTACAAATTGGAAAATGCACTAAGCGGTTCACTCCTATGTCAGGGTATTAATTTACACGGGCCTGCGATGGTTCTTCGAACAACTTATCCTGCCACCTGCAAGGTTCTCCGGCTGCAGTGATTCATCCAATTTTTAGGCAGCTTTTTAATGGAAGTTACATTATGTTGAATGATCACAGCTGCTGTGGCATGTTGCCAGGAACCCCCTATCTCGTAACTGTGTCAGCCAGGGTCACTTGCTGTATGCAAGTATTGTTTCCTAAAACCAAGACAGACGGAGAGTCGCCATTATGGCCTTCACTGAACATCTCTTCTATACGAATTGATACTTTAAGAAGAATGAAAGCCATTCTTTTACAAAAAACTGTGCCACTGACCTCGGCCAAAGAAACATATGATCTGCAAGTCTCAAGGACTTCTGCAGAGATACATGCCCTTTAGCGACAAACTGCCCTATACATTTCTCAGAAATGTTAGGTCGTATCTTAAACATGTCTGATACGATTGGTATTGTACATGTATTTAAGATGATTTTTTCAGAACTGTTAGTACCCTTTGAAGGGTAAACAGTCATAAAATCGATTCCAAAATATAGAATGGACATAATATCGAAGTAAAAATATAGAATGGACAAAATATCGAATGGACACAATATAGTGGTTAAAAATATCGAATTTAAGGTAAGTAATATCAATTTTTAAAATATAGAAGTCAAAATATCGAAGTATACAATATAGGCATTAAATATATCGATTTTTTAATAATATCAATTTTTTTAAAGTGTTTTGTATGTTAGTATATGTGTGAAAAGTGTATATTAATTTTTGTAATGTATGTTTAATGTATTTTAAGTAATGAATTTTATGTTATTTAATTTTTGCGTAATTTAATTCTGTAGCGGGTTGTGGGTTTATAGGGGAATAGGGTGGGAAGTAATTTAATTATATTAAATTAAATATTAATTTTTAGCAATTATTAATTTTTAATTAAATTTAGCTTTTTAGTTCTGTAGCGGGTTGTGGGTTTATAGGGGAATAGGGTGGGAAGTAATTTAATTGTAATTAATTAAATATTTTTATTTATTTATTGGTATTCATTTTGAATTTATTGTTATTTTTTAATTGGTAATTAATTTTTATTAATTGCCAATTAATTTGTATTAATTGATTAATTGTTAATTATGTTAATTTTCTAAATTTATTTTCTGTAGCGGGTTGTGGGTTTATAGGGGAATAGGGTGGGAAGTAATTTAATTGTAATTAAGTAAATAATTTTTTTCATTTAATGGTATTGATTTTAAATTTATTGGTAATTAATTTTTAATTGGTAATTAATTTCTATTAATTGGCAAATAATTTTTATTAATTGGTAATTATTTTGTATTAATTAAATATTTGATAATTATGATAATTGTATTAATGTATTTTCTGTAGTGGGATGTGGGTTTATAGGGGAATAGGGTGGGAAGTAATGTAATTGTAATTAATTACATATTAAAAATACTTTTTGTGTATTGATAATTAATTTACTGTTAATTTTTAATTGCTATTAATTTTTATTATTAATTAGTTTCTGTTATTGAAAATTAATTAGTTAAATAAGTATGAATAGGTTATTAATTTTTAATAACTAATATGTAGTTGTATTTTTAATTAATTATGACATAATATTAAATTGGTTATTAATTTCAATTAATGTTTTATTGGTATTGATATTTAATTTATTTTTAATAATATATTAAATCATTACTTTCCCTACTGTTAAACTCACTGGAGTGAGAATAGTAATTTTCACCCTCCCGCTATCCAACGCTTTCCCTACTGTTGCACTCTCTGGAGTGGTAATAGTATTTTTTACCCCTACGCTAGCCAACGCTTTCCCTACTGTTGCACTCTCTGGAGTGGGAATAGTAATTTTTACCCCTACGCTATCCAAAGCTTTCCCTACTGTTGCACTATCTGGAGTGGGAATAGTAATTTTCACACTCCCGCTATCCAACGCTTTCCCTACTGTTGCACTCTCTGGAGTGGGAATAGTATTTTTTACCCCTACGCTATCCAACGCTTTCCCTTCTGTTGCACTCTCTGGAGTGGGAATAGTAATTTTTACCCCTACGCTATCCAACGCTTTCCCTACTGTTGCACTCTCTGGAGTGGGAATAGTATTTTTTACCCCTACGCTATCCAACGCTTTCCCTACTGTTGCACTCACTGGAGTGGGAATAGTATTTTTTACCCTCCCGCTATCCAACGCTTTCCCTACTGTTGCACTCTCTGGAGTGGGAATAGTAATTCTTTCCCTTACGCTATCCAACGCTTTCCCTACTGTTGCACTCACTGGAGTGGGAATAGTATTTTTTACCCCTACGCTATCTAACGCTTTCCCTACTGTTGCACTCTCTGGAGTGGGAATAGTAATTTTTACCCCTACGCTATCCAACGCTTTCCCTACTGTTGCACTCTCTGGAGTGGGAATAGTATTTTTTACCCCAACGCTATCCAACGCTTTCCCTACTGTTGAACTCACTGGAGTGGGAATAGTATTTTTTACCCCTACGCTATCCAACGCTTTCCCTACTGTTGCACTCTCTGGAGTGGGAATAGTATTTTTTACCCCTATGCTATCCAACGCTTTCCCTACTGTTGCACTCTCTGGAGTGGGAATAGTATTTTTTACCCCTACGCTATCCAACGCTTTCCCTACTGTTGCACTCACTGGAGTGGGAATAGTATGTTTTACCCCTACGCTATCCAACGCTTTCCCTACTGTTGCACTCACTGGAGTGGTAATATTAAATGTTACCCTCCTGCTATCCTACGGTAAAATATTGTACATTTGTTATTAATAACTTAAATTAATTATATCTTAATTTTAAGGTTATTTGAGTATTTTTAAGTATGTTTTAGTTAATTATATTTATAATTTCATTAATTTTAAATTACTTTTAAGACATTTAAAAATATTCGATATTTTGACTGACTATATTTTTTACAGACTATTTTGGATTCGATATTTTTGTACTTACCTGTTTGTAGATAGGAATTCGATATTTTGGCATTCTATATTTTGGTGACTATATTTTGGTAAGTCTATATTTTGTCATTCTATATTATGTCAGTGATCCTCTTTGAAGCAGTCCTAGGCATATTTCCAAATTTCGTGCACTCTGTGTTTGGCGGATTGCCTCTCGTTTTGTGACTCGTAGCAGGGATACTATTTTTGCTCCTTCTGCTCCGATATGGCAAGCCAACTCACTATCGACACCCAGATCACCTTGGAGAACACTCTCCTGGCAATGAAGTGTCGTGAGCGCATGATACAAAAACTGGGATTGACTCGTTTAAGAGATTTGAATACCACGTGGTTTCTATCATTCCGACCAATCTGGCAAGATTGCATCTTACCTGTTCTACGATCCCTGCTATCTGGAGAAGAATGCGTGCTGGACATCTGTTTGAAAACTCCCATCAGTCCTGACAATGGAAGTTGATACTTTGCTTGAACCAGTAACGGCTCATGCACTGTGTTGTCCCCAACGGCTACCAATTCTGATGACGGAATTCGTTGAGATCTCACAGAAGCAAAATGCAGACGGTGACATACGTGGAGCAACAGGCGCACAGGTACCATCTACTTCGAACATTGCTAATGCGACTGACGCTGATGGCGATGCTTCTCATCTATGTGCGGTTAATCTGCTTTACGAGGTAGTCCAACTTTCACCTACAATAGTAGACGAATTCTTTACAAACTTAGAAGATTTGATGTTTTCTCCAAACAATGACACTGACTTTTCAAGTTAGCACACAGTGTTCTGTGAGACTCTGAATTCGACTTTCATTTTTCAAAACAAGATTCTAATTTCGGAACTCTATTTTTTCTATGATCAGACTTTTTCCAAATTTGTACTTTTTGGGGGGCTCAAAGTAATCTGCTTAAAGTAGAACTATTCATAGAGAACTAGAATTCTTTCAAAACTTCCAAGAGACAATATTTGACCTTGTCCACACTCAAACAGTTTATATATTCTGCCATGGAATGGTCTCGACCTTTTTTTCTGTATTTTAGAGCCATTTCATAAATGTATTTTCATGATTCATTCGGATAGCGTTTTCAAATGTCATCTATATGCTTTGAATGAAATATTGCTTTTCAGCACAAATGCTCTTTTCGTGTACAACCAATTCCAATACATTTTTTATGTATTTTGGGTGGGGTTTTAACACATCATGTTTAGATATGTTTTGTGTGTTTAGAACTTAGTAATGTCGTACATAATAAAGTGGAGTGGGTGTTTGACCTCTGAGCTAACTGGCACTCACTATTAAGTTTAATATATTCGATAGAGACCTAGTCGACCTCAGTCCTACGTCTAATCTATAGGATATGTTATTCCAATGCGCAGAGCCTATTGGGAATATAGGAACTACACTACAATACTTCCTCCAGAATTTCCTGTGGCTTTGCTTTCGGATCTTTTCACAAATACTCATGCTTCATGTTGCCAACAAAGAGGGTGAGATGGGCTGGTGTTGCACCCGCCATAGGGCTTCAGCAGGATGCCACCTCAGCTCATGTATCCAGCCCTCACCTTAATGACACCAACTAGTTTCGATTGATCCTTGACTCGAACACAGACATAGACGCCAGGCATGGATCTCTCTGCCCGGGGCACAGCGGAGCCAGAGTATATTACTGAAAAGTCTGCTCCAAATGACAGACATGCTGCAAAAAGGGAGCCTTGCCCCAACCCAGTGGCCCTTAAGAGGGGCCAGAGCTGTTGTTGAAGGAGGGAGTGGAGGCAGTCAATTATTCGCCACATTGGCATGGTAAAACTGCTACCAGGAGAACACACTGCCAAGTCTGCCTCTTTAGCTTCTTGGGAACAGCCTGCACGCCCTGGACCTCAGTACTATTGGACATCTCCTCCAAGAAAAAGCCTGCCCCATGCCCAGTTCTAACCAAGACGGTCACACAACACTCCACTGGCTATTTTACGTATGTGGGAGGGCCATGGTCCTGTGCCAGGTCTCTGTCTAGGACGCAGCCAATAATCGCCATACACCATCATTTGGGCTGCTCCACTGTTAACGATTCTTCCTCATAATGACCCATGGAAACCATGTAATTACTTATACCTCTTCTAGATATTCAAGTTTGATCATTCTCTCCTCCAGGGCTGTTGCCGGCCCCAGTGGGGCTGATCTGAGGACCTCACTAAATCATCCAGTCAGTACAAGTGACAGAAGGAGCATACAGAGGGCATTAACGTATTCTGCATCAGGTATTAATATGCACTCACTGGGAATTCTTTGTTCATGGGAGATATTTGCTATTTCCAATCCCATTCACAAACAGGGTTCAACATGTTACCCACACCTGTCGACAAAGGGTAGACACATACTGATCCATTCAGTGTAGCATGTGTGCAGCCTCATAATTATAAGAGCATCGCAGATCTGTTAGTGCTTGATATAGTGTAGCTGTTCCTCACTTGCATACAAGAAATTGAACGTTGATCGCTGGAGATCACATTATTAGTTATTATTGAGGAACCTCTTTCATTATCCAAATGAATCAGACAAATTGCCTTTTTATTATTTTTTTTACAAATACAGGTACATTCGTATTGCAGTTGAGAGGTCCAGTTGGTCGTTACATATCGTCACAAGCAAAAGAAACAGGAGCAATAATTACATAATAGCTTATTTGCTTTTACCAACAGTGCAAATTGCCCTTTTAAGCTTATCCATCTGGAGCCCTCTGTGTTGCCGTCAAGGATAGAGAAGTGTAGAGAGAAAATAGAGGAGAGGAGAGCTAGTGTGCAAGAAGTGTTGTTTTGGTCTATGCTTAGTCTGGGTTGGGGACAGCGTTTGGGTGATCTGCTCCGTCGGAGGGAGCTCTGGTGGATTTACGGTGGGTCGTATGTTTCTAGGAAGGTGTCCAGTGTCAGGTAGTTGATCAGTGGGGTGATCATCATCCTGATTGTCTCTTTCCTGCCCCACCATGTTATATAAATTTGGGGGACCAGGACTCTAGAAGTGTTTTATTTTCCCTAGTAGTATTTTTCCATTTTCGTTAAGTGTGGTCATAAGGTCATTACTGAAGTGTATCCCCAGGTATTTAATGAAGCCTTTCTGCCAGGTGAGTCCCGACCCTCCCAACGACTCTCTTGTGGTGTGGATGTTAAGGGGCTTGCACTCTGATTTGTCTCTATTGAGCTTGCATCCTGATTGTGCTGAGTATGGCTCTATGGACTCCATCAGTGCTGCAATAGAGGTCTCGGGTTGCTCCGTCACAATGAGGACAACGTCCGCATAGGTGGCTAGTTTAATGTCCACGTTTCCTATGTTGACCCCCTTTATTTCGGGGTTTGCTTTAATATCTCTGATCAGGGGTTCTAGGGCTAGTAGGAAGAGTGAGGGGGATAGTGGGCAGCCCTGTCTGGTGCCACACTGCAAGTTGAGGGGTCCGAAAGCGATCCATTTATTACTATGCGTGCCCTTGGGTCTCCATATAGTGCCATCACCATCCTAATGTATCCCTCCCCCAAGTTGAATGCTTGCATGCATTGGTTGAGGAAGGCCCACGAAACTCTATCAAAGATCTTCTCGGCGTAGAGGGCAATGGCCACAGCTGGGTAGGTCCTTTTGGAGGTGTATTTTAATATATGGCAGAGAAGTCTTGTGTTGTCGCTCGACAAGTGGGTCTTAAGGAACCCTCCTTGTGAGTTGCTTATTAGGTTCGGTAAAACTTGGTTTAGTCTTGTGGCCAGTATTTTTGCATAGATCTTGCAGGCTACATTGCTTAAGGAGATGGGCCTGCAGTTCTTGGGTAGGAGGGCGTCCTTGCCCTCTTTTGGTATCACCACTATATTGGCCTCAGACATGGATAGTGAGACCAACCCATTGACAGCGCAGTGGTTGAACAGCCTCTTCACGGTGGGTCCCAATTGCTCTAGGAATGCCCTGTAGAAGGCCGTTGTGTATCCGTCCCGCCCTGGAGCCTTGTTGTCCTTAATTAATTTGGTTGCCCTTTCGATTTCAGGTGCGCTAATTTCTTGCCGTAGCTTTTGTGTTTCTGTGCTTGATAGTTTAGGGAGGCCTATTCTGGCGAGGTATTTTCTGCACGCCTCCGGGTCGAAGGTTTGGTCATTTTTGTAGAGTTCCTGGTAGAACTCCTGGAAGGTTTTTAGGATGTCCTTGTGTTTTGTGTGGGTTTTTTCTGTGAGTCTGTGATGGATGATATTGTGTATTGGTTGCATTTATATTTTAGGTATGAGGCTAGCTGTCTACCCGCCCTGTTGGCCTCGCAGGGGTTTATGGCCTTGTACTTATTGATCTACAACCCAAATCTATCACGGAACCTGCATGGGCCGCTCACTGGACCAACACGGGGGATCTGAGCCTAGCTGGGGAGCTTAAAAGATGAAACACCGGGACCGCAGAATAGCACCACCAACCAACACTGATCGCAGTTAATTGGTCCAACCAATAAACTCCTATTGGCGGCAGACATAAAAATAGTATCCCTCAATGTGAAGGGGCTCAACCACCCAGTCAAGCGCAAGAAAATACTCGACTATCTTGCCAAAACCAAAGGGGATGTGGTACTACAGGAAACCAAGCTGACCCTCAAGGATCTAAGACTAGTTAAGGCCAGATGGATATCACAAACAGCATGCTCCCCAGAAGAGGGAAAAAAACAAGGGGTAATAACCCTACTAGCCAGAAACTCTAACCTCACAATAGAAGCCCAATCCCACGACAAAGTAGGAAGATTTTTACCAACACACTTGAAAAGAGGGGAGGACCACATACACGTCGCCAACATTTACGGCCCTAACAATGACGACCCGACCTTCTGGGAGGATGTAGCACAGAAACTAGACTCTTTACCAAAGCACGACCTCACGGTGGGCACAGGGGACTTCAATGTACCCCTAGACCAGACACTAGATAGGCAATCAAAATCCCACTCACTACCCTCCAAAGCACAAACCACGCTCAAAAACATTTGCGCCAAACTCAACCTCAAAGACCCCTGGCGACTCCAACACCCAGACACCATAGACTACACCTTCTAGTCCACCCCACACAACTCATACAGCAGAATAGATTACAACCTCATCACAGGTCCACCCACACATCTAGTAGAACACACTGAAATAGCCCCGAGACTGATATCGGACCATTCATGCATTACCCTTAAGCTGAGTGGGTGTCACAATGAGGATATACCCTGTAGGTGGCGTTTCAATAGTGACCTTCAAACAGACCCTGAAAACAAAAAAAAGATAGCAGAGGCAATAAATGAATACCTCAGACACAATGACACAATAGACATCAAACTAAACACACTGTGGGATGCGCTTAATGCGACAATTAGAGGCACAATAATTGATCTAAAGGCCAAAATCAACAGAGCTGCGGACCTGCAGCTAGGACAGCTGGAACAAAGCATTAAGAAGCTAGAGGCAGAACATATCTCGGCCACACATGTCGCCACTATCTGAACTAAAAGGAAATACGAGTTTAACAAAATACTGAGTGAAATTGCTCCAACTTGTAACCTCCATGCCATACCACCCACATAAAGAAGAAAAATGTCAAGCATTTGTAAATGGGTGAGGTTTCCCATGTTGAATCAAATTAGCCAAAGACTCTACTGCTGCTTGTGTTTTTCCATAAATTCCTTTAAGTGTCAGATTTGCAACCATATTCCTCCTGGAACCCTACGTTTTTAGTTTCCTGGATGCTGCTTGTTAGGTCATGGGAATAACACAGCTGAATAGCTAGTCAAGATTGTTTATTGTTGGAACTATGACTGTATTTGATCATCTTTGAACCTCCAGCTTTCCTTCTGGAGTAGTGACAACATTCTTTGCAGAAACTTTAATTTTTGTCCGTCGTTCGTCTTGAACTAGTCCAAAAATGTCACCTGTAGTAGTAGTCGCCCAGGCATCCCTTTTAATCATGTAAACCAACAAAATATAACCAGACTCCTATTCTATTATTCTTGCTGAAATATTCAGGCAACCAGCCTGCTCTATAGATTAATGTTTTCAAAGTAAACACTTTGCCAGCTTGGACACTCTCTCATGAGCATGAAGGGAACACTGACAGGCAGGGGCTGGGACAGGTAGTAGCTCATGTTGCAACAGACCATCATCTTGATCGCAAGATCCAACAATGATTTTTTTACTGTAGCAACTTTAATAAATGCTATTAGAGCTGTGTAGCTGTGTGGTTACCCCAGATTTTTTGCCTTGTGTTTAGCTGGTTTTCGACTTAGTTGGCCTGGTTCCCTGCTAATCAGGGCCCCAGGCCATCTGCTCTCTCTGTAAAATGGATTCCATGCACCCTAGGTGCATAACTAGATTGGAAATGGACTCCTTGTCAGCCCCTGTACCGTGCACTATAGGTGCCCAGGGCATAGGAGCCACCAAGGCCTACCAGGGGCTGCAGCATATCTTTTGCCACCCCTGGCTGGTTCTTAAATTGACACAACTGGCTGATCACTCAGCTGGGGCAAGGTGGTGTAATCACCCCTTGCTTAGATATAGTATACCTATATCTAAACCTATATCTGGACACATATAAACCTGTGAGCCACTCCTATGGAAGGCCTCATCAATCCTGGAGGCAGAGTGCGTGGTTTAATGTGAGATGGAGCTCTAGCATGAGCTAAGCCTGTCTGCAGCTGTCGGGAACAACTCCCTAAGCTGTTCCGGGATAATGCCATACCATATACTCTTAGGTGCATTATAATCCTCGCGGTTATATAGCAACTTTGGTTTGGCTTTATCAAAACATGTCGTGTAAGGTGTCATACGATTTGGAATACTATCCCCTCGCCAGTCCTGGCGACGGGGATAGCATTCCACCCCTCTAGAGGGAGAAGACATGTTACTTTACTGAAATGCGGTTAATTTTAAAAGGAGCCTCAGATCCACAAAATGGATGCTTCTGCCACAGACACAGGTCTGACCCCCTGTAGCTGACCGAAACTCAGCCAAGGGGGCCTGGACAAAGGGTTTCCTGTCACAGGGAGGTGTCACACCACCCCAGACAGGAGATAGTGGATTGTAGCAGGGAGGTTTGAAAGAAACCAGACACTGCTTGGGGCGCACAAGGCTGCCCCTTGCATAATCCGGCCAAACCGGTTCTGGGGCACACCAGCCCCTGTCCCAGCGCGGCCTGGATCAAAGGAAAGGGGTGTACCCACCCCCTTCCTGGGTCCCACCCATAGGAGGGGACCTAGCAGGTAATCCAGCCCCCTAGATTGGTATAAGAATGGGAGCAGTGCCAATGCACTTCAGATTATCCTGATGAAACATAAGAAACGAAACTCTGGACCCTTCGACATCCTACTCGACGTAGAAGACTGAAGAATCTCCCTTGTGGTCAAGGAGTGACCACCCTGTGCAAACAGGCACCATCCAGCACCTCGACGACTGCTTTGTTGCAGTTCCCGCCGGAACTCGAGTGACAGAGATCAACGAGATTAAGCTTGCCTGCCTTCCTACAGCCTGATCCACAGTCCCTGCAGAGCTGAGACCCGTGGAGGCGACCGGAAGCGTGGGGCACGCCATCTTGGAAAGACCACGAGACGCTGACCGTGCAGCCCACGAGTGACCCTCGAAGCTGTGCACCGGGGTTTGAGAAGCCCCAACCCGGAGCCACTCTTGCACCGAAGTTCACCCCTCTACACTCGACGAGTGCTGCGTGGGGCCCTTTTGCTTCTTTTGGCTCAATGCGTTGGCCCGGTCACTTGCCAGCCGGCTTGTGGCCCCTGTGCCGACGAAAACCAAAATACGACCTGTGATTCTGGTTGCTCCAGATTTGCACCAGCTCCCCTAAAAAGGAGCCCCAGCTCTGACCCTCCTGGTCCGAGTGAGAAGCAATCTCCCAGTTCCGCGTGGATTGCTTTTGCCAAGTGTTGTTTGCTCCAATCTTGAAGCTGACAGCGCCGACGGTGAGAGCCTATGTGGGACAGATCGTGACCTGCTCCTGGATGTCGCAGATGCCCCAGAGCCCACGTGGCAGCGGAGAGAAGCTCCTCAACAACCACCTGATTGCGCCCGACATTGCCTAGTTCCGTCCTGGTTCCACCCTGGTCACTGCTGAGTGACCCAGACTCTGTCCCCTCTGCTTTCAGGTACTTTTCGACTTCAATCCACCCTTGGATCCCACCGGACACTTCTCCTTCACAGCGCCTGCAGCATCTTCAGCTTCAAGCACCAAGAACCTGCGTGACGAAACCCGACGCCACTTCGACCCGGTGCACCCGCTTCCTGTGGGTGAGGTAACATTGCAACGCCGGTGTTCCCACACTGGTACACACCTCTAGAGTCTGTGTCTTAAGTTTTGTCTTTCTAGGTTAATCGGAAGTGTCCTAAAACTCTATTTGTGTAACTTTTACGCACCATTGACTTAACATTGGTGCATGCGTGTGCTTTAAGCACTGCACCCGAATCCCGCGGGCTTTTCCCGACTTCAGCATTGCTTGTCCCGACTGCTCCCAGCGATTCCCTAGGCCCTAGGCCTAACGACTGTTCGATTGGTATCTCTTATACCACTTTCTTAATATATGGTTTGAGTGGCCCCCCGCCCTCATCCATAATTGTGCAACTTTGTATGTTATACTGTGCTCTTGATTTAACGCTTGTGCCCCTTTGTTCATAAAGAATACTGGGGATTATTTTTAGAAATAAATACATATATTTTTATAATATATACTTGTGTGGTGTCCTTTCATTTGATATTACAGGACTGTGATTGGTAAAACAGCTCGCTTAACACGACCTCTTGAGTTGAGCCTTTAAGGCTGCTTAGTCTATGCTACCATTAAGATAGCTTGTCTACAAGGTTGACTTACAACCAGACACCATAAGGGGTTATTTGGACTGATACAAGGTGGTTCCAGAATTGGAAACATCATATATCAGGCCAACTTCTCACATTGGTGCACAGCGGTGCGGATTTGAGCTTGCTGTTGTTTTACCATTGCAATCTTTTTATCAATTTGAAAGATCACATCAAGTACCTTAGGTACAT
Organism: Lissotriton helveticus; assembly: GCF_964261635.1. Lineage (NCBI taxonomy): Eukaryota > Metazoa > Chordata > Amphibia > Caudata > Salamandridae > Lissotriton > Lissotriton helveticus. Next base: position 599,709,278 of record NC_136068.1, on the reverse strand, counting down.
ATAAATCAAAAGCTTAGCATATTAAGTTCTACTGGATTTAGTAGTTGTAGATTAAAGGGATTAGCACACCCTGACTACAACTCACTAGCAAGGTACAGTAGGGAAACACTTAGTGTAGGTAGGTGCATCACTTACACCACACTAGAGTCATGTCTGGCACAGGTGAAGTTCCAAGCTCTCTACCTGTGACAGTTGATCTTACCAAGGCAACTTCCAGCTATGACAAACTTAGCCACAAAGACTTGTGTGCCTTGTGCATATCAAGAGGGCTAAAAAGGGGTCGTGGCCCCACCATTCCTACCCTGATAGCCATTCTGGAAAAGGATGACTTAGATAAGGAGAGTGCAGCTCCCTTAGACTTAGGAGATGGAGTGAACCCCCCAGTACATGAGACTGCTCCAGAGGAGGAAGAAGAGGAGGAGGAGGACTCAGATGTAGAGGATCCTGAAAATGAGGATCAGAGGGGTAACCAGGTTGTAGTTGCCAGGCTTAACCAGGCCAACTTAGACCTACTTGGGAATGGAGAGGGCCAGCACCTCCCCAGATCCCATAATATCATTCTCCCAGGCAACAGAAGGGTGAGATCTCCATCAGGGGACTCTCATATTTCTAGTGCCTCAAGAGAATCTCAGAGAGGAATGACTTCCTCTCAGAAGATAGAGCATAGGGCCAGGATGAGGGCTGTCAAACTCCAGATAGAGAGGGAGGAGGTAGCCCTGGCTCAAGCTAGACTTGCTTTGGCAAGAGAGAAAAAAATGTGTGGCTTAGATGCCACTGGTGGCAGCAATATTCCTAGAGAGAAACCCAGGTCCTATGATAGTAGAAACCTGACAAAGATTGTGCCCCCCTACAAGGAAGGGGATGACATCCACAAGTGGATAACTGCTCTTGAGAGAGCCTGCATGGTACAGCAGGTTCCTGAGGAACAGTGGGCAGCAATCTTATGGTACTCCTTTTCAGAGAAAGGTAGAGATAAGCTCCTCACTGTTAGACATGAGGATTCAAACAATTACAAAGTCCTGAAGAGTGTTCTGATAGATGGGTTTGGCTTAACCACTGAACAATACAGGTTAAGGTTCAGAGATACCCAGAAGGCACAGACTCAGGACTGGACTGATTTTGTAGATTGTGCTACTAAGGCTCTGGAGGGTTGGCTACATGGCAGCAAAGTACATGACTTTACAGGATTGTATAATTTGATTATGAGGGAGCAGATCCTAAGTAATTGTCAGAATCAGCTCTTACACCAGCACCTGGTGGACTCAGATTTAACCTCTCCCCAAGAATTGGGAAAGAGGGCAGATAAATGGGTCAGAACCAGGATTAGGCCTAAGAATCAGGACAGTAACCAGAAGAAGGAGTCTACCAAGCCTCAAGATAAGGGTGGGGATAAAAGTAAAGAAAAGACTTCCCCAGGGCCCCAAAACTCCAAGAATGGGGGTGGGTCCCAAGACACTTCCTCGACTGAGAAAAAGCCTTATTGTTATGCCTGTAAACAGGTTGGGCATTACAAAACAGACAACTGTTGTCCCAAGAATAGCAATAAAGAGAATATACCTCCAAAGCCAGTTCCAACACCTCCTGTTACTGTCAGCAGTAATCCCCCAGGAAGTGGGAGCACACCCAGGAATCTGGGTGGGTTTACTTTTGGAGCCAAGGTGGACCCTGGCCTATCCAGGTCCCCATCCCCAAATGATCTTGTTTATGAGACTGGCATGGGGTTTGCCAACTTCTCTGATTGCCCAAATACCTTGAGCAAATATAGACAAGAACCCATCATCAATGGTTTGAAAGTTGAAGCCTTTAGAGACACAGGGGCTAGCATCACCATGGTGGCTGACTGTATAGTCCCCTCTAAGCAACCTTTACCTGGTGCCACATACCAGGTAACAAACATTGATGGCATCCAAACAAATCATCCCATGGCAGTAGTAAGTCTCAGCTGGGGAGGTCTCACTGGCCCAAAGAGAGTGGCAGTGTCATCAAACTTGCTTGTGGACTGTCTACTGGGTAATGATTTAGAAATCTCAGCCTGGGCTGAGGTTGAACAGGAAACCCATTCTAGAATGGTAAATTCCAATGGAAAGGTTAGTGGGGCTGTAATGGCCACAGCCCCAATCCAAGATGTCCTTCCTGAAAAGGTTGGTAGGGCTGAGCAACTCTCTGCCCCATCTGTAACAAAAGCTCTTCCTGAACAGAATAGCAAAGCTGTTATGGTAACAGCAGAAACCCAAACTGAGTCCCCTCCTGAAAAGGTTGGTGGGGCTGTGATGGCCACAGCCCAAACTCAAACTGATATGTGTGTTGTGAAGCCTGAAATGATGGATAACTCCACACAAACTGAGAGCACAGAGGAGGACGAGAAATCTCCCCCTCACCAGACTTTAGGAATGGATCAGCCTCCTCAGGGAACTGATCTTACCCCTGATGAAGGAACTGCCCCAGAGGTGGTTGGGCCTAGCCTGACAGAGCCTCTGATGTCAGTGGACCCTTCTCAGGTGGGACCCAGTCTGGAGCAGGTAACCTGCCCCTCTCTACCTTGCCTTAGGCAGCCCAGGGCTGCAGAGGACAAGAAGGACAGTGAGACCCAGAGGGCCCCCTGTCAAATAAAGCACCCCCATCAACAGATTAAGGGCACCAAAACTAGTAGCACTAGTAAGGTGAAAACTTTAAAAACTCCTGAGGGAGCCCCCTTAAAAACAGTTAGGGACCACCTACAGATGGATTCTGTTGGGCACAGCCAAACCTGGGACCCAAAGGGCCCAAACCTGAACTGTCCCTCCAGCAAGCCAAACAGAGGGACCCAGCCTCCAGCTTTAGGTAGCCAGAGGCTGACCCTGAGAGCACAGTGCAACTCAGTTGAAGAAAGAAAGGCACACATGGTGGAAGATAATGGGAGGAAGCTGAGCCCTAAATTAGTGGAGCCTCACTTCAATACTCCATATCCAACCCAGCCTTTGACTTTGCATAAACACACCCAAGGTAGTGATTCCCTATGGTGGAGACCCTCTAATACCCCAAGGGTGAAGGACTGCTTAGTGGACCATGAGACAGGGGGTACCCATGCTAGTGCAGGTACTTCCTTATATGGCCACTCAGGCAATATAGGCTTACCTGGCCAAGGATAGCCTTATCTCCTTTCGTTTGGGGGGGGGGTTGTGTAGGAAGGTGGCTACCTGACTATGGTTACCCGAGATTTTTTGCCTTGTGTTTAGCTGGTTTTCGACTTAGTTGGCATGGTTCCCTGCTAATCAGGGCCCCAGGCCATCTGCTCTCTCTGTAAAATGGATTCCATGCACCCTAGGTGCATAACTAGATTGGAAATGGACTCCTTGTCAGCCCCTGTACCATGCACTATAGGTGCCCAGGGCATAGGAGCCACCAAGGCCTACCAGGGGCTGCAGCATATCTTTTGCCACCCCTGGCTGGTTCTTAAATTGACACAACTGGCTGATCACTCAGCTGGGGCAAGGTGGTGTAATCACCCCTTGCTTAGATATAGTATACCTATATCTAAACCTATATCTGGACACATATAAACCTGTGAGCCACTCCTATGAAAGGCCTCATCAATCCTGGAGGCAGAGTGCGTGGTTTAATGTGAGATGGAGCTCTAGCATGAGCTGAGCCTGTCTGCAGCTGTCGGGAACAACTCCCTAAGCTGTTCCGGGATAATGCCATACCATATACTCTTAGGTGCATTATAATCCTCGCGGTTATATAGCAACTTTGGTTTGGCTTTATCAAAACATGTCGTGTAAGGTGTCATACGATTTGGAATACTATCCCCTCGCCAGTCCTGGTGACGGGGATAGCATTCCACCCCTCTAGAGGGAGAAGACATGTTACTTTACTGAAATGCGGTTAATTTTAAAAGGTGCCTCAGATCCACAAAATGGATGCTTCTGCCACAGACACAGGTCTGACCCCCTGTAGCTGACCGAAACTCAGCCAAGGGGGCCTGGACAAAGGGTTTCCTGTCACAGGGAGGTGTCACACCACCCCAGACAGGAGATAGTGGATTGTAGCAGGGAGGTTTGAAAGAAACCAGACACTGCTTGGGGCGCACAAGGCTGCCCCTTGCATAATCCGGCCAAACCGGTTCTGGGGCACACCAGCCCCTGTCCCAGCGCGGCCTGGATCAAAGGAAAGGGGTGTACCCACCCCCTTCCTGGGTCCCACCCATAGGAGGGGACCTAGCAGGTAATCCAGCCCCATAGATTGGTATAAGAATGGGAGCAGTGCCAATGCACTTCAGATTATCCTGATGAAACATAAGAAACGAAACTCTGGACCCTTCGACATCCTACTCGACGTAGAAGACTGAAGAATCTCCCTTGTGGTCAAGGAGTGACCACCCTGTGCAAACAGGCACCATCCAGCACCTCGACGACTGCTTTGTTGCAGTTCCCGCCAGAACTCGAGTGACAGAGATCAACGAGATTAAGCTTGCCTGCCTTCCTACAGCCTGATCCACAGTCCCTGCAGAGCTGAGACCCGTGGAGGTGACCGGAAGCGTGGGGCACGCCATCTTGGAAAGACCACGAGACGCTGACCGTGCAGCCCACGAGTGACCCTCGAAGCTGTACACCGGGGTTTGAGAAGCCCCAACCCTGAGCCACTCTTGCACCGAAGTTCACCCCTCTACACTCGACGAGTGCTGCGTGGGGCCCTTCTGCTTCTTTTGGCTCAACGCGTTGGCCCGGTCACTTGCCAGCCGGCTTGTGGCCCCTGTGCCGACGAAAACCAAAATACGACCTGTGATTCTGGTTGCTCCAGATTTGCACCAGCTCCCCTAAAAAGGAGCCCCAGCTCTGACCCTCCTGGTACGAGTGAGAAGCAATCTCCTAGTTCCGCGTGGATTGCTTTTGCCAAGTGTTGTTTGCTCCAATCTTGAAGCCGACAGCGCCGACGGTGAGAGCCTACGTAGGAAAGATGGTGACCCGCTCCTGGACGTCGCAGATGCCCCAGAGCCCACGTGGCAGCGGAGAGAAGCTCCTCAACAACCACCTGATTGCGCCCGACATTGCCTGGTTCCGTCCTGGTTCCACCCTGGTCACTGCTGAGTGACCCAGACTCTGTCCCCTCTGCTTTCAGGTACTTTTCGACTTTGATCCACCCTTGGATCCCACCGGACACTTCTCCTTCACAGCGCCTGCAGCATCTTCAGCTTCAAGCACCAAGAACCTGCGTGACGAAACCCGACGCCACTTCGACCCGGTGCACCCGCTTCCTGTGGGTGAGGTAACATTGCAACGCCGGTGTTTCCACACTGGTACACACCTCTAGAGTCTGTGTCTTAAGTTTTGTCTTTCTAGGTTCATCGGAAGTGTCCTAAAACTCTATTTGTGTAACTTTTACGCACCATTGACTTAACATTGGTGCATGCGTGTGCTTTAAGCACTGCACCCGAATCCCGCGGGCTTTTCCAGACTTCAGCATTGCTTGTCCCGACTGCTCACAGCGATTCCCTAGGCCCTAGGCCTAACCACTGTTCGATTGGTATCTCTTATACCACTTTCTTAATATATGGTTTGAGTGGCCCCCCGCCCTCATCCATAATTGTGCAACTTTGTATGTTATACTGTGCTTTTGATTTAACGCTTGTGCCCCTTTGTTCATAAAGAATACTGGGGATTATCTTTAGAAATAAATACATATATTTTTATAATATATACTTGTGTGGTGTCCTTTCATTTGATATTACAGGACTGTGATTGGTAAAACAGCTCGCTTAACACGACCTCTTGAGTTGAGCCTTTAAGGCTGCTTAGTCTATGCTACCATTAAGATAGCTTGTCTACAAGGTTGACTTACAACCAGACACCATAAGGGGTTATTTGGACTGATACAAGGTGGTTCCAGAATTGGAAACATCATATATCAGGCCAACTTCTCACATTGGTGCGCAGCGGTGCGGATTTGAGCTTGCTGTTGTTTTACCATTGCAATCTTTTTATCAAATTGAAAGATCACATCAAGTACCTTAGGTACATATAAATCAAAAGCTTAGCATATTAAGTTCTACTGGACTTAGTAGTTGTAGATTAAAGGGATTAGCACACCCTGACTACAACTCACTAGCAAGGTACAGTAGGGAAACACTTAGTGTAGGTAGGTGCATCACTTACACCACACTAGAGTCATGTCTGGCACAGGTGAAGTTCCAAGCTCTCTACCTGTGACAGTTGATCTTACCAAGGCAACTTCCAGCTATGACAAACTTAGCCACAAAGACTTGTGTGCCTTGTGCATATCAAGAGGCCTAAAAAGGGGTTGTGGCCCCACCATTCCTACCCTGATAGCCATTCTGGAAAAGGATGACTTAGATAAGGAGAGTGCAGCTCCCTTAGACTTAGGAGATGGAGTGAACCCCCCAGTACATGAGACTGCTCCAGAAGAGGAAGAAGAGGAGGAGGAGGACTCAGATGTAGAGGATCCTGAAAATGAGGATCAGAAGGGTAACCAGGTTGTAGTTGCCAGGCTTAACCAGGCCAACTTAGACCTACTTGGGAATGGAGAGGGCCAGCACCTCCCCAGATCCCATAATATCATTCTCCCAGGCAACAGAAGGGTGAGATCTCCATCAGGGGACTCTCATATTTCTAGTGCCTCAAGAGAATCTCAGAGAGGAATGACTTCCTCTCAGAAGATAGAGCATAGGGCCAGGATGAGGGCTGTCAAACTCCAGATAGAGAGGGAGGAGGTAGCCCTGGCTCAAGCTAGACTTGCTTTGGCAAGAGAGAAAAAAATGTGTGGCTTAGATGCCACTGGTGGCAGCAATATTCCTAGAGAGAAACCCAGGTCCTATGATAGTAGAAACCTGACAAAGATTGTGCCCCCCTACAAGGAAGGGGATGACATCCACAAGTGGATAACTGCTCTTGAGAGAGCCTGCATGGTACAGCAGGTTCCTGAGGAACAGTGGGCAGCAATCTTATGGTACTCCTTTTCAGAGAAAGGTAGAGATAAGCTCCTCACTGTTAGACATGAGGATGCAAACAATTACAAAGTCCTGAAGAGTGTTCTGATAGATGAGTTTGGCTTAACCACTGAACAATACAGGTTAAGGTTCAGAGATACCCAGAAGGCACAGACTCAGGACTGGACTGATTTTGTAGATTGTGCTACTAAGGCTCTGGAGGGTTGGCTACATGGAAGCAAAGTACATGACTTTACAGGATTGTATAATTTGATTATGAGGGAGCAGATCCTAAGTAATTGTCAGAACCAGCTCTTACACCAGCACCTGGTGGACAAAGATTTAACCTCTCCCCAAGAATTGGGAAAGATGTCAGATAAATGGGTCAGAACCAGGATTAACCAGGCCAACTTAGACCTACTTGGGAATGGAGAGGGCCAGCACCTCCCCAGATCCCATAATATCATTCTCCCAGGCAACAGAAGGGTGAGATCTCCATCAGGGGACTCTCATATTTCTAGTGCCTCAAGAGAATCTCAGAGAGGAATGACTTCCTCTCAGAAGATAGAGCATAGGGCCAGGATGAGGGCTGTCAAAACTCCAGATAGAGAGGGAGGAGGTAGCCCTGGCTCAAGCTAGACTTGCTTTGGCAAGAGAGAAAAAAATGTGTGGCTTAGATGCCACTGGTGGCAGCAATATTCCTAGAGAGAAACCCAGGTCCTATGATAGTAGAAACCTGACAAAGATTGTGCCCCCCTACAAGGAAGGGGATGACATCCACAAGTGGATAACTGCTCTTGAGAGAGCCTGCATGGTACAGCAGGTTCCTGAGGAACAGTGGGCAGCAATCTTATGGTACTCCTTTTCAGAGAAAGGTAGAGATAAGCTCCTCACTGTTAGACATGAGGATGCAAACAATTACAAAGTCCTGAAGAGTGTTCTGATAGATGAGTTTGGCTTAACCACTGAACAATACAGGTTAAGGTTCAGAGATACCCAGAAGGCACAGACTCAGGACTGGACTGATTTTGTAGATTGTGCTACTAAGGCTCTGGAGGGTTGGCTACATGGCAGCAAAGTACATGACTTTACAGGATTGTATAATTTGATTATGAGGGAGCAGATCCTAAGTAATTGTCAGAACCAGCTCTTACACCAGCACCTGGTGGACTCAGATTTAACCTCTCCCCAAGAATTGGGAAAGATGTCAGATAAATGGGTCAGAACCAGGATTAGGCCTAAGACTCAGGACAGTAACCAGCAGAAGGAGTCTACCAAGCCTCAAGATAAGGGTGGGGATAAAAGTAAAGAAAAGACTTCCCCAGGGCCCCAAAACTCCAAGAATGGGGGTGGGTCCCAAGACGCTTCCTCGACTGAGAAAAAGCCTTATTGTTATGCCTGTAAACAGGTTGGGCATTACAAAACAGACAACTGTTGTCCCAAGAATAGCATTAAAGAGAATATACCTCCAAAGCCAGTTCCAACACCTCCTGTTACTGTCAGCAGTAATCCCCCAGGAAGTGGGAGCACACTCAGGAATCTGGGTGGGTTTTCTTTTGGAGCCAAGGTGGACCCTGGCCTATCCAGGTCCCCATCCCCAAATGATCTTGTTTATGAGACTGGCATGGGGTTTGCCAACTTCTCTGATTTCCCAAATACCTTGAGCAAATATAGACAAGAACCCATCATCAATGGTTTGAAAGTTGAAGCCTTTAGAGACACAGGGGCTAGCATCACCATGGTGGCTGACTGTATAGTCCCCTCTAAGCAACTTTTACCTGGTGCCACATACCAGGTAACAAACATTGATGACATCCAAACAAATCATCCCATGGCAGTAGTAAGTCTCAGCTGGGGAGGTGTCACTGGCCCAAAGAGAGTGGCAGTGTCATCAAACTTGCCTGTGGACTGTCTACTGGGTAATGATTTAGAAATCTCAGCCTGGGCTGAGGTTGAACAGGAAACCCATTCTAGAATGGTAAATTCCAATGGAAAGGTTAGTGGGGCTGTAATGGCCACAGCCCCAATCCAAGATGTCCTTCCTGAAAAGGTTGGTAGGGCTGAGCAACTCTCTGCCCCATCTGTAACAAAAGCTCTTCCTGAACAGAATAACAAAGCTGTTATGGTAACAGCAGAAAACCAAACTGAGTCCCCTCCTGAAAAGGTTGGTGGGGCTGTGATGGTCACAGCCCAAACTCAAATTGATATGTGTGTTGTGAAGCCTGAAATGATGGATAACTCCACACAAACTGAGAGCACAGAGGAGGACGAGAAATCTCCCCCTCACCAGACTTTAGGAATGGATCAGCCTCCTCAGGGAACTGATCTTACCCCTGATGAAGGAACTGCCCCAGAGGTGGTTGGGCCTAGCCTGACAGAGCCTTTGATGTCAGTGGACCCTTCTCAGGTGGGACCCAGTCTGGAGCAGGTAACCTGCCCCTCTCTACCTTGCCTTAGGCATCTGTTCTGCTCGATTTTCCCGGCCCTCTTTGGAGGAAAGGTGATTGATGGTGACTTCAGTCTCTTATCATTCCAGTGCAAGGGTTAGAGTAGTGGATAGAGCCTATTTACAAGGCACTTTGACATGATTCTGTATCCTCCTCCCTAGATTAGGGCTTATACATATAGGCTAGGGGATAGATTCGCTAGTATTAGGGATAATTCGTCCTTTAGTTAGGGTATTAGTATACTTTCCATGGAGTTATGCTGAATTCGGGCCTGGTAGGCCTCAAACGGGAGAGACTCCATCTTTCTTTCTGCCCCGGCAGCTTGGGATGCTTCTAGGTCAAGTGTAATGTTTTAGTTACGAGGTGTTGTTCGCTTGGAGAGAACCGGTTCAGGCCGGCCCTTGTCGAAGGATTGTATTTTTCTTCATACCGAAGACACAACATCAGGCCGGCCGGCTGGGAACGTGTCCTTGGTACGGGGAGGTACAAGAATTTGGTGGGCGGCAGGTTACTGGCTGGAATTTTCCATGAAAAAACACGCTTCTATATTAGTGAAAGCCCGAGATAGTTGGGCAGTCAGTTTTGTAGGCGGCATCTGGCCGTAAGTAGAAAGCCTATCACTTATTCCAGGGAAGACAGACGCCATTCTAAAGGCGGAGAAGAATCGAGAAACATATACTCTCCTAGCAGACCAGCCAGGGAAGGAGAGTAGCTGATGAGAGGAAGGTCCCAGGGGCTTGGAGAAGGGTGAAGGGAACAGCGCATAGCGGTGCAGCCGTGTATCCGTGATTGCGGAGGTGTGACTTCAAGACGAACCAAAGCCCAGACGAGAAGGGAACCTAGATGACTGCTGACTGTGGACTTCTTATTAATAAGGTGATGTCGACCCTTTCTTATTAGAGTGTACAGCCTAATCTTTTACTTTTCTTTGCAGGCTATGTGTTGTAGTGTGGTGTTATGTGTTTGTTTATAACGATGGGAAATAAAGTACCCCAGTTCTTAGTGAACCGACATGTGCCGTGTGTTCTTGTATGAGAGGGTAACCTATTCTTCTAGTCAGATGCTGCTGTGTGAACAGATGCTAATCCTGATCAGGTAAGTGGTAACTGAATAAGGGAGAGAGGAGCCCCTTGAATTAGCGACCATACTGCACATTATCTAAATTGGCAACCCTTGTGTGTTCGGGAATACTATGGTTCTATACCCCTGATGAATAGTAAGATCGATCCCTTTGTATAATGGTAATCATAGGATAAGCTGCCGTCTGGGTAGGTTGTCTGGGTCTGTATAGGACCGCGAGATCGCTGATTCTGATACTGCCGTCTGGGTAGAGAGGTCTGGGTTCGAATGGGACCGCGAGGCCGCCGATTCTGATACTGCCGTCTGGGTAGAGAGGTCTGGGTTCGAATGGGACCGCGAGGCCGCCGATTCTGATACTGCCGTCTGGGTAGAGAGGTCTGGGTTCGAATGGGACCGCGAGGCCGCCGATTCTGATACTGCCGTCTGGGTAGAGAGGTCTGGGTTCGTATGGGACCGCGAGATCGTTGATTATAGGAGGTGCAGGGTATGTATCTTAGGAATTCCCTGTCCTTAGGGGGTAGATACCTGTTGTGAATAGGTCCTAGGGAGGGGCAGAGGGTAACGTTCTGGCTGGGTCAGTGAGGCTCTGATGAGCTGGTTCTATCTAATCTGAGAACCCAAGCAGAACATTTGGCGTCACGAACCGTTTACGAAACCTGTGTGCGTTGTTGTCTTTTTATTTGTCCTCGGCGTATACGTGCTTTCGTTTGTGTTTTCTTTTTCTATTTTGTGTGTATAGTTTTGTTTTGTCAAGATGTTTTTGAAAAAGTCGAAATCTGTTTTTAAGTTGCCTGTTGATATTCCCGGCTGGGTTTCAACGCCTTATGAGGCCTTGGCCCGCGAGTGGGCTGATTCTACTGGTTTGAGTGAGAGTTGGAATTCTTGTCTGGGGTTGGCGGAGCCGGATGATGTGATTTCCTGTTTGCAGAAGGCGCCAGTGGCGAAGGGTGATGAGCTTCCTATTTTGGGACGCAGGGGTTGGATTGTCTTGTCTGCGTACAGACTTGTACATGAGAGGTTGTTGAAATTACAAAAGGAACATGTTGACATGGAACGGAAGTTTGTTGAAATTCAGAATGATCACACTTTGTTGCGGTGTCAAAATAAATTGCTTGCCGACAAGCTTGAGACGTACCAGACTATCGCCGAAAGGGCGGCTGTGCGGATTGCACGTTATAAATACAAGAATCGTCGGGGTCACGTTTCTAAACGGAAAGTGCGACTGGTCGTGGCGAAAGCCGGACTGGATTGGAATCCTGATGAATGGGATGGTAATATCTGGAATTCGAGTGATTCTCGTTCCTCGGATGAGGAGTCTACTAATCGCGAGTCTTCTCGCTCTAGACGGGCTTTTAAATCTGCTTCTTGTGCGAAGGATGTTGAGTCCCGCGGCTACGATCGCTCTTTGCATTCTGTTGATACTTTTCATACGGATTGTTCTCCTGCGTTTGCTGATCAGGCTCCTCCTGGTGCCCTTCCTGCGGTCTCTGCACATCCTGTTTTTCGTAGGAAGTTGCAGCAGGCTCCCGGTAATCCGAACGGTATTCCTTTAGATTCTTTGGAGGATTTTACTCAACAGGAAATTAGTGATATTTTGCAGCGCTTTCGACAGCGCGCTGGTGAGACCTTGCTTACGTGGATGGTGCGCCTTTATGAACTGGGCGCTGCTGGCATTATGTTGGATGCTGGCGATTCTTTGAAATTCTGTTCTTTGAGTTCGGACTCTACTGTACAAGATAATTTTCGTAATTATAATGGTGGTGGTCAAATCAGTTTGCTTCAGTTGGCGACTGAGGGGTGTAATCAGAAGTACCCTACTGAATCTGACTGGCCTGTGAATGACAAGCCGTGGTATACATTGCGCGATGCTGCACAACGTCTCAAAGAGGAGGTGATGAAAACTGCGATTTTTCTGAGTACTGCTGACAGATTGCTTGATGGTTTGTTAACGTCTTCTGTGCGGAATCGTATTATTCGTTCTTCCCCGGTTGCTTATAAGCAGGTCATGATGACCTTATTGATCAATCAGACTGGTAATGCATTATCTATGGTGCTGGAATCTGTGTGCCAGCTCGGTGAGTTGGGTGATTGGTTTAAACCTGAGCGACAGTCTCGACCTGACACTCGTACTCCTGGTGACAATAAGATTACTAGACGTGACATGTTTATGGCGCTTTTGGCTGATGGTATGCGGAAGGAGGAGATTGATGGTGAAACTACTTCTCGTTTGTGGGACTTGTTTCGCAAGCGTGGTTTGGACCGGAAGGAGGGTGCCCGGCGTGTGCGGACAAATGAGTGTGATCGTGATTGTTCTGATGACAGCGGTGATGACGCCCATCGTGTGCGTTCTGATCGTCGTGATGATCAACGGTATGTACGTGATGTGTCCCCTCGTCGTGGAAGAGAGAGAGAGAGAGAGGGGGAGAGAGAAAGGGGGAGAGATGATTATGGTAACAACCGACGCAGAGATGAAAGGGATCAGTCCCCTGAGTTGAGGAGGAGGGAGGATCGACACAGATTTTCCGATCGAAATTCACAGTACAATACGGAGGATAGGAATCCATTTCGTAAGGGAGATGGATATGAACATGATATATTGATACCTGAGAAACGTGAGAACCTTTATCCTGATTTGTCCTGGCTGACAGAACGCAGTAAAAATGACTAGGAAGTAGGTCAAGCTCCCGTACACAGATGGGCTCATCGAGATAATAGACCCTATGTAGATATTGAAATTTTTTGGAGACATCGTAATATTCAAAGGGCCCGAGCATTGGTAGATACAGGAGCGGAGGCCACTCTTATTCATGGAAAATCAAAGAAATTTAAAGGCCAATTTTTTACAATTACTGGTTTGGGTGGAAAGGAAACTCCCGCAGTACAAACTACAATTGAAATGAGAATAGGCAGGATTCCTAGAAAAGAATACTCTGTATTGGTCGTGCCCCTTGTAGAGTATATCATTGGAATTGACATTTTGAAAGGAATGACTATACATTTGGATGATGGATGTTATCAATTTGGAACTAAACATTATATATCATCCAGACCCGTACGGGTTGGTCGTTTAAGAATGCCCCCCGTAAAGATTCCCCAGGCGACAAAAGTGGTTTGCCAGAAGCAGTATCGTATCCCAGGTGGCCATGAAGAAATTAGTACCACTATTCAGGATTTGGTGGATGCAGGGGTTATAACTCCGGTTACCTCTGCCTGGAATAATCCTGTTTGGCCGGTGCGTAAGAGTGATAACTCCTGGCGCATGACTGTTGATTATCGAGAATTGAATAAACATACGCCCCCTTTAACTGTGGCAGTACCGGATATTGTTACTTTAATTGAAAGAATTCAAAAGCATCCAGGTACATGGTATGCGTCCATTGATATTGCTAATGCTTTCTTTTCAATTCCGATTGCCCCTGAATGCCAGGAACAATTCAGTTTTACATGGAACGGACGTCAAATGACATTTAGAAGTCTTCCCCAGGGCTATGTGCATAGTCCCACGATATGTCACCGGCTGGTGGCAGAGCATTTGGCTGAGGTACCTGTACATTCGAAAATTCAAATATGTCATTATATTGATGATGTTCTGATTCAAGGTGAAACACAAGATGAAGTTCAGACCCAATTAGATAAAATCCTTGAATGTTTACGTGAAAAAGGATGGGAAATCAACCCGGATAAATTACAAGGTCCATCCCAGACTGTAAAATTTTTGGGTATTAATTGGCATGAAGGTCACAGAGAAGTGATCCCACAAGTAAAACAAAAGATTCTTGATTTTGCAGTTCCAAGGAATAGGAAAGAAGCCCAGTGCTTCATTGGCTTATTTGGTTTTTGGCGCCAGCATATTCCTCACTTGAGTCAGATATTGGCCCCCTTGTATCGAGTCACTCGTAAAAAGAATGCGTTTGAATGGGGTAAACCACAGCAAGATGCGTTTAGTTTGGCAAAAGAAGCGATTCAGTATGCCTTGGATTTATGGCCTGTGTGCGATGGTGATGTGGATTTGAATGTGTCTGTACAAGGCCTTTATGCAAATTGGAGTTTGTGGCAGAAACAAGGCAGAAGTAAAGTACCGTTAGGTTTTTGGACTAAAAAGTTACCTGATGCTGGTGAGCGTTATACACCTTTTGAGAAACAGTTCCTTGCATGTTATTGGGCTCTGGTGGATACCGAGCAATTAACTTTGGGACATGATGTGGTCCTGCGACCTGAAATTCCTATCATGCAGTGGGTTTTGAGTTCGCCGAAAACTCACAGAATTGGACATGCTCAGGAGGCGAGTGTGATTAAATGGAAATGGTACATACAGGACAGGGCACGTGTGGGACCAAAGGGAGTTGCATCCTTGCATGAGCAAGTGGCGCGGGCACCGTTGGTTGAGACAGAGAGTGAATGCACCGTACCTTTAGTACAGGAATCCCCTGTCACGTGGGGTAAGCCATTTGATGATTTGTCCCTGGAAGACAGAAACCACGTTTGGTTTACTGATGGTTCGGCAAGGTTCATAGGGACAAAAAGACATTGGAAGGCAGTGTCCTATAACCCGATCACACAAAAGTTGCTGAGTACAACTGGTGAGGGAAAAAGTAGCCAATTTGCTGAGCTTTATGCTGTTTATCAAGTTCTGAAGCAAGAGTTACCTGGCACATGTCATATTTTTACTGATTCCTGGTCTACTGCCAATGGATTGGCAGTTTGGTTACCGACTTGGCATTCCCATAATTGGGAATTACATTCAAAAGAACTGTGGGGGAAAGAATTATGGCAAGAGATTTGGGACATGCTCCCGCAGAGTACTGTTACAATCTTTCACGTGAATGCTCATACCCCAATAGACTCCCTTGACAAATTTTTTCATAATATTGCACATGAACAATCTAAAATTGCTGAGGCAATGGTGGACATGCAAGATTCTGATATGGAAGGATTGGCGAAATGGGCCCACCAGAAAGCAGGACATTATGGAGAGAAAGCCACTAGCAGGTGGGCTGCTGATCGAGGAATTTATATTCCTTTAGATTTAATCAAAGACATTATTTTGCATTGTCCCATTTGTCAGCATGCTAGGCAGCGAAAAGTGCCTCAGATTGTTAAAGGTCATTTACATCGCGGGAAACTGCCCGCTCAAATTTGGCAAATTGATTATATTGGTCCGCTTCCTATGAGTAAAAACTGTCAATACATTTGCACCATTGTGGATACATACAGTGGCCTGTTAGTGGCCCTCCCCTGTAAACAAGCTACCCAAGTGAATACAATTAAGACATTGGAATTGATTATGCTCTATTATGGTGTCCCCTTCCAAATTCAATCTGATAATGCATCCCATTTTCGTGGAAGATTGGTACAGGAATTTTGTGTGGAGAATAATATTGAATGGGTGTTTCATATACCATATTATCCTCAGGCCTCGGGACTTATTGAAAGGATGAACGGTTTGCTGAAACATCAACTGTGTAAGCTAACCGGCGACCGTTATAGAAATTGGAGGGACTGTCTATTTCAGGCCTTGTTAATTTTGAATAATCGTCCTTTCCTAAATGCTGAATCTCCATTGATGCGTTTGTTTCCTCCAAATGTCGATGCAAAGCCCAATCAAATTAGTGACCCTGTGATATACTGGGAAATTACCCCCGGAGCACTGGCTCCATGCAGAGCGACCCCGGGGTCGGCAGGTCTAGACCTGCATGCCATGAATGATACTGTTATAAAGAGTAAAGATTGAGTCATCATTGAAACCGGTGTTGGTGTCTGTATACCCACTGGAAATTTTGGATTAATAGCCCCTAGATCGGGGCTGGCTGTAAAAGGTATTCAAGTGCTTGGAGGAGTCATTGACAGTGACTATCAGGGAGAGATTAAGGTGCTCCTGCTGAATAGCAGTGAGATTGATTTAACGATTCATAAAACTGACCGAATTGCTCAATTGTTGATAATGCCTGTTTTCAGTGGCGAGATCACAAAAGGCACTGCCCCAACGTTGCTAACTGTACGAGGACAAAAAGGTTTCGGCTCCACGGATAATCCTGGAGCTAGAGTTTGGGTGCAATCGCCTAAGAATCCCCCTGAACAAGCTGAAATCATTGCAACCGGTCACGACAATACGGTTCTTGTCATGAGACCAGGGAAAGATAGCTGGGAAGCTGTCCCAGCTGACAAATGTTACCTACTAGAATGAATAATGCCTGTTTTTGATCCTCTTTCAGATCATTCTCTGGACTGTTGCTGCAGGATGTGTCGGCGTTGGACTCCTTTTGGCTGCTACGACGGGAGAGGAGGGAACCCATCGACCCGGGCTGATTTGAGAACCCGGATGCCGCGTTCCTTTGCTGCGTGGGATTCGTCATCGAACTTTTGGACTACTTTAGCCAAGCGGGTGACCAATGCCCCTCATTTTTGCTTAACGCCGATGCGGTCGGTGACTGACATTCTAGCGACTTGTTTAGTTGCTGTCCCTGCTTCATTGGAGACTTTGGCCCATATTTTCAATGTATCGAATGCCCGTCCTAATGTCCTTTTGGGAGACGTTGCTACACATGAGTACTGCCCTTTATGTACTGAGGTGTCCGATTCAACACCCTTGATCCAGTCCCAGATAATAACTTATAATATCACGCAGGGTGATGTATGCTTCTTTCTTACGTGTGACCCTAATGCTATTTCTGAGTGTGTGCGTTTAAAATTGAAAGGTGCTACATCATTCACAGCTCATGAAAGGACTCTATGCTTCCGAAGATCACCGAAATCATGTACTTCTGTTCAAAATAATATGACTTGTAAGAGTTTAGTGGTGACCCCTAGTCATTACCGTACAATGCTGCTACCCTCTGGTTGGCTCTTCTCTTGTGGTAATACATCCTGGCCATATATTCCCGCGAACATTTCCGGAGGTCCTTGTGCCATTAGCAGACTGAGTTTGTTGATGTTTTCCTCACATCCCCATGCTAATTCCCGTGTGATCCGAGATGCTGTAATGCTACAAGAGGACTGTGATTCGTCTATGCATTTATATTCCAAATCTGAATACCTTAGCTTAGCTTTCTTAATTGTTGGTGTTCCTGCCTTGGCGGTCTATAATGCCAAGTCTATCGGGGAAATGGCCTGCTGGATGGTAAAATCCATTAATCATACTTCTACGATTTTGTCTGACATACTATTAGACGCCCAGGGTGAACGTAGAGCTATCTTGCAGAACCGGGCGGCTATTGATTATCTCTTGCTTAAACATGGACATGATTGTTCCGATTTTGAGGGTCTTTGCTGTTTTAACCTGTCTGACCATACGAAATCCATTCAGGCTCACATAGATAAACTTCACGACTTGACTGAAGAGGTTAGAAAACACATTGACCAGGGCTGGTTTGACTGGCTCTTTAATTGGCTACCTGATCTACATATGTTGCGTCAAATATTAGGGGGGATTCTGGTTACTATTAGCATTCTAATTGCTATCTGTTGCTTTATTCAGTGTATTACTTCTCTACTTCAATACTGCAAACCCGGTACTAGACATAGATCAGTTAGTTTTGTTTCATATTACTCGTCCACAGATGTTAGTTCTGTTTGATGAATGTATAATAGACTGAAGTCAAGGGTGAAATGTTCTGCTCGATTTTCCCGGCCCTCTTTGGAGGAAAGGTGATTGATGGTGACTTCAGTCTCTTATCATTCCAGTACAAGGGTTAGAGTAGTGGATAGAGCCTATTTACAAGGCACTTTGACATGATTCTGTATCCTCCTCCCTAGATTAGGGCTTATACATATAGGCTAGGGGATAGATTCGCTAGTATTAGGGATAATTCGTCCTTTAGTTAGGTTATTAGTATACTTTCCATGGAGTTATGCTGAATTCGGGCCTGGTAGGCCTCAAACGGGAGAGACTCCATCTTTCTTTCTGCCCCGGCAGCTTGGGATGCTTCTAGGTCAAGTGTAATGTTTTAGTTACGAGGTGTTGTTCGCTTGGAGAGAACCGGTTCAGGCCGGCCCTTGTCGAAGGATTGTATTTTTCTTCATACCGAAGACACAACATCAGGCCGGCCGGCTGGGAACGTGTCCTTGGTACGGGGAGGTACAAGAATTTGGTGGGCGGCAGGTTACTGGCTGGAATTTTCCATGAAGAAACACGCTTCTATATTAGTGAAAGCCCGAGATAGTTGGGCAGTCAGTTTTGTAGGCGGCATCTGGCCGTCAGTAGAAAGCCTATCACTTATTCCAGGGAAGACAGACGCCATTCTAAAGGCGGAGAAGAATCGAGAAACATATACTCTCCTAGCAGACCAGCCAGGGAAGGAGAGTAGCTGATAAGAGGAAGGTCCCAGGGGCTTGGAGAAGGGTGAAGGGAACAGCGCATAGCGGTGCAGCCGTGTATCCGTGATTGCGGAGGTGTGACTTCAAGACGAACCAAAGCCCAGACGAGAAGGGAACCTAGATGACTGCTGACTGTGGACTTCATATTAATAAGGTGATGTCGACCCTTTCTTATTAGAGTGTACAGCCTAATCTTTTACTTTTCTTTGCAGGCTATGTGTTGTAGTGTGGTGTTATGTGTTTGTTTATAACGATGGGAAATAAAGTACCCCAGTTCTTAGTGAACCGACATGTGCCGTGTGTTCTTGTATGAGAGGGTAACCTATTCTTCTAGTCAGATGCTGCTATGTGAACAGATGCTAATCCTGATCAGGTAAGTGGTAACTGAATAAGGGAGAGAGGAGCCCCTTGAATTAGCGACCATACTGCACATTATCTAAATTGGCAACCCTTGTGTGTTCGGGAATACTATGGTTCTATACCCCTGATGAATAGTAAGATCGATCCCTTTGTATAATGGTAATCATAGGATAAGCTGCCGTCTGGGTAGGTTGTCTGGGTCTGTATAGGACCGCGAGATCGCCGATTCTGATACTGCCGTCTGGGTAGAGAGGTCTGGGTTCGAATGGGACCGCGAGGCCGCCGATTCTGATACTGCCGTCTGGGTAGAGAGGTCTAGGTTCGAATGGGACCGCGAGGCCGCTGATTCTGATACTGCCGTCTGGGTAGAGAGGTCTGGGTTCGAATGGGACCGCGAGGCCGCCGATTCTGATACTGCCGTCTGGGTAGAGAGGTCTGGGTTCGAATGGGACCGCGAGGCCGCCGATTCTGATACTGCCGTCTGGGTAGAGAGGTCTGGGTTCGAATGGGACCGCGAGGCCGCCGATTATGATACTGCCGTCTGGGTAGAGAGGTCTGGGTTCGAATGGGACCGCGAGGCCGCCGATTCTGATACTGCCGTCTGGGTAGAGAGGTCTGGGTTCGAATGGGACCGCGAGGCCGCCGATTCTGATACTGCCGTCTGGGTAGAGAGGTCTGGGTTCGAATGGGACCGCGAGGCCGCCGATTCTGATACTGCCGTCTGGGTAGAGAGGTCTGGGTTCGAATTGGACCGCGAGGCCGCCGATTCTGATACTGCCGTCTGGGTAGAGAGGTCTGGGTTCGAATGGGACCGCGAGGCCGCCGATTCTGATACTGCCGTCTGGGTAGAGAGGTCTGGGTTCGAATGGGACCGCGAGGCCGCCGATTCTGATACTGCCGTCTGGGTAGAGAGGTCTGGGTTCGTATGGGACCGCGAGATCGTTGATTATAGGAGGTGCAGGGTATGTATCTTAGGAATTCCCTGTCCTTAGGGGGTAGATACCTGTTGTGAATAGGTCCTAGGGAGGGGCAGAGGGTAACGTTCTGGCTGGGTCAGTGAGGCTCTGATGAGCTGGTTCTATCTAATCTGAGAACCCAAGCAGAACAGCATCCCAGGGCTGCAGAGGACAAGAAGGACAGTGAGACCCAGAGGGCCCCCTGTCAAATAAAGCACCCCCATCAACAGATTAAGGGCACCAAAACTAGTAGCACTAGTAAGGTGAAAACTTTAAAAACTCCTGAGGGAGCCCCCTTAAAAACAGTTAGGGACCTCCTACAGATGGATTCTGTTGAGCACAGCCAAACCTGGGACCCAAAGGGCCCAAACCTGAACTGTCCCTCCAGCAAGCCAAACAGAGGGACCCAGCCTCCAGCTTTAGGTAGCCAGAGGCTGACCCTGAGTGCACAGTGCAACTCAGTTGAAGAAAGAAAGGCACACATGGTGGAAGATAATGGTAGGAAGCTGAGCCCTAAATTAGTGGAGCCTCACTTCAATACTCCATATCCAAACCAGCCTTTGACTTTGCATAAACACACCCAAGGTAGTGATTCCCTATGGTGGAGACCCTCTAATACCCCAAGGGTGAAGGACTGCTTAGTGGACCATGAGACAGGGGGTACCCATGCTAGTGCAGGTACTTCCTTATATGGCCACTCAGGCAATATAGGCTTACCTGGCCAAGGATAGCCTTATCTCCTTTCGTTTGTGGGGGGGGGGGAGGGTTGTGTAGGAAGGTGGCTACCTGACTATGGTTGCCCGAGATTTTTTGCCTTGTGTTTAGCTGGTTTTCGACTTAGTTGGCATGGTTCCCTGCTAATCAGGGCCCCAGGCCATCTGCTCTCTCTGTAAAATGGATTCCATGCACCCTAGGTGCATAACTAGATTGGAAATGGACTCCTTTTCAGCCCTTGTACCATGCACTATAGGTGCCCAGGGCATAGGAGCCACCAAGGCCTACCAGGGGCTGCAGCATATCTTTTGCCACCCCTGGCTGGTTCTTAAATTGACACAACTGGCTGATCACTCAGCTGGGGCAAGGTGGTGTAATCACCCCTTGCTTAGATATAGTATACCTATATCTAAACCTATATCTGGACACATATAAACCTGTGAGCCACTCCTATGGAAGGCCTCATCAATCCTGGAGGCAGAGTGGGTGGTTTAATGTGAGATGGAGCTCTAGCATGAGCTGAGCCTGTCTGCAGCTGTCGGGAACAACCCCCTAAGCTGTTCCGGGATAATGCCATACCATATACTCTTAGGTGCATTATAATCCTCGCGGTTATATAGCAACTTTGGTTTGGCTTTATCAAAACATGTCGTGTAAGGTGTCATACGATTTGGAATACTATCCCCTCGCCAGTCCTGGCGACGGGGATAGCATTCCACCCCTCTAGAGGGAGAAGACATGTTACTTTACTGAAATGCGGTTAATTTTAAAAGGAGCCTCAGATCCACAAAATGGATGCTTCTGCCACAGACACAGGTCTGACCCCCTGTAGCTGACCGAAACTCAGCCAAGGGGGCCTGGACAAAGGGTTTCCTGTCACAGGGAGGTGTCACACCACCCCAGACAGGAGATAGTGGATTGTAGCAGGGAGGTTTGAAAGAAACCAGACACTGCTTGGGGCGCACAAGGCTGCCCCTTGCATAATCCGGCCAAACCGGTGCTGGGGCACACCAGCCCCTGTCCCTGCGCGGCCTGGATCAAAGGAAAGGGGTGTACCCACCCCCTTCCTGGGTCCCACCCATAGGAGGGGACCTAGCAGGTAATCCAGCCCCCTAGATTGGTATAAGAATGGGAGCAGTGCCAATGCACTTCAGATTATCCTGATGAAACATAAGAAACGAAACTCTGGACCCTTCGACATCCTACTCAACGTAGAAGACTGAAGAATCTCCCTTGTGGTCAAGGAGTGACCACCCTGTGCAAACAGGCACCATCCAGCACCTCGACGACTGCTTTGTTGCAGTTCCCGCCGGAACTCGAGCAACAGAGATCGACGAGATTAAGCTTGCCTGCCTTCCTACAGCCCGATCCACAGTCCCTGCAGAGCTGAGACCCGTGGAGGCGACCGGAAGCGTGGGGCACGCCATCTTGGAAAGACCACGAGACGCTGACCGTGCAGCCCACGAGTGACCCTCGAAGCTGTACACCGGGGTTTGAGAAGCCCCAACCCTGAGCCACTCTTGCACCGAAGTTCACCCCTCTACACTCGACGAGTGCTGCGTGGGGCCCTTCTGCTTCTTTTGGCTCAACGCGTTGGCCCGGTCACTTGTCAGCCGGCTTGTGGCCCCTGTGCCGACGAAAACCAAAATACGACCTGTGATTCTGGTTGCTCCAGATTTGCACCAGCTCCCCTAAAAAGGAGCCCCCGCTCTGACCCACCTGGTCCGAGTGAGAAGCAATCTCCCAGTTCCGCGTGGATTGCTTTTGCCAAGTGTTGTTTGCTCCAATCTTGAAGCCGACAGCGCCGACGGTGAGAGCCTACGTGGGACAGATCGTGACCCGCTCCTGGACGTCGCAGATGCTCCAGAGCCCACGTGGCAGCGGAGAGAAGCTCCTCAACAACCACCTGATTGCGCCCGACATTGCCTGGTTCCGTCCTGGTTCCACCCTGATCACTGCTGAGTGACCCAGACTCTGTCCCCTCTGCTTTCAGGTACTTTTCGACTTCGATCCACCCTTGGATCCCACCGGACACTTCTCCTTCACAGCGCCTGCAGCATCTTCAGCTTCAAGCACCAAGAACCTGCGTGACGAAACCCGACGCCACTTCGACCCGGTGCACCCGCTTCCTGTGGGTGAGGTAACATTGCAACGCTGGTGTTCCCACGCTGGTACACACCTCTAGGGTCTGTGTCTTAAGTTTTGTCTTTCTAGGTTCATCGGAAGTGTCCTAAAACTCTATTTGTGTAACTTTTACGCACCATTGACTTAACATTGGTGCATGTGTGTGCTTTAAGCACTGCACCCGAATCCCGACTTCAGCATTGCTTGTCCCGACTGCTCCCAGCGATTCCCTAGGCCCTAGGCCTAACCACTGTTTGATTGGTATCTCTTATACCACTTTCTTAATATATGGTTTGAGTGGCCCCCCGCCCTCATCCATAATTGTGCAACTTTGTATGTTATACTGTGCTTTTGATTTAACGCTTGTGCCCCTTTGTTCATAAAGAATACTGGGGATTATTTTTAGAAATAAATACATATATTTTTATAATATATACTTGTGTGGTGTCCTTTCATTTGATATTACAGGACTGTGATTGGTAAAACAGCTCGCTTAACACAACCTCTTGAGTTGAGCCTTTAAGGCTGCTTAGTCTATGCTACCATTAAGATAGCTTGTCTACAAGGTTGACTTACAACCAGACACCATAAGGGGTTATTTGGACTGATACAAGGTGGTTCCAGAATTGGAAACATCATATATCAGGCCAACTTCTCACAAGCTGGAATTACTGCAGTTTCATGGAGTAGATTATCCCTCCAATTGAAGGCTCATTAAAGGATTTAAAGTGTACTAATTCCAATAACAGAGCTGCCAGCTTGGCACAGACTGGCATTGCAGGCTGGTGACTCATGGACGGGTCTGGGTTCATGCCCCTGCCAGGCAAAAGTGCCCAAGCTGTACTCTGCCTGGAGACCAGTTCATCAGAGGAAAGCCCTTTTAAAGTTTGGAGCTATTTACTAGATGCTAGTTGGTGCCCATAACATGGAACAGGGGACCGTCGGGAGGGTGCCCATCTGGAGCTATGACTCAGGACCCAGTCAGATTTTACCATCCTGGCAGAGCCAGGAAGTCATCAGATAACTTGTGAAAGCATGGCAGATGTTCCCAGATAGATGAGCCGCTACACATCTTCCCTTCTTGAAACAAACCACAGAATAAGAGTGTATAAGCAAAAAGATACAACACCGTGAAAAGGATTCAGTAGATTTGAAGGAACTGCCATGACAACTATAGAGATGCACAAAAGTGCTGTCATGAATCCAATAGAATAACGAGTGTCATCTGGTAAAAGTCTCACAAAAGTAATTACAAAGGTTCAAATTCCTTCAATCAACTGTGTTTCCCTTTTTGTGTCAAGCTCCTCCATGGCCTTCTTCTGATGTTTTGTTGTTCTCCTCTAGGGATTTCTTCACAATTGCTTTACTCACTCATGCAGGCGGTCCCCATGCTGCTTGGTTGGGCAGGACTTCATGGAGTCATTCACAACATAAACTTGTCTCATCTATTTCCCCAATAGATGAATGTTCAATACATCACTAGAATTTACCACAACCACATTGTACTTCACCTCAATGATTTGGCAAGGGCCCATAAGCTTGGACTTGTCCTTCACCAGAACCTCATCTCCCACTATCAACTCACTTTTTCTGACCCAATTCTCCTGATCATATCAATTCTTGTACAGCTTCTGATACGACCTCCTCTTAATGGAGCTCCACTCCTTATCTGAGTCTCTCCCATCTTGAACCAGACTCCAACCATGCAGAGTTAAAGTTTTGACACAGTCAATCCTACCTTCAAACAAACAAATGGAGACGTGTGGGTCACACTTTTAGATGTGTTCCTATGTGCCTACCAAGTCCCATGGAACTCTTCCTTAAGGGGCACCCTTTTCTTACCCACCGTCTGCACACAGCACTTAACCATCCTGTTCATTCTTTCCACCAACCCATTGATGTGGGGTGAATACCCAGCAGTTGTGTGATGAATTGTAGTCAACTGAGAATGTTTCCATCTCATGATATACAAACTGGCCCCATTGTTGGTGATAATCGACTTTGGTATCCTTTTACAAACAAACTCATCATTAAAAAATTCCAATACTACTTGAGTATTACCCACACTAATGCACCTTGTGGCAACCCACTTAGATGTGTAATTTACCAACAAGAGGGCATACCTCTTGGAGACTGAATGAAGTTCGAATGATCCCATGATATCTAATCCTAACTTCCACCAGGGTTCCGCAGGGATCTCAACTAGAGACAGATGAATGTACCAACCACATCCCATCTATTGTAAGAAGTGGTGTTATTTGTTAATGGGGAGAAGAACCCATTTCAAACAATAATCGCAATCCTTATCGGGGTGAACTACAAATGTCAATAATTCAACCTGTGCTTAATCCTCTAGTAGCTTGGCACAAAACAGTCATGCTTAACTTAGAGGCAATATTTAAAGTATTTATGCAATACTAAAACAGTAATAAAGTTGAAAAGCAAAACATACAAATCTCAAAATAAGTTAGAAAAATATAGTATGATTTAACAAACAAAATGTCACCATAACAAGTAAATCCATTAAAGGGAACCAGAGCTATGAATGTTATAGCACCAAGAAGTACAATGTACAATGTGCAATGGTCAATGGTCGTGCTAGAACAGGACCCAGATGCAATTTGACGCTGACTGTGAGGGAACGCAGGTCCAATACACCAACCTGGTTTGTCCTGGTCAAAGATTTTAGCTCCTGACTTTAGTCCTTTAAGTCCCAGTCCACCCATAAAGTACGCTTCTAAAGCTTCCCAGGATCTCAGGGGAGGCAAGTAGAGACTCACAGGGTGGCAGACAGAGGCAGCAGCAGGGTCCAGTCATGATCAGCTGAGCAGTTGTAGGAAAAGGCCTCTTGCAGCTTGTTGTGCCTCTGTATCTTTAACGGGAGGTCAGCCAACTGACCCTTAGAGTCACTTCTGGGGTCCAGGGTTCAAGGCAAGCAGGTCCAGTCTTCATTCTTCAGACATCAGGGCAGTCCTTCTTCTGAATATTATCAGGTTTAGGAGTGTTCTGATTTTAGGTTTCGAGAGTGTCACTTTTATACCCAGTGTGGGCTTGTGGGTGGAGGACAAACCCGTCCTCTACCCCCAAACTGCTTCTGGTCAGTTATTCCCTTTCCCCTGGGTTTGGCTCCAGTCTAGCTAGTGTAACAAAGGATAGGAAGGCCTAGGTGAACTGTACCACCTGCCAGTGACAGGATATGCTTCTTCTGCAGTCAGAAAGGGCTAGGTCCAGATCCTAGGCAACTCTTTTGGCGTGCGGTCAGGCCAGAAGCACAGCTAGTCACACAGCCATCCTATCAGGAAGACCCACTCCCTTCTACACTCATGTCTTTTGTCCACTGTCTGGTTCCAATACACATTTCCCAGAGGGAAAACCCTTCCACAGTCAGTAGACACTGGCAGAAAGGCCCACGCTGCTTAGGCAGAAAAAGGTAAACTTCTAAAAGTTGAAGTTCCAAAATAGCAATTCAAAATCTGTCTTTACCATTAAAGAGGATTTAAAATTACTATTAAAATGAGTCAAAAGAGTATTTTCCTAGTTGTTCCCAAACTGAATGTAGCACTTGCCACTGTGAAAAATGACTTTGGAGGTTTTCACTGCCAGGGCATGTAAAACATTAAAGATACATGTCCTATTTTTTAAATTCCATGCAGCCTGCCCTATGCGCATTTAGGGCCTACTTTAGGGGTGACATACGTATTAAAGTGGCAGGTTTAGGCATGGCAAAAGGTTTATTTTGCCATGTCATAAGGGAGGTTTAAAAATGTCCTACAAGCTGCAATGTCATACCTGAGACATGTTTTGTGGAGCTACTTTACTGGGTGCACAATGAGTGCTGCAGCCCACTATTAGCATTTAATTTACAGTGTTTTATACTGCATAATAATACAGATAGCACTACATACTAGTAAGTATAAGTACTTATAAGTAAATATGCTAATCGGGTCTATGCCAATGTTACCATATTTAAAGGTCAGTGCACATACACTTTACCCAGGGCTCTCAGGGCTGATATAACGGCTTGGAAATACAGGAGTCAATGGGGTTATTGGATAGGGTGGTAACGTCTGTTAATTTGAAATTACAGCAGCACCAGACAATCTATATGCTGTAGTACACACCAGCGATCATTGCTAACTGGGCAGTATCCCAATCTTCTGCTAAGTCATTTTGTCTGAAATGTCAACTATATGCAGCTGACTTAAGGCATTTGTTCATGGACTGCCCAGGGCTCAATAGATTCTGGACTGAGGTTTCCAATATTCTTACCACATTTATTGGTCAAAATGATCAGCTCACGGAAAAATAAATATTCTTGGGGATTAAATGCGATGATGCTGGGTATGAGAGTTTGTTAGCAACTATCATTTTAGTATGTGCCCGACTATGTATTGCTAGAGTTTGGATAAATAATGTTGGTCCAAGTATTCGCGAGGTGTGGGTCTTACTCCGATAGGTATACAAGATGGAATTTGCATTGGCAAAGGCCAGAGCGCCTCGCTCTTGGCTTACATTTAATGGGATATGGGCTAGCCTCCAATGGGACTAATGAGGCACTGCTATTCTAGTATATTCTCTTTCCTATCATGGCTCTGTGTCTGTTATATAGTTATATAGTCTTTATATATGGTTAGTTATTTTGCTCTAACCAACCTGTAGAATCAGGAAAAGTATTGAGTTGTTCGGGAATTATGTTTACTTTTCCAACTTCAATGAATAATTTGTGTACAATCTATGTTCTACCTATATTTTTTCCCTTTCTCTGTTGTTCTGATTTTTGTTGATTGTACTATATGGTGTAGTAGTTATGGCTCAATAAAAATTAAAAAAACACTTTACCCAGGGCTTGAGTCGAGGGTAAACACAAGTAGACGCCGTCTACCCACTATTTTCAGGGGGAAGGGGCCATCTACCCTGCTGCACAGTTCCCCACTTCTATTTCTTCTGGTATTCACAGAAATATGTTGTACCTGTCCCTGTGTCAGTCATTTTCTGACACTGGGACACTATCAACAGTGCCTGCACATTGTATGCTTTTATTTCGAGCAGCAACATGCAGGCGGGGCAGGGGCTTATCAGTTGCGAGCTGGGCTCATAATGAAGGCTGAAGGTAAGGGCCCATTAGGCATCTTTTTGTTGGAGTATCCTGGCTGGGAGCTATCTGGAGTCTTACAGCTAGATGCAATGGAGGGGAAACAGAGGCACACCGCTTATCACTTAAAAGGTACTTAAGAGAGAAATGCTTTTGACTTTGTTCAGTCTCTGTAAATAAGAGATATGTATGCATGAAGTGTAAGAATTTCAAATGTGTTGGTCTCTCCAGTATTTACACAAATCGCAATTTAAATACCACTATTTTTTTATGTATTTTATAGCACTTTAGCACTACAGTAGCTAAAGTGCCATACAAGAAATAAAACAAAATAGTGGTAATTAAATTGTTATTTGTGTATGTGTGATGTAAAGGGCTCTGATGCCCTGCATTGGGATGAGTGGTGCCACTACTCATCCCAATGCTGTGTTTTGGAGCACTTTACATCACACGTACAGATTACCACTACTACTACAGATTATACATTGACAATAAATTATGTGTGTACGTCAATATAAAAGACGTGTTACATACGATAGTGAGGTTTACAAGGTGTAGGAGCCACACAAGCTCCTGAATACCCTATCGGGTGATGAGCCGCGCTTTATAAATCCTGATTGACATGCCCTTCATACCTATGTTAGAGGGATTACAATTTATGAAGTGCAAGTAACAAAAGGATATCTGTCTTAAAAGCAGTAATCCACTTACCCATTTACTTAAAATAAAAATCTGTCATCTGTGTGTTACATAATGTGCTTTTGCAGGAGATATATTAACCCTCTATGCTACTTTGATTCAAAACTAAGACTAGGCAAAATACAGATCTCTCCAGCAAATACGTTATCCTCCAGAGTTATTTTGCCATTATTATTATTATTCCCTGAGATTTAGATGGCACACAAAGATCTCTGCAGCTGGTGCCTTAACCCCATAAAATATGTTAAAATACGGACATTGCAACCAATTAAGTGGAACAAATTTACTGCCACATTTCTTCTTGTTGACAATGTCTTTGTGGCAGGGTTTAAAAAAAGTAATGTATAAATTGAGGCCCAGATTTTGCGGCTGGGTTGTGTCAATATTTTGACACACTCCCAATGCAAAATCTAATATGTTAAGTATTGTACTGTGCTTGAATGTACTCATGAGAGACCTGCTAAACATATGTGGGGTCTTAAGATCTGATGTCACTTCCTGTGAGGTCATGGGTTGTGATACCACTTCCTATGAGGCCACATGCAAAGGCACTTGCCGTGATGTCACTTCCTGTGATGTAACATGCAGTGATGTCACATGCTGTGATGTCACACTGATTCTGCCTAACTTGGTGACTCCACCTTCTTTTTTTCCAGAACTTGAGCCCTGACTTTACCCCTGTTTTGCAGGGGTAAAGTGCACAGAGTACGAGGGCCTACAAAAACAGATTCAACAATAGAAGGCAAAAGTTTGGGGTGACTACAGAAGGAACACATTTGCAAAACTCACTAGTGAGACAGAGAGTGGCTTTCAAGGCACTATGTATTGCCCACCGAGCTTTCTGGAAGTCGGGTCCAGCGATCATTAACAAACTGGTCACTCAATACCACCCTAATAGACCCCTTCGGTCCACGGAGGCCTTTCTGGCCGTAGTCCCAAGAGTACGGAGAGCTAGGACCGGAGGAAGGATGTTTTCCTTAAAGGCCGCTAAAATGTGGAACTCACTCCCACTACAAATCCGGTCCAACCCTAACCTACTCTCATTCCGCAAACAACTGAAAACCTTTCTGTTTGCCAGGCCCACTTAAATCTCAGTCTCCGCCACCCTCAGCTCGGCTATCCATGCTCTA
Source organism: Lissotriton helveticus (assembly GCF_964261635.1). Taxonomy (NCBI): domain Eukaryota; kingdom Metazoa; phylum Chordata; class Amphibia; order Caudata; family Salamandridae; genus Lissotriton; species Lissotriton helveticus. The sequence continues at coordinate 599,679,441 of NC_136068.1, read as the reverse complement.
GCGCTTGGACGCCCATTTGGGCAGCAATCGCGCTTTACAAATCACAATACAATACAATACTATTGCTTACACGTATTGCAAGACTACCGTTCTCTCACCATTGCCTTATTAAGATTCCCCCTCAAATGTCCCTCATGTGCTAAGTTAGTTTAGTGATACTTTCTTTCAGCTTGCCTGGCGGAACTACTCACGCAGGGACATGGAAAATGTGAGAGTTCTCCTCTCTCGGTGCAAAACGTACGTTATATAATTGTGAAATAACAGGAATAGGTTACCGGAGCCTGATAGAGAGCTGATGGGACTTATAGGGGCGAGGAAGGTTAAGACAGCCGCAACTTGAGTTAAAGTGCGCGAGACGGGCCAAGCAGTGAGGAGGACACTGGGCGAAAGTGTTAGGTACAGGCCCCGAGTTAATGTGTGAGAGAGCTGGGGGGCGAAAGGTCAACACATTCCTAAGAGAAAGTTACACTTTAACGCAAGGCTTTGGTTTCCCCGCCCCCTTCACCCCGGTACCCAAAGCATCCCCGGACAGCACCCACTCTGCCAAACAGTCAAACTCTTGGGGAAGGGGTGGGTGGGCATTACCTCTACCAAACTCCCCCGCCCCCACCACGCTTTTCCCGCTCCCCTCTATCCACACACAGACAGTGGCAGGCTTCAATAGAGGCCCGCGCGCTGCCAGGGGGGCGGCCCATCTGTCTTGGCAGGGGGGGTTAATTAATCATGCCCATGGCACCTATGCCCGAAACAGGTCTGAGCGGGACTGATAGTGGAAGGGACGGTCGGGCTAAGAAGAGGGCTCTGTGACCTTTGTCCCCACAAGCTCGTTTGGATTTTGAAAACCCCTCTCAATGGTTAACCTGTGTGAGAGGGTCGCGTGCACTTTTCTATCTGCCTTCTGTGCTTGCACCATCCCACAGAACACACTGGAATACACTACAACTCTGTAGAAATTAACAGCAAAGAACAGGCCTGCGGCAGAGCTGGGTGTCAGTACGCTCCCACCAAGACGCACCGCACTCAACCTGAAAATAGCACTCACAAAAACATGACTCTGGCGTAACGACCAGCGCTGCCGACTTTAGAGCTGGGGAACCAGGTTCGAGTCTCGGCGTCGGCTCAACAACCTGTGATTCTGGGCAAAAATCACTGAATCTCCCGGGCCTACCAAAAATGAATGTGTAATGTAACTGGAGCTCATGTAAAGCCTACAATAACTTCGGGTCGAGTTTGCGCAATATAAAAAAAATTAACACATAAAAACATACACTGCCCAAATGTGGAATAAACAGCTACTTGCCCCACATATACATTTGCCCTCCAATGGCAACCAGTACCAAACAGGTAAAACGTAAATCGTCGGATCTCACCCACCAAAAATGACCTCACAACTCATTGAAAGGAGCATCCTTCTCTTGATGACCACACTGCCACAGAACCAGGCTTCAGCATCCGATAGAAATGTTTGTCAGTAATGGTAGATTGCTCATATACAGACAGTTACCCAATAAGAATAAGCTTCAGCTGTATCTCTAGGTGTGGCATGCACTTGCTCTACTTCCAACACTTCTGTACCCATGATGTGACAGACGGTTACATGTATGTATATGGTTTTTCTATAGCGTAAACCTAGCCAAAAGGCAGAAAATGCTGCACGTGGTCAAAAGGCAAGCGTAAATTCAAGGAGTATTTCAATTCAGAAAGCTTTATTCGGGTCATTAAAAATAACCATAAAAGCATATACATACATCATCAATAACAGTTCTCATGGTATTCATTTTTTAAAATGGTCATAAAAAGTCATTTAAAAAACGTATTTTAAGGGGGTGAATTTAAAACATCATGCTTTTCCTAGCTTCAATAGATCTGAGCAGAAACGTTGCAGTAAAGAAGCAAACATCTAATTCATTGAGACAATCAACCTCATAGCAGCATCAGTGGTAAAAGTGCAGTATTTTAAAAATAACGGTTTCAAAAAGGCTATACGAAAATTTTTATACAATTCACAAACTAGGAGAAAGTGCAAGGTGCTCTGTTTGGTGTGGCCATCACACGGGCAGGGGGAAGTTGGATATTCTTTGATCCTAGGGAATGCGATCAAATGGTGCGCAAGCCCAAATCTCACCCTGGTTAGGACATATCTATGGGATGTTCTGGTGACAAAACTCAAGCATGGTTGGAACCCAACAGCAACTGAGTAGCTAGAATAGTATTGACAGGTTTTGAGCTGTTCATTATCACTACTATTCACCATTCAAGGAGTAATACGAGCAGAAGCCAAGTTGTTGGCGGTTAAGGCACGGTGGTGTGGTGCTCTTAAGAGGTGATTCTTCACTTCTTTCCTACATTGGAGCAGCGTTGGGATGGTTCTGATGTTTACAGGGACATTGTTCCAGATTCTGGGTGTATAGATGGAAAAGCCTGTTATCTTTTTCTTTTTTACACTTCTTAGTCTGATCCTGTCCTGGCTGCAGGTGTGCAAAGCAGCACTAGAGATGGTGAGTTCGTCTGCAAGAAAAGCAGGGGTGCTGATCATGATGACTCTATCAATGATTCGGCAAGTTTTTATGTATGATGGAAGCTTGCATTTCGGCTGTCTGTACTGTAGCTGTTCTGTGTGCACTTGAAGCTTGCCCCCAGTGTGCACGTGAGGCAGGGCTGGACTGGCTACTGGGCAGTTGTGTGTCCTGCCGAGCAGGGGGATGATTTCGTTGATGGGGACCAGTGTGTGCAAAACGAAATTCGTTTTGCTTTTTTTATTTCAAAGCGCACGCACGTCCTCATCAACGAAATAAGCCCACATCACAGAAAAATTAGCCCCCAGGTCGGCAGCACACACAACTGCCCGGTAGCCAGTCCGGCCCTGATGTGAGGACATTTTGAAACATTGCTGTAGACTAAGCTATTCTCACTGTTCCTTTTTTGAGGTCCTGCTGTGCATACCAAAACAGTTTTGAGTATGAGTGAAGCTTGCACAGTTAATGCAAGTGGCTCTAAGAGCAACATGGTAACGGTCCCATACCAACAGGGCAGTCAGGCGATTTACTTCTGTGGCAGTGGGCTTGATTCTGAGGGGCAATGCGGATGAATGCCTTGTAATGGCCTAGCGGTCGGCTTTACCGGTTGGGTTGTGGGCATTGTAAATACTGAAATATAAATTGTGTGAGAGCTCATCCTCCTAAAAACGAGAGTTAAACCCTCATTACCCACATATACGAAACTTACTACAACTCATTAGTCTGCAATAACCATAAATTGCAATGTTAAAACAAAGAAAAACAAATAGAGTGAAACTACTTCGTCAGACCAGTCTAACCCCTCACAACTAAAAGACGAGAGGTAAGTGCCAACCCATTACTCATACTGCATTGGACTAGAAAAAATAACATAACATAACATGTATTTGTAAAGCACACGTTCACTCGAAGGATAGCTTGGTGCCGAATAACAGATGTATATTGTTACCCTACTCAATTGTACTCATTTTATCGACCTCAGAAGGATAAAAGGCTGAGTGAACCCGCTGGGATTTGAACCTGTGACCAAGAAGTTAAACACAGGCCCCTACAGTGGGCGCATTATTCCACTAATCCACCAGACAATCTGCAAAGTTACTAAACAAAGGGCTAGGTGGGTCGGAATGCAAAGTTCCTGTGAGCCGCACTCCCATGATGTGGCCTCTGGGGTGCGAAGTGAGGACAAGAAAGCAATGAGTCTAGATCGTGGAGCAAGTTTTAAAGCTGCACCCTTACCCGCCACCAGAGGCCCACAATGCTAATTGCAACTTCTGGCTCCATCATGGTAAACTGGTAGTAGTCCACCAGTGGTCAATGGGGCCAGAGGAGACGGTGTCACAAAATGGGCCAGTGACTTAGGTATTCAGGTAATGCAGGGGTTGCTTTGAGGCCCCTTCCTAATTATGTTGCCCCCCCCAATGGGTGAGTTCCAATAAGCCACCTCTTGCTGCTAGTGCAGGTAGTGTTCCCTCTCAAAGTCCAGGCAAATACAAAGCTTCTGCCCAGAAGACCATTTTTACCATCTTTATTATATGCTGATGATATTAGAGGAAGTGAGAACAGGCCAAAATATAAGCTTCCTTTACATTCTAATTCAGGAAGAAGAAGACCTTCACTGTTTGTCCTTTTTTCAATTTTATGTTTTACCAGTGGGGTAAATTGTACCTCCTGTGTCACAAATATTTGCCTTCGGTACATCAACTTTGTTGTAAAGACCACTCAATTTTAATGTTAGCGCTTAGGGCATTCTTTACTCCACAGAAGTGTTTGCTTACGTATATGCTAGACTGTGAATTTTTTTGAATATTTAATTAGTTCTCCTTCATAATTTTCTGTAAAGAACATATGGCTTTTTAGCAAATCTGTTTTATGTAAGCGCACCCTAGACAAGGTCTGCCTCAATCATATGACTGATGCAAAAAGAACAATTGATGGACAGAATGCAGAACAATGTCATACATTCACCCAGTACAGAGATCTGGGCCTAAATCCATCGCTTTTTTGTGTCTTTTGCTTCCTTGCCCTAAGTGTGCCGGGTATGTCCAGACGTGGGTCCCGGGCTCACCGTGCCACTGGATTCAAGCTATCCTGGCTGAAGAGAGGTGAAACCCCGAAACCGGTCCTAGGATGCTTGTTTCCGGTCCAGCGAGGACCTGGCTTAGCAGTTCGGGCTGGACTGTTCCCATGAGGCACAGGCTCAAGACTGATGTGCATTTGGCCAGGTCTAAACTTTGGTGGCATGGTAAGCAAAAGAATGATAGATTTAACCCAGATCTCTTGACTGGGGGTGAATGTTTTGATTTGTTCTGCATTCCGTCCATCAATTGTGTGTCTTTTGCTCAATCGTATGACTGTTCCGTGCAATGTAGGATTGGTAAAAAAAAATGTAGGACTACTTTTTATTACCTATGTAGCCTTGCCCTTGCTGCAGAGATGCAGGCATATTGGGGTCCACAGTAGGTATCTAAGGGCCAAATGCATGAACAAGTAACAGTCCCTTGTAAAATTGATACTATTCTACCTTGACATAAAAATGAAACTGCCTGTCCTGCCAGACCCATGGGTTAGCTAAGACTCCGTGATTCTCCAGTGATAGTTATGAACAAGGAATTAAAGATTTTACAGAAGAGGTGGTGTGAAGGTTCTGTTGAGAATAAGATAAAATGCAAAAGCCATCATTTAATTAAGGTTAGTGTGAAGTCACAAATATTTCTTTTGAAAGCAACGCAACCTGGTAATCTGTCCTCCCGTGTTTTCATGTCCCCATGATCATCATGGAATGCTGTAAGCATGTTGGAAGGTGGTGATATGATGAATGGGTAAAGTTAAGGTAATTGGAGAATCATCCAAATCTGAAAGACAGTGCTTTATTTGTGCCAGTGCGTGCAGGTGATGGGCACCAACACTAATTTTTGAGGACTAGACTTTATTTTTCATCATCAGACTCACTCAGAGCAAGAGAAAGAAAGACAAAAAGGGTAAAAGAAGGAAGAAGAGAATGATATAAAACAACGACAAATGATCAAACAGGATGGAAAAGAACCCGCAAGGGTGAGATAGAACACGATATGTAGGATGAGGGAAGAAAGAGGCATGCGGTGGAAGAAAGATTAGTCAGCCTTGGCATTCTGGAGCCCCAGTTTCCACACACTATGAAGGGGTGTATGGGGGTATGGAGCCCCAATCGTCAGTGACACGAAAATGTGAGCCTCTGCTGCTTTTTTTTAATTTATTTTTTATTTTTACAAGTTAAGCATTTCTGAAAGGAACCCTTTCGTTCTTGTTGAGTTTAATACTCTTATTAAGATGACACAGTGTCATCAACGTTGAGCAGTGTCACCTTTAGAACAGGGCTAGTCCAAATCTGCAAGTATGAAGAGTAATGGTTCACCAGGGACTCATTCAGTGTTAATTAGAAAATTAACCAATTTAGTAGCAAGTCAAATACTAGAACTAATTAGTGTTAAATCCAGAAACAAGAACTAGCCTCTGCGTAGAATCCTGTTTAATTGTAGGAAATGCACAATGACTGCAAATCAATGGAACAAATAATAAACAGGATTTTGCACAAACAGAAGCCAGTTTCTGGATTTAACATTGGTTGGTTATGTAAACTGACTTGCTATTTAATTATTTAATTTTCTATTTAACATTTAATGAATCCTTGGTGAACCAGCGCTCCACATATTCGTGACTGCCCGGGCCCCTTGTGGCATAGTGGATAGCTCTTGTGTTCCATATTGTATAAGTCCAAATTTGTAGCACACATTTCTTTATAAATTCATCATTTGGAACGTCCATGCATATTTGGAACCTTTGCAAATTACAAGCACATTCTGTCCCCGCTTGAATGCCAAGGCTGAGAGAAATATGCAGAGGCATCAGAACAGAAAGATAAGTCACTGGGGCCAAGGTAACCATACCACAAGAGCAGCAATCAGCACAGGCAATCAACAGTGCTGGCCTAGACTAAAGTACACATTTATTGCAATGACTGCTGAGCTGGGCAGTTCAAACCGTGCAGTGTAAGAAGAAAAGCTGCATAGCTGCTATTGTAAAGTCAACAGATAAAGGCAGAACATATTATGGTTTTAATATCTACTCGCAAATATATTGTATTCACAGTATGGACTGTGAACATATGGTTAAGGTAAATGTGAATGGTGTTTAGTACATACCAGATCTGCACTCCACCATAAGTGCATATCTTGAAGATATGTTAGTAGTCAATATCATGGATAACTTTGCAAGTTAGTATTAAAAACACAATTATGTGACATACATTCACTAGAGGGTCTCACATATCACATACCCCATTACCCATAAAATTACACATATGCTCACCTTATTTAAACCCACGAAATGCAGTTTGCTTTTCCCACCGCAGATATTTAAAATCATGTCCAGAGAATATCGCATGTTGTTTTAAAGATACAGCATCTCTAGCTACATCCTCCCTCCACCCACTGCAAACCATCGAACAGAGGGAGTGATTAAACCAGGGTCACGGACAATATCGTCTTAAGCAAATTGTTAGAAGCATCTTTAAAAAGCACTCTTTTTCCTAGCGATAGACAAGTTCCACCCAGTGTGGCTTCTAAGTCAACTTCCTTGGGTGTTGATTCCCATGGCTATCGTAGGAAAAAAACACCTGAAACCTAGGCAGCTATTAAAATAGACCAATTTCTTTCAACAAGCCTAATTTTAGCTGCTTTTAAGCTGGAATCTAGCAATTAGAGCATCCATTTTCTCAAAGCCTTCAGTGTCACCTCAGAGCAGCTGGGAAGTAACAGACAGGATCTATAAAAAAACGTGTAAGGAAACATGACCATGAGGCACTTTGGAAATCCATCAGTGGCATCTGTCATGTGCACTCCAACACTGCAAACTCTCGACTAGGGCCACACAAAATGTTCTGTTATGCTCGCTTAAGGTGTAGAATACGTGCAATTTACACAAAATGTCTGAAATGATGCCAAGGGAAATTCTGCACAATGTTTTGCTGCTGAAGAATCTCTTGAGCATTGCATTTCTCCGAAGTTACAGGTCTGAGCAGAAAATGTGTTGCGAGAAACATTCTTTCCACAAACCATTCCCCTTTCTGCGATCTAGGGTGAATTTTGAACACCAAGTATGCACTTGCATGAAATTTTGACCAAAGTGCATTTTTTATAATTTATAGATAATTCACAGAATTTTCCCACCATTTTGCGTAATTTTGCCAGAAAAAAATGACGTGATTTTGCACACCCTTCCATATGATTCTCATTAGTTTGTTGTACAAGTGCTGAATGATGAATCTACTTCTCGGTAGTCAATATCACACCTTACCTTTATTTTCTCTCTTTTCTGTTTGGAGATCAACAATCTTGTATTTTCCTTATTCCAATGGTACTTTAATCAGGATGGTGCTGTAAAACTGGAGAACCCCGAAGAATCAGGACCTTGACAGAGACGAGCCAGATTCTTACTGAACAAAAATCTAAAAGTAATGGGCTAGGTAGGTGCCTAATTGGAACTCCCACTCAACCCAGACAAGAACATAAACTTACTGACAACACCATGGAAATTCACACGAGTGATATTTATTCATATACAACAGTAGCAAACGTAAGCACAACAATATCAATACATCACAACAAAATTCAAAGGAGAATGGCAAAGAATATACCGTCTAGTCTTTAAAACTTTTAACTATGTTAACAAATTAAACATTCAACATGAATATTTGAACTTAACAAGAATATGACCAAGCAGGCAAGTATTTTTGATCACAGCACTGAAACCAATCTCCACTTGCCCATTCCATCCTCATTCTCAGTGGTGTCTTCAGAGGCCATCTTAGGCCACCACCCAGATAGATACCTGTCCTGCCCCCCCCCCCCCCGCCCCCCTCCTCCAGATTGAGATTTTTACCCTAGCAGCAAAAACAGGAGCTAAAGCCCACTGGTCCAAGCCACTACACCAAATCTCGCTCCTACGATCCCACCCTTTGATTTAAATTTGACACAGAATGAAAAAAGTGCCATCCAAGAATAAATGCCAGTCCTCAAATTGTATTACTAATTAGTATGGAGTCTGATTTTCCTTGATAATGTAGTGATTACCCCTCACCTTCTTCGCCCATATCCCAACCAACTCTTGCTTAATCTCTGACTCATTCAAAAGTAAGGACATTGGGGCTGTACGCATGCGAAGGCGGGACACGGACTCGGGCACGCCGCAGATTATGTCAGTCGTGCCGGTCCCCGTGTGTGGGCAAGGGGTGAGGAGGGCCACGCACCAGAAGTGACACATGCAGCCCCCGCCCTCGCCTACCTGTGATTGGGCGAAAAGGCCGTGACCTGGAAGCGCAAACAAGCGCTTCCAGGTAATTTTGAGCAAATCGGCCAGGAAGAGTTTCAAAGGGGGCTGTGGAGTGGCGTATCAGCCTCTCTCATCACTGCTCCACAAACAAGCAGGGATAGGACGGTCTCCAGGACAGGGACCTTTTCCCAGGAGTTTTACCCCACCGACCATCCCTTAGGCAGATGTTTTTTGATGTGAAGAAGACTGCTTTTGTAGTCTCAGTAAGAAATCTTATGAATTTCTTATGAATCTCATCATCGCCAAAGAGGACTCTACCCAACTGGAGGCGATCCAACCCTGTGACTGGTCAGACCATCACATTATCACCTTCTTTATCAACTAAAAAGTTAAACTTAACCCGGCTCAACCTACCAAATCCAAGATCTAGAAAAGGGACATGAAGAATCTTAACCCCAATTCCCTGCCTCCCCACATCTGCAGTCTCCTCCTTCCCCCCTCGGGCGCCTCGGATGTTCAATCACTGACCGATCACTACCTTGACTCTATGAACTCAATAGTCAACGAAGCCGCTCCATTGCAATTGAAGAGAGTCTCCACCAAGATCTCTAAGCCTTGGTATGACGGCAGACTCAATGATGAAAGGCGTGCTATGCGAATGGCAGACCGCACCTGGAGATCTGATCCCTCATCACTGCATCTCAAAACGCTTAAGAACAAGAGAAATGCCTACTTTAGGAAAATAAAGCGAGCGAAGTCTGACTTCTTTAGCCGCCAGCTGGACCAAGCAAAAAACAGGCCAAAAAAACTGTTCGAACTAATCAAAACACAAACAAAGACACAACCCTCACAGTCAAACAGCACAACAAGCGATACCCCACACTGTGAAGACTTTTCTGCTTTCTTTAAGCTAAAGACCGACAACATAAGAAGTGACCTCATCATGGATGTAAGGCGATACCCCAGCCACACCAGAATGTCTAAAACTCAACCTAAAAATAATGCATCATGGTTGTCCTTCGACACCTACTCTGAAGAAGCAATACACAAATTGCTCGGCACCTTGAAGCCCTCCAATCACCTCATAGACCCCCTACCTGCTAATGCTGTAAAATACTTCATCCCCCTGCTCCTCCCACTTTGGACCAAAATCATCAACAGCTCCCTTCAACAAGGTCTCATCCCAGACTCTCTCAAGGTGGGGCAAGTCACGCCTATACTCAAGAAACCTACAGCTGACCCGTCTGACCTGAACAATTACCGCCCTATCACCAATATCCCCACCCTGGCCAAACTGCTGGAAAAATGTGTACAACTCCAACTAACAAAACACATTGACCAGTTTGACCTCCTCAACACTCATCAATCAGGCTTCCGAGCAAAACATAGCACGGAAACGGCTATGACGCACATAATTGATGACGCCCTCCAAATCCTTGATCGCAATGATTCCTGCCTCCTCATCCTTCCTGACCTCTCCTCAGCATTTGACACGGTCAAACACGAGAACCTACTGGAGCTGCTAAGCACTAGAATGGGTCTATCGGGAACTGTTCTCAATTGGTTTACTTCCTTCCTTCATAACCGGTCTCAGAAGTTCAAGATTGACAATGTGCTGTCCACACCTGTGCCAGTAGATCTAGGTGTCCCACAAGGGTCTTCCCTCTCCCCCACACTGTTCAACCTCGTCATGGAACCTCTCGCCACCTTGCTCCAAGCATCCAATGTACAATTCCATATGTACGCTGATGACACACAACTTTACCTAAAGCTACGATCCCCGGAAGATATCAAACTTCTGAATTCCACACTTAGTAACACTCAATCTTGGTTGGCCGATAATCACCTCAAACTAAATGATCTGAAAACTGAGTTCCTACTCATCTCACCTCCTGCGAAAATTACCACCACCCAAATCTGGCTTAATAACCTAACAGCACTCAATGTCCAACCTACCATCGTGGATTCTGCGAAATCCCTAGGCATCACACTCGACGCCAAGCTCAACATGCAACAGCACGTTAGCAAAGCAACAAAAGGAGCTAATTTCCAAATCAACACACTGAGGAAACTTAAACCCTTCCTCCCAGCCAAGGACTTCCAAACTGCTGTACAAGCTTTAGTCATCCCGCGCATAGACTATGGAATTGTGGCCCTCAGCGGACTCCCGCTATCCACAACGGCACCCCTAAGAGCCTCCCTGAACACTGCCGCAAGACTCATCACTGGCTCAAGAAAACACTCGCATATATCCCCAGACTTAAAATCCCTGAAATGGCTGCCTTTTGAAGCCAGAATACAGTTAAAAATTGCCGTTGTGACACACTCGACCGTGCACCACAAGGCACCCAACTACCTCGCTCAAAAGTTGTCTTTATCAGGAGGTTCGAGATCCAACAGAAGCACAAAAAGTCTACTCCTGAAGCCTCGTAGATTCCGGAAGGAAAAAACATACAAACGCTCCTTCTCAGGAATGGCACCCAGGATCTGGAATGCACTCCCTCCTGAAACCAGGCTTATCTCCTCCACTGCATTCTTCAAGAAAGAGGTGAAAACCATCCTTATGGCCAAGTTCACCTGAACTTTATGGGTGTTGGATCAGAGACCTTGCATCGCTTTGTATTTTTGATTACCTGATTGTCACTTGGCATTATATTCTTACTTGATTGCGACACTATTATGCTACTCTCCTACTACCGACCACTATAGGGTACACTTTAGTTTGTTAACCACCCTCTTGATGCCCCCACCCCTTGTTCTCCCTATCCTAAGATAATGGTATAAGCCATCCCTACACCCAAAGTTTTCCTGAACTCTATTGTAGCGGGATCAATGACTTTGCGCCGTCTTATATCACTGGTTACCTGATTGTATAATGTTATGTTTTCTGTACATTACTGCTATCCTATTATGTTACTGACTATTATACTGTTCCCACTAGTTCTGTTTAGTCCTGTTGCCCTACCCCTGTCTCTGTGAAGCGCTCTGATATCTGTAAAGATCTTGTTCGCGCTATATAAAACTTTGAATAAATAAATAAATAAATAAAATATTGTCGTTAATGCAGTTTGTAGCATACTAAACGAATTTTCTCTTAGGGCGGCGTCATGTCGTATTTTATGTAAAGTTATGAGTATCCTTGGTCAGGCGGTAAAGCCATGATTGGTGGGCATCTTTTACAGTCTTTAGTAGGCATCACTATTGTCAAATGGGAACGCCTGAGTGGGGGACAGATGGTCTCTCACGGAACTCCAGTGGCAGTTACAGCCGGTAGGCTGGAAGGGTGCGGGAGAATGGGACTTTCTGCTTCCAGTAGGCTTTTGAGCCAACCCCCGAACACTCGCAATGGCACAAGAAAACTGGGCATAACAGCACAGCCCCTTATGGAAATAATGTTGAGGACGTAGGGGGTGCGAGGGGTGAGATAACCTTCTGACGAACTGGGCCTAGCATGATCTTGGACCAGTCATTGACCTTGCCGTAGGCTCAAACAGGGATACACAGGAAGATAATGTTGTTGATCACTTATCTTATGACAGGAATAGCTATGTATTAGAAACATGTTAAGGATAGCCAAATGATATACTGTACATTTTAATGTAATAGACCAGACTTTCTGCGTATATTGTAACTATTGTGTAAATATAAAACGTTATTGGTTGTTATTATTATGAATAAAATACGGGCGGGGTTTTACGACCCTTAACCCAAGCCCCGGTGTGTTGTCTTTATTCATGCCTTCGGGGAAAATGGAGGAGGATCTGTATCTGCCGTAGGGGCCCAAATGATGAGGTGGAAGGGGATTGTCTGTTCAGGGGAGGGGGGTTCGGCAGTACCTGGTCATGTGGGTGCTTACTGTGTCTGGCGTCAAGTCCATATTGTTATGTCTGAAAGAAAAGGCAAACTAAGTTTGGCTGTCTTTAGGTCTCGCCTATATAGTGCATGCGCTGTGCTGCAAGATGTATTGCTTACAATTCAGTGGTCCTAAAACACGCCCAGAGCATAGCATTAGTTGTTTTTATTGTCACTCTCATTTGCATTCTTTCGAATGCTTGGCTCCTGTAGGCTTCCCTTCCTTTCTTGTGTTAATTCCTCCCTGGCGCATGGACCAAGTACTTGTGTTCTTCCTTGTCTTTTTTTGTTCTCCCTCACCTTTTTACAATGCACTACTTTATATAATAAGTGCTTTGGTATTATTCCTGGACATTCAGTGTGCTTTCCTACTTTTAACAGAGGCATGCAGTTTCTTATTTATATTGCTTTCATCCTATCTGCCGTCTCTTGAACCTATAGTTACTTACACCTACAACTAGAAGAGGGGAAATATTTACATTTATATAGCTCTTGCTACCCCTGATGGGGTGTTGAAGTGCATTTTCAGAGAGTAGCACGCTACTCTGGAACACATAAAGGATTAGTGGTGAATTAGTATAGTGAAATATGAAAGTAATTTGAGTGGTGGATATGTTAATCAGTTATTTGGATTGTGAAGGATAATGAAGGGGTAGAAGAGGGGAAAAGGTTTACATTTATATAGCGCTTGCTACCCCTGATGAGTTGTTGAAGTGCTTTTTCGCCAAATAGTAGCGCTCAACTCTTGAATCCATAAAGGATTAGTGGTGAATTAGTATTGTGAAATATGAAAGTAATTTGAGCGGTGGATATGTTAGTCAGTTATTTGGATTGAGAAGGATAGTGAAGGGATAGAAGAGGGAAATGGTTTGCATTTATATAGATTAACATATGTTTGGGACCCCCTCTGTGTCTACTTTGTCGGTCAGGGAAAGAGAGGAACAGCAGAAGCAAAATATAAACAAGATTCCCTCACGACCTTTATACTAGAAGTGATAGCTACTTCTATATTTTTGCATTTATTATTTCACACAGTATGGCAACAACTTCTTTTCATTTGTGTTTTTTTTAATTTTAAATTTTTCTGAGTACAAAATCGCATTCGTCGTTTTTTCATTTATAACATATACATTTTCAATAATTCATTTGGTGAAACACATAGTGATTTGTTTAAGACAATAAAAAATATTTTGTCACTCCGTGCAGAAAAACATATAAGAATAAACAATTTAATCAGTTTCACAACACTCAAACTCTCTCATTCATACTCCATTCACTCCTTATTCTGCGTATGAGGGATCGCAGGTTGAGACGCGATATAACTACGCGAGGTCGACGCGTTTCGGTGGTATGGAACCACCTTCCTCAGGACCTTCTGGCAGAATAGACAGGTATTCATAAACCAACAATAACCACTGCACGGTATGATATCCACAAAAAACTTTTCTTGGGGAGAAACTTGGTTCCGTCACCCAATCATGACATAAAGATGTAAAGTTCTTTAAACGATCCACGCACTAAAACCAACTATTTCTCAATGGGTTCATGACATCAAAGTCTGTCTTGAGTTTTTCTTTTTTCTTTGGCCAAGCAATGTTTTCTTTTAGACGCACTTGTATCTTCAAAAAGAAGGGTCTTTTCTTGCGCCTATATTGATAACGTGTCTCCCTTCTGTATTTTGTCTGCGTCTGTATTAAGTTTTTCGTTGTCGTTCTGACTCGGAACTTGATCGTTATCTCGGTTTCGCCGGCATTTCTTCGTTTGTGTGCAGTAGCATTTTTACTAATATTCCGGTCCTGATGAAAGCAATAGACTCTTTAGTCTTTTGTAAATTGCTGAAACATGTTGACCATATTTACATCTAGGTAGATATTTGTTAAATCTACTTGTGCTGCTATTTTTAACAATGGTGGAGCGAGCATAGAACAGAATAAAGCTAGTCTCATTTCATGCTCCCTCACCCATTTTTAAGTCTCACTCACGTATCACATTTCTATTCACGAGCACTGCAAATCAGTCACCCTCATTTCATTTTATTTTGTTGGGTAGTCTGTGACACTCAGAACCACGTAGGCCACCACTAAGGTTTTCTTAGGGTTAAACCATCTGACCTTTAATTTAAACCGGTGGTGTACCTAGTTGTGAACAGGAATCCCAAATGATGAAGGGCCGTTCCGAGTGGTGACTGATGGGTATTCTGTTAGTAATCACAGGTGTCCATCAATGTGTTTTCACATTCACTAGATGAGTTGACACTTACTTCTGTCAGTTTAATGAACCACACGTAGACCCCTTTTTCTAGACCCTCTGACACTCTTGTGTTTTATACCTTTTGGGATATGTCAAAGACTTGCCCAAGGGAACACGTAAGCTACGAGCATTGGGCATATTATTAGCAAATCGGAGGATAGCATTGCGTTGGATGAAGGGCCCGACACCCACAATCACAGAATGGTGCGCTGATTTGTCCTATTGCAATACACAATCAGACAATTTCAACGCTCTCATACCTACACGTTGCAGACCCAAAGATATCTGGGGTCCATACCAGGCATTCCTTACTAGCAAGCCACGATGGAAGAGGCAGGGTAAGGGCATGATAGGATGGGGATTGGTTGATCAAGTTTATCCTCCCCTTTTTTATGTTTTTGTTTTTTTATGGGCCTGGTAGGGGCGACTGGGGATGTATTGCTTTCATATTGGACCATATAGTTGCCGATGCTGTGTCAAATTGCTGATGTAATGCTCTCCCTGTTTCTTAAAAGGTGATGTATATGATCTAATGTATGGGGTCGTTACCCTCCTCTGCTTACAGTTAAAGGCGTTTGTGGAAAACTGTACTGTTGTTGTCAACCTATTGCTCGTTTCTTCTGGTGACTATTGTAATCAGTGTAATAGCTACTGGGAATAATGTATCTATGCAAAATGAAAACAATTTTGTTTTTTTAAAACACTATATGCCACACCACTAGCTTTTAGCCATGCTGAACAGCAGCCACGCTGCTATACAACATGGGTAAAAGACATAGGCAAACCCAATAGCTCTCACGTGGGTGAGAGCTATTGGCTTTCAGTGAATGTGCTGCTCTTGGAGTACAATGGACAGGTGTGCAAATGGATGAAGTACAAAGAACTCTATTGGTGGACTTTTGGAAAAGAAAAAGTGAAACTGAAGCATATATGCAGGGATTGTGACACTTTCTCGCAGAGGCAAGAGTAAGAGTGCTGTATTTCTTGGTGGATGCCTGAGCCTTACATACATCCCTTTGCCTGTTCCAGGATTTACAATTTAGGAGTAATGCCTGGGATCTAACTATAGCAAGAAAGATTCATGGATTCTGAACAAAGCCACAATGACAGACTTCAGTAGCAGATTATCAAGAGTTGCTCTAGGCAAAGTATTCAGGTGGCTCTACCAATGTGAGATTGAGTCTCTGGGCTTGCCCACTGATTTCAGACTTGACGCTTGTTTCGTCAGAGCAAATATTTCCAAATGTAAGTGATATATAAACAACATTCTTCACACTTCAAAAAGATGCGAAAAAAAGCTCATGATGCATAGATTCCTTCACCAGAAGCGATGAACCTTCTTCAGTCTGGCTAACGTTGGGTGGACTTCCAGAGGTTCTAAGAACTGATAGGCTTAATGATACACTGTATGTTTGTTCACTCCATGGTTATTCCTTTTCCGATTGTCATTTGTTTTTTTCTCCTTTCCAGATTTTGCATGACCTGATGGCTATTTGTACAGTGCTCTGATACCCGGAAGGGTCATGTTCGCCCTATATAAAACTACAAAATAAATAAATAAGACATTTGAAAAACTCTATCAGTCCAGGAAGAGGGAGAATATAGGAGTGAGCTAGAGTTTCTAGTTCCGCATTGGAATGGACCTGAGCATTATTTTTTAATTACTTATCTAAAAACCAGCAAATCCGGATTGGTCAATGGATCTGTCATTCACGAAAAAAGTACCACGCAGAATGCAGTGGGAGTCACCCATCTACTGCCTGCTGTGCAGGAGGGTGATGAGTACCCGGGCACAGCTCCTTCAAAAGTAGTATGAGCTTTCCTACCCGATTTGGCCAGTAAGGAGAGTGCTGGTCGGTTCAGGAATTACAAGTTCTCCGGGAAGCTCCCAGCTCCCATTTATGCACTTCCAGAAATTTAAATGCAGGTGAAATGTTTGTGTGAAAATGCTCTGATATGTTGGAAAACATTCAGAATCAGTGTGGAGACACCAAGTTTTGTACGTTGTTCCTTATTTCCTGGAGCTGATTTGTAATGAATTTGCATTCCCACATCCCGGACATACCGAAACCTGCCGCAGCGGGATGTATGACGTTACAACGCACACTTTTACAACGCATACCGTTACAACGCATTTTTTACAACGCAACATCCATTACAACACATGCCATTACAACGAAATTTTAAAAACTACATTTACAACGCATTCCATTACAACGCATAATACCTTTACAACGCATAACATTACATTGCATGTTTTGGTAAGTATTGGATAGTGTAGTGGTAAACATTACTATTCTAACTCCAGGGGGTGCAACAGTAGGGTAAGTGTTGGATAGTGTAGGGGTAAAATTACTATTCTAACTCCAGGGGGTGCGACAGTAGGGTAAGTGTTGGATGGTAATGTTATGCGTTGTAATGGTATGCGTTGTAATGACTGAGTTGTAATGACATGCGTTGTAGTGGTGTGTGTTGCAGTGTCATGCGTTGTAATGGTTGCGTTGTAATTGCATGCGTTGTAATGGATGTTGCGTTGTAAAAGTTTCGTTGTAATGGTAGTGCGTTGTAAAAGTTGCGTTGTAAAGATTGTTTCCCACTGCAGCGGTACTTCCAGGTTTGGGAATACCCATGTAGAACACCTTCATCGGTCATAATCGCGGCCTATCATGTGAACCTTCAAAAATATCTTGACAACACATACAATTATTAAACAAGACAGTAAAGCAGGCCACCATCAACATAAGGGTCATATGCCTTGACCATGTGTTCGCAGAATCAAGAGCACATACCAGAGAGACAAGATGGTTAAAGTGGAGATCTTCCACACAAAGAGAGAACTTACCAGGTCCTCTTCCTAGTAGTAGCTGCCAAGGCTCTATTAAGCTAAGGCATGAGAGCATCTCATAATTCAAGATGAACAAAAACCTGCAGCCTGGCAACGCCGAGGGCAGCTTGTAAAGTCAGAGTCAGATACATTTCCCACAAAAACAAAAAATGAAAAATATCTGCCAAGGTCAGAGTCCAGAGATGGATTTCATACAATTCATTTTTCCCATACGTGATTGGTGGGCAAGTCACAGGAAGCCTATGGCCAATGAAAATCCATCTGCATTTCCATGCTGAGACCCAGCGCTATGATTGGAGTTCATATTTAGACCTTAGAGTGAAATGATCGATTCTGAACTTTACTTTATCCCTTTGAATCCCCAAGTGAGCCAGGGGAGGGCTCTATGATCGGTTAAGCAGTGAAAGGTGGAAGAAAAAGGTATCCTCTAAAATTGCTCAACAGAAACAGAAAGTCACCTAAATTCAGCAGCAGTCCAATACTTCTCTCCTCAGTGAAATTCTCTGCTAACAAAAACAACATGTTGGCCTTCTACTCATAGGAGCAGACTAAGTGAATGAGAGCGATGCTAGCATAGGAAAAGACCCAGGCAGCCACAGTTGTTGCGGTTTAACAATTTGTGTCTTGTGTCACATTTATTATTATAATGTTATTTTTAAAAAGACATCATAAAATTCTTGAAAGTGTGCTCATATGTGGTATTTGTATAGCAGGAGCCTAGGGTGGTAGCTGGGTAGCTGTCTCGGTGTTGGAACGCTGTGCATGTCATCTGCCAGCTGAGCATGAAGCACTATGTATGTCACTGCCTATGTGAGATCAGGTGATGGAATGTTAGAGGGTGACTGATGCCCAGAGAGAGCTGTGAGGCGGAAGGATGAGATCTTCCTTTTGAGCAAAGAATCCAACTCACTCTACACTCCATGCCTTTTGGTGGCATCATTGGAAGTGCTACACCTAGCCAAAAGACAGCAGAGCGCGGAGCCATTGGAGAGGTAGCTGGATTCTAGGAGCATTAGGGCACTGTTACTGCTTTACGATACATGGTTCTTTCTTTAAAGAGCTGCGTGTTCAATTCTCTCCTGAGCAGCGTTGAGGCAGTCCTGATGGATATGGGGTTGTTGTTCCAGAACCTGGATGCATAAACGTAAAAGGCCAGCTGCCTTGGTTATCCTTTTTTACACGTGTTAGTCTGCAGTCTCATGTTATGCTGGTTGCAGGTGTTCTGTGAGCCATAAAAGATGGTGAAACGCCCGTCAGCCAGATAGGTGGGGCACTTGTGATGCTTTGTACATGATGCTGTTAGTTTTGAAGATGGTGTGGACCGGCTAGAGGAGCCAGCGTAATTCCATCAGGGTGAGGGAGATGTGGGCAACTTTCTTCAGGCCTTTAATGATGCCTGCAGCGGCATGCCCTTAAGGGGGGCCAGTGTGGAGTCTGGAAGGCGGTGGGGTACCACCATCCAGATGCGAGAGTACGAGTGCTTGAACAACAGCTCTGAAGTGGCTTTCCGGAAGAAGAGGTTCCGCTTTCTTAATAACAAGGGTTTATACATAATTACAGTTATTGACCTCATTACAGTTATTTACATCATTACAATGATGCAGATTATTGTAGACGCATATTTCACGCCATGTTGGTCTGCAGGCTAAACATACTGTGTCGCCTGTGTGGTGAATTTGTTCCCTGTCCTTTTCATATTTCCTAGGGCATAAAGCCCAATGCACTTATTTACCTTATCTCAAGTAGCCCACCCTGGGCACCTAGTCCAAAATTTGAATCGGACAAAAGCCTTAAGAGGCCTCCCGCCGCAGCCCTTATGGGAGATAAGTCTGAACAGTTGGACCAAAACACTGACCACTGGTTGGCCCATCCCCCCCCCAACTCTGCAGGTGGAAAACCAAGAAAAGGTCAAGAATGGTGCAAAGCCCAACTCTCCACCCAGTGTCAGATGAGGATGGATCTTTCGGGGCAGGTAACTCTTGGTAATGAACGCAAGCTTTTAAAGAGGAGCTGTGCAGAACGCATTTTTTTGTTACACCCTACAAGGCTTCTTGTCCTGTGAAATCTCTCTCCCAACCAACTCGTTTAGAGGTTTCCTAGCTTGTCATTGTGGCGGGGGCCTGGCTACGGGCTCATAATCATATGCAAACTTTTTATAGTAGCCGGACGTATCATGGAAGTTCTTGATGTGTATCTGTCGTAAGGCGCCTCTAAAACCAGATGCCTTAGATATTTGTCTTTGAAGACTGGTCCAAGCCTTCACTTGCAGGGTGTCCAAGGTAGTACAGGAGGTCTACCCAGATGAAACCCACTGGCCTCAGAGTCCATTGACCGCTCTTGAAGCACACACTCCAGGCATTCCTCACGTATACACCTGTACACTGCAGTAACATCCACCTATGCCTCACAGCTAGTCAGCCACTGTTGAAAGGCAACAAGGGCATCTTTCATTCCAAAGGGCAATCGTGCCTAACTTATAGTGAGCCCTTTTGGGCGGAGAATGTACTTTGCCTCTTCGGTCATTTCACTAGGAAGATGAAACAGCACAAGAAGCAGCCAGTTACCCTTAACGCAAACCTTTTACCACCTCACATGCTGCGTGCATGTCAGCGTGTACGGGTTTGCAGAGCGCAGTGCTCTGCGTGCCTGTCTTGTGAGTACCCTATCAGTGAAACCAGGAGTCAGACTTGTTGAACTGCTTGATTCCTTTACCCTTCCAGTCAGGCTGAAAGGAGGTACTTCTCCATTCTTTGAGCCAACAGTAGTCCCTCCATTGAGTTGATCAAATGGGGCTTGAACTTGAAGAGGCTACAACATCACCTCTAGTCAAGCATAGTGGGTATTAACCAGATTTCTTGAATGGGGGCGTGGCCACGAGCCGAGCATGGCGGACGCGTTCTGAGATAGCTCCGTCCTCTGCCCAGTACATTAGCTGTTTATCCTGATTTCCCCGTAACCCACGGGACACCCACTTGAGCCCCGAGACAACGTAGGGTGAGACGAGCGGACAGGCTCGAGCTGTGCGTCCCGGATCTCCCCTGTAAGCGATTACAACGAACGGCGCCGGAGAGGCCTAGCTCCAGGACGCGAGCCGCGGCCTAAGGTAGACGGGGGAGCCGGGCTCGGCGAGATCTGCCGGAGACGGAGTGAGCGACGTGAGCGGAGCTGTGCGGTATCCTGCCGCGGCGGTGCTTGGCAGCAGCTACACTCGGCATCACTGCTTGCAGCGAGGGCTGGGCGGGTGAAGCGCTGACACGGCGCATTAGACCGGCCCCGGTGACCTCACTGGAGCGCGAGAGCGCGATATTCGGCGCACCGGCGCCTGTGGAGATAACGGCCCCGCGGACCTGGCCCGGGAGCTGCGGTGACTCTGTGAGCGGGACCGGGAGCCCTGGAGGACATTAACTGGTGTGTGCGGGCCCCGGGAGTGGACAGACCGAGGGGAGTGCGCGCCGCTGCAGGCGGCCTGTGTCTGGAGTTGCCATCTTGGGATTGCCGACGTCGGCCACCATTACCCTGCTGCGTTTGGACCAGCCCCCCCTGTGGCCAGTAACTTGAGCGATATACAGGCAGTAGTGGGCATATCCGAGCGCTGGTGCGGTGAGGAGTATTGCTGTGGTGCCACAGGGAGTGCAACGAAAACAGGTGCGATCCACTTTGTCCCTTTGGGAGCTTCCCCTGCGGTGCCCTGTCTGGACGGGTGGCTGAGGTCACGCGGGAGTTTACGCTGGTGGTGGAGAGCTGCCCGTCGACCTGCTGTTTGAAGGTGGCGCCGTCCTCTGGAGTGCTGTGAGGCGTGAACACCTGGTACCCCGACTGTAGCGGCGCGATAGACTTCGGCGGGAAGATCCACCATTGTGCACTGCACCCCCGGTGTCGCACACTCGGGGGGCTCAGGGAACACTTAGCAAGCACTGGCCTGTGGCATTGGCAGGGCGAGGCGATTAGACCAGACACGGTCTGACGAGTTGCGCCATACCTGACCTCCTTCACGTCCTCGTAGCGTTGAGAGTGCCTGCAATTAGCGGGGGAGTGACGCTCGAAGACGCGCACTGCAAGCACTGGTATTGGGAACGCAAGTGGGGCCTCGCCATCGTCATCCTGACGACGCGAGCCATGGGGAGGAACAGGGCCAAGGCGCAAGACCAGGGTGCGAATGCGGACCTTCAGTCCACTGGCTCGGACGACCCACTGGCCTCCTCAAGCGGTGAGATCGTACCGCCGACGGGCAAGGGCACACAGGACGCTAAACTAGACCTCATACTAGCTGAAATAAAGGCATCCAGGGAGGCGCTCGAGACACGTATGGACAACATGGCGACTGGCTTGTCCCTCCTTCGGGCAGACCACAACAAGCTAGCTGAAAAGGTCACGGAGCATAAGATCGCACTGGACGACCTGATCCCGCAGCAGACGGGCCACTCCACGAAAATAGAGCATATGGAGAAACAGCTTAAACTGATATGGGACAGGATGGACAATGCGGAAGGGAGGGCCCACCGCAACAATATGCGAATTTTGGGGATTCCGGAGCGCAGCGAAGGGAGGAACCCCACGCAGTTTGTTGAGGATTGGCTGAAGAAGATCGTGGGGCCGCAGGATCGTACCCCGCTATACAGCATGGAGAGGGCACACAGAATGCCGGCAAAGCCACCTAAGTCGGGTGCGCCGCCACGACCGCTGATAGCGCGCCTTCTGCACTACAAAGACAGAGATTCAGTGCTGAGAGTGGCGAGAGAGAAGGCACCACTGCGTTACGAGGATAAGACCATCTCAGTATATCCAGACTTCACCCCGGCGGTGCAGAAGGCCAGATCGCCATTCCTGGGGGTGAAGCGCAAGCTGCGGGACAGAAACCTGAAATATGACCTGCTGTTCCCGGCCCGCCTCAAAATAATACATGGCAACAAATCATATTGCTTTGACACGCCTGAAGAGGCAGCGGAGTAAATAGAGGTGGCCCTGACGCCGTTGAACACGCAGGACCCACTTGAGGAAGACCGGGATGGAGGAACTTCACGTCGCTGGGAGCAGCGGCCTGACACGAGTGAAGAGCACGCGAGGGGGTCTTCAGCGAGCGGAGGAAACACGCTGGACCGAACACGGAAGACACCGGAGATAGCTCTGCTGACTGAGGCTGCACTAGCTGCCCACGATGCAAGAGACAAATCGGACGTGGGCAGCAACTCGGACTCCCAAACTGAGGTGTCGGGCTCTGCTACCAGCTTGCAGCTCTTCCCCAAAATTACTGCCCAAGAGGCGAATGCCCTCTGATTGTAGCCATAGAAGTCTCCGATTGGTAATGTATGAGAATTGCACTGGGACGAGAGTGGGTTGACAGGGACTGGGGACACACACTGGCTTAGGGCACGCTGTAGTAACACCAACAGGTCCCGGGCGTAGTCCCCCAAAGCATAGTCATGTTCTGGTTTAACTGTTGCCCACGTTGGGCACTGATGTTTGGGCCTCAGGTTTTTTCACTTGGGGGCCTCGAAGTTCAGAGGTTACACGTTTTAATGGCACTTGGGACACTACATTTACGGCATTTTCCCTTCATAGCACGAGGCCTGTTTGAAATACCTGACACAGACCACAATGGGGACTCTTAACACATAAAAAATATGCACCTGGAACGTACGAGGAATGGGGTCAATCCACAAGAGACATAGACTTTTGGCACAACTTAATCGGAGGCACGTCATGGTGGCATGCCTTCAGGAAACCCATCTGAACAGTGCAGCGAGCGTGAAGCTGCTTAAGAAGTGGAAGGGGCAGTTGTATGCAACTACTTATTCTGTGTTTTCGAGAGGGGCGGCCATATGGCTCAGAAACTCTGTTCCCTTTAAGCTGGTGGAGAAGAGACTGGACTCAGAGGGTAGATATGTGTTAATTCATGGGATGTTGGATGGCTCCCCTGTTGTGATTGGCAGTGTTTATGCGCCGAACTCGGGCCAGTCGGACTTCTTAACTACCCTTAATGGAGTGTTGGCAGACTGGTCGGAGTATCATTGGCTCATAGGGGGGGATTTCAATGCAGTCTTGGACACTACACTAGACAGGTCACACCCACCACTACATGCCACTGAGAGTCGGAGACAGGCGGACGCTCTTGCGCAGTGGGCAGAAGGGTGGGAATTGGCTGACGCATGGAGGTGCACACACTTGCTGAATAGAGAATATACCTTCTACTCCCCGCCCCATAGACTGCACACCAGGATAGACCGTGTCTTCTGTACTACATCATTACTGGGGGCGGTGCTCACTGCCGAGCATATGGGTAGGACTTTTTCTGACCATAACCCGGTGAAAGTCACATTACAGTGGGGTAGGGTCCAGACGCCAATACCAACATGGCGCCTAACCCCGGAGTTGCTCAAGGACACTGTCTTTCGGGCGACCCTTGCAGACGCCATAACAAGTTACTTTAACATAAACGCTGATACGGCTAGTTCCCGGCAGATAGAATGGGATGCCTTTAAGGTGTCCTTAAGAGGGGAGGCGATGAGCACACGGGTGGGCATGAGACACACTGTCCTAGAGAAGCTAAGGGAGGTGGAGGGCCGCCTGGCCATGCTGGAAAGTGAGGCAGCGGGTACGAATTTACCTTTCACGCCGATGCAAGAGGCGCACATACAACACGTCGAGCTACTGGAGGAACTGCGTGTGCTGGATTATAGGGAATACATATGCAGACAGCACGCGCAAGCGGAGAGGTCTGGGCCTTTACTGGCTCGTCTGATACGGGATGATCCTATACATGTGCCCATACTAGAGGTCACTGATCAGGGAGGGACGCCAGTCACAACACAAATAGACATCAATGCTGCCTTCAGGGACTATTATGGGATGCTGTACGGCCCACACCGACAGCTGTCAGAAGAGGCGTTTGAGGAGTTTATGGTGGAGCTAGAATTACCACGGCTAGAGATCCACCAGCGGGAGGACCTAGCACGCCCTATCACACTCACGGAGTTACGCCAGGCCATACGCGCGCTCCCACGGAATAAAACCCCCGGGACGGACGGCCTCCCGGCCGAGTTCTATGGGGCCTACATTGACCTGCTTGCCCCATGCCTGCATGTGATGTACCACGAAGCGCTGCAGTCACAGGGACTGCCGCAGTCGTCCCTACAGGCGTTGATTGTATCACTTCCAAAACCGGGCAGAGACGGCTTACAACTGGCTAATTATAGGCCCCTGTCCTTACTGAATACAGATTACAAAATACTGAGTAAGGTCCTTGCGACAAGGCTAGCCCAGTACCTCCCAAAACTGATACACCCCGACCAATGGTGCTTCGTACCTGGCAGGAGTACGGCCATGAACTTGCGGAGGCTCAGCCAACTCATGCTTCACGAGCGGACGCCGGAAGGGACGGAGGGCTGTGTCTCTCCGGACCTGAAGCAGGCATTTGATTCCCTTAGGTGGGATTTCATGTTTGCAACGTTCGCAAAATTTGGGATACCGCCCGAGTATGCCGCCTGGGTACGGCTGTTATACACCCGCCCGACAGCTCGGGTTCGCACGAATGGGTACATCTCGACACAACTCGAAATAGCGAAAGGAACCAGACAGGGATGCCCGCTATCCCCACTGTTGTTCATATTGGCACTAGAACCATTGTTGTGTAAGCTCCGGACTTCGGCACGCCATAGGGGCATACGGAGAGCTGAGACAATTCATGTGGTGTCGGCATATGCGGACGACATTATCCTGTATTTGCACGACCTGAGGGGCGGGCTCGACCACATTCCCGAAATCTTTGAGGACTTCCGGGGATTGTCGGGCCTCCCAATTAGTGAGCCTAAGTCTTACGGGTTCTGCTTCAACGCCCCCGGGGAAACTACCCAGTTAACCTTCCCTCCACACACTTTCCAGATGGCGGAGACTACCTTCCGGTACCTGGGGATACAAGTGTATAGAGGGGCGAAAGATATGGTCGACGGAAACCTGGGCAGGGTGATTTCAGCGCTGAAATCACAGGTGCAATTCTGGACCGCACTGCCGCTATCGGTGGCGGGACGGGTAGCCATCTCTAAGATGGTAGTACTACCCCATCTTATTTACTATTTCATGAACCTACCCTTCATGGCCCCTGCATCTATGTTTAGGACGTTGAATACTATGCTTACGGAACTAGTGTGGGGGTCGGGAAGGCGACACATTAGTCTGGCTAAACTACAGCTTTCTACTGCGATGGGCGGTATGGGGGTCCCAGATTTGATGGCATATAGCTATGCCTGTCAACTGCAGTTGCTGACCTACTGGCTGGCGGGCCGCAATTTGCACGAAATCGGAATGGTGGAGGCGGAAAAGGCGCGGGGGGCCATCCACACTCTGTTACTGCCAGGGGTGGAAATCCCTAGGTCGACGCCACCCCTGCTTAGACTCGCGATCACCTGCTGGAGGAGAGCAGTGAGATACACGACCCCTGCGTCCTCTTATGCTCCCACGATACCACTATTGGGACTTCCGATAGGGACGGGACCGCTGTCGAATCAAATGCTCACTGTGTGGCACGATGCGGGAGTGATGCACGTGGGGGACCTGTTCGCGGATGGCCGCGTCATGTCTTGCGAAGATTTTCGCGGCTCGCACCATACCCCGGGCGGACTATTCCTATTGCACGCTAGGGTGCGACGCTATATCACGATGACATGGGCGCCGAATGGAGACGAACCGCCCACGAACCCACTGCTCACAATGCAGTACCTCATGGGATCGGGCAGTCACCTGACGAAATGGATAACGAACGGCATACGGACGGGGAGGGCAACCTCGCTACAGCCTTTGCGAGAAAACTGGGAAGGTGACATAGGGAGAGCGGTCAGGGACAAGGAGTGGGAACGAATCCTTAAATTCCCGAAGAAAGTGTTGAGGAACCCGAAATTTAAATTCATTCAACTTATGGTTCTACACAGGGCGTACTTAACACCTCATCGTTTGCACGCAATGTTCCCTAACACGGCAGACACTTGCCCCCATTGTGGCGCGGATGACGCGCGACTACTGCATATGTTGTGGGATTGCCCCAAATTGGGGTACTATTGGAAGACGATCCATGATGCTCTAATTAGGCTGGCTCCTTCCAGACTGTATGCTTCTTTGGAGTATAGCTTACTGGGGTTGGGACCTGCTGAACGGAAAAGAACTGTAGCCATGCGTTTTGCTGATCAGGCCCTACTGCTTGCCAAGCGAACCATAACAATGAGATGGAAGTCGGCTAGATCGCCTGACCGAGAGGTGTGGAGGGCAGAAGTGGTGCGTTGGGGGAAAGCAGAGGGCACGACGCTGCAGCGCGAAGAGCGTAGGGGCCTCAGGAAGACTCCAATGTCCCTAGATTGGAATGCTATGGTGGGGGCCTTTGAGGCTGGGGATGGCGACACTGCATCTTCTTCCTTGGGTGTTGATAACTAGGGTGGGAGGAGGTGTGCTCGCAATGTGTGGGGCTTCCCCTGTGCTTAACGACACCCCACACACTAGGGGACAAGAATAGTTTCAGGTGCAAAATACGAAGATTATGTATGTTTCATACTGTATATAGTCCTCTGAAGGTTTGTAGCGGATTACTGATTACGAAATAGACATGCTGAGTTGGACCAAGTGCTGTGGTTGGCTGTAGTGTCTAAGTGTAAGTGCCAGGGGAGGGAACAGATGGGTGGGGGAGTTTGTGTGGGAATAGTTTGGAATAGGACAAAATTAAAATGTTTAATGAGTGTGTTATCATTGCCGATAAACATATACTGCAACCACCGGAACTGCTAACTGTAGCGGACTTATTGTGTACTTGTTCATGATTACTCTGCTAATAAAACCAGATTTTCAACAAAAAAAAAACAGATTTCTTGGAAACCCATCTTGGGTATGCATGTGAGTATCAATGTCTATGAAACAGTTAACAACACGTTTTTTATTGACCACGTTGTAAGGTCCTGACCACCTATTTTAAGTGTGCTCATCCCATGTGGGGGATTGGGCAGAATCCCTAACACTGATTGGTGAATGCTTGCCATCTGCAATATGGTGGCACTGAAGAGTGAGCTTCGCCTCGCCTCCCCCATCTGAGGTGTGGGGTTGGCAGATGTGGGCACACCTTCTGGAGTGTTCTCATTTTTCCCGCTGACGAAAAGTAGGGGGCCTGCTCCTGATAGCAGGAGAGGCTGGGGGTTGAGTTACAAAGCCAGCAAGGCCTTCAAAGCTCCCCTACCACAGATGGCTCTTCCTGACCTGGGGGAGGTGTGACCATCTCCGCCCAGGAAAGCTTTGTTTCTGGGCTCAGAGAGCAATGGCTCCCACCCAAGGGGTCCAGAAACATGTCTTGTGGTGGCAGGCTGATGTATACCAGTCAGGGGACCCACCAGAGGCTCGTCGTGATTCAGGGGACATCTCTAAGATGTCCTCTGAGTGCATGGTATAATACATTACACATTGGCATCAGTGTGGGTTTATTATGCTGAAAAGTTTGATACCAAACTTCCCAGAATTCACTAAAGTCATTATGGTGCTGTGGAGTTTGTACTGACAAATTCCCAGACCATATACTCTTTATGGCTCTACTGCACTTACAATGTACAAAAATGGACTTAGGCACTGTAGGAGTATGCAACTGTACCATAACCAGCAGTATAGTGCATCCAACTAGAGGGGTGTCTTACCTATACCACAGGCAGTGGCTTGCAGCCTTGGCACACAGGTATGTGTGCCATGTCGACTCTTCCCTTTGTTCTGCACCAAAACATGCAGCCTGCAATGGCAGTGTGTGTGTGTGTGTGTGTGTGTGTGTGTGTGTTAAGGTACAGGACCTCTAAGGGTGGCACACTATGTCCTGCAGCCCTTAGCGGCCTTCCTTGGTCACAGTGCCCTTGGTACCCCTGGTACCTTTTACAAGGGACTTACAAGTGCCCAGAGAGGTGTCAATTGGGGGTACAAAGGTATAGTTTTTGGAAAAAAACAGAGGCCTAGGAAACCTAATTGGCACGGACCCAGGGCACATTAAGTCAAAGTGTAGTAGAAGTCTGGCAAAAAGTGTGGGGGGGGGTTACTGCAGCAGAAACCCAGCTTCCTACAATGACAAAATGCTTCGTGTGAAGATGCTGCTATTTCTCACAAACCTTATTTGTTGCCAGGAGTCAATATCGTTCAGATACTGTTTTTATTGAGAAATCACACTTTTTCTATGTTGCAACCCTTAATATGCATTGTTATTTGTGTTTAAGAAATGTTCATGTTCAATTGTTGATGCATCTGTACATATTGCTGAGATCGAAGTTACGTAATTAGAAGAAGTAACCCCCTGTATATTTTCCCCATGATTCAGATCGAAATCAGAGAGTCCCTAAAACAAAGAAGCTATGGTATCTTGTCCTCTAAAACTATCAAACTTTTCACAGAGACACCATTAAAACACCTGTAAACCAGGTCCCCCATACATGCTAAAAAATGTAATGAGGTTTACAAAGAATGACATGCACACACGAAGGCACATGCATTGCCCTGGCCGAAGTAGGGAACTTTCAATACTAATATACTTGAACACTTGAGTACATACATACAAACCAAATACACAGGTCAAAAGAAAGATAAGAGAGAGGCATTATTAGAATGATAGGCCATCTTCAAGGAAGACCAGATTAACAGTCCTGCACTACAGATAGGAAACAAGGTGTTGGCACCTCCCCCACCGTAGGCAGGTGTGAAGGTGCTCTTGCCCGCTCCTCCCGCATTAGGATAATCCACCAGTTGAAGAAGTTGATGGAACCCTCACCGAGCAACGAGTGGTTAGGCCCAGTCATGAGAGACTAACAGGCCAGCAGGCCCATGCAGTCACAGAGGAACCCCAGTCTGGTGCAAGGGCTCCCAGAAGTTCGACCCCCCCATCTGTCCTGCCTGACCCAAGCGGCGCGGAGAACACTCACCCTCACTGATTTAGGCAAACATACACAAGTGACAGGGAGCTTTGTAGTTGTTCTAAACAGTGATACAGCTAGCGGGAATAAGGAAGGGGGCCCCAGTACCCCAGGCTCCAATGACAAGGGTGAAGCTACAGGACTTACTCAGGTAGTCAAGGAAACAAAAGAGAGCGAATTTGAGGTCAAAGCCTGACCGAAAAGTTCAGTGCATAGCTCAGAGCAAAGGAAGCAACTTAGACAGGATGTTGAAGAAAGGCACAAGCTAAGGAAGGAAAGAGAAATAGCTTACACACAGGAAGCACAGAGAGAAAACAGAGCAGCGCACCCCCCATGAGGAGGGCGGAGGTAGGCACAGGGCACATATCAGGAAGAGTCAGAGGTAGAATTAGATGAGAGGCTTTTTGCTGGGATCCAAGCCTCACCAAAGTTTTGACAAAGGAAAGGGACTGACCAGGAAATAAGAGACCAAGGTAGTCTGATGCTGGCCCAACCAAGACATAGAAAACAAGCATTTGCAATGCAATAGGTCTCACATTTGGAAGAGTTTGAGCTATTTTTATTGTAAATGACATTGCCTTTTATTTATGTTTTGGTTTTTGAAACATAAATAAAAGTCATTGTCATTTACAATGCCAATAGTGTCAAACTCGCGTAAATGCGAGACCTATTGCATTGAAAATGCTTGTTGGTACCGAAAAGCCCTTTCCACAGCGCATACTGGCTCTTTTAACGTTACTCACAAAAACAAACAAGTACAGGTAAAGCACGAGATGGCTTCTGTTACCGAAAGCACAATGCTCCAGCACTGGAATTATAATGAACATAGTGGCAGAACTTAAATCCCAATGGCAGGAGTCAGGAGCCCTCACAAGGAACATATTAACCTGTAATAATGTGCTAGAATCTGTTGGAGGAATATGGTTAAAGACCAGTGTGCACACTGAGGAGAGGCATGTGAGTCCAGTGTCTCCTGTGAATGAGCAGTGGGGACCCTGAGTAACAGTCTCTTAATCATGCAGTTTTGCCATCTGCACTAGTCCTGTTATCATCAGCGCTGTTCTCATTGTTGTCATCAGCACTAGTCTCGTTGCCAACGGCACTAGTCTCGTTGTCATCGGCACTAGTCTCATTGTTATCATCAGCGCTATTTTCGTTGTTGTCATTAGTGTTGTCATCAGCACTAGTCTCATTGTCATCAGCGCTATTTTCACTGTTCTCGTTAGCACTAGTCCCACTGTTATCATCAGAGCTATAGTCATTGTTATCATCAGTCCTATTCTCATTGTTGTCATGAACACTAGTCCCATTGTTATCATCAGAGCTATTTTCATTGTTATCATCACCACTAGTTCAGTTGTTATCATCAGGGCTATTCTCATTGT
Organism: Lissotriton helveticus; assembly: GCF_964261635.1. Classification (NCBI taxonomy): domain Eukaryota; kingdom Metazoa; phylum Chordata; class Amphibia; order Caudata; family Salamandridae; genus Lissotriton; species Lissotriton helveticus. The sequence goes on along the minus strand of NC_136068.1, from coordinate 599,648,381 downwards.
TGTCCTGGGCACTAGTCCCATGGTTATCAGTGCTATTCTCATTGTTGGCATCGGCACTAGTCCCATTGTTATCATCAGTGCTATTCTCATTGTTGGCATCGGCACTAGTTCCATTGGTATCATCAGCGCTATTCTCTTTATTGTCATGGGCACTAGTCGCATGGTTATCAGTGCTATTCTCATTGTTGGCATCGGCACTAGTCTCATTGGTGTCAACAGTGCTATTGTCATTGTAGGCATGGGCACTAGTCCCATTGGTATCATCAGCGCTATTCTCAATGTTGTCATGGGCACTAGTCTCATTAGTATCATCAGTGCTATTCTTATTGTTATCATGGGCACTAATCCCATTGGTATTGATAGAGATCGTAGGTCACCCGACCAACAATTTCACCATATAGTTCTCGGGCCCATAAATTTCAATTCACCATATACATTAATCAGGCGACCTTACAAATCTCCACCAGCAACCCTGATTCCTTCCTATTTAGTTCTAGTGTACCCGACTTACCAATCCACCGTTACGGGTACCTATGACCACAATGGATCAGGGAGCTAGCTGTAAAAGAAGGCAGGCAAAATACCAACCCAACTTCATATAACTTTAATATTCATAAAATGACCACCGACAACTGAAAAGTTTTAAAAGCTTTATCTAGATTTCATTTTCAGAGAGCATACGATTTATAATAAGAAGGCAGTCTATAATTAGAATAACGAAAAGCACATAACCGTACAGGAAAAATATAAGGGCAACCATTTAAGGGTTTAAATGAAACATGCTCAGCAGATTTTCGAAATTGAATTCAAGAATGGACATCTATGAATGGGCAAACTTATGCACGTACTAAACTTATACTATGGGACGTACTTCAGGAGTATGAGGAAAATTAGGTATCCTATACATCTATAGGGAAGGGAAAAAGGGAACACGCTATAAATCTAGCAACTTTACTTCAAGGCAGTTTGCAGGAGAAGTCTATAAACCACATCTATAATTCAAAGCAGTATGGAGAGAATGTGCTCTAAAAGGTAGGGTAACATAGGAACATGCTAAAAAGCAGCAATGACGCATGAGCTTTCATTCAGTAGTTTTGCGAAAGCATGGAAATCAATTATGCAAAGGTATGTCTTTATTGAAGCAAAGACAGAAAAATAGAAAGGTGCAGTATAGAGTTTTCAGTATTATATTTACCTAGAATGGTGTGAAAACCAACCCTGGCCACGGATCAGTCAAGGACAGGAAATACCCCACGGAAGGACAGTCATCAATGGGACAGCAGGTGCAGAATGGACACCCCAGGACAGGACAGGAAAACCAGATTAGGATCAGGACAGGACCACCAAGGCACGACCAGCACCCGCAGTTTGGAAGCAACGCCTGCGCTCCACCCTCTCTGCAGCTATTAGTCAGAACCCCGATTGGGTTAGCGAACTCCCCAGCAAAGTGCTCCGCCAGCACTTAAGGTTTAGTAAAACCTTTGAGTCTATGGTCAAATTCGGACAGAGTGCTCCGCAGCGCTCTGTATTCAGTCACCTATTGAGTGACAGGTCAGCTATTCAGACAAGTCGGACAATTTCTCTAGCTAAACCTAGGTTAGATATACTGTTTTCGGGTCAGTGTACCACCCCCCAAAGTTGCAAAGTGTCAGAATCCCCAATTTCGATTGGTCCCCAAGTAGGATAGGTTAGCACACCAATCAGAACAAACTTCTACAAGCCCACATTTACATATTTGGGAACTGCCTAGCAAGTTTGGGGTTCCCATGAGATAAATTTTCAGAATACAATAGAAAATAACAATTGTAACGAGTGAAGAACATTTTAGTTCCATCCTGCTGGGTCGCAGGTCACTTTCTCAGGAGCCTCTTGACTGTGGCTGCCAGCTGGCTGAGTTCCACTGCTCAAGGCTGTCTTCCTTCTGCGATATGGACATGCGCAGAAAGGACTTCCAAGATGGTTCCCATTTCATTCAGACCCCACATTTATCGCGGTACATGGAAAGTAAGCGAAAACAAATTAACACATAGAATATAAATGAATTCATTTGTGTGTCTTGAATAGCTACTTCATTTCTTACTTATAAAAAATATACTATGCATTTATGGATTAGTGCAACAAACAATAACACGAGAGCATTTGCGCAAGCTTCACCACGTTAAGACACATACAGCCATTTTAAAGGTAAGTACGCATGCGCACATTTTCCCACCAGAACTGCAACTACGTCACGTCACGTGAGTGTGACTAACGCATGCGCAGTAGAAAATCCCCAAGCGGCGGCCATTTTATAGACAAGGGTTATTCGTATTAGTAAAACACATAGGCAAGCATCACTAACATACACGCACATCCAAAATAATAGAAAATTAGTAAGACACACAAGTTGAATTATTGTGTTACATGTTATTCGAGGTTCATGAATTCAAGCAAGTCACGTAATATATGAAATCTTGCTTCATCAATCCCCTCTTTGATGATATTTACTATCATCACAAACTAAAGGAACCAGATGCCAACTTTTCTCACACTTTGTTCATCTCCATCTCGTCCAGCATTCGATTCAATTTTTCTTTCACATCTTTGTTAGGGTGAGAATTTTTCACCCTTTTGTAAATCTGATTATTCAGTTCTTCCAATTCAAGTTCATCCACACTTCGTTTCACACCTCTCTTATTTACAGTGCATCTTTTGGTGTGTTTACGACATTTGCAACAGACAAATATAAGGAATAGGATGACACCTATTATGGCAATTGGCATCAGTACTTTAAACAACAAACTTCTACCTAATTGGGCAAACCAATGTCCTACAGAGAGAGACCATCAGTGAGTCTTTTCCAGGCACTGTAAACCTCCAGTGGTTTAAGTTCTTTCTCCAAATTTGTAATGTTCCTCACATACCTTTGAATTCCGACACTTTTGTCAGGTATGTAAGTGCAACAGTGTTGCGTTTTCAACATTCTGCAGACTCCGCCCTCTTTTGCTAATAAGGTGTCAAGCGCAAGTCTGTTCTGCAAAACCATTGATCTGATCGCAACCATTTCGGTATTGACCATCAGGAAACCCCCAGCAGTGTCGGTAGATAACCGATCTACTACTGTAGACAATTTGCAAAGTTTGTTTGAGTTCAGAACCACTCCCACTGCAGGTATTATTGGGCTAAAAATATCTCCTACAATTTCTCCAGCAGTTTCTCTCCTATTGCGTACTAATGGGTTAGTTTCTTCATTGCTTCCAGTGATTTTTCCCACATGGTATATCTTTGGGAAGACAATACCAAAGTAGCAACTTCCGTACCAATGGTCGGGCAATTTGAAGTAAGCCCTGTTCCCACAAATAAAATAGATTCCAGGAAACACAGGCTCTGTCCCATCTTTGAAACCCCAACCCCCAATTACCTTGTAATTATGTTCGCACTCACTGGAACCGATGAAAACATTGTTATAATAACTAGTCATTTCTCTTTTAAGACAGAGTTTTCCCTTTTTCTCAAAGTCAAGGAGCATAGCAGCAGTAGCTCCACCATCTGAGGTACTTTCTATATTTTCGGCCCATTTAGGAACTTTATGGTTCCTGTCTTTGGCTTTCTTTTGAAAACTCTCTCTTCTTTTCTCTACCATGTCCAGAAACTCCTTTTCCTTTTCATGTAAAGAACAGGTCAGGTTATTTTTATGTGCATCATCTATGTTAATTTTTCCTACTGTTAGAAAATAATCACTCATGAACTTAGCTACGTTTCTAGTTGTCTTTACAGGGTTTAGAGTTCTTTGAACAGGAAGTTCAGAAAAAGTCACGTCATGATTTGAATAGAGATACTGTAAAGGTCCTCTTTTGTAAAATAAGCTAGTCAGTATACTACAGGAAATTCCATAAGTCAAGGGCAAATGATGATAAGTCACGCCTTCAGCTACAGAAGTAGGTAGCTTCATGCAGACATAACAGTCGTCTATTTCCATGGTCTCTACATAATGCAATAATAGGTTAGCGAAAACGTTTAAATGAGTCTTGTTCTTAATTTTATTGAAGTGTAATGCTTCCTCATCTGGTGCTTCTAAAGTTAACTGTCTTCGTTTCAGGCTCAGTGTTTTGCCCAAGGTGTCTATTCTTCGTGGTGCATTCTTAGTATGTGTTTCTACAGTGTCGTCAGGTAAGTTATTATTCGGGTACAAACTTGGGTTTTTACTCATCAGGGAAGGAAGGGTTACAGTTAGTCCTATCCAAAGGATCGGTACTATTGCTACACTACATAAACATACTTGGCAGCATGTTTTACAACAACTGCGTCTAGGCCTTCTATTCACACTTGAATCAGACATTTGCTCAGAAGAAGTTTTCAACCCCTCTTTGTAACTTTACACAGATAGCTTTCTCTGCGCAACTTCAGGTTAGTTCGTCTTCTTCTTCCGCAGACTGATCAGCAATCGGTTCTCCGTCACTTTCGTCAGTTATATCAAGATCCTCAAAATCCTCCAAAATGAAATAGGTCCATTCAGGATCTTGGTATTTTTCGTTCAGTCTTTTTATTCGATCACTCCTTCTTTTGGAGCTTTCTCCAGTTTGCTCGGTGATACGAGGACTTTTCCTTCTTTCTGCAAGTTTCTCTTCTACTGTTTTTATTCTTAGTCTCAGTCTCTTAATATATCTTGGTTCGATATTTTTCTTTTTCTTGAGTCTTTTAGCTGGCACTGTGATTTGGCTTTCTTCTAATGCTCTTTTATTTTCGTTTGTTCTTGGCACTTCTGCTTCTGTTTCTTCCCTTCCTGTCTGACTAGTCCCAGGTCTTGTATCTATTTCTTCTGCCTGGTTACTAAGCTGGCCTGGTTCAGGTGAATTTTGGTTTTGGTTTTCGAATGTCTCTGTTTCTGTGTCCTGAACACGTTCTTCTAATTCTATCTGATCCTGTTCAAGCACTTCGATCCCTTGATTTTCTTCTGCTCGAACTTTTACACTAGTTCTAGTCTGACCCCTTTCAATTTCAGGAGTTAGTGGAGGTGTGTCGATTACTTGCTCTGTCCCTGTCTGACCTTCCTCTTCGTCCTCAGATTTGACGTGAATCTCAATAATCTGAGGGTCTTCGCCTGTGCCTATCTCGTCCTCTCTATTCCACTCTCTATCTTTGTAGATTCGCTCTCTTGTTCTGACTGGGTCTTCAGTTAGGTCGATTATGGGTATCCAATCCTCTTGGCTGGGGCTCGGCTGTTCGTCATCAGCTACCTCAGGACCAACGTCTGCAGACCCCTCAGCTGGACAACCTTCAGCTCCAGGTTCCTTGTCTGGAATTACCTTCTGGGTATGGCTGGCATGGATCCACTTGGGAACGCCTGCACACTTCACCGCTGTCGTGGTCACCAGTATTATTTGGCGTTTTTCTCCCCACCTCGGTGCAAGGCAACTCGAACGAGTATGTTTCTTGATTCTAACCCAGTCGCCAGGAACCAATTTGTGGACTGGAGTTGTTGGATTGGCGACGGCGTCTTCCCCAATCTGGCGAGAGATAGAACGCACTTGGTCACCTAGTTGCTTGCAGTACTCAAGTACCAAATCATCAGTAATGTTTAACAGTTTGTATCCTGGTACCCATGCTTGTCTCATCACTCTTCCCATCAGGATTTCATGCGGGATCAGGCCTGTTTTTCGGTCTGGAATACTTCTGAGTCCCATCAGAACAAGAGGCAAGGCATTTATCCAGTTCAAGCCAGTAGAGTCACACATCTTTGCCAACCTCGATTTTATAGTGCCATTTATTTGCTCTACCACTCCAGAAGCCTCTGGACGATATGCACAGTGCAGTTTTTGGGTGATCTGGAATGCTTTACAGAGCTGATCGATTACCTCATTCTGAAAATGTTTGCCTCTATCTGATTCAATCGTGACTGGAACCCCGAACCTAGGTATCAATTCTCGTAGTAACAATTTGGCTACTGTTATGGCGTCACTTTGTTTGGCAGGGTAGGCTTCCACCCATTTGGAAAATAGGCAGACAATGACAAGGACATATCTCTTTCCCTCACAATGAGGCATGGTGATGAAGTCAATCTGTATTCTCACAAAGGGACCCCCTGATTTCCCAATTTTCCCCAGTTCAACTACTGTTCTTTTGCCAGCGTTGAACTGCTGACATGTCAAGCACCTCTGGCAGAGTGACTCTGCTACCTTCCTGAACTTTGGATTGTACCAGGTTTGCTGGAAAACCAGAACCATGGCATCCCTACCCATGTGTTAACCTCCATGTATCAGTCTTGCCATAGCCGCAAGCAGATATCTAGGTAACACAGGCATACCATTTGGGCCCACAATGACACCATCCTCACTTCTTGGACCACAACCAAGTTTCCTCCACTTCTCTTTCTCTTTCGATGGCACAGCATGCTGCCAATCTCTCACCTCATCCCAGGTAGGCACTTCTTCAAACACCATAAGCTGGCAGCTGTTTCCAAGTCCTCCCAGTTTAACATTTATAGACATGCAATTTCTGACACAATGTTTTGCCACTTCATCAGCAAAATTATTTCCCAAAGATACGTGGTCAAGGCCCTTTTTATGAGCAGCACATTTGACCACTGCCAATTTTTTTGGTAATTGGATTGCCTCTAGTAAATCTTGTACAACCCTTCCATTTCGAATGGGAGTACCTGATGAAGTCAAAAATTCTCTTTGTCGCCACAATTGGCCAAAGTCATGCACAACCCCATAACAGTACTGACTGTCAGTATACACTGTTATTCTTTTGTTTTTCCCAATTTTACAGGCTCTCATCAATGCAATCAATTCGGCTACTTGCGCAGACTTCACTCCAAATAAACAGGATGCTTCTTTAATGCTGTTTAAAGTGACTACAGCATAGGCAGCACCTAGGCCCATAAGTTCGTGTCTCATACCTGAGCCATCCACAAAAAACTCCTCATCGTTTACAGGCAAAGGTGTTTCCTTAATGTCTGGGCGGGGTTTAGTACTGAATTCTGTCAGATCAATGCAGTCATGCTCGTTCTCTCCCTCGGCTTCTACAATCATTGAGTCAGGGATTAGGGTGGCTGGATTCAGGATATTACACCGAGTAATGACTACATTTGCAGCACCCCCGAGAATCCTCTTGTATTTAGTCAGCCGACTAGGGGTGAGATACTGAGTCTTGGTTCGGGTCAGCAAAATTACAACTGTATGTGGAACATACACAGTTACAGGATGTCCCATAACAATGGATTCACTCTGTTCTAAACTCGTGCAAGTTGCAGCTACTGCTTTCAGACACCCAGGTAATCCAGCAGCCACTGGATCCAAAGTGGCAGAGAAATATGCCACTGGACGTCTAGTCAACCCATGGTCCTGAGTTAAGACTGACAATGCACAGTTGTCTCGTGTGTCACAGAATAGTGCAAACTCTTTGGAATAGTCAGGCATCCCTAAAGCGGGGGCTGTACACAGGCAATCTCGTAATTTAGTAAATGCTGTTAAGCTTTCATCATCCCATTCCACTGGGTCCTTCGCTCCTTTCTTTGTCATTTTTATTAAAGGCTTTGCCAGGACTGCGAATCCCACAATCCATTGCCTGCAGTAACCTACCACCCCAAGGAACATTCTGACTTCTTTCTGAGTACGAGGTAACTGCATCTTTTGAATTATTCTGACTCTCTCTGGGGTTACTTTTCTGATTCCTTTTTCTATCTGGTGCCCCAGATATTTCACTGACTTTGAACAGAACTGCAATTTTTCAGGAGCCACTTTATGTCCCTTTTCACCTAGGTGATTCAGTAAAGCAATGGTGTCAATCACACAATCTCTATGACTTTTAGACGCCACCAAGAGGTCGTCTATATATTGCACCAAAACAGAGTTTCCAGGTAAAACTAAGGATTCAAGGCACTTTTTCAGAATCTGATTAAAGATCGAGGGGCTTTCTGTGTACCCCTGGGGGACACGATTCCAAACATACACGTGACTGTTGAAAGCAAATGAGAAAATAAATTTGCTGTCTGGATGCAATGGGATCGAAAAGAATGCGTGACACAAGTCAATCACAGTGAACCACTCAGCATCCCAGGGGATCTGATACAGGATCACTGCGGTGTCCGGGACAATAGGACAACAAGGAACAACAATCTTGTTTACCTTTCTCAGGTCCTGCACTACTCTGTACTTGCCACTAGGCTTCTTAATTCCAATTATGGGGGAATTACACGGACTACTCACCACTTCTTGTATGATGTTGGCTTCTAGCAATTTCTGTATTTCGATGGCAACTCCTGCTCTTACTTCAGCACTCATTTTATATGGCTTGGTATTGGGGTAAACTGCATTTTCTTTCATGGATATCTGTATTGGGTCTACATTGGCCATTAATCCTACATCCTTTCCTGTAAAGTCCCATACTTCTGGTTTCACTGTCTTTTGGATTTCTTCGGGTAAATCTTGTATAGTCATTCGTTTAATTTCTGAGTCAGGTCTGATTAACATCAATTTGTATATGCCATCTTCGTCTGGGGTTTGAATTTCGACGCCCTTTGGAGTGCAAAAGATAGTACAGCTCATTTTGCACAACAAATCACGTCCTAGTAAGTTTACTGGACTGGTGTCACAAACGACAAATCTATGCATTTCTTTAAAGTTCCCTATTGTGATTTCCATGGGCTCAGTAACTGGGGTATTAATCAATTGATTAGACACACCTACTACTTGAATTGCTTCTCCCGAGAGGGGTAGGTTTGGAACGTCCGCTGTTCTCACAGTGGAAACGGGTAGCACCAGTGTCCAATAGAAAGGTGACATCATTTCCATCAACCTTTCCTTCAATGTATGGCCCTGACTGGTCTACCGGCAAGGAGGCGCCAAGTACGCACTCCTCGTCCTCCCGTCGCAGGCCCCGTCAGTATTGATCGTCGCAGAGAAAAGTGTCATTCAACAAAAACTGCGAAGTTGCTGCATTTCTATTCTCATTGCCTCCCCAGATCTCTATGTCATCACCCTGTGGGGACTTTCCCTTATAATTCGGTTTTGGCGCTCGGGGCAATTGACTTGCCTTTACCTGATGCTGGGTCTTTCTTGATTTTTCATTCTGCGTCTGTGAAATTAAATCAGGGTTTTGGGTATTATCATTCTGTAAATATGGACACTCGTCTCTCCAGTGCCCGATTTCTCCGCACTGGTGGCAGGGAAATTTCTTTTTAGCTTCCTCTCTGCTCATTTTTACTTTGGGCTTCCCTCCACCCCCAGAACCTTGATTTTGGGTGTTCTTATTCATTTTATTTAATTGTTTTTCCTGTTGCTCGGCTAATTTTACTTGTGCCCACATGACCTTCTCCTTCAAAGCCTTACGCTTTTCTGCCATCTCATCCTCACAGTACTTGGCGTACCGTAGGACCTCATCCATTTTCTTAGACTGCCAACAAATTTTATTATCTTTTATCCACTGGCAAATTTCGGGTCTTAAACCGTTTACAAACCTGTAAATGAAATGGGTCATATCCTTCATCTCGATGTTATCTATTCCACTGTACGTTTTAAACACCTGTAACAGTCTTTCATAAAAGGAGTGTACAGTCTCATCCCTTTCCTGCGTGGTTCTATCTATCTTGGTCCAATCAGTTTCCTTTGCTGGCACCTTTTGCTTCAGATGTTGAATTACCTGATCATATTTTTTCATCACTTCCTTAGAGGGTTCTCCTGTTTTATAGTCCCTCGGGTATTCCTCACTAGGCCAAGCTATGGCTATTTTACACTCGGTCCATAAATCTACAGGGACCACAATGTCAAAGAACCCATCCAAGTCTTTCCATAGGCATTTTTGCACCTTTACAAACCTTTCCACCTGTCTGTACCAGTCCACAGGTTTTTCTCGCGATTTCGGGAAATCATTTGTAAAGGACACAATATCTTGTCTGGACCAGGGCACATGTACATATTTTCCACCTGGCACTTCTCACATAGGGTACAACTGCTCTGGTTTGTCAGCCTCTTTTAGAACAAATTCAGGAGTTACTTGTTTAGACCTGGCCTCATCTTTCTTCTTGGCCCATCTGGCTTTCCATCTTTCTACATCTCCCCATTTCTGCAATACTGTCAATAATTCTTTGACCTGGGCCTTTTTCCCTGACACATTCAGGTTTTCCAAATCTTTGTCTGAGAAATCTGCTCTGTACGGTTTTTGCAAAGGTTTTGATTTTGAAATATCTATTCCCATGCTAGCTGCAGTGTCTGTTAGCTTTTCATGGAGTACTCTGGCGTTTCGGGTAAGACTTTTGCAAATAAACAGCAGCTCTTCCTCAGAATAGGTATTTAATCGGTCTAATCCTCCGTTTCCTGCCATTAGTTCTTCTATTTCTACTCTCAATTTGTAGAGGTCTAAAGGTTTCGTCTACGGAGTTTGTTTTTCTAATTCTTGACTCCATCTTTCGATTTCTTCAGGAGTCACCAACGTGACACTCTTAGTACCCGAAGTCGATTCCATTTGAATCTCCCTTGTGTTGAAAGGATTATGTCTTTTCTGCATCCTTTTCCCTGTGTCCCTAATGGGCAGATCCATTAGCGAGACCTCAGACTCGCACTCACTTGTCTGGTCATCTACGATTAAGGGTTCTGTTCTTGGCGGCGCTATAACTGGGGAAATAACTGGAGTTTTTGGACTCCCTTGTCGGTCCCCATATAACGGAACCACTGGTCCAATAGTTACGGGGATGGTCAATGCGTCAGGGCTTGTATTTAACTGGGAGATTTTCTGAATTACCTCAGCTCTTTGTTTGGCTAGAGCTTCTAGTTCCTTTTCTTTCAACAACCTGTCTAAGGATTTTTCATGTAATACCTGCGGGGTTAAAGTTGGAGCATACCTCGGGGCAGTGGGGTGCGTTTCACTTGGTCCTTCACCATAATTAGGTCTTGGGAACAAACGTCCTGTACTTAGGGATCTTGGTTCTTCCTCACCTTGAGGTTGTAAGAACGGCATTCCTGAACTTGAGGGTCTCGCCCCACCTTCGTAGGGAATTCTAGAGCAAAAGTCGCGTTCACGTGAGTATCTCGCCTCTCCACTAGTGGGTATTCTTGGGTAAATATCTCTCGTATCTACGGGTCCTAAATTCTCGGTATAGGGAAGTATATGGCAACCCCCTCCTGCACTTGCGGATCTGGCCTCATCCTGGAGAGGAGGTCTTCGAGAATTATCCCCTTCACTGGAAGGTCTATTTCTTTCATTGTAAGGAGGCGGACTTCTCATAAACAGGTCATCTAATAATTCATCATCCGACTCTCCAATGGGCACCCAATGTTTGCACTTTTCTGTTTTCTTTTCCCCCCCAGTAGGACCACCCACTGGCATCATTGGAAACAGTCCTTCTACAATCATATTCTGTCTCCATTGTTTCATCTTTTTGTCTCGGGTCTCTTGTTTCAGTTTCGGATACCGTTTTGTTAAACCTTTATCCATGCGGGGCTTGTCTCTCTCAAAAGCCTCAATCTCCCATTCCTCTAATGCTTCGTACTGCGTTAATCTAGGTCTGGGATGTAAATCATTCATTCGGGTTCTTAAATTAAATAAAATCCTGCCATTGAATGTACCCTCTAACGGAAAAGCCAATACTCCGTCATCTTTTGTGTATTCTGCCCAATTTTCCAACCATACACACGAGTGGTACCCTTTATCAAACATCATGAAAGATGCAGGAGTGTTCGGTGGCGGAATGACAACACCTTCTCTGGTTCTAATTGGTTTGTCCTTTTTAAAATAATTCTTTACTTTGTTTACAAGGGACAATTTTCTCTTATTTCTGTACATAATATCTGTTTTATGACCTTTCCACTGATCGTTCTCAAACCCCATACACCGAGGATCAGGTCTGGTATGCGGTCTATACGAATGCCACATATAACTTCCTACAAGCGACTTTTGTTTACAATATCACTTCCAATCCAAGTGCGTCTTTTATTTTCATGCAACCAATGAAATGCACGGTTTCAAATAATTTCGACCAATGGGTGCGCGGCCTTTTCGTGAGACAGTTCTCACGCTTCGGCACTCACCCTTCCTTTACAATTCCGGCTCCGCTACACACCCGCTGCGTCTACCAATCCCAGCGCGGTACGGAGTGACATCAGAGCAGCCTCGCAACTGACTCCCTCCTTCACAAGGTAACGGAAACTTTCTTTCTTTCTAAAGTGCTAGTGCTTGGTTATTTAACAACGAATACACATTCGCCACTGTACTCAAGTGTCTAGACAGTAAAGAATCTGTTTCACTGCAAGTAAACTACTTCCATTTACTTTTCACACACTACGGATAGATCTCTTCTGCCTACCCTTCACTCAAGCATTAAGGAACCTGCTACTTCTTTGACTCATCCCCTTCTTTTCGGGATATATACTAAGTCTAAAGTTTCACCAGCGAACCCCTTTGCTATCACCCAAGCTCCGATGAACCTGCTACTCCTTCCGGTGCGACCCTTACTAGGTTATATCACAATAGAAGTTTTGCCAGTAAACTCGTTGCTATCATTTATTCAACTATTCATTCAGAAAAACCCTAGTTAGTGCTTCCAGTTCTACCTAACCTGCACCAACTTTCCTTAAGTCAGTGACCTCAAAGCAAGTGGATTCTCTTCACCACTCGCTATTCAATTCCCCGGGGATTCCCAACAAACATGTAACAGTAACTAACAAATGGGTTAATACATGTATCAGTACAATAATAGGAAAACAATTTTAAAACATTTCATAATTTTTCAAGCAATCATTTCACGTGAGTGATCAAATCACATGAACTGCTTACCCTTGTAGCAGCATCAACGTTTGCTCTAGCAGCAATAATTTCTCAACTAGCAGCATCCAACTTGTCTAGCTTTACTAGTCCTACCTAACTTTAACTAGTCCCTAACCATTACCTCTGCTACCAGAAAATTACTGATAGAGATCGTAGGTCACCCGACCAACAATTTCACCATATAGTTCTCGGGCCCATAAATTTCAATTCACCATATACATTAATCAGGCGACCTTACAAATCTCCACCAGTAACCCTGATTCCTTCCTATTTAGTTCTAGTGTACCCGACTTACCAATCCACCGTTACGGGTACCTATGACCACAATGGATCAGGGAGCTAGCTGTAAAAGAAGGCAGGCAAAATACCAACCCAACTTCATATAACTTTAATATTCATAAAATGACCACGGACAACTGAAAAGTTTTAAAAGCTTTATCTAGATTTCATTTTCAGAGAGCATACGATTTATAATAAGAAGGCAGTCTATAATTAGAATAACGAAAAGCACATAACCGTACAGGAAAAATATAAGGGCAACCATTTAAGGGTTTAAATGAAACATGCTCAGCAGATTTTCGAAATGGAATTCAAGAATGGACATCTATGAATGGGCAAACGTATGCACGTACTAAACTTATACTATGGGACGTACTTCAGGAGTATGAGGAAAATTAGGTATCCTATACATCTATAGGGAAGGGAAAAAGGGAACACGCTATAAATCTAGCAACTTTACTTCAAGGCAGTTTGCAGGAGAAGTCTATAAACCACATCTATAATTCAAAGCAGTATGGAGAGAATGTGCTCTAAAAGATAGGGTAACATAGGAACATGCTAAAAAAGCAGCAATGACGCATGAGCTTTCATTCAGTAGTTTTGCGAAAGCATGGAAATCAATTATGCAAAGGTATGTCTTTATTGAAGCAAAGACAGAAAAATAGAAAGGTGCAGTATAGAGTTTTCAGTATTATATTTACCTAGAATGGTGTGAAAACCAACCCTGGCCACGGATCAGTCAAGGACAGGAAATACCCCACGGAAGGACAGTCATCAATGGGACAGCAGGTGCAGAATGGACACCCCAGGACAGGACAGGAAAACCAGATTAGGATCAGGACAGGACCACCAAGGCACGACCAGCACCCGCAGTTTGGAAGCAACGCCTGCACTCCACCCTCTCTGCAGCTATCAGTCAGAACCCCGATTGGGTTAGCGAACTCCCCAGCAAAGTGCTCCGCCAGCACTTAAGGTTTAGTAAAACCTTTGAGTCTATGGTCAAATTCGGACAGAGTGCTCCGCAGCGCTCTGTATTCAGTCACCTATTGAGTGCGTTGGGTCAGTGACAGGTCAGCTATTCAGACAAGTCGGACAATTTCTCTAGCTAAACCTAGGCTAGATATACTGTTTTCGGGTCAGTGTACCACCCCCCAAAGTTGCAAAGTGTCAGAATCCCCAATTTCGATTGGTCCCCAAGTAGGATAGGTTAGCACACCAATCAGAACAAACTTCTACAAGCCCACATTTACATATTTGGGAACCGCCTAGCAAGTTTGCGGTTCCCATGAGATACATTTTCAGAATACAATAGAAATTAACAATTGTAACGAGTGAAGAACATTTTAGTTCCATCCTGCTGGGTCGCAGGTCACTTTCTCAGGAACCTCTTGACTGTGGCTGCCAGCTGGCTGAGTTCCACTGCTGAAGGCTGTCTTCCTTCTGCGATATGGACATGCGCAGAAAGGACTTCCAAGATGGTTTCCGTCTCATTCAGACCCCCCATTTATCGCGGTACATGGAAAGTAAGCGAAAACAAATTAACACATAGAATATAAATGAATTCATTTGTGTGTCTTGAATAGCTACTTCATTTCTTACTTATAAAAAATATACTATGCATTTATGGATTAGTGCAACAAACAATAACACGAGAGCATTTGCGCAAGCTTCACCACGTTAAGACACATACCGCCATTTTAAAGGTAAGTACGCATGCGCACATTTTCCCACCAGAACTGCAACTACGTCACGTCACGTGAGTGTGACTAACGCATGCGCAGTAGAAAATCCCCAAGCGGCGGCCATTTTATAGACAAGTGTTATTCGTATTAGTAAAACACATAGGCAAGCATCACTAACATACACGCACATCCAAAATAATAGAAAATTAGTAAGACACACAAGTTGAATTATTGTGTTACATGTTATTTGAGGTTCATGAATTCAAGCAAGTCACGTAATATGTGAAATCTTGCTTCATCAGTATCATCAGCGCTATTCTCGTTGTTGGCATCGGCACTAGTCCCATTGGTATCATCAGCGCTATTCTTGTTGTTGGCATTGGCACTAGTCCCATTGGTATCATCAGCACTATTCTCATTGCTGGCATCGGCACTAGTCCCATTAGTATCATCAGCACTATTCTCATTGTTGTCATGGGCACTAGTCCCATGGAAATCAGTGCTATTCTCATTGTTGACATCAGCACTAGTCCCATTCTTATCATCAGTGCTATTCTCATTGTTGGCATCGGCACTAGTCCCATTGTTATAATCAGTGCTATTCTCATTGTTGGCATCGGCACTAGTCCCATTGGTATCATCAGCACTACTCTCATTTTTTTATTTTTTTATCCTCATTTGCCTTTTCACTGCCCAAAAGTCAACAAAACCACCCTGGGCTTTTCCAACCTCATTTACTGAATCTAGAGGAAGGGGCAGACCAAACGCTTTTTAGAGTAGAGCCTCTTTCCACAGCGCATCAACCTTTACCCCAAATCTTCCCAATGACCAAGAAGACTCTCTCCAGCCGAGGCAGACTAAGGCTTAATCATTGGACTTATACCTACTAAAACACCGTATCACCCTACCCTCACCCAAAACGTGCCAAAAAAGGAATCCAAAATGAATATCTCTATCTTGTCTGATGCGAAATATCCAATTTTGCAATGAATCTCATAGCCCGAAACCAGTCAAATTCTGTTGGCAAGACCCGAGAGACCCATAATTTACATATCTCTCTTCGTGCCAAGAGTATAGCATAAAAAATAAGCTTTGCATTATCATCTTTGCCCTTACCTTGCAGGTCAAGTCTTCCAGATATGACCTCACCTGAAAGCGTTGAACTGGCTTCCTCTCAATGCCAGAATTCACCTCAAGCTGGCATGTATCACGCACAAGGCCCTACACTCAAACTCCCCTGCGTATCTTGCACAGAAACTGGTGATATCCGGAGGAAGCAGAAACTCATGATCGGCCAGTGCCCTCCTACTCCAGCCTGCACGCTTTCGTAAAAAAAACTATAATTGGGCGTTCACTGGGGCTGCACCAAGATTATGAAACTCCTTCCCACACGCCATCAGAAGAATCCCCTCTCTGGCACGCTTCAAAAAGGAGGCTAAATCCTTCCTCATGGGTAAATTCCTTGGCTAAACCCCGTCCCACAACCACCTCAGAGACTATTGCCTTCCTCCTTCAACCTCGCCCCACCAAGAAACCGGAGGGTCCTCAGCGACTGTAATATTGACTATCCGTGTATACTCTCATTGCTTTTGTATGCAGCACCCCCCCTCCCTAATGTACAGTATATGCTTGTGATATCATGTCTAGTGTATGACTCTTTGACTATGTAAAGCGCTCTGATACCCTAACGGGTCAAGTTTGCGCTCTATAAAACACCAAAATAAATAAATAAATAAATATAAAGACTAACTCCGGGCTTACCTTGATCTGCAGCCCTAGGGCACATGGCAAACAGCTACTCACGGCCTCCCAAAAAGCCTGAATCTTCCGGCAACGTAGAAACATGTGCAGATCATCTTCAATAGGGCTTTTGCACTTGGGACACACCACCACGCCTCCTGAGCCAAATTTGGAGAGTCTTCGCGGCGACCAATACGCCCTATGCATCGTGAAAAAATGATTTCTCCTCAAAGTTGCAGGTTTTACTGTTTTATAAAGCATAGACATTGTTACTTGCCATTGGTCTTCCGTAGCGATCTCCAGCAAGCAGTCTCCCCACAGGATCTCTGGTAACTTGAAGGGGCCATCCTCCATTTTCTAAGATCAGCCAGTACTATAAGGCTATTTCTTTCTTGAATACACTGCTCGTTGTAAGATCCAATTTGATCACCCGATGCCGCCGCCCAACTTTGAATCTGTATGTATTTGAATCTGGAGAAACTATGACCCCATTCCTCCTCACAATGCCCCCAGGAAATTAATTTTCCATCCGGGAATCACTGCTTCCATCTCTGAAGGCCCATCTCCTTTAGTGGGCGAGCCAACAAGTCCCTAGACCATAGTGGAGATCCCGGCGCATCCCAAATCGAAGCCATCTGGCTATGATAAGGAATTTTTAAAGCCCTCCTGATTCAAAACCAAGTCTCTGCTTCTTCAGCATTGCGTCAAACATTTTACCAATTACCGTATTAGTCGGAGTGTCAATCAACATTCTGCAGTTTTTCAACAAAAAAGCCCATGAGTAAAGTTGCGGTTCTGGGACTGCTAGGCCACCTTTCACCAATCTTCTCCTAAGCTTCTTCCAGCTATTCTCATTGTTGTCATGGGCACTAGTCCCATGGTTATCAGTGCTATTCTCATTGTTGGCATCAGCACTAGTCCCATTGTTATCATCAGTGCTATTCTCATTGTTGGCATCGGCACTAGTCCCTGTAACAGTCACCTGTATAAGGTCCATGGCCAGCTGCATATCTGATGGTCACCGATTTACATTGGTAAAAGGCTTCTGCTCCGGTCCACCCCGCCTGTAGCACAGCGCCTCACTGTGAGGACAGAGGATGAGGTGTTAAGAATCAGAGAACAGAAAGAGCGCCAGAAAGAAAGTAGATGAGGCACATTCGGGCTAATGAAGTGTCCGAGACCAATGGAATAGGAGGCAAAGAAAAACACTGAAGGCAATGCATCGCCAAAAAGATCAAACAATAGGAACCAGTGCGTTTGAGGTGCCGGGTTTTTTAAGAACCCGGTGGTGCCAGGGGATAACACCCGAAGACCTCTGAGTTCTCCCTTGTTCCGGAGTCTTCTAGTCGCAGTCAGAGATCAAGTTTTATTGGCAGCTACCAAGTAACATGTGTCCTAGAAGCACGACAAACGCGGATCGTGTGTTCTCAGGAGACTGTTCATTTTTACAGAACAAGCCTTCTCCTTATATACAGGAATAATAGCTGCAAGCAAGAATTCTTGAGTTTATGATATGGCTGTACACATATTTCTACAATAATACAAAGAGCGAAATCATGTAGGCAAGCCCATATTTTAGACGTCCAGTTCGTGATAGATTACCCGGTCAGGCCCGGAACTCCCATCAGATATCGACGAAACCCCAATAAAGAAGGGCACCTCCTAGTCATAAAAATGGCCATAAACAGGGTGCGTGGACAGGTGTGTGTGTGTAGAAAACATGATCTGTACGCGGTGAATGGTTTGTGGTATGTTATGCATTGATGCTATCGTATTCGGCCACTGGGCGAGGAGCTGCCCAAACAGGTTTGGCTGGAGGCAAGGGAGTCAGTTGAGACAGGTCAGGGGGAAGTCAGGGAGAGGTGGACGTGTCCTTTTAGATCAAGCTCGACCTTACTCAATTGACTTATCATGAGGGCAAGACACAAGATGGATGCCGTTTACAAAATGGAGTCTGAGGGGTCGGAACGGAAACTACGATTTAGGGGCGTTGGCATTCCTCGATCATGACGCAAATGAATAGGAATGATGTCCTAATCATTACCGGTCTGTTGATACCAAATTCGTCATGGGATATTGATATTTTGTGGCACGGGTATTGGATCTCGATATCGTGATAACAGTAGGGTCCAGAATTTCAGAACCACAGACCCTCCTTTTGCCCTTATGTAAGGCAATAACTCATGTTAATCTGAGTCTAAATCTGTATTTAATGAATTTGTGGAGATGTTGCTGTAGCATCATTCTGTTGCTCAGTTCGTCCCTTGACACAGGCTTCCTTACACATGAGGTAGCACAGAGGCCACATAGTGCAGGAGCGCACTGTACACACAGGCAGAACATAAACAGAAGCGCTAAGATCATCCCAACGAAGATCAGTGTTTTCCATCCCCAGGCAGTGATCAGGCCCCAGAACCACCCTAGAAGGGACCAATCTCCTTTTTCCACGTGAAGGGAACCAGATATTTCGTGTAGTTTGGAGATGGCCTGGTACACTGTCGGTGCATTATCAGGGATGAAAATACAGCAACTAGATTGGATCACTCTGCATACACCACCACGATCGGCGAGTATGATATCTAGGGCAACTCGGTTCTGAAGGGTCATAAGTCGATCCGACTGAAGCTCGGTTGTCAAGTTGTCAAGGGCTCCGGCCGTTGTAATCACGGCGGATTCAACTATCCTCGATAACTGGCGAATATTCCTGCTGTTCACCATAGGCCCACAAAATGGCAGAAAACCCTTTGCGAAGTCTGCAAATTCCTGACTCGCGGTGTCGTCTTTACTCACAACACCTCTAGCTGTCCTTGTCCGATGGTAATCTGCTCTGGCCGTGTAGGTGGGAGGCAGCAGAAATGAGATGAAGCATGTACCTGAGAAGTCAGGGGGCAACCATGTATGGGCTTGGTCGTGGCAGACGAAATACGTGCCTTTGGCTGCTAAGAATATAGGGGAAGTTCGGGAAGCGAACACATATGTTTCCGTGCATATGCTCTTTCCTAATTGTGCTTTGGGATCCCTACCGATACCTTGTAAACATAAGTGACCTTTGTGGGGCACTATCCAAACGGGGCGGGATTTCTTTGCTGTCTGCCCCTTACTCAGGGAAATCCCATTCTTAGTTATGTTCCAACGACTGTATGGAGTGAGTTCATCTTTGGGGATCGTTTGATATGTGTCAAACTCCCTACTCATATTTCTTATCCCTGCTACTAGTGCCTTGTTACTGGAATCGCTCTCAGTGGAACGGGTCGGGTATGGTTCTAGGGCGAATAGGAACATGGTCTGGAAAGCCCACAGAGAACCATAATAACTGAATGGCAGGATGAAGTATGGGATACCCTTATCCGTTGTGTGTGGCATGAGTCCACATATCCAACAGTTCGATGTGTTCATTATGGACTGGTGTTGGTGTAGGAGTTGAATGAATGAGTTGTTTACAAATTCGAGTCTTCTGGCAGACTCGTGTTCAGGTAGAGGGTGAAAGGAGTGTGGAGAGATAGTAGGAGGAGGTGGTGGCCGGGTGTCATTTGAAAAAGTAACTTGGAATACGAATAGAGTATAACCAGTCAAAAACATCGTTATGCTACACAACATTAAAATACATGTTATCAAAAACCTTCTTTTGGCCAGTACAGTGCATAGTTGTCTTTCAATGTTCGTGAATCTGATAGGTCTCTTTACCCTAGGAAACTCCATCCTCTAGTTGCTGCCAGCGGTGGTAGATTGATTCTGCCAGGGAGTGCGCTCTGTTCAGTCCGGGGTAACTCCCTTGGACCAACCAGAACCGTTGACCTAAACGTCCCCAGTTGCACTCCCCAGACTTCAACCGCGACCCTAGCAGCAGAACCGGATGGCGGTTCGAAAATCAAAAATGAGCAAGTTCCCTGGGCGAGAGAGCTGAAAAATCAAAAATAGTTCTTAGGGGAAGGGAAATCACATTAATTTGCTTTTTATTAGTCTCTTTGTCTAGACCGTAGATTGTATCGTCGTTTCCCAGGTACGGTGTGGTCTTCAAACAATGTCTCAGGTTCGGTAGTGTCCAACTGCATTGACGGTGGCACAAGTCCTTGTAAAATATGATCACTCTCCTTTTCGGTACCAGTTTCTTTTAAACGTGCATCGCTGAAAGGGATGAAGCGAGGTATGGATTCTGTCTCAGAGTCGGCAAGTCCTTCATTGACCCACCGGTCGTATGGGAGGGGTAGAGGGACCCGTTTACAATGGGTCCCGTGCACCCAGTTCTTTTTGCCTTCCACCCGAACGGCTGATCTCGTGGAAAGAAGTACCAGGTATGGTCTGGTCCACCTCGGCTGTCCGTTGTTTGTGCGCTGGAAATTCCGCACCAAGACCCACGTGCCAGGTTTGATGGAGTGACCTGGATCGTCAGAGGCTGGCGGAGAGGAACTGTGAACCTGTTGGTGTAAAACACGCAATTTAGTTGTCAATTCGCACAAATAGTCAAGCAGTACGGGGTGTTCTATTTCGCTGAGTTTCTTTGGCCTTGGCACGCCCCAGACGTTGGCTGGGCGGCCAAACACTATCTCATGGGGGCTAAGTCCTAATCTGGAATGGACGGTCATTCTGGTTGACAAGAGTGCTAGAGGCAAGGCGTCAGGCCATTTAAGACCTGTACAGGCTTGGATCTTGGCTAATTTGAGTTTTAACGTGCCATTGTAGCATTCTACTAATCCAGCTGATTGGGGGTGATTTGCAGCGTGGAACTTTTGGTGTATGCCTAGACACTCACACACTCTCTTCATCACGCGTCCTACGAATTCACTTCCATTATCACTCCAGACAATTCTAGGCATACCAAATCTAGGGAAGAACTCTTTGACAAGGGCTTTGGCAGTTGACAAGGCGGTATTGTCCTTAAGGGGGTACGCTTCCACCCACCTTGAAAAAGCGCAAACAACCACGAGCACATACTTCAGATTGTTGCACCTCTCCATGTGGATGAAATCGAGCTGCAAAACCTCGAACGGATACGTTGGAGGCGCAAAATGACCAGCTGGAGTTGGGGTTCCCTTACCGGGATTATGCTTCAAACATACCATACATTTTCTGACCACGTTCTCTGCATATTTTGGGATATTACTATTCTGCCATACTGGGGCCAATAGCTTACATATTCCTTTCGAACTGATGTGCGTAAATCCATGAGCCATCGTTACTACTGCAAGTACATAGGCGTTAGGTAATAGCCATCGCTGGTGTTCTGACAATTCGACCCAACAACCATTCGCATCTAATCTACCTTTACTTTCTCTCCATTCATTCACCTCTTTCTCAGTTGCCTCGGCTTGTATAGATTTCACGCTTTCGATGGTGTCCTCACACATTCCCACATCAGTAATCCATCTAGCGGGACCTACAACATACATCCGACTCATTGTGTTCCTTGCAGTCTCTTTCGCAACCTCGTCTGCAAATGCATTCCCGTGGCCAACATCGTCTTGAATCTTTTTGTGTGCACTGCATTTCACGATGGCAACTTGTAGTGGCAAGGTCAGTGACTCGAGGAGCTCATTAAACTAGCTGACCATGCTGTATCTTTGCACCATGTGACGTTAGGAATCCACGTTCACGCCACAATCTCCCAAAACTGTGAGCCACACCAAAGGCGTATTGGCTGTCAGTGTACACATTCACTCGCTTTCCTTTCGCCAACACACATGCTCTTGTAAGTGCAATTAGCTCTGCAGCTTGTGCAGAATTGTGGGAAATGCGCGCGGTCTCTATAATGGTGTGTAATGTTGTTACGGCATAGGCTGCAGTCGTATCACCATTTGGCAACTTGAAACATGAACCATCAACCCATAAAGTATCATTGCATTCAGGAAGGGGAGTGTCCTGCAAGTCTACTCTCCCTTTTGTCTCTTCTTCTGTCCTAAAGCAGCAGTCATGTTTATCAATCTCGTCTGTTTCTGTCGGGATGGGTAGTAGCGTAGCGGGGTTGAGTGTATCACACCTCTTTATGTGGATGTGACTTGCTAACAGTGTAAGTTCGTAACTGGATAGTCGAGCGCTAGTGAGATGTTGTGTCTTCGTCCTGTTTAGCAAAATGTCTACTGCATGCGGGACCATAACGATCAGAGTATTATTCATGACTAATCCAGCGGACTGTCGAATGCAGACAGCTGCTGCGGCGGTAGCCCTCAGACAACTTGGTAGGGCTTTAGCCACAGGGTCTAGAGTTGCCGAAAAATACGCGCATGGGCGCTGCTTGTCCCCAAAGTGTTGTGTTAGGACTGATAATGCACAACCTTCCTTCTCATGGACGTATAATGTAAAAGGCTTACTGTAGATGGGGTTTCCCAACACCGGAGCCGAACACAATGCATCACGCAACTCGTGGAAACTCGTCTGACAATCTTCAGACCAGGGCATAGGATTGGGCGTATCTTTACAGAGTAGTGCCAGTAAGGGTTTAGCTAGTAGTGAGAAATTTGGTATCCATTGTCTACAGTACGATGTAATGCCCAAGAAGGCTCAAACCTCTCTCTGTGTCCTTGGGGCACTCAGTTCTGCAATTGCCTGTATTCTTTCTGGTGTCAGTCTCCTTCCCTCCTTCGATAAGATGTGACCTAGGTAGGTTACTTCTTGTCGACAAAATTGTAGTTTGGAAAGAGAGACTTTGTGCTTCATGTCACATAAGTGACGCAATAATGACAACGTGGCTTGTTTGCAAATTTCTTCAGTGTCTGCAGCGATCAGCAGATCGTCCACATACTGAATCAGAGTTGACCCATCTGGCAGAACAATAGTGTCCAGTTGTGTTTTCAGGGCCTGACTGAATATTGATGGGCTTTCGCAGTAGCCTTGAGGAGCGCACTTGAAGCGGAAGCTTCGTCCTCCTAAATTGAATCCAAAAATATCTCTACTCTCCTCAGCAATCGGGATGCTGAAGAAAGCGTTCTTCAGGTCAATCACCGAGAACCAAGCTGCTGAAGCTGGAACCATTGTCAATAAAGCAGTAATGTCGGGGACAACTGGAAACTGTGGGATAACTACCTTGTTCACTTCTCTGAGGTCAATCACAAACCTGTACACAAGGGGCTGTGAAGGATCAGTACGCTTTAAGACTGGTAAAACTGGACTGTTACAAACAGTTCCTGTTGTTTCTTCGATGACATCTTTGTCAATCAGATCATAAACAATCGTCAACAACGCTTTTTCGCATTCGCTGGATATTTTGTATTGGGGAATACGTGGCAACCTAACGTTGGCTTTCAATGTTATGACATACGGTGCTATCTCCAAACGACCTACATCATTAGAACCATTAGCCCAAAGTATATCAGAAAGACACGACAATTCAGTTGCAATATTTTCTTTTGACACATACATTGGAGAAACGACTTTCTTACCTAAAGTAAGCTGTACTCCCAAGGGAGAACAGTACAAAGTCGCAAACAACCTCTTTAGTAAATCCAAACCTAACAAATTTTCACCGCAACCTGTTGTCAAAATGAGGGGTGCTTCTAATTCGCATGGGCCAACAGAAAGGGACATGGGACTAGAGATCTCGTTTCTAACAGGGGCGCCAGAGAAACCTACTGAGACATTCATTTCGCCAGACAAAGGTGCGCCAGGGAGTTTTGAGTGCATAATAGAACTTTTTGTAGCACCAGTATCCAGCAGAAATGGCTCTGACACTCCTGAGGTAATTACCTCGACATAAGGTCCATTCTGATCTACTCGAACTGAAGCGACTCCCTCTATTTGTCCATGGCTGTCCTAGCAATCATTACCCTCATTTTCGTGTTCGGTGTAATAGTCGTCAGCATAGTACTGAGCTGACCTAGACGATGCATTAGTCTGTTGGTCAAAGCTGTTCATGGAATTCTGAGGCGGAAAAGAAGCTGTGTTCTGGGAGAAATTTCCACGGCCTCTACCTCTAGGGGCATGTTGAACACCTCTTCCCCTTACACCTGAAACACCGTTTAAACGTCGCGCAAGAGCCGGACAATTACTTTTAAAATGACCCTCTTCCTTGCAATACGCACATTGATTCGGGCCATACGGAAGACGCTGATGGGAAAACTCGTTTCCTTGCGCGTTTCTAGAATACTGCTGTTGTGGTTGATAATTGGGCTGACTAGCCATACGAGGCGGATAGGCCTGCTGGAGAAGAACCTTAGTTTTCAAATCTTTAGTCTTTTTGTCTACCTTATCTAGCTCGTCTTTGCGCCTATTTTCATAGTACTGGGCTGTAGCTAAAATCTGCGCTGACGTAGAGACAGCCCAAGCACTCTCTGAATCTTTTAGTTTAGTACACAGTTCAGGAAGCAAATTATGTACGAATTTGTCTACAAACAATCTTTGACCACCCTCGGTAGCCATATCTTGACCACTATGATCGGTGAAAGTCTCCTCAAATCTCGTGAAAAAGTCAGACACATTCTCATCTTTCTTCTGCTTGCACGCAGATAGCTTGTCCCAGTTTACGCGTACTTCAGGCATTATTGTTTTCATGTACGCTATAATCCTACCGGGAAGTTCGGCTATTAACGGCTCAGGTTTAGAACCACCAATTTGTCTAGCATCTATAGCGGTAATATTAGCCCATGAATCACCTAGTTCTTGGTCATGGTCCGTATGACGAATTTTACTCCATAAAGGATGTGGAACAACATTCCCAAACAACATGTCTACATCCGCTAAATTCATTATACATGAGCTTGCAGTTTGCGATAACTCCTTATAATACCCAGTTGGGTTTTTACGGGGATCAGGTAGTGTCTGCTTGAGCGCTAAAACTTCTGATCTTTTCCAGGGGACATGTACCCATACACGCTGGAAATGTGGCAGAATTGGCGGTACTACATTTGCATCGCCTTCCCTCCAAACCGGAGGAACCTCTCTCATGGGGTACTGTCTCGCTCTTTTCCTACCTGATACGTCGTCTTCGTGCAATGATCTAGAGATGTTTCCCTTACTCCTATAAGAGAACAACAACTCTATCGCTTTCTCAACATCTGCACCTATAATCATATCTTCATGGAACTTAAAACGCGTACGCCATAGTTCGTCCATTGTGTATTTGGGATCATTCGTCTCCAAATCTTCGCACATATATACACACATCTCTTCGAATACGTATCTCTGAGTGGGTGCATTCCATTGACGGAAAACTTCCATAACAGACTGAACATCATATCTAACAGTATCCGCAATCCATTGGCGTGCTAGTTCATTCAGCACTTTTCTTTCCTCTTAATCAGGCAGTTGACTACGTAACTGTCTATCTTTTGTTTTAGGGGTCGTTTTAGGCGACCCGAAGAAAGGTGAAAGCAGACCAGTGACGGTACCTGTCACTCTTTGTCTAATAGAAGGAGAACCTTGCGGAGGGGCAAGTGCATCGGAAAAGACAGGCTGAGGCAAAGAAGAAATCGAGGCCATAGCAGAGGAAGTTGAAACAGTGGCAGACGTAGTATCATAGGGAACAGTTGGAGCTGTAGGCAAAGTGGTAGAAGTAGATGGAGTATGTAGCAAAGATGGCGGCCCTTGAGAAGGCTGCGCCGGAGAAGTAGAAACCAGCTGAAGAGGAGCTGGGCGTTCGTGCAAGAGCTGGGTTACGTGCGCCGGGGCGCGGTATAGTAAAATGCTTCGGTGGAGCGGTAGCGTCTAACGCATACGGCGGTGGCGAGTTCAGTAATTGGGACATTAACGGATCTTTCTCGGATCTTTCCTCTTGACCTTGTCCCTTATTTGGTAACATCGGGTAACATTTATCTACTGCTAGTTTCTTGCTCCTAAGTATTTGTTCGCTTTCCTGCTCTTCCTCGTTATCCCTGTATGCAACGGCAGCTTGCACCATTGACATACCTCTTTTATTCCTTTTTGCTAATTTTCTTTCTTTCTTTCTGTTTGGCTTCTTTGCGCCATAAGCGAAAAGAGTCAAACATCGCCGGCCGGGCTTTTTTCTTGAACAATTTGACCTCTAGGTTGTCTAATATTTCTGAGTCAAAACTACCATATTGGGGCCATTTTAAAACACCATCCTTGCGGGTGTATTTTATCCACACTTCATTATATGTGATGGGACCTACTCCATGCTTCACATAGAGCTCATACGTTGGAGTTCCAATCGGAGGAACCGGACAAGAATCCTCTAATCGGGAGTCCTTACTACCACCAAGACAAAACAAGTTTCCAAGTCTGCTAAAACCAGGCATCTTCGCTCACTAGTCTAGCTTCAAACTTCAAAGGATTATCTGTTACGATATTTCTCGTGAAAACACGAGTCCTTCGGCTTTGGGGCTTGCAAGTACCAAATCAAAGCGTATCTCAAGGATACCAAAAACTAAGGATCAAACTAAGGACTGGGAGACGCTCCACTTATACTTAACTGAAGTATTTGAAGATCAGTGACGTCGCTAGAAGACTCGTCTATTGTTTCGCTCAACCAAGGATCACTGGGTCCAAAACAAGGCGATAGTCAGGGCAGCAGTCCTTCGTAGCCGTCGGGACGCGGGGAACCTCGCAGCAAAGACTTTCGGAACCACGTCGACATACAGGGGTCGCTGAAGTGGCTGGCCGTCCTCTGGAATTTTCACACGAAGCTCCTCACGAACATCTGGCTTGGACCGTCGCCGCTTGATACCGCCCCGAGTTGGGCGCCAACTGAGGTGCCGGGTTTTTTAAGAACCCGGTGGTGCCAGGGGATAACACCCGAAGACCTCTGAGTTCTCCCTTGTTCCGGACCACAGAAACACGGAGTCTTCTAGTCGCAGTCAGAGATCAAGTTTTATTGGCAGCTACCAAGTAACATGTGTCCTAGAAGCACGACAAACGCGGATCGTGTGTTCTCAGGAGACTGTTCGTTTTTACAGAACAAGCCTTCTCCTTATATACAGGAATAATAGCTGCAAGCAAGAATTCTCGAGTTTATGATATGGCTGTACACATATTTCTACAATAATACAAAGAGCGAAGTCATGTAGGCAAGCCCATATTTTAGACGTCCAGTTCGTGATAGATTACCCGGTCAGGCCCGGAACTCCCATCAGATATCGACAAAACCCCAATAAAGAAGGGCACCTCCTAGTCATAAAAATGGCCATAAACAGGGTGCGTGGACAGGTGTGTGTGTGTAGAAAACATGATCTGTACGCGGTGAATGGTTTGTGGTATGTTATGCATTGATGCTATCGTATTCGGCCACTGGGCGAGGAGCTGCCCAAACAGGTTTGGCTGGAGGCAAGGGAGTCAGTTGAGACAGGTCAGGGGGAAGTCAGGGAGAGGTGGACGTGTCCTTTTAGATCAAGCTCGACCTTACTCAATTGACTTATCATGAGGGCAAGACACAAGATGGATGCCGTTTACAAAATGGAGTCTGAGGGGTCGGAACGGAAACTATGATTTAGGGGCGTTGGCATTCCTCGATCATGACGCAAATGCATAGGAATGATGTCCTAATCATTACCGGTCTGTTGATACCAAATTCGTCATGGGATATTGATATTTTGTGGCACGGGTATTGGATCTCGATATCGTGATAACAGTAGGGTCCAGAATTTCAGAACCACAGTTTTAATTGCATTTACATAACACTTACTATTTGTGGCGAGGCGTCGAGTCATGCATGACATACTAAATAGCTCACACTCCCTCTCAGACATCACCCCACTTACATTTACTGTCACTACCTTCAAAGTTGTACAGAGCTCCGCAGTCTTAATATGGCTCGCGCTACTGCACCACGCTTCCCTGTGAAATGGATCCAAAAAAAACCCACGCCTGCGAGTGGTGCGCGCGCCACTGTGATTTCAATACCGTGCCCGTGTCTGGGCACGATAATTGAAACCACATGACTGCCGGTGCGCGTAATAGACACCAATAGGCCATGGGCCGAGCAATGCACTCGCCTTTGGACTATTGCGTGCTGTATTTGTAAAAAACACGCATGCAAAGGCCAATAACGTGCCCAAAAGGAAAAGCACACACTCATGCGTCTGCCATTCCTAGGTCAGGTTCTGAAAACCCATTTTTACCTACTAAATGTTTCGAGCACTGCGACGCTAGGCGCGAGACCTAAAAAAGGATGGCACCTTTGCACGCGCACAAGGGAACGTCTTGTACATTGCTCCAGCTGAACGCACAGGATAGATTGACTGACCCCAAGGGAGATAGTGGCCAGAGAGGAAGTCGAGACCTTGGTATGCCCACTCTGCCAACTGCTAGCCCAATGGACCGAAGGGAAAGACCAGCACGATAGACCTTGGCCGAAGAAGGGATCTTTTAAACCAGAGGACATGGACATAGCGGAAGATTGCATTTGGCACGGAGGAGGAGATCCCGAGTTGTATTCTTCTACATGCAGGAATGTCTAAAATGATAGGAATAGGATGTTAGGGAAAAACCAGTAGAGTTACCCAAAGCAAAAATGTAACTGCTGCTACAGAAGGGCATATCAGGGACCATCTGTGTTTCATAGACTCAAATGGATAAGGAAGGGTTAAGGACAAAGGGCCACATGTATGAAGAACCAATTTGTGATTAACAAATTGCGATTTTTACTGAATTGCTATTTGG
This sequence comes from Lissotriton helveticus, assembly GCF_964261635.1. Taxonomy (NCBI): domain Eukaryota; kingdom Metazoa; phylum Chordata; class Amphibia; order Caudata; family Salamandridae; genus Lissotriton; species Lissotriton helveticus. The sequence goes on along the minus strand of NC_136068.1, from coordinate 599,619,396 downwards.
TGATTGCAAAATCCAATGAATGTCCAAAATCGGAAAAAAAATGTGAATCGGTAAAATTTGCATTCACAATTAGCAATTACCTAATTGTGATTCCCAGAATAGCGATTCGCGATTAGGTAACCACAAATTAGTGAATCTCACATTTTGTTGCAGCATGATGACTTCACAACCAGGAAGTGAGGCATTCCATGCTGTTACCTGTGTACTGAGTTAGAGGAGGAGGCAGACTGCAGGAGCACAGCACCAGGGAGCCTGTTTGGAGAGCTGAGCCTGTGTATTAAAACCAGCATAGCGTCTGAAGACAGTGGGAAGGAGGCAGCACTGCGCAAAAGAAAGCTCAAATTTAATGAGAAAGAGTTGATTCCTAATTGAGGAAGTGGTGAAGAGCCGCAAGAAATTGTTTGGAAAAAAACTCACTCCATGTCCCAGTGAGTGAAAAACAGAAAATATGGCAAGATATACAAACAAAAATCAACTCAGTGGGGATCACCCAGCGCTCCATTGAGGAGCTACGTGAGCGTTGGTATGATTTGCGGAGCAGGGAGAAGTAAAAGGTTGCTGCAATGCTTGCATAGGCGAAGACTGGTAAAGGACCATCTACCCAATCTGCATCTACACCCTTAGAGGACTTGATGGAGTCTACCCTTCAGCCTGAAGCTGTCATTGGGATGACGCAGATTGACACCTCAGCACCGCCCAGTACCACCCAAGGTAAGATGCATGCAAATGAACATATGCAAGGTAAATGCAATGAAATCCCTATTTAGGAAGATCAGGCATAAAGGTGCAAATACGACTCCAGTCCACATTTTACATGCTACACAAAAATGCATTACGGGAGTAGTAGTCGGAAAACACAAGAGGGAAGGCAAGGAGAAAAATCCAGCAGTATAGGTGCATTTAATTAAACAAGAAAGTGACATATACACACACCGTGGGATGCTAAATACCTTTATAAGACAAAAAAATGTGATATTTGACATACATGTAAATAAAGGCGAACTAAACAAGTACTGTTTGATGTCAACAACTGCCTAGAGCCAGACGAAAGTTAATCGCATGACGGTAATCTCTGGAATAAACTCCTGGATTAATTTAGACTGATCCCCGAAGAAGCAAAATTTTAGAAGGAGCTCAAAACATTTTTATTCAGATGCTAGCGAGGAGCAAGGACAACTATCTTATGCTTATTCACCTTTGGCATACCGGAAAGCACCAAGACTCTCTTTTTGAGTAGCTATATACCATAGAAATGCTTAATTCATTCATTCATGATGCTGTGGAGACTCAGGCACAGTCAGGAGATGACAGCACAGTGGCCCCATCACCCCCAACACCTGCACCTACCAGAAACAGGACCCCAGTGGTACCACTACCTGAGGTTGAAATTGAAGGAGAGTCAACCTAAACTGCCCACAACACAGGCTGAGCATACACCCACCCCAAGAGCCCAGGTCCACTCGCTGCGCCACAACATCCCCATCAGAAGGCGCAGTTTAATAGCACATAGGCAAGCTGATGAAGGTGATGGCTCATCTGTCTTTGGTGGCCTGGAGACAGCTATGTTGAAGGTGCAACCTCATCAGGGGTAGCAAGCGCTATATAAATACAAACCTTTCCCTCTTCTATCCCTCCACTATCCTTCTCAATCCAAATAACAGACTAGCGTATCCACCGCTCAAATGAATTTCATATTTCAATATACTAATTCACCACTACTGCTTTTGGGTTCCGGAGTAGCGTGCTACTCGCCAAAAATGTGGTAGTCAGGGGTAGTACGCGCTATAGAAATGCAATTGAAATACAATTACAATACAATACACACGTTCAATGCAGGCACAGCTTGTTTCCCTAAACCACAATATGGTGGAGATGCAGAACAGCATCATACAACTCAATACAGCAGTGGTGGAAGGACAGAGGGAAACATCGGATAACTTCAGTCACATGACAGATGCCATCAGGGAACTATGCAATGCAATGCAGGAAGACCATGCTTCCTACCGCAGGCGGCACAACCAATTACTGGGCCGTTTAGATGCATACACTAGTGCCATCAACTGCATGAGTAAGACTACAGCTTTCCTGTCTTAATGCGCTGTGGCCATGCAGGTAGAAAGGGCACATTGTAGCAGTAATGTGGCCAGGGGTTTGATTCAGGTCACCAATGCTGTCGAGCATTTGCAAACCACTACAGTTGGTGATAGTGATGTACTGCATGGTGATGGTATAGTGAGGAGGCTTCAGGCCTTAGTAGCATCATACCATAGCACCAGTGACAGAATGCAGAAGGCACAGTTCCAGACATGCTTCTGCCACAGAGGCCTCATCAAGGGAGGGCATAGAGCACACAGACTGGGCAACGGGAGTGCATGGCCGCAGAAAATAGTGTAGCCTTGAGCCCTGAAATGCCATTTGGTGACGTAACCTGTAGCATTCAGTTATCAGGGCTGACAGTCGAGTACTATGGCAATATTTTTTGTTGTTATATTATTTCTTTCTCACTACAATTCTTTTACTTTGAATGTGTGCATGTACAATACCTGTGTTCTGGGAATGATAAATCACATTAGCAGTGAAACCATGTAGTGCATTGCTGCCCTGGAGCCGTCTGCTTCTGGGCGAGGTTGACATGGTTCAACGTCTTCATCTGAATCTGTATCTGTAAGGTCCAAGGGTATACCCCTAGAAGGCGCAATGTTGTGCAGCATGGCACAAGTGGCCACAATTTTGCAGCATATTTCAGGCCTGTACTGCAATGCACCTTTAGTTTTATGTAGGCAGCGGAAGCTACTCTTCAGTAATCCAAAGTCCTATCACATTGTGTGTAGATTTGTGCACAGAATTGTATCTCTGTTCACGTGGAGTAGTCGGATTTAGGTATGGGGTGAGTATGACGGAGCGCACAGCATATGCGCTGTCACCTACAGGGGAAAGGCAATAATTACTCACTGTAATGTTTCACCTTATCCAGAGAGTCTATCAGACTGTGTTACATGCATTTACCTAGCAGGTATCCTTTACCAAATTCACCTCCAAGGTGACATGTATGTATACCATTGTGTCTGAAGATGAATGAATCATTGTATTATATTGTATTGTAATTGCATTTATATAGTGATTACTATCAAATCGTTTTTTCAGGTAGTAGCATGCTACTCTGGAACCCATAAAGGATTAGTGGTGAATTAGTATACTGAAATAAGAAAATAATTTGTGTGTTGGATATGTTACTTAGGGGCATATTATCAAGGGGGTTTATCTGCGCTTTTTTGGCTTTAAAAGCCAAGAAAGCGGAGATAAAATGATCTCCCTATTACCTAGCTGTCGCTAACACCAGTTAGCGACAGCTAGTAGGAGATAGCGACCATCTTGGGCCCCACTTTGCATGTCAGTGATATTTATCACTAATGATATGCAAAGTGGGAGTGCCAAGATGTTAGCGACTGGAAACAGTCGCTAACATCGCTATCTCCTATTACCAACTTTTGGAGATATTCGCGCTAAGCCCGAATATCTCCAAAAGCTAGCACCTGCCCTGAGCAGTTCTTAGCCATGTTATCCAATGGGAGGTGGATAACATGGCTAAGAGCATTGGCTCGGTAATGCATGAATATCGCTGACTTTTCAGCGATATTCATGCATTGCGGCCGTTTTTTATCGCATTTGCGATAAACCGTGGTAATACCAAGGTTTATCTGCGGTAAAAATCGCCGCAGCTCTGCGGTAAAATTTTCTCTCTAACCAAGCAATAGCGATAATTATCGCTATTGCTTGGTAATATGCCCCTTAGTTATTTGGATTAGGAAGGATAGTGGAGGAACAGAAAATGGAAAAAGGTTTGCATTTATATAGTGCTTGCTACCCCTGATGAGGTGTAATCATGTGTATACCTGGAAATCTTGTCACTATGTCTGTGATTATGTGTGAAGCATTGCATATGACTTGGATGTTCAGGGAATTATATGATTTCCTGTTTCTGTAAACATATTCATTAACTGCACCCAACCTCCGGGTCTAGCCAGCGCTACATAAATCTTTTCAAATAAATAAATAAATGTTGGTAATGGGCTAGCTGGTAAAAAATGATTTTAGTTTTCTGCAATTCCTGTGGTGTTGTGGGAAATCGTATGTACTGGTGTATCCTCTACAACATAGAGTCCAGGAACACATTTAAAAACTTTGGGAGACCATTCTTGCTGCAGCTACTACCCCTGGTAACTCCCTGAAGAGCAGTGAACATAAGACCTGCACATGTGTAAGAATGGCATTGGTCCTGCAAATTTGACACTGCAGTTGTGGATGCAATTCAGCTATCAGATCTAAGATTAAAGCTGAATTTATTCTATATTTATCATAGATTTTTTCCTCTGCTGCTCAAACAATGTGATGCATGCTCGGAAAATGCGTATTTTTTTTAGAGTTTTATATAGCGCGAACTAGACCCGAGACATCGGATATCAGAGCGCTTTACATAGCACCAGTTTCCTCCTCCTTCTATCCTCATCCTCCTCGCTATGACATACATCGCTGCCATTGTGAAACATTGTGAGACCCTCTGGGCCTGTTTAAATAGTTTGCACCTGGTTACCACCTGATTGGATTTGGTGGTGATTTGCACATGCAAAATAGCGATTTCTGGCTCATTCACAAATTGTGAATGGGTCATACATATGTCTGCGATTATCTATCTGCGAATTCGCAATTTGAGATTCGTAAAAAGGTAATCACAGCTTTTGCTTATTTCTGTGTGTGGACTGCGAATGATTTTCTGGCATTCAGTAAGGCCATTTTGCATTCGCAAATGGCCGAAATTTGCGATTCGCACCGCTTGTGAATGCAAAATTGCTTCATACCAGGCGCGACCGGTACAGATAAGAGCGGTGGGGTGGGACAGGAGAAGTCAACAGACGACGAAATAGAAAAAATAAAATAAAAAATAAAACCACTTACTTGCGCTCTCTGCAATGCCGTGTCGATCTAGTCAAGGGGGCAGATGTGAAGCACAGATTCCAGGACAAAGAGGTTACAGGTAAGCGCAATTAAGGGTTTCAAAAACCTGTGACTGCTTCCTTAGTGCAACAAATCCCACACCACCAAGGTCTTGTGGTGATTGAGCGAAGTGTGGAAACCCCACAATAGCTGGCTGCCCCTCCCACTGCCCAGCCCACCTTAACCTTGCAGTCCACTACTTGGGTGGGGGATCGTTCATGCTTTATGCTGAGTCCAATTTGTTGGCCCTCCTTTTCCACATGTGGTCTTATAGATCTGGAATAGCCGTCCTTTGCGCTTGTGCTCTCAAAAAGCACCGGCTGGGGAGGCAAGGGCGCCAGGTCACGAATTGGGGCATGGGGCAGCAGCCCCTGGTTATCACTTTCTAGCCTCTATGGCAGCCTGGTGGTGAGGGGTGGGCCCCAGAAAATGGCGGACAAGGTCCAGAGGGCTGGGGCCTACCTATCAAGGACGCAGGTGGGTCGCGCCTTGTGTGGTTCTCAATTTGGGGGAGCCTAACCAGAGGGCCCCTCGGTGCTGGGAGCAAGTAATATAAAAATTTGGACGTTATGATTTGATTGTTGATATTAAGATTGTCCGTATTGATTTATATAAAGTATGTGATATGTGTTATTAATATGCATCATTAATTGTCATGTTTATGTGTGTTATGTCAAAATTAAACATGGCCGTTTTACCCACAATCTGAAAGTATTAACTGGTGTTTTGTGGGTAAGTAGGGAGCGGGGGATAATTCTTGGGGGTATGGGTCCTATGACCTTTAGGACTGGTTCATTATCTGACTCCATCAGTATCATGACAACCTTAAAGACATAACCTGTAATTCAATCATGCACAAGATCTAGTTTTTAAATATGGTATATATGAATTACGTCTCACAAGTCTGTGAACTGAATGTACATTTTTGTAATGAAATGTATATAGTACTTAGTACCTCTTATGAGGCATTGAAGCACTTTACGGCAAGTAGCACACTACTCCAGATCTCAGACTTGGTGGTTAATTCATAGGCTTTTGGTTATTTTGGATGTTGGGATTAATCTTGTGCTCTCAATGAAATAATTTGATGCATTTACTCTTATTTCTTTATAGAAGGTTAAATTAGTGGGAGTGATCAGTAGTGGGGCTATGTTAGTTCATGCAAATGGTTGTTGAGATGAAAAGATGGACTAGAGGAGATTAGGTTTTGTTATGTTGCAGGGATATAGTTTCCAAAAAGGATAGGTAATCTATGAAATAGAGTGTGGACAATTTGCAGAGATAAAATAATTAAAATTAAGACTTACATTAGATTATACGCGGATAGAGGAGGTATGCAGAGGATGGAAGGTAAAGAGAGGGTCATTTGAAGCGAAGAAATTCGAATAAACAATCAAAAGTATTGTGCCAGGATCAGTTTTTTCTTGCAGGGTTTTAGGAGTATAGTGGAAGGAGGCGCAGTGTGACAGTATGCAATCTCAGGATGTAAAAATGTAAAAATAAACAATATTTGCATGTGAAATTTGCAGCGCTATATTAAGTGCTTACTGATAGGCACTAGAATCATTGAACCATATATAGGGCAGGTCTGGCCATTCGTGCACTGGTATTTTCCACGGAGGTCTGCGAGCTAGGGAGCTACATTCAAAGTTGGCTTGTCAGCCATTGTTGGACTTGGCCTGTCCCCTGAAATTTTTTGCTTTTTGCCCCCTTAATTTGGAATGTCTCCCCCATGGGATTACACCTGTATAGGCCATGAGTGGTGTGAGACACCTTGTTAAAAATGTAATGTCATATAATGGTGAGCACTTGTAAATTTACCCCCATTGTAAAATGCACCTGACTAAAATGTACTGTGTGTAAAATGGATGCCATTGCCATGGGTTTTGCCACTGGACTGCCCTAGGTCAGCGGTCTAGTTAATATTACCCAGCCACCCCTAGCTTTTGGAGGGAAAGCCTGGCGCCCAGGGTGCTCAACCCCTCCCCTTGAGCCAGTTTAGGCCAGCTTTGCCAACATTCCAGAAAGGTTCTGGCACTGCCTGGGAGGAGGGTATAAGTAAGGGGGATGTGCCACCAGAGAGTTAATCAGCGCTGGGACAAGAAAGAGAGGGGACCTGCTGCAAGGGGCTACCGCCACATGGGCCTGTGAGCTGGGCCCTGCACTCCTAAAAACCCCCATCTGCTGTCCCCCGGGCCCCTGATAAAGGGAGGAACCTACCCAGGGCACTGACGCTGTTTGGACCTGGAACTGCGCCAGCGCAGCGCGACAGAAGCCCCAGGAGGTGAGGAGTGTGCCCCTGGGCTGCCTGGAGGAACTGTTGCCCCTTGTGAGGTACTGCCTATCAAGCGCTGCAGAGGGAGTGTGCCCCTGAGGAGCGGTTCTCGGACTGTCCGCCCCCTTGGAAAGTGTGTCCCCTGTGGAAGCGCTGGACTGGGAGGAGCTGCCCGGGGAGGATTGTGCCCCGAGGAACTGTATCTCGCTGACCTGCCTCAGATAATCTGCCCCTGGACTGCCTACCAAGCGCTGTGGGTAGAGAAGCGCTGGGGCTGGTGTGGCCCCCGAGGTGCTGGTGGCCCTGAGAGCTGTGTGGGCCGAGGGAGGAGCGGTGCGTTGTGAATAGCGCCGTTTACTGAGGAGCCTACCCTCGTTTTGGTGCGCTGTCCGCCATATAAATAATTAATTGAAAGGGAGCCTACCCCTTACTGCCGCCGAGGAGTGTTGGCGCTGCCTTGCGCCGGTGGTAAATTGTTGAAAATCACCGCCGCGGCCCGGCGCTGTCGTGGGGACCAGGAGAGGGCCGCCGATGTGAAGAGAGGGCCACGCTAGGCCCTGAAGCCGGCCTGACTCGCATCACGTGGCTGGGGCGCCAGTGACGTCTTCCGCCATGCCCCCAGCCACGCCGCGCACGGATTGGCCCAGCGGCCGCGCCCCCTGAAGGCCGCGCAGCGATTGGCTGCCGGCCGGGAGAGCCGAGGGAGGAGTGGGGAAGTCTCGAAAAGTGACGGTGTCGGCGGGGCTCTGGGGAGAAGGAGAGCCCCGCGGGAGAGGTGACGGCTGCCTGGAGGTCCCGGGTCCCCGTGAAGCAGAGGGGCCCGGGAGAAGCAGGAAGATACCGCCGGGGGGGGCGCCCGAGGAAGCGCGAACCCCTCCTTCCTCCTGCCACGACGAGGCCCGGTTGGTCAGGGAAGCCCCGCGAGTGAAGCGCTGTGCAGCAGGGGCCTCGAGGCACATTGTCGGTGCCTGCCCCTACCGCCAAAGAGAGCCCCACGCGCCCAAGCCAGCCGCACGACTGCCCTACCCGTCTCTGCTCCCACGGGGAGGAGCAGCACAGGAGGAAAGCTTCGGCAGTGGTGAGGCCAGAGCCCCGGACGTCAGCAGAGCCTAGGAGCCCGGTGAGTGGGGCCTGGAGTATACCGAGCGGAGGGTGGAGAGGGCAGTGGGACACAGGGTCGGTGTCCGCCCTCCCCCTCCGGTTTAACTGGCAAGGGCCTAAGTGCCCCGGAAACGAGTGGAGCCACGAGTGACTGCTAGAGGGAAGGTCATTCTTATTATGGCGACTTTATGAACAGACTGCTTTACCCAATGGGATGTTTATCCTTGTGAAGGGAAATGTTGCCGGTAGCCTGGCGAATGTGCTTAACTAATGGAAGGTGCATCCTACTGTAGGCTGGAGGTCCATACTGTGCCCCTGGGTCCCCCAATGAAGTATTAAAGCCCCCAGAGTTAGGGCCAGGATTTATACTAATGCTGGGTTGATGTTCAGGCCAATGGTTTTGCGCCTAGTGGGCTTACGGCCTAGTGTTAATGCCCCTGTTAGTGGTGGGCATCCCCATGCGTTATGCTGATGAGGCTGACTGCCCCCTCTAGGGAAGTGTTAGTCGCCTGAAGAGGTATTTAAGGTGGCCCTAGTAAAATGTTTATTCCTGCACAGTGACCAGGTAATAGGAAATGTTTGATTGGTTGTGACCAGTTATTACCGTTACTGATGCCAATGTATATTGATGTGTCACGCCTGCTAGGTGATCCTACGCTGATTCCAGGCTGTTAGACAACTAAGGTTGTGGGCCCCTGCGGATGTTATATACCTGCCTAAGTGAGCCTAATGTACACACTGGTGAGGTGCACAATGTGTTAGATGCCAGGGTATTGCTCAGGAATAATGCGCCAGTGTTGATATGCTTATGGTTAAATGCCTAATGTCACAGCGTAATATGTATGCCTAAGGTTCAGTTGCATACAAGGTGCCTACTACCCTGATGGGATGGTCATCTCCCTGGCCTAAGGTGATGAGACCGATATCTAATATGGATGTGCCCTTTTACTGCAGGTGTCCTGCCCCGGTGCTGGCCTGACGTGTCATTCCAGGCCCCTGGTTATTTCCCATGTTAATAAGCAAGCATTGCTGATTTATTGCAGGTGTTCCTGTCTGTTGGGATTTACTGTGATGCCATGAAGTTTTCCTTTACAGGGGTCGGGCTGGAGTTATAGTGCACGGTGTGTACTCATGTTGATGGTGTATTTTGCAACTACGGCCTATCACTAAGGATGAGAGCCTGAGTTGGCCCCGCCATATGGGCCCCAGATTCAATGTTAATTTAGTCACATTTTTATATTTCAAATGGACTTACAGACTCAGCCCTTACTTCCCATGTAAATAATCCCCCTTGATACACTTGGCTCTTGTGTCAGTTGGCGCCGTGTTATGATACCACTGTTGATGCATTTTTGCCTTGCAGGTTGGAGATACTAAACTTCTTAATTTTCCAACTCAAACTGGTGTCCTGCCTCTTTTGTGGTGTGCCTGGTGTGTCGTCTGTGGGTACTGCGTGAGTGCTTCACATGTCCTTCGAAGTTTGGCCTGCCCGCTTGGTCCGTGCTACCCTCTTGGAGATCTGGTAACCCCATTTCTTACAGACATGATCAAACCATGGCCTACTATCATCATCAGTGCTTAATTTGAGACAGTGGTTCCCGGTGTTTAGCACCGGCCGGTGGCGTAGTTAGACCATTGGCCGCCCATTGCGGCCCCGGCGTTTGCCAACCGCTGCGGCATGGTTCTGGGCAAATCACTCAATCTCCCTGTGCCTACCAAAAAATAAATAAAAAATGAATGTGTCCTTGTGTAACGTAATCGGTGCTCATGTAAAACGAACTAAAACCTTTGGGTCGAGTTCGCGCTATATAATTCTGAAAAAAATAATAATAATGTAAGAGCGGGGGAAGGGGGTGCTGATGGATTCCTGTGATGGCCAAGGGGGTGTTGGCGTGATTCGCGTGCGACAGCCACCAAGGCCAGTGGTACAAGCGAGGGGGTGGGGGGGGACTGCCACACCCAAAACTTGTGTCGCCTGGGGCTGTCCGCCCCCGCCTCCTTGCTACGCCACTGGCACTGGCACCTGAGCACCAGTTAAGGCCATATTAATTTATGGTAGGCACAGGGAGATTAAGTGATTGCCCAGAATCACAGGATGTTGAGCCAATGCCAAGACTGGAACCTGGTTCACCATCTCCAAAGTTGGCAGCTCTGGCCATTACCCCACAACCTCTCCACACGTCGGTTTGTTGGTTCTGTGTTAGGCAGCGCTAACAGGAGAAATAGGCTGGTTGAAGCTGCCTCCTGAAGAGAGCCCCTGCACTTTTTTTTTTACAAATTAACCTCAGCTTACTCACTGCTTCCTATATTTAATTTATTAAGTCTGATTTTGGTTTCCAGCCTTTTCCTGGGTACATGTGAAGGAATACTGTGTGTACCAATAAAGGATGTTTGTTTTTTTATTCCTGAGAGGATGTGTACGGTCCCAGGCTTTCATTAAGAAATTGGTGGCTTCTGTGGGTTGTGGATTTTGTTTGCTTCAGTTGAACCACATGGTCATGGAGTGAGCGATTTGTGAAATGGACTGCTAGGACTGCATGCAATGCGGTGTTTGGTTGACACAAAACCATTTTGCAACCCTATCCATGAAATCTGATACACCCCAAAACGCCTTCTCCCTGAAACCCTCCTCAGCTCCGTTTGTACTTATTTATTTTTGTGGCTTTCCTTGAGCGCCACATGCAGCTCGCAGGCCTCTCCGGGGCGCCAAAAGGAGGGAGGGAAATAAAAGCAGGAAGTGGGAAACTTAACAACATAGAGAACAGTGCTGAACACACAGTGTAACGGTGTTTACCATACCTCTTTTCCTGCTCTATAGGGATCCTTCGCTGCAGCCTGAGTCTGCGAGACACCCCCCTCGCCTCCCCACTCCTGGCAGCAGCTGCTTGCTCTTTGACCTCAGAGGTCAGAGCGCCAGGTGGAGAGGGTGGATTTGTGGAGGCGGATCTGTGCTCGCATCTGTTTTGGCTGTGTTATCAGATAGAAAGTTTTGGGGGAAGTTGCAAAGATAGAGACATAAATGAGTAAAACGCGTTATAAAAAGGGAAGTGTCGGCATTATATGTGTGTGTATGTTTTTTTTTATTTATGTCTTTTGTTGCTTTATGTATGGACAATTATACCCAAATGGGTATAATTTTCTCACTCCCCCTCTCATCACCCCCCTCTCTCTCCTAACTTTTAATATTCATTTTCCACTTAATTTTATCTCTCTGTTTCTTTGCCCCTTAGCCCTGTTGAATGCATTATCATACTGTAACTCTTATTCGCTTAATTGTTAATTTTATCCCATTATGTTCACCATCCTTGTAAAGCGCTCTGATACTCTTGGGTCCAGTAGCGCTATATAAAACCTTTGAAAATAAAAATAAATAAAAAAATAAAAATACAATTTCACCACGTGTTTTTTTCTCAACAAGGGTTTGGCTAACCACCTGCATCATGTAATGGGAGTCAAGACAAACTATCCAGCCTATCAAACGAATCTGATGCAGTTTCAAAAACCACACAATACACAATGTGGAAAGTATTTTTGATACATTTAAATAAAATTAGAAACGTAGGCCCATAATTAGCAAGGTTTTGCGACGCCTTTGCGTGGCCCTGCATTGATTAATACATTTAGAGTAATGCAAGGCAGTGCAAATCATTGCCTTGTGTTACTCTGCACCAAGGAGGAGTTCCATGGGTGGGATGTGGATGTTCCGCCTCACCCACTCATGAATTTTAGCGCATTCTCAGATTTACCATTAGTGGCAGACATGGGAATGCGACAAAATGCTACACCTTCCCAGGTGGGATGTAATGAGGAAAAATATCTATTTCTCCTCGTTTTTTTCTCTTTCTACGCATACCGCAGCGCATATAGAATGAGGACACTCTCAGGATTGGTTTTGTGCATGAATGTGTGCCTCCTGCACATAAATAATCCTGCCTACAACGCAGGCACCCTTGCAACATGACACATAGGAACAACATTGGACCACACAGGTGCAACCACCTGCATCTGTGAGGGGCGGTCCCGTGCCACTGGCTCCCTTGTCCATATTATGAGCACCGCCCCCAAAAACCCAGCTCCCCAAAGGGCTGCGAGGAGGTAGGCAGGAGCAGCAACCCCGTGCCCAGCCCCGGTGATCTAACTCTGCGCCCTAGCCGCAAGCTGGTGTGTACATCCTCTGGTTGGCTCAAGACTTCAGGACCTTATCCTTTAGTGCTATCCTGGAGAGTCTGCTTTGGAGGACCCCTTGCTAACTAGGGGTGACTTTAGGATTCTAGACGCCCAAGCCTAAATATAGGGTCGTCGTGGTAGGAAAAAATGCAGCTGGTCCGCGCACCGCGATGGCCAGGTCCAGAAAGAGGCCAAGGCTAAGGGGCAGGCACAAGTGTGTCTGTGTCAGCTGAGGTGTAAAGTGTGAGGTGTAGACAGGTAAGATCTGAAAAGTGTGTCTGTGCAGCTGAGGTGTAAATAGTGTGAGGTATAGACAGGTAAGATCTGAAAAGTGTGTCTGTGCAGCTGAAGGGCAAACAGTGTGAGGTGGAGGGGGCAGGTGAGATGTGAAAAGTGTGTCTGTGTCCGCTGAAGTGCAAACAGTGTGAGGTGGAGGGGGTAGGTGAGATGTGAAAAGTGTGTCTGTGTCAGCTGAAGTGCAAACAGTGTGAGGTGGAGGGGGTAGGTGAGATGTGAAAAGTGGGTCTGTGTCAGCTGAGGTGTAAGTAGAGTGCGAGGTATGAGAAGTGTGTCTGCGACAGGTGAGGTCTAAGTAGTGCGTGGGGGCACGTGAAAAGGCAGGCGTGTGCCGGGAAAGGAGGTGTGAGCATTGACTGGGTCACTGGGACGTTAAGTGCGTAAACAATATGACATTTGTGGTGCGCGTGGGAGAGCAGTGCGTCTGGGACTGTGGGAATGCCCGGAGTGAAGCTCGCGCCCTGTCGTCCTTGGAGGGCTGATTTAGGGTGATTTAGGAAGGGAAGCTGTAGTCTCCAGACATCAGGGCCTCATTAACCCCCAATAAACCAAACGTTAACACTTTGAGGGCCTTTAATGGCTCCTTATTAGGGTCCCACTGAGCTGCAGCAGGCTCACCGTTTACAAGGGCTGAGAGGCGGGGAGTGGGTGGAGGGGGGTCTCATCTCTTTAACCTTGAACCCAGGGTGGGAGTGGGGCTTTGACTCCGTCGTCTTCTGCAGAACCGGCTGCCGTAGTTGTCGAGCTCTGTGGTCTCGGACATGGGTAAAACTCTTGAGGAGGACAGTCTGAGAGGTTCGTGTGCCTGCTGCGGCGCAGGCCACAGTGTAAGGCCGGCGTCATACGCCCAAAAAAACTGCTCTGTGGATTAATAAGCCTTTTATCAAAATACGTAACTGCGTGATACGTGATTAATTCACAGACTGGTTGTAATGAGCTAAGACTGACCAAAAACAGCAGTTTGAAAGCAATTAATGGACCTTGACGAGGAGGCGAGTGACCGGCGCTGGATATGGGGTTTATTCCCACCGGCAGGACATATTGGTTGGCCTGGAGAAAGATCAGCCACTTTTCAGATGAACGCAATTGGGTGGCCTGCTCCACGTATGCATGTATTCTTTGTATATGTTGTCCTCTCCCCCAAGAAAGAGAGAGACATTATCACAGTCACAGTCACTACGGGAGCACATACACACAAATACAGACCAAAAAGAAAAACTCGCATCAGGGCCATAATGCTAGCAAAAAAAAACAAAAAACACTCCCATAACACACTCCATTGCTTTGTAAGAAAAAACGGTTACAATTGGTGTGGAGTGGGTCCTTCAGGATCCGGTGCACTGCACCTCCTGCACTATTGACAGCTACGCCCGTGACTCACATGCGCCAGGTTACCCTTGCGCATGCGCACGCTCTTACGCATGCAGACCACGCAGTTGCCTTTGGACTCCTGGCCATGTTAGTGCTTCACACCGAACTTTCTTTTTACCTGGAAGGGGGTGCGCAGGAGGGTCCGCAGGAAACTCTGACCATCACCAGGGGCTGCAGGGAGCTCAACTCTCTCGACACCTTCTGAGGCAGCAAGAAACCCCTAGCCCGAGAGTGCAGGGGACAGAGAGCGCGAGCGGGTAAACTAAACCCTAACAACGGGGGCACACTGACTGCGACGCGTAAACTACAATAGTTAACCGCCGACACCCACCCGAGACCGGAACTGGGAGAGTGAGTGGGCGAGTGAATTAGTGAAAGTGGCCACAAATCACCGTAGTTAGTTCAGATGTTGTGACTGCGTCACTTGGCCGCCATCTCGCGCCCAGCAGGCAGGGTCCCGCTGTTTATGGTCGTTATCGCCCGATGCCCTCCTTTATGAGGGTCCATAAATTGTGTCTAATGACTCCGGAGCAGCTTTATGACATAAAGTGTGTGTGATGTGCCAGCTAATTATCGGAGCAATTAGGGAGCAGGTAAACACGCCAGGGCCGGGAGTGTGTGGTAACAAGAGGCCGGCCCGCCGCACTCCAAAGGTTACCAACGTCCCCGGGAGGTTCACCGTTCACAGGCACTTGTCCCACGCAGTTTGGAAAACCAAAGCAAAAATAAGAAAATCACTTATAGTCAATTTATGCCGAACCAAACCTTACAGAGAAATTCTGCTTAGGAAACAGGTAAAGCCGAAGGAAAACATTCTTGCAAATTAGTCTCGACAAACAGTCAGCAAGCACCGCCTTTTGTGGGGAAATTAGGCTGATCTTTCTTGAACCCAAAAGAACACTATAACCTTTACTCTCTTCATGCGCTGGAAAATGTTACGCAGGAGTTTGCTAATTCGGCTAGTCAGTAACACCTTACAAGGAAATCCGACTTCGTATTAGAAGGCTCCCCACTACCCTAGTCAAAGACCAGGCACCAAATTAGATAGCCCAATTGTAGTTTCCTTTATTAATACATCGTTTAATTGGGTAAATATCAGCACGTAATTTGTAAAAGAAAAAAGTGCTGGGGCCCAAAGTTTTTATCAAAAGCTTTCCGTTGTGTCTTTTGAATGCCAGGGCTGCTGAACACTAAGGTTGTCTGGTGTAGATTTCATCTCAAGCCTCTTTCTTACACCCCTTACCCTTTCATTTCACTATTGCATGTTGTTTTTAATGTTCTTGTATTTCACGGCCTCTCAAAAAGGCTTATCTTGATCCCATCACTTGCACCAATTTTTGACTGATGCCCAGCAACCATTTTTAAATCAAGATCTTTGGTTAAAAAAAAGCCCCAAAAGGAAGTATCACCAGATTTGAAAAACAAAAAATAGTGACTTTCCACAAAAATAAAAGTAGGACTACAATTTTTCATTGATTGAGGGTTACAGAATGACATAATTGACAGCTCTCACACATCTAGAAAACACAGGGATGGAGGCACTGAGGGGAAAAAAAGGCAAGATTTGCACCGAGTAACATCTGTGTGACCTAAATTGCTTTCTGTTCTGCCAGAGACTGCTATTTGTGCACAAGAACACATGAAAATGTCCCTCCCTTAGTGGTCAGTTGGTGAAAACCTGCAACTGTCCTTGCAAATCCGGGATGCCTGGTAACAATATCAGAGAGACTCTAAGCTGTTCCGGGAAGTTATCAACCAGTTAACAAATGGCAAGAACCGGCACTTTAACTCAGACATAACGGAATATTCCTGGAGAGACCATATTGATCAGACATATAACGCTACCCCACTCTTGGGTGCTATAAAGCAGGAAGTTCCCACTTCAGAAACCACGTACAAAACACAAAAGTCAGAATCTTCAGACCCTCCGTTACAGATTACACAAGACCAGGTTCTTAAAATTATAAAAAAATTAAGATCTGAGGGAGCACCAGGTCCTAATGGCCTGCCAAATGCACTATTCCAGCACGACCCTCCATTTTGGACTGGGATTCTAACTCCATTGTTTACGTACGCATTAACAACTGGCTCGATCCCCGACTCTTGGCGAGGAAGTATTTTAAATCCTATATACAAAACGGGTTCACGAGCAGACCCTGCGAACTATAGATTGATTGCACTGATCGATGTGGAGGCCAAGATATATGCTGCAAATCTCTTGGCAGATTTAGAGGATTGGGTCAAACGCATAAACCTGATACCGAACACCCAAACTGGATTTCGGGCCGGAATAGGCACCCTTACAAATATTTCTGCTGTGACATTACTAGCTAATCAAGCCTACGCAAAATCTCGAACCTTGTACGCATGCTTTATCGACCTTAAAGCAGCGTTCGACAAGGTTCCGAGAAAGAAGTTGTGGGCCAAAATGAAAACCTGGGGGGCACCACCCAAACTTCTGGAGGCAATAATCAATCTTTACTGAAATACGTGGGTGCAGATAAGGAAAGGAGATGGCCGCACCATAACAAACAAGATCCCAACATCAAACGGTCTAAAACAGGGGTGTGTGTTGGCCCCCTGTTTATTCAACATCTACACAGCTGATCTTGAGAAGTGCCTCCAACAAGTGCAAATTGACCCACCAAAATTAGGCAAAACACCGATCAGGAGCCTACAATACGCAGATGATATTGTGCTCCTAGCACAAACACCAATAGGCCTGCAGCGTTCAATGAAACAACTAGGATCTTATATTACCTCAGCTCAATTAATAATAAACCTTAAGAAAACAAAGGTATTATGCTTTAGCAGTCACCACAAAAAAGGGTCAAAAGGAATATTCACCTGGAAACTGGAGGAAAAACCAATATCCCAGGTGGACTCATACAAATACCTTGGGTTCCAACTTGACCACTCACTTAAATACAAGCTACATTTGGTCCAAGGGAATATCAAAGCAAAACAACTCCTGTATGCTTTCAAAATTTTACAGAAGAAGCTAAAAGGTTGCCCAACAGGCCAGTTCCTTAAGATAATCGCAGCCAAATTTTTACCTTCAATATCATATGGGTCGGAAATTATGAATACCAAAGATGCAGCCGCCTTAAATCTAGCCCAATCGAGTTTTTTTCAAGCGCCTCTTTTTAATTCCTCGACACATTTCTCAGGCACAAGTTTGATTGGAATACGGGCTGAAAAATCAGAAACCAGCAAGACAAGGGGCGATGGCAAAATATTATTGGCGGATGAGGCAAGCGGAAGACGACACTTTAGCCCACTGCTGTTGGGAGGAAATCGAAAATCAGGCGAGGCAAAAAAACTCCATTGCAGCAGTCCTAAAAGAATCACTCGCTGATTTACATCTTGAAGAGGCATGGCATACAACAACGTCATACTCCGGGTTCAAAAATATGGTGAACAGCGCAATAAAGCGAACTTCGCTACTAATGGATAAAACTGCCTTTGCTAAGAAAAATCACGCATGGGCAGTGATTCAATCATACCAGTTTTTGAAACCTCAACCGTACTTGTCCGAACACTTCTCGCATCACAAAAAGCACCATTTGACGCTGTTGCGGTTAGGTTCGTTCCCCATAAAGGATTTAACCCCGAAATGGAAGTCTACATGGCCTACGAAAGAATGTCGCCTGTGTGATCAAGGAGAAGAGTCGTTATTACACCTTTTATGCATCTGCCCCGCGCTACTGGAACATCGAAAAACAGTTCTTCGGGAGATTTTTAGGAAGCAGCAATTGAGATCGTGCAGAGCTGCAGTGATACAATGCCTTGGTGGACTGTCAATTCAGCTGTCATGTCGAGCCATCACCTTTTGTAAAATAGCAGCCAAAGAACTGGACAAAAAAGACAATAGTCCACACGGTAAAGGCATATGACTGACTGGTCACTCCCTTTCTGTACAGGTATCAAATACTGCTCTTTTCATACCACAATGAACTTCTTACATTTCTATCGTTTTAACTGTTGCAGTGACCAAAGCTTACGAAAGGACATTGGTTTTATTCGTCTATACTTCATAGATTTTAACCCTAGCTAATTATTATGTAAAATGTGTTTTCTCATGCTTTTACGATTTTTAACGAAATCAAATAAAAGTAATACTTACTTACTTACTTACTGGTAACAATATCTAAGGAACCATGGGATTCAACTGCATGCTATGGAGTGGTACTGTACCTGATATACCACAAGCGACATCGCAAGTACCCCCAAACCTACCTGCAACTTTATGTTGCAGACTGGCAAGAACCCTGAAACACTGGTGGCAAACAATTTTATACTTGTGAGTCATTTAAAAGCACTGTGAACTTTATCTACCATAATGCAGTTGGAGAACTAGTGCTGACTTGCTAAAAGTTTGCTCCTTACCTCTTGTACATCTAAGGAATCACTTGCACAGTGCCTATCATTGTGGTGCAGTTTGAGTTATTTGTCTCAATCAAGGCAGAGTTGGCTTTACTTGACAATGATGTCTCTTTTCTGTGGACAGTATTGAAATACTCTTGTGAGCTCCCAGCTTCACTTGTCTCTCTTGAGCATGTGTCATTACTTACCCGGTTAGACAATGTTTCTGGCACATGCCTGACAACCGTAATTTTTTTTTCTTTAGTCTTGCCTTGAAGGATGTCCCCATTTACAGCTGGGGGCTTCCCTTCTTTTATTATCATCTCAAAGCAGGGCATAGGGCTTCTCTTCTAAGCCCTACGTATCTCAACGTTACTTGACTGACTGTCCTACAGCTCACTTTCAAGTTAAAGGTTGCTCCTGTTTATTCAGTGACTCTGGTTTGATATGTATTCCGGATTTTCTCCAGAACACGGCCAGGGAATATGCTTTACTGGGTCCTTGGCACTAAGGACTTTGTCAAAGTGCCATCTCGAGACAGTAAGTCAGTTGGACTGCAACCGCCACACATCCCACTGAGCTGTATCTGAGTGTGATGCGTTTCAGGTAACAACCAATCCCATGAGATATCACTGTGATAATTAGTGGAACTCAAACCCTTTTTCATTATGGAAAGACACACTCAAGAACACTAGGAAACCAAGGCTACATTTTAAAGATTTATTTTTAAACTCAAAACCCTATCCTAGTATACACAGTATGAATAGTAACTATTATGAATGTATACTGTACAGTAGCGATAAAATTCACCAGGAGTGTGAATAGCAGATAATATTGTAACATATTGGTAGAATCATGTCTTGCTTTATGCCGATATTTAAGCCCCACTCTCATTTCTCTGGCTAACTAAACTGACAGCACCAAAGTAAAAGGTCTAATTCAAGTTTCGAAAATCCTGCATACCTTCTTTAAGTAAGGAAACAAGTGTTCAAATGAAATAGCAGCATCTACTGTTCCTTTGTGTAAAGGCAGGCAGATTGGCAAGCCCACCTAGTAAAGGCTAAGCACCTGGTATCCTTCTGCAAAGAAAGATAGTGCAGTTCTGTATAGTTTCGGTCCTGTTTCTCGGGTAGGAGGCTCCTCTCTATCTTTTCACACTGTTCTGAGCTTTCATAACATATCAGATCACTGTTGAACTTTTCAAATTAAACAGTTAGCAGAAAAGTCTTTGGCACCCTTTCACTTAACGTATATTGTGCCGAACAGTGTTCTTTGTGTAAAAAAACAATAAACGAGAAGTGAAGTTATCAGCTACCAAGAAATCTTGTAGATCATTTTAAGTAATCACCAGAATAGAGAATGTGATTCATACAAAGTAACAGGGTTACAGCTTCTTCTTTAATATGCCCTTTTCTTGAAAGATGTCCCAGTTTTTATGTGGTAGCTTCTACATCAAGTAAACAATATAGAAACACCCTTAATAGAAACCTAAATTCTCCGTCTTGTAGCCTGCAAGGACAACCAAAAGGTGCTTTTAAAAGGTCACTGAATAACGTGTGTGAATGAATTGAATGCACAAATTGTGAAATTCCGCATGATAGTCTTTAATTAGAGTGAGCTATAAAAAGAAGGGATCAATAATTGGTCTTGGGGAAAGCCACCCAACCTTGATGGGCACTACTGGTGGCTGAAACATGTAGACCCGCAGACGCTGGAGCAGTTACATCTCCAGTGTTGTCCTTGTTTTTAATCTTGTCAAAGGTCCTCCAAACAAAGAAATTCAGAGGTATCCTGCAGGAAATTTTAATATTCTTAGATCCTCTTGCCCAAAATATACGTGCTCCACTGACAGTCAAAGTAGTACCTGCAGAGATACGCAAGATATTTGGGTTAGGGCTTGACGATGAATGAAGTTCTAGTGGGCAATAGTCATTTAAAATACCCTTTGGGTGTCCCTGCAGGTTATAAGATGGAGACGTTAGGGTTCTATTGTGGTTGTTTCTACATTGGTTACTTGCATATCTTGGAAGATGAATCAAATCTCTAAAACTTTTCTCTCTCTTTTTGTCTGATGTAAGCTTCTGCTCCAATTCGTAAACGGCTTCCGGAACTTGGAATATTGGCTCTGGGTTTTCCTCCAACTGATTCTAAACTGAAAATATGCCTGAACTTAGGTTTTTAGGACTTTTCTATCCCTTACCTTAAAGGTCGCACATTTTCCTGCCTGTTATTATCTTGAATGATGACCCAACTTATATTAGAGGCTATGTTCTTCTACTCCTGTCAGTTCTTTCCTTGAAGAATTTCTTCACTACGGTTAGAGACTCCTCCTCTAACTCGTTCTTGTTTTAAGGTGTGTACCAATTTACATTTGGCAGCTTCTCCTGCAATCCACTCTCACGTTGAAGGATATCCAAAATTATGTTTTGTGAGTTCTCTTTTAGTCTCTTCTTGTCGCAAAGGATGTCATAACAGGGTGCTTCAGTTCCACACTATTCTTTTCTCATGAGCCCTCTCACTTAGGGTTGGCAGCATTTCCCCCAGGTCAGGATTTTTAACCTTAGTATGTCTTTTGGTGGTGGGTGACGCATGGTCCAGGAGATGGCAGTAGCGTAACTTGGTCACCTTTATAAAGTGGTGGTTGAGGGTTTAACAGCCTCTGCCTCTTATCCACTGGCCGACAGCCGTCCATTGACTGCTAATCACCAGCTCCACTATTGTGGGTCTTTGGGGTAATGAGAGATACAGTCTGACACAGAGGTTCAAACTATGGGCTGGTTGCCCAGTCCATCTCCATATTAGGGGCCAAAAGTTCCTCAGGGAGTCCTCTAGATTGTGCCTCTTGCATGGTTATTTTGTGCATGCATCAGAATCTCCATTTGTGGGATGAGTAATCATGCATTTTTGCGCGGCCCCCACAGTACAGATGGGATCTTACATTGGCTTACATGATGCAGTGAAGATCTGGGGAAGAGTCAAAACATGAGCTCACAAAGAATGTGTACAGGTATGGATAGGATTGTTAGGAAAGATTTCTGTCTAGCGTACTTATTATCAAGATTATCCAATTGAATTTAGTGAATGTTAATAAATTTTGTCTTTCTGTTAATTTTTGTCATAATTAATTATAGCGTGAGTTTTTTTTTCTCTAACCCAAAAAAGTTTGGGCTCAGGCTCTTTCTGTTGGTCCGGTCTTCCTCAGGTGCTTGCAGCACTCGCTGCGGCTCATCCTTTAAGGCAGAAGTCAAACTATTGAACCTACGAAAATCTAAGAGAATTTATGCCTGCATGAAGAAACTTTAAACCAGTGTATCCACCTTCCTTTGAATCCTCACCCATACAGCAGGCATTTAGGTTTGAAACCTTGGTTTTGACATATATGCCCATATGTTCATAGAACGACATTGATTTCTTTTGTGTGTTAGGGTAAGGAAGGGAATAGTGTTTGGCAGATGTATACTGATGTTCTCAAGAAAAAGGATTCATTGTATGGGAGCTATTGGCCATGAACCTTCAAATGGTCACTTCCACCTCCAATCCTTCTCCCTCTTTCATTATACCGACATGTTTAGGAACAAGCCTACGCAGCATAATGTCAAAGAGAATCCAATGCCCCAAACCCACCACACACACTGCGTCGCACTTTCAAGGACATGGGACCTCTCTGCCTACTCAGCCTAGAGGCGTCACCAACCCATTATTTCTGGATGGGGAGGCTGCACTGCTGGTCTTTTCTCCTTAACTTGTGAGCAAGACACATTGCTTTGGATGATCTGTATTGTGCTCAAGAACAATTTCAATTTCTGGGTTAAAGATTTCTGGTCGGCTCAACAATAAAGAAGACTGCTAGGAATAAAATGCCTTTACACTCGTGAACAAAGTACGTTGGTTAGTGTGATTCTATATATACACTCAGGCCCAGTATACAGTTCCTTGAACGTGATTTCTGGTATATTTGTGAACAACCACTGAACAAGAGTGGTTCACTGACATGGCACATCCTGGCATACAGGTTGGACCTAACTTGGCATGGGGAGGACGCCAAATGGCCACTGCCAATGGGATTTTCAAATTTGGCGTGCACGCATTGCTCAGATGCCTGGGTAAACGCAGACTGCACCCATTGACTACTGGAGTGAGGGGGCCGTATGCTCACCGGGCAGCAGCAGGTGCAAGAAAAGGAGAATTTAAACCAGAGGAGCTCCTCTTTGTTTCCTGGTTTGCCCCTGCGGCTCAGCGACATCCCTCTGCTCCTTCTGGTCCCAAGTTCCTGCTTTCCTCACCAGAGACAACATAAATTGATTTGTAAAGAACTTCTGTTGGGCTCAAAACCAAAGTAAAGTGCTAGGAATGAGGTGCATCACTTTGTGTCAGCCCATATGTACCTAGCATCAATATACAGGTCTTTGTGTCAGCTCCCCCTGCAACAGTTTTCTGTCCAGCTTGCGCGCAGTCCACTACCGTCTGCTGCCTGTCTGCCTGCTGCCCTCTGTTTATGCCTCCTCTGCTAGTTTCTTGCTCTGTTTTGCCTTTTCTGCTAGTTTTCCTGCCCAGTTTTGCCATTTTCTGCTCATTGTTCGGCCCTCTGTTTTGCCCTCTTCTGCTCTGTTTTGCCTTTACTGCTCGTTTTTCTGTCCCCTGTTTTGCATTTTCTGCTCACTCATTTTTCTACCTTCTGTTTTGCCTTTCTCTGCTCGTTCCTTCTCTCTACCCGCCGTTTCCTCAACACCTAGCTTCTCAACAGAGACCTCACACCCCAGCTCCTAGATACCCCCAGGAGCAACAGTGCCAGTCTCTACAAATGCTGATTGGTTGGTACAGTCCCTGGAATGTGATTTTGGTATGCTTCTGAATAACCCATTGGGACTGGGAAGTGAGTCATAGTATGCCTGTGAACAACAAAACTGTTAAAAATGATGTCTCTATGTTGTAGGAAAGTACCTCTTTTGACATGGTTAGCCTCCACTTTTTGCCTGGTGTAGGATGTGATTTCAAATTGAAAGTGTACCTGGTCCGTGCCAACCAGGTTTCCAGTGCCAGATTTCTTTCCCAAAATGGTACCACTGTTGGCACAACTTCAGCAATCCCTTTAAGTCCCTAGTAAATGGTATCCCTGGTACCTAGGGCATTAGTATTGAAGAGGGTCCACTAGGGCTGCACCACCAATCGTGCCACCCCAAAGACCCCCCACCAATACCATGCAAACTGCCATTTCAGGCTTCATGTCTTGGTGCAGAGAAAACCGAAGAGTCAACATGGCACACAGCCCAGTGTACCATGCCCACAAACAACGTATAAGGGATAGGTAAGTCACCCCTACTGCAAGCCTTATAGCCCTATGGCAGGGTGCCAATATCCCATGTGTGGGCATATCTGCATGAGCAGAAATGACCCTACAATATGAACTCCATTCTTGGATATTGTGCACAGGGAAGTCCTAGAGAGTGCATTAACTAGATACTTGTCATTACCAGTTTCCTAGCTCCACAATGGCTTCACTATACCCTAAGATGTTTGACACCAAACATCTCATTTTAATAAATCCTCACTGATGCCAGTGCTGGATTTATTAATAAAATGCACAGAGGAGACTCTTTAGAGCATCCACATAAAACCTACCAGGTCTCTGACTGGTTTTAGCCGGGGGCCACCACTAGACATGTTTCTGACCTCATGGGGAGACAGCCAGTGCTCTCTGAGTCCAGGAAGAAACCCTGCTAAGTGCTGAGGTGCTTCACACCTCTTCCCAGCCAGGATGGCCTTTCAGAGCAGGATGTTTCAAAGGTGGTGCCGCATTAGAAATGTGACCCAGGCATCTCCAGATAGTGGAGGATGCCAACTCCCCTTTCCTGCTCCACATTTCCGGGAGGACCAGGCGGGAAAATTAGTTAAATTGAGATGTGGATCCCCATTCAGCCACAACACCCCTAAGGTGGGGCATGTGATGTGGAGTCCACTTTTCATTTCCCACCATTTCCGTTTGTGAGGGAAATAGCCAATTAGGGTCAGGGTAGTGCCCCTTCCCACAGG
Source organism: Lissotriton helveticus (assembly GCF_964261635.1). Taxonomy (NCBI): domain Eukaryota; kingdom Metazoa; phylum Chordata; class Amphibia; order Caudata; family Salamandridae; genus Lissotriton; species Lissotriton helveticus. The sequence goes on along the minus strand of NC_136068.1, from coordinate 599,594,798 downwards.
AAGTGGTCACTTAAAGGGTGTAGACACCCCAAAGGTAGAGTAAATAGTATCAAAAAAGGGGGGGAAGAGGTGGTGCTCAACGGCACCTAGGTGGGCGCATCCTCCTCTCCTGTAAGTACGGGTTATCAAAAAGGTCCACCTCAGACTGAGTTACTGTGTGTCCAGATGTTCTTGGAATACACAGTATGTGTTAAAATACCCCTCACACACCAAAAGGGCCCTTGGTGTCATGCTTCATCATCGGGGTCTTCCCGCCCCGCTGGGGGACGGGCGTGCTACGACAAGCGACTACGCTGGAGCACCTTTCTTTTGTGGGTGCTATGTGAGTGTATTGGAGTGAGTGTCAGTAGGGTCAGGGGTGATATAAAGAGTGATGTTAAAATAATACCTGGCCTTGTGATAGAATTTGTTTTTTAATAGTCACAGGCTGGTATAGTTAAAAAGAGTGGATCGGAGAGATAAAGCTAGTTACTGGGCTTACTCTCCTGTGCGGGTCAACATGTTTCGGGGCGCTATGCCCCTTTGTCAGGACCGGGGTCAGATCCCCCTGTCACTCACTAATGTTTTACCACAAGATAGTGTATGTACAATGATGCGAGATAAATTTATCAATGTGTGGCGATATACAATTTATATCTACAGTTTCCTAGCTCTATCAGAATTCCTGATGTAATAAGCCTGAAAAACAAGAGCACGTGATTACTAATGCGCGTATCCCATTGCGCTTGGTTAATGTCACCTGTAAGAGATAAAAGGAAAACACACATAGAGACATTTGGTACCCTGAGTCCCTAAAAAAGGAAAAAGCTCCTCACATATGGAACAGGGTGAGCCCTGTACATACTACAGTGAGACACACAAACATTTAAACACACACAATAGGTTGGTTACTTTTGATTCCAGATGCAATGGTATAGAAAAATACATACTGAGAAATGATGGAGTCAGTGCCCCATGAGCCAGAACTGGACAAGGGGTAGTTAGAGGGTCCAACTGCAGAAGGTGAAAAAAAGGAAAACAATGCTAGTCCCCCTGTTTAAATTTGTTACCCTAATGTACCAACATTACCACCACAGCGTTTTTTTTCTCCCGGCTATGCCGTACTTACTCAACCCAATGCAGGCTTCGCATCCTCCCTCGTCCGTGGCTTCCGTGATATGGAATGCCGTGGTCGGGCGGACCTTATATAGTAGGCTAATTGGTTAATTAGGTCGGTTTAATAGGCACGCGGTGTGTTCTAGTGGTAGTCTCTTATTAGTAGAAAAAACCGGAACGGCCATCTTGGAGAGGGGAAAGTACCCCGTGTGTGACTGGACCTGACTGCGTACATCGTTAATGCAGTCCCGGACCCGCTGGTAGGTGCGGTATTATGAGCCGGCTATCGTTCTAAAAGGAAGTACTAAGAGGTCTGAAACACCGAATGTGACCCCAGGGAGCCGAAGTCAGCCGTGAGTATGCGCATGCGCGGTACTGCGTGTAGCATCGCCGCGCATGCGCCGTGCATACAATCCCTTGATCTCTTTAACCAAACCAAACACGCTAGATATACGCGTGTCCCATAAGGGCTGTTAGTTGGATCTGTATTACGGTAAATTACAGGGTACAGATAGAAAAACGTCACAGATATGTGATGTAATACAAGGCTGTTTGGTGGTATACCATCAAAGATATGCTATTTATGCTAGTGGGTCAAATAAACAGGATGTACTTGGTTATTTAAATACCCAAATGGGACCAGGGTATTTCATCATTGAGCCCTGTTTCGTGAGTGCCCAGTCGGTGCACCCAACGCTGTTCCTTTTCCAACAAGTTTTTATCGCTCTTAAATGACTCAATTACTGTCCATTTTAAGTCATGAATGCTGTGCCCCATTGTCAAATAGTGTGTGGCCATTCTGGTGGTGGTCTTTTTGCACCGCACGTTGCTGCGATGTTCTCCCATGCGTATCTTCACTGGCCTTGTGGTCATCCCCACATACTCTTTCTTGCACGGGCATGTTATTAAATAGACCACATTACGGCTGTTGCAGTTGGTAAAGGAACGTTGTTACCACATTGATTGGTTTGAGAAGGTGATAGAGCGGCTTTTTTGCGTATACTGACATGACGCACAGGAACCACAAGGGTGGTGTCCATTCACCTCTGCTAGTTTTGGGGGGGTCATTATTGGTGAACACGCATTATTGGTGACGTTTGACCCAGAACTGGACCTCCTTCTCGGCTTGGACGTGGAGAGCCTCTACACCAGCCTCCCCCACCAAGAAACATTGGCGATAATTGAGAAAGTCCTCTTCTCCTCACCCTGGCAATACCATACACCAAGGCAGGTGGTCCTTGAATGTATCTCTTTGGCTTTAAAAAAGAATTTCTTTATGTACGAAGACACGTACCATCTACAAAAACACGGCACGAGCACGGGGAGCACCTGCGCCCCTAGTCTGGCAGGCCTGTACGTGCACCACCTAGAGACAACAAAAATCCTCATCGAACAAAACCCCTACCGGGACCACGTGGTGACATGGAAACGGTACATCGACGATGTGCTGGTCATCTGGAGGGGGGACCAAGACTCAGTCACCCATTTCATGGCCTGGTTGAACCAACAAGACAGGTTCTTAAAATTTACACATACAACTTCCAAGGAGAACCTTGTATTTCTTGATCTGAATATCTACCCCATTGAGGGTAAATTACAGACTAGCACCCATTTCAAGCCAACCGCAAAGAACAGCCTGTTACTGTACAGCAGTTTCCATCTGCGGCACCTACGTGACAACCTACCTTATGGACAGTTCCTCCGACTATGGCGGAACTGCACCAACGTTGTGGATTTCAAAACACAAGCAGCTGATCTAGAACGCAAACTAGTGCACAGAAACTACCTACCTACCTATTGTGAGGAAAGGCTTGAAAAGAGCCAGAAACATTAACAGAGAGGCTTTGTTGGAACCAACCGCCGCAAAATAAACTGATCTGCGCCCCATCTGTGTTACTACGTATAATACTAACTCTGACAAAATCACAAAAATTGTGAATAAACATTGGAAGGTGCTATATTGTGGGAAACTTGACTTTCCGAAACCTATGTTCTCACATAGAAGAGGAAAGAATCTTAAGGACATACTGGTCCACACTAGACCGAGAAACATCACCAATAATGACTCCCCAAAACTAGCAGAGGTGAATGGACACCACCCTTGTGGTTCCTGTGCGTCATGTCAGTATACGCAAAAAAGCCGCTCTATCACCTTCTCAAACCAATCAATGTGGGAACAACGTTCCTTTACCAACTGCAACTGCCGTAATGTGGTCTATTTAATAACATGCCCGTGCAAGAAAGAGTATGTGGGGATGACCACAAGGCCAGTGAAGATACGCATGGGAGAACATCGCAGCAACGTGCGGTGCAAAAAGACCACCACCAGAATGGCCACACACTATTTGACAATGGGGCACAGCATTCATGACTTAAAATGGATAGTAATTGAGTTATTTAAGAGTGATAAAAACTTGTTGGAAAAGGAACAGCGTTGGGTGCACCGACTGGGCACTCACGAAACAGGGCTCAATGATGAAATACCCTGGTCCCATTTGGGTATTTAAATAACCAAGTACATCCTGTTTATTTGACCCACTAGCATAAATAGCATATCTTTGATGGTATACCACCAAACAGCCTCGTATTACATCCCATATCTGTAAAGTTTTTCTATCTGTACCCTGTAATTTACCGTAATACAGATCCAACTAACAGCCCTTATGGGACACGCGTATATCTAGCGTGTTTGGTTAAAGAGATCATGGGATTGTATGCACGGCGCATGCACGGCGATGCGATGCTACACGCAGTACCGCGCATGCTCATACTCACGGCTGACTTCAGCTCCCTGGGTTCACATTCGGTGTTTCAGACCTCTTAGTACTTTCCTTTAGAACGATAGCCGGCTCATAATACCGCACCTACCAGCGGGTCCGGGACTGCATTAACGATGTACGCAGTCAGGTCCAGTCACACACGGGGTACTTTCCCCTCTCCAAGATGGCCGTTCCGGTTTTTACTACAAATAAGAGACTACCACTAGAACACACCGCGTACCTATTAAACCGACCTAATTAACCAATTAGCCTACTATATAAGGTCCGCCCGACCACGGCATTCCATATCACGGAAGCCACGGACAAGGGAGGATGCGAAGCCTGCATTGGGTTGAATAAGTACGGCATAGCCGGGAGAAAAAAACCGCTGTGGTGGTACTGTTGGTACATTAGGGTAACAAATTTAAACAGGGGGACTAGCATTGTTTTCCTTTTTTTCACCTTCTGCAGTTGGACCCTCTAACTACCCCTTGTCCAGTTCTGGCTCATGGGGCACTGACTCCATCATTTCTCAGTGTGTATTTTTCTATACCATTGCATCTGGAATCAAAAGTAACCAACCTATTGTGTGTGTTCAAATGTTTGTGTGTCTCACTGTAGTATGTACAGGGCTCACCCTGTTCCATATGTGAGGAGCTTTTTCCTTTTTTAGGGACTCAGAGTACCAAATGTCTCTATGTGTGTTTCCCTTTTATCTCTTACAGGTGACATTAACCAAGCGCAATGGGATACGCGCATTAGTAATCACGTGCTCTTGTTTTTCAGACTTATTACATCAGGAATTCTGATAGAGCTAGGAAACTGTAGATATAAATTGTATATCGCCACACATTGATAGATTTATCTCACACCATTGTACATACACTATCTTGTGGTAAAACATTAGTGAGTGACATGGGGATCTGACCCCGGTCCTTACGATGGGGCATAGCGCCCGGAAACATGTTGACCCGCACAGGAGAGTAAGCCCAGTAACTAGCTTTATCTCTCCGATCCACTCTTTTTAACTATAGCAGCCTGTGACTATTAAAAAAAATTCTATCACAAGGCCAGGTATTATTTTAACATCACTCTTTATATCACCCCTGACCCTACTGACACTCACTCCAATACACTCACTTAGCACCCACAAAAGAAAGGTGCTCCAGCGTAGTCGCTTGTCGTAGCACGCCCCGTTCCGCAGCGGGGCGGGAAGACCCCGATGATGAAGCATGACACCAAGGGCCCTTTTGGTGTGTGAGGGGTATTTTAACACATACTGTGTATTCCAAGAACATCTGGACACACAGTAACTCAGTCTGAGGTGGACCTTTTTGACACCCTAAAGGTAGGCAGCCCATTGGCTACCACCTGTTACCCCTTCTAATGCCCCTACATTCAGTATTTAGGTGGCATCCCTAACCCTGAACTCAGATTCAATGGACACAGAGAAGAAAATGACAAAGAAGAGCTGCTGACCCGAGGACAGAAGCCCTGCTGCAGAAAATTGATACCAAACCCTACCTGGTTCCTTAAGGACTCGACAATCATGGTGTGCTGCCAAGTCCTGCAACTCATAGGCCTCCAAGAACCCCAGAGCTCCTCCAGCCATCTACAAATTGCCAAAGAACTCCCTTGGAGTGGAGGTACCGCTCCGTGGTAGCCACAGGCACCAAACCGCAGAATCCTGTTTTAACAACTTGCTGCTCCCCGGGGACTCAGATGTAGCACTCAAACCAAAAGTTGTACACCGGCTCCAGAGGGCAGATCGGTCTCCCACCACCAAGTTTGGAGACACCAGAACCTACCGGAACCATGCTGCACCAATACCTGTGGTACTGGACCCTCTGCATCATTCACCAAAACAAAGAGTCCAATGCAGACTTCGACTGCCCAGGAAGCAAGCACCCATCAAGGGATGTTAAGTCCCCTCAGACCCACTTCGTGAGTGGTCCAGCTGTTCCGAAATCGCTGCTTCAAGCTGCCTGCTCCTGACAGTGAGGACATCTTGACCCGCACTACCCGACTGACCTAACTGGTCTGCGCCCAGCCTGCCTGGCCTTGGTAATGACAATCTAGCTGTGCTCCCATTGTCCGAGGCCCTTGCGGCCTGCTCCCTCAAGTGGGACCTCTCGAACTTACCTTTAAGTCTCCTTGTGCAGTGTGTTTAACAGAGGCTCTCCCCTCCATGGGGGGAGCAGGCGATATTGCGGGGAGCCGGGCTCCAGCAGGGGTGCAATGAGGCGGGGTCGCCCGTCCTTCCATGTGAGGTCGGCACGGATTGGTTGCCGCACCCTCTGCCCCGAAAGCACTCGAGTGCTTCCGGGGCAGCCGGTAGGGAACCCGCCCCTATTTAAGCAGCTGCTCCGGGGCAGGCAAGTGCCTGTTTCCTGCCGGCTACAAGACGTGGTCGCCAAGGACTTTTCGCCGCTGTGCAGCATTCAGACTCCTCAGCACTTTCGGAGGTGTTGGGGCCCCCACCACCCCTCTTGTTATTTTGCTTCTGTGGACTGGTTAAAACCTCCCTGGGAGCTGCGCAGGATGTTGAGTTTTACTTGCCTGACCCAGGAGTTTTAGGGCGCTCGGGCGTGGCTCCGGGGATAGCGGGGGTGCCCACAGGTATTTGTAGGCCACGGTGGGGGCATTGATTTGTGCGTCAGTATTAGGTTTGCTCTTTTGTATGCCAACCAGAGTGTGGCGGTGATCAGCTTTGAAGTAGAAGGGGCTGCAGTAGAGTTTTCAGGCCGCGGTTGATCGCAACGTAGTGGGGCATTGATTGTGCATTAGTAGTGGGTTTATTGTATGCCAACCAGAACGCATCGGTGATCCCCTGTGGTTTGAGGTGGCTGCAGGCATTTCCAAGCAAGTGCAAGGGTGAGGGATCGGCAGTGTATTGAAGTAGTATTTGTGTTCTGGTCTTTTTCCAGGACCCCTAGGATCGTAACTGTCGAGGCGACAGGGGGATTCCTCGTTAGACCTCTGTGGTGAAGAAGCCTTTTGGGAGAGTCCTGTCTGGGGAAGGGTTGTTGTTTTGAGAGGATGGTGTGCCCGAAGTAAGGAAGTTTAGCGTTTCATTACCAGTTTTGTGGATTGGTACTAGCGTGCCTGCAGGGGCCATAGCAGGGTGCTAAAAGGGCACGCCCGGCCAGCAGAATGGAAGAGATGATGCTCAGGATGGAGCACAAGATGGGGACAATGGATGAAAGGCTGACCCTGCTCCAGGCAAGGGATTGCCAGGGGGACAGCCGGTGGACCCAGCAGTGCCGGAAAGGCCTCGTAGGCCGGGGCGTAGTGCACCGAGCACCTTTTCCGCCAGTCAGGAGGCACATTATCAGACAGGGGGGCGGAAAGGGGTGGGATGCCCAGGCCGCACCTGATCCAGTGCCAGTGGAGGTTGTCCAGACAGGGGGAGTAAGTGTTGCGGACAGTCAGGTGGTTCCCCCAAGGGTGTTCGTGTCAGTATCGAGAGCCGGCATAGGGCAGGCTGGACAGGTTGGCGAGGGAGCGACAGTGGGTCTGGTTGGCCAGCCGGATTTATGGCAAGTTTGGTCAGTGTTCTGCCTTGGCTATCCAGGGCAGTTGTTTGGTCTGCACCAGTGTTGGGGGGGGCATTGACAGGTGTGGCTAAAGCGGATCAGGTTGAAAGGGCAAAGAGGTTAGTGGCCCCATGTTGATGGCTTGGGCAGGCTGCAAGGTGGCTCTAGGCAGGAAGGGTTTGCACTTGGGGCGGCAGGTATGGGGCCGTTGGTGGCGGGGAGTACGTACGCTAGTAATGTACCTCTGATGGCACCAGCGGCAGTAGGACCGTCACCTCCACTTACAGAAAGCACGCCAGCAGGGACGTTACTGTCGAAGTTAAAAAATGTTTTCACAGAAACGTCATGAATATGAATCAAGATCCACGACTCCCCTAAGCCGCCTATTGCACCCAACCAAGTCAAAGTGACAATGGTAACCCAGGGAAGAAGGGAAACAAAACAAGGGACAGGGTAAGAAATCCGACGTCGCTACTCCAAGTGGCACAGGACCCGTCAGGATAAGGCACAAAACTGTGGGCAAGGAGAGAATCACAGAGAACAAATTAGCAAGCAGGAATATTCACCCTACATCCCTTTTAATTCTCTTTGTGGTACTATTCCCTACCTTGAAATAATAAGACAAAAATCTTGAATTATCTCTTCCTCCATATCAGTAGTAGTAAATGTATAAGGCTTGTATCTGGCTCTAAAACAAATAATAAAACAATATTGAGTTAAGTGTAACTTGTGAAAGGAGCTAAATGTAATATTCTGTGCATGTGCTTAGCCTACCTATAAGCCATGTCTTGTTTGTGACATTAATTCACAAATGTTTTTCTTGTATTCCACAGCGTAAAAATAACAAAACAGAACCTTGTATTCAGGTACTCTCTTTCCTATTAAATAAGTTCTCTAAAGAAAAGGAACAGACCCCCACAGTGCCAGGAGCAGGATCAGGTAAGTGGTATCACTGTTCATAAATTTAAAGAGCAGCGCGAAAGCGCTGTTACCGTTGACTTCAATACCGCAAATTTGTTTGTTCTTTCTCTTCTTCTGTTGCAGGTTTGCGAATTGGCCCCGAGCGATGCCACCGAAAAGAGGGTCCACAGGAGAAACGCCACAGAGAAAGGAGCCACAAGAGGAGTGCCGCCGAAAGAAGACTTGCGGGAGAGACGCCGCTCCAACTGCCAGAGGAACACAGGAGACGCCGCGTCCCGGGAGAGATCAGGTAACTCGTATCTGGTAATGTATCCGATGCAATTGAACGCGAAGCGTCACTGTTCAGGGTAGGCTGGGCTTTGACTCGCCTGACCTCCCTCTGCGTATGTGTGCACCTGAGCGGCGGGATCGGAACCAGCAATCGTGACAGTACACCCCCCCCACGATCCCCCTTACTGGTTTGAGTTTACAGGATGCCGTCTGTGAAATAAACGTAACAACAAGGGGCGTGTATCTGGCTGGATGGCTCCCACGTACGTTCCTAAACACCATAACCTTTCCAGTGCACCAAATATTGGAGTTTGCGTCTGACTCTGAGGTTCCGTGAATTCTGAACCCGTGTTTTAAATGTCATGGTTCCGTTACGATTTTGGTAACAACGAACCGTAACTAATGAGTTCGGCAAGTACAAGTGTTTTCACCACAAGGATTCACAGTGTATTTGAAGATTCCGTTCCGAACCATAGTTTTCATTTTGTGTAAGGCAGCCATTTTGTGGTTGCCCTCACATAGGCCGATGACTGCGGCTGAATGAGTCTTTAAGACCCGTGCCTTTTAGCTGGGGTTTGTGCTGACTTTTACATGACCCGAAGTGAACTGACCTCGTTGCCTGAAGCCGACCTTGCTGAGCCAGTTCTTGCCCGCTAGCTGATCAAGACTAAGATCAGAGCGCAGGACATCGTAAAGTTTTTACTACACACAAATATGCCTTATCCTACTCTTACCTGTTTCTGTTTCTTTCTTTATGGTCTATTTATGATATGGGTCGTGGCCTCTTTATTATGGGTTCGTTTGGCCTGTCTAACGAAGATTGTTGGGTTTGTCCGATGATTGATCATGGGCCGGACAACTGAAAAGTGGGTTTTACCGTCATGCGATACTTTTGGTGTGGATACATGTGATTGGACAGTTCGTAAATATTAGGTGTTTGTCTGGAATGTGATTTTTGGCATAAAAAGGGATGACTTGCTTTGTATAATTGAGCAGTCTCCTGAGAACTCATACTGTGATGATTTCTAGGACTTCTGTTACTGGCTGCAGTCAATAAATTCGATCTTTGACGTCACCAAGAAGAGTCCCGTGTCTCTGTATTCTAAGACAGGTGAACCCGAAGACTTTGGGCGTGCCCCTGGCGCCGCTGGGTTCTAAATAACCCGGTTCTTCAGTTGGCGCCCAACGCGGGGCGACATCAAGCGGTACTGGTCCAAGCCTGAAGATCGTGAGGAGCTTCGTGAGGAAATTCCGGAAGAAGGGCCCCCACTCCATCGACCCTGGTATGTCGAACGTGGACTGAAGGTCTTTGCTGCGAGGTTTCCCGCTTTCTAGACGGCTACGAAGGACCGCTGCCCTGACTGCCGCCCTGTCTTGGACCCCCCTTTGTGCAGCTTTGTAAGGCGAGACGATAGACGGGTCTTCTGGTGACGTGACTGATACCTTAGTTAAGTATACGTGGGTCGCTCCCAGTTCTTTGTTTTTTGGTTCTTTGAATACTTAATTTTTGGGTCTTTGATTTGGGTATTGCAATTTCCAAAGCCGAGGGACTCGTATATTTGCGAGACTATCGTTGTAGATAACCCCTTGAAGTTTGAAGCTAGATTAGTGAGCGAAGATGCCAAGTCTTAGCAAAATTAGGAGGATATTCTGTTGTGGTTGTAACAGGGATTCCCGATTGAAGAAGCCAGACAACGAGAAATCAAACAAGCTAAAAGAGATAAGAGAGAAAAGGGGTTGTCGATAATGCAAGCTGCCACGTAGTTTAACGATTCAGAAAAGGGGGGGGTGGATCAAGCCCTGATCTTTGGACTGGGTAAGAGTGGTCTGCTTAATTCAGGCACTCTGTTCATCACCACCCCCTTTTCTGAATCATTTTGTCCACCATAAGCGTGGAAGGGTATACTCAGATGTGAGTCCCTTGCTCATTGCACCATCAGGATTCAAGCAAGCCGGGCCGAAGACGCCTGAAATGGCAGAAACCGGTCCCCGGAAACTTGTTTCCTTCCCAGTACAAGAATTGGCTTGGTAGTTTGGTTTGCCCTGTTCCCATCATGCACTGGGACAGGAACAGACTAATTTGCATATAGCCAAGTTCTGAGCTGGGATGGTGCAGTGAGCTAAAAAACGGTGATGGATCAAGCCCTGATCTTTGGACTGGGTAAGAGTGGTCTGCTTAATTCAGGCACTCTGTTCATCACCACCCCCTTTTCTGAATCATTTTGTCCACCATAAGCGTGGAAGGGTATACTCAGATGTGAGTCCCTTGCTCATTGCACCATCAGGATTCAAGCAAGCCGGGCCGAAGACGCCTGAAATGGCAGAAACCGGTCCCCGGAAACTTGTTTCCTTCCCAGTACAAGAATTGGCTTGGTAGTTTGGTTTGCCCTGTTCCCATCATGCACTGGGACAGGAACAGACTAATTTGCATATAGCCAAGTTCTGAGCTGGGATGGTGCAGTGAGCTAAAAAACGGTGATGGATCAAGCCCTGATCTTTGGACTGGGTAAGAGTGGTCTGCTTAATTCAGGCACTCTGTTCATCACCACCCCCTTTTCTGAATCATTTTGTCCACCATAAGCGTGGAAGGGTATACTCAGATGTGAGTCCCTTGCTCATTGCACCATCAGGATTCAAGCAAGCCGGGCCGAAGATGCCTGAAATGGCAGAAACCGGTCCCCGGAAACTTGTTTCCTTCCCAGTACAAGAATTGGCTTGGTAGTTTGGTTTGCCCTGTTCCCATCATGCACTGGGACAGGAACAGACTAATTTGCATATAGCCAAGTTCTGAGCTGGGATGGTGCAGTGAGCTAAAAAACGGTGATGGATCAAGCCCTGATCTTTGGACTGGGTAAGAGTGGTCTGCTTAATTCAGGCACTCTGTTCATCACCACCCCCTTTTCTGAATCATTTTGTCCACCATAAGCGTGGAAGGGTATACTCAGATGTGAGTCCCTTGCTCATTGCACCATCAGGATTCAAGCAAGCCGGGCCGAAGACGCCTGAAATGGCAGAAACCGGTCCCCGGAAACTTGTTTCCTTCCCAGTACAAGAATTGGCTTGGTAGTTTGGTTTGCCCTGTTCCCATCATGCACTGGGACAGGAACAGACTAATTTGCATATAGCCAAGTTCTGAGCTGGGATGGTGCAGTGAGCTAAAAAACGGTGATGGATCAAGCCCTGATCTTTGGACTGGGTAAGAGTGGTCTGCTTAATTCAGGCACTCTGTTCATCACCACCCCCTTTTCTGAATCATTTTGTCCACCATAAGCGTGGAAGGGTATACTCAGATGTGAGTCCCTTGCTCATTGCACCATCAGGATTCAAGCAAGCCGGGCCGAAGACGCCTGAAATGGCAGAAACCGGTCCCCGGAAACTTGTTTCCTTCCCAGTACAAGAATTGGCTTGGTAGTTTGGTTTGCCCTGTTCCCATCATGCACTGGGACAGGAACAGACTAATTTGCATATAGCCAAGTTCTGAGCTGGGATGGTGCAGTGAGCTAAAAAACGGTGATGGATCAAGCCCTGATCTTTGGACTGGGTAAGAGTGGTCTGCTTAATTCAGGCACTCTGTTCATCACCACCCCCTTTTCTGAGCCAAGTAGTTTAAAGAAGACGAAGAAGATAAAGCAATTGAGGTATCAGATAGGCAACATAATATGGCTATTGATAAATGTTATCCAGCATTGCCACCTCTTCTTGAGAAGGCGACAAAGGACCCTGAAAAGGACCCTTTAATGTCACATCTATTGAGATTACCACCCCCTTATGCACAGAGCGCTACGGCACCTCCTCAACCTCCAGTTGTTCCACCTCCTGGTCCTGCTCAACCACCGGCTCCTCTTCAGCTGGTCCTTCCTCCTACGGTCCCGCCTCTTCTGGGGCCGCGAACTTTGCTATCAGTTTTGCCTGTACCGTCTTTGCCTTACTCTCCTTTACCTTTGACTTCTGCTACTTTGCCTCAAAATACTTTGGGGCATATTACCAAGCATTAGCGAAAAATATCGCTAAGCTTGGTTAGCGGCTATATTTATATCGCCGTGCTTCGCCTATTTTTATCGCTTAGGAGCCTTGCTATTATCAAGGTTTATCTCCTAAGCGATAAAAATCGTCCGAAATGCATGAATATCGCTGAAAAGTCAGCGATATTCATGCATTACCGAGCTAATGCTCTTAGCCATGTTATCCACCTACTATTGGATAACATGGCTAAGAACTAATCTGGGCAGTTGTTAGCTTTTGGAGATAATCGCGCTTAGCGCGATTATTTCCAAAAGTTGGTAATAGGAGTTAGCGATGTTAGCGACTGTTTCCAGTCGCTAACATCTTGGCACGCCCACTTTGCATGTCATTAGCGATATATATCGCTGACATGCAAAGTGGGCCCCCAGAAGCTCGTTATCTCCTACTAGCTGTCGCTAACTGGTGTTAGCGACAGCTAGGTAATAGGGCGATTAAATTATCGCCGCTTTAGCGGGAAAAATTCCCGCTAAAGCGGCGATAAGGCCCTTGGTAATATGCCCCTTTGTCTCCTGTCCTTATGACGGCTTCTCCTTCTGCTCGACAACGGATGGCCGAAACTGTTACTGGTCTTTTGTCTCCTTTCTTTGGGTCGTCGAGTATGACCCCCGTTTCTGTGCGTAAACAACTGCGTAGTCAGTTACCTAGTCCCAAAGAACGGACAGTGTTGGATCTCCTGGTTCGCAGGTGGATTTCGAATGTTTCGAGGTATAATTTAGAGTCAGTTATGGATGTCTTCCTGCAGTGGGAAGCACCCAAGCAAAGATATGTGTTTCATGTAATGTGTACTTTCCTCCGTGAGGAATGGGAAGATAATGATTTGGGTTCAGTCCCAGTAGAGTTGCTAAATGTCCAGTCTGAGTTTGCGAAAGGGACGATAGTGGGTCCCGGAATTGAGGAAGCAGTTGCGATGGTACTTGCGTTTAGGAGCGATTTCCCTTCTCAGCGACAGTTTGAGCCTGATTCCGCAGTTGGGAGAAAGGTACGACAATATCCAAGGAGAGAGGTTCCCCAGTTTGGAGAGAAGGGGACGCAAACGCTGCTCCACCTGTTCTGCCTTATTTTCAGAGAGTATGGGTACATGTTCCATGGAAGAGAGTAGAAGTTTTGGCCCTTAAACAGTCTTTACCTGATCCCCGTAAGAATCCAGCTGGCTATTACAAAGAATCATGAATTTAGCCGACATAGACATGCTGTTGGGTAACGTAGTACCTCAACCTTTATGGGCAAAAGATTCGTCATGAGGATCATGCGATAGAATTAGGTGACTCATGGGTCAATATTGCTGCTGCGGACGCTAGACAAGTTGGTGGTTCTAAGCCTGAGCCTGGCAAATCTACCTGGCAGAATTATAGATCTTATGAAAACGATGATGCCAGCGTTACGAGTAAATTGGGACAAGTTAGCAGCATGTAAGCAGAAGAAGGACAAAAGTGTATCTGATTTCTTCACTAGGTTTGAAGAGACATTTATAGATCATAGTGGTCAAGATATGAGTACGGAAGGTGGACAAAGATTGTTCGTAGATAAGTTTGTCTTTAACTTACTTCCTGAACTGTGTAATAAGTTGAAAGATTCTGAGAGTTCTTGGGCTGTTTCCTCGTCGGCCCAGATATTGGCGACTGCACAGTACTACGAGAATAGGGATAAGGACGAGAAAGAAAAAGTAGAGAAAAAGACAAAACACTTAAAGACAAAGGTTCTTTTGCAGCAGGCGTATCCGCCTCGCTCGAATCAGCAAGAGTCACAGCAATGCCCACAATTTCAGCAACCTCCATCGTTTCAGAGACCGCCACAGAAGGCTGGGTATTTTCCTCCAAGACCACCTTTGGGCTTGAATCAGTTTGCGTATTGTAGGGAGGAAGGTCATTATAAAAATGAGTGCCCTGTTTTACGACAGCGCGCGAGTGGTATGCCGACCCCAAGAGGTCATGGTGGGTTCCAGCAAGTGTTTAGGGGTAGAGGACATTGTGCGTTTCCTCAGAACGAACGTTCTTTTCCCCCACAGAATTCTATGAATTGTTTTGATCAACAGAAAATTGCGTCTGGTCAGTCGACTCAGTACTATGCTGATGACTATTATGTTGAGAGTGAGAATGCTGACTATAATGATTGTTAGGACAGCCATGGACAAAGAGAGGGAGTAGTGTCGGTTCCAGTAGATCAGAGTGGGCCTTATGTTGCAGTAGTTACATCAGGTGTGGAAGCGCCTTTTCTTTTGGATACCGGTGCAGCGAAGAGTTCTATCATGCATTCTAAACTCCCTGGCGCACCTTTGTCTGGCTTAACGAATGTTTCGGTAGGATTCTCTGGCGCCCCAGTTCGTAATCCAGTTTCTAGTCCCTTGTCTCTTTCCATAGGGCCTTGTGAATTGGAAACACCTCTCATTTTAACGACAGGTTGTGGTGAGAATTTGTTGGGTTTGGATTTGTTGAAAAGGTTGAATGCGACATTGCATTGTTCTCCTTCGGGAGTACAGCTTACATTGGGTAAGAACGTGATCTCTCTGATGTATTTGTCTAAAGATCGGCTTCCACCGGAATTGCGTTCTCTCCCTGATACTCTTTGGGCTACTGGTCCTAATGCTGTGGGTCTTTTGGAGATTCCACCTTATGTTGTAACGCTTAAAGCGAATGTTAAATTGCCACGTATTCCTCAATATAGGATTTCTAGCGATGGTGAAAGAGCGCTTTTAGCAATCATTTATGTTTTAATTGAGAAAGGTGTGATTGAAGAAACGAGAGGTATTGTGTGTAACAGTCCCGTTTTGCCTGTCCTGAAGCGCACTGACTCTTCTCAGCCACCTGTCTACAGGTTTGTGATCGACCTTCGAGAGGTTAATAAGATTGTTGTGCCACAGTTTTCTGTTGTTCCGGACATTACTGCTTTGCTGACTATGATTCCTGCTTCAGCGGCCTGGTTTTCGGTTATAGATCTGAAGAATGCTTTCTTCAGTATTCCAATTGCCGAGGAGAGTAGAGATATTTTTGGCTTCTCTTTAGGAGGCCGAAGATTCCGGTTTAAGCGCGCTCCTCAAGGCTATTGTGAAAGTCCTTCCATTTATAGCCAGGCTTTGAAAACTCAGCTTGATACTCTTGTGTTGCCTGCTGGTACTGCTCTTATTCAGTATGTTGACGATTTATTAGTGACTGCTGATGATGAGGAAACTTGTAAAGAAGCTACTCTTTCTTTGTTACGACATTTGTCTGACTTGCATCATAAAGTGTCACCTTCAAAGTTGCAGTATTGTCGCCAAGAGGTGACCTACTTAGGTCATCTCTTGTTGAAGGAGGGAAGAAGGTTGACCCCAGAACGAATTCAAGTGATTGCTCAAATGACTGTGCCAAGTACGCAGAGAGAGGTACGTGCTTTTCTGGGTATCACGTCGTATTGTAGACAGTGGATTCCGAACTTTTCTTTGTTGGCAAAACCTCTGTTGGCATTGACTTGTAAGGATATACCGAACCCTCTTCCTTGGTCTGTCGATTGTCAGAAAAGTTTTTCTGAGTTGCGTGATGCGTTGTGTTCTGCTCCAGTGTTGGGTACTCCTGACTACAGTAAGCCTTTTACACTCTACGTCCACAAGAGAGAGGGTTGTGCATTGTCAGTTTTGACTCAACAATTCGGTGATAAGCAGCATCCATGTGCGTATTTCTCGTCGACTTTAGATCCGGTAGCTAGAGCGTTGCCGAGTTGCTTGAGAGCTGCAGCGGCTGTTTCTATCCGACAGTCTGCTGGATTGGTGATGGATAACACGTTGGTCGTGATGGTTCCACATGCAGTGGATACTTTATTAAATAGAACCAAGACTCAGCACCTTACTAGTGCGAGGTTTTCGAGCTATGAGTTGACGCTTTTGGCTAGTCATGTGCACATCAAGCGGTGTAATGTATTGAATCCAGCGACATTGTTGCTGATTTCTGTGGACACAGATGGTCAGGAACAGCATGATTGTTTTCTTAGGACGGAAGAGGAAACAAAGGGTAGAGTTGATTTGAAAGATACTCCTCTTTCGGATCCTGATGGTACGCTATGGGTTGATGGGTCATGCTACAAGCTCCCAAATGGCGATACGACCGCGGCATATGCCGTGACGACATTATGTACGATTGTTGAAACTGCACGAGTGAGTTATAATTCGGCGCAAGCAGCGGAATTGATTGCATCAACGAGAGCGTGCATTTTATCTGAGGGAAAGAGAGTGAATGTGTATACCGATAGTCAGTACACGTTTGGTGTAGCACACAGTTTTGGACGCTTGTGGAAGGAAAGAGGATTTCTCACATCGCATGGGACTAAGATCCAACATGGGCAGTTGGTGAATGAGCTTCTTGAGTCACTTACTTTGCCGAAGCAAGTTGCGATTGTGAAGTGTAGTGCTCACCGGAAGGTTAGGGATGATGTTGGTCGTGCTAATGCGTTTGCGGATGAAGTTGCGAAAGAAACAGCGAGAAATGTGATGAGTCGAATGTACGTGCAGGCCCTGCGAGATGGATTGGTGCAGCTGGAATGTGTGAAGATACGATTGAGAGTGTGAAATCAATCCAAACTGAAGCTACTGAAAATGAAGAGTGTGTGGAGAGAAACTACGGGTAGATTGGATTCGACTGGTTGTTGGGTTGAGTTATCAGAACACCAAAGATGGATGTTGCCGGATGCATATGTGCTTGCGGTGGTTACGGTGGCACATGGGTTGTCTCACATTAGTGCGAAAGGAATTTGTAAGTTGTTGGCTCCAGTGTGGGAGAATGGTGGGATTCCCAAATGTGCGGAGAATGTGGTCAAGAATTGTATGGTGTGTTTGATGTATGTGAGAAGTTGGCCTGATATATGATGTTTCCAATTCTGGAACCACCTTGTATCAGTCCAAATAACCCCTTATGGTGTCTGGTTGTAAGTCAACCTTGTAGACAAGCTATCTTAATGGTAGCATAGACTAAGCAGCCTTAAAGGCTCAACTCAAGAGGTCGTGTTAAGCAAGCTGTTTTACCAATCACAGTCCTGTAATACCAAATGAAAGGACACCACACAAGTATATATTATAAAAATATATGTATTTATTTCTAAGAATAATCCCCAGTACTCTTTATGAATAAAGGGGCACAAGCGTTAAATCAAAAGCACAGTATAACATACAAAGTTGCACAATTATGGATGAGGGCGGGGGCCACTCAAACCATATATTAAGAAAGTGGTATAAGAGATACCAATCGAACAGTGGTTAGGCCTAGGGCCTTGGGAATCGCTGGGAGCAGTCGGGACAAGCAATGCTGAAGTCGGGAAAAGCCCGCGGGATTCGGGTGCAGTGCTGAAGCACACGCATGCACCAATGTTAAGTCAATGGTGCGTAAAAGTTACACAAATAGAGTTTTAGGACACTTCCGATGAACCTAGAAAGACAAAACTTAAGACACAGACCCTAGAGGTGTGTACCAGTGTGGGAACACTGGCGTTGCAATGTTACCTCACCCACAGGAAGCGGGTGCACAGGGTCGAAGTGGCGTCGGGTTTCGTCACGCTGGTTCTTAGTGCTTGAAGCTGAAGATGCTGCAGGCGCTGTGAAGGAGAAGTGTCCGGTGGGATCCACGGGTGGATAGAAGTCGAAAAGTACCTGAAAGCAGAGGGGACAGAGTCTGGGTCACTCAGCAGTGACCAGGGTGGAACCAGGACGGAACCAGGCAATGTCGGGCGCAATTAGGTGGTTGTCGAGGAGCTTCTCTCCGCTGCCACGTGGGCTCTGGGGCATCTGCGACGTCCAGGAGCGGGTCACGATCTGTCCCACGTAGGCTCTCATCGTTGGCGCTGTCGGCTTCAAGATTGGAGCAAACAACACTTGGCAAAAGCAATCCACGCGGAACTCGGAGATTCCTTCTCACTCGGACCAGGAGGGTCAGAGCGGGGGCTCCTTTTCAGGGGAGCTGGTGCAAATCTGGAGCAACCAGAATCGCAGGTCGTATTTCAGTTTTCAGTGGCACAGGGGCCACAAGCCGGCTGGCAAGTGACCGGGCCAACGCGTTGAGCCAAAAGAAGCAGAAGGGCCCCACGCAGCACTCGTCGAGTGTAGAGGGGTGAACTTCGGTGCAAGAGTGGCTCAGGGTTGGGGCTTCTCAAACCCCGGTGTACAGCTTCGAGGGTCACTCGTGGGCTGCACGGTCAGCGTCTCGTGGTCTTTTCAAGATGGCGTGCCCCACGCTTCCGGTCGCCTCCACGGGTCTCAGCTCTGCAGGGACTGTGGATCGGGCTGTAAGAAGGCAGGCAAGCTTGATCTCGTCGATCTCTGTCGCTCGAGTTCCGGCGGGAACTGCAACAAAGCAGACGTCGAGGTGCTGGATGGTGCTTGTTTGCACAGGGTGGTCACTCCTTGACCACAAGGGAGATTCTTCAGTCTTCTACGTTGAGTAGGATGTCGAAGGGTCCAGAGTTTCGTTTCTTATGTTTCATCAGGATAATCTGAAGTGCATTGGCACTGCTCCCATTCTTATACCAATCTAGGGGGCTGGATTACCTGCTAGGTCCCCTCCTATGGGTGGGACCCAGGAAGGGGGTGGGTACACCCCTTTCCTTTGATCCTGGCCGCACTGGGACGGGGCTGGTGTGCCCCAGAACCGGTTTGGCCGGATTATGCAAGGGGCAGCCTTGTGCGCCCCAAGCAGTGTCTGGTTTCTTTCAAACCTCCCTGCTACAATCCACTATCTCCTGTCTGGTGTGGTGTGACACCTCCCTGTGACAGGAAATCCTTTGTCCAGGCCCCCTTGGCTGAGTTTCGGTCAGCTGCAGGGGGTCAGACCTGTGTCTGTGGCAGAAGCATCCATTTTGTGGATCTGAGGCTCTTTTAAAAATCAACCGCATTTTAGCAAAGTAACATGTCTTCTCCCTCTGGAGGGGTGGAATGCTATCCCCGTCGCCAGAACTGGCGAGGGGATAGTATTCCAAATCGTATGACACCTTACACGACATGTTTTGATAAAGCCAAACCAAAGTTGCTATATAACGCGAGGATTATAATGCACTTAAGAGTATATGGTATGGCATTATCCCGGAACAGCTTAGGGAGTTGTTCCCGACAGCCGCAGACAGGCTCAGCTCATGCTAGAGCTCCATCTCACATTAAACCACGCACTCTGCCTCCAGGATTGTTAAGGCCTGCCATAGGAGTGGCTCACAGGTTTATATGTGTCCAGATAGGTTTAGATATAGGCATACTATATCTAAGCAAGGGGTGATTACACCACCTTGCCCCAGCTGAGTGATCAGCCAGTTGTGTCAATTTTAGATAGCCAGCCAGGGGTGGCAAAAGATATGCTGCAGCCCCTGGTAGGCCTTGGATGCACCTATGCCCTGGGCACCTATAGTGCTCTGTACAGGGGTTGATAAGGTGACCCAAGCCAATCTAGTTATGCACCTAGGGTACATGGAATCCATTTTACAGAGAGAGCAGATGGCCTGGGGCCCTGATTAGCAGGGAACCAGGCCAACTAAGTCGAAAACCAGCTAAACACAAGGCAAAAAAATCTGGGGTAACCATAGTCAGGTAGCCACCTTCCTACATAACCCCCCCCAAACGAAAGGAGATAAGGCTATCCTTTGCCAGGTAAGCCTATATTGCCTGAGTGGCCATATAAGGAAGTACCTGCACTAGCATGGGTACCCCCTGTCTCATGGTCCACTAAGCAGTCCCTCACCCTTGGGGTATTAGAGGGTCTCCACCATAGGGAATCACTACCTTGGGTGTGTTTATGCAAAGTCAAAGGCTGGTTTGGATATGGAGTATTGAAGTGAGGCTCCACTAATTTAGGGCTCAGCTCCCTCCAATTATCTTCCACCATGTGTGCCTTTCTTTCTTCAACTGAGTTGCACTGTGCTCTCAGGGTCAGCCTCTGGCTACCTAAAGCTGGAGGCTGGGTCCCTCTGTTTGGCTTGCTGGAGGGACAGTTCAGGTTTGGGCCCTTTGGGTCCCAGGTTTGGCTGTGCCCAACAGCATCCATCTGTGGGAGGTCCCTAACTATTTTTAAGGGGGCTCCCTCAGGAGTTTTTAAAGTTTTCACCTTACTAGGGCTACTAGTTTTGGTGCCCCTAATCTGTTGATGGGGGTGCTTTACTTGACAGGGGGCCCTCTGGGTCTCACTGTCCTTCTTGTCCTCTGCAGCCCTGGGCTGACTAAGGCAAGGTAGAGAGGGGCAGGTTACCTGCTCCAGACTGGGTCCCACCTGAGAAGGGTCCACTGACATCAGAGGCTCTGTCAGGCTAGGCCCAACCACCTCTGGGGCAGTTCCTTCATCAGGGGTAAGATCAGTTCCCTGAGGAGGCTGATCCATTCCTAAAGTCTGGTGAGGGGGAGATTTCTCCTCCTCCTCTGTGCTCTCAGTTTGTGTGGAGTTATCCATCATTTCAGGCTTCACAACACACATGTCAGTTTGAGTTTGGGCTGTGGCCATCACAGCCCCACCAACCTTTTCAGGAGGGGACTCAGTTTGGGTTTCTGCTGTTATCATAACAGCTTTGCTATTCTGTTCAGGAAGAGCTTCTATTAAAGATGGGGCAGAGAGTTGCTCAGCCCTACCAACCTTTTCAGGAAGGACATCTTGGATTGGGGCTGTAGCCATCACAGCCCCACTAACCTTTCCATTGGCATTTACCATTCTAGAATGGGTTTCCTGTTCAACCTCAGCCCAGGCTGAGATTTCTAAATCATTACCAAGTAGGCAGTCTACAGGCAAGTTTGATGACACTGCCACTCTCTTTGGGCCAGTGACACCTCCCCAGCTGAGACTTACTACTGCCATGGGATGATTTGTTTGGATGCCATCAATGTTTGTTACCTGGTATGTGGCACCAGGTAAAAGTTGCTTAGAGGGGACTATACAGTCAGCCACCATGGTGATGCTAGCCCCTATGTCTCTAAAAGCTTCAACTTTCAAACCATTGATGATGGGTTCTTGTCTATATTTGCTCAAGGTATTTGGGCAATCAGAGAAGTTGGCAAACCCCATGCCAGTCTCATAAACAAGATTATTTGGGGATGGGGACCTGGATAGGCCAGGGTCCACCTGTGCTCCAAAAGTAAACCCACCCAGATTCCTGGGTGTGCTCCCACTTCCTGGGGGATTACTGCTGACAGTAACAGGAGATGTTGGAACTGGCTTTGGAGGTATATTCTCTTTATTGCTATTCTTGGGACAACAGTTGTCTGTTTTGTAATGCCCAACCTGTTTACAGGCATAACAATAAGGCTTTTTCTCAGTTGAGGAAGTGTCTTGGGACCCACCCCCATTCTTGGAGTTTTGGGGCCCTGAGGAAGTCTTTTCTTTACTTTTATCCCCACCCTTATCTTGAGGCTTGGTAGACTCCTTCTTCTGGTTACTGTCCTGATTCTTAGGCCTAATCCTGGTTCTGACCCATTTATCTGCCCTCTTTCCCAATTCTTGGGGAGAGGTCAAATCTGAGTCCACCAGGTGTTGGTGTAAGAGCTGGTTCTGACAATTACTTAGGATCTGCTCCCTCATAATCAAATTATACAATCCTGTGAAGTCATGTACTTTGCTGCCATGTAGCCAACCCTCCAGAGCCTTAGTAGCACAATCTACAAAATCAGTCCAGTCCTGAGTCTGTGTCTTCTGGGTGTCTCTGAACCTTAACCTGTATTGTTCAGTGGTTAAGCCAAACCCATCTATCAGAACACTCTTCAGGACTTTGTAATTGTTTGCATCCTCATGTCTGACAGTGAGGAGCTTATCTCTCCCTTTCTCAGAAAAGGAGTACCATAAGATTGCAGCCCACTGTTCCTCAGGAACCTGCTGTACCATGCAGGCTCTCTCAAGAGCAGTTATCCACTTGTGGATGTCACCCCCTTCCTTGTAGGGGGGCACAATCTTTGTCAGGTTTCTACTATCATAGGACCTGGGTTTCTCTCTAGGAATATTGCTGCCACCAGTGGCATCTAAGCCACACATTTTCTGTTCTCTTGCCAAAGCAAGTCTAGCTTGAGCCAGGGCTACCTCCTCCCTCTCTATCTGGAGTTTGACAGCCCTCATCCTGGCCCTATGCTCTATCTTCTGAGAGGAAGTCATTCCTCCCTGAGATTCTCTTGAGGCACTAGAAATACGAGAGTCCCCTGATGGAGATCTCACCCTTCTGTTGCCTGGGAGAATGATATTGTGGGATCTGGGGAGGTGCTGGCCCTCTCCATTCCCAAGTAGGTCTAAGTTGGCCTGGTTAAGCCTGGCAACTACAACCTGGTTACCCCTCTGATCCTCATTTTCAGGATCCTCTATATCTGAGCTCTCCTCCTCTTCTTCCTCCTCTTCTTCTTCCTCCTCTGGAGTGGTCTCAGTTACAGGGGGGTTCACTCCATCTCCTAAGTCTAAGGGAGCTGCACTCGCCTTATCTAAGTCATCCTTTTCTAGAATGGCTATCAGGGTAGGAATGGTGGGGCCACGACCCCTTTTTAGCCCTCTTGATATGCACAAGGCACACAAGTCTTTGTGGCTAAGTTTGTCATAGCTGGAAGTTGCCTTGGTAAGGTCAACTGTCACAGGTAGAGAGCTTGGAACTTCACCTGTGCCAGACATGACTCTAGTGTGGTGTAAGTGATGCACCTACCTACACTAAGTGTTTCCCTACTGTACCTTGCTAGTGAGTTGTAGTCAGGGTGTGCTAATCCCTTTTCTCTACAACTACTAAGTCCAGTAGAACTTAATATGCTAAGCTTTTGATTTATATGTACCTAAGGTACTTGATGTGATCTTTCAATTTGATAAAAAGATTGCATGGTAAAACAACAGCAAGCTCAAATCCGCACCGCTGCGCACCAATGTGAGAAGTTGGCCTGATATATGATGTTTTCAATTCTGGAACCACCTTGTATCAGTCCAAATAACCCCTTATGGTGTCTGGTTGTAAGTCAACCTTGTAGACAAGCTATCTTAAAGGTAGCATAGACTAAGCAGCCTTAAAAGCTCAACTCAAGAGGTCGTGTTAAGCGAGCTGTTTTACCAATCACAGTCCTGTAATACCAAATGAAAGGACACCACACAAGTATATATATTATAAAAATATATGTATTTATTTCTAAGAATAATCCCCAGTACTCTTTATGAATAAAGGGGCACAAGCGTTAAATCAAAAGCACAGTATAACATACAAAGTTGCACAATTATGGATGAGGGCGGGGGGCCACTCAAACCATATATTAAGAAAGTGGTATAAGAGATACCAATCGAACAGTGGTTAGGCCTAGGGCCTAGGGAATCGCTGGGAGCAGTCGGGACAAGCAATGCTGAAGTCGGGAAAAGCCCGCGGGATTCGGGTGCAGTGCTGAAGCACACGCATGCACCAATGTTAAGTCAATGGTGCGTAAAAGTTACACAAATAGAGTTTTAGGACACTTCCGATGAACCTAGAAAGACAAAACTTAAGACACAGACCCTAGAGGTGTGTACCAGTGTGGGAACACCAGCGTTGCAATGTTACCTCACCCACAGGAAGCGGGTGCACAGGGTCGAAGTGGCGTCGGGTTTCGTCACGCTGGTTCTTGGTGCTTGAAGCTGAAGATGCTGCAGGCGCTGTGAAAGAGAAGTGTCCGGTGGGATCCAAGGGTGGATCGAAGTCGAAAAGTACCTGAAAGCAGAGGGGACAGAGTCTGGGTCACTCAGCAGTGGCCAGGGTGGAACCAGGACGGAACCAGGCAATGTCGGGCGCAATCAGGTGGTTGTCGAGGAGATTTTCTCCGCTGCCACGTGGGCTCTGGGGCATCTGCGACGTCCAGGAGGGGGTCACGATCTGTCCCACGTAGGCTCTCACCGTCGGCGCTGTCGGCTTCAAGATTGGAGCAAACAGCACTTGGCAAAAGCAATCCACGCGGAACTGGGAGATTGCTTCTCACTCGGACCAGGAGGGTCAGAGCGGGGGCTCCTTTTCAGGGGAGCTGGTGCAAATCTGGAGCAACCAGAATCGCAGGTCGTATTTCAGTTTTCGTCGGCACAGGGGCCACAAGCCGGCTGGCAAGTGACCGGGCCAACGCGTTGAGCCAAAAGAAGCAGAAGGGCCCCACGCAGCACTCGTCGAGTGTAGAGGGGTGAACTTCGGTGCAAGAGTGGCTCAGGGTTGGGGCTTCTCAAACCCCGGTGTACAGCTTCGAGGGTCACTTGTGGGCTGCACGGTCAGCGTCTCGTGGTCTTTTCAAGATGGCGTGCCCCACGCTTCCGGTCGCCTCCACTAGGGCTCAGCTCTGCAGGGACTGTGGATCGGGCTGTAAGAAGGCAGGCAAGCTTGATCTCGTCGATCTCTGTTGCTCGAGTTCCGGCGGGAACTGCAACAAAGCAGACGTCGAGGTGCTGGATGGTGCCTGTTTGCACAGGGTGGTCACTCCTTGACCACAAGGGAGATTCTTCAGTCTTCTACGTTGAGTAGGATGTCAAAGGGTCCAGAGTTTCGTTTCTTATGTTTCATCAGGATAATCTGAAGTGCATTGGCACTGCTCCCATTCTTATACCAATCTAGGGGGCTGGATTACCTACTAGGTTCCCTCCTATGGGTGGGACCCAGGAAGGGGGTGGGTACACCCCTTTCCTTTGATCCTGGCCGCACTGGGACGTGGGCTGGTGTGCCCCAGAACCGGTTTGGCCGGATTATGCAAGGGGCAGCCTTGTGCGCCCCAAGCAGTGTCTGGTTTCTTTCAAACCTCCCTGCTACAATCCACTATCTCCTGTCTGGGGTGGTGTGACACCTCCCTGTGCCAGGAAATCCTTTGTCCAGGCCCCCTTGGCTGAGTTTCGGTCAGCTGCAGGGGGTCAGACCTGTATCTGTGGCAGAAGCATCCATTTTGTGGATCTGAAGCTCGTTTAAAAATCAACCGCATTTTAGCAAAGTAACATGTCTTCTCCCTCTAGAGGGGTGGAATGCTATCCCCGTCGCCAGAACTGGCGAGGGGATAGTATTCCAAATCGTATGACACCTTACACGACATGTTTTGATAAAGCCAAACCAAAGTTGCTATATAACCGCGAGGATTATAATGCACTTAAGAGTATATGGTATGGCATTATCCCGGAACAGCTTAGGGAGTTGTTCCAGACAGCTGCAGACAGGCTCAGCTCATGCTAGAGCTCCATCTCACATTAAACCACGCACTCTGCCTCCAGGATTGTTAAGGCCTGCCATAGGAGTGGCTCACAGGTTTATATGTGTCCAGATAGGTTTAGATATAGGCATACTATATCTAAGCAAGGGGTGATTACACCACCTTGCCCCAGCTGAGTGATCAGCCAGTTGTGTCAATTTTAGATAGCCAGCCAGGGGTGGCAAATGATATGCTGCA
Organism: Lissotriton helveticus; assembly: GCF_964261635.1. NCBI lineage: Eukaryota > Metazoa > Chordata > Amphibia > Caudata > Salamandridae > Lissotriton > Lissotriton helveticus. The sequence goes on along the minus strand of NC_136068.1, from coordinate 599,568,882 downwards.
GCCCCTGGTAGGCCTTGGATGCACCTATGCCCTGGGCACCTATAGTGCTCTGTACAGGGGCTGATAAGGTGACCCAAGCCAATCTAGTTATGCACCTAGGGTACATGGAATCCATTTTACAGAGAGAGCAGATGGCCTGGGGCCCTGATTAGCATGGAACCAGGCCAACTAAGTCGAAAACCAGCTAAACACAAGGCAAAAAAATCTGGGGTAACCATAGTCAGGTAGCCACCTTCCTACAATGTATAATCCTGGTAAGGGAACTCCAACTCCAGCTGGTCACTTTGCGCCTCCGACGTATCCATTTGAGGTTCTGCAATTGGATTTTATCCACATGGAAAGCAACAATTTGAAATACGTCCTTGTAGTTGTTTGTGCCTTTTCTAGATGGGTAGAGGCATACCCCCTAAAAGATAATACTGCCTCGTCCACAGCTAAAGTCTTGCTCAAAGAATGTTTCCCTAGGTTTGTGTTGCCAAGGATGGTGTGGAGTGATAACGGAAGTGAGTTCGTGGGGAATATCATGAAGAGAGTGTGTGAGGGTTTGGGCATAAAACAGAAATTCCATGCTGCAAATCATCCCCAATCAGCTGGGTTAGTGGAATGTTACAATGGCACTCTGAAGCTGAAGTTAGCCAAAATTCAGGCGAGTTCTGGTCTCCAATGGCCCGATGCTTTGCCGTTGGCACTTTTGTCAACTAGAACTACAGTGCGTTCCCGAATCGGACTTAGTCCGTATGAAATTGTTTTTGGTCGACCGGCAAATGTGTGGGGAGTGCCGAGACCAACAAAATTTAGTGATATTGACTATCCTGTGTTGGTGGACTATTTGTATGACCTGACGGCTAAATTGCGTGTCTTGCATCAACAGGTTCACGATAACCTGCCACCAGCCTCTGTGGACCCAGGTCACACCATCAATCCTGGTGACTGAGTCCTCGTGAAAAATTTTCAACGGACCAAGAACGACCAGCCCCGCTGGACAGGCCCTCATCAGGTGTTGCTGTCTACAAGAACATCTGTAAAAGTCTTTGGGAAGAAAAATTGGATCCACGGCGTACACTGTAAGAGGGTACCTTTACCTCTGCCGTACGACCAGTGGATCCTCGAAGGTATTGCAGACACCGAGACTGAAAGGTTGCCGAAGTTCACACCGTTCAGCGACGCTGAGTTGGTATGGAGAGGGACTGAGAAAGAAGACGATGATGTCTTGCAAGCAGCTGTGCCTTCATCTTTGAGATTGGACACCACCGAGCCTGACCTGTTATTTCAAAACCAGACAGAGCTTGGTAAAAAACGTTATAATTTACGACCTAGAGATAATGGACTAATAAAGAAAAAATAATTCCTTTTTGGTTTTTAGAACTGCACTCTCTCAGCCAAGAAACTGTTTTGATCAATTTATTTTTTTTCCTTTTTCCAACCGCCATCCGGGTTCAGCTGTAGGGTCGCGGTGTAAAGACTTGGGATTGCAGCCGTGTAGACACAAGGTCGACGGTTCTGGTTGGTCTTAGGGCGTTCCCTGGACTGACAGACGCACTCCTAAGCAGAAAAAAACCAACCGCCGCGAACAGCCCAGTTAGAGGATGGAGTTTTTTGAGATCGAGAGAGCTGCCGAGAAAATGAACTTTAAGATGAAACTATGTAGAATAATGCATAGCAAATATTTTCTGATTACATGTATTCTGATGTTTTTTAGCATGACGTTAACTTTGGTGGGTTGGATTGTTTTTACTACTCAATTGACTTCTGCACTCATTTCCCAACCTACGACCTTTCCTACTACTACTTCTTTGCATTCTTTTCATATCTTACCCGAACACGAGCACATTAGAAGGTCAGAATTTGTACATAACACATTCGTACAGCTACTGCATCAACATCAGTTGGTAGTGAACATTACTAATTGTTGGGTGTGTGGTCTTATGCCACATACTACAGATAGAGTTGTTCCCTATCTGATCTTACCGTTTAGTCAGAATGGGTCTTTATGGGCTTTTCAGAAGATGTTCATTTATGCCCTGGAAGTCTATCCCCTGCACTCCATGAGAGATAACTTGAGTAATCAAGCCTTGGTGAAGGGAGTTATGAATATGAGCAGAGATATCAATACGTACAGGACTATTCCCAAGGAAGAGTTATCGGCTTATGTTGGATGGAACACGACCAGATACAGTGTTAGTCTGAGTGAAAGGCAGAAACGAAAGAGGTCACCTCCGATTTGGATCGTACCCCACCGAGGTCATTTTTGTCTGCAAGGTAAAGGCAAAAATCCGAAAGCTCAGCTGGGGAAGAGTGTTTGTACTCAGACGTATGTTTTTACGTCTCAATCTTCCCCGCCGTTTTTGGCAGCTAAGGGCACATATTTTGTTTGTTACAACAGAGCATATACATGGTTGCCCCCTGATTTTTCAGGAACTTGTTATGTTGGATACTTGTTGCCTCCTACGTATACTGCTGCTGCAGATTACCACAAGACAAGAGTTGTTAGATGTATCTTCAATCGGGAAGATACCGCTGGACAGGAACTGGGAGACTTCTTTAAGGGTTTCTTACCATTTTGGGGACCTATGGCTAACAGTAGAGGCTTACGGCAATTGACGAGAGTGGTTGAATCCACCATAAACGAAACTGCGGTGCCCTTAGTAATTTGACAGCTGAGCTTCAAGCGGATCGCCTTATGATGTTGCAGAATCGTATAGTTTTAGACGTCATACTCGCAGATCGAGGTGGAGTATGGAAAGTGATCCAATCGAGTTGCTGCGTTTTCATCCCAGATAATGCTCCGACGGTATACGAGGCCATTTCCAGGTTACATAAGATCTCCGAGTCTATACATGTGGACGAAGGAGATTGGTTGTTAACTGGATGGTTTTGGGGACTGTTATCCGTTTGCGGATGGAAGATTCTGATGATCATTGGTGCGGCTCTAGCGGTTCTTTTCTCATGTTGTCTTTGTGTACAGTGCAGTCCTGCCATATGTGGCCTTTGTGCTACTACGTGTGTCAGGAGACCGCCTGTCTCGAGAGATGCACAGAGAAACAAGATAATGCTTCAACAGCACCTTGGTGATCTGATGAAAATTGACATCGACTCAGATATAGACTGAGTATTTGCCTATGTAAGGGCAAAAGGAGGGTCTGAGGTTCCGTGAATTCTGAACCCTTGTTTTAAATGTCACGGTTCCGTTACGATTTTGGTAACAACGAACCGTTACTAATAAGTTCGGCAAGTAAGAGTGTTTTCGCCATGTTACACACAAGGATTCACAGTGTATTTGAAGATTCCGTTCCGAACCATAGTTTTCATTTTGTGCAAGGCAGCCATTTTGTGGTTGCCCTCACATAGACCGATGACTGCGGCTGAATGAGTCTTTAAGACCCGTGCCTTTTAGCTGGGGTTTGTGCTGACTTTTACATGACCCGAAGTGAACTGACCTCGTTGCCTGAAGCCGACCTTGCTGAGCCAGTTCTTGCCCGCTAGCTGATCAAGACTAAGATCAGAGCGCAGGACATCGTAAAGTTTTTACTACACACAAATATGCCTTAGCCTACTCTTACCTGTTTCTGTTTCTTTCTTTATGGTCTATTTATGATATGGGTCGTGGCCTCTTTATTATGGGTTCGTTCGGCCTGTCTAACGAAGAATGTTGGGTTTGTCCGATGATTGATCATGGGCCGGACAACTGAAAAGTGGGTTTTACCGTCATGCGATACTTTTGGTGTGGATACATGTGATTGGACAGTTCGTAAATATTAGGTGTTTTTCTGGAATGTGATTTTTGGCATAAAAAGGGATGACTTGCTTTGTAAAATTGAGCAGTCTCCTGAGAACTCATACCGTGATGATTTCTAGGACTTCTGTTACTGGCTGCAGTCAATAAATTTGATCTTTGACGTCACCAAGAAGAGTCCCGTGTCTCTGTATTCTAAGACAGGTGAACCCGAAGACTTTGGGCGTGCCCCTGGCGCCGCTGGGTTCTAAATAACCCGGTTCTTCAACTCTGCGTGAGTCAATGATTGCCTCAACCTCATATTCCGGTTCACCATCCACTATCACAGGAACTGGGACATTAGGGAGAATCGTACCGGGTTCTACCAGTTTCAAAAGAGAAACATGGAATACCAAATGGATCTTCAGTGAGGCCGGAATATCTAACTTCATAGCGACAGGGTTCACCACCTTACATATCTTGTATGGGCCAATATATTGAGGTTTAAATTTACAAGACCCTCTCAATGTCATGTATTTAGAGGATGACCAAATCTTGTCTCCCTGTTTGTATCCAGGCTCCATGCGTCTGTGAGTATCCGCTCCTTTTTTAGGTCTCGGCTAGCGTAAGCTGCGCAGTCTCGCTGGCGAGATTTAATGATATAGAGGAATTTTCACTAGTGAGGTTAAGCCCCGCCCCTCTTTTCCATTGGCTGGCGTCATCGTTCATGCTAAACAGTGGCCAGCCATTGGAGAAGAGGTCCTAGTGACGTTCTTCTTTCTCTTTTAGCCCCGTCCTTTTCAGACTAAGTTCCTTGACTTACGTTTGTGGTAAAAGCTTTCTTATCTTCTTTATGGGGCCATCTGTTTCGCCCCATTAAGAAGATAAAAAAGCTTTTACCACAAACGTAAGTCAGGCCAAGCCAGTCTCAAAGGGACGGCAGAAAGAGAGGAAACTGTCTGTTATGGCGAGCGCTTGTTGTTAAAAGAGGGAGGTGTTGTACCTCTTGTCGCTCTCGAGTATGTGCACTTGTGCCCTTGGGAGCAGCTCGGGGCACTGCATATCTCTAGAATTGTTATTGTTTGAAGGGCTTATTCTCGTGCATTATGAATAGTTTTTCGCGCGCCTACTGTTTATCTTTTATTGTGACTTGAAATGTGGAGCTTTCCTGATGTATTGTGTAATCAAAGGGGAAAGGATCACTTGTCCTGAACAACCTTAGGTCTGCAGGATGGTTTTCGGGGGGAGTTCTGTCCCAATATAAAGACCCTCATGCACGTGATGGGTATGGTGTTGTCTCAGAGCGGTATATCTTGGTTCTCCGCTTCTATTTCACGTGTGTGCATAATCATCAGGTCTACTTAGGTTATGCAGCCTCCACCAGGAGGATTTTACCCAAAGGTTGGTGCAGTAGTGAGCCAGAGATAAAAAGACCAGAGATCAGAAGGGCAAAGCTTTAATAGGTCTGATTTCGGGTCTGGTAAACTCAATTTTTGTGCATCCGGTTGTACTTGTTTAGGAGTTACAGTTGCACTTTGAGTGATGAAGGAGTTAAAAGGTTGGTCGACATGTTTCTGCCTCTGTTGCCTTGCTAATAGGATTTACGGGCATTCTTCAGGACCGTGAAATAACGTGCAAAATATCATACAGTGTAATAAGTGAAAAGAAAAGGTTGTTGACCTGTTTCTAAGTCTTGGAGGTCTTACGGTACCTCGCGCATTGCTAATGCACACTTCCTTCAGCCGGTAAGAATATTGGAGCGGGCTGTTTCGCCTCGTCCTCAGCTCGCTATTGCGCGCGCTGCTCTGCTCTTACCGAACCGGTTCGGTAAGAGCAGAGCAGCGCGCGCAATAGCGAGCTGAGGACGAGGCGAAACAGCCCGCTCCAATATTCTTACCGGCTGAAGGAAGTGTGCATTAGCAATGCGCGAGGTACCGTAAGACCTCCAAGACTTAGAAACAGGTCAACAACCTTTTCTTTTCACTTATTACACTGTATGATATTTTGCACGTTATTTCACGGTCCTGAAGAATGCCCGTAAGTCCTATTAGCAAGGCAACAGAGGCAGAAACATGTCGACCAACCTTTTAACTCCTTCATCACTCAAAGTGCAACTGTAACTCCTAAACAAGTACAACCGGATGCACAAAAATTGAGTTTACCAGACCCGAAATCAGACCTATTAAAGCTTTGCCCTTCTGATCTCTGGTCTTTTTATCTCTGGCTCACTACTGCACCAACCTTTGGGTAAAATCCTCCTGGTGGAGGCTGCATAACCTAAGTAGACCTGATGATTATGCACACACGTGAAATAGAAGCGGAGAACCAAGATATACCGCTCTGAGACAACACCATACCCATCACGTGCATGAGGGTCTTTATATTGGGACAGAACTCCCCCCGAAAACCATCCTGCAGACCTAAGGTTGTTCAGGACAAGTGATCCTTTCCCCTTTGATTACAAGATATCTTTTGGAAAATGAATGGATCAATATTCCATCTCCCTCACCTCTGATTAGAAGCTTTCCTGATGTAGTCAGCGCACAGGTTGAGTCAGTTTTACCTGGCTGTCTGAGGCTGTGTGTCCTCATGTAAAGAGGTCCAATACCATGGGCTTTACATAACAGTGACTAAAATATTCGTCTTCATTGTTGTGAAAAACAGCAAGCCCGACAACTCTAAAAAGTGTCCATATAAGTCAAAGGCCTCCGCATCTGGTAGGAAAACGCTTTAATAATACAGGTTACAGTTAGCCGCATCCATGATCCCATCACTTTCCTTTCGCCAAAAAAACAGACAGTAATCCACACGACATCTACTGACGACATACAGACATGTGAAACAGACATATTCGGATCCATTTCTTCCTCCCGTGCTGCAGGTGGCGCTGGAACGAGAGTTGAATTCATAGCCTTTTCACTCTCGTTGAACCGCTTCCGTATTGGGTCACTTCCGGTTCAAGAACCCGGTTGTGAAAAAGAAAGCATGAAAACGCACAGTGCGTGTGCTGTGTTTTCATCAGCTGTGGCACCTTTACTATAGCTATGTCAGCGCTCGCAGCGGGAATGGATCAATGCAGAGGTGAAAGTCTCGGTAGCACAACTCCCAAACCCGACGCTGCGACTCGATTCATAGCATATGGTTATAGAGGCATTCCGTAAGCCACGCCATCTGATCTAATCTTTGCTTGACTTAAGTACGTATGGCTTACTCCAGCAGTAACTACTATTCATATCCTGTTTAAAACTGCCTGTAAATCGTGGCCATCCAGCAAAAGTACCTTCCAATCTGGGGTTTTGAGCCAATACTTAATCTGTCAACTCATCTTAATTAGTGGATGCCCCCCTATTTTCAGTAATGCACACTTTCCCAAAAGCAGCATACCAGTGTACACTTCCATAAGATCACACTTGTTGCAAGCTTTCATCATCCTAGAGAACTTGTTTCAAAAGCATTTCCAATCAGTAAAATTGAGTAAATCTGCATAGAACATAAATGCGGTTACAAATGGGGTTGTGTCTTCCCTCAGCGGTTAGTGTGTGGCAGATGATGCATTTTGACGTCTTACTCATTACCATTGGCGTTCTTCGCTATATATACTTGGGGTCACACCCAGACGTCTACCTTTGACATGTCATCGATCTGAACCATGTGCAGCCGTATTTCCTTATAAGGCCGGGTCGGGTGGCTTAGTGGACAATGTGTCTTTTGTAGGGGGGCCTGTGCTCGCCCTAATGTCACAAGGTTCAATTCCGGAGGGTCCACTCAGCCTTTAATCCTTCTAAGGTCGATAACTTGAGTACCGTTGGGTAATATTAAACACCTGTTATTCAAGGCCACGAGACACCCAACGGGGGCTTGACAAATGCAGATTATGTTATTTCTTCGGTTGCTCCACATTCCCTCCATACTTTTATATTTTTTTTACATTATGCTAGCTTCAATTAGTACACAATGCGTAATACAATTCAAAATTGTTTCAAACAGGGGTCCCGTCCCATACGTGGCCCAGGGCCCCAGAAATACTTAAGACAAAGTACAATCAATTAACCGGAACATAGCTCCAGCGATGCGAACCTCAAAACCCTGCGAACATCATTGTTTGTGATTTCCCCGAAAAACCCGACCGAGAGCTCAGCTTGGGGAGACGGCGGCTACACTAGTGCTTTTATGAAAGACTTGTGCGCATGCATGTGCATCTGTGCCAGCAAATTAAAATCCACTCAGCGTTCCTAAAACCGTCCCACATAAGGTTTAAAAACACACTTTAGAACGAGGAGAGAGGATATATACGTGTGAAATATATATGTAATATTTTAACCCAAATTCATATTCATATGCATGGTATGTACATAAACGTTTAAAAAAACACTAATAAAAGCAAAGCTAAAAGCGACCTAATTACAAACAGAATTGCTTAAGCTTTACTAAAGCAGAGACCGTTGAATTGCAAATGCTTGTTATAACTTGCCTTGGCCTTTTCTAGATTAATCTGTGCTGTCTTATGTACATCCTGTAATTCCTTTATAAAGTCTGTAGCTGCAGGGGCAGAACAGGAAGAGGAAAGGAGAGATAGCATAGTTTGTGGGTGAAAACCGTAAGTGCAAAAGAAAGGGGAGTAAGCGGTGGAAGAGGGGTAATTATTGTTATATGAAAACTCAGCAATCCATACATCTCATCCCAATCGGCAAGAGAGTGTAAAGCTAGGCATCTGATATACTGTTCAAAACATTGGTTTACTCTCTCCGTTTGGCCATCTGTTTGAGGGTGATGACTAGAGGATAGTCGTACGTCTATCTGTTTTTGTTTTTTTTTAAAACCTTTATTGGTCGTTAATACATGGTACACAGCTCAGTGCCTACAACCCACATCCATAGGCCGGCAGCAGTAAAGTGTCTTATGAAGATGGACATGTATTTTCAGTGGGGGCATATAATTAACACAGCATGCCGCCTACAACCCAGACGGGCCGGCCGCGATGTACTTAGATGTGGGCCATATAGGAGATTGTATGACATCTACATGATCACATTGCATTTTTGAGCAGCAAAGCAGTGAGGTTACTTTTAACATTTAAAACAACTTTACAACATATAATGTACTTTTCCTGTCCCCAATGAAGCCACTATATTGGGTGAGTGGCGTGGTGTAGCTTGTAGCGTGGGGTGTGAGTTCGTCGTCCACTTCCAGCGTGTAATGTCGGCCCATGCCGGCCGTGCCGTTACCCCTTCTTCAAACATAGCTCAGTTTCGGGGAAGGTATCTCTCATTTTTGCCATGCAGAAAGTATGATAGTGTGTTTTGCTTATGGGTATGTTGCAGTGAATATTGTTCTGAGTGAGACAAACCGTACTGACAAAAAACCAAAGTGGGGGGGTGCCAGCCGCCTCGCATTCCATTCCCTCCATGCTTTAGGTGTTTCGTGTGTGGGGGCGTAACGGTCTGTACGTCATGCGTCTTCAGTTGCAGGTCCCAGGGTATGCAGTTTCCAGAAGGGGAAGCACATGTAGAGGGTGCGCGCGGGAGTTATGCCGTTTTTAGTGTGAAATTGGATAAGGCCCAGGCGTGGGGGCAGCGGTGCTGTTACTGCTATTTATCTCTCCACTATTTCCCTCAATGGACCCCTCATCATTTTGTGTCTGAAGTAGGTATGACGTGAGGGGGCCCCATAGATCCTTGGGACGTGACTTATGTGGTAAGAGGTCAGCATAATTGTGTAGTTGTTCCTGCCAGGTGGCCATATTACTGAGCCAGTCCTTAAATTTTGGTGCCCGTCCTCTGCCCCATCTACATGCCACCAGTCGTTTAGCCAAAAGAAGGCTTAGTGCAAAAAATTTGCAGTTTGTCTTTATCGCCGGGTTAGCGAATCCGAGTAGTGCGATTTTAGGACAAGGGTCTATGGGTATTCCAATCATTACCGATATAGCGTCAAACACTTCCAGCCAGTATGAGGCGACTGCACGGCATTTCCACGCTAGATGTATAAAATCAGCTCCCGAGTTGCCACAACGGAGACATCGATCGTCGTCCCTGCGGCCTAGACGATGTAATTTTGTAGGGGTGAAGTAGAGCCGGTGCAGAAATTTATAATGTATTAATCTTAGGCGAGCGTTACCTGTTACGGCGTGCGTATGAGAACAACTCATCTCCCATTGCTGATCCGTCATAGGATCGGTTAGGTCAGCGTCCCAGTCTTGCCTGGCCCTAAGGGAGGGAGGTGATGGAGCCACCTGGACATGTTTATACAACATTGAGACCACGTGCTTCGGGGCCGATGCCTGGAGCAAGGAATGCAGAGGCGCCATAACTTCTGGTTCATCTGGGAAATTGGGCGTGACAGATTTAATGTTTTGCCGGAGACGAACATAAAGGAAAGTATCCATCATCATGGGGGAACTGTCTCCAAAAAGTTGCACTGCCGTGCGGAAAGTGCCCTGTATATAAAGATCTCCCCAGGTGTACATGGCGCATTTGGCAAGGAATTTACGTCCTATTTCTTCTCTGGCGACACTCACTCTGGGATCGTTCGCCATCACCATCAGAGGTGAGTAAACAAATTGTACTCCCATATGCCCTGCAATTCGCTTCCAGGCTCTGACAGTGCAGTCTACTGTAGTTGGGTCTCTGTCGGTCATACTGACTGTAGTGTAGAGATACCCTGAAGGTTTTTCTGGTCTCATGTATCCATCCTCAACTGCCAGGTGGGCCATGAATGGAGGGGGATGGAACCAGTACGAGGCGAAGTGCCCCTGGGCACAATCATAGTATTTGCGGAAGTCTGGGACCTCAAACCCTCCCTGGCGGTAAGGCAGCATCAGGGTTTTCAAACTGAGTCTGGCCTGTTTGCCTCCCCAGATCAGTCGCGACATCTGGGAGTCAAGGGCGTGAAAGAAGCATGAACCCGGGCTATATGGTATGTTAGTAAAAAGATATAATAGTTTGGGGAGGACCACCATTTTAATAAGGGAAATGCGGCCTGCCATAGATAAGGGAAGGTGTAACCACCTGGTTACGTTGTCCGTCAGTTTGTCCAGGGCCGTCCCATAATTTGCTCTGATGAGGGCCTCTCGATTCCTGGTGATTCTGATTCCTAAATATTTTATTTCCTCAGATTCCCACACTAGGGGGTAGTCAAGAGGAAACTCCGTGGTTTTGTCCGTCAGGGGGAACATAGCCGATTTTGCCCAGTTTATCTGTATCCCCGCTATTGCTCCGAATTTGGTAATCTCGCGCAATAAGGGATTTAAATTTTCTTGTGGTTTGTCTACGTAGAGGGTCATGTCGTCAGCATATAACACGATCAGGAGTTTGCGCTCTGGGTAGGCGAGGGCGCGATGTTTGTGATGTTGTCGGAGTTTAGCGGCTAGGGGTTCTATGGCAATCGCGAAGAGAATCGGGGACAGTGGGCATCCCTGCCGGGTACCCCTATGGATCTCAAATGGAGCAGAACGGGCTCCATTGAGCAGCACCGTAGCTTGGGGTTTACAATATAGCAGCCGAATCCAGTCTAAAAAATTAAAGGGGACTCCCATCCTTTCGAGCAGTGTAAGAAGGTAATCCCATTCCAGGGAGTCGAACGCCTTTGTGGCGTCAAGAAACACAGCAGCCGCTTCGCACCTAGGATTAATATCTTGCAAAACAGCTTGTAAAGTACGCAGATTATGAGATGTGGCCCGGTTCGGAACGAACCCTGCCTGATCTGGAAGAACAAGCCGCTCCATAAGGAGGTTGAGACGAGTAGCGAGGACTTTAGCTAAGATCTTGCTGTCTGTATTTAACAAGGAGAGAGGTCGGAATGAGTCGCAGTGTTCTGGTGGCTTACCCGGCTTCAGCAGTGATGTTATTAGTGCTTCTCGCATTGTGAGGGGGAGTGAGCCCTCTTCTAACGCGGCGTAGAAGACCCGTTTCAGTATGGGTGCTAGTACATGTATGAAGGATTTATAAAAATCGATCGGTAGGCCATCCGATCCCGGCGCCTTCCCAGACTTCATGGACATGATGGCATCCTTGATCTCATCAAGTTCGATCTCATGATGAAGGAATTTTTGCTGGGTCGGTCCTAGGCAGGCAATGGCAGTGTCATCTAAATATTCCTGCAAGTTGAGTGTGTCAGTCCTATGTGAGGTGTAAAGCGAGGTGTAGTGTTCAGTTAGCACTTGGAGTTGTTTCGCGGTATCACGTTGTGGTGTGCCGTGTTTGTCTAGTAAAGTGGGGACATAATTTTGGTACCTAGGGGTTCTGACAGCGAAGGCCAGTGCCTTGCCAGGTCTGTCTCCCTCGCCATATATTCGAGCCTGGAAGTGTTTACCCAGAAATTTGCTTTCTCTTTCTGCCACTTCAGAGTATTCGTTCAGTTTTTCTCTAATCTGAGCATGTACCGCGCGGTCCCTGTCTCCACTAGCTATCTCTCGCTCTAGCTGGCGAAGCTCTAATTCTAGCTTGTGTATGTCTGCTCGCAGTGCCTTGAGAACTCCCCCCCCCCTTGGCTATACAACTCCCCCTCATCGTCACTTTGAAGGCCTCCCAAACCGTAGTGAGACTCGAAACTGAATTAATATTCCGTTCAAAGAACTCCGTGATCTCCTGTTCCAATTCAGCAGTAAAGGCAGTGTCAGTTAGATGTGCGGGGTTCAGGCGCCAGTTCAGGAAAGGGGGTATGGTAATGGAAATGTGTAGGGAGAGAAGGACCGGAGAGTGGTCTGAAAACGTGCACGCCAGGTGGCTTGCCTTGGTTAACCATGGGGACAGTCCTGCTGAAACAAATATATAGTCGAGGCGGGCCCATGTGGAGTGGAATGCAGAGTGATGGGTACCTTGCTTGGCAGCGGGATTTAGGTGTCGCCACGCATCCACCAGGCGGTGTTCATTCACTATTCCCAACAGTGAGCGTTGAGTGGTCGTGTAGTGAGAGGCCTGAGGGTGTGATCTGTCCTGTACGGGTACTAGAGCTGTGTTGAAGTCTCCCCCTAGTACTACGTGAGCTATCCCTAGAGCCTGTATTTTCCCCCACATGGTGAGAAGTGCAGTCGGGTCATCTGTGTTAGGGCCATAGTAACATGCAAACAGTATTGTGTGTGTGTGTAATTTCCCCCATAACATACAAAAACGCCCTTCAGCGTCCACCTCAGTGCCCGCTGGAGTGAAATGTGTTCCCCGCTTCACAAGGATTGCCACCCCTCTAGCGTAATTAGAGTAGGATGAGAACACCCTGTTCATTGCCCATTTGGAAGCAAACGATGGGGATCCGCTAGGCATCAGATGTGTCTCCTGTAACATAGCTATGGATATCCCATGTCTGTCCAGATACCCCAAAATCTGTCTCTTCTTCCTAGGGTTATTTAACCCACGTATATTCCAGGAGGTTACACGGAATTGCGAGGCTGACTGTGGTTCAGCTAAGTCTCCCATATCTCTGACAGAAAAAATATGTAACAAAGGTCTGCAATATCCATGCGTTTATAACAGTTGGCATCAAATGTGTGACGTGATCCCCAACTACCCCTTTGGCATGACCAACACCTAGAGTGAACGATAAACAGTTCTGTCATGCATGCATCTGATTGGAACATTTTCCCTCCCACTCCGGCAACCCCAACTCGCCGGGCATCCTGATCCCACCCAATCCCAACTATCCCACCCTCTCCCCAACTTAAAAACACAAGTAATATCACATATCCCTCCATTCTACAAACAGAAGGGAGATTTTGGGGCTCGCCCATCGGGGGACCGTTCTAGGGGCACCAAACTTGCCATCCACCTCCCTACTTGCACCCACTTGGAGCCAGGTACCTACCCGGTCTCTTGACGTGGGACGGAGGTGGGCGATCGAGCCTACTAAATATATGTACCAAGTTAAGCAGTAGTGTCAAATTGTACCTCACCAGGCTGCTGGTGCCCAGTTCGTCGCCTCTCTTCGTTAGCAAAGCATCCGTATTGATTGCGTTCTATTCTTGCTGGTTCATAGGCGAAGTGGATCTGGAGCGATGATTCTCAGCGCTTTCTCTAGTTTTGTCTTTTCTGTATTGTTTAAGGAAGTCCTCCACCTGTTGAGGATTTTGGAAGAAGTGTTGCTTGCCCCTGTGGGAGACCTTCAATTTGGCCGGGTACAGCATGGCGTACGTCATCTCTTGATCTTGGAGCTTCTTTTTCACTCCTGAGAATTTCCTCCTGGCTTCTTGCACCGCCGGGGTGAAGTCTGGAAAAAATGAGAGTGTAGTATTACAGTATCCCACGGTGCCGATCTCTCTTGCTCGACGTAGCACCGCGTCCCGGTCTCTGTAATTGAGGAACCTCGCAATGATGGGACGTGGTTGGGCCCCCGATGGTGGGCGTGCGGCTAAGGATCTGTGGGCACGTTCCACTATCAGGTGCGAGGAGAACGATTCCTTACCAAAGAGTTCGATGACCAAATTTTCGATGAACACCTCCATTTTCCCCGTGTTGGTGGACTCCGCAAGGCCCAGGACGCGGATGTTGTTGCGCCTGGACCGTGCTTCTAAATCCTCGTTCTTCTCCGCAATGATTTTTAGGAGCCTGTCCATTTGGGTCACTTGCCTACTATTAGTAGTGGCACCATCCTCCAGTTCCGAAATCCTATCTTCCGTGTCTTTAAGTCTGGTGTCGTGTTGTTCCAGCTTGGTGACCACACTGTCAATGCGGGTATTGATCGTGTCAATTTTGGAGTCAATGTTTGATAGGCTCTGTTGCATGCTCATCAGTAAGGTTTTCCAGTCTTCATCAGGAGGTCCTCGGGCGGACGGGCTACCTTCCGGATCCTGCCCACTTTTGGGGTTTTTCTTAGATTCAAACGGTATTTTTGTTTGTTTGGCGTCATTTCGGCCCATGTCGCGTCTAGGCGTACGCGAAGCCGGTGTGGCTGCAGTAGCCAGAGTGAGGTGACCCGATTAGTGTCCAGTCGACCTGAAGCTGACGGGGCGCAGTGGGAGTGCTGAAAGTACACCTCCTGGAAGTGGCACTATGGGTGCGGTTCGGGTCGGAGGTGACCCCTATGGCTTGATTTACAGCAGGATTGATTGTTCGTGCATCCTAGCCCCAGTTTAAGCAGGAGTTGATTGCGGGGACGCTTGCTCTGAGTGCCGTCATCGTTGATGGGACTCCCCTAACGATGCCTCAGTGAGGTCCCTCCACCCTGTACCGCAACAGGTGAGTGTAAAGGAGAGTAGCGCCGCAGTTGGAAGGCTCAGGAAGTCTTTGGATGGGTATGGCTGGTGTTGCACTGATGTCCAATGGGGCCCGACTTGTCTGGTGGGTGATATCTAACCTGCAGGCGGGCGATCAGTAATTTGTCCACCTCTCCCTGGTAATGCGCTCTGGTATTGACAACAGTTCTGGGTCAAATCAGCTCCGATATTCCAATGGTAAACATCGTGCAGGGGGTGGCGGGAAATTCACCACAGGAGAGCGGGCGGGTTCCGCTAATTCAGACGGGAATGTGTGCTCGGACACCGTAGCGCTATATTCGAACCCTCCGGTCCTGGGGTCGGTTTCAGGCAGCTTTCGGAAATGCGCGGGCAGCGGGGAGATTGTGAGCAGTGAACGGACCTGAGCGGTCCTCGATAGTTGCAGCACAGATTGTCCCTGAGCGCCCTGCAAAAAGTTGTTACTCCGGCTGTAAGGGCATCAACTCAGCCTATAAAGTCAAGCGTATTGTAGCGCCAGACGGTATGTCCCGCCGTTGCCTGGACAGATAAGTACGCCAACAGTTTCAAATTTTCGCGCTCTTTTTGCCGTTATCGGCTTTCCGCTTTGTCCCGCAATACGCGTCTCAGATAAGCAGGTCTCACCGTCACTACAGGGAGATCCTCCCTCAGCCAGACATCAGTGTAGGGTTATGGTGGCGCTGAAACGTTCCGCCGGCGGATGTTGCCGCAGCTCCGAGAAGGCCGCAAATCCCCAGAGTCTCCCAGCAGGCCGGCCCCGGTGCGGCGGACCACAGGCAGACGTCCATGTCCGCCTCCAAGCAGATCAGCGGATAACTTCGCCGTCCGTCGGGCAATTCCGACGTTTTTGGCACCGCTGAGTCCGGGGAAGCGTCACGGACAGCCTGGCGAGGAGATGGGATAACTTTTCCCGGTCAGGATGGACAGAAGGATAGATTAAAGGCTCGATCTGGCGAGAGCCTCACTACAGTGCGGCCATCTTGGTTTGGCGCCACCTAGCGCCCCCAGTCGTACGTCTATCTGTAATAAAGCTCCCAACCCCCTTCAGAATCTAGAGTTGAACTGAGGTTCCCTGTCTGATACTAATATGGATGGGAGGCCATGTACACGTACTACTTGCTGAACAAATACAGAGGCTAATATTTGTGATGTGGGGAGAGCTTTCAATGGGGTGAAATGTGCCATCTCAGTTAATAAGTCCACTACAACGAGGAGGGTAGTGTTCCCTTGTGCTGTCTTGGGTAAATCTCCTATAAAGTCTAAGGACACAGTGTGCCAGGGACTAGGCGGTGTAGGTAAAGGTTGCAACAATCCTACAGGGCTTTGGACAGATGCTTTTCCCTGGGCATATACATTACATGTCTGAATATAGTGTCTTGTGTCCCTCCCCATGCTAGGCCACCAAAAGTATCTCTTTAGTAAATCCAGTGTCTTTTTGTACCCTGGATGTCCAGCGGGTGGATGGGCGTGGCTCCATTCTAATGCCTGTAACCTCAGTTCATGGGTGAGGAGTACTAAATCCCCTTGGATATAGAACAGATCCGTATCACTAGTGACCTCTTGAGTTCCTACTGTTTCTTTCATAGCTGAGGATGCTTGTTCTTCCTTAACAGTTCTCAAAAAGTCATCTTCTGAATACAGAGCAACAATTATTCTTTCTCTAGCTATTATGGGGGGAGGCTCACCCTGTTGTTCTGTGCTTTCATAGCCTAAGCGGGATAGAGCATCCGCTTTGCCATTCTTAATTCCTGCTTGAAACTGTATTAAGAAATCATAGTCACTAAAAAATTGAGTCCAACGCAGTTGTCTCATAGATAGAGCCCTTGCGGATTTAAAAATAGCAAGTTACGATGATCTGTACGGACAGTTATTCTATGATTAGCGCCTAACAAGTATTGTCTCCATTCCTCGAACACCCTTTTAATGGCTAGCAATTCCTTGTCTCCAATAGCATAATTTTGTTCAGCTGGAGTTCATTTTCGCGAATAGTATGCTATAGGATGAAGACGTCCAGTATCAGGATTTGTCTGGGAAAGAACCCCTCCACACGGCAACTTGAGAAGCATCCGCCTCAACCACAAAAGGTCGAGATGGGTCTGGATGTCTTAATATAGGTGCCTGAGTAAAGGCGTTCTTCAATGTATTAAAGACCTTCTCTGCCTCAGCTGTCCATTGAAGCGTAACCCCTTTTTTTTAAGGTCTAGTTATGGGTGAAGCAAAATCAGAAAAATTGCAAATAAAGCGTCTGTAAAAGTTGGCAAAACCGAGAAAACGCTGGATCTCTTTAACTGTTTGTGGTGCTTGCCAACGCGTAATAGTTTCAACTTTCTTTGGGTCCATACTGACCCCTTGTGGTGTCACCACAAATCCAAGAAAGCTTACCTCCCTAGTATGGAAACAGCACTTTTCTAGTCTACAATATAAATGGTTGTCTCACAAACGTTCAAGTACCTTTCTAACATGAATTTCATGTTCTCGCTGAGATGAGGAATAAATTAAGAGGTCGTCAATGTAAGCAATGACAAACAGTTCCAACATATCCTTTAAGATTTCATTGATAAAGAACGGGAAAGCCGAAGGGGCATTACACAGCCCGAATGGCATCCCTAAATATTCGTATAACCCATATTTAGTGGAAAAGGCTGTATTCCACTTTTCCCCATCTTTAATTCTCACAAGATGGTAGGCTCCTCTTAAATCCAGCTTGGTGAACACTTGGGCGTCTTTTATTTGGTCAAGGAGGGAGGATATCAATGGTAGAGTATACCTATTCTTAACAGTAATGGCATTTAATGCCCTATAATCTTTACAGCACCTAAGACCTCCCTCTCTCTTAGGTATAAAAAAGAGAGAAGAAGCTGGTGACCTGGAATGGCGAATAAAACCTATCTGTAGCATTTCATCCAAGTATTCCCTTAAATACAGATTTTCCTTCTCCGTCAGGGAGTACACCCTACTACAGGGTATACGAGCTCCAGGCAATAAGTCTATTCTACAATCAAAGGACCTATGAGGCGGAACGCTAGTGGCCTTTCACTATCAAATACTTCCTTGAGGTCATGATACACGAGAGGTAATTCTGGTTCCTCAATACTGATGATAGCACCGACCATCTTGGGACTGATCGTGTTAGGAAGAAGATGTTCTTTACAGCAATCAGAGTTAAAAGCAAGCGTCAGTGACTTCCAATTAATAAGTGGACTATGTTGACGTAACCAGGGTAACCCTAATATAGCTGGAAACTGAGGGGTGCGTAGAAGATCGAAAGCAATGAGTTCATGGTGCCTTTCCTGAGTGATTAACGTTATGTCTATAGTAGTGTGTATAATGGGACCAGATTTTAGCTTACTCCCATCTATAGTGGTGACCGCCTCCGACGAATCTTTAGACACCCAAGGAATCTACTTCTCCTGAGCCCACTGTGTCCATAAAGTTGCCCGAAGCACCAGAGTCCACCATTATTTGTACATCTGTAACTTCATTTCCCCATATAAGACGTGAGGAAAGGAAAAAATGACTTGCTACAGAAGCTATTTACGAGACAATCATTCCTGAAGTACCTGAAGCCTTTGTCTCGTGAGACTTCTGGCTTCCTAGTTTTCCGAACGCCTTGCCTGTCTTGGTTTCACAGGATATTCCCTAAGGAAATGGCCCTGCTTCCCACAGTACAAAGACAATTTCTTTTTGCGCCTTCACTGTTTTTCTTCTTCACTAACTTAAACTCCCTATTTGCATTGGTTCAGATTCTTCGGTTGCTTTCTTGGATTCTGTTTTCTTCTCTTTGTAAATAAAAACTCGTCCTTCTGACCTGCCTTTCTTTCTCTTTCTTTCAGATATCCTATGATCCAATTTAACTACAAGATCTATAAGGGGCGTACAAGACTCGGGCGGGTCAACTACCTGTGCTTATAAATCTTTTAAATCTTCTCTCAATCCCGATAGAACAGGGCACTATGCTTCTCCTCTTGCCACCAGGCTTCTGCCACGAACCTATTAAATGTTGCGATATACGTAGTTAAATCCTTGGTTCCCTGTTTTAAGTTCAGAAGCTGTGTCCTCTGAATGTATTAAGGAATATCTATCGAATAATTTCCTGAGTTCTTTTTTGAAAGCAGTATAATCCTGTAATAGCGGATCGTTTCTTTCTATTAGAGGTATGGTCCAATTTGCGGCAGACACTCCCAAGTAGGATATAACTAATGCCACCTTCGCTTGGTCCGTTGGTAAGCAAGAGGCCTTACACATGAAGTGAAGTTGACATTGGCTCATAAAGGCCGCAAACTTGGTAGAACCCGCTCAGGGTGGCCAATGGAATGGGCTGTGGAGTAGTGACTTGTATTACCGGAAGACTAGTACTAGGAATCTGAATAGAAGGAGTGAATGGAGTCCCGACCGTGTTACTCATTTGTATTTGTATTAGTATTTGTATTTGTTTTTGTATCGCGCATAGTTCACCCGTTAGGTCTCGTAGCGCTGACAGATGGATAAAGACAAAACAGAACCAGTATGTATGGGAAGTGGATGACTAAGGTTTGAAGAGCAGAGTTTTTAGGTTCTTACGAAAAATGATCAGGTTAGGCTCATTCCAGGCTCAGACCCAGCTGTATAGTATCTACACTTGCTGAAATGGCCTGTGTTTCTTTCTGCAAATTACCTATCATGTGGGCGAGGTCTGTAAGGGTCACCTGACTCATGTCCATGACATTCGAGCGAAAAGCAAACTTTTCTAGGGCTTCGCATTCTGTCAAGGTTCAAAAATGTTTTTGCAGAAACGTCATGAACATCAAGCAAGATCCACGACTTCCCTAAGCCACCTATTGCACCCAACCAAGTCAAAGTGACAATGGTAACCCGGGGAAGATGGGAAACAAAACAAGGGACAGGGGAAGAAATCCCACGTCGCTACTCCAAGTGGCACGGATAGGATACGGAGGTTTCCATTCAGTGTCAATAATCCTGTGAGTGTGCATGTTATGACCCATTCTTCTGGCGTTAGTGGGGTATCCAAACTGGCATTCCATTTTTCTAGTGCGTACAGCGTGTTGTCTGCTATGTCCCCTTGCAGTTGAACATATAACCTGGATACTATGTGTTTCGCTGTGGGAGTAGTAAGTAATAGTTGTAGAGAGGACAACTGTTGCATTTCGGCCGGGTAGGATGTATACAACTTTTTTACAGCCTCCTGTAGTCTATGATACGTGAATCGAAAAATAAGTGTTTGATTGCTTATGAAGGAGAGATCATCCAAAGTCCTAAACTTGCCATCCTGATATAAGTCACCCATTGTATCTATACCAACTTGTTCAAGTAATCCCATTCCCACCTTTTCCTGAGTGACCGATAATTCCGGGTGGTGGTGGAGTGGTAGCGCGGCAGCATACAATGGTAGTTTATGTGCTTTACGTCCCATCGTGTGCCAAGCATTGTTTGTCGTGTCTATGGTGTTAATATCCCGGTTATGCAGCGGGGGTCGGCGGTGTGTAATAATAGCTGTCAGTGGTATAGGGAAAGCATCACCTTCTCCTATGGCAACATGCGTGAGGTAAGGGACCTCATGATACCAAAAGTGTGCGTATTGCGCATGCGCACATAGATAATACAGCATAAAATCAGGCACCTTAAATCCCCCTTGTGAATAGGGTAATGTTAGAGCTCTTAGTTTTATTCTTGCATGTTTTCCCGCCCATATTAGGTTCAGTACCATGGTGGAAATCCTACAAAACACTGGCATCGGTGGCTTTATTGGGATGTTATTAAATAAATATAGCAGCTTTGGTCGGATTACCATTTTAACTATGGCTAACCGATCAGCCAGTGACAGCGGCAGGTGGTTCCATCTAACAATTTTGTCCTCTATGGCACTTACCGCCCTACCATAATTTGTACGGATTACGAGTTCTGGATCTCGATGAAACCGGATTCCCAGATATTTTACTGGTTCCTCCTGCCATTCTAGTGGATAGTCCATAGGGTGCGGACTTGTGGTATCAGTTAGTGGTATGATCACGGATTTGGACTAGTTTATTTTAAGTCCTGATTGTTGCCCAAATTTTATATATTCCCTCAATAAGGGATTCAGGTTTTGTGCGGGATCGCGTAAGTATAACATCATGTTGTCTGCATACAGTGAAATTTGCAATGGCCGCGGTGGAAATTGAGGCGCTGAGTAGTGATGCCTCTGCCTTATTTTGCACGCCGATTCAGAAAAGGGGGTGCCAGGAACCGGTCCCCGGAAGCTTGTTTCCTTCCCAGTGTAAGAATTGGCTTTTGTAGTCTGGTCTGCCCTGTTCCCATGATGCACTGGGCCAGGGACAGACTAATTTGCATACAGCCAGGTTCTGAAACTGGGATGGTGCAATGAGCTAAAAAACGGTGTTGGATCTAGCCCTGATCTCTTGACTGGGTGAGAGTATTCTACTTAATTCAGAGACTCTGTCCATCACCACCCCTTGTTGTAAATTATTTTGTCCACCCTAAGCGTGGAAGGGTATACTCAGATGTGAGTCCCTTGCTCATTGCACCATCAGCATTCAAGCAAGCCGGGCCGAAGACGGCTGAAATGCCAGAAACCGGTCCCTGGAAGCTTGTTTCCTTCCCAGTGTAAGAATTGGCTTTTGTAGTCTGGTCTGCCCTGTTCCCATGATGCACTGGGCCAGGGACAGACTAATTTGCATACAGCCAGGTTCTGAAACTGGGATGGTGCAATGAGCTAAAAAACGGTGTTGGATCTAGCCCTGATCTCTTGACTGGGTGAGAGTATTCTGCTTAATTCAGAGACTCTGTCCATCACCACCCCTTGTTGTAAATTATTTTGTCCACCCTAAGCGTGGAAGGGTATACTCAGATGTAAGTCCCTTGCTCATTGCACCATCAGGATTCAAGCAAGCCGGGCCGAAGACGGCTGAAATGCCAGAAACCGGTCCCCGGAAGCTTGTTTCCTTCCCAGTGTAAGAATTGGCTTTTGTAGTCTGGTCTGCCCTGTTCCCATGATGCACTGGGCCAGGGACAGACTAATTTGCATACAGCCAGGTTCTGAAACTGGGATGGTGCAATGAGCTAAAAAACGGTGTTGGATCTAGCCCTGATCTCTTGACTGGGTGAGAGTATTCTGCTTAATTCAGAGACTCTGTCCATCACCACCCCTTGTTGTAAATTATTTTGTCCACCCTAAGCGTGGAAGGGTATACTCAGATGTGAGTCCCTTGCTCATTGCACCATCAGGATTCAAGCAAGCCGGGCCGAAGACGGCTGAAATGCCAGAAACCGGTCCCCGGAAGCTTGTTTCCTTCCCAGTGTAAGAATTGGCTTTTGTAGTCTGGTCTGCCCTGTTCCCATGATGCACTGGGCCAGGGACAGACTAATTTGCATACAGCCAGGTTCTGAAACTGGGATGGTGCAATGAGCTAAAAAACGGTGTTGGATCTAGCCCTGATCTCTTGACTGGGTGAGAGTATTCTGCTTAATTCAGAGACTCTGTCCATCACCACCCCTTGTTGTAAATTATTTTGTCCACCCTAAGCGTGGAAGGGTATACTCAGATGTGAGTCCCTTGCTCATTGCACCATCAGGATTCAAGCAAGCCGGGCCGAAGACGGCTGAAATGCCAGAAACCGGTCCCCGGAAGCTTGTTTCCTTCCCAGTGTAAGAATTGGCTTTTGTAGTCTGGTCTGCCCTGTTCCCATGATGCACTGGGCCAGGGACAGACTAATTTGCATACAGCCAGGTTCTGAAACTGGGATGGTGCAATGAGCTAAAAAACGGTGTTGGATCTAGCCCTGATCTCTTGACTGGGTGAGAGTATTCTGCTTAATTCAGAGACTCTGTCCATCACCACCCCTTGTTGTAAATTATTTTGTCCACCCTAAGCGTGGAAGGGTATACTCAGATGTGAGTCCCTTGCTCATTGCACCATCAGGATTCAAGCAAGCCGGGCCGAAGACGGCTGAAATGCCAGAAACCGGTCCCCGGAAGCTTGTTTCCTTCCCAGTGTAAGAATTGGCTTTTGTAGTCTGGTCTGCCCTGTTCCCATGATGCACTGGGCCAGGGACAGACTAATTTGCATACAGCCAGGTTCTGAAACTGGGATGGTGCAATGAGCTAAAAAACGGTGTTGGATCTAGCCCTGATCTCTTGACTGGGTGAGAGTATTCTGCTTAATTCAGAGACTCTGTCCATCACCACCCCTTGTTGTAAATTATTTTGTCCACCCTAAGCGTGGAAGGGTATACTCAGATGTGAGTCCCTTGCTCATTGCATCATCAGGATTCAAGCAAGCCGGGCCGAAGACGGCTGAAATGCCAGAAACCGGTCCCCGGAAGCTTGTTTCCTTCCCAGTGTAAGAATTGGCTTTTGTAGTCTGGTCTGCCCTGTTCCCATGATGCACTGGGCCAGGGACAGACTAATTTGCATACAGCCAGGTTCTGAAACTGGGATGGTGCAATGAGCTAAAAAACGGTGTTGGATCTAGCCCTGATCTCTTGACTGGGTGAGAGTATTCTGCTTAATTCAGAGACTCTGTCCATCACCACCCCTTGTTGTAAATTATTTTGTCCACCCTAAGCGTGGAAGGGTATACTCAGATGTGAGTCCCTTGCTCATTGCACCATCAGGATTCAAGCAAGCCGGGCCGAAGACGGCTGAAATGCCAGAAACCGGTCCCCGGAAGCTTGTTTCCTTCCCAGTGTAAGAATTGGCTTTTGTAGTCTGGTCTGCCCTGTTCCCATGATGCACTGGGCCAGGGACAGACTAATTTGCATACAGCCAGGTTCTGAAACTGGGATGGTGCAATGAGCTAAAAAACGGTGTTGGATCTAGCCCTGATCTCTTGACTGGGTGAGAGTATTCTGCTTAATTCAGAGACTCTGTCCATCACCACCCCTTGTTGTAAATTATTTTGCACGCCAGCAGTTCAAGTGCTAGCGCGAATAATAAAGGAGAGAGAGGACATCCCTGTCTCATCCCTCTAGTAATTTGGATTGTGTCGGATATATATTTGTTAACTTTAATGCGTGCTACCGGGCGGTGTAGAGCATATTGACCCATTGTAAAAATATAGGGGGGAATCCCATTCTTCGTAGGACCGTGTGCAAGTACGTCCATTCAATGGAATCAATAGCTTTAGCCGCATCTAATAATACTGCTGCAGCCTTGGTGTTGGGAACTAAATAATGTGATAACCCGAATAACGTTCTGGTATTGTGGGCAGTCGAACGTGACGGATTGAACCCTGACTGGTCCGGCAGGACTAAATTGGTCATCAGTGGTTGCAGACGTGTGTCTAACAATTTGGCTATTATTTTCGTGTCTACATTCATAAGGGATAGGGGTCTGTAAGATTTGCAACGCTCCGGGTCCTTGTCTGGCTTTAAAAGGGCAATTGTTTACTTGTGATAAGACCTCCCCAATGCCGTGCTCCGAGGTGTCGGTTTGGACCACAAACTCTCGGCTGTAGTCGGGGGCTTGGAGCACAGGGGCGGTGCACATGGCAGTCTTTAGTGTCTCGAAGGCTGCTTGGCACTCGGGGGTCCAGTGCACCTTCTGTGGTAGTCTTTTGGAGGTCAGTTCTGTGAGGGGCCCCACAATGCTCCCATAGTCTTTTATGAAGCGCCGATAATATCCCGTGAACCCCAGGAAGGCTCGGACTGCGGTCTGAGTGACCGGGGGCTCCCAGGCCCGGATGGCGTCAATCTTTGGCTGGAGGGGAGCCACCTGGCCGCTCCCTACTTGGTGCCCTAGATAGGTCACGGACCCTTGGCCTATCTGGCACTTGCTGGCTTTTATTGTCAGTCCGGCCCGTCGGAGGGCCGTCAGGACCTCCCAGATGTGTGTCAGGTGCTCGTCCCGGTGGAGGCTGTATACCGCAATATCGTCCAGGTATGCGGCACTGAACTCTTCTAGCCCCGCCAGCACTCTATTCACTAGTCTCTGGAAGGTGGCCGGAGCGTTTTTCATGCCAAAGGGCATCACCTTGAAGTGGAAGTGGCCGTCGGGGGTCGAGAAGGCAGATCGCTCTTGTGCACCATGGGTGAGGCCGATCTGCCAATACCCGGCCGTGAGGTCGAAGGTGCTGAGATACTTGGCGGCCCCCAGGCGATCGACCAGTTCATCTGCCCGGGGGATGGGATGGGCGTCGGTCCTGGTGACGGCATTCAGCCCCTGGTAGTCGACACAGAGCCGGAGCTCCGGGGGTGCGCCGGGGGCGGCGGCTTTAGGGACCAGGACAACGGGACTGGCCCAGGGACTGTCTGAGGGTTCGACTACCCCCAGTGCTAGCATCTTGGCAACTTCGGACTGAATGCAGGCCCGAACTCGGTCGGGAACTCGAAAAGCCCGGTGTCGTACAGGCGGGCTGTCCCCGGTGTCTACATCGTGGACACACCACCGGGTGACCCCGGGAGTGAGGGAGAATAGGTCTGCAAATTGCCCCAGCAGCTTCCGGCAGTCCTGGTGCTGTTCTGGGGTCAGGGTAGAGGAGAGCGTGACCCCTTCGACGGAGCCGTCCTTCTCGGTGGTGCTCAGGAGATCTGGTAGAGACTCGGAGTCGTCTTCAGCTCCGTCATCTGTAGCTAGCAGCAGGCTCAGTTCAGTGCGGGCAAAGTGAGGCTTCAGCCGGTTGGCGTGTAGAACCCGGAGGGCGTTCCGGGGGGACTCCATGTCCACCAAGTAAGTGACGGGGCTCTTGCGCTCCACCACTTTGAAGGGCCCCGTCCATTTGTCCTGGAGGGCACAAGGTTCGACCGGGGACATGACCCAGACCTGCTGGCCCGGCTCGAACTCGATGGACGAGGCGTTCTGGTCATACCAGCGTTTCATCTCCTCCTGACTGGCCTCAAGGTTGGCCTCGGCAAGTTCCCGGAACTTCCGAGTCTGGTTGCGGAGGGTCAGGAGGTACCGGTAGACATCCGGTGGTGCATCTCGGACAGCCATCTCCCAGCCTTCTTTGACCAGGCTGAGGGGACCTCGGACAGGATGCCCATACAATAGTTCGAAGGGGCTGAACCCCAGGGACTTCTGGGGCACCTCTCGATAGGCAAACAGGAGGCAGGGCAGCAGGACATCCCATCTGCGTCGTAGCGGCTCTTCTAGGCCCTTGATCATCCCCTTCAGTGTTCGGTTAAACCGCTCTACAAGTCCATTTCCTTGGGGGTGATATGGGGTGGTGAACTTATATGTGACCCCGCACTGTTGCCACAGGGACCGCATATATTTAGATATAAAGTTTGTGCCCCGATCACTCACGACCTCTCGGGGGAAGCCGACTCTGGAGGAGATCCCCATTAGCGCTCGGCCCACCACGGGGGCCGTGATGGTTCGGAGGGGGGTGGCTTCTGGATAGCGGGTGGCATGGTCCACCAGAACGAGGATGAAGCGGTGTCCCTGAGAGGTGCGGGGGTCCAAGGGCCCCACTATGTCGATCCCCACCCGCTCGAAGGGGGTGGTTACCACGGGAAAAGGTTGGTGCGGGGCCTTGACTTTCCCCCCGCTCTTCCCGCTGGCTTGACACGTCGGACAGGTTCTGCAGTGGTTGCTTACATCGTTTCGCATTTTCGGCAAGTAAAAATGGGTCACCAAGTGGCTGTAGGTTTTGTCCTGCCCCAGGTGCCCGGCGAGGGGCACGTCATGTGCCAGGTTCAAGAGGAAGTCTCTGAATCGGAGGGGGACGACCAGCACCCGGCTGGCTCCCAGTTCGGCAATCTTCAGCTCACTGTAGAGGAGGTCGTGGTCCCAATAGACCCAGTGGGACCCCGAGGGGTCTCCGGCGGCTTGAGTGGCGGCTTGTTGTCGGATTCCCTTGAGAGAGGGACATGTTTTCTGTTCCTGCCGGAACTGCTCACGGGTGGGGCCACCTTCTTGGCGCCATTGGGCTAGTTCGGGAAGGTGGCCGAGCTCGGTGATGTCTTCAGGGCCGGGGCCCCGGGGCCCGGGTCCTGGGTCGACGTCCTCGGGGACGGCGGGCGGCGGAGGTGCGGGCCACTCCGGTTCTTCAGGCGGGGTGTCTTCGTTCGGGGCGGAGGCCCGGGCGGTCATGGATCGAGTGGTCGCACAGACCCACTCGGGAAGGCCTAGCATCCCCAGATGCTCTCTACGCTCGACGTGGGCCCAGGGGGAACTTTCCAGGTCGTTCCCGAGGAGGCAGTCCACAGGGGCATCGTCCCGGACAGTCACTTTCAGCATTCCCGACACTCCTCCCCATTCGAAGGGGATACGTGCCATCTGGCACAAGCTCTCAGAGTTGTCCGCCGACCGTACGGGGCACAGGACGTTGGGTAGGATTTGTTCAGGGGTCACCAAATGGCAGCGGACCGCCGTCACGCTGGCTCCAGTGTCACGGAGGGCTTCGGCCCGGTGTCCATTAATGGTGACCCATTGGCGGTACTTCTGGGTGTTGCCTGGGATCGGGGCTCGGGGGATCAGGTAGGGGAGGACCCCGTGGGGGCGTCTCGGCCCCTGCTCTGACCTCCTCCGCCGCCTCATGGTCGGTGGTTCCCCGGGGATCCCCGGCCGTAGTCTCCCATCGGGCTCCGAGGGACTCGGGTGCTCACCCATCTATCAGCCTCGACAGCGAGTTTTCGTGGCTCTGTCAATTTGCTGTCGAGGAAATGCTGCCGGAGTTCGATGAAGCAGTTGTTGGAAAGGTGTTCCCATATAATGAGGTCGACCAACTGCTGGTAGGTGGTGACCTGACTGCCTTTGACCCACCCCTCGAAGGCTCTGCTATAAAAGTTCACGTATTCCACCCATGTGGTACCGGGGATTTTTTTACAGTCTCGGAATCGCTGCCGGTGCATTTCGGGGGTGAGTCCGTAGAGGGTGAGGAGGGCGGTTTTCATGTGTTCGTATGAGGTCATCTCAGCATCGGGAAGCTCTAGCAGGGCGTCCCTCCCTTCGTTGACGAACTTCCCCCACAGGCCGGCGCCCCAGTCCTTGAGGGGTACTCGATGGGCGGTCATGGCTACTTCATAGGCTTTGAACCACTGTTGGATGTCGTCGTTCTTATAGTACTCTTTGACGACATCCTTGGGTATGTGCACCTTCGTGTCCGCAGGGGGGGGTGAGGTCTTGCCCCCGGAGGCGCTGGCCTCGCTCGTTTTGGCCTTGATCTCTAGTTCCTTTAAGCTACGCTCATGCTCGAACGTGAGTTTCTTTTCTTCGAGGTCTCTTTGTCTTCGTTTCTCCTCCAGGTCTCCTTCCAGCCGTAGTTGCTCGAGGGCTATTTTTCTTTCCGCCAGCTGTAGTTCCCCGTCTAGCCGGAGTTGTGCGAGCTCCAATTCGTGGAGCCGGTTCCTCTCTCGTTCTCGGGCGTCTTCGTGGGAGAGGCCCGTGTCTAGGTTTGCGGGTCTTTCCCCCGCTGGGGTCGTGTCGGTCTCCGGGCGTCCGTTCGGGCCCGGGTTATCTTCATTCTGGGGTGGCGTGTCTCCGGCTTCCACCCATGTTTGCAGGGCCGATTTAAAGTCTTCCTTGGTGCTTAGGCCCGTGGTAGCGATGCCCAGGTCTTTGCAGAATTGTTTCAACTCCTTATGACTGTACTCTTCCATTTTCTCTTTCTGGAATTCTGCAGTCGGTCTGGTTTCTTGAGTAGTCATGGTCGCAGTGTGTTTTTCTCGGTAGCGGTTGAATCACTCTCTGTACGATTTGCGTTGGCTCGGATCGCACCGCCTGCCACCAATGTTAGAAAGGCGATCCCGGGGGAGGCAGAAGATGTCTGACTGACCTCCCCTAGGTCCACCCCTCCGTCTAGAAGTAGCCGAGCGTTATCGAGAGGCCTCCTGGGTGAGGGTCCTCTCCTAGGATCGTACAGCAGAGTAACCACACCACTACAAATGGACACCACACAAGAGGATAAGTTCTTAGGCTTTATCAAGAATAAAGGTTGCTTGTCTTCAGCGATATGTACAGGCAGATCGAGGGATCTGAAAAGTCTCGTAAATAAGGGACAGGGTAGCGGGACAGTCTCAGTACTGGTGAAGGAAGGGATACCCTGCGCACAGCTCTCAATCCTCGAGCCGGGGGGTTCCGAGAGGTCGAGCCGCGGCAGCGCCAGCAGGACTCGACAGGTGGTCTTTAACGGATAGGGGGCCGCGGCAGCGCCAGCAGGCCTCGAGGTGGTTTCGGCGAAGATGGGCCGCGGCAGCGCCAGCAGGCTCCAAGGATGGTTCAGCGAAGATGGACCGCGGCAGCGCCAGCAGGCTCCAAAGATGGTTCAGCACCGCAGCGCCAGCAGGCTCCAAAGATGGTTCAGCTAAGATGGACCGCGGCAGCGCCAGCAGGCTCCAAAGATGGTTGCAGGTTTCAGGGTAATGAGTTCTTCTCGGGGTCAGCCGCGACAGGGTCAGCAGGGCTCTCGACTCCAGGATACAACTGGGGTCCTACTCCAGGGCTGGCCCAGATATAGGACTGGAGTCCTTTGATGTCCGGACCCTCTCGCCTGGGGGTCAGAGGGGCCGGGATGGTGGTGTCCAGACACCCAGCAGGGGGGTGGAGCCAGCGCCCAGGGAGGCCGGAGGGCGATCGATACCAGGCGTCCGGGGACGGCTGGAGGGCCATCGAAACTCCCCTCCTCTTGGATCTGTTGAGTGGCCACTCTACCACCCGGGGAGATCTTGGTGCCTCGATGTCGGGGCTTTGCTGGGGCCTTGACCGGGGCCGAGGCCACGTGCTCGGGACGTGATGGGCCCAAGATGGAGTCGGGCCTGTAGGGGTGGTCCGGAGGGGTAGCCGGACCGGCAGTGTTGGGGCGTGCAGGGTTCGCCGTGTCCCAGGGGGGAGAGCCGTGGTTTGCCAGGGTGGTTGCTCTCGTCGGTAGTTCGTGTAGGGTCGTGCCACGGGGCGACCGTGGCTCGATGGAGGGCCGATGTCGTCCTGGGCCCGCCATGCGGGAGGGGTAGGACCACGCCATGAGGCCGGGTCCAACATAACCCCAAAACTTTGTAAAAGTGTAGTGTGTTGTTGTCTTTAACAATGGGGGATGGTGGAGGTGCAGGTGGGAGGGTCCGAAATCATTCATGGGGGGCTGAGCCTCGGCGATATCTGGCCGTAGGATTTTATCAATGACTGACTGGGATGCGTGGTAACAGCTGACTAGAGACTGCTGTAATGACAACTCTTTGTACTGCTGCTATACTGTTTTTAAGATTTCCGTAGGACACTTTTTTATCTGCCCTTTCACTCGCACCTTAAAATTGAAACAGGGGATTCTTTTTATCCCTTTTACATTCTGTCACTCGCTCCTAATTTGTTTTCAACGTGTGGTTTTGCTCTTACTGTTTTCATGCCATTACCGGCACTGACTGTATTGCGTGCTCCGAGTTTGGTTGTCCCTCCTCACTTTCTTGGGTGACACCGGGCCGTACCTCCTTGAGATTAGCGCTCTAGTCGTGATTGAGCATTCCCTATTTAAGCAAGGCGAATGCAAGCGCGCAGGCCTGACTAGAGACTGCTGTAATTACAACTCTTTGTACTGCTGCTATACTGTTTTTAAGATTTCCGTAGGACACTTTTTTATCTGCCCTCTCACTCACACCCTAAAAATTGAAACGGGATTCTTTTTATCCCTTTTACTTTCTGTCACTTGCTCCTAATTTGTGTTTAACTTGTGGTTTTGCTCTTACTGTTTTCATGCCATTACCTGCACTGTCTGTATTGCGTGCTCCGAGTTTGGTTGTCCCTCCTCACTTTCTTGGGTGAAACCGGGGCCGTACCTCCTTGAGGTTAGCGCTCTAGTCATGCTTGAGCATTCCCTATTTAACCCATTGGCTGCGGGGCACATTCCCCTGCTGAGCTCGTCACGACCACGCCCGTTTAATGGAGCGCTCAGCACAGCAGGGGAATTAGCCCCGGGTGTGAGCGTTCCACGGCTCATGACGAGCTCAGCTCGTCATGAGCATGGGAGGGGTTAAGCAGGGCGAATGCAAGCGCGCAGCGCGCGCGCCGCGTGCCAGATGCAAGGCTGTCTGCCCCCGTCCGCGCCCAGACGCGCTCAGCGGCCAGACCCCCTACACAAAATTGTGTGAGTAACGAATATACTTTGAGTTATACTGCTGCCCACTTAAAGCAACTGAGACATACTCACTCTTTTAAATGTTCCACTTGTATTCTTCCAACGAATGGCTTCAAATGCCCTCACTATGCTTTTTCACTTAGTACTCCCAGCTGCAGTAAGAACGTTTGTAAAGATGGTTCTTTGGATTGGCCTACCTCCATATTTGCAACAACGCCAACTTCTTACAATGCTGTGAACTGCCTTCGCTTTTGGAACATTAATTGTCGGTCCCTCCCTAGACATAAGGACAACATCTTTGATTTTATAAGTTCTAAGCAACCCGATGCCCTATTTTTCACAGAGACCTGGTTGCATGCCAGCTCTGGTCCCGATGTCGCAGCTGCTCTTCCACCTGGCTATGTTATTGTCAGGAAGGATAGAGAGGCAGGGAATGGCGGCGGCATTGCAGTGATATTTAAAGCCTCCTACTCCTGTAAATTCGAACCTATGCCTTTCTCGGGCTGTGAAGCCACATTATTTATACTTACGGTTAGGCCGCAGCTGACTTTGTCTGGCCTTTTGATTTACCGGCCTCCTGGAAATCCTGGCCCGTGGCTGTCTTCCTTTTCTGATACAATTGCCCTCCTTTTATTAAAAGCGGCCAATATTTCTCTTCTTGGCGACCTTAATTTACATTTAGACGATCCTCAATGTAACGCCAGTAGTGCCTTTCTGTCTGACCTTGAGGCTCTGAATCTGTCCCTATGTAATGCTGGCCCCACCCATGTGGCAGGCCATTTACTCGACCCTATTTTATCTGACCTCCCCTTTAAATGCCGTGTTTCCGCTCTTCCTTTAGAATGGTCTGATCACTTTGCAGTTCAATTTATTTAGAAATCTCCGATAAGGCTACCGTTCCCACTGAGGACCTTGGTAGGTTTAGACTTTGCGGCAAGCTGAATATGGAATCCTTTAATACCTTACTATTAACAAATCTGCCGGATTCTACCCTGCCCCTCTCGCAGTTTGATGCTGCTGTGTCAGATTGGCTTACTAATACTGTTAATTCTAGTCTGCCTCTTAACACTAAATATAAGCTCCCTCACCGCCCTCCGGCCCGTGGTTCACGGAGGATCTTAAAGTTGTAAAATCTAAATGCAAAATCCTTGAGAGGAGATGGCGAAAATCTTATTCGCCAACCTGTATATCTGACTACAAGAAAGCCCTCAATAATTATCATGCTCTATGTAAGACAGCTAGAGCCATCTACATTACGAATACCATTGTGCATGCCCAAAACTGATGTATGACGTTACAACGCAGGCTATTACAACGCCTGCCTTTACAACGCGGTTTTTACATCGAAATCCATTACAACGCATAGCGCTTTGGGGTGCTGGATAGTGAATAGTTTAATTTACTATTCCAACTCCAGTCCCCGTGGACACTAGGGAAGGTGTTGGATAGTAAATTAAACTTATTCCCTATCCTAGAGCGCCCCCCAGCGCAATGCGTTGTAATGGTTTGCGTTGTAATGACCGCGTTGTAATGGTAGTGCGTTGTAATAGTTTCGTTGTAAAGGTTGTTCACCGCCCAAAACTGTCCTCGCACTTTATTTTCTGTAGTGAAGAAACTGGCAGGCTCAGACACTGCTCCTGTTCCTCCTATACTTGATGTGACTCAATGTAACAGCATCGATACCTTTTTCATTGAGAAAGTTTAACTTATTTATAGCACATTAGAAACTACTCCCTCATCTGGTCGACTCAATCTACGTCCTGATTCCACTTGTAGAGGAGAGCCCAATTATTTGGCAAAGCTTTGTCTCTGGCTTCCTCTTGATGCGGACTCCTTTCTGGAATGCTTAGCCAGTATCAAATCCGGTTCCCCACGTGACCCGCTGCCCATAAATATTTTCCGCCAACTCCTCCCTAAATCATTAGAAATCATCAGGGAACTTCTCAATCTATCATTAATAGAGGCTTGGATTCCTCCAGAGTGGAAACGCGCCATTATTATTCCTACTGAAGAAGCTGGTGCTGACCCTTCTAATTTGTCAAACTTCAGGCCTATTTCTCTGCTTCCAGTCTTCTCGAAGACTCTAGAGAAACATGTAAATAACCAGCTGACACACTTTGTGGAGAGTTCTGGTATCTTGCACCCCTCTCATTCAGGGTTCAGGGCCAATTTCTCCACTGAGACTACTCTCCTTGGAGTGACGGAAAGGTTAAATCACGGTCTGGACCGAGGGGAGACAATGGCACTTATTCTGCTTGATCTGAGTGCCGCTTTCGATACTGTTTCTCATTCCATCTTGCTTGCCTCCCTCCGGTCCCTAGGTATCGAAGGCCTTGCTCTATCTTGGCTTACCTCCTTCCTTAGTAATCGCACCTTCCAGGTTTTTTCCTCAAAGGCTGTTTCCAAAATGTGTTCATCTGCATATGGAGTTCTTCAAGGGTCCATATTGAGTCCTTTACTCTTCAACATCTATTTTAGACCCCTAGCTACCATCGTGAAAGACGCCGGTCTTTCACTGTTCTCATATGCAGATGATACCCAAATCATCTTTTCTCTTTCTTCTGCCAAGGATGGAAACATGTCAACTCTCCAGTATGAACTTAGTATGGTCTCCCATGGATGCAGGCTAATTTCCTGAAGTTAAATGGGGACAAGACTGAGGTTTTAATACTGGGAAACATAGGAACCTATGGGGCCCCAAACACTAGCCTCAGGAAATGGGCCCTTTTCCTCTGCCTGTCACACAGGTTCGCTACCTGGGCTTCATAATCGACGAAAACCTCTCCATGCGGCCGCAGGTGGTGAGAGTGGCTGCAACATGTTTTGCCATCCTGAAATGGCTTCGCAAGATTATTTGGATGCTTCCTGCCACCTCCCAAAGAACTGTGGTCCAGGCTTTGATCACCTCTCTCCTGGACCATGGCAATGTTCTTTATTTGGGTGCATGCCAGGAGGTTTTAAGAAAGCTTCAGGTTGTGCAGAATTCCGTGGCTCGCATCCTCTGCCATGTATCGAGAAGTGCCTCCATTTCTCAGTCTCTCCTTGACTTACACTGGCTCAGGATCACCAGTAGAATTAAGTTTAAAGCTCTCTGTTACAGGGGGCGTGGCTTGGACGCCGGAGAAATGGCGGCGTAATTCTGTCCTCCTCCAGGCAACTGCGAGCTTTGGAAAATAAAGAGCTGCAATCCGACTGCATTCCTCTCCAAAACGGGTGTGTAGCTGTCGGACTTCCAGACCCAGCGATGCGGATAATTTGAGCCGAATCCGTGCGAGAAAAGTGAAGAAAATCGACCTTCTGCCTTGTCCGCTGGAAACCGCAGTACGTGACGGAGCCTAAACCCGACTGCACCCACGAGGCCTCCCGGAGCACCGGTCGCATCTCATCAAAATGCGAGGGACTGCTCGCTCAACGCGACACACGGCTCCGGGATATATGCCACAGCGACTGATTCGTGAGTAAAAGGTTGCTCATAGTGAGCTTGCTGGCAAATGTGCAAATGTTGAGAAAAGCGGCACAGGAGATAACCGTTTGAAATGGCGGTTTCCCGGCGTAATTAATCTCACGCTCGAGTCACCCTGCGCTCCGCTGCTGTGACCACCGCTTTGAATGGCACGGAAGTCTTTGCTTCTGAGAGTGAGTTGAGAGACTTTTTACAGGCAATTAACCCCC
The DNA here is from genome assembly GCF_964261635.1 of Lissotriton helveticus. NCBI lineage: Eukaryota > Metazoa > Chordata > Amphibia > Caudata > Salamandridae > Lissotriton > Lissotriton helveticus. Next base: position 599,534,322 of record NC_136068.1, on the reverse strand, counting down.
CCGCTCAGATACATTTGTTAAATATAACGCGGCATTTACTAATTGGACAATTTGAGAGTCAGCCGAGCTGATACACGCGTTCACCAGTGCCTAACTAATTACTCAACTTTAATGCAGACACGTGAAGGCTAATAAGGTCAATGGGGAACTGAGACCAATATATGTGCTCAAGAACTATAACTTGCATCGTGTAGCACGCTGTTCGTGCTTCCTGCAGTAACCATTAACAGAAGGTCATATCACGCGCTGTACAAAATGGCGGCTCTCGCCGATGAGTGTTCATGGGGGGCTCTGAATCCAATATACTTGTAATGCAACATATCTTTCTCGTCAGTGAGGCGCTATTCACTACTACTTTTCACTACTCATGATTACCGGTATAAGGCAGACTATTTATATGGAGTGCACCGCAATTTCAAAGAGGCTTATCTGCAGTGTACTGTGCGAGAGGCGAACCTTGTTCAACTGGTGAAGCTAGTGAATTCCAACCCAGTACGCATGACTCCCACTGCAGTATCAGCAAGCTATTGTGCTCTGATTTCCCACAAGAATGCTGGAAGAATGAGTCTGATATATATCTGCCCTATGTGCCACACTGCTAGAGTCCACAACAGCAGCCTGTAAACGACGTGACGTGCTCTGCATGTTACAAATTCGCGACCCCTAAAGTAACTGCCCCTTGTAAAACGTACAGCTCGTGAAAATGCAGCGTAGGGTCTAATTAACTAAAATGGCGGCTTCCCAACATGTCTGCTATCGCGCTCGAGCCATCCCGGGCTCTAATGCAGTGATGCCTCTGGTTGTGCCCACGAGGATCTGAACTCCACAATCACTCCGCCCACCATGCGCTTTACATTGAATTTAGCGCTTTATTAATTGAACACTTTCACTAATCTCAAGTCTGTCAGCGCCCACAAGGCCTAGGTTCTATAAAGAACATCTTTAAAAAGGGAGGGGTGTATACTCCGCAATCCAAATATACGTGGTCTCATCGCTACATGCCTGAAACCCCAAGACGCCTGTACAACCCATCGCCTAGGCATTTACAGTATGGGAGAAAAAGAGAATGGTGCAGCTGCCAAACGCCTGAAATCTAACCCACCGACACCGATCAAAGGGAACAAAGGGAAAAAAATGGAGGAAGCCGTGGAAACAATCCTGAGCAGACTAGAAGAAGTCAGAGACTTGGCCAAATCTACCAAGGAAGAGGTTGTTGCTATCCGCCAAGACATTAAGGACATCAACTCGAGATTAACCGACACCGAGTCAAGGATAAGCAAATTGGAAGACCTCGAAAATAAGACATGTGGAGCTGTCAAGAACCTTTCCTTGTGCTCTGACCATCTCGTGAGGAAGGTTGCAGAGTTGGAGGACAGAAACAGAAGAGGGAACCTAAGAATTTTTGGTATGCCGGAGAAATCGGAGGAGAAACATGATTCCTGCATACCCTTCCTCGAGGAGTGGTTCACGCAGGCCACAAATCTAACTTTCACTCAGCCACTGGAGTTTGACAGGGCGCATAGGGTGCCAGGACGAATCTCAAAGGACCAAAAGGGCCCAAGAGCGATTGTGTGCAAACCACTAAGGTACCAACACACAGAACAGATACTCACCTTCGCTCGTAAACACAACCACGTACTATGGAAAGGCCAAAAAATCTTCATCTCACAGGACTTCAGCAAGGAAACTATGGAGATCAGAAAAGCCTTCCTTGCAATGAGACCCCAACTAAAGTCACTTGGTCACCTGTATGGCTTTATCGGTCCAACTAAGTTTAGAGTGACAATACAAGGCATATCCCATGTGTTCTCAGACCCGCGAAAACTACGACAACTCCTGTTTGACCGTGGTGATGGCAGTATGGAAGTCTCCCCCCCAGATCAACAGGGAGCCTCTGCGTCTGGCCTCGGATAAACTCTGATTTTGAAATTTTGTCCTACCAATCTCATACTCCAGAACTCTTATAACTCTTATAAAAGTGCCTATCTGAACTGGATCTGACATGCGGCTCTCTTGTCTTGGACTTGATACCTGGTTGGTGAGCATAAGTGGCCTTTGGACGGTAATGTCACGGTAATGTACTCTGTACCCTTGGGCCCTATATCAGCTATTCATCTGACTCCAGATCTATATTGGAACGATCCCTTGAACGATCTGGTGAACCCTTAACTTGAAATATCTAGATTAGATAGATTAGATAGATTGGATATCTAGATTAGAATGATTAGACCGATCCCTTGAACGATCTGATGAACCTTCACCTTGAAACAAATATCATTATAAGCTGCCTCAGTATGGTTCTACCCTTGCTACTGCACCCACGACACCATACCTATGCTAATATGATACCATGCTACCATGATATTGTTCATGCCCCTTATGGGCCTTAAAGAGGCACTATGCCCTGCTGTACTGTTGACCTGTTGTTGAACACGCTTATGATAATTCTTTGCAAGTACTGATATATTTGGTCCCGACACTGAACCCAAAGCAGTGATTTTCCTGTGTTTAATGTTCTGGCACCAGCGTTGTTTATTGTTTGTTGTTGCCTCACACATTTGGGCTAATTCCTCAGAATTAGGATTGCAGCCTGTAGAATCGTAGTTAAGAGTAAGTTGCTTGGAGGCGGCCGACTGGTCGTCATTCCTGAGTCGCCATGTTCTGTTGTATCTACTATTGGGGAGGGAGGGGAGGGAAGTGGGTGAGGGAGGAGGGTGGTGGGAGGTTGGAAGGGAGGAAGGGAGGGGTTGTTTTGTTATTTCGTATATGGTTTTGCTTAATTCTGTCCGCCTTGCATACTAGCTTACATCCAATGTACCACATTATGTTCCGAAGCTTATACTCTGTACCTCTGTATCCTGCATACTGTCCTAGCCCCACATCATGTGTGTCAAAAGATGCTGTCGACTCCTTAAGGGGTATGAGACCGCTTCCATGGCCTAGCCCTTATGTATACACATGTGTTATGAGACGATATTACTGGATGCATAGTTGATGGCTGCTGTTATAGACACTCCGATAGGAACGACAACTGTAACTAACCTTAAAATACTATCGTTGAATGTGAAGGGACTCAACCAGCCAGTTAAACGCCAAAAAATACTTGACTATCTACGAAGACAGCATGGAGATATAGCCTTATTGCAAGAAACGAAACTGGAAGCAAAGCAATTCCACACACTACGCAATAAGTATTATACTGAAGTGATAGGCTCTGAGGCAATCTCAAAAAAGAATGGGGTGGTAATGCTAGTGGCTAAAAATGCGAATGTGGAAATAGTCTCTAGTGCAATAGATACGAAAGGCAGATGGGTCTCAGCGAGACTACTCAAGGATGACACTGAATTCTTTATCACGACTATCTATGCCCCAAATACACATGATCCGTCCTTCTGGGTAGGCTTAACGAAGCAGATAAACTCCATCCCCGACACAGCAGTCCATATTTTGGCGGGCGACTTCAACCTCCCACACGACCCAATACTAGATAGAGACTCTAAATGCGTCTTTCGCCCGGGGAAGGCCCATAAGGCATTCATGAAACTGTGCAATAGATTTCATTTGGTGGACACGTGGCGCTTGATGCACCCTGATGGCAGAGATTACTCATTCTATTCCCCACCGCATGACTCGTTCTCAAGAATCGACTATATACTCATATCTAATAATGCGGTGGCAAGAGTTGAGGACGCGGACATTGCTCCCAGATTAGTCTCTGATCATTCCTGCGTCTCCCTTACATTGTCTAATATTAAACCGACCACCCGTCAATCTATGTGGCGATTCAATGACACCATTATCACTGACACAAAGCACAAAGAAACCCTTGACACTGCCATAAAAGACTTTTTATTATTGAACAAGAGGGGGGACACTTCTGACACCACTCGATGGGATGCGTTGAAGTCCACCATAAGGGGGGTTATTATAAAAATATCGTCTGCAATTAATAAGAACCGCACTGCAGCCTTGTTAAAATTAGAGGAGGACATTGCAAAACTCCAGCACACATACTTGAGGAATAGAAACCCTGAGGTTCTTACTGAACTGTCCAATCAGAAATACACCTATAACAAACTTATTAGTGAAAAGGCGGGAATCTGGTTAGACAGGAGGAAGCGTTTCAAAATTTGTGACTCGAACAAAGCCGGGAAGGGACTAGCCGCTTATCTTAAATTTAAAATTCAAAAGAATACCATTGCATCCTTACTCGATGACAATGGGACTCCTAACTCTGACCCCACTAAGATTGCGAATATCTTCAAGGACTTTTACGAGAAACTTTATGCTAAGAACATGCATGTAGACAGCGTAAAAATGGAGAAATACCTCTCCAACTGCACGCTCCCAACACCAACGGCTGCGGAAAGAGACTCCTTGAATGAACCGATCTCTGAGTCGGAGGTTATTGGCGCGATCAAGTCGCTCAAAAGGGGGAAAGCCCCTGGGCCTGACGGCTATACAGCACAATTTTATAAGACCTTTGGCCATATTCTCTCCACCCCTCTCCTGGAGGTCTTTCATGAAATTACCAATACAGGCAAAGTTAAGGGGACTATGGCAGAGGCTGTGATTGCGGTAATACCCAAGGAAGGCAAAGACCACAAACTCCCCAAAAACTACAGGCCTATCTCACTGATAAATTTAGATTGTAAGCTCCTAGCATCAATTCTAGCGAATCGCATCCAAAGAGTCCTGCCGTCTCTTATACATCCCTCACAAGCCGGTTTTCTGAAGAACAGGCTCTCGAGCGATAATACGAGAATCCTGGCTCATGTCATTGAGAAGGCGAAACTCTTAGCTACACCCACCATCGCCATCACACTAGACGCTGAAAAAGCGTTCGACAAAGTAGACTGGGGTTACTTAAATGCTGTACTACATAAATTTGACCTGGGTCCCACATTCACTAAATTAGTCATGTCCCTCTATGCTTGTCCCTCTGCTAGAGTACGAGCTGGCGGCGCTTTTTCCTCCCCATTTGGTCTAGAGCAGGGTACTAGACAGGGATGTCCATTATCCCCGTCCTTATTCCTCCTGGCTATTGAGCCTTTTTTGTACTACATAAGGGAAAACCCTGACATCGCTGGAATCCGGTTCACCGACTGTACAATTAAACTCACGGCTTATGCAGACGACGTGTTAGTCATGAGCGAACAAGCTGATAAGGCTATCCCTGCGCTAATGTCCACGATAGATGACTTCTCAGCTGTTTCTGGATACTCCTTGAACAAGGATAAAACTGAGGTGAAGTCATTGAATAATCTATGTGATAAATCCATCCTGGGCGACTCCGGGCTTACCTGGCAGTCGAAGAGTTTTAAATATTTAGGCATGGAATTTGAAAAGGACTTAATATCCACCTTAAAAATTAATGAGGAGATACTCTACAAGAAAATACAAAAGTTGTTGGATGGGTGGTCCCCTAAATTTCTTTCGTGGTGGGGCAGGGCTGAAACACTAAAAATGATGATCAGTCCCTTGGTGAATTATATGGCGTGTATGCTCCCCATGACCTTCACGGAGGACTTTTTACATAGGATTGAAAAACTGATCTCGGATTTCCTGTGGAAAGGGAAGAAGCCGAGAATTGCCATGAAAAAATTGCAACTTCCAAAGCTTAAAGGGGGTTTAGGATTGCCAAATTTCAGGAATTACCAGACCGCCTTTCTCTGTAAGCAGGGAGCCTCCTGGTTTATCGAGGACCCTGTCTACACGCCCTTATGGATCAATATTGAAAAATCCATTATAGGCAAAGCCCCGCTATCTGCAGTCCTAACAATGGACCTCTCACATCTCACGAACTCTAAATACATCATGCTCAATACCAAGAGAGCCCTCCTGCGGTTAGATCGCGCTCATGCCAATGGTCAACGAATCCACAATTCCTCCTCTGCGTCCTTATGGCGTAACCCGTCCATTAAAATTAGTGGATCACCTGTCGTATGGGACCACTGGTCCGATAAAGGTCTTAATGTGGTCTCTGATCTATACGAACATAATATGCCATTGCCATTCTCGGCTCTACAGGCTAGACACTCCCTGTTACCGATAGACTTTTATGCCTTTTTAAAGCTAAAGTCGGCCTTATCCACTAAAACATTCAAACTAGCGAAGCCTTGGCTAAAAGCTATGCTACCCCACTTTCAATCCTCTGGACATTTTGTCTCTAAAATATACAAACTACTCGCGCCAACGGCAAGCAAATCAATGAAGCGCAATGAGTTGAAATGGGAATCAGAAACGAACAACACTGGCATAAGTATAGACTGGGTCAGGATACATGCATCAGCACTCACACACAAGGTATCACCGATACTATCACAAACCAAATATATGATTATCAACAGAGCATTTTGGACCCCACAGAGGCTATTTAAGGTTGGCCTACGGGACACACCGGATTGCTGGAACTGCTCCTCTGGTATTGGTGACCTTCCGCACATGCTGTTTGATTGCCCCATGCTCCACGCCTTCTGGGCAAAAATCTTTGACTACATTGCACACACGCTCCACATACATCCTACGAGGGAATTCATCTACATTCTCCTAGGGGCATTAGATCCATCACTAAAAGGTGACCATGACCGCCAGCTCCTGGATCTCCTACTAACTTTAGCATGTAAGGTGATCCTGTGCAATTGGAAATCAACGGGTGAGGTCTCCTTCAATGCCTGGAGGGAATGGCTGTCCTGCATTAGGGGCACTGACAACCCCGCGTTACACTCATCACCATGGCAGGTCACCAACAAAAAATTATGGTCTTCATTGGACCGAGCCTCCTTCATCTTTGACCCACCTTGAAGTTCCATACGATGAGGTCTGTTCTCAGTGAATTATGGGCTCCGTGTTGCGTGAACTGTAATGGCTATATCTTGGGCTCACGGGCTTGACAACCTTAGAATCATGAAGCAAGAATGGTGTAACATACATGGTGTGATATGACTTGATTTGGACAGAGGGCTCTACGGAACTATGTACAAAAATGTGAATGCAAGGATGGTACTTTATTTTCCTTTACTGTTTACGTATTGTTTTGTGTAATAACCCATGTCTGGTTGCGGTACTTTGGCAACATGATTGTAATTCTTTTGATGCTTTCTTGCCGCTATCATCTCTGTTATGGTTAATAAATAAAATATGATTTGAAATTAAAAAAAAAGCTCTCTGTTACATTTTTAAAATAAAACTAACTCTGCGCCATCTTATCTTCAAGAACTTGTTCATACTTACGTCCCAGCTCGTACTCTCTGTTCTTCCACCCACGGTGACTTTGTGATCCCTCGATTCAAACTAGTGAGAATGGGTGGTCGTTCCTTCTCCCACTTAGGTCCTAAGATGTGGAACTCGCTACCTATTTTCCTGAAAAATGCCTCTACTTACACTAGCTTCCGGAAGAACCTTAAGACATGGCTTTTCACGCAGTAAACTCAGTTTGTCTCTCTGTTCCCTCTTTTAGGCTGTCCCTTGGCGCCGGGAACCCCTATTCGGGTAGCTGCGCGCATTATAAATTGAATAAAATAAATAAATGCGTGCATTTATCAGACCAAGACCAATCCGAGATGGCCCGGCCGCTTTGGTGACTCTTGACTGGGATGCTATGACCCTTATAACAGCTTTGGCTAGCGGAGTGGGACGCAGGTTGAAGTGTTAATGGCAGAGGTAAATAGTTTGCAGGATTTTGGGGCGTTAGAAGGAATGCATGCCAGTCCAAGGCTAGCTCTGGGTGGGCTAGACTTTTCTGCAAAAGGGAGGTACTATGGTGCAAGATTTAGAAAACTCACTACATACATATTCAGTATTCCAGCACAGGACAAAAGACCTGTCTCCTCTTAAAGTAAATCATTTGTGTCACTTATTTATTATTCATGATTCAGTTAATTAAAAACCATTACATGATATAAAACAACATACTATATAACTTGTACGCGCTCTGTTAAACAGGTAAGCGTTTTCTTAAAGTTAAAAAAGTGAAATAAATATTCCAGCTAACATTTTTAAAATGCTACGGTCCCCTACCAATTCAGTTCAGCTACAACACATGAGAGTGGTCTAACTAAGATCACTTCTTAGGGAGCCCTAATTGTTAGTTTGACTCATGTTATAAAGTGCGAATGCGTGAAGTCATAAATAATTTTAATGCGCTTTATCTTCTTTAAATTGGTATGACTATGAGTGGTTTTTTTAGCATGCAACACTTTTTTTTAGCATGCAACAGTTGAATAGGGAGCCAGCCCACCAGATCAATACAATGGCAGAAAACGTTCCGGCGTTGGTGCGAGTACTCTTCACAAGTTAGTTTTGAAGTTTTTAAGTAAATCATCGTGGAAGATTAAAAGATATGCGCGTCTCTGAAAGAGTTATTTGTCTACAAGAAAAAATGTCACTTTCAGGTTCTCGCTCATCACGAAGGGAGGACGCGTCTCTGAGTAGGTTTATTCCTGTCAGAGAATATAATGCTGTCGGTGGTTATTCCCATCAGAAAAAAAAAGTTATTTCAATCACAGAATAGCACACGGGTTTCTTAAATGTATTCCGAGGGACCAGCATACTTGTTTCTCGGTGCTGTTCCAGTCAGACAATAACATGCTCACCTCTGGCAGTTTTTCGTGCCAGGGAATAAAAGATTCATGTCTCGGTCGAGTTGTTCCTCTCCTTCCAGAAGGTACTCATCCGTCCATGGGAGTTATTATCTACATTTCCGAAGGATGCCTCGTTTAACTCTACGCTGCTCTGAATCCGGAGATGTTTCTATCTGGCCGAGCCCCCCTGGGGGTCCGATTAAAGAGGCGCCCTTGATCTGGGGAGTGACCACTCCTCTGGGCCCATTAGCTGTAATCACAGAGCCCCCCTCCCTGCACGGGAGGCCCCGCCCTGGCCGGCCTTATCTGAGCGGACAATGGACTCCAGTAATGAGCAGCTCGCCACCGGGCCGCAGGAGCAGGTAAGGCGCTGGGGCAGATGAGGGCAGCCCTTAATGGAGCCATTGAGATGCAGAGGGCGAGGGCTGCGGTCACGTGAGCCGGCCGCACAAAGGAGGGGGAGGAATGTGGACTTTGTTTGAGCAAAAGTTTTGTGCTCGGAGGATTTAATCATGAGTCTCAATGGCTGGTGCTCAGCAGGTGGTTGGGAGGGGAGGCAGGCCTGGCTCCAAGTCCACCCCAAGCTCCCCGACCAAGAGTCTACAAACACAATCAGGCCGCTGGGGCCCTGTTGTCGGGACATGGAGCTCACTGACCCGCGTGCTCGCGGGGAGTGCCCCCCCCCCCCCCCCCCGCCAGAAAGTGAGGTTCAGTTTCTCATTGCATGTTACTGGCCGGGCCTCGGTTGGACATGTGTGGAGGATAACACTGGACGACGGTGTCCAGTTCCGCGGGGCTCATGTGAGTCATGTGTCCTGTTATGGGGGACATATTGTGTACACGTTTTGGGCCACACATATATAGAGTACTGTTTCCAGTTCCTAACTTTATACAGTGCGTGCCCTGGGGTCATAAAACCAGTGGAGGAGAGAGATGTGTGAGGGAAGGAGGGTGTAAGAGGCGTGTAAATAAGGAAGTATTCTACGTAGTAGAAGCAGATAGGAAAGAGGCAAGTCTGTACCTCGGGGTTATAAGTAAATTAATGGAGGTGGGAGGGTGATGTGAAAGAATATTCCCAGCGGGCGGGCAGTAAATGTGTGAAATCTCCTTTCAGGCAACAGGCACGCGTGAATGAATATTTCTACCTTTTATGGCACGTTGCCGAAATAAAGATGATGATGATTATGAATATTTCTAGAGATAGGGTAAAGACAGAGCTGTAGACCCAGTAGAATCGATGGGCAACGTGGCAGGGACAGCCGTCCCTTTATTTACTGTCAGGGTGTATGTATGTGCGCCCCCTTGCTTAGGAGCCCCCGACACCGGTTTATATTCCATCCCTTGTTGTGTAGCGCAGGCTGTCCGTCCCTCCTATTCCATTAGCATAAAGTGACAAATAAATACCGAGATCTGTAAATACATAGTTCCTCCTTGACTGGGATGCTCCCAGTAACACCAGTCAGGAGGAAGAGGTAAAGGATCCCCGCGCTGCGAGGCTCGGGGGTGTGTGAGGGCACACGGTGCAGGGATGGGGATTATGCAGGGCTGGGAGGATTAAGGGCTGGGGGAGGTGTCGGGAGGGAGGGTCACTGCATCCCCCCCTCTCCGCGGCTCTATTGTTGGTGAGGCGCATGGACAGAAGGCTGGAGGGGGGAGGGACCTCGGGGGGTGTGACCCGGGAGCTCCCTCAGGAGTGCTCGGCGGAGCTAGCCCGTGAGAGAAACCTCGAGACTCAAGAGAGGGCAGCGGCTCACCCGAGGACCGTGTGTGTAGAGTAACTTGTCTCACCCCGAGGACCGTGTGAAGAGTAACTTGTCTCACCCCTGAGGAGCGCGCGGGGCCGGGCACGCACCCACGAGGAGAGCGAGGGCGGGCACAAGACCACGGAGCCGCACTGAGGGCACCGGATCGGCCGCTGGCATCAGCGCCTGAGGACTGGAGCGCACCACTCGCCACCGGGGGCGACCTCTCCTCATACCCTGAAGGAGTGCGCGGGCATCCACCCCTGCGGATTTACCGCCGGGACACTCGCCCCGAGGATTGAGAGGAGCCCGGGGTGTGCAGGGGGTACCGGACAGGCTGCGCCCCCTCCAGTCTCGAGGAGCCCCACCAGACAGGCGCGCGCACGAGGGACCCTCCGCTTGGATGCACTGGGGGGCTTGAGCGCGCCCCAAACCCGGAGGAGGCTGCTTTTTGTTGGGACATTGAGCTTTCCACCCGAGGTCCCTGGATACTAGGGTGTGGAGGGCCCCCAGTCCAACACCAGAGGAGCCCCCCCTTGGAGAGGTGAGATAACGGAGAGATATCATGGAGAGGGGTGGTGGTGTGGGGGGTGCACGGACAGGTAGGTGGGGCTAGTTGCGGGGTGGCGATGTAAGACTGGAGGTAAACGAAGGGGCTGGGATGAGACGCGCACTTCTCCTTTAGGTGCATGGACTGAACTGAGTCTTTTTTTAGTTCAAAAAGTTTTATTAGAATTTGAGGCAATAAATAAATAGTAAAATATAATAAAAGTGATACAGGTGATGAGTATCTATAAAGAATAATGTAACAATGTTGTATAAGTTACAAATAATTCATGACTGAACTGAGTCTTTGAAGCACATGGCAGAGAGACACCCTCGAGGCACAGCAAAACACAGAACAGAGAAAGAGACAGTATGTGTGTGTATGTATATATGTATATAATTATAACAGAAAGAATAGAGGAACTGACTCAGAATAGAGAAGCAGCCTACCCAAAACAGAGAGAGCAGAACAACGGAGATAATAACACCCAACAGTGAAACTAAACCCAAAGAGAGAACACAGACCCTAGCCAGGCGCATAAGAGGGAGATATGTCCATAACACAGTAACAAACCAGAAAACCTAGAATCATGCACACTACAGAAACATTGACCAGAAAACACAAACGTATCCCGTAAAGTGACACAGAAGACAGAAACGTGCAGTCACAGTGAATAGAGAAAAGGGTGCAGAGTAGAGGACCTCACCTCCCTCCCCAGCTGGTAGATAAAAGAGACAAGGACACAGAGCAAAGAGATAGACACATAATAGGGCCCCCTAAAAAAGAGAACTGCATTCCCGACCCACTGTAGATAAATTGCACATAAAGCAGACCGAGACAGGCACAGAGAACAGATAAACACGCAGAAGACAGAGACCAGAGCAGGCAAGCATTCCTAGAACAGAGAAACAGGCGGCAGCAGATGGGGGGAAAAGTACAGATCAAAGAAACAGGGCATGGCAGAGTTTGACCTTGTCTCCCCCTGGCTCTGAGTCTGGTGTTTGAGATTATTTTATGTTCTTGATTTATTTTAATGAAAGGTCTGTTCACGACTTGTTATCACGTTTTACCTTGACATTCAGGGCCACGGCCCTGGCTGTTGCCTGCCGCACTGTGTCCACTTTAAGGTTTCGCTCCAAGGAAATTCAATCTCCCCACCAGAGGGGAGGGCTGCCAGGACTGGAGAAAGTGTTGCTGTTGGTAGAGGGGGCGCACAGAGCGTCCCTTGTTTGCCCGTGGTGGGAGTAACACTGAACACCTCTGTCCCGCCAGGGATCGAGGTACAAAGATGCTTTTGACCCATGTGTCGTTAATGGAAATGTCTCGCATTTCAGTTGTTTGTGTAATGGCTATATTTGGAGAAACATGGAAATGTAAAGCACGCGATTTCGCTTGGGATATACTGTGAGGTATAAAACTTAAACATAATCGTGAAGTGTGTGTTGGTGGACGTGTGTGCTTGGGCAAACTGGTGGGCGGCATCTGTGCGCCTCATTACAGAGTGCACACTTCGAATTGAATTCTGATTTGTGGTTTTTTCTGTTGAACTCTTGTCCATTTCTGTGCTCTAATATAGAGTGTCTTAAATCTAATTTCGCAGTTTAATATGGAACCATGCTCGCTTTTCTTATAATCCTGCTCTTTGTAATTATAAGCTGTTTATGAATTTTCGAGCTTTGTTGTATAATTCCGTGGTTATGATCCGTAGATTTCTGCGCTATGCTATGAGTGTTTGGTTCTTCCATATTGGTGTTTAACACTCAGGGACGTAGCTTCCATTTGGTGCAGCAGGTGCAGTGGCACCGGCGCCTAAAGGACTGAAGAGGCCATCTTAACCTAATTACTGCTGTACTTTCCCCCATTCAAACAGCAGTCAGAGGGCCCATTTTCGCCCTTGCACTAGGGCTAGTGACGCTGGCTACGCACTCGGAGGGCATCTCTTCACTTGTCTGAAGAACGCTGCTTGCTTATTATAGGGTTTGAGCAAGCGGCGGACTAGTGAGAAGAGGCCACGGTTTGAATGGTATGGAGGTGATCCGTCCCTAACCAGCAGGTCCGGCGTGCAGTGGGTGTTTAGATAGCACTTAGGGGTGCAGGGTGGACAGGTGTGGGCTCTGGAGCATGTAAGGCACCGGTGGGGCAGGTGAGAGGCTTGCAATGAAGGATGCTGACAGAGAAAGCTAAAGCCGGTGGGCAATGTGAGAAGGCAAAACTGCGGGGCAGTGCGGTAGGCGTGGGCCTATATATGTATGTATATGGTATCTGTATACCCTGGGCCTACTCCAAGGCAGCGGAGCGCTGTATAGGGCAGAGGTACAATCACACAGGTGTGTTTTGATGGATACAGGGATGTTGTTCCAGATCTTGGGTGCACAGGCGGAGAAGGCCTGCAGTACACTGGTTTTCCCTGTCTTGCACTTGTTGTGGGGCAGTGTGGACCTATATGTATGGATGTGGTATGTGTATAGCATGAGCCTAATCTAAGGCAGCAGAGAGTAGTAGAGTGCGAGAGAGTGTTTGTGTGTGTGAGAGAGACTTCTGAGAGTAGAGTTCCTTAAAGAGGTGAAAGAAGTGCGTCTTCAGCTCTTTCCTACATTGGAGTAGGGGTGGGGCAGTCCTGGTGGATGCTGGGATGTTGTTCCACAGCCTGGGTGCACAGGTGGAGGCGGCCTGCAGAAACACTGCTTTTCCCTTTCTTGCACTTGCTTCTTTGCAGTCTGCTGGTGACCTGGCTGCAGGTGTGCCAAAGAGCCTTATGACCTGGTGAGCTAGTCAGCCAGCTGGGCGGGTTGCTGGTAGTGATGGTTGGAACCTGGAAGGATGATGCAGCCGGCTTCGAAGGTGGCGTGGGCAGTGTTTAATTTGAGCCGGTGGTTGCAGGTACTGGGACTTATTTTTCAACACCAGACTTTCACCCAGAATAAGAGCGAGAATGGCAGAAATGGGGAAAGAAGAGGAAGTGAAAGATGGACAACGACAGCACAGGGAGAAGGAAGGGATGAAAACGACCATGCATGAGATAGATAAAGGCACATGGTGAATGTGGCGCCCCCCCCCCCAACCCTCCCATCGAGATTTAAGAACATTTCGATATACATTGGCACGAACATCAATCCACCTAAATGCCAGGGAAAGCGGAAGTGACATCTCACGCTGTGTATTCAATTCAATTCTTTATTTATGTTTTGGAACTCATAAGAGATCCACATAAAAGAAATACAACATATATTTGTACATACACAAACTTTGCATAAAACAGAAACTGACAAGCATTTGATTCCCAAGCCCTCTAATAAATAGCTAGAAAACATTTAAAAAAGTTAAATATATTAAAACAGAACATTTAATTGGGCGGATTATTCAAAGCATTCAGAAAGGAACTCGCCGTCAAGAGACCCAATTGTAAACATATATGTCTAAACCACTTTCTACGTGATATCCGCAAGGCTGGACATATAAAGAGGGCATGTACAATATCCTGGGTGGACATATTACAAAGGTGACAATTTGCAGGGGACCCATACCATCTAGATGTTAAATTATTTAGAGGAAGAAGGTCCTGCCTCAAGAGGAACCAAAAACGCCGTATACCGTGAGGTATATTCCAAGAAACATACGGTTGCATTTTCTTATATAGGCAGGAATCAAGAAATGGCGAACTGCCTTTTTTTTTTACAAGAATTGCCTCCCTGTCTAGGCTGAAACTTAATTTCCAAGTGGCCAGTTTTAAAACAGCCTTCAACTGGCCTGGGGACAATGTGAATAAAGTTAGTTCATCTAATTGCAGGTATTCAACCGCTTTTCTAAAATTCCTCACAATTCTAGAGTGTTCTTTTAAGGATCCCAACAATTCTTTTTAAGATTCCGCATAGTCCCAGAGTCCCCACGGGCCAGGCACGACACCCAACGAACGATCCCTGCTAAAGCCTGCACCCCACTACTGCGGATTCCAAACTCTAATCTAAGGGCAGCCGCTGTGCAGGCGGTATTAACTGAGGCTAATTGTCGGAGAATTTTTCCCTCTACAGTATTCAAAAAACTCCATTGCCCCAAGTCAATTAGTTCAACACCATAGAGCAGGGATGCTGACATCTCACGCCATTTGACCGTTACTTTTACTTACACAGACATACTTACATACACACACTCTCATCAAATTTCACATAAACACACTCTCACCCACAAACATGCACGCAACATACATTTAAAAACTTTTTTTACTTACCTCAGCCGCCAGGGACGGTTAAATTCCAGCAAATCATACTCCATTATTGAATACACTAATAGAGAAAATTGTAGCATTATTCACTAGTAGTGTAATAAAAAAGTAACAAAATAAGGAAAGTGGAGCCCCAACCAGTGTCCGCAAGGACAAGCTGCCTATTTGTTCCGGGCACTGATGTTGCCTACATCTGGGCCAATGATGCAAAGGCAGCGCTTGGGGTCTTTAGGGACAAGCCAAGGGTCGCAGCTGCGACCCCTGGTGACCCCTAAATAACTGCCATGTCCATTGGATCATACTTGATAAGGGTCAAATTGAAAATTGTGTACAGAATCCACACATGTTAAATGGCGTGTCAACATTGCCAGTTCACACAGGATTCAAGATTCCAAGCCAAGCTGCCGGAAATACTGAGAATAATAATTCCTTCTGAAGATTTGTGCTCAAAACAGTGGCCTTACATAGGCGGTGCGGGGGCCGAGCTCTGGGTCTGTGTGAGGGGGTGGGGGCTTAGGACAATACCTTGGCCTGAGAGCTCCTGGGTGAGGGGGGGGGGGGGCGAGCTCAGGGGGTGGGCCCTCAGCTCAGTATCCTGGCCTGAGAGCTCCTGAGTGAATCTGGAGGGGTGGGGGCGGCATGTAGTGTGCAGGAGGGCCCCCCTCAAGTTTCGTTAGCTAGTGAGCTCCACCCCTACCAGCCCTTCTTAGGGTTCAGTGCAAACGTCCAAAGCAGGACGCACTGGGCTAGAACGCCCCGCCCAAACTCCTGGGACCGCAAGGGTCATGGGCAAGAGCTCCATATAAGATATGGTGCGCTATAATAACGGGCAGACCAGGCCAATTCTAGGCGCTACAGGGAGTTCTAACATTATCAGTATTCGCTGCCCTCCATACTCTACTCTCCCACCGGTACCTTATCCTGGTGCCTAAGCAGCGGAAAACCCCCCAAGGAATCATTGTCCCAAAAAAAGTGACCCTGCCCCACTCCCCCGCTTGGACTGAATGACCCTCGTGTTTTTTTAATGGCAGAACTCAATTATCAGAGGTCACAAACAAACATTACCCGAGTTTATAATCAATCGTAGTGAAAACAAAGATTGTGTAACCACAGGCATGTCATTCATTGGCAGCAGCGAGGGGTACAGAGTCTGCCCTCTCGACAGCCTGGCCCTTCCTGGCTCCAGGTTACCGAAAGGGGGCATGAGCAGGGAGACGGGGCAAGTGGCGGCACTCTAGTCGGAGTCTGTTGCGGTGAGGCTGGCCTGTCTGGTGCTTTCTGCCAGGGCTGATTTTGTTGTGCAGTTCGATGCTGTCCTCTAGGGCTGCTTGACTCAGAGTCTCTTAAAACTGCCTGGCGCAGGACCACCCCTGGGAAAGGACGGCTCAGGGGTGTCCCCCCTTTCATCGGGTGACCAGTTACCTCCTCTCATCTCATGGGCACGTGGTTCAGAGAAAACCCTTTCACATCAATGCATTTCAGCTCGTGGGAGTGTAGTTTGCCCAGATCTACAGAGCATGTCCCCACAGGGACTTCTACTAGCCCCGTCTGTGCCCCTCAGCAGCCCTCTGCCTGCACACATATCTCCCCGGAGCGGAGACCATGGCGGCTTCTGATAGCTGATGTGCCTGTGGCCAGGGCCTGCCTGCCCGTGCCAGCCCCCTCTGCGCCAGATCACTGCAGCGGGACTCCCGCCGGAGCCTGGGCTCAGCTGGCTTCCCAGGAATGCTGTCAATCTGTAACCAGGGCCTGGCTGCTGGCTCTGCCTTTGTGTGCCGTGGGGGTTGATGCCTGTGTGTTGCCTGGAGTCCTGCGGCAGGTATCTGGGAAGGCAGAGGGGTCTCCCTCTGTGGATCTGAAGGAAAAGAGCCCGGGAGGGGGGTGAGTAACGAGCCTTGTTGGACAGAGGCTTGTAGGCCCCGTGGCAGGAGAGCAGGGTATGTGGGTCTGGTGGCTTGGTGGATTTATGCGCCCACTGTAGGGGCCTGTGGTCGCGGGTTGAAATCCTGGTTTTCGAGATCATTTTTTTTCCCTTTCCTCCAGCTTTTATTTTATTGCATATCTTATTCATGAACATAATGTTTTTCTGTTTTTGGGCTGATTTGTGAAAGTTACTTAATGCCTATGGACTTTTGATCATTTTTTTTTAATTGTGATTAAAAAAAACGGCGGGTCCACTCAGCCTTTCATCCTTCTGAGATCGATAAAATGTGTATCATTGAGTTGGGTAACAATAAACATCTGGCATTCAGCACCAAGATACACGTGCACTTTACAAATACACGTCTGGTGAGGAAGGTGTAGATTCTGGGACAGAGGGCAGCATTGGAGTATAAAGTGGGTGATCTGAGGAGGAGGGGAAGCCAGGCGTTTTGATTACATTTGGCATGGAAATGCAGCTATGACTAATGGGGGACTCTAGGGCCCAGTGGCACAGCTGAACCTTCAGTGGCTGGTTCTGAGAGGGACCGTGGGTATCGGAGAAGGGGTGTGTCAGGTACACAGAAGGCCTTTTTGGGTGGTCCCTGTTTGTACAATCTCCACACACAGCTTTGTCACTGATTGTGTAACAATCGGACCCCGAGACTGATAGGAAGAGAATGGAGCCCAGATCGGGTGAGAATGTTATCAGACTACGGTTTTGGCAGAAGGGGGGGTGACATGATCTTTACAGAAAAGGAGTTCGTGCCCCCTAACACTCTGAACTAAAGTAAAAACATTTTACTGTAAAGTGCTATATTTGTGATGGTTAAGTTTCAAACACAATGTAGTTTTTTCTCCCTATATAGAATGAAAAATCGCTTTTAGACTTTGAGGCTGCTTTTCGTTCTTTACTTTTGATTTTGGAATGATGTGGTTAGTAGTGTATCTATGGCTTTTTGGGGAAGAATGTATTTGAAAAAAAAAAAGAATGGCGCTTCTCTTCAGATTCCCTTTACCAACTAAAAGTTAACCCCCCCCACATCTTCATCTCCCTCCTCACCTTTTCCTTCTCTCCCCAGTGACCTAGAGATGGGGGCGCTGACGGCTTCCAGGGGCATCCGGTGGAGGGGTACAACGAGGCCTCTGCCCCTGCTGCTCTGTGGGCTCCTGGCCTTCTCTGCACTCTCCTGTGCGAGGACCCTACCCGAGGGAAGGCAAGCAGACCAAGGTAAGGTCAATGGAGAAGAGATGGGGGCTTCAGAGCACCTGGCCAAGATGACTGTGCCAAGGCTCCAGCGTGCACTCCTTGTCCTGCCTGCTCTCACCTGTATGGGACCACATCCGAAGGCAGGAGAGCGGGTGAAGGCTGAGGGTCATACAAGGATGGGCGAGGTAGTGAGAGGTCAGGAGGGTTAGTCCTCTGCACCCAGGCCTGTGTAGACCCGTGTCCTGTCTGTACACAGGACAGGGTCCAAGGCGCAGATGAATGGGAAGGCAGCACAGCCAATAGAGGGGGCATTGGATGCAGTGAGCTAGGGGGTAGTCTAGGAAGCCGGGTACCATGGCTTCTGTAACACAGGGATGGAGGGGGCATTGGATGCAGTGAGCTAGGGGGTAGTCTAGGAAGCCGGGTACCATGGCTTCTGTAACACAGGGATGGAGGGGGCATTGGATGCAGTGAGCTAGGGGGTAGTCTAGGAAGCCGGGTACCATGGCTTCTGTAACACAGGGATGGAGGGGGCATTGGATGCAGTGAGCTAGGGGGTAGTCTAGGAAGCCGGGTACCATGGCTTCTGTAACACAGGGATGGAGGGGGCATTGGATGCAGTGAGCTAGGGGGTAGTCTAGGAAGCCGGGTACCAAGGCTTCTATAATACAGGGATGGATTGGATGCAGCGAGCTAGGGGGTAGTCTAGGAAGCCGGGTACCATGGCTTCTGTAACACAGGGATGGAGGGGGCATTGGATGCAGTGAGCTAGGGGGTAGTCTAGGAAGCCGGGTACCAAGGCTTCTATAATACAGGGATGGATTGGATGCAGCGAGCTAGGGGGTAGTCTAGGAAGCCGGGTACCATGGCTTCTGTAACACAGGGATGGAGGGGGCATTGGATGCAGTGATCTAGGGGGTAGTCTAGGAAGCCGGGTACCAAGGCTTCTATAATACAGGGATGGATTGGATGCAGCGAGCTAGGGGGTAGTCTAGGAAGCCGGGTACCATGGCTTCTGTAACACAGGGATGGAGGGGGCATTGGATGCAGTGAGCTAGGGGGTAGTCTAGGAAGCCGGGTACCAAGGCTTCTATAATACAGGGATGGATTGGATGCAGCGAGCTAGGGGGTAGTCTAGGAAGCCGGGTACCATGGCTTCTGTAACACAGGGATGGAGGGGGCATTGGATGCAGTGAGCTAGGGGGTAGTCTAGGAAGCCGGGTACCATGGCTTCTGTAACACAGGGATGGAGGGGGCATTGGATGCAGTGAGCTAGGGGGTAGTCTAGGAAGCCGGGTACCAAGGCTTCTATAATACAGGGATGGATTGGATGCAGCGAGCTAGGGGGTAGTCTAGGAAGCCGGGTACCATGGCTTCTGTAACACAGGGATGGAGGGGGCATTGGATGCAGTGAGCGAGCTAGGGGGTAGTCTAGGAAGCCGGGTACCAAGGCTTCTATAATACAGGGATGGATTGGATGCAGCGAGCTAGGGGGTAGTCTAGGAAGCCGGGTACCATGGCTTCTGTAACACAGGGATGGAGGGGGCATTGGATGCAGTGAGTGAGCTAGGGGGTAGTCTAGGAAGCCGGGTACCATGGCTTCTGTAACACAGGGATGGAGGGGGCATTGGATGCAGTGAGTGAGCTAGGGGGTAGTCTAGGAAGCCGGGTACCATGGCTTCTGTAACACAGGGATGGAGGGGGCATTGGATGCAGTGAGCTAGGGGGTAGTCTAGGAAGCAGGGGACCCTGGCTTCTGTACACAGGGATGGAGGGGGCTGACGGATGCAGTGATCTAGGGGGTAGTCTAGGAAGCAGGGGACCCTGGCTTCTGTAACACAGGGATGGAGGGGGCTGACGGATGTAGAGGATGACGAGACCTGTGCTCCTGGTTCTCTGTGTACTCTTTGTGCCTTCTGCCCTCTTTTCTGCCAGGATTCTATCCGAGGGCAGGAAAGTGGAGGAATGTAAGAGTGTGTGCACAATGAGTAGTATCTGGCTGAAGTGTGGGACTTACAGGGCAAGGGGCATGCATGGATCTTTGGGGGTTTATGGAGCATTGGGTGGCACTGGGAGCAGGGGACAAGGGGGGGGCAAGGGAGTGGGCCTCTAGACACGGGTATCCTGGGCCAGCATTCTGAGCCTTGCACTTTTGTGCACAGTGCTCTTATGTGTTCTTAGGTTTACTTATCCAGGGGATGCTGACGAGGGTGTAGGGCATCAAATGTCACATACATACCATACCAGGGGAACACTGAGAGGAACTGGTGGTAGGAAAGGGAACAATAATTGAATAATAAAGCAATATCTTGATGGCAAGGTGGGGGTCTTCAGTGGTGAAGATGCGCAAGGTGCCATCCTTGAGTTCATGAAAGGAGGGTGGGCCACAATAGAGGGATCCCATTGAAGGAAGTCAGTCTTCCACAAATGACTGATGTATTGACTGGTATTGATAGTGGGTACTGTAAGCAATTGGATGAGGGACCACTTGTTTCAAGACCTGGATGAAGCAACATGCCACATTACCATTATTTGTGTGTCGCATATGTCTGCCATTGGTATGGCCTGTAATAGTGTGGATTGTCAAGCAACTGCATTCCCACATATCTCTAGGATTTCATAAGAACATACTTATGGATATTTGCTGTTGTGAATAGTTGCTCGTCACCTGCTACTGGGTAGTGTGCCCAAAAAGCTGTCTTTTTATGCGCAGTGGTTAGTGGATCAAGACCTCCATGGATTCGTTGGTATTCTGTGTGCTAAACGCTGTTGCAGAGCAACACGTTGCCATCTATATTTCTTTTGGTGTGATGTTTATCTTGTGTGGTCAGCCGCATTTTCTGCAATAGCTGTTGAGGCACAGGCCCAGTGGTGTGCCTTATTTCTTGCAGATTGCTTGGATCTGTTGAGGCAAACTGATTGAATTCAGTGCTGTTGGAGAGACATGCTCCTGTATGTCTGTGCGTTGCATCAGTGTGTGATGGGAATAGGCTGGTCCCACTTACACTACACATTCTTGACGCTGAAATGGCTGTACGAGGGTGTAGTATTGGTGTGTCGAGTGTACATTGTTGTATTGGTAGTGTTGAGTGCAGAAATGTATGATTGGGAGATTAAACTGCAATAAAATGTTACAATATACCCACTTGGCTTATTTCCTGTCCTTTTGCATGAGCAAAGTGTTGATCACATAGTCTTTTGTACTGGCACCAGGCAGATTTCACAACCTGGAAAGTGTTGAGGGCCCTGGACACCTCACCTCTTAAGGCAGCCAGCATGGGTTTTAATGGCATAACAGACTTGTTTCTTGTGTTGCATGCTTTAAATCATAAGAGTTCTGTACCCTCCTGGTCAAGAATAATCAGTCACTTCCTGCCTGGTAGTTTATGTAAGCCTAATATGTTCTGAGAATAACCATGTAGGTTTTTTAGAGTTTGGGTTGTGGAAATAGGCATGCTTTCAGTGTTTTCCAGGAGAATAGGTGACAAGTGATGGTGCAGATTTTTTTTTTAAGGAGTCCAGAGTCTGGTGAGCTTTTGGTGGTATTGGATAAGTTTAGTGTGTATGAATTTGTATGGCTTGCCCTTTTGTACAATGCAGGATGCATGGTGGTGATTTTGTGGGCACTCAACAACTACTGCAGTGTGTATAATGCAGAAATGGTTTGGTCTCTTAATGCCAATGTGGACCTGCCCACTGGGGTTTGCATCCACTCATGTATGTACAGTAGCTTAAAGAGGAAACCAAATTGGAGTCAACTAGCATGCTAACCCTAGGGCAGGGCTTCAGTTATTCTTTTTAGAATTCTTTGTGCGAATGTTCGGAATGGGAAGAGTTATCAAAGGGCTGTCAGTCAATTAATGTACTTTTGACTACTTTGTTAACTTCTAGCACCATTAAGATGGTCAGCCGTCCATATAAGGTAGATGCTTAGGTTCTCTCCTGCCATTGGGCAGTGCATGGCGGCCCAATAGGAAGCAAATGTATGTGTCATGCTTTAGCACAATACGCTGTTATGTAATTCCTGCCTGGATTTAGCTTGAGCTGATTGCCGAACACTCAGAGGTCAGCTTTCAGCAGACACTCAAGCACTGAGTAACGATGAAATGAAAAGTACTATATCAGCATTGTAGCATAACAGGCATGTCCAAAGTAATGAATAAGATGGCGGCAGTCGGAAGATGGTGATATTAACTATGGAAGGAGATACAGTGGAACTCTTTTGGACAGCAGGGTCGAACTCACATTGAAACGGGTCTAGAGATATTAGGGAGTAACCAAAGAGAAAGGTCTTGGCCAGTCCCTAATGACTCTTAATTGCTTAGGTGTTCAAGGTTGTCAAAAACCCCTGAGAGGTCCAGAAGGACAAGTAATTCGAGACATTCACTAACTGTCTTTTTGTTGCGGCTGTCCAAGTATAAGAGCCTGATCACCTTGTTATTCTACTTGGTCAGCAGTAGGATGTGACTTGAGCTTTGTGACTGAGACAAGGAGATGGTCTGCATTATGGGTAGGTGAAGGATTCCGCTCCGCCGATGGAGTTCGCGGAGTTGTGCCCACTCCACGCAGAGTTCCGCAAAACTCCGTGAAGCAATGCGGAGCAGAGTTTTTTCTTTTGCGCAGCTCGCCAACGGTAAGTTGGTAAGCGTGCAGAAGAGAAAAATCGACCCCTAGACCTCCTCCTGGTGAGATTTCTCAACTCGGGCAGGCGGGCAGGTTGCGACGACCCGCGCTGATAAATCTGCTCCCTGTGTTGATGAAGCTGCCATTCGAGTAGAATGTCTACTCAGGCGGCAGAAAGCATCCACGCCCTCTGACGTGGAGTGTCGTTCTGGGTGACTTTAACAGAGTTGGACAAACTCCCTGCGCTTAAAATCAGTGTGAGCAGCATGCCTTAACAGACTCCGCTGCTGGCGGAACTCTGCGGAACGCGGCAGAGCTTTTCCGGCACAAGGCAGAGTTCCACAGAGTAGAACTCCACAAACTCTCCCTATTCCTAGTTTGCATGGGCTGGGAGTTCTAGGATTGCTTGAAGACTGTGTTTTAAGATTCCTTTAGACTTGAGCTTGTTGTAGTCTGCGGGCGCATGGTTGACTTATAGTTAAATGAGACGAGAATGTTTAACTTTATGGCTAACAGCTCACCTCATGGAATTATAGAGGGGTGCTCTACACTGAGAGTGGACCATGATGATGTTGGTGTCCTCCACCAGCTGTTTGAGATTTAGCCTGCTATTCTGTATTATCTAGTGGGCTGAAAGCGTGTTTGTATGATCAAACCAGATGTGGAAATCATCTAGAATGGTGCGGTGGGAGTGATCAAGAATTAGGGTTGAAACTGTACCAAAGAAAACGTCTGCAAAACTCGGCTTGGGTTTTGGGGGCCTTGAGATGATGGGTAAGGAGAATTAACATCTGGTTACAGCCTGTGCTGCACCTTCACTCCCAACAGTACTAAATAAATACCTAAATACAGCACTATATATAAATATACACCATATACGTGTCATTCTCCAACATGGGCTCACTTTTAAAAGCGAATATTTTGTTTATATTTTCTTAACACAACTGCACATGGAAAATAAAGCGGCACAATTACCTAACAAAAGCTAAAAACGTACTTCTCCAGATGCTTGTACAATCAAATCTAGAATCCGGTATTCAAATATTAGCACACATTCTGTTTCCAAACTTTTATAATTTGATTCTTGCAAATTTTTAAAACACATGCAAGCCACTTTTACCTCGAGGTCAAGAGGCCAGTTTAGTTTGTAATAATGTAAAAAGAACTAAGTGTACTATGGTAACTTCCATGACTACAAACCAAGATGTTTTAGCAAACACCAGGTATGTTCTACAAATCTACATCTTAAGCATCAACATCTATGGGTTTTTCAGATAGGGCACTCTTTAAAGGTCAACTTTGGTTTCATCGAGCCCTGTAGCAGAGCAAGAGTGAAGCACATTCAGGTGCATAGTGCCTGGATCTACACTCTAACATATTGTGGTCACATAGTGACATCCCAGGGCCTCATGACACCCCCAGACCTATATGGAGACATCCCGGGACCCCTAGGTGACACCCTAGAATCTGTAAGTGAGATCCTGTGACAGTATCATGACATTCTAAGACCTCATATTAGCACCATTTAGGGCCTCTTAGGGAAATCCCAGATCTGACGCCCGTTGACCACATTGTGACATCCCAGGCCTGCCTGGTAACATCTTAGGACTTCTGGATGCATTGTGACATCCCAAGGTATTAAAACAGAATTCTTCGTCCCCATAGCAACACAGAGAGACATCATACAGACGTCACCTGGCTGCATTGTGACACCCCAGTGCTGCCTGGTGACATCCCTTGCTTTCACAGTATCGTCCCAGAATCAGGCCGAACTGGCCATAGCGGGCACCGGGCAATACCCCGGTGCACCCCCCCCTCCCGAATGGGGAGGAGGGGCTGGCCGAGCACCTTGCCAGGGCTGGTTTTAGTTCCCAGTCCGGCCCTGCCCAGAATCACTTCGGGACAGCACCGGGTCGGAGTAGCTACTCCCACCTGCCGAAGGACAAATTCGAGATCTCCACACACAGGGCCCTTCTTGCCTCCAACAAATGGTTGGGGGTTGTTGGTGAGTTTGTTAGCGGGAGGGGGTGCTTGTTGAATGGCATTTCTCATTCCCTCGCCGCTGGAGGCTGGGAGGGGCAATGAGCGGGTTTGTTGAGGAGCATCCCGGCTTCCTTCACCCTGGACGTTTTGAGGAGCTGTGGGGTGGGCCACATGGCACCCCCACACTTAGTCCAGCTGCTTTGCTTTGGTTTATCAGCCCCCCGGGGAGTTGCACTCCACTAATATAGGACTGGGAGCCGCACACGGAGGCGTGGTCCCCGCACTTAAATAGCTGGGCATAAAGTACCCCTCCCATACCCTCCTCCTCGCCAATACCCCCCACAAGGAGCAAAGTCAACAGCAAGAATGGCGCCCTAGGGGGGTTTTGGGGTCAGGCAGAAGTCAAGTTAAGGGACAGGAGGGCATAAGGACAAGGTCAGAATGGGCAGCTGCAGACGAGAAGTTTGGGATACTCCGGTGTGCCTGTTATTCCTCCCTGGCACATAGCCACCCGCCTAGTCCTTGCCCTCACAGGAGCGAGTTTGCCGTGCCTGGGCTTCTGGAAGTCCGCTAGTGACTGGTTGAGTGGAGAGAGGTGTGGCGCAGCGGCCAGAGTGGCTGACCGCGCGGTCACTGTTCGATCACCAGCGCCGGAGGCAGTTCAGCTCAGCATCACGTGACTCTGGCCAATAGCTCACTTAATCTCCCCGACGGCCCCCAGCGCATTGAGACCCTTACGGGTGATTAGTTCGCGCTTTACAAATACCATTTTTTTTACTTGCCTGTCCCAGATCTGAACGCCAGTCAGGATGGTGCAGAGTCAGTCACACGCCGGTCGGCTGCCTCGGAAGTGCCAATAAGGCCGGGTTATAGTCGCTCGGTTTAAAGACAGGTGCCACGGCGAGGCTGCACGCGCGTGGGCCTGAAGAGGTCACGTGTCAGATCCCTGAAACTAGTCCGCTGACCCTTCGATCCACATACGTGGGTCACACGGAAAAGATGGGGTTTGGAAGTAGAAGACGGACTCAAAGAACTGACAGGAGAGAGCGGGGCAGAGGGACGAGGAGTGAGGGGTGAGCGGGCTAGTAATAGGATGAAGGCGGAGGAGTTGGTGGGGCCAGGAGAAATAGCGCAGAAACTGGGGGTTAGATGCCCCCCAACTTTGGTTAAGATGGCGGGCCTTAAGCGTGAGTTCAAACAATGGGGGACCCTCGTAGACCTGTCACGGGGAGGTCACCAGCCTGTGACAGGTTCATTCCAGCATCTGTCAGGCTGTCACGGGCCTTTCTGTGTGACTTCTCAATCCTGCGCCCCCTGCTGAATGGGTTCACTCTCTGAAAGGGGGGCAAAGTTCAAAGGTTGTCCATCTGCAGGCGGAATGGGCAAGGGAAGAGAGTGAGTGGCTCACACTGGCTTTTCAGTGGGAACGGGGGGGGGGGGGGCTCGGGGTGGGGAGGAAAGAATGCAAACCTTAATTAGCCTGTCTCCCACCCCAAGCACTTACTGCGTCACGTTATGTGTCTTCTTTCGTTCTAACCCAATGGGAAGCTGCCATCAGTCCCTCGGTCGCCCCTTACATATACATAAGACCTCAACCCCCACAATGTGTACCGTGTCACCCTTCACATGGCTTGTGAAATGTGCACACCCCAGCCTTACCTCATTGTCCTTGACCAAGGCCTGGCAGATGCTGCCTGTTGTCTAGTTTGGGAGGTGTTATATCCTTCTTGGCGCACGCTGTTGTGAGTTCCTCCATCCCAGACCACTGGATGAATGTATCAACAATCTAATACATGGAATAACGTGTCTTTAACTTTTCAACTCACTATTTCTCTCTCTCCGTTATTCTTCGTGTGGTTGTCTAGATTATTATCCCAGCCTCTCCATCCTCTCTCCTATCCTTTCTCTCCATCTCTGTCCGCTGTGTGTAGGCCTCAGCCTCTATCCTTCTCTTTAATTTTCTCCTGTCTCTGCATGTCTCTTCCCGTCATTCCTTTTGTGTCTCTGACTTTGTTTTTCTTCCTCTGTATGTCCCTCTTGCGCTCTCTCCGTCAGTCTCATCCTCTGCATGTTCTTTGTAGCTGGTGGGTGTTACCAGGATTTACACACAATATTTGTCAGGACCCAATTTGAGCTGTGGCACATACCAAAACGGTGGTTTCACCCAGAAGCCACCTGTTCCAAAGTAAGTATTCACATGTGTGATTGGCTTGTGTTTTTTTTAATCTCATATATTTGTATGGTGGCTATAATCCCAAAATAGTGTGTTGAACGTCGTATGAATATAAGAAGTTGAGAACTCCGTTCTTATAGTCTTTTCTTCTTTATTTGAAGCCGTGTACAAAACAAAGAACAGCCTATGGTCATATGACGTTCAACACAACATTTTGGGATTATACTCACCCTACAAATATATGAGATTAAAAAGAACATACACCAATCACACATGTGAACGAACACTCATTCTCTGAATGGTTCGCTGCCTGGGTCTTGGTCTGAAGAAGGAGTAGTGTGTCACCAACAAATGCTTATCCATGTGATGGGAGCAGAGGCGCAGGGAAAGGTTTCTTTCTCTTACCTTTAGCTCTGTACCTGCTGCAGTGTCACTCTCCTGCACTGAGGGTCTGGTCTCTAGGCTTGTGTTTAGCCATTGTCTTGCCCGTACCTGCTTCAGGGCAGTTTCCCTGTACTAAGACTCATCTCTGTGCCTGTCCTTCCCGTAACTGCTGCTGTACATACTGTGCAGGAGCACTTAGTGCCTGAAGTGCAGCTTGTCTCTGATCTGCGACCCTTTGTAGTGTTGCAGCCCCCTCTTTGCTGTAGTGAGCCTCTGAGGCCTGGACCTGTTCTAACTGTGTGTCACTTAACTTGGCCGTGGACCTGTTCTAAGTTTAATAATAACCCAGTATTTGTAAAGCGCAAACTAATCACCCCTCAGGGTCTCGAGGCACTGGGGGCTGTCGGGAAGATTAAGCAAGCTATTGCCCAGTGTCACATGGTGCTAGGCTGAGCTGCCACCGGAGCCGGGGATTGAACCATGAGCCCTAAGCTCCAGAGTCAGCTGTCCTGGCCGCTGAGCCACACTTCTCCCTCTTAAGTTTGTGCCACTTAACTTGTCTGTGGAGCTATTCCAACTTTGTGTCACTTGACTTGGCCGTGGACCTGTTCTAACTTTGTGTCACTAAACTTGGCCGTGGACCTGTTCTAACTTTGTGTCTCTTATTTGGCCGTAGACCTGTTCCAACTTTGTGTCACTTATTTGGCTTTGGACCGGTTCTAACTTTGTGTCACTTAACTTGGCCCTGCAGCCACCCTAGTGTCTGTTCAGTAGAAGTCACACTTTCTTTGATTTTTCTTACGGCTCGTGGTTTTCTTGCTACACCACTAGACTAGATATCCCAACAGTAACACAGACGTGTATCGTAGATTATATTTCTGAAACAGCGTAGAAACAGCATAGTGAGTGAGCATTAGGTACTTGCCTCCGCGTCGTAGAGTGTTGCAACAATACAAGTTTGTTCTAAGGGCGCACAGTCTATCCAAGACAGTATTCGGGGCTTGTGTCGCCATTGTGGGAAACTAAATATGCAAACACCAGACCAACTAAAGCAGTTTTTAGATAAAGCTATATTTCTTCTGAGCATATACAGACTGCACTGGGGTAGATAGGATGCAAATGCAAGTCATTTAAACTAAGATGAATGGGTCTATAGGTACAGTGTCTTTGAGAATCATAGAGCAATCTATGTCGTTGTTTCAGATCATTTTACACCGTGGACCTGTTCTAACTTTGTGTCTCTTATTTGGCCGTGGACCTGTTCTAACTTTGTGTCTCTTATTTGGCCGTGAACCTGTTCCAACTTTGTGTCACTTAACTTGGCCGTGGACCGTTTCTAACTTTGTGTCTCTTATTTGGCCGTGGACCTGTTCTTTGTGTCACTTAACTTGGCCGTGGACCTGTTCTAACTTTGTGTCACTTAACTTGTCCATGGACCTGTTCTAACTTTGTGTCACTAAACTTGTCCATGGACCTGTTCTAACTTTGTGTCACTTAACTTGTCCATGGACCTGTTCTAACTTTGTGTCTCTTAATTTGGCAGTGAACCTGTTCTAATTTGTGTCTCCTATTTGGCCGTGGACCTGTTCTTTGTGTCACTTAACTTGGCCGCCGACCTGTTCTAACTTTGTGTCTCTTATTTGGCCGTGGACCTGTTCTTTGTGTCACTTAACTTGGCCGCCGACCTGTCCTAACTTTGTGTCTCTTAACCTGGCCGTGGACCCGTTCTAACTTTGTGTCTCTTATTTGGCCGTGGACCTGTTCCAACTTTGTGTCACTTAACTTGGCCGTGGACCTGTTCTAACTTTGTGTCACTTAACTTGTCCATGGACCTGTTCTAACTTTGTGTCACTAAACTTGTCCATGGACCTGTTCTAACTTTGTGTCACTTAACTTGTCCATGGACCTGTTCTAACTTTGTGTCTCTTAATTTGGCAGTGAACCTGTTCTAATTTGTGTCTCCTATTTGGCCGTGGACCTGTTCTTTGTGTCACTTAACTTGGCCGCCGACCTGTTCTAACTTTGTGTCTCTTATTTGGCCGTGGACCTGTTCTTTGTGTCACTTAACTTGGCCGCCGACCTGTTCTAACTTTGTGTCTCTTAACCTGGCCGTGGACCCGTTCTAACTTTGTGTCTCTTATTTGGCCGTGGACCTGTTCCAACTTTGTGTCACTTAACTTGGCCGTGGACCTGTTCTAACGTTGTGTCTCTTATTTGGCCGTGGACCTGTTCTTTGTGTCACTTAACTTGGCCGTGGACCTGTTCTAACTTTGTGTCTCTTATTTGGCCGTGGACCTGTTCCGACTTTGTGTCACTTAACTTGGCCGTGGACCTGTTCTAACGTTGTGTCTCTTATTTGGCCGTGGACCTGTTCTTTGTGTCACTTAACTTGGCCGTGGACCTGTTCTAACTTTGTGTCACTTAACTTGGCCATGGACCTGTTCTAACTTTGTGTCTCTTAACTTGGCCGCTGACCTGTTCTAACTTTGTGTCTCTTATTTGGCTGTGGACTTGTTCTAACTTTGTGTCTCTTTTTTCGCCGTGGACCTGTTCTAACTTTGTGTCTCTTAACTTAGCCGTGGACCTGTTCTAACTTTGTGTCTCCTATTTGGCCGTGAACCTGTTCTTTGTGTCACTTAACTTGGCCATGGACCTGTTCTAACTTTGTTTCACTTATTTGGCTGTGTACCGGTTCCAACTTTGTGTCACTTAACTTGGCCCTGCAGCCACCCTAGTGTCTGTTCAGTAGAAGTCACACTTTCTTGATTTTTCTTACGGCTCGTAGTTTTCTTGCTACACCACTAGACTAGATATCCCAACAGTAACACAGACGTGTAGCGTAGATTACATTCCTGAAACAGCGTAGAAACAGCATAGTGAGTGAGCATTCGGTACTTGCCTCCGCATCGTAGAGTGCTGCAACAATACAAGTTTGTTCTAAGGGCGCACAGTCTATCCAAGACAGTATTCTGGGCTTGTGTCGCCATTGTGGGAAACTAAATATGCAAACACCAGACCAACTAAAGCAGTTTTTAGATAAAGCTATATTTCTTCTGAGCATATACAGACTGCACCAGGGGTAGATAGGATGCAAATGCAAGTCATTTAAACTAAGATGAATGGGTCTATAGGTACAGTGTCTTTGAGAATCATACAGCAATCTATGTTGTTGTTTCAGATCATTTTATTTAGAATGGGTACATTTTGGGGTAAATCGGCAAAATAGGTAAGTAAACTAGTCCGAAATCAAAAGGATTCCAAATCAAATCTGGTTGCTGCTGTTACTGTGCAAAGAAGGCCTCTCTCCAGAGCTAGGGTAAGTCTCTGATATGAGTTAAATCATGCTGAGGGTCTTTGTGCTAAGCTGGTTCCCAAGCAGAACAATTTCGACAGATGATGACGAGGGGAAATTAAATAAATACTTAAATTTCACCTGTCGTCGTCTGTTGAAATCCCCACCCACCTGGCCTCACCGCTCTTACCTGCACGGTCCGCGGCTGCGTGCATATGCTGTCGCTTGGCAACCTTTAGTGTCTTTTATAAAACCTCTAAAAAGGTTTTTTTAGCCCATCCGTTACTTACAATTGGTTGGTATCATTATCACTCTTTTTTTGCTGCCTTTTAATTCGACAGCGTGTGCCAGGCGTCACTTTCTGTGGCAAATGAACCAAGTACAGATTTATTTACCTTAATTAGGGTCCGTCTGCTGATCGTGCTGAGATTGAAGTACTAGTTATTCTTTTTTGGGCATTTTTATATGGGCAAACGTGACCCAGCCCGAAGGTATTGTAGTGCTTTACATGCGCACCAGTTACACTACACCAGTTTCCTTTCATTTTTTTTTTTAGGTATGGGGAGATTAAGTGATTAGTCCAGAATCATAGGATGTTGAGCCAATGTCGTCCCTGCCTGGACAATAAAACATTGATAAAGCTAATAGCTCTCTCATAGGCGAGACCTGTTGGGTTTGTCAATACTTGTTTAAAGTTTGCAGAGAAGCAACGGTTCCTCTTACTCTGTTTATTGGAAGGTCAGGCACATGTCCATGTAAGGGCACCACTGAAAATGCATTTGATCTTGGTGATAATCACAGCTTTTGGTTAAATGCCATGGTGCTGTGGCTTTTGTGATGTGTTCTGTATAAAATGTCAATATTTTTAAGAATATTCCTATTATGGAAGTAATATCCCTTTCCTGATAGTCTATTTCTGAAAACCTGCCTAGCCTTCTCCTTTGCCATGGCCAGAGGCTTTGGCCACACTGAATGTCCCACACGATTACGGTCGATGTTCACTAAAAGGTCACTCCGTGTCTTTCACTTAAGCAGAGTTGGTACCTGAAGAAGAGGAACACTTCCTGTTGGACCCTGGTAATGCTCTGCGGCTCTTCTGTGACACCAACCGAACTGCCATTGTAAACTGGTACAAAGAGAGCACCCGCCTGCAACATGGGGGCCGAATTCGGCTCACCGACACAATACTGGAGATCGCTGATGTGACCTATGAGGACTCGGGGCTCTACTTGTGCGTCGTTCCCGGTACAGGCCACATCTTGCGGAACTTCACCATCTCTGTCGTAGGTAAGAAAGTGGCGAAAACATATCTGGTTAGGCTTTGAGGTATTAGCTCACCTAGAAGGTAAATTTGGCACTGGGTCTTAGCTTTCTGAGAGGGAAACATGGACTGAGTTTTAAATGGCAGTAATCTGGAGACTCAGGTAATTGAGTGAGAAAAAGGGCTAGAGCTTTCCTCCAGGAACATTTAGATAGGGATTGCCCGGCAGCAGCCGGTGGCAGAAGTTTACAGGATGGAAATTTGGAGCCAGACTAACCTGGGTGGTAATCTGGGGTTGTTTAATAGACATCAGTCTGAGTCTAGGGTTTACTGGGAGATAATCTTGAGGTGGAACTCAATACACAGCAATCAGGGGTTGTCAATATGTTAGCTTATGTTATCAGAGTTCTGTATAGCATTGTTTTATCATTAGTATGGCCTTGCAGCACTGTTGAATACCTTTTCACCCAAGTCTAAAGAATTCATTAACATACCAGAGACTGTTGTCTCTGGTCTGTTGGAGGTTGATGTTATTCATTATTATGGCTGGTATTTCTTTTTGTGTGCTCTCTACCCACCATCTATGTGAAATAGCACACAGAAATGTTTTTGGGTCCCTACGGCGCAGTTTAACGTGTGGCAGAGTCTCAGGTATATAAACTCGTATGCCAGCCATTGGATCCAGAAAACGCCACTTGGAACTGGTTAACTAAAATTTCAAGCAAGGGGCGTGAAGAATCCTGTGTAGACAGGCAGTGCTGGTATCAGAGTTCAGATTCTAAGGGCTCGCTAAGAGGTTGACCAACTCACTACAGGTCAGTAGGGAGTCTGTCTCCTGTCTTGACCTTTTCACCTCCAAATCATTACTTTCAGGTGTGTTAGTCTAATTAGTTCAGTGGAAGCAAAACACAAATCTAAAACGCCCATAGAATGTCTTGGGCTGTAAAAGTCCCAAATTGGAAACAGCGTTCTTAATGACATGGAGAGAGGTGCTCACTTTAACCACTAAATGCATTTTCTGTGGTATTTTCTATGCAGACTCTTTGGCCTCAGGGGATGACGATGATGAGGATCACGGAAGGGAGGACTCTGCAGGCGATCTGGGAGAAGACCCTCCTTACTCTACTTCTCACCGGGGTGAGTGTTTGAACTTTACACAGGCACAGCCTACACAGACACAGGTAAAAGGGCCATAAAAGATAATGACAGGTTTGACTGTGGAATTCAGTGCCTGACTTCAGAGATGGGCCTGTACAGGGCTTGCGGAGCTGGAAGGTGGGAGGGGCATCCTGTACCCGAGTTAAGTCTCGCAACAAGATCTGATCCTGTCCCATAAGTAGCCCTGACCCCTCTCCATGTAAACTGTACTACATAGCAGTGGAGGCATAAGAGGGTGAGCCCTGTCTGTGGGACATGCAGTGGGAGATGTTCTGCTCTGACAGTGGATGAGGCTTGTGTGGCGAAGTCTGGGCATTCAAGTGAGATGGCGAGTATTGCTTGGGGGTTGATTAGCGGGTGAGAGGGTGATTGTTAGATAAGATTCATGTACAAGAGCAGATGAGAGTGAGACTATATTGGGCAAGTTACTTGTGGTTTGGACTGTGAAAAACACAGTGATTGTTAATGTTATGGACAATGGTGGGTGGTGAAAGTTAGTGGTAAGCCAGTCAGTGGGACAGTGAATGTTGCAAAGGTGATGCAACAGTTTTGGACAGGAGGTGAGGCAATGAATGTTGTAGCGGGGAAAGCCTCCATGGAAAATGAGTAAGCCAATGTATGTTTCTGCATCTGGCTCCATTGATATGGGGCTCAAGATAAACTTAAGATTCTTCTCTTTCAGCGCCCTTTTGGAGCCAGCCGCAGCGCATGGACAAGAAACTGTACGCAGTCCCTGCCGGTAACACCGTCAAGTTCCGATGCCCATCTGCAGGCAATCCCACCCCAGGCATTCGCTGGCTCAAGAACGGGCGAGAGTTTGGTGGAGAGCATCGCATTGGGGGTATCCGGGTAAGACCATTAGGTTCATAGAGAATGTAGAGGTGAAATTTGAAAGTCCGCACTCTTGGTGTTATGTGGTGTCTGCACTGCTTGTGATGTGTAGTATTTGCACACCGTGTGGATTGTGCTGGTTTGCTCAGCTCTTGGGAGAAAGGAGTAGTATGAGACTGGTGGAGGCCTAGATTCAGTAGGAGTCAGACAAGGGCTTCTGAGTATTTTATTGTGCATGTGTGTTGGACAGAAGGGATCTGAAGCTACAGTATTAGCAGGGCTTTCATAGGGATTTAGTGTGGACTGCCATGTGGTATGATGGTACAGTAAGCTGGGTTTTAGGGGGTTGAGGACAAAGTGTTTACCAGGCAGGGTAGTTTAAAATACAGCCTCTGCTGGGTGCAGGGTTCTTGGTTGCAAATCACTTGCGGCTACTGCTCTTCCTAGCCACACTGAGGATACTATTATCTGCTGGCTTCTCCAAAATGGGGTCCTCTCCTTTCTGCGGTGGGACACTGAGAGCTTCTGTCTGTTTACCACCCCCTTATCGTACCACCCTGAGTCCACACTTCCCTCTCACAGCCTGGGTGCGTAGGCCCAGGAGATTCCCATTTATGGACCGCCTCCAACTAAACCGAATCAATGACGTGGCTGAACCATATCTTAGAGTGTGGGTACCCACGCAGGAGGCACCCATCCCAGTTACTCCTGGTCCTGTGGTCACAAGACCAGGAGCATAGGGAGCTGCTGCCCTTAATACCTGGTCCATATTCCAAGATGAATAGTGATGTGTGTATTGTGGTGACCTTTTCTGCGCACCAGTCCCGCAAGTCTCACATAAGGTGGTTGGCTGGAAAAACACCTCAGCTCGATCCTTGTGACCCTTTCCCCTGCTAGGGGCGAAAGAGTCACGAGAGCTGGGCAGGGTATGGATCCACGGGAGCCCTGGGCCTAGCGCTGTTCCATTCTCAACTAAGGTTGGGGTTTGTTCATAGGCAGTGGGAACTGATGAGTCTATTAATCAGTAGTGCGAGCTGGGGTGATGTGTCTATTAGTGTGAACCTTGGTGATGTGTCTTCGTCAACAGTGTGAGCTGGGCTGATGTGTCTATTAGTCAGCAGTGTGAGCTGGGCTGATGTGTCTATTAGCAGTGTGAGCTGGGCTAATGTGTCTATTAGTCAGCAGTGTGAGCTGGGCTGATGTGTCTATTAGTCAGCAGTGTGAGCTGGGCTGATGTGTCTATTAGTCAGCAGTGTGAGCTGGGCTGATGTGTCTATTAGTCAGCAGTGTGAGCTGGGCTGTTGTGTCTATTATCAGTGTGAGCTGGGCTGATGTGGCTATTAGCAGTGTGAGCTGGGCTGATGTGGCTATTAGCAGTGTGAGCTGGGCTGATGCATCTATCAGCAGTGTGAGCTGGGCTGATGTGCCTATTAGCAGTGTGAGCTGGGCTGATGTGCCTATTAGCAGTGTGAGCTGGGCTGATGTGCCTGTTAGCAGTGTGAGCTGGGCTGATGTGCCTATTAGCAGTGTGAGCTGGGCTGATGTGCCTGTTAGCAGTGTGAGCTGGGCTGATGTGCCTATTAGCAGTGTGAGCAAGTTGAGGGGGTACTGAGGAGTGTGCAGTGCCTCCTCCATGTCTTAAGTTTCCTTGTGTCGTCCTTCTAGCTGCGCCACCAGCACTGGAGCCTGGTCATGGAGAGTGTTGTACCCTCGGACCGGGGCAATTATACCTGCCTAGTGGAGAACAAGTTTGGCAGCATTAGCTACAGTTACCTCCTAGATGTGCTTGGTGAGTACCTGATTTTCATGAAACCATCCCATACCCCAGCCTCACTCCTCCAGGCCTTTCTCCCAGTCACCCTCTGGAACCGGATTCATGAAACCATCCCTTACTCCAGCCTCACTCCTGCAGACCTGCCTCCAATACCCCTGTGGACCATCACCCCTGCTTTTTTACCTTCACCCACCCTGTCTCAAACATTCCTACCCAGCAACCCTGTCCTATTCATCCACCCAACCTCTCTCACTCTCTGGACCTTTCATGCAGAGTTTCTCGCTGGGACTCAGTTTCATAGAAATAGCCCTCCCACCGGGAGTTGTTACCAGCCTTCTTGGTCCAGCCACTGTCCGGACTCATCCTCTATGAGTTTTACCACCAGCGTCATTCCCTCTAGCTCTCCCAACCTCTCAATTACCCCGGCCCTACACAGAAGGTAGATATTGCCTCCTATACACCTTGTTGTTAGTCTCACTATAGTCAGACCTCACACCAGGATGATCTATTTTAAGTTTCTCTGCCCCCCCGCCCCCCCCCCCCCCCCCCCACTAGACTCCTCCACCTCTAGGCCATCTCCCTATCTTGATGGAAATTAATTTGAGAGCTCAGAAATTATCTCCGCTGGTATATCTACTGAACTTTGCTGGGGGAAATCCACGATTATCAGTGTGTAGTTGCCGATAGTTTGTATTTTAGGTGAATTGTAGCATTTTCCCTATTTTTTTTTAGAAAGGTCTTTATTGTTGTAAACCAGGCCCCTAGGACCCTCAGAGCACCTCACTCAATTTACAAGATTTATATCATATTTAATTTAAAAAAAATGTTTGGAAGCCCTAGAGAATCATTAGGAATACAATACTTAACAGGAGTGTTAATAAATTGGGAAAAGGGGAGGTTTGACGTCAGTTCAGCCCAAGAAAAGACATCAGTGGTTATCCTCCTAGCATCTTAACACCAGGGTTCATAAACTCCTATTACCAGAGCTGAGGTATTGCCACATCAAGCCAATTTGGGGCAACTACAGCATGGTTAGTGAATTAACAGATCAAATATCACTTCAATAAACTGTATTGTCCGAGCTGAACTTTTCCACATTAAACAGCATTGAAGTATGGCGCAAAAATTATTCAACTGAGGGGCGAAACATCATTTCAGAAACCAGATACTGTAAAGTAGGTTCCTCAAGTGACATTGCGTCCAGTGCCCAAAAGGCCTCATACGGCGGCTGGAGTCCGTTGAAACAAATTGTAACTGGTTAACTGGAATTTCCACCCGGGGTGGTAGGGGGCAGGAGGTGCCCTGGTGGGCTTGTGCAGGCAGAGGCCGGGCAGTGTTGCCTCACAGGCCCATTCCCCTGGACCAGGCGGCCAGGCCGGGACTCTCAGAGGTCACCTCTCTCCACCGCGAGGCTTCAAAGAACACAGACATGGAGGAGCCATAAACTGGGAGTAATTAGTAACCAGCCTCCTCCTCGCACTGTCTTGTCTCCTTGCTTCGGGCAGCCTGTCATTAACCTGCCGCAGCCCCAGATACACCGTGCCCAGTCCAGCCGGCCCTGTACCTGGGGAGGGCGCCTGACCAGTGCGACGGACAGTGCCCCTCCCCCAAACCGACATTAAATCCCTCACTCCGCCCCGGAGACTCGGCTCCGTACACAGAATGCAAAGTACTGCGCCCAGACAGGTATTTGCAAAGTAAATACACCGAGAGGACCTTTACACAGGCACAACAATCCTCACTCTGTGCGCTGCCTTTGCAGACTTTGTCCTGGGCAGTGCTCTGCTCTGGACTTTCACTGAAAGACTCCACATGCCCATTTCCGGTGCATCGATCTCGTGACGTCACTTGCCGCGTGAGAGTGGCGTGATGATCTGATTGATCTACAGGCAAAGCAGGCATTGGATGGCACATGGTGAACTGAAGGGAAATTACAAGCACGTGGTGTTACGCAACAGGTTACCATTCCAGGTGACCGTGCCGAAGGTCAGGTGGGGCACCCCCTTTTTAAAGGCCTATCCTAAAAGGGCTGACGTGAGACTAGTCAATGACTGGCCTGTCTTTACATTGGAAGGTTTGCAGTTATGAAATACCGCTAGGGCAGAGTCCGTCACAGGCCACAAAAGCTCAGTTTCTTTGTAATCCCCCAGCCCCCACTGTTAGAGCTCTTTTCTCAACTTCAGGAGGTTTCTTTGTGTTTGTAGTTCATCATTTTAGCAGTAGGATTATAGTAAGTATGTGTCCAGTTTTTATTTGGGATGCAGTTACATCAGAAACCGTGCTTTGGGCTGTAGTGCCTAGCCTTAACAGTTTGCAGAGACAATTGCAGCTGTTGATTGGCAGCGTCAATAATACTTTTATTTGATTTCGTTAAAAATAGTAGAAGATTGTACTAGCTTGTTATGCACAATGATTTAAAAATGGTGATTTAAGAAGTGCAATGAATAAAAACATTGTGCTGTCATTACTCAATCCTGGGAAAACCAAAGGAAATGATGGACGGAGCGTTGACAATACAAGCACTCACCCCCAGTCAACTGATCCCCCCTTCCCCTCTTCTCCCTATGTGTCTCTCACCCTCCCCTCCTCTTTCCCGCCTTCATTATCTGTCTATTTCCCCTACTCCAACCCCCCTCCCCTGAATCTCTCACCTTGCCTTCTTTTCCCCTTACGTATTTGTGCTTATTGTTTATCCCGACCTTACAAGTAACTATGTTGCCATGCTCTAAGAACTGTGTAACCTTTGTAACGATGTAACCTGTAACTATGATCCGAGGCTCATGTAAAGCGCTCTGATACCTCCGGGTCTAGCCAGCGCTATATAAAACTTTTAAAATAAAATAAAAATAAATGTCTGAACTGGGGTGGCAGAGTGGGCTAAAGAACGGTGATGGATTAAACCCAGATCAGTTGACTGGGGGTGAGTGCTTGTATTGTCGACGCTCTGTCCATCATTTCATTACTCAATCCTTACCAACAGTTGAAATAAGAAGTATTAACTATATAATCAATACAATTTAAAAAACGCTGGGGTATTCATTGAGGAGAAATCAGAAAACTGTTCAGTATACTTTTGTTTCACTTGTGTGCACACATAGCTAAAATTTCTCTCATTAATGGGCTCTTAAAATTCTAATTTTTTAAGCAACAGTTGACACAATTTATTCATTCATTTAAGAATGTTGTATCATAAAGGGACCATTGAACCAAATTTTTCCAAGAATCCTTGAACTACCAGGTCATCCATCTCCTTCCACCCTACAAACACACACTCCCCACTTAAACTTTTTTGCTAATTTGCTACATGTACCGATTTTGTGATACCAGGATTTTTGAACCCTTATTATTTTCTGAAGCGGATGCCCCTGGTCAGCAATATCCAACACTGGACCTGTATTCAGATATTTTTGATGTATGATCCACAAATATCCAGCATGCTGCCGTCAGTATATACACATTGATTTAATTACAAATCTCCAGTATGGAATCTTGAATATATTAATTATTCTTTAGCATTGGAGGTTTTATAGTCTTGGGTATCTCTAGGATCTGTTCATTGATACGTTCATAAATCTTTAATATGAGGTGTTTTATACATTCAAAAATCTCCATAATGGTACATCTTTATACAATAAAACCTGGGTTGTTAATTCATTTTTGCATCTTTTGACACATGTTCCATGAAAATACAGTGATGAGAGACAGGTATTACAAATGATGACATTTTCTGATTGTGTTGCTCTTCTCTTAAGATCCATGAACCCAGATGAGCCCGCCCATGTCTCACTGTTTGTTGAGAATTCACCCAACTGCGTTCTGTTGTCCTCTAACGTGTTGGTTTGTGTTTCCCATTCACAGAGAGGTCCCCTCACCGACCAATTCTTCAAGCAGGGTTACCGGCCAACACTACGGCCATGCTGGGCAGCGACGTGCAGTTCTTCTGTAAGGTGTACAGCGATGCCCAGCCACATATCCAGTGGCTGAAGCACATCGAGGTGAACGGCAGTCGCTATGGGCCAGATGGGGTCCCTTTCGTGCAGGTTCTCAAGGTGAGGCGCCCTGACATACAGAGTCCATTTTCTGCGAATTAAATGAGAAGGAACACAGGAACCGTAGATCAGGAACACTGCAAAACACAACACTATGAAATCAGTATTGCAAAAACCCAAAAGATTATCAACATCTGGCAATACCACACCCTGCATTACACAACAGCAAGAGATCAGAATAACTGTGCAACAAAAAGCCAAGAGATCTTTAACAGTGCACATTACTATGAAATCTGCAACAACACATCACAATAGTCGATCAGTGAGAATGCACAACCCAACACAATACCATAGAGCAGCAACAGCAACATTCTGAGATCAGCAATTCACATAATTAAATTACAAATCATGGTCAATAAAACATGCAAGCTCAGTACCACTGCATGATGTACAAATAGTTCCGGTCTTGCGTTGACTTCTAGTGTTGAAAGACACTGTTGTGGCTGCATTCTATTTTCTGAATGATTACTCTGTGTCAGTGATTTTCTGTAGCTGTTTCAAGTGTATGAACAATTTCTCACTTCTCTCTCTTTATTTTCCAGACTGCGGACATCAACAGCTCCGAGGTGGAGGTGCTTTATCTGCACAACGTGTCGTTTGAAGATGCCGGTGAATACACCTGCCTCGCTGGCAACTCCATTGGTCTTTCCTACCAGTCTGCCTGGTTGACTGTGCTGCCAGGTGAGACAGTAGACCTTTGGAGGGAATGGGTTTATGTCAGGTGAGGCAGGCAGCTGTAACGAGTTGGGGCAGAGGGCTGTGATTGAAGCAGGAGACTGTGCCAGGCGAAACAGAGCAAGACGCAGTGGGGGCATACTGCAGGGTGAAGCTGCGCCTAGGGTGCTGCCACAGGTGAGCTTTGATGGGGCAATGCTAAAACAAGTTGAGACAAAGTAGTATGGAAGACATATTGTGGGTATGAACACCGCAAGAACATGTAGAAGCTCTGAGGGCTGAAAAGGGTGATGCTAGAATGGGAGTAACTTGGAAAAACCATCAAAGTGAAAAAGTACGAGATGTTAGTAGGTGGGGGAAGTGTCAGTAGGTGGAGGGCATCACTGATAGTTGAGTGGGGGCTTCAGGGGTGTGGCATGAGGCAGGGAACATAGGCTGATATATCCTTCTCTTCTTCAGAAGAAGACTTTGCTAAGGAAGCTGATGGCCCGGAAACACGGTACACAGACATCATTATATACACCTCTGGCTCACTAGCACTTCTGATGGCGGCTGTGATCGTCGTACTCTGTAGGATGCAGCTGCCACCAACCAAGACTCACCTGGAGCCGGCTACTGTACACAAGCTCTCTAGGTTCCCTCTCATGAGACAGGTGCGTGGTTTCTTTTTCCTTTTTGTTCTCTGTCTTCTATCCTTTTTCCATTCAACCTGAT
Source organism: Lissotriton helveticus (assembly GCF_964261635.1). NCBI lineage: Eukaryota > Metazoa > Chordata > Amphibia > Caudata > Salamandridae > Lissotriton > Lissotriton helveticus. The sequence goes on along the minus strand of NC_136068.1, from coordinate 599,493,185 downwards.
GGTATATCCCTCACTCCTCTTGGCCATTCCTGTCTCTGGATTCATGTTGAATTACCTGTTTATACCTTCAGTATCTCCCATGTCCACCGTTCTGTTCGTCTTTCTCCCATTACTCTCTTCTTTTTCCCCTTACTTCAATTCTCTCCATCCTTTTCTCTTGTATCCGTTCTATTCTCTCCCATGTTCCTCTACAGTGATCCTCTTGCCCCTGCTTCTTGACATTTTCTCTGCCAGTCTTCTACTCTTTCTGTTTGCCTTTTTTCTTCCATTTTCCCTTATCTGCCACTTTCCCCTCTGTTGTTTTCCCCACAGTTCCCTTCCCACTATCCTTCATTTCATTCTGTTCCTCCCAAGTCACTGGTATCTTTCACAATTCTCTTTATTGCCCTTCTTCCCTCCAATTTGTAATGCTTTCCGCCTATTTCTGTCCCATCATTCAATTTCCCTCTTTTCCTCTTTTCTTTCTGTTCCTCTCTCCTCACCGGTCTCTCCAGTTACTCTTCTCTTTTTCCTCTCGTCTTCAATTGCTCTCCCTCTATCCCTAAGTCCCTCTCTATTTCTTATAATTTTCTTTTCTCTTCACCTCGCCCCCCTCTCTTTCATTTCTTCGCTTTCTTGATCCTTTCATGCATGTTTCTCTCATACCTTACCTTACCTGCCTTGCCTTTTATTTGCAGTTTTCCTTGGAGTCAAGTTCTTCGGGGAAGTCTAGCACCTCCCTGGTGAGGGTCACCCGCCTTTCATCCAGCTGCACCCCTATGTTGCCCGGAGTTCTGGAGTTCGACTTACCTCTGGATTCCAAGTGGGAGTTTCCTCGAGAGAGGTAATTGCCTGGATTGTGTCTGAGATGTTCAGTGGGGTATTTGTTCTATATATGTTCGGGACCTCAGATTTGATAACCATGGGGTATGCAATAAAATCTCACTCTTTATTTGCTCTCTTGCAGATTAGTGTTGGGAAAGCCCCTTGGGGAGGGTTGCTTCGGTCAAGTCGTTCGAGCAGAAGCCTATGGTATCAACAAGGATCAACCTGATAAAGCCATCACTGTGGCCATCAAGATGCTGAAAGGTAGGTTTGCCTTCTCTCCCATTTCCCCTTTCAAACCACCTTTCTTCCTTTGCTAGGGTCCCTTTTGGCCTCTGGTTCGTGTCACAGTAGACGTCCCCTGTTGGCTATAGGTCCTCACCTCTGGTAATTCTTTTCTTCAGCACCTTCCTGTCTCGCACAATGATGGACAAGACTTTACGCATAAGTTACAAAACCACATATTACTACCATTTTGAGCAACAACAAAAAAGGCCTGTTCTGTAAGAGTGAAGAACTCGTAGTACAGAAACAGCAAATGAACATGGCAACACCTCACCAGTTAATTAAAGGAACAAGCATAGCTTGTTTCTAGGTAGACAAAGATTAACCTTCGAAGAGATTCTCACTTTCTTTGAAATAGTAATCCGTTTCTGGACAGTTTATTAAGTGTCCTAGTGTGTCTGTGGAGTCAGAAAGAACTGTGAGATTACTCTACTATTGAAGCCTACTCAAAGCTAAAATTGTGCCTTCTAGCTATGATGGCCCTCTAACTGCAGTAAAGTAAAATTACCTTTTCTGCTGCCACAGCTTAGGTTTTATCTGAGAGCTTGAGATCATGATCACTACATTATTACTAAACGCAGTTCCTTCTTTTGCTCTAGCTGTTTATTCCTTGGTAGTGGTGAATGTGTTTTGGAGAGGGAGAGATGTTCTTTCACTGGAGTAATAATAAGCAAGGGCGTAATTAAGCTGTGTGCCAATCTGAACTCACCTTGACACAACACAACCTGAACTCACCATCACACAACACAAGTTGAACTCACCTTGACAAAACACAAGTTAAACTCACCTTGACAAAACACAAGTTAAACTCACCTTGACGCAACACAACGTGAAGTTGCCTTCACAAAACACAACATGAACTCCACTCTCTGCCTGACTCATAATAGTGCCCAGCCTCAGGTCATTTGGCTTTCTTCCATGGCTCCACGAAACTCTTCATCTATCCTCGCTATGCTTTCCTAGCCTGCGCTCGTCCCCGTTTACACCGTACCATGAAGTTCCCCGCCCTGGCACCCATGCTAACACCGCCCTGTTTACCTCGCAGAGAAGGGTACGGACAAGGAGCTGTCAGACCTGATCTCGGAGATGGAGCTGATGAAATTGATGGGGAAGCACAAAAATATCATCAACCTGCTGGGGGTCTGCACCCAGGACGGTGAGTGGTGGGCGTAGCAGGGTACCCAGGACAGCAAATTATGGGGTTTGTGGGACGTTCAGGATGGTGAATGGTTGAGATGGCAAGTGACTGGTAAAGACAGGGGCACTCATTGGGGAGTGTGTGTGTGAGAAGATGCTGACACCCAGGACTGTGTGACAGGCAGGGAGTGTTTACCAGTAAAATGGGAACAGGCGGGGGGGGGGTGAGATTGTCATGTACCAGGCACGTTGCTAAACACACAGCAAGATATGGTCTCGCCGTGCAATATACCAGGGTATAGACCTGCCTCCCCTGCCGTCCCTTGACCCTCCTTAAACCTGGCAATAAGATCAAGGTAGACCATACTATTGCTCGAGGAGCAACTTCTGTCACCTATATATGTTCTTCTGGACATTTCCTACGGTGGAACATTTTGTAACCTGTGCCAAGTTTAGTTGGCCTGTATGTTCTCTAGCGATACTGTTGTTTAGGTATAATTGGTCTCCTCTCATACATACCGCATCTGAAATATGTGCACGGGGCATTTCCGGCTATGTACCGTAAAACTCAATAACATTTATTTTTTTTTTAAATGGGAACTGGGAAGAGGAAGTGACAAGTTTGGCAAGTTGGTGGGTAACAGGGGCTCCACGATTTAAAACTACACAGAGGGTATCCAGTATGGCGAGCGTCAGAGATTCACCTACAGCAATCAGTTACATGGGGAAAGGAAATCAGTGACGGGGAGTGATTGAGTTCCTCAAAATGATGACTGGGGAGCATCGAGAACACTGGAATGGGGCAGTATAGTGTGTGATTGCGGTCTGGATGGTGTGTGACTCTCTGAGATGTGTCCAAGTGACCGCGTATAGGGAACACAGAAACATGAATGACAGGGACGGGGCAAGACAGATACCAAGGTACCCGCTAAGGTGGATGAATGTTAGGACACCTAGTGTTTGGAGCAGTGCGTGTGTAGTGTGTTGCTTTCAGATGGCTCCTGGCACTTCCAGTCGGACCATGATAGGGATGTTGGGTGAGGCATCTGCAGGCCAGACTTGTAATTTGTCTGTGGCTCTTGAATTGCACTCTGTTGAATATGGAAATCCATAAATGTGAAAATGTCTAAACCCTCTGGAACTGTGCACACAGGGCCGCTGTACATGGTTGTGGAGTACGCCTCCAAAGGGAACCTGCGAGAATACCTGCGTGCCCGCCGGCCGCCAAGCCCGGATTACACATTCGACATGACCAAGGTGCCAGAGGAACAGTTGTCCTTCCAGGACTTGGTGTCTTGCTCTTACCAAGTGGCACGGGGGATGGCATACCTGGAGTCCAAGAGGGTAAGAGACCAGCAAGTCATGATTAACTGAACAGGGCAGGTGTCTGGACGAACGTCTTACTCAGTTTTATTCTAGTTTGTGGCAGGTTTAGGTACTAGAACCTCATAGAACAGTGTGAGAGGATCCTTGGGCCTAATGTTTGGCAAACCTCGTCGACTTGGCCTGAGGTGGGGGTCTTGTGAACTATTAAGAGGTGGACCTTAGTGACGGGTGGGAAGATAGCCTCAGAAACTAATGTGAGGCATGCCTCTGTACAATTTGAGGTTGCCTCAACATGGAGGCAGGCCAATGGGGTCTAGTGGGAATTGGACCTTGGTAGTTAATATTAGGTGGGCCTGGGGGCCAATAAGAAGCCGACTTAAGAGATTTGGACTGAGGCAGTACTGAGACTAGTGTGACCAGGAATTCGGGTCTGTAGTGGCTAGCAGCTTTAACACAGAACTCTGGGTCTGTAGGTGCTAGCAGCTTTGACACGGAAATCGGGGTCTGTAGTGGCTAGCAGCTTTGACACGGGAATCGGGGTCTGTATTGGCTAGCAGCTTTGACACGGAAATCGGGAATCGGGGTCTGTATTGGCTAGCAGCTTTGACACGGAAATCGGGGTTTGTAGTGGCTAGCAGCTTTGACACGGAAATCGGGCTCTGTAGTGGCTAGCAGCTTTGACACGGAAATCGGGCTCTGTAGTGGCTAGCAACTTTGACACGAAAATCGGACTCTGTAGTGGCTAGCAACTTTGACACGAAAATCGGGCTCTGTAGTGGCTAGCAACTTTGACACGGAAATTGGGGTCTGCAGTGGCTGGAAGCTTTCACAGCTAGTCAAAAGTGACTTTTGTGGTCTACAGTACATTTCCCCATGGGCACTAGTCGGATGCATTCCTTAAGCCTACCTTAAGGCAACTCTCTGAGGATAGAAAGAAACATGTCTAGGGCTGGTGTGGCGTGGGTTCTGGGAGACTAATATGGGAGAGTTCTCGGGCTCATGTGAGGTGATATTTGGGAGGGCACTGGGGGAGGGGCTCGAGGGCTCGTGTTATTCTTGTGTCCAGTACTGTCAACCTGTTCAGGGGGGGTGGGGGTGGAGATAGCTGGCGTGACAGTGCCATGTTCAAGAGGCCTGCTTATTACAGCCGCAGACACGTGGGGCAGCTCTGACTGCCTGAGCTCCCTGGCCCTGCATTGTTGCTCAACCGGAGTGCCTGAGCCCGGAGAGGGTGGGAAGTGTGGGCCCTGGGGTGGATGTGCGCGCCGTGAACACTGGGATGGGACCCGTGGGAAAAGGTCAGAGTTCAAAGTAAAGTCTTTGTGCAGAGGAGGTAAGGTGAGAGGGCAGCACAGCAGCCATAGAGGCTGCTCCAGGTGTGTACGGATGCTGGAAAAGGGGATGCTTCGATTAGGCGCTAAGAGTGCAGTGCGTGGTGGAGGGTGGGGGGGTACCCAAAGCCACCAAAGATGAGTGCTGGGAGATTGGATGCTTGCTGAATGGCCTTTAAAGGGACTTCTCTTCCCTCTGCAGTGCATCCACAGGGACCTGGCAGCGCGCAACGTGCTGGTGACTGGCGAGAACGTCATGAAGATCGCTGACTTCGGACTGGCTAGAGGAGTGCATGACATCGATTACTACAAGAAGACGAGCAACGTGAGTGATGCATCCTGGGAACTGTCCACATCTGCCTCCACCATTGCCTACAACCCCTATACTATAGTCTCCATACCAGCCCCTCAACAAGGACCCACCAGAGGCTCCATGCATGTCTCCTCACACACCCAGAGGCTCCTATTCATCAAACTCTCAGCTCCCTTCCCTCTGTCCCAGCCCCTCCAGCCTCTTTGTCCATTTAACTCCCAGCATCCTGTATCACTTTCACTCCCACACCCCTTCCTTCTCTGCAACTCTTGGGAGGTGACAGTGACTCGAAGGAAGAAAGTGGCAAATTTTGGTATAGGACCAACACTCCAGGGAGGAGTCGCTTTGCTGTGGATTGGGGTCGTGACTCTTTGTCTGTTTGTCCCCACAGGGCCGCCTGCCAGTGAAGTGGATGGCACCCGAGGCCTTGTTTGACCGAGTGTACACTCACCAGAGCGATGTGTAAGTTAAAGGACATTGGGGGGCGGCAGGATGGGAAACAGCAGGAATAATCGGGAAGTAAAATAAACTAATCCATGAGGTGAGACTGACTGACTAATGACACTTACAACGCACCCACCTGCATCAGTAGCATGTGTCCAGGATGGCTCAGTGATTTGAATGCTTGCAGCTAACCGCTCCTGTGATCTGCAGGTCTCAAGTCTGAATGACACAAGGCATACTCAGGTCTGCCACACTGCCAAAGTAGGCACATTGAGTACCCTAATTTGAGTGATAGCAAAAGTTGCAACTTACAGTACTTTGACCAGCATGGTAGGTACTTAGCGTTAGAGAAAAAGAAATCTCATTGCTGCTGGGGTTCTTGGTGGCCTTGTGGCACCAGCTGAGTGAGTTTCAAGTCAGGAAGCCCTTAATAATAAGACATTGGTCTTAGATACTTTTTTAGTTTATTTGACTCAAACTCTGGTTTGAGTCAAATACACTAACACAACTTAAAAATACGAGTTCTAAAAAAGAAAAGCTTGTGCGTGGAGTATTTCATTTATACCTCATGGTATGGAGCCGTCTGGCAGCCTTATTAGAAGAACTGCACCTACAGAAACCAAGTTTAACCCCCTGAATGCTTGGGGACTAGAGGTCGGATGTTAATTTACATTATTTATGACATCCTTTTTTGTGAGTTGATTCACTGTCTTAGCAATCAGAAGATTACCATTGCTGTGCCCTTTCTCTGTAAGAGAGAATTTCCACTGCTGCAGTCCATGAAATACCTGTGCTGTGTGTGTTTATGGCAGGCTCGCACTGCTGCTGAAGTAGTGTGCCTGGGGCCATTTTATAGTAGGATGCATTGCCCGTATTTTTACTGCTGTTCATCTTTAACCAGGTCTGCCAGATGCACAAAAGGGTACAGAGCACCCTACCCGCTGTTCACCCCAGGGCAGCCACCAACTCGTACTGTTCTGGGGGCAACACATTAGTGAAAGACAGACCAGCTGATAGAAGCAACCAAGTCCGCCTTACACAGTGCATGCGGCACCTGGCTTGCACTTCCAAGGGGAATAGCGATCTGCCTGCAGACGGGTGCAATGAGTGACTGCACCGGCCCGCAGGAGGTGAATCGGGGAGTCTATGGGATTCCTTTCACGCTATTTATTACACCACCGCTTTGGTGCACAGTCAGTATCCCTCCTGACTTTCTCTTTGCCTCTGTACTCACATCCATATTATGGCAAGACTTCGGAGGCAAAATGTTTCCCTCATGAGATACAGGTCACACCCCATGCTAATGAGGGATTGTCCCCTTAACTAACCCTGGGCTGTGAGCTCCGCTCTGTTTGCGGAGTTTTCCACGTTAAGTAGAGCTCGTGGAGTTACCAAAAATTGTAGCGGAGCGGAGTTTTTTTCCTCGCTCGCGTTCATCAACGTCAAGTGAGGAAAATCCCCCTCCCGGCGAGATTTTTCCTCGTTTGAGATTGTCAACATCAAGTTGGCGAGCACGAGCTTCGAAAATCAACCTCCCGGTGAGATTTCTCAACACGGGCGGTCACATTTCTCATTGCGAGTGGTTGCGTATGCTCGTGACTGCTTGCGTTGAGAAACTGTTCACGCTGAGAAAGCCGCTGCTCAAGTAAAAATTCACAAGAGTGGCAGAAAGGAAGCAGCGTCCACTTACGCTGTGCATGGTGCAGTTTGCGAATATTGCACAGTGCGGAGAAGCATCTGGTACTGAAAATCACAGCAAAACTGCATTTATCGAAAGCACTCCGCAGCTCGCAGAGCTCTGATTAGCGAAGCAGAGGTTTTTTTTGCACTCACGGCGCTCCGCTATGAGGAACTCCATCCAGGCTTACCCTTAACATAGGGCTAGCAGCATATGTGTGCCAGTTGAATTTGTATTACAGAAGGGCCTCAAAAGTTTCTGTAATATTACAGTGCCCCAGGAGTGCAGAAAATGAAATGGGTGCACACGCTTGTTACACTCAGGGCGCTCTATGTATGTAATATGGCTCCCAGGTGCTTATCTGGGATATATTTTCACAGCACTTAAATGTTTGGGAGAAAGGGCCAGATAACAATTGCTGGAAGAAAAGCGGGACATGGTTAGTTAGCTCAATTGAACATTAGCTCAAGAAATGGGCATGCAAGTTAATCATTGCTTCGCTATGAATCTTCTCTGCACATTCTCCTCCCATCTGTTCTGGTTTTAAGACAAGAAGATCATCCTGAGATTTAATGTATCAGCGCTTCCTTCTTGGCTTCTCTTACCGGTTTACTTAGTAACCAAGTGACTTTTGCTCTTGTTTATTTTGTACGGATTTGTGTAGTAATTAGCTTTCTGCTTTCTATCTCCCTTATGGCCCCAGAAATGTGAATCCTGCTGCTTGCTCTCATCTCCATAGAACTAGCACATGGGTGGGAGCTACCTATAGGGTTGTTGCACCTGTACCTCCTTTTTCTTTGGTGTCTACCCTGGTGCCTGTCATTTGCGTTCTGTGCCTCTGGGCTGGCTTTGCCACTTGTGCCACTAAGCTCTGCAGTAGTAACCATTCCTTGTATCTTGTTTTTCAGGTGGTCTTTTGGGGTCTTGACGTGGGAAATATTTACTCTTGGGGGGTCCCCATACCCTGGTATCCCCGTAGAGGAACTCTTCAAGCTACTGCGAGAGGGGCACCGAATGGACAAACCCTCCAACTGCACGCATGAACTGTGAGTACCCCACTGCATAGTATGATAAACCAGGGAGGGAGGGAAGGGGAGCTAGTTGGCCTACATACCAGGCTCCTGGTCGGGGGAGGACAGGCATGGCAGAAGGGTTAGATGGACTTTACCTCAGATTCTATAAGAGCCTGCGCATTAAAAGATAGGTTGTAAATATGGCACACCAGCTGAACTCAGGATGGTGAGTGCCTTGCAACCATTGCCTGCAAATAGGCCCAGTTAAGTTAAGGTATGGTCCTCACAAATGATCGGGAGGTAATCAGAGGGTGGGGGGTTCCAAAGCATGCTTTGTCATGTACTGTAAATATGCCACATTCATGGATACATTCTTAAAGTACTTCCTTATATTTGCAGGTACATGCTCATGAGGGAATGCTGGCACGCGGCTCCCTCACAAAGACCCACCTTCAAACAACTAGTGGAGACACTAGACAGGATCCTTGTGACTGTGGCTGAAGAGGTGAGTTGGCTTTGTTAAACTTCTCTTCCTCTATTCCTGCTTCTTTCAGTGTCTCCAGGTAGCTCTGTGTTTGATGGCACAGCCTTCAATGTTGGGTGACCAGGGTGGCAAGGTTCTTTTTTAGGGGTCTGATTAACATATATGGACATCTTTTCGAACACCATGCCCGGTATCTCATGTGAATTCTTTCTGCAAACGATGTCCTTGCGTGAAATGCTCACACAAGATGCCGGCATGCCACACTTTATGCTTTACACATAATTTTGCAGAATTGCCCCTAAATTTTCCATGAAAAAAATTACTCCAATTCGCACACTCCTTATAGATTTAGCGTAAATTGTCCGCTATCTGGTATCTGTTTGGAAGTTGGTTAAAAAATGCTGCCCTGAAAAGAAACTGTTTTCCCCGAGCATCTCTCATTCTCTCTGGTTGAGAGGTGTGCACTTTTTCACTGACCCAGTGATTATGCTCACTGGGCTTTATTAGTCTGTTTCTAGACTTGTTTCCCGGAAAGGTTCTGGGAAGCACTTGCAGTCCATCCGAGGGCCATGGGTTCCTTTACTAAGGGCATGCAAGGATGTGAATCTTGGCAGCCACCTGTCAATCAGGACCCCGAACACCACCCACTCCTTGTTAGTTGGTCCCACCTTACCATGCTTGATCTGGTCAAAAGATCAGCAGAGGGCTTTTCTTGGTGCTTTATCAGAGACCAAGATAAAACTGGTGTTGTGTAACCTCACTCTCTGTCTTAGGGGAAAGGTTCTTCAGCCCCATAACCGCACCCTGACATCCTTTGTATCACAAAAGGATGAGAGAATAAAGGGGTATACGGTTGTCATGGGTAACAGTGGTGAACAGTTGGAAAAGGTTTCCTGGCAAGTGCACAATCGTTTTTCCTAGACCAAAGTGCCCAGCTTTACTTTACATATACACACAGCGGGCCCTGCACCTCATAATCCCACTTCTTCACAACACTCAATACACCGCTGCCTTACAGCATTTGTGTGCTGGGGAAGTTAAAGAGCACATAGACAGCTGTAGAACAGGATGCCAGGGGGTGTTTATCTATCTTTCTAGGATGTTTCTGTCTGTGGAATGTCTGTGTTAGGCAACCTGTGAGTCTTGCCTTGATTTGCTCTGTTCAGCTTTTTTTTGGTTGGACCTTTACTCATCTCACTCCTGATTGTCTCTGCCCACAGTATCTAGACCTATCCATGCCCTTTGAGCAGTACTCGCCAGCCTGCGAAGACACCACCAGCACCTGTTCCTCCGACGACTCTGTCTTCACGCACGAGCCTGCAGTGCCAAGTCTCTTCACCCATCACACAACCACCTCCAGAGTGGGCACCTGAAGCGGAGGCTGGGGCACCTGAAGAAAAAGAGGCTGAAGGATATAAAGGGAGAAGCTTGGGTAGAGAAATGGACCTTCTGAAATTAGGTAACCTCTCACCTGGCCTCTTCCCTCTCCACTTCGATGAAGAACAGTATCAGCAGCGTGCACCAGACCAGCGTGGGCAGGAATCACTTGGCCAGAACTTCACTAGGCCACAACTAAGTGCAAGCTCCACCCACAATGGCGACCCAGCAAAGATCCTTCGAAAGATTCAAAACTTCACTGACTTTTCTGACCTTTTGGTGCCAAGGCATGCCAAGTTTTGGAGAGGGTGGCTCATACAGTGTCATATACAAAGGCATTTTCAGTGCCATGCCTTTTTTTTTCTCTTCTGTGCCACGAATGTGCGATCGCAGATGCCTGGCCTTTACCCTGGCTAGGGCCATGCTTAATTTGCTGCAAACCCTTTTCCCTTAAGTGCCACAGATAAACAGATTACCATTGATAGAACTTCCAAAGTGCCATTGATCAACAGATTGTCTGTGGGCAGACCTTGCTCTGCCTTAGTGGCATCTGTTAATGGGATAGTCAGTGACCGAACTGTCTCTCCCTCAGAACCACGTATGAAGGAATTAACCTCCATGCCATCGGACCCTTACCAGGGTCACCCAGTGGTAGAATGTTTTGCATCTTGTACAAATGTATACATATAAATATTTATGTTTGTAGCCTTTAAAATGCAGATGAAATGTGCTTTATAAATTATTCCTTTTTTTTTTTTTGATTTTTGCAAATGTCAGACTTTGAGGAGTTTCCTTTTACCGCACCGCGGTTTAGGGGAACACCACACCAGTCTGTGTGCCTGACACAGATGGCATAATGAAGGAATTGCTGAATGTTGAATATTTTTATACACAATATATTTATATCTCTATATTTACATTTGCATTGAAGTTGTCTTCTTTCTTAGAAACAGCATATTGGGGGTGGCGGTCAGGTCAGCAGTTCATTTTTTTTAAAACAATTAACCAACATAGTGCAACGTCAGATAAGTAGAAATGGTTCCAAAACGTCACAGTCTGATGAGAAAATCATAACAAAACACCTTCCTCTTGATGGTTCATGCAGCCTTTTTCAGAGGTTCTCATGCCAGAATTTAGAGCAAATGGGTTAGATTTTTTTTTTCCTTGCCTTTTTTTCTAAGACATGAGGGGACAAAACAGTTAATGCAACATACATTAATGGGCAGATAACACCACAAAATAAAAAAAACTGTAAAAGTGGGGAAACACAGTACTTAATTTTAAATCCCTAGAAAGGTCCCTGTTTATCGCACAGTGCTTTGTTGCTTCTGAGCTAGGTTTTTTTTCCTGAAATCCAATACATAGATATACAAGATCTGAAAAGTCTGTGAACCACAGTGTTCAGAAGTGGTTTCGGGATTTATTCTGGGTTTGTCAACCATCAAAATAAATCTTGTCTCACTGCTTGTTCGAATGATCAGGAAAAACACAAAAAGAAAAATTCATAGACAGATTGCAGAACAATGTCATACATTCACCCCAGTACAGAGATCTGGACCTAAATCCATAGTTGTTTTGCTCACCATGCCATTCCAGTTTGAACCCAGCCATATGCAAATCGGTCTGGACTCTGTGGCTCATGGGAACAGTCCAGCACGAACTGCCAGGCCAGGTCCTTCCTGGACTGGAAACAAGCATCCTAGGACCGTTTTCGGAGTTTCACCCCTCATCAGCCAGGATAGCTTGACTCCAGTGGCATGGAGAGCACGGGACCCACGTCTGGGCAAACCCGTACCACTCGGGGTGACAAATGCAAAAAGAACAATTGTTGTACAGAATACAGGACAATGTCATACATTCACCCCAGTACAGAGATCTGGGCCTAAATCCATCGTTTTTTTGCTCACCATGCCATTGCAGTTTAGGGGCTGAGTGTTTGAAAAGTTTCAGCGCTCCATCCATCTCCTTGAGTTTGCTTTGTTCGCCTTAAGTTGGCAGGGTATGCTCAGGTCCCTTGCTCACTCTGCCACTGGATTCAAGCTAGCCTGGCTGATGAAGGGTGCTACCCAGAAACCGGGCCCAGGATGCTTGTTTCTGGCTCAAGGAATACCTGGCGTGGCAGTTTGGGCTGTACTGTTCCCATGAGGCATAGGGTCAAGACTTATTTGCATATGGCTGTGTCTGAACTGAGGTGGCGAAGTGAGCTAAAGAATGATGATGGATTCAACCCAGATCTGTGACTGGGGGGTGAGTGTCTGAAAAGTTTTCAGCGCTCCGTCCATCATCTCCTTGTATTTGATCAGGAAAAACACTGTTTTTTCATCTAAGGGAAATAGTGAAAAAAGCAAGAAATTGCATCTTAATGATGTTAAATGCTAGCTTCTGCTATGATTTTGGTGGTCGAAATGTCTGTCATAAACTGAAAGGAAGACTAATATTATTTTGAGAATTTTTACAGAAGTCTAAATAACACATTTTCGCCATCTGTGCCCAGAGACGAACTAGCATTTAGAGTATGAGAGTTTCTGTCAGTAACATTTTCTGAAATACCAGTATAACTGTAGAAATATTGTGTTAGTTTCGGGCCAAACAATTACCGGAGGAGTTATTACTGGAAGGCTTAGACAGTCTCATTCAGTGGTTAAGTCAATGGTATATTTAATAGGTATTGCCCAGAGTTTAAGTCTCTGCAGACCTGGTGCCTACAATCCTTATATCATTTGGGGGATTTGGATGGTATGGTTCAAGCGATAATGCATTTTGAGCTTTCTGGTTCTTGTGTTAAGCCACCAAGGTTCAGAATTCCTGGTCCAAGAGTTAAGTTATTTGAGGGTCTAGGTCACTGAGGTGAGGGATAAAGTGCAATTTTTTTTCAAGACATAAGCACTCTAAAGTCACCAAAAAGATACGCATTTTGTCTTACAAATCATCCAAATATGTAAATAAGTATCAAGTCACCACAATGTTTATCAAATTGGTGCTGTGTTAAGTCACTGGCAAGGGAGGAAAGAATTTCAGTTGAGAGCTCGGGTGACTCAACAAGTAAGAGGCCAGGTGCAAAGGACTATCTTAGCGGAGGGCTAATTAAGATCACTGATTAGAAATTCTGATCCAGATTATGTTGCTTGAGGTCTCTTCTAAAGGTGAAGTCACTGAGATTGTATTCAGGATGCTTGATCCCAGGTTTATATCACCAAGAGGATTTACAGCCTAATCCAGGAGCGATGACACTAGTAAGGCAGGGTGATATTCAGTTATGGTCAGTCTTAACCTACTGTTTAATCACTAAGGAGTTCAAGGCATCTTCTCTAGGGGTTAATGCAATAGGAATCTTTGAAGATCTGGTCAGTGAAATTAATAACTGTGAGGTTGTGGTGGTCGGCTCTGTGACAAAAGTCAGTGGGAAGGGAGTTAGGAGGTCTGGTCATAGAGTTAAGACCATGGAAAAGTTATGAAACCTGGTCAAAATGCTAAGTCATTAGGAGGTTTCAAAGGTCGGATCATCATCGAGGCCACTGGGAGATTAGGAGAGCCTGCCTATCCTGTGGTTCAGAGACGAGGACAGGTGTCAGGACTCCTGGTGTAGACGTTATGTTAGTGAATCGTTTAGGAAGTCAGATCTAAGGGTTGTGTCACAAAACAGTTTAAGAAGTCTGGTCCTAGGGTTGATTCAATATGGTGGATGCCATTTGGTGTTGTCCAGGTTCTTTTAATTCTTTAAAGAGATTTGAAGAAGGAGCTTCAGTACTTCACTGTCCCCTTCTCAACATCTTCCTCCTTCCTATATACAGCGATTAATTCCCTTTCTGTGCAATACATCACCCAACTCCTTATGGCATTAAAATCTGTCTGCTATCCTGATCCCCTCCCGCTTACATCTTTCATTCCTTCGACCTTTGGCCCTGTTCTGAATCACGCTATTCATCCTCTCCAAAACCAACAACATGGTTCCCAGTTATTTAAAAAAAGCTTCTATAGATCCAAAGGTCCTCAGAAATTTTTGCCCAGCCCCCTACTCTCTTTTGCCAGCAAGAATCTCAAGAAGGAAATCAGTTCTCTATTTTCCTCATTCCCCAAGTCCCAACAAATCTTAGACCCATATCAATTAGGGTTCTTGGTACTCCATTGCATGGAATCCACCCTTTTACTTCTTCCTGACATTCTCTGCCTGCTGGCTGTCTTAGTCTTTATCAATCTGTCAGCAGCATTACGTAAGGAAATCTGACCCACTCTTACTAGATTGCCTTTACCAAGCTGGCATCAGGGAAAATGCCTTCAACTAGATTTCAGACTCCATCAAAATCAGTTCATAATCAATTTAGCTGTCTCCTTTTTCATCAGCTTTCTCCAACATCACACCTGAGGCTTCACTGGGTTCCTCTTCTAGCCCTACCCTGTTCCTTGTCTACTTTGCCCCTGTCCACTTACCTAGTTTGCTCGTTTGGATTCACCTTCATTGCATATGCAGACGACACTCAGATTATCTTGCACCTGTATGATAGTTCTCCCTCCAGCTGTACTGAACTCCAGAATTCCCTGGTCGCAGTATTCACATAGATGACTCAAAAATGTTGTCAAGATCAACTCAGACAAAACAAAAATGTTAATCCTTAGCCATCAAGCTTCTGAATCTTTAAACATGACAAAATGACACTACACTCTTCCTGAGGATGTTCATTTTCCTTTGTCACTTCTAAGAACTAGGACTCCCTTACCCTCTCTTTTTGGCTAATCGATGATTATTTCTTCTTCCTCAAGACCTTCCTTTTCTCTGCTTCCCACATAGTTTGCCACCACTGCCTTTTCTCCCAACTAATCCTCTCAGCACCGCATAACCATTCTAGGTGACAGCTCTCATTATGAAACTCATCATCATCATCGTCAAGAATGGAAGCCCCAAGGCACAGTTTAAAATGTAGGACACTTGGATGGATGCTTAGTTCTTTTCCAGTGGTTATGTCATTGCAATGAATGTACGGCCTACTCTATATGCTAAGTCACTGATTGGTATAAGGGACCTGCTCCAAGGGTTGAGCTATTAGTTTTGTAAGTCTGGTATAAGGGTTATGATCAGTGGGAAGTTTAGTATGCTTGCTCTTGGGGAAAAGTCACTGGTATTTGGTAAAGAGGTCTGGTCTAGGCGTTCAGTCACTGAGAGGTTTTTTAGGCACTTCAATGGTTAAGTCACTAATGTTTAGAGGGTGTGGCCCATAGGCTAAGTGCTAGGAGGCTTCTGAGGTATGCTCTGGGTACATTTAAGATGCCATCTACTCAGGTTAGATGCATAGAATTGAAGTTCTAGGACTAATTACCAGGGTTACGTTACTAGAAGAATTAGGCTATAAGGTCCAGGTGGTAAGCCAATGGCTGGCTTAGGAAACATGATCAAGGATTTAAGTCCTTAGAGGTCTGCACTAGGGAAAAGTTATATGGTTTATGAGGTTTGGTGGTAGCATTCTGAAGCCATTTCCTAGGTTTAAGTCGCCAAGATGGCAGTCCTGTGATTTGGCTCAGGGGTTTTAAGTTACAGCATGAGTTGTGATATATTTCAAGTGTTTAAGGTGCTAACCTGTTTAAGAGGCCTGATCAAGGGTTTCAAGTCACTATTAGGTTTAGGAAATTTGATACCGTCAATAGGGGATCTAAAGCAGGTGGCCAAGGCATGTAATTGCATGAATTTTAAATCTAGACCATGTAAAATCACTGGGTTTAGAATCAAGAATTGTGGTCTAGTTAAATAAATGGGAAAATTGGGAGGCCTTGTTCAGAGGTTGTACTGTGTTATAGTTGGATTTATATTGCGCTTCATACCCCCTATGAGGTTCCAAACTACTACTTTCAGGGAACTATCCTTAGATCGTGCTTGGTTGGAAGCGTGTGGTTTGTAGTGACACTTAAATGGAAAGTTTTTTGTTGAGCAACATTACCTGTTTGGTTCTCTTGCTGTCTCATTGATAGCCACACATGCATGTAGCAGAATAAAGAGAAGAGATAAAATGCTTAAGCTCGGCTGGAAGGGTGTGGGTACGGCCTTAGTGCAGAGGGTTTTGCTGTGGTGCATGATGACAAGCACCTTTGTCTAATTGTGCTGCTGCAACTTTTGTATCTCACTTTTACAAGGGATGAACTTGGGAGTGAGAGATAGCTGTGCATGTGTTTATGCCTACAAACCTTCTCGGGTGATTAGTTCTGCTTCTTGAACAATATAAACCATAGTATTATATTCAGGAAGGGCCAGACATTTATGGCCTTAGATATGTATGCTTTTTGTCTCTGCCTTGAGCCATAGTTTTGCTTCTTGTGCTGAAAAGGAGCTTACCCGGTGGGTTCGTTAGCAGGAGTGCCTCTCTAGTGTGAACGTTGCTGTTCTGTTGGTATGTTTGAAGTTTTTACTTGAGTGAAGGATGGGCCAGACAGTTTCCTAGATTTTACACACAATTTTACATAGCAGGATTTTGACTAAGAGGGAAAGCCATCCTTTATGGGAGAGGATGCCTCACACATGGGTAACAAGCGCTATATAAATACAAACCTTTTTTTTCCCCTCTTCTATCCTTCTGCTATCCTCCTGAATCCAAATAACTGACTAACCTATCCACCAATTAAAATTTACTTGCATGTTTTAATATACTAATTCAAAACTAATCCCCTATGGGTCCCGGAGTAGCGTGCTACTCGCAGAAAAAGCGATTCAACGTCTCGTCAGGGGTAGCAAGCGCTATATAAATGCATTTACAATACAATACATATTATTGTGTCATGCTTCATCATCAGCATCCTCTCCCCACCCTGTAAGATGGTAACACCTGGGCGGACTCAACCTCCTTCAAGACTTGGCAGGAAGAGGGAGTTGGAGTTCTTGAATAAAACTTATGTACAGAGCGGGATCCAGATAATCAAAAAATATCTTAGGGTTCTTCGGTTATCACTTTTTTTAGTGAGGGCTTCCAGGTATGTCTAAAAGCAGTGTATCAGGCGGGGAAACAGAAAACAATGACTTAAACCCGTCTTATATTAGCCAAAATGTTTCTGCCTACAGTAACTAACCTACCTGGTCTGGGGCATTCATCAGAGTTCTAGAATCCCTAAATGTAAACAATAGGCTCAATCTATCCTATAAGGTAATGCACCTACATTACTAAAGAATAGAGAGTACACAAAATTTCAGGAGATACCGGCTATCTGGTCTGGGAGGGGGTGGTGTCCTTTGTTGTTTTTAAAAAAAACATTTTTATTGACATTTTATTTTTAAGACATGTGCTCATATATATAACTCAGTTATTTACTATATGTTTTGGAATTGTCACTGAGGCATTTTCCAAATATGTTAGTCAGATAATACATCGTAGCACAAGCCATTATTGTGCCAGGTGTATTCCACCTTCCCCGACTCATATCTACCAATTATCGTTCATTACATCCAGTTCTATGGGAAATGTCTATCTCTACTTCCCGGTCCCATCTCGGTAAGTGGCTTCCAGCCGTAGACTGGGCTCGGTAATGTCGTCATCAATTTCAGTTCCTATTTTAAAACACTTAAACAGATAACAAAACTTCCTGCGTATGAGGTTCTTGGAGCACAACACTCCAGGGATGTTATGGCTCAGTAATAACTGAGCTACACATGCCAGACTGTGTTTACTTCCCAGGGGGGTCTCTTTTCTCTTATTAATCCCTTTCTAGCTCCATTCCTGCTTCTCAACCAGGGGTCTGTAATAGTCCCTTTAGTATGCATTTGCGCGCGTGTCCTTTCCTATCAAAGGTGGGCCATCTATTATAATAAAACCAGGGTCACCCACTGTCTCGCTCGGTCTCCTCTCCTGCATCCTGCTCTCGCTCTGGATTCTCCCCGGTCGACAGAGCCTCTCTCCAAACGTCTGCTATAGGTTGCTTCTGAATGCACTTTGCTTCCTCCCAACTTAAGGCTCTGCTCTCCGCCACCTCTCAACTAATGACGTCTCGATTCCAGCTGGCCACCTGCGGCCCAGAAAAGGACTTCCACCCTAGGGCTATCCTGAGTTGGCCAGTCCTAATGCCAAATCAATTAGTCTATTACCTACCTTATGTTTAGTCGGTCGTGGGAAAAGGCCAAGTAGCAGGTTTCTATTGTTGGGTCTAATACCCTCCCTAGTACCTCCTTGATCTTGGCTAGTATCCATTTCCCTGTACGTACAGATGATGTTGCAGCTCCAAGTCAACTGCAGGAAGCGCGCGTCTGCCTGCTTACACCTCGGGCAGTTCCTCACTTCTCCCCCATACATAGTGTTGAATCGGTGGGGAGTCATACAGACCATATGTATTTATTTGAATTGCGTGTACTTGAGCCTAGTGTTCCAGGATATCGTCTTGGGGGACTGAAGGACCATACTTCATTCTGCTTCAGTCAACACTCTACCTATCTCCCTCTCCCACCTCCCCCGGAGCTCCCCCAGTGGAGTGACGGACGCAGAGACCAGGGCCTTGTGGTGCCATTTCACTTGGTGCACCACGGTACCCATAGTAATCAGCACGTTTAGTACTGGGTGTGTCGCCAGCTTCTCCCTGTCCCTGCCCCACAGCTGTTCAAAGGTACGGACCAACTCCTCATAGTGTACGAACTGTCCCAGGGGAAGACCACAACTATCAAATCAGCAAACGGGACCAGGGAGCCATCTTGGTAACAGTCGCCCACGGTGTCCAGGCCTACCTCCCTCCATGTTGTCAATTGCTCAGCCGTTATTGTCGTCACAGGATGCCCATGTGGGAGCCCAACCATGGGCAGCATGGAGGTGTACCACGCCCAATCAGCGCTCACAAGTTTTCAGGGCTGTGAGCTGTAGCACAGACCGGTATGGAGCGACCACTATCGGTCTCAACAATTTTGCTATCAGTATTTCAGACCTATCGTTTGGTTCCATCAAAAGTTCCCTCTGCTATCACCCTCTCCACCCATTGTGCTAGCCATTGCAGTTGGGCGACCAACATATACAGCTCAAAATCAGGCACTCCCAGCCCGCCTTCCATCATGGGACGGTGTAACGTCCAAAGGGAAACTCTTCGTCTGTCATCACCTCATATTAGGTCTCGCAATAGCGAGTTCACCGATCTCAACCATCCTCGGGGCATCAAGGTCAGCAAATTCTCCAAAAATATAATAGTGTCGGCAACATAACCATCTTAGTCAAGGAGATCCGCACAATAATGGGTAGTTGGAGGGTGCGCCAGAAAGCTCGGAGGGACCTCCGCGCCCTTCCCAAATTCCCTTCTTTCAGGTCTTCCACAGAATGGAAGACATGAATGCCCAGATATTTAAATGAATGTGGAGCCCCGTTAATGTCAGCCAATAACCCTACCGGATGAGTGGACTGTCCCAACAATGGAAAGAGATACGTTTTCTTCCTATTAACCCGCAGGCCCGAGAGAGCCTCAAACCGCTCCAAGAGTGAAAGGGCTGTCACAGTGCCCGTTACCCCTGTGCTCAGATAAATCAACAGGTCGTCCACATACAAGGAGATAGTGTGCATCTGTCTGTCTAGTTGGAGACCTATACCCTCCCCGCACTTCCGTATCAACGATGCGAGAGGTTTAATTGCCATGGCAATCAATATGAACGAAAGAGGGCACCCCTCACAGGTTCTTCATTGCATAGAGTATTGAGAAGACACGGTCTTCCCGGTACGAACCCTTGCCGTGGGGGATGAGTAAAGGAGTTCCACCCATTTCTCCCAATCCTCCCCCAGTCCAAGCCTTATCATTGCCTCAAAGAGGAAGTCCCATCCGACTGTATCAAAGGCCTTCTCCAAATCGACCGAGAGCACTGTTGCCGAAGGCGTAGCTTTCGTTTAGTTGTGCAGAAGAACTGAGAACAGCCTGCGGAGGTTGTATGATGTGTTCCTGGAGGGAATTAAACCGTTTTGGTCAGGGTTTATGATGGAGTGCATATGCAGGAGGAGTTGGAGCACTAATATTTTGCTAAGAATCTTAAAATCCAGATTAAGCATGGACAGTGGTCTATACTCTGTAACTGAAGCAACGTTTTCTTTAGTCTTGTGTAGGGGAATCACCAGCGCACTCTGAGTGGATTTGGGAAGGCCGCATACAGCGTCACTAGGCGTGGTCCACATATCTCACATAAAATTCTGCCGGGAGGCCATCTGGCCCTGGTGTTTTCCCAGTCACCATGTCCGCTATGGCTACTCTGACCTCCCGCAGTGTCATTGGGCCCCCTAGCTGTCTCCGCACCTCCTCACCCAGCGTCTGGAGTGGCAACGTGTCCAAAAAGTCTCGGATACTAGAACGGGAGGCCAACACAAGAATTGTATACAGCCGCTCATATTACACCTGAAACAGGTTATTGATGGCATCAGGGTCATAAACCAGTTCACCTGTAGTCATCCGAATCTGTGTGATCGGCGACCCCCTACTCTCAGGCTTGATCAGCCACGCCAGCAGGCAACAACCTTCCCTTCCTCCCTCTGTACTTTATCTAAATATTCCCTGTAGCTGTGGCACCTCAGCCTTTCTAGTATATCTTTATAGCTCGCATGAGCCTCCTGTAATTGTGCTGCAGAGGTAGCATCCCATCCTTGGGCATTATCTAATTGTCGGATCCTGCACTCTAGATCCAAGAGCTCCTGCCTAATTTCCCTCTGAGCTCCAATCGACTGACCTAGGCAGTGCACCCTCACCACCACCTTAAAAGACTCCCATTCCATTAGCACTGAGGACGCTGAGTTGGCATTTATCGGAACGTATGTGTCAATAGGGGCCCGAGAGAATCTCGGAAAGGCGTATCCTCCAGTGTATGGGGGTCCAATCTCCATAGTGGGATTGGGGATGTTTCCCATGGGGCTGATGCATCGTAAACAGGGGACTGAAGTCCGGAATGGTCCTACCCAGATATTGTGTGTGTGTAACAGAGGCACTCAAGTCTGGCGTAACAGGAAAGTGTCTAATCTGGTGTGGACCTGGTGCATTGGGGAGAAGAATGAGTATTCCTTGTCAGCCATTCCTTGTTGTACCCTCCAAACATCTACTAGGTCCCAGTGTTCTATCCAACCCCAGAACCCTGCTGCCACGCGTGGGCCTGTGCTCCTGGGAGAGGCGTGTGGGAGCGGTCCGCCGCGACATCCACAATGCAATTGAAATCCCCCCCAATCACTGAATGCCAACCATCCTAGTCGAAAGGGCATTAAGAAACATCACCTGCTGTATGTTGGGTGCATATATACTGCCCAGCATCACCTCTCTCCCCGCCAGTCTCCCAGTTACTAATACGTATCTAACCTCACTATCAATCTTGGTGCAGATGTGGTCAAAGGGTACCCCAGGTCTTACCCATATCAACGCCCCTCTGGCATACGCCAAAAAGGTAGTAGTGTATATACAACCCCTCCATCTCCAACGCAATTTTTCAACCTCATTGCCAATCAAATGGGTCTCCTGCAAAGAGGCTACATGAACGTCCCTTCTCTTTAAATATGTATACACTTTGTGTCTCTTAGACATGGACGCCATCCCCCTTATATTCCAAGATATAAACTTTAGTGAAGTATGAGTAGGTAATATAGCATCAGGGCCCACCCACGTCCAGTATCTGCTGCGCTCCCAGATGCTAGCTCTTTCGGGCACACCTTCCCACCCTCCTCCACACTTGAAACACAAAAAGTCAAGAAAAAACCTCTGTAAAACAACTCCCCGAAACCAGAACGGTCTGGCAACGGCCATCTGCCCAAACCGCAGATAGAGCTGCATCACTTAGTAAAGGTCCAAAGCAGCTAGCATAAGGACCTGAAGGAAGCATGGCAATCACCCCAAGTAGTCAATACAAGACAAGAAGGTCATGCATGTGGCGCTACAGCCACAGTTGGCCGGACCGGACAGTGCCCAGGGGCTAACCCAACCACCCCTCTGCCATTTCAGGAATCCCAGAGTGAAAGAGGCAGGGAAAGACTGTAAAGAACAAGAGAGAGAAGAGCAGCAGTAAAAATTGGCAGACAGCACATTGAATAATCTCATCAGCTGTATTTGTGGTCACCGTGGGCAGTTTTACACTACCACTGCAGGACGAGTCTGAGTCCCATCCAATAGTCCCTTATCCAGACCCTTCTCCAACAATGATCTCCTACTCTGCATCATGGCTGCCACTGCCCGTAGCGCCTCAGCCCTTTCCTTCTCCGTCTCTGAGGGGCTTAGTTTATTTGAGATTGCCCGTCTCTGTCATCTCCTGAGTCTCTTTCCAGGGCCTTGGCTGATGTCGACGTCTTCTGCGTTGCAGATAGGTCTTCCGTTTTATAGGCCTCAATCCAGTCCCATGCAGCTTTGGGGTCTTCGCAGAAGTGTGCCTTCCCATCCAACAGGACATGCAACCGGACCGGGAACATCAGTGAATACTGGATCCCTTCCTCCCGCAGGCCTCTCTTAACTTCCAGGAAAGAGGTGCAACGCCTCTGGACCTCCAAGGTATAGTCCAGGAAGAGCAAGACTTTATTATTTGCGACCACATAAGGCCAGTTCAAGCCTTTTGCAAGAGGGTGTCCCTGTCCCTAAAGTAGAGGAGCCTGGCCACCCCGGAGCCGACAGCCTGGCAGGCATGCGGCGCGCCTTCTCCAATGTGTAGAAAGGGGACAAACCCTCTGGCGCAACCACAACTCGGAGCCAGCCCTCTAGGTACTTGAGCATGTCTTCCCCTTCCACTTCTTCCGGCACACCCAAGACCCTCACATTGTTCCTTCTGTTCCACCCTTCAGCGTCCTCCGCTCTCCTCGCCAATGTGCTGACCCTGCTAGTTAGATCCCCTACCTGGAGTGTCAATGCCTGGTGTGCTGGTGCCAGGGAAGATTCTGTCAGCCATTTTAGCATGTTCCTCTCTCAGCAAGCCCAGGCCCACTGTGCTTATTTATTTATTTATTTATTTATGCATTTTTATATAGCGCGGACTTTACCCAAAGGCGTCAGAGCACTTCACATTAGGAACAGAAATGAAACATAATGAGAAACATTACAAAAGAACAGATTACAAAAACATACGTTACTTACATAAGGTAATAGTGACAATTGTGAGCAAACAAAATACATGAGGTAGTAAAAATTGTGAGCAATCAAAAATACATGAGGTAGTAAAGTTAATAGTGACAATTGTGCGCAAACAAAATACTTGAGGTAGTAAAAATTGTGAGCAACCAAAAATACATGAGGTAGTAAAGGTAATAGTGACAATTGTGAGCAACCAAAAATACATGAGGTAGTCAAAAGTGCACAAGAGGAAAAGTGACAAGTGTGCAGTTATAAGAGAAAACAGAGTATAATTTGAGGTATAGTACTGCAATAAGTGCTAGACACTCAGGCACAAGAACAAGCGTTACGTAGGCAAGGTGGCACTTGTACAAGTATCAAAGGTAAAAACATGTGAGAGGTAGCAACCGTGTGTTACAAGGGCAGAGTGGTGTGTGCATGTTGCAAAAGGGCACCGAACACAAGTACATGGAAAGTACTGCAAAAGGCAGACACTCCAACCACAGGAATACACTGGGAAGGCACTTCCATGGTCATGGAAAGTAGAAATTATCAGTAGTGGGAAGTTTTCCTCACAAATAGCAAGAGGACGTGAATTACTTTTGGAGGTGTCTCTGGAGGAGGAGAATTTTGAGGTCCCTTTTGAAGGCCTGGGAGGAGGCGGTGGTCCGGAGCTGAGGCGGAAAGGAGTTCCAGATTCTCACTGCGTGTCCCGAAAAGGATTGGGCCATTGTTCTTTCCTTCTTGAAAGTGGGAGGTTCAAGCAGTAGATTCTCCGCATTGCGTGAAGGTCTGGAGCCTCCAGAGAGTTTCAGTTTATTCGCCAGGTAGCGGGGAGAGGAGGAGTGCAAGGCTGTGTGGGTGATACAAGCGGTCTTGTAGATAGCTCTAGCCTCGAAGGGAAGCCAGCGGAGGGTGGATAACATCGGTGTGATGTGATCACTTCTTTTGGCCCCATAAATGAAACGAGCTGCTGAATGGAAGACAGACTTAAGTGGGGACAGGTGTGATTTGGGGAGGCCAGTAAGAAGAGAATTGCAGTAGTCTAGTCTGGAGAGGACCAGCGATTGCACCAGGGTTATAAGGTCCTGCTCTGGGAAAAAGCGACGGATTCCCCAAAGAAGGCGCAGTTGGTAGCGAGCAGATTTCGCAGTAGAATTGATGTGGGGAGTTAGATTGAGTTTTTTGCATAGAATGACACCAAGGGATTTTGCGCTGTCAACAATGATGGGTTTATTGTTTAGTAGATTCATCTGATCCATCCATGATTGAACCGGGGGAGGAGAGAGTGAGGAGGAGAAGAGGAGGAATTCAGTTTTGGAGGGATTCAGAATCAATTGATGAGTTGACATCCAGTTTTGAATGGAGTCAAGAGTAGATCTTAGGATGGAGAGATCATGAGTGGAGGCAACCTTGAGGTAGAGTTGAGTGTCGTCTGCATAGAGATGATAGTGAATCCCGGATTTGCTTAGGAGGTTTCCCAGTGGTTCTAAGTAGAGATTGAACCATGTGGGTGCAAGTATAGAGCTTGGGGAACACCTTGACCCACCGCCACAGGAGAAGAAAGACTGTTCGCTATTTTGATCATTTGAGATCTGTCAGAGAGGAAGGATGCAAACCATTTAAGCACAGTGCCCTCCATGCCCATTCTCTGTTGAAGAATATTGAGGAGGGTGTTGTGATTAACAGTGTCGAAGGCTGCGGAAAGGTCAAGGAGAATTAGCAGACAGGACCCCCCAGAGTCGAGTATCCTCAGCGCATCATCAACCACTTGCAGTAGGGCTGTTTCAGTGCTGCAGTTTTGGATGAAGCCGGACTGACAATTGTCAAGAAGATCATTGTCCTTGATATGACGAGAGAGTTGTTTTGCTACACATCTTTCTGTGATCTTCGCAAGAAAGGGAAGGTTAGTGATGGGGCGGAAGTTGTTGAGGTCATTCGCATCAGCAGTGGGCTTTTTAAGCAGAGGGGTGACCTGCCCAGTTTTGAAGGAGACAGGAAGGGAGCCTTGCCAGAGGGAGAGGTTAATCAGAGTGGTCCAATAGGAAAGGGAATGGGTATAGAAGTCAAAGGCAATGGCACTGGGGATAGGGTCAAGAGAATGGTTGGAGGGCTTTGTTTCGCGTATGCACTTGAGAAGGGCATCTTCACATATGGGGTCAAAGCTCTGCCAAATGGCTAAGGATTTGCGCTCCTCTGGAGGTGTAGGATGAGCAACCTGATCCACAAGTGATTTCACTTTTCCATCGAAGAAAATAGCGAAATCCGCTGCTCTCTTTGTAGAATCCTCCACCTTGGAGGTTGGGGGAGAGCAGCTCGGAGTCTTGATGAGATCGAATAGTTTTTTGGGTCTATTTTTGGCGGAATCAAGGAGGGTTTTGAAGTGCGTCGCTTTCTCAAGGAAGATGTGCTTGTGGTACTTGGATCTTGCTGTGCGAAGCATGGCTAAATTGTCAGTGGAGGGCAATTGCCTCCAATGCTTCTCCAGGAATCTTAGCTGCTTCCTTTCCTCATAAAGGGATTTGTTGAACCAAGGTGCTGAGGGGGTGGGCCTTATCCTTTTGCTTTTGAGTGGAGCGACGTTATTAATTTCAGCTGCAAGAACTGTGAGGCATTGGGAGGTGAGATCGTCAACAGCTATGTTCGGGTCTAGCTTTGGAAGTGATAGCAAAGCTGATTCACAGAGGGGACCGACATCAATGTTTTTGGCATCACGGAACCAGGAGATGGCCCTCTTGGGTTGGCCAAGAGTTATAGAGTGTGAAAGTTGAAGAGAGAATGGGATGAGGTGGTGGTAAGACCAATCTACATGAATTGGGGTAGTAGTAGAAAGCATGCCTGCTTTAGAAATGACAAGGTCCAGGATTGCGCCATTGGAGTGGGTTGATTCAGTGCAGTGTTGGATAAGATAATTTGCAGAGAGGAAGGTGGCCAGTGAGTTCGCAGAGGAGTCTTGCGGTGCGCCCCAGTGGAGATTGAAGTCACCCATGATGGTCTGATTGTCACTTTGAGAGTATTGGTCGCTGATGAAGTCTTTGAGATCTTCTATAAACGAAGAGCCACTACGAGGCGGGCGGTAAATGATATGGAATCTGAGCGGTGAACGGTGTTGCAATTGAAGCTCAAGAGAAAGGCATTCAAAGGTGTGGGGGGAGCTGATAGGAGACGCCTTAAGTTGGAGGGCGTTTCTAAAGATGACTGCAACACCTCCCCCCGTGTTTTCAGTTCTGTCATTCCTAAATATGGAATAACCTGTGGGTAATAGGAGATCAAAAATAGAGTGAGAGGTATCTTTGAACCAGGTCTCTGTGAGGAAGAGCGTGTCAAGTTTGTGGAGGGTGATGGTGTCGGAGATTTCAAGTTTGTGTTTTACTGCAGATCTGCAGTTGTGAAGCATACAGCGCAGCTCTGTCAAGACTGTTTTGGTGACGGGGGCACTTGGGCTCTGAAGGGTGATCGGGATATTGTACATATGCGGGGGTGCTCGGGAGGGTTTAGGTGGACGCTTTGTTCTGACAGAGGTGATGGTCGGAATAGTGTAGACAGTGGGGTTGCTAGGGTATGCCTGTTGAAGAAGGGTGGCGTTCAAGGGCTTGTGTGAGTTAACGACGTTTGCAGACGAAAGGTTGAGCTTGGCTGTGTTGGGGTGAGGGGGCGAGGTGCATCTCCGGGGAAGTTGGGAGGGAGTAGCGGTGCATGGAGGGGTGGAGATCTTAGAGCATAAAAGTGAAATGGCAGCTGTAAGCTGGGAGATGGAGGTGATCAGAGAGCCTAGCGTATTTTCCAGTGAGAAAGAGGCAGAGCACGGAAGGTTGGGTGGCTCGATTGAAATAAGGGGGGTGGAATTGTTGGTGGAAGGCAGGGAGAGGTGGGGGGACAGGAGGTGAGTCGGGGGCGGGGTTCACAGGTGGGGAAAGGTGGAGGTTGGGAGCGGAAGTAAGTGAATTGGGGGTTAAGGGAGAGTTGTCATTGTTGGTGTTGCACGAGGGAGAGGAATTAAGGACAAATTTAGAGGGAGAAAGGTGCGAAACACGTCGGTAGGGAAGTAGAAGGGGGGAGGCCTATGTGGCGTCATGGGAATGTAGGAGGTTTGGGAGGAAAAGAGGTGCAAGGTTGCTTATGTCCTGGTGCAGCATTGCTTTAGTATCTGCAATGGCCCCAGTATTTTGAACAATTGCGGCTGGACCGGGGTATCTGAGGGCTCATTCCCAGATTATTTCTGCTCTATTTCTAAGTTGTTCCACTGAACGCCACTTCATTCTACGCTTTCCACTCTCAGCCACTCAAATGTATGCCACTCCACTCTACCCTATTCAACTCTATGTGACTCTGCTTTACGCCACTTAACTCTACGCCACTCCACTTTACGACAATCCACTGTATGATCCTACACTGTACAACACTTTTCTGCCCTGTACTCTATAACACTCCACTTAACAACACTCCACTCGATAACAGTACACTCTATGATTTGAAACACTTTTTTATTAAAAAATAAAAACCATTGAAAGTCAATGAAAAAACCAAAGGTTAAAACTTAGTTATAGTTAGGAAGAAGTGATCTATTATTACAATTCAAAAAGTACTTAAACTACACAAACCTTTGAAATTTCAAAGTTATAGTTATAACAATTATATCTTCTGCCCCGTCTCAAAAATACTATAAGACACACACACATTGGTTTGAAAACTGTAGCCTCACCCATAAAAAAAAAGACTGTGTCCCACCTTTGAAGAAAAATAAGACCCCTGGGGTGGGCTAGGGCCTGAGGGGGCAACTTTCTTTTATGGGGAGTGGGCGCATTCCCCCAACCTATTTTAAACCCCTGGGGATCCCATGCCTCAGGCCACTTTCATTATTATGGGTAGGGCGGGACATGCAGACCACCCTCCACAAGCCTTCAAAAGATTCCAGGACCACATCCCCTGGGGCCAACATTGATATTTTGGGTAGAAGGCGGTGCAGCGTTTTTATGTTTTGTTTCACTAGTAACTTTGATGCCTTTTCATGAATCTTCAGTAAAGTTTCTCAAATAAATGTTCATCCACTTCAGCTCCTTCCTGCAACATTTTTGGGTGATCCAGCAAGTAGAGGCCAATAAAAGGGGGGTCCCAAAATATTGATTTCCCAAGTTAATCCCCATATGACATTTTGGGAAGCGATATCGAAAATACAGCTTTTGTTAAATGTGTAAATCTGGTCAGCTGTTAATGAGAAATTCAAAAGTATTTCGAGGGGATTAAACAATAGGTAAATCTGGACTGTGGGCATCCAGCTATACTCTGATTGGTCACTTTAAAGGGGAATAATCAATCTTGTTTTGCTGGATACAACTTAAAGATCATGTTGTGGCAGCCATTACAGGACTCGGAGACATGGCCCCTGAAAATGGTGAGTAGACCCTGACCCCATAGGGCATTTGGGGTGGGGTACTGCCCTTGATTGGCTTGCCACAGCATGGACAGCATGTTGTGGTGGCCATTTTAGAACTAGGGGACAGAATCTTCATTGAAATGCACTGTAGTGAATGGCAAATTTTGAGAGTCACAAAATGGAGCACATATAAAGGGTGATAACAGATTTTAGTAAAAATATAAATCATTTGTTCGTGGTGCCATACTAATTTTAGGAACTGTGATGTGTACTAAGGTGATGATTTTAACCCGTGGAAAATGTTGATCCTCTGCTAGGATTTGATGAGCCATGTTTGCGAGGGAACAGTTTTCTTTCATAAATTTCTCATAGAGATTATGGAAGATGCTTCACAAGCTAAAATGAGAGCCCATTTTCTATAAATGTACACTATCTTCCTCGGTCATATGAGAATAAAGTCCAATATTTTGTGTAAAACCTATACTTCAAACAGAATCAGCCTGTCAGTTGATTCTCAGGTGTTCTAAGGCAGCCTCCCACAGTGTTCTAATGAACAACTAGAGTGCTAACATTAAGTATTTATAATAGCAGTGTGGCACACCTGAAGCCATCTTGATGGATTCAATGCTGTAAAGTTTAAAGTATTTCCTTTAGAAATTAACAGCCTGGGTGGTTAATTTTGACACACAATTTGTAGTTAGTGCACTAGAAAGCTAAAACAACACATTTTCTATGAGTTTTCAAATGTATATCTCGTCCATATCAGTAGAATATTCTAACATGCAGTGTGAAACATGTACTTTCAACATCAGCAGCAGTCTGTCAGTTAACTCCCCGGAGTGCTATTGCAGTTTCCCACGGTGCTCTAATAAACAAGAGTGTTACCATTTTTATTTAAAACAAAAGTTTGCCACTACTGAAGTAATTTTGAAGGAATCAAAGCTGTAAAACCTAATGCATTTCCTTTAGAAATCAAAACAATTAGGTGGTTCTTTCTGTCATATGGTTAGTGCTCTAGAACTAGAAAGCTAAAATGAGGGCAAGCAGGTGGCGAGGTAGTGGCAGCACAATAGAACACGGAGGTCAGGAGCACACATATAGACAACTGAGGCTGGGGTGGTGGGGCAGGGGCAGCAAGCTGACCAGGGAAATCAGGCGGCAGGGGTGGTGGCAGCACAACCGACCACAAAGGGCCTGGACATGTATGTGGACAATGGAGGGAAGGGACAGAGGAGAAGCCCTCAGGGGTAGCATGCTACCCAGGTGGGGCATGCAGCAGGGGCAATGGCAGCTCAACGGACTGCGGTGGACAGAAGTGAGTGGGTTGCAGATTCACAGACAGCAGAGGGCAAAGGGGAGGGGGCTGCAAACTGAAAAGGCAGGGCATGCAGCAGGGGCAGTGGCAGAACAATGGACCGTGAAGGGCATGACTGAGGGCCATGCACACAGACAAAAGAAGGCAGGAGGAGGTGGGGAGGTGGGGAGGGGGCAAAAAGATGAACAGGCAGCACGGGCAGTGGCAGCACAGCAGACCATGAAGGGCTACAGGGATTGGCCAAGGGCACGTGCACAGAGGGCAACCGCCAGCCGCGGGCCGTGGAGGGAGTTACGGTGGGGCAGGGAGGCGGGGAGGGGGCGGGGCAGGGTGGAGAGGGCTAAAAACCGGCACCTGGATAATTACAGGTAAGTAAACAATTTGATTAATAAAACGAATTTCGTAGTGCGCACTGCATCGCATTTTGCGATGCAGTGCGTGCTACGAAATTCGTTTTATTATTTAAATTGTTTACTTACCTGTAATTATCCAGGTGCCGGTTTTTAGCCCTCTCCACCCTGCCCTGCCCCCTCCCCGCCTCCCTGCCCCACCGCAACTCCCTCCACGGCCCGCGGCTGGCAACCGCGGCCGGTAGTGGGAGTACCGGCCGGGCGGTGACATGGGGAGGGGCAGGGTGGGGGATAGTAATGTATGGATTACGGACTTTTAAAGGTAAGTAAACATACAAATAAATAAAACGAATTTTGTTGCACGCACTGCATTACCAAATGTGATGCAGTGTGTGCAACGAAATTCGTTTTATTTATTTTTATGTTTACTTACCTTTAAACATCCGTAATCCATACATTACTACCAGGGGTTGTTGGCATGGGCATCCAGCTCACTAAACTGGGCAGGTGGCAGGGTCAATGGTAGCACAACGGTCTGTGGAGGGCAGTAAAGAGGGTGCAGAGGCACAAACATGGACAATAGAGGGCAGCGATAGAGAGGCAGGTGCCAGAATTCTACCAGGCAAAGCAAGTGGATGAGGCAGTGGCAGAATAAAGGACCACGGAGGACAGGCAAGAGGGGCAGGAACACACAGGCAGAGGGGACCCTGCAAGGCAGGTTGACATGGGCAGGTGCAGCACAACAGACCACAGAGGGCAGGAAGAAGGGAGCCAGGGCATGCACTCGGAGCTTGGAGTGCCAGAGAGGTGGACAGGGACAGAAAGCTGACCATGGAGGGCAGGCAGGCATGGGCAGGGGCATATAGCTGACCATTCAGGGCAGGCAACAGGTAGTCAGAGCAGCATGCTTATCACAGAGAGCAGTTTGGCAGGGGCAAGCCCAACACAATGGACCACGGAGGGCAGAAGGGGGGATAGGGGCACACACATGGAGATCAGAGGAGAGGGTCAGAAATCTGACCACAGAGTGTAGGCTGGCATGGGCAGGGGCAGCACAATGGACCATGGGCAGCCTGAGGGCGGGGGGGGGGCACAGGAATGAACACAAAGAACTGAGGCATGGGGAATGAGGGCACAAGTGCAGCAAGCTGACCACAGAGTGCAGGTGGGAGGGGGTACAAGCTGACCACAGAGGAAATTATTTTCAATTCATCAGACCATAAGAATTGTACACTATGGTTGAATAACACGTAAATGTCGGGATCTCATGGTCTTAACGATCGAAACAGCCCAACGACTTTCCAAGGAACAACTTGAGGAAATAGGAGTGTTGGAAAACGCTATTTCTACCAACCAACTAATCACTGATTCAAAAGGATTACTGGAAAAAGTTGATAAGGAGATTGGCGAATTCAGAGATCACACCATAAACCAAAAGGCTGCTCAATTCGAGAAAGATCAAAAGACCTTCAATTTAGAGAAAGTCTATCCATTTTTACAACAAGACTTTTACCTCAGACCAGAATCTCGTAGATTTCTCCAGGACCATCAAGGGAGATCGCAATCTAAATTTATTACATTTTCAGACACGTCGTCATCTGGGAGTAATAGTGAAAGTGAAACTCCTGACTCAAGGAGGAATAACACCCGAAGAGGGTCATTCCATCAGGCACAACAGGGACAGCCGTCCTCTTTTTTAGGACAGGGACAGACAAAACCACGAGGGAAAATCAGAAATCAACCATGGGAAATGTCCACAAGACGTCAGAATTACAAAAATTAGCATTATCACCAATATTCAATTTGTCCTCAAAAATTCTGACAACCGAAGAAGAAAGTGTATTATGTAAGGGTCTGACTTTTGTCCCCACGAAACGCACAGACTTTGTTCAACTCAAAACTGAGGCATTAGAATTTTGCCGCAAGGTGAGACTTAGAACTTACTTCTTGGACAACCCATATAACACACCAATGGAAACAACGGGCCTGAGAAATAAATCAGTGTTTTGTCCCCCATCAAATAAAATTCCAAAAGCGATTTCTGACATGGAAACCAAAAAAAACTGGGTGAAACATAACATCACTAAAAAGGAGTCAGAAGCATTAAAGGATTTGAAAAAGGATACATCAGTGGTGATTAAACAAGCTGATAAAGGTGGATCGATTGTGGTTTGGGATAGGTCTCTATATACCAGGGGTACTCAAAGTACGGCCCGCGGGCCAGTAGCGGCCCGGCAAGCCTTCAGTGGCGGCCCGCGGAGCTTGGGACATCGCACCTGTGTGTGGTTTTTTTTTAACTTAAGTAAACACCTCGGGGAGCAGCAGTGAGAGTCAGTCAGAGACACTGCTCTGTGGGGGCCCGGGCGATTCCAGCCACAGTCAAGAGTGGAGCTGCAGGGGCGCTAAGAGGTGAACAAAGCCTCATTAACAAACAATGGTTGTTTAAAGACATATAGAGTACTGGGGTGCCCGGGAGGCTGTGTCAGCCAGGCTGACGCACAGGGAAGAGAGGGTGGGAGGGGGGAGGGGAGAGGACAGCTGTTATTTTAATGTTATAGGAACTGAGAGCTGGGTGAGGTGGGAGGGCAGCGCAGGGAGTGCGAGCCCGGGTGAGGGAGGTGGGAGGGCAGCGCAGGGAGTGAGAACCCGGGTGAGGGAGGTGGGAGGGCAGCGCAGGGAGTTAGAGCCCGGGTGAGGGAGGTGGGAGGGCAGCGCAAGGAGTGAGAGCCCGGGT
Organism: Lissotriton helveticus; assembly: GCF_964261635.1. Taxonomy (NCBI): domain Eukaryota; kingdom Metazoa; phylum Chordata; class Amphibia; order Caudata; family Salamandridae; genus Lissotriton; species Lissotriton helveticus. The sequence continues at coordinate 599,460,227 of NC_136068.1, read as the reverse complement.
GAGGGAGGTGGGAGGGCAGCGCAGGGAGTGAGAGCCCGGGTGAGGGAGGTGGGAGGGCAGAGCAGGGAGTGAGAACCCGGGTGAGGGAGGTGGAGGGCAGAGCAGCGAGTGAGAGCCCGGGTGAGGGAGGTGGAGGGCAGAGCAGCGAGTGAGAACCCGAGTGAGGGAGGTGGAGGGCAGCAGGGAGTGAGAACCCGGGTGAGGGAGGTGGAGGGCAGCAGGGAGTGAGAGCCCGGGTGAGGGAGGTGGGAGGGCAGAGCAGCGAGTGAGAGCCTGGGTGAGGGAGGTGGAGGGCAGCAGGGAGTGAGAGCCCAGGTGAGGGAGGTGGAGGGCAGCAGGGAGTGAGAGCCCGGGTGAGGGAGGTGGGAGGGCAGAGCAGCGAGTGAGAGCCCGGGTGAGGGAGGTGGAGGGCAGCAGGGAGTGAGAGCCCGGGTGAGGTGACAGAGGGCAGCAGGGAGTGAGAGCCCGGGTGAGGGAGGTGGAGGGCAGAGCAGGGAGTGAGAGCCCGGGTGAGGGAGGTGGAGGGCAGCAGGGAGTGAGAGCCCGGGTGAGGTGACAGAGGGCAGCAGGGAGTGAGAGCCCGGTTGAGGGAGGTGGAGGGCAGAGCAGGGAGTGAGAGCCCGGGTGAGGGAGGTGGGAGGGCAGAGCAGCGAATGAGAGTCTGGGTGAGGGAGGTGGAGGGCAGCAGGGAGTGAGAGCCCGGGTGAGGGAGGTGGGAGGGCAGAGCAGGGAGTGAGAGCCCGGGTGAGGGAGGTGGAGGGCAGCAGGGAGTGAGAGCCCGGATGAGGGAGGTGGAGGGCAGCAGGGAGTGAGAGCCCGGGTGAGGGAGGTGGGAGGGCAGAGCAGCGAGTGAGAGCCCGGGTGAGGGAGGTGGAGGGCAGCGCAGGGAGTGAGAGCCCGGGTGAGGGAGGTGGGAGGGCAGAGCAGGGAGTGAGAACCCGGGTGAGGGAGGTGGAGGGCAGCAGGGAGTGAGAGCCCGGGTGAGGGAGGTGGAGGGCAGCAGGGAGTGAGAGCCCGGGTGAGGGAGGTGGGAGGTACGAGCAGCGAGTGAGAGCCCGGGTGAGGGAGGTGGAGGGCAGCGCAGGGAGTGAGAGCCCGGGTGAGGGAGGTGGGAGGGCAGAGCAGGGAGTGAGAACCCGGGTGAGGGAGGTGGAGGGCAGCAGGGAGTGAGAGCCCGGGTGAGGGAGGTGGAGGGCAGCAGGGAGTGAGAGCCTGGGTGAGGGAGGTGGGAGGTACGAGCAGCGAGTGAGAGCCCGGGTGAGGGAGGTGGAGGGCAGCAGGGAGTGATAGCCCGGGTGAGGTGACAGAGGGCAGCAGGGAGTGAGAGCCCGGGTGAGGGAGGTGGAGGGCAGAGCAGGGAGTGAGAGCCCGGGTGAGGGAGGTGGAGGGCAGCAGGGAGTGAGAGCCCGGGTGAGGTGACAGAGGGCAGCAGGGAGTGAGAGCCCGGGTGAGGGAGGTGGAGGGCAGAGCAGGGAGTGAGAGCCCGGGTGAGGGAGGTGGAGGGCAGCAGGGAGTGAGAGCTGGGTGAGGTGACAGAGGGCAGCAGGGAGTGAGAGCTGGGTGAGGTGAGACAGATAGAGATAGAGACAGATAAATACATACAGAGACAGATAGAGGTAGAGACAGATAGAGACAGGGACAGACGGAGCTAGATAGGGTCAGAGACTGGGACAGCCAGAGACAGATAGAGGCAGAGACAGACAGCAATAGAGACAGCGATAGAGACAGGCAGAGAGAGAGAGACAGACAGAGAGAGAGACAGACAGAGAGAGACAGAGGGAGAGCGGGAGACAGACATAGGAAGGGATGGAGGCAGACTGAGAGAGACAGACAGAGGGAGACAGAGGGAGAGAGGGAGACAGACAGAGGGAGAGAGGGAGACAGACAGAGGGAGACAGAAAAAGGGAGGGAGACAGACAGAGGGAGGGAGACAGACAGACAGAGGGAGGGATGGAGACAGACATAGGGAGGGAGGCAGAGGGAGACAGACAGAGGGAGGGAGACAGACAGACAGAGGGAGGGAGACAGACAGAGGGAGGGAGGGAGACAGACAGACAGAGGGAGGGAGACAGAAAGACAGAGGGAGACAGAGGGAGGGAGGGAGACAGACAGAGGGAAGGAGGGAGGGAGGGAGACAGAGGGAAGGAGGGAGACAGATGGAGGGAGGGAGTGAGGGAGACAGAGGGAGGGAGTGAGGGAGACAGAGGGAGGGAGGGAGACAGAGGGAGGTAGAGGGATAGAGGGAGATAGCCAGAGGGAGATAGACAGAGGGAGGGAGACAGAGGGAGGGAGACAGAGGGAGACAGACAGAGGGAGACAACACAGACAGAGACAGACAGACAGGGAGGGAGACAGACAGAGGGAGGGAGACAGACAGAGGGAGGGAGACAGAAAGACAGAGGGAGACAGACAGAGGGAGGGAGACAGACAGAGGGAGGGAGACAGACAGAGGGAGGGAGACAGACAGAGGGAGGGAGGTAGACAGAAAGACAGAGTCAGACAGAGGGAGGGAGGGAGACAGAGGGAGGGAGGGAAACAGAGGGAGGGAAGGAGGGAGACAGAGGGAGGGATGGGGACAGACAGAGGGAGGGAGGGAGACAGAGGGAGAGAGGGAGGGAGACAGAGGGAGAGAGGGAGGGAGACAGAGGGAGAGAGGGAGGGAGACAGAGAGAAAGAGAGGTAAGACAGAGAGAGACAGAGGGAGAGAGACAGAGGGAAACAGAGAGAGAGGGAAGGAGGGAGCGAGAGAGAGAGATAGAAGGAGGGAGACAGAGGGAAAGAGAGAGAGAGAGAGAGAGAGAGAGAGAGAGAAAGAGATGTGTGTGTATGCTGGTCTGTTGGCTCAGTGGATGAACGCGTCAGCTGCAGGGGCCTGTGTTCAACTTCATGGTCACAGTTTTTTTCTTTCTAGCTCCTTCCCCCTCCCCCACTGACCCCGCCTCCACCGGTGCGGCCCTCGGCCACAAACCACACTGTAAATTTGGCCCCCGAGAGAAAGTTTGTGAGTACCCATGCTATATACCATTGAGGTAAAAAAACAACTTGAGGACATCTCTTGCTACCGTAAACTAAAAAAAGATCCTACCACTGAGTTTAAAGGTGAACTTCATGCCATGATTGATGAAGGATTTAGTCAAGGATTTTTAGGAAAAAAGGAAATGGAATACCTAAAGACTAAACATCCAAGAGTACCACTATTTTATGTATTACCGAAAATACATAAGAATGAGAAAACACCGCCGGGCAGACCAATCGTTTCTGGTTGCGGCTCCCTGATTGAACCAGTCGCTAAATTTGTAGACTTCTTCCTGAAACCATTTCTGACATCAATAAAATCGTTTGTGCAAGACACAACGGATTTTATCAATAAAATATCAGAGATACAATTTGATAAAGATAAATCCTGGATGGTTACAATGGACATCACGTCCCTGTACACAAAGATCCCGCAAGAGGAAGGATTATATGTTCTAGAGTCCATTCTTGACGAGAGGGTCAGACCTCATAGGATCCCCACATCATTTATCCTAAAACTGGCGACTTTTGCACTTAAGAAAACTATTTTAGTTTTGATGAGGAATTCTACCTACAAATAAGCGGAGTAGCGATGGGCTGCCCTTTCGCCCCGGAATTGGCGATTCTTTTTATGTCGAAGTATGAAGAAACTTTTGTGTACACAAATAATCCATATGTACACTGGATTGAGAATTGGAGTCGATACATTGACGACATTTTCTTTGTGTGGAAGGGCACTGAAGAGGATCTGTTGAAATTCTTTGATTGGATCAACAATAGAACTGCAACCATCAAATACAGTACTAGCCATTCAAAAAGCAAAATGGCTTTTTTGGATGTGGAAATTTACCCCCATGAAGGTGGGCTAGCGACGACCTTATAGAAAAAGCCAACGGACCGCAATAAAGCTTTGCATTATAAGAGTAACCACCCACGCAGCCTCAAGGATAATTTGCCATTTGGGCAATATCTTAGGATCCGCCGCAATTGTCATGACAAGGAGGAGTACCAAAGACATGCTGATAACCTTACTGCCAATTTAAAACAACGTGGCTACCCCAAAAAATTGTTAAGGAGATCCATGAAGAGAGCATGGTGGACCCCCCGCGAATGCCTGCTTGAAAGAAAAATAAAAAAAGAATCAGAAAGGATGGTCTTTGTGTCCACCTGGTGTCCCAACTCAAACATGCTGAAGAAAGTGGTTAGGAACAACTGGCATCTATTAAAAAACTTGGATGAGACCTTCAGCAAAGAACCACTTTTTGCATTCAAGAAAAATTCAAGTATTGCCAATCAACTAATACGCGCGGCATTGCCGCAGACAACAGCTCCTGATTTAAGAACAATGTTGAGGTTACCACCCATCCAGGGCCATCACAAATGTGGGTCATGTAACTGCTGTAGTACAACTGTGGAGGGGACATTTTTTAGCCACAACAACATAGGATGGAAACATGATGCCTTCACTAATTGTAGATCAAGATATGTTGTCTACAGTATAAAATGTCCATGTGGACTCATATATATTGGAAAGACAAATCAAGAAGTTCGAGCACGGATTCACCAACACAAATCAAGAATTAAGAACAGCGTGTTGACAGCTCCATTGGTGAACCATTGGCGTATAAACTATCATAAGGAATCAGACGTAATGTGGACTGTTATCTCTAAAGTAGAGAAAGACATAAGAGGAGGAGACCAGGACCTGAAATTGTCCAAAACAGGAGGCTATGTTAATTGTGAAATTTAACACCGCCACTCATGGACTCAATGAGCTCTCTGAAATATATAAACTAAGTTGAGACTAAACACACTATTCTTTGGAGAAACAGCATCTGTAAACTGGTTCAAATGCCTAGTTTCTGACCCAGCAATTAACAGACATCCGAAAACACACTGTGTAAGTTACCATGGAATCCACTCCAATATGGCCGCCACGATAGTCATCTCCGAACATATAATAAGAACGAGATAATTTTATAAATGGTTTGAACCACACTTGGGGGGGTTTGTTGGTCACCCGGAAACACACTGGAAAACGAGTGGCCAATCTTTCATCATGCACTGATATTCATTTTACAGTTGTGAATATAAGAGCGCGAACTGTAAGTCAACTACAACTCCCAGGATCCTTTCACGGAACCGGAAGTGCGGCGGAGAGCGATTCCCATATGCGTTACTGTTGACAGCAAGAAACTCCTAACTAGACGGGTAAGCTCTACCATTGTGCAACCGGTTGGAGTCTATCAATTGGAAGCTGCATGTACGCATAGAACATGGATGGTGGTGTTAATAGCTTGTACACCGTTTTTTAGAGACCACAAGCCCCTCGTGATTTCCTTCGAGGGAGCGGGGACAGAAATTTCGCCCTACGGAAGAGTGCAGCCATCGACTACAGCGCCAAGGTTGGCAGCACAGCGGAGGCACCCAGAATTCTGGGTTAACCAGGTAGGAGTCTTGTGTGACAAACTAATGCAACTATTTCACACTGATGCTCCCAACTAAATTGTTTGGTAGAACTAACCGTTCACCAACTTTTCCTTTGCAGTGAGCACCTACGTCCTGTGATTAACCATTGCAGATAGCGGTCGGACATCCGACAAGTAAGCATTACCATTTATATGCTTACCTAGAAAGTCAATTAAAAAGAAATGATCTTAAAAACATGTACTTTTGTACATCCCCCCACAGGACTGGGCACACCCCATGTTCCACATGCGACCTCCATCGTAAATTAAAGTAAGTCAACCCCCACTTTGTCTGTTGAGAAAGTAAGACTGACATTGGAATGGTTTGGTGATTGATTGTCTCTTTAATACAGATGGTTTGATTTGGATAACTGGTGATTTCGACGGGTGATCTACGTAACCCTAGACTGCTCTATTAGACTTTAGAGGTAAGACACGGCGGCTTGAGTAATAGAGGTTGCAAGTAAGGTTACCATCATTTCTGATATGACCCTAAAGGAAGGCTCTTGTTCTCCTTGTTTCCACAGCTAAATGTCCTGATGAGAACTCCGCGAACAGTGTGAGTTCGAAACGCGTAGACAACTTTTTTGCCATCTAAACAAAGGAGTAATATAAAAAACTTCCCAAAAAAGTTTTATAATTGAAAATTTATTGTATATGGCTTACTGTGAATACTTTTGATTCCAGGTTTTGTGATAACATTATTGTTGTGTATGGATGTGAATGTATGAGGGTATGATTGTTTCAACAATGATGATATTGTTAATACTGTAAATGTTTTTTGTGAATATTGTGTAAATATATGTATATAGAGGAGAGGTTGTGTAATGTATAATGTATTGGTGAAATAATAACCAATAATCCTTGCTCAAAAATTTAAAAATAAAATAGAGGATTCATTCAAACATTTACGTGTTATTCAACCATGGTGTACAATTCTTATGGTCTGATGAATTGAAAATAATTAGTTGTGACAGTACTGGCATTTCTTTTGTTCATTGATACTTTGTGGCTTAGCCTTGCTGTTGGGGGCCCAGACCCAGTGGTGGTTTTTGACCACAGAGGAAAGGCTGGTAAGGGCAAAAAGCTGACCATAGAGGTCAGAAGGAAGGCAGCAGGGGTAGAAGCTGCAAGCTGACCATTCTGGACAGGCCGGCATGGGAAGCACAATGTACAACCGAGCGGGATGGGAGAGGGCAGAGGTACTCTCATGGAGAACAGAAGAAAGCAGGGGCCGGAAGCTGACCACAGAGGAGAGGCTGGCATGGCAGAGGCAGCAAGCTGACTACAAACGGCAGGCTGGAGTTGACAGAAACACGCAGACAGAGAATGGAGGTCAGGGGAGAGGGAGACAGAAGCAGCAAGCTAAACATGGAAGGCAGCCCGGCAGAACCCAGATCATAACAGACCATGGAGGGCATGAGGGACGGGGCTGGGGCACATACATGGAGAATGGAGGTTTGTGGAGGGTGAAGGGCAGTGGCAACAAGCTGAACACTGAGGGCAGGCCAGCAAGGGCAGCACAATGGAGCATGGAGGGCAGTATCATATTTGTGCATCAATTGGGGTGATCCAGCGGCGCACCATCAACATATACTCCAATACCATATACTCACCTGGGCCCATAAACACAATCACACTTAGTTGAGTAAATCGCTGAAGTCAAGGTTTTTTATACATTTCTCTTCACAGTTTTCAAGATTAGTTATTCAATATTCCTGACTAATCTTTCACTAATCAAAACCATTAGTTGAACTAGTTGATGGTGAAATGACATAAGCTAACTTATTCTTTATTTAAGCTAAATGACCACTCACTCTGGAAAGTTTGTAAATCTTTATCTAAAACTCATATGAACCATCTCAAATACACAGTACAGTCTCCATCATACTTAGGAGACAAACTTCAATTAGACACATACTTTAGATTTATGCAATGATCAATGCTCAGAAAGGAGAGGACAGAGAGAAAAGACATCTGCAAATGCACAAAATTATATTTACCAAGAATGGTCTGAAGACCAACCCTCTGGCCAAAGGGCTGGTAAGGGTCCCCCAGGATAGATCAGGCGACAAAGGCTTCAGGACAGGAATCAAGACAGGATAGATGACCTCTCTAGAATATCGATGACTGCGTCGCACCCCTCTCTGACACTCTCTTCCTCCTCAAGATTCTTCTGCGATCGTCTCTCTAATCTTAATTTATTCTTGGCATATTAGGCTCTGGATTAGATTCTTCATCAGCATCTCACAGCATCTCTCACAGCATCTCTCCCAGCAACAACACCTCTCGCAGCAACAGCATCCCGAATTGTGCTAACTAACTAACTAAAGCTATCTCAATTATACTTTTCGTTCTTCATGTACCACCCATTAGTGTTTCAATATCGTAAAAATACTAACTCTGATTGGTCAGGCAAGGGGGGAAGATCATCACACCATGCTTATATGTCACTTTATACTGTTAGATCATTGTTCAAAAACCCATCCCCTTAAGTTTTATTTGCGATCTTTATTTCCCACCCGCATTCACATTTCATCTGCAACATTTGTAATAATGTAACATGTCGATCCTTTCAGCTTGAACTTTTCATCCCTTGTTCTCAGGCAAAGTCATCTTGTGACCTTGGCTTCGGTTCAGGTCAGTGTCATCATCCCGGGCTCACTTTCGTTAGACATGCGCAATTGTACAATACAGTCATATGGCTCAGCTTGCTTCAGTTAGGCACGAGAGGCCCAAATGCGCACTAATGATAAAATTAGAAAGACAGATGTTACATTCAGAAATAAATGATTTCACTGTATACCACCCATCTCTACTTTATTCCCTTTATTTATTAACTCTTTCCCCACGTTAGCATTAGTAAAATCACTCAATTTAGTTTCAAGCAAGCAGATGCAAAACATGTGAGTCTTCAAGACTCCATATTAGTACCTTCTGCTCATGCACTCGAATTTCCCTCCAAGCGACAGCTTGTCATGCTACATGGATGCAGTTGACGCATGCGCAACAAAGATTTCTTCGTTTAAAGTAGTTTTAGTAATTTGTTCGAGTTGCTAACGTTAGCAAACACATATGCAAGCTTCACTAACCCGCGTGTTGGTGTGGTGCACATTAGTTTTACACAAAACTGGGTTTTTTATTACTTGTTAGCGAGATAAAGGGGCGGATTGCTTTCGAGCAAGTCTCTTTTCTATGAGTCCTTGCTCCATCTGGGGTACGAATGGTTCATGCCATCACAGATACTGCCCACCTCGGCCTGGTGGGGGTCCCAGAGGATCTCCTTCTAGGGCCAAAAACTTAATTTTCAGAGAGAGGGGTGTACGCCCCCATCCCTAAAAAAAAAATGTTAATCAGCCTGGGGTCCCCGGGTCACCAAGAAGGCTCGGAGAGGGGGAGCGCATGCCCCCCTCCCCAATAAAATTAAAAGCATCGCCCCCCATTGGAAACCAGCCCATCTCGGGCAGGCTTAGGTTTTAAAAGCACTGGAGATAGTACTTTTTTGTAAACAGCACCGCAGATCTGCGGATTGCTGGAAAACGGTCAGGGTCCCCAATGATCAAGACTGTTGTGGGTGCCCCAGGTGGGCACCCACTTTGAAAAACAAATGCCAGTTCCCACTGGCAAACGGTATGGGTGCCGTCTAGAGAGACCTGGTCAAGGTCCACTTGTGGCTCCCCCCCCAATCCCCAATGATCAAAGCTGGTGGGCACCTGGGCACCCATTTCGAAAAACAAATGCTGTCTGGGTTCTGGCTGGGGAACCGGATGATACAGCTGCGGCGGTGGGGCTTCCCCTGCAGCCTCCAACACTTCGATATGTTGTGGGGGCCCTGGGTGGGTATCAGGGCACACTTCTTAAAAAAGAATAACAAAAATTAATAATAAATGAGCAGCAGGAGCAACTTATTTAATATTTACTGCTCTGTTCAAGGGTGACCCATTATGTTCCCAGGCTTTTGCAAAATATATTTTCTGCCTGGTATTGCCCCTAGAAGGGGCAGGTGTACCAACAGACACTTTTTTAATGCTGTGCGGACCTGCAACATGCACAGCAGCCCTCCAACATTAAAAAATACATTAAGTCTCCTGAGTCATTGAATCCATGACCCTAGGAGACCTTACCATATATTATTTAAAACACTCTGAGCTGACGTTGTATGCTCTCCAGCTGGAGTACAGAAGTGTGGGGACCTTGTGTGGTGAGTTCTAGGCTTGCATTTTGTGGCCTGAAAAAGGGCAAACAAATACTCAAAGATATGTTGATGTTTTTGTTTAGTAAGGCGTTATTAAAAATATTTGATAACAATCACTTTTATTAAACATTGCACTGTGTGAATTTATAAAATATGCATTTGAATATAGTTATTGGTGACTTTTTGACAAAGACAATAGGTTTGCTTTACATATGTTAATGGTCTGAACCCTTGATAAAGGCCATAGGCCTGCTTTTTATGTTTTAGTGTTCTGACCCTTTGACAAAGTCGGTAGGTCTGCCTTGCTTGAAATAACACCCTTTTTATGCCGGCCTTAATTTAAAAGACATCCTTTATATTGTTACATCACATGGTCAGCCGTGCATGCCTGTGGGGTATTCGGGACAGCTTACACACAAACCAACGCTCGCACTGCAAAGGCCATGTGCACTGATGGATTGGGCACTGCGGGGTGTTGGGCGTTCAACCCCACTCGAGCCTTGGCAATGGACATCGTACTTTACGTTAAAAAACATGGAAATTCAATGAAAAACACAAAGATAAAAGTGACGTTATAGTCAGGAATTGTAATAATATAAATTCTTTCAATTAAAAATCCTTAGAAATTCACTAAAAAGACAAAGGTTAAAGGCACGTTATAGTTCGGTGAAAGTGTCAGTTAATTCTTACTGTTTAAACTGACAAACCCACTGAAATTCACGTTATAGTTATCTAAAGTAACTATAACTCCTGCCTAAAGTAACTATAACCCACCCTCGCCATGCACTGCTAATTACCTGCCATGAGTAATATTTATATTACTCATGGCATGTTCTATGACATCATTGATAACATGATTGCAACATCTGAAAGGACATCATTGATGACAACACTGTCCATGGTGCGGGCACAAGTTATAGTTATTTTAGGGCAGGAGTTATAGTATGGATATAGGTATAGATTTTATAGTCAACAAGTGAAGTTTACAACCAGGGCTCCCGCCCTGTCATGGCAAACACTGGTTTGGATTTTGGAAGAGAGAGCAGGGAAACAAGCTCTCCCTTCCAAAATCCAAACCAGATTGCTTTTCCACACGGGGAGCTGCATGTCAGCAACTCCCCATATGGAAAAGGAATGCCGGCTATCGCAGGACGCTAGGAGCCGGCAGGGACCGTGGGGCCATTGGGGCTTCCCCCACGGTCTCCAACGGAGAGGGCCGGCCCCGGGGGATGGGGTACCCGGGGCCAATAGAGGCCTCACGAGGGGGGCCACGCAACGCCCCTCCATAAGAAAAAAAATTAATTTATGTGGCCATGCCCCGGGGGATGGGGTCCCCAGGGCTGGAACTGGCAACGGGAGGGGGGCCTGCGCGGCCCCCTTCCCGTTCAATTAAAAAAAAATATATATATATATATATATATATATATGGTGATGTAATTTGAGATGTCATCAGTGATGTCAGGAGTGATGTCACTGACCATGTCATGAGTGATGTAATATGTGACGTCATCAGCAGTGCATTGCGGGGGCGCGAGTTATAGTTAGCTGAACTAACTATAATGGGGAAATTTCTATGGTTTTGTACGAGTGAAATGTCCAACTAACTATACCGCCCCTGAAACCTATGTTTTTTTGGGTGAATATATATATATATATATATACATATACATACATATACAGACACATATATACAAACGTGCATACATCCACAAGCCTAGTGCGTGTATATGTATGTACGCATATTTACAAGGCTATACAAAAACGGGACAAGCCAGATACAGAAGTATGACTAAAGGCTTTAGCCCTACTTGTATGTCCGGCCTGTCCCGGTTTTTGCTTCTCAAAATGTGGTCACCCTAAGGTAGATGAATTCCAAGGCTTCCGAGTGTGATTCCACCTTCTCCCTTTGCCAATGCTTCCTGTTTTTGTCATGCTCCTCCTTCCTCCCTTTTCATGCTTTCTCTTTCGATCTGGGTCAAAGTCTGGTGATGAAAAATGACGGTCGGTCCTGAAAAACGAGTTGCTGTGCTCACCACCTGCAACCACGGGCACAAATTAAACACGCCACAGAGTCCTATTCAATGGCTTTGAAAGTCTCCCATATCCGGGCACTGTTTTACTTATAGGGTGCGAGTCCCAAACCCTTTAAGTGTAACTCCATGAGCCGGACCCTCACAGCTTGGCCCACAGTGTGAGCCTCACATCTAGCAGGCAGTCCACTCCTAGTCGGTTAAAATGCAGGGGGGCGCATTTGTCTGTTGAAACATTAACTTTGGTCCAAACGCGCTCAGAAATCAGTACGTGGCGGGAACTGGGGGATCAGGAGAAGGCCTGTGACGGCAAAGGCGCCCTTTTGTGCCTGAGCTCAGAGCTGTGAAATTGCCCCCTTTGCCGCCTAGCTTCAGGGCTGGGCCTCGGGGCCGGGGGTCTTTGAGTGCTAAGTAGCCATTGTCTCGTGCCTGCCTCCGCCCTGGGGCTCTGCATACTAAATCATTGCTCCTTTCAGGCAAACAAAGACATCCCCCTTCTGTCAGGAGCCCCCAACGCACACACGGCCACATTTCAAAGCGAAATCACTGCACAACATCTCTCCACAAACAGGGGTTTCAATCCTGCAAATCCCGGGGTTTAGGAGTCCACCCCACATGGTTTCAGAGAACGTTTCAAAGTATACCCACTAAGAAAAGAAGTAAGGCTTAAGAGACAGTTCTCGGACAGCCCATACCCTCACACAACACCTAAAATTCCAGACAGTGCACGACGCACCATTTCCTGCAGCAGAAGGGGCAGAGCAGCCCTGCTTTCTGCAACGTCTCAGCTGTAAACTGTGGTAATCTGGGGAAAAACGTCACTAGAATAATGTCCGAAGAAATTACGCCCTGCGAAATACTTCGCCAAGGAAACGGGCATCTATCAGAAATACTGCCCCAGGAGATATAGCATCCGTCAAAAATATCTCGCTAGGAGATTTCCATCAAAACTCTCACGCAAAATGGTGGCGATCTTAAGATACTGTATAGGGAAAAAGGACACCCCATAAAAATGCCTTGCCACGAAACATGGCGCACGCAAAAATACCACAGCGTGAGAAACTGCGTGCTCGTAAATACTGCACTAAAAAAAATGGAAGACATTTTAGAACATTGTTTTTTTTTTGTTGTTGCATATTTTATATAGCGCGAACTCGACCCGAAGATATTGGAGCGCTTTACATGAGCACCGTATTTACATTACACATTCAGGCACGGGGAGTTAAGTGATTTGCCCAGAATCACAGGATGTGGACACGGCCTTGAGGCTCGAACCCTGGTTTCCAGCACCAGCGTCAGGCGTTTATGCAGACAATAGAGTGGTTCAGGCCAAACATGTCTGGTATAGACCATTTGCTTCAACATTCCAATTGAAATTAATTCATTGTAATGCAACAAAACATACACATGAAAGCAGCATATTAACCACACTATTGATGGTCCACCTGAAACAATCAGAAATCAGATTCCATGCTGTTCATTGAATTTTTGAGACAAGAGGGTAAAGGTACCAGAACTCCGACAGTGCTAAGATACCATACTAATGGCAGTACAGCGCTAAATAAATCTCTTTAACCTAACAGAACATAATATAACAGAAAATAATAGTTGGTGGGATCCCACGCCCATATGCTGTACGCTAATAAAAATATGCTGTTCATCAACTGCACAGATAAACATTTCTAAAACCCATTTGCTATCAGCAGTTAATGTTGATAAAAATCTTGCCGCTCGTAGCCGGAGAGTGACAGAGCCGACCAGGAGTTCCTTGAGGCGGGAGAAAGCGGGAGTAAAGCGGCAACTAGCGCTTTGTGGCAATTTGGTCCCCCAGGATTGTAAGGGGCTGTGTGGACTGTGAGGGCGGGACTGCGAGTCCCAGCAGGAGTAGCGCTCAGGACAGCAGCGCACCTGCGACTCTTCCCGCCCTCCCCCCTCCTCCCTCCTCTGCTTGCTCTGCTGCATAAAACACTGCTCGCGGCCCCCGCTCCGCGGGTGCCGCTCGTAGCCGGAGAGTGACAGAGCCGACCAGGAGTTCCTTGAGGCGGGAGAAAGCGGGAGTAAAGCGGCAACTAGCGCTTTGTGGAAATTTGGTCCCCCAGGATTGTAAGGGGCTGTGTGGACTGTGAGGGCGGGACTGCGAGTCCCAGCAGGAGTAGCGCTCAGGACAGCAGCGCACCTGCGACTCTTCCCGCCCTCCCCCCTCCTCCCTCCTCTGCTTGCTCTGCTGCATAAAACACTGCTCGCGGCCCCCGCTCCGCGGGTGCCGCTCGTAGCCGGAGAGTGACAGAGCCGACCAGGAGTTCCTTGAGGCGGGAGAAAGCGGGAGTAAAGCGGCAACTAGCGCTTTGTGGAAATTTGGTCCCCCAGGATTGTAAGGGGCTGTGTGGACTGTGAGGGCGGGACTGCGAGTCCCAGCAGGAGTAGCGCTCAGGACAGCAGCGCACCTGCGACTCTTCCCGCCCTCCCCCCTTCCTCCCTACTTAGCCCCGCCCATTAACGCGCACGCGGGACGCGCGCGGGTCGAAGCGCGGGGCTAAGCCCGGGCAAAGGGCGGGCCGTTTTAGGCCGTTAGAGGCCGGTAGAGGCCGGTAGAGACCGGACCGGGCCTCCCCTCTAACGCCCCCGCTGAATTGCCCTATTACTTACCCCATAATGGCGTCTAGAGCCTTACGGAGTAAGTCTGCTCAACAAGGCGTAAGCACGCTGGAAAATTTCTTCCCCAAGGCGAGCTCCCAAACTAGTAAATGTCACCTAGCCACGGACTCTCACCTTGAGATGGATCCCGAAAGTGTGTTTTTGGACAATGGGGAATCTCTCTCAACTGATGCTAGTACACCCATCCCTGTGGACGTTACCCATATGACATTATTGGACAGCATTGATCAGACTATTGAGTCGGTCCTTCAGCAGCTAAGAACGCCTTTAACGCAGAGGGATCGAAACTCTTCACGGCCATCTGGGACTTCTCACCATTCTGCTATTTTGGATAATATGGGATCAGACACGCCTGAAGCGGGACAGGCGGTCCTGCTTATAGACCCTGCAGATAGTGGGGTGGTACAGCCTTTAAAAAGGAAAAGGCCCAGGGAAATAAAGAGGGCAAAAAGGGCAAAAATTGATATAACTGAATCATCCCTCGAAGAAAGCACAGATATTTCAGTTTCCCCGGAGCTTGTTCTATCTGGGTCTATGCCGGATCTCATGGCCTCTCCAGTTCCTGTGCCAATATCACTGGCGGCGGGGCCATTTATCTTTGGTGGGGTATCCTCTAATAGTACAGATACAATAATCAATTCGCTTACAGTTATTATTAAGAATCTGTTAACTCCCATCTCAGCTAGACTGGACGCCATAGAGAATCTACTCCAGTCCCTGGAAAACAACCACACTAGGAAAAGCCCTGGCCTAGCTACAAATGCTCCCATAGCTACCGGGGATCCACCTGGGAATAGTTCACTTCCCTCTGTATTGCCCCGGGTCTCCAATAGGGCATCGCTGAGTACAAACGGTGCGTCTGCTTCTCAGGCGCGCCCTTTGTTACCTCCAGCGCCTAGGCCCCCTGTTCCGGCTCCCAGGAGATCCAAGCCACCCCCTGCGCCGCAATTGGCGTCGCAAACTGGGGCGGTAGTGGGTTCCAAAAATGGCCCGACTGATGGTATCGCTCCCCCCCCTGATAGGCGCAGGGTGGTTAACCTGCCCCCAGAAGCAGTTCCATATACGGCAATTATGGTGGGAGTTCCTGAGCTAACTGGTGGTGTAAGGGAGACCCAAGATTCTCTACGTAACAAGGTCATAAGCTGGCTTAGCATTAATAGGCCGCTGCCCCCAAACTTGAAAGGTGAGGTTTTGATGGTAAGGAGGATTCCATGGATTGGCCCTACTTTAAAGAATAGGGCAGGGGATTGTATCATTCTAAGCTTCAAGAGCCCACACGTTGCAAATTACATCTGCAATTGGCTTGTAAGGCCTGACAAGTCCAAAATTGAACTTCTACCCCTCTCATACTTCTATCCTAGTGATAGCAACACGGTGGCAGGGAGTGAGAAGGGGTGGACTAGGGTAGGCTTTGCTGTAGATGGTTCCCGCTATAGACCAAGGCACTCCTTACCACCTGCCCAGGCTAATTTCATACATCACAACAGGTTTTCCTGTTTGGACCAGGTCGATTGACCACAAACCAGGGAAATCTTGTTTCGTCCGGGGAAGATGGTGGATGATGTGCAAAGACGTGTGGGAGCAGGTATAGTCCCTGTGACTGAACTCACCTGGCAGGATACCGCTAAAGAGCGATTGGTTGACACGGACGATAGTCTGTGCTAACTGGGACCTTCACCTAACATCGGACCTGCCCATATTTTGCAAACTGGGGCGGCGGAGGTGGCGGGGCCTCCCGCCATTGCGGTCTGCGGCATTGGTCCCCTAGATGCCAATTCACCCATGGTCACTCCGCGACCTCCTACCGGAGGCCAGGGCAACCTGCCACCTGACCCAGGGTTGAGAATTCTCTCCTGGAATGTGGCAGGAATTGCAAACAAGGAAGGTTCTCCTGATTGGGATTACCTAGTAGGTGGATGTGATATACTCCTCTTCCAGGAAACATGGGCGAGGGTCACCCAGTCTAGGAGAGGGTTTGAAGTATTTGAAATCCCTGCCAAATGGGGTGGGAGGGGGAGGCCATCAGGTGGCTTGGCAATCTGGATTGCGAGTCATACTGGGTGCCAGGCGGAACAGGTTTTCACGTGTTCACAGGACATCCAGTGTGTTCGGCTCACATGGCCTGGCAAACCTCCGTGGGCCATTGTTAACGTCTACTCGCGACCAGTGGCCTCGCCAAATGAATCACCAACCCTAAATGATCTGTCCTCTTTTTTGGGCCAACTTCCGGGAGATTTCAAGGTGGTGCTTGGAGGAGACTTCAATTGCCACTTTGAACCTCTGGAGGGTTTACTGGATGGTGCCCTTACGGCCGAGGATGACCACTGGGGGGTTCCACCCTCGTCTTCTCCTTACCCCAAAGCCTGGTCCCCTCTAGCAATACAACTCATGTCCCTTACCCTGAATTGCGCACTGAGGGCGTGTAATGGTCGTACCCCTTCCGACACCCCCTCAGTGTGCACCTTCAATAGGAGGGGCCATGAGTCGAGGCTAGATTACATCATGGTGGACATTACACTCTGGCCAAAAGTCCTCGACTTCAGGGTAATAAATAGGACAGATAGTGATCACAACGCCCTTTGCTTAAATATCTTGTGCCCTTTGCCTCCGACGGCCCAATCCCCAGTTGATCAGGGGGAAGACACGGGGGATTTGCTCCTCACAACAAATAGGCGCCGGGTTAAGTGGGGAAAGCTGGTGAGCTCAGAAGAGGCCATTAACAAATTATATGAGCTGGCACTCCCAAGGTTCATGGAGGTGGACGCACTTCTGGATGAACCGAGAACCCCAGATTATAACGAGAAACTGGGAAACATACACCAGGATCTAGTGAGGGATTTGGCTGAGGTATTCCATCCGGTGGTCCCAACTCGAAAGAAAAAGACCCATGTTCCCACCTGGTACACCCCCGACTGTAGGGCAGCAAAATCTGAGCTTATTGCTGCAATAAAAGAGGGGTCCGATAAGGCCAATGTACGTGACCTTAGGAAGCACTATAAATCAGTGATGGCGACTGCCAGGACCGAGTGGGATTGGAACCACTGGCAGGACCTTCATGATGCCCTAAAAGCTAGGGACGCCCGGAAATTTTGGGCCCTTGTAAACAATGGGATAGGGGAATTAAACAAAGCAATTGAACCTAACATAGCCCCCGCGGTGTGGGAGGCCCATTTTGGGGCACTTTATCAAGATACTAATTCCTGCCCGGACGTAGAGTTGCAACTGCCCCTGAGTTCTCAGGATTTTGGCATGGAATTATCCCTGGGGGAAGTGGAGTCTGCCCTAGAGCGTTTAGCAGTGGGGAAGGCGCCAGGTCTGGATAGGATACCCGGGGATCTATTCAGGCATCACCCGGACATCTGGGGCCCATACCTTCTCATTCTTTATAATGCCATTCTTGGAGGTATGGCGATCCCTGGGTCGTGGCTGGGGGCAGAGATTGTACCTATCCACAAGAAGGGATCTACTCTGCTCCCCGCCAACTACAGGCCTATAAGCCTAATAGATGTGCCCCAAAAGCTCTTTGCGCGCCTCATTTTAAACCATCTCCTAGACTGGGTCGAGGATAACGACATCATGAGCCCCCTCCAGGCTGGCTTCAGGAAGAACACGTCGACCATGGACCAAATTTTTCGCCTCCTTCTCCTGTATTGGAAGACGGTAACGTTAGAGGGAGGTCGATTGTACATGGTCTTCGTGGACCTGAGGTCAGCCTTTGACCTAGTCCCCAGGGGGAAGCTATGGGAGGTTCTGCAGAAGCTAGGAGTACCCCCCCACCTGCTTAGTACCATCATTAGGCTACATGAGAACAACTTTGCGCAAGTGAGGTGTGGGAGGGATGGAAAGCTCTCGGGCAGATTCCCGGTCCGTCGAGGTGTCAGACAGGGCTGTGTGCTGGCTCCGACACTGTTCTGTCTGTACATTAACAGCGTCATTCAACATCTTGACGCGGTTGAGGACAATGATGCCCCGGTTTTGGCAGGAAGGAGGGTCCCGGCAATAATGTTTGCCGATGATACCCTCCTTCTTTCCAAATCCCCTATGGGGATCCAGAGGATTGTGGACGGTTTTGGCCGTTTCTGTCGCCAATACGGGTTGGAGGTGAACACGGAAAAAACTAAGTTCATGATCTTCAACCCCCCCACCAAAACTAGACCCAATCCAAAACTGGGGGAAACTAGTCTCGAAAGGGTCTCGACCTTTATATATCTGGGGGTATCACTTCAAGAAAACTTGGCATGGGACTCCCAGGTAGCAAGATCTAGGTTGAAACTTTCCCAGTTATCGGGCGCACTCTTGAAGGTGTCCAACAAGTCCACCTTCAAGCCTGTAAGCCCGGCTTTGGAAACGTGCAGGTCCCAAGCGAAGGCAGCAGCCACTTATGGTAGTGAGCTGTGGGGACACAAAGCAGGGAAGGTTATGGCAGGGGTGGAAAATTGTTTTCTGAGACGTTTACTTGCTCTCCCGCAAGGCACACCACTCCTCCCCTTAAGACTTGACCTGGGCCTTCCCTCTATTGCGGAGGACCTACGGTCGAAACCTGTGAAGTTCTGGCACCGGATATGGACCACCGAGGAACTGTTTCACTACAGGCAGGACCTTATTCATTTCATGAGGCTGAATGCTAACTGTAAAATTCCTTGGCTGGCATTTATTAAGTCGGAACTGTTCAGCCTGAATTTGCCAGACTTATGGGATGATCCAGCTCAGGGCTGTCGAAGTATCTCGCGTAAAACCCTTGCCCAGCTGTACAAGACTAAAAACCTTGTTGACATGGTCAATGCTCATGATAGTGGCACTCTGACGGGACGTTTTATGGATTCCAAAGATTCTTATATGTTTGAACCTTTTATGGATTTTATTTATCCTCTTTTGGCGAGGAAACTGTTCCTGCAATGGAGGTTTGGCACACTCCCTACTAAAGTATTTACCTATAAATGGTCGTTAGGGGGTGATAAACTCTGTCCATGCTGTAAAGCCAATGACGAAGATGATTTGCACATAATGTTCTGTTGTCATGCCTACCGGAGCCCGAGGAGGCGCTGGCTAGCTCCTCTGTGTCGAAACCTGGGCTTTAGGAAGTACCTACAGGCCTACAGGGTTATGAAAACCAACACCCTGGGCCACATTGTGTTTGCGGTTTCTAAATTCTTAATGGCAGCATGGATAATAAGGAAGAAAATGTCTGGCTAATTTACACTACTTTGTATTTCTTAACATTGCAGGTCCAGTAGGATTTTTTTTTATTGTAAATATTGTGTTTTAAATGTATGTATTTTCACTGCATCTTTTATGGCCCATGTGGCCGAAATAAAGAATTTTTGGAATTGGAATTGGATAAAAATCTTTCCTTACTTGATGCCTTAACACTTGACCAGAGCCATCATAACAGCACTGTTCTCCCGCCTGACGGGGATTGGCATAAGTCCTCCCTGTGATCCTGCCTAAAAACCACAGAGCCAAATACTGCTGTGCACATTCCGTTGGCTCTCACTAAACCACATTTCACCCACGCTCACCTCGCCACACTGCCCATATAGATCTTAACATGTGTGCTACCACCAGAGACTTTCTTTCTGCAGACAGTCCGAAGCACTAGTGTCTTTTGAACTCTCTATTTCACCCAAGAGCCTTTGGGAATGCTGTTCTTCATTAAGGCAAATTAAGGGGCATATTATCAAGAACGGCATTAAAATTACCGCCGCTTTAGACGCAGAAAACTGCAGCTAAAACAACGATAATGGGCTTGATAATATGCCGTAGAGAATTCCAATAGAAGCCCATGTTAACACCAGAACCTGGGCTTCTATTGTAATTCTCAAGGACATATTATCAAGCCCATTATGGCCGCTTTAGCGGCAGTTTTCTGGCGCTAAAGCGGCGATAATTTTAACACTGTTCCTTGATAATATGCCCCCAAGTTAGCTATTTCCTTCAAGAAAGAAGTCAGAGCACTCCTTATGAACACATTTCTTCCCTAGATACTCTGATGCCCTTCTTCCCTCAGTCACGTTCATGACTACTCTCGCCCGTAACTACAGTGTGTTAAACTTAGCACTCCTGACTCTACCCTCCAGTTTCCTGTCACTCCTGATCCAACAGTTTTATTGTCTATGATATGTTGGCTTTTATTGAGTTATCTCCTCTACCATTGATCACTGTAAAGTGTACCCTTCCTTTATCATTGTAAAGCGTAACCTTCCTTTATCATTGTAAAGCGTACCCTTCCTTTTCTGGGTGCTACCAATATTCTGTATCTTTCTTCCTGGTGTATGATTTTATTGTTGTCACTATGCTGCTCAGTGTAAATTTGTAAAGTGCTCTGATACCCGCAAGGTTCAAGTTCTCGCTATAAAAAACTAGCAAGTAAATTCAAAAATCTCTTTATAAAATCAGTAAATGGTTGTAATTTCCATGAACTTGCGTTTCCCCTACCACAGCTCCAATAGGCAATGCAAATATCAGCTGAGAGTAATATAAGGCGTGTTAGCATCAAAAAAACAAAGCACATACTGTGCCAGGTGAAATGTGATTCACCAAAAACAAGGTACCGAGAGGCATACTTCTCTCGATAAACACCTCAGGATAAATGTCACCCATTACAAATTGTATGATGCTAAAAATGACCAGCATCATAAAAGCAATACCAGAGAAAATGGCACTCATCCTAACTACTATGCTAGGGGAAATGGCACCCACCATAAAAACTGTTATTAGGACCAGCCTTGCAAGAGAACATGTTGTCTATCATGTATAGTGTGCCTGGAGGCACATAATAAATACTGTAGTCCAAACTAAAATTACACCCATTTTATTGTGCCTGGAGAAAGAACACCGCAATGACTAGACTGGCAGCATAAATTACAGCCATCATAAATGCTGCACTAAGACATAAATTAACAATTCAAAGTACTGTGTCCATAAGACCATATTCCTATCAGGATAAGAAGGTCCTTTAAAAATGCCACTGCTTTTTTATTTAATTATCATTTTGTAAAATAAGAAAAAATATAACATACATTTGGTGTAAACATTGTACATAATACATCCAAATACAAAATTAATACTATTAATATACGCTACTTTTCATTTTCAGTTTGCAAATTGACTGACACTTCGGGCCTGATTACGACTTTTGACGGTGGGGTAGCCTCCGTCACCCCCCCCCCCCGCGCACCGCCAAGAGTCGCTGCCAACTGCCAGATTACTAGTAGGTTTGTGGTCTGGCAGGCGGGCAGTGTGGCGGTTCCGCAGGGATGCTGTTTAAAGGCTCATTGTGAGCCTTACACAGCACCGCCACAGGACTGCCACGGCATGTTACTGCACAAGAAGGAATGCACCATGTTGTGCATTCCTTTCCCTTCAAGAACTGGGGATGCAAAACTACAGTGGGACAACATGTGCTCCCGTGCACAGGGGCGAGAATCGTATAGCAAATACAAGGATGAAGAACCTCCATGATAACGCTGGCAGTGAGGAAAGTCGTAATATGCTTTGGCAGTGCCTCAGGGCGCTACCAAGCATATTGCATCCCTCAGACCGCTGCAGGACCGCCAGGGAATGCGGTTCCCTGGTAGTTGTGGCGGTGCAATGGCGGTCCGACCGCCAACGTTCTAATAGGGTGGTTGGACTGCCGGTGCTGTGGTGGCTGGACCACCACCACCCCACCACCGCGCCATTTCGAATCTGGCAGTCCTCGGACTGCCAGACTCATAATCAGGCCTTAAATCTTCTCTTGAGTTATCTTTTCTTACCACAAAATATCTCCACGAAATCTATATTCCCATGTCCATTTCGACAGTTAATTATCCTCTTTAACATGAAGCACTTATGTATCCAATGCACCACAAGTCCTTCTTTTTCACATACATTTAATCGATTCACAATATGGCCCATGAGGAGGGAACACAGTTGAGATTTACGCCTGATACCTTACACACATTCTATGATTAGTATTCCGATAAATACTGAGCCTAGGCGTTAGACAGGAACAGGCAAGATCCCTGTTTGGCATCATACAGGCTCCCTGAAATCCCCTAAGAACTAACTTGGAATTGTATCAGCAAATCTCTCCAATAAAAGTCAAGTTGTTGATTTAGAGCATGGCCTGGAATAAGGCCCTCGGCCATGACAGGCTTTTAATGGCATTTTGTAAGGCATTTCAAGATACCTTGGGTGATTCATTGGCACTAACCATATTGCAGAGATGGAGAAAATTAAGGGCTGCATGATGGAGTCAACCATCACAGTCCTCTTAAAGCCTGACAAGAAAACCTAACTTATGTTCTCCTCAACAATGATGGTCAAATATTCACCAGAAATCGGGTTTCCATGTTGCACCAGGTGCGGCTTAAACTTGTCTTACTCTTTCAGTCAGGATTTATACGAGGACGCCAAACATACGAAAATACACGATTGGCCTTCAAACTTATTCACTTGGTGACAAACGCGCAAAATCCTGATGGCCCTTCTCTCGCCTTATGCAGACAAGGCCTTCAATAATGTAGATTGATGCCTCCTCACCAAATCATTGGTTAAAGCAGCTTTAGGTCCAGCAATAACTTCTTTTATCCTGGCCAATTTAAAGCAGCCAACTGCGCAAATTAAATTCAAAGGCAAATTTACACAACAGATAACCTTCGCGAAGAGCACAAGACAGGAATGCCCTTTGTTGCCCCTGACCTTTGTCCTAGTTATGGAGTCGCTGATTCATAGAATCAATTGGAATCAAGCTACAAGGGGATTTGGCCATGAATTGAGGGACATATAAGGATTTCCTCTTTGCAGGGGACATTCTGTATTTCTTAACTGAACCAGGAACTTCGTGACCAGCTTTGTTTGCAGAGAAGGAGCTCTTTTCAGAACTCCAAATTGGTGGGAATGGGGTTGGCTAACCCTGGTTGCATATCGCGACTCACACCTCTTGCGTGGAGACTTTTAAAAGTTGGAGGGCTCCATAAAATACCTGGAAGTTAGAATTTCTGGGGATTGTTCTGCCCACTATGCTTGCCAAATCTCAACTTTTCTGGATACAATTTTTAAGAATCTATACCGTTTGGGCATACTGCACCTATATCAATTCAACCGAATCAATAGTACCAAATGAATTTCCATCCCCATTACCTTTATGTGGTTCAGAAACTCCTGCTTCATTTTTCCAAGACTGCACTCCAAGATATCCAGTCCTGCCTGCTAAACTCCATATAAGGAAACAACGCACCAGGGGTAGCAAAACTCACTCTTAAAAAAAAAAAAATAGAGGCTGGCCTAGTTTTCCGAGACGTGTAGTTATATTTTGTCAGCGCAAATCTGCTTGACATTGGAACCAATGGGACTTGCAAGACTAAAGGCGTGGTTGGAGATGGAAGAGGCTGGCACTTCAGTTCCACTTCCATGTATATTTATGGCTGTGTCTGCATCACAGACTTAAACCTGACACACTCCTGTACACTACAAGCGCTATTCTCACACATTGGTACGGCCTGGGCAGAAGGACGGAGGCAATGTCATACCCTTCTCTACTGAACCCCCCTCACACATAGCCCAGATTTCCAGCAGAGTCTGAACAACCCTCTACTGCTGAATAGGGAGGGATAAGGACCTCAGAGGTTGGGGCCTGTTTTTAAAAGGCCAGAACTCAAGTACAAGTATAATGTGAAGACCTCTACCACCTCCAACACAGAGATGACTTCAAAATAACATTGCCACTATGTTGGGCAGGAACTGGTTTGAGATGCACTGAAGGGAGCAGGAAACTGACTCAAATTGAGACTATATTTCCACAGGCTCCCCAAGAAAAGGCAATTCACACACATACCCATCCTCGGCTTGAACCCCACACCCATACAGAATAATTATATGCACCAATGAGAGGAGGACTTAGATTGCAGCGCACTTTGTCAGAGGAGTGAGACGCCATTTGGGTGCGGGCTACAAGGATCGACTTGGACCCAAAAACAAAGATAATGCACACAAGATCTTGACCCATTGTTACCTGACCACAGCTCATTTGAGTGTGATGTTGGAAAGTTTGGACTTGTGCTGCTGGGGTTGCTAGATGAAGGGGGGGGCATTGCCTTATGTGTGGTGGACATGCCTGTGCGTCAAACCATACTGTGCAGATCCAGCAAGTCTCCTATAGGCTGTGACACGTTTGATGCTACCACTAGACATCACAGTTAATCTCTTTGGCCATCCTGGTGAGGAAAGAGTATACCTCATGTATACCACAATGGGCATATTAATATCACTCTTTTTGTTGACAGGAAGGGTAACTATTACTTTATTGGAAACAAGAATCTCTCCTCTCCTATGGCCTTGGTGGACATATAAATGGAAAAGCTGTTAGCCATCCTAGCAGACAAGATGCACCAATTTGAAAAAATATGGCAATATTTCATAACCTACGTTAAGGGCAGGTTGTGGAGATGAAGGATGGCTGCTTGTAGGATGGAACCACAAATTCCCTAACCATGCATGCCATAACAACACGGTCTTAATAACGACTGCGTCTTACCCACGCATGTCTTTACCACGCATGCCTTTACAACAAATTTAGTTGTAATGGCATAATTGGTAAGATCATATGCATGGTTAAGACTATGCCCGAGCACCTGCCCTGAGTCCTAAATCCCAGTCACCTGCCCTAAAAATAGCTCAACCCCCTGCCCCAAATCTTAAAAGCGGACCCCAGCCCAAAAAACAAATCCCACTCCAGCCCTAAAAACACTCCAGGTCCCCTGTGCCCAGAGCCAAGCTTAGAAAATCTACTCAAAACACCCCCTTCCCTGAGCCCTAAATCTTTGACCCCAGACCTGAAAAACACCCAGCACCCCACCCTGAACCCTAACTACCCCTGAGCCCTAAATCCATGACCTCAGACCAAAAAAGCACCCCAGACCCCATCCTGAGCCCTAAAACTTTCCCCCAGCCGTGAAAAACAACTCAGACCCCCCCCGCCCTAAAGCCTAAAACCTTGACCCCATATTTAAAAAACATCCCAGCCCCCCGCGCTGAGCCCTAAACTACCCCAGACCCACCCACCAGCCCAGAAAACTACCCCTGACCTACCCCCAGCCCAGAAAACTACCCTTGACCTGTAGAACCGGCTTTTTGGAGACCCCTCCCCACTAGGAGAGTCAAAGCCAGCGGTGCAGGGGACACCTAGAATCTACGGGTTCTTCTTGCTTAAATCATACATTACCAAAGAGACCAGGACAACCAGCCATGGAGGAAAGTAAGTTATTTATTAGCTCGAGCTAAGGACAGGGTCCCAGAATGGTACAAAGACAATTCTACGGAGACTGCTGCTTTATTCCGCAGCCTACACATATTTATAGCGCTAGCCACGCCCATTTGCACAGTACAAGTTCCTTATTCAGCTAAGTTCCTCATCTGACAAGTTCTTCATCAGTCTTGTGTGGTGCAATCGTGGCCAGGGGACATCTGTCTCTGATTGCACAATGTACGCAGCCCTGTTCTTCCTTGCCCAACTGGTGTGGTCATGGAGCACAGCCTCTTGCTTCCTCTATCAGTTGGTGTGGTCACAGTGCACAGCCTCGTGCTTCCTCTATCAGTTGGTGTGGTCACAGGGCACAGCCATGTGCTTCCTCTATCAGTTGGTGTGGTCACAGGGCAGCTGGTCGTGACAGGCTGAGTTACCAACAATGGACAGGATGTGGCTGAGTCTCTGGCACAACTGGGGGGTGATGCACACAGGCAGTTTCTTGGAATCGGCTCGACCACAAGGAGCAGGGAGGGTTGGGCAAGTTTTGACAGGGAAGTGGAAAGCAATTCTTCACCAGGTTGCCGTGAGCATGGCAACACAAATTGGAGTCATGTGGGTAATTTTAAAATGCAGTTCAACAGTCACTCATTTTGCCATGCAGAGGCAACAATCAATCGTCGTCTAGATCAATGTCCATCATTTCCTGGACCTCTCTCTCGATCTGCAATGCACTGTACTCCAGGACATCTTCATTACCTAAATTACTTAACTTGGAGTTTAATAAAAATATATATATACCACCATAATTAGGTCTCTCAACCTACACACAAATAACTTGAATAGGGACAAAACCAGATCATTTTTTACTAATCAGAATGGGAAGCAATCCATGGGCCTTACAGCTAGTAGATACTATCATTACTCCATCTGTGTCAGTCCTTGTGTGGTATCAAACAGGCCATAGATATTATCAATGCTTTCAGGTGAAATGGTGATACTCTTTGTCTGAGTACAGGCTTGATACTGTTCCACTAAACAGAATACGACTCTTAAATGATGCCAGCAAACAGTAAAAACAGTCACACAAATTCACTTTTGTTGGACCATTTTGGATGCTAGAGGCGGAGCCACTTCCTCTTCCATAGCAATTTAGTCAAATGGGAACATATCTAACATTCGCTTTATATCATTGCACTGGAATTGCTTGTGCAACTATGCCCAAAGTCCGTTCTAAGCCTCTTTGTTAGGCTTCTATCGTCCATCAAATCTGCTTCCATTTTCTTCTTCCGCATTGGGCCTCTCGATCCAGGCCTTTCCATGAAAATAGTACGTCTTAGTATCTGTTGGAGTGCCCTCCTGGCAAACACTCACAGCTTACTCGAAAGTCTCAATGTCTCAAGGCAGTGCACCAATATCTCTCCTCTGAGGCAGGTACTACAGATACCATGCTCTTCGGCGGTCGTGGGCGCAGATCATATCGTGCAGACCCAAGTACTGTTAATCAGGAAAGAGCAACAGGCTTTCATGTTCAGCAACACTCTCAGGCTCCAACACTTGTTATTCAGTTTCAGAGGACGCTTGAGCTGCTTTTCCATTCTAATTTTCCTTTCAACATAGGTATTACAAATGTAGTGCCTTTTGTCAATCTTGGATCCTCCGGTGCACTGCCCTTCCGTTGGAGCAAAGGAAAGGAGGGGGTGTGGTCAAAACTTAGGCCAAGGGGGTCAAAGAACCGCGCGCTGTCAGAGGTTACCAGCACATGACAGGTAGAAAACTGAAGCCTCAAACCAGCCCTGTCGTCAACAACAGGGATCCTTCTTTTGCGCTCCTTTGCACAAAAATTCTTGTTCTGTGGCAAACAGGGAACCAGCTCCTCTTTCTTCTCTGATGTCCAACGCCGTCTGATGAAGCAAACACAATACTTTGGCAATGCCATTGATGATACGCTGGCGATCGCTGTCCAGCCTTGCTACTTTCTGGGTGCTGGGACTGTAGGTCCAAGACGTCCGACCCTCATCTGTAGCTGTCACTGATGGGAGTTAGGACTCATCTTTGTCACCGTTCTGCAGGTTATTATGACTCTTCCTTTTACTCTGGAAGATCCCGCAGAAACTAGTGATGTAGGAAATATGACACAGTTGTTAGTTTCCTTCAAATTAGCGAAAAAACAATTTATTATATTTAACAATGGGACTGCAAGCAGGTGACCTGCAATCTTCAAGGGAGTGGCCAGACGCCATGGGACAGTTAGACTGGAAAACATCGAAATGGGCCTAAAGAAAATTCTTGAAAAACAGCCTGGTCATATAGAAGGGATTTATACATAATATGGGGGTCCCTGGTCCATCACTGCAGTCTGAGAGTGTGAACTTGAACAATACATCAACAATAATAAAAGGGCTGACTGGTGAAAGGAATACGGAAAAGGGAAATGGGACTAGGACACAGCTAAAATCCCCAATAACTAGGCACAATGCGACATCGATCAGGGGAGAAGCGGCAAAAGAAAAATCTATGGAAAAAACAAGAAATTACTTGGGTGATAGTCAGGCATGTGACACAGCACCAAGAGTACGGGTGATACAAAAAAAATCAAAATAGTACACAAATTTTAACTCTACCACCGGCTGCTACACCATATACTGTAATCTCAGCTACTGATCCAGTTCCTTCCTCGGGGAAAATGAAACTTGGTTTCCTTTGAGGAACAAAGCAATTCACTACCTAGGAAGCAGAACAGGATTAACTAGTGCAAAATCATGAGAAAAGTTTAGGTCACCTTTAGCAAGAGCCACAGATTTATAGTTCCTTCTTAGGGTCCAATCAGGGAGCATGTAATCAAGGGCCGCCCGTCCCTTAAGGGAAGGGGCAGTAATGTGACTAACTGCAGGTGACACGCATTTAATCCTGTATTATTTTTTTTATTTTTCTTCAATACCATTATAGCCAAATAGACATGCACTGGTGAAGTGTTGTCTCTCATGTTCACAGCATGAAATATCATATCTGTGGAATTTAGTAACCAGAACAAGTCCAACAAACTGTTGCGTAGCGATGGGCATTGCCATGACCATCCCCTCACAACACAGGGGAGCTTCTAATAGTATCAAAAGTAACATTTGTCAAAACAACGCAAAAACAAAAAAACACGCATAAGATAAAAACTCACATGCCAAGCCATCAAGTATACTTGCTGTATACCAAGCACAAAAAGCATAAACAAATTACAGTAGCACATGCAAATGAGCGGTGACACACAATACTATGTCATGCACTTTATGCACAGTGAACCTGCAGCCCAAAACCCAATATTTTGGCCTGCTTAATTTGTCAGGTTTAAAATCAAAATTCAATTTCCTTACTTTCCTCACCCTCCTTTTGACAGCAGGTCACCTTAGTGGTGATCGGCTGTCAGTACAACTTACTGTGTCGCTTCTGACACACAGGACCAGCAGGAACAATTCATAAAAGGACAAAATGCACAAAAATAGAAAAACACACAAACATTTCTTTTTAAAGGAGTTATGTAAAAAAACACATCTTTTTTCAACATACTGCTGACAGCACCCTTCTTTTTGCAATTTGCATGTTGATTAGGTCCCACAGGTACATATGGAACACTCGTTCCACCACCTCGTGGAATGGACCATCACTGATGCGTTTGCTGTTGACCTCTGCTTTTCCACTACTTCCCTACACCTACTGTAACATTCTTGGTCCGTTCTAATCTTCTTTTACCCTGATTTCCTACCTATGGTCATTCAGGGCGCACATTTCACCTTTTTTCCTCTCACAACTATGAGGTTTTAAAAAAAATTTTTTTTTAAACCAACTTACGTGTCTTGTCAGCCTTAAAACCACCCAGAACAATCCATGAATGATCTGTGGGCAGAAGCAAAAATACACAACACACAAAAAAGAAACACTTCTCATAACACATAAAAATATCAACTGTAACTTTTAATCAGGAGATAAAACATAATACACATTAACGGAACACAAAATAGAAAATATACTTAACTGTAACCATCTTGTCAACTTTGCAATGACTAAACATGTAAGCATTTTAAGCCACCTTAATTCTGACTTTCTAAAAGCAAAACCTTTTCACAGACACTCTGTGTTTCCCTTGCGCCACAATTTTTCCTGTGAAAAATAAATCTGAATTTGCTAATCGTTTTTACCTAGGCGTGTAGCCCACAAAATTCTAAGAAAGAGCTTCATCTAAGACTAATGCAACATTTTATTTTCTGTTAAATGAAGGCAACCATGAACCCACATTTGTCTAAAACCTGCCGGAGTGTCAGTGTTGCCATCTATGCCAACAACGCGATCTCTCCAGACAGGCTGCCCCTCCCTCATTGGAAAACCCTTATTTAACAGAACACCAGATAAAGAGTCTCTGTAGGCTACTAGCGTGATCAGATCGCATAATAGTGCCGGGCCCTGTATGTCCCCTTTTTCAACCTTATGGCGAAGGTCAGACAGACCTGGGGGTGGATCTAATTCTACAAAATCCTCTCACATTTGGATCAGTATGTCACACATTTCACAAAAAATATCAATCTGTTGGATGCGTGTCCACTGATCCATCGTCATCCATATATCCTGAGCGATGTACATAGTGTTAATTTCCATCCACCTATGAGCCTTTTGACTCATAGCTAGTTGTTCCTGTGTATTCCCTATCAGTCTGCGGCAAGTGCGTCATCTGGGAGTAGGTGGCCTAGGCGGAGTTACATAAGGGATATAATCACGGACCACTGACCAAGCATTTGCTAGTAGCCCTGGACTGGGGGAAGGTGTCAGACGACTGTCAACAAGGAATGTGTTAGTTGCAACAGGAGTTGAAGGCATATTAAGTTGGGCAGGCACGGGACCAATGGAAGGTACAACAAGGGGAAGGGAAGGGTGTACTTGCATTGGTACAGTGGCCTGAATAGTCGGGGCGTTGGGAACAAGTGGCTGAGGAATCGGACAAACCAGGGCATGGGCAGGGGCAACAACTGGAGCAGTAGCGGGAGTCAATTGTGTAGGATCAAGGGCCGGATACATGGCGGGGATATAGGGTGGAGGGGTGCTCAACATAGAGGACATGAGAGGGTCATCCTCCTTGTCCCGGGCCTTTTCGGGAACCTTCTTTGTAATGTAACATCCATCTATCTGCATTCGATGTAATCTGTCATGTATTACTATATCCTCTTCTATTCTCTTATTATCGTGACTCTGGGCTTTCTGAATCACACTCATACGTATTATTTTAGCTTCGTTCTTTTTTAGTTTGATTTCTTTCTGTTTGGACTCCTTGCGCCAAACCAGAAAGGAATCAAACATCGCAGGTCTAGCTTTCCTTTGAAACAACTTCTCCTCTAAATTATCTAGCACAGGAGGTTCAAAACTACCGTACATTGGCCATTGTAACTCAGCATTACCTTTTTGTATACTTGTGCCAAAGTGAGCAAAACATAATTGGGCCAACACCATTTTAGTATAAACTTCATGATTAGGGGTCCCCAAAAGAGGAATCGGACAAGATTCCTCCAATGCGGAGTCCTGTGTATAATAACAACAACACCATTTCCGAAACATACAAAATCCAGGCATCTCTAAACGCGTATCCTGGTTCCAAACATCAAAGGGTGAAATCTAACGTTTACAGCATATAACTGTACTTACCCTTTGGTTTTCGGCTTTTGCAAAAGTCGAACAATACCCAAAACAAAGATACAAATCACCAAAGAAGTGGGCCACTCCCACTCCTACCTGACCATTAATCTTCCATCACACGACAGGTGTCACAAATGTCCCAATCTCCCAAAACTAGGAACCAGAACTGGGGCGTCAGTCGGGCCCGCAGTCGGGTAGCCCACTGGAGGGAGGAATCACGCAATCGGAGACCTCGGGACCACAAAGACAATTTTCAGCCAGTGTAGTGGCACGCCTCCCTTAGCATTCGATCACGGACTCCTCACGACCACCAGGCTCGATGACGACCACCGAAGACGCCCCACGTTGGGTGCCAAATTGTAGAACCGGCTTTTTAGAGACCCCACCCCACTCGGAGAGTCAAAGCCAGCGGTGCAGGGGACACCTAGAATCTACGGGTTCTTCTTGCTTGAATCATACTATTGTAATCAATGATGCAGGGTAGTCATTGTCTATTAGTCCATTAAGTATATTTATTTATAAGTATAGAAAGATGGTAAGTCTAATCAATACATCAGTATTAGCTTATATGAACACTTAAGTATATGCCTAGGTATTTGCCATTTGCCCCACCAGGAGCAAGGTCCTCTCTGCTCAGCCCATCTCACCAACTGATCTTGCCACATACAAAACCACCCTAACATTCTATATGACATCATAGCAGGCTGAGCAGGCAATGCAGAGAGACACCATAGAGGGATTGCATCCAGTAGAGTAAGACTACAACACATCTCCCCCATTATAATAATGGAAAACAAAGAGAGAGAGTGTGAAACTGTAGGACACATGTGAAGCATAAGAAGGAATAACAGTTAAACGTAAGGTAATAATATAGTGGAACAAAATAGTGTAGTGGAACAACAAAAGAGAGGAAAAATGCTTGAATTAAAATATACCATACAGCTTGAATTAAAATATACCGTACAACTCATCCTTCTCCTTTGATAACGCACATACACTTATCCTTCCCCCTTACTCAACAATGCATTGAGGTGGCAAAATGCACAAGACAGAAAGGAGGATGCACTACTAAAACAAATAGAACACTCTATTCTCAGATAAGATAAGGAAAAACAAGGAATGCTAGACAAAAGATATAATCAAAAAACTAAAAACAACGGCGTTTTTAAAAGGCAACACACCACATGTTGTAAATAAACGCCATATGACAGGTCCAACACCCATAGAAAGGTAACAGTAAAACAAAAACTGTTAAATTTTGGGTACTAAAATTCACGGCAAACGTGACACGGTTATCCTAAAACATAACAAACATGTCATGCCAACTATAATTGGAAAAATAACAACTCAAACAAACATACTCCGAGCTATATCAGCCCAAAGGTAACCCACCCTGGGCACTCCTTCACCCGAAGGACAACAAAATAAGGGAAAAGAAACAATTCCAAGTTATTCTAAATTTTGGGGATTTTAACACCCAAAGGAAACAAAATTTTTGAAAATCGCCATGCCCATGGCAAACATCAGATAGATTTCTTTCAACCTAGAGCAAACATATTTAGGGAAAACTGAACCCTAGGAAAACAAATTGTGGATACAAAAGACCCACGACATGCTAAAATAAGGAAAACTTTAAATTTTGTGACACACATGTTCTACTGGATGAGGAACACTCCACTAAAGTCAAAAGATACAGCACAAACACTTAACATCCACAACTCCAGGAAGCAAAAACAAACTACATTTGACCAGCAAATTAAGAATGTCTCATGTTCCATTGAGCTGTCAACAAAAAGGAATGTTGTGAATACGGGAAGATTCGCGACTTCCTCCACGAAAACAACAACATTACTATCAACGTCACAACAAACATATATCTGCAACATGACTCCATCCAGATATTAAAATTACATGGTAAATAGAACATAACAAATTAAAACAATAAACGTGGTCACCGTAGTCTAAGATGAGCGATACCTCACCCGAAAGTCCAGTCCAATGAAGATGAGTGATACCTCACCCGAAAGTCCAGTCAGCAAAACAGAAAATAAATCCATGGAAGTCCAAACATATATCTGCAACATGACTCCATCCAGATATTAAAATTACATGGTAAATAGAACATAACAAATTAAAACAATAAACGTGGTCACCGTAGTCTAAGATGAGCGATACCTCACCCGAAAGTCCAGTCCAATGAAGATGAGTGATACCTCACCCGAAAGTCCAGTCAGCAAAACAGAAAATAAATCCATGGAAGTCTAATTCACTATTCATTTATCTAAAATTAAAATGTTGCAGGTAAAATCCAGCGTAGGTAGAGAATTGCGCCACAAGCAGCATCATCAACACGGGAAGTGTAGAATCATCATGAAATCCTCATTAGCGCTTGTAAATCTGGATTTGCGCATGTAAAACAAGTTTGCCACAACTATAATAGAGTTAGCCTTCACGTAAATGAGATGCGCTTGCGATGTATCTGCTAGTCAAGCTTGGATGTGAAACGTCGTGAACTGAGGATGACAAAAGGAATCCATCCCAACGTCCCAAAATGGCCGCCATAGCGTCGTTGAGCGTCGCTTTCTATAGGAAATGGGTCTCGTTTTTACCCATGAATCCCCATCACTAACACTCTGATGAACCGCAAAGACGTCATCAGATGGATTCTAACAGGGGAAGGAGGAGAAGCTCCGCTGACCAACCGTCACCGACTCGAGAGAAGGTGAGTTGGTGGACTTGAAAGAAACGCTGGCCCAATATTACGATACAAAGTCTATTCCAATGTCAGGACGCCACAATCACTGACGCGTATACGTTTGCAAGGTGTAAAATCTCTCTACCGGCAATGAAAGTCAAGAAACCCAAATCTTTGTGGAGGCATATGAAGTCAGCTCACATAGCGCTACGCTCCCACAGCGCTTCAGCTCACACAGCGCTACGCTCCCACAGCGCTTCTGCTCACACAGCGCTACTCTCCCACAGCGCTTCAGCTCACACAGTGCTACGTTTCCACAGCGCTTCATGTCATACGGCGCTGCTGTATACTTAGAATTAATCACTTCATGCGCCGTTTTAATTTGCTGCGTGTTTTTTCCAAGTCAGTAAACATCAGTTTACTTTCCAAAAGGGTAAACATTCGCTGCAGTTAAGACTTCCCAAATAAAAACGATGTTGCGCTTACCCTGTCTGCTTTGAAGATCACTGGCACTTCCACGTTGGGCCGACCGGTCTTTGGTCACTGGTGGGGCATGTGGAGAGCCAGTTTGCTTCTACTTTGCGCGTTACTTCTTTTCTTATGTTTCTATATTTTTGTTGTTTCAGCTTCTTTTTCCTGTGATTCTCCAGTTCCATATGTTCAAGTTCAATCAATGTAGATCACGTAGGTTCTCCTCCTCGTCGCCAGTATTGTAATCAATGATGCAGGGTAGTCATTGTCTATTAGTCCATTAAGTATATTTATTTATAAGTATAGAAAGATGGTAAGTCTAATCAATACATCAGTATTAGCTTATATGAACACTTAAGTATATGCCTAGGTATTTGCCATTTGCCCCACCAGGAGCAAGGTCCTCTCTGCTCAGCCCATCTCACCAACTGATCTTGCCACATACAAAACCACCCTAACATTCTATATGACATCATAGCAGGCTGAGCAGGCAATGCAGAGAGACACCATAGAGGGATTGCATCCAGTAGAGTAAGACTACAACACATACATTACCAAAGAGACCAGGACAACCAGTCGTGGAGGGAAGTAAGTTATTTATTAGCTTCAGCTAAGGACAGGGTCCCAGAATGGTACAAAGACAATTCTACGGAGACTGCTGCTTTACTCCGCAGCCTACACATATTTATAGCGCTAGCCACGCCCATTTGCACAGTACAAGTTTCTTATTCAGATAAGTTCCTCATCTGACAAGTTCTTCGTCTGTCTTGTGTGGTGCAATCGTGGCCAGGGGACATCTGTCTCTGATTGCACAATGTACGCAGCCCGTGCTTCCTTGCCTAACTGGTGTGGTCATGGGGCACAGCCTTGTGCTTCCTCTATCAGTTGGTGTGGTCACATTGCAGAGCCTCGTGCTTCCTCTATCAGTTGGTTGGGTCACAGGGCAGCTGGTCATGACAGGCTGAGTTACCAACAATGGACAGGATGTGGCTGAGTCTCTGGCACAACTGGGGGGTGAGGCACACAGGCAGCTTCTCTGAATCGGCTCGACCACAAGGAGCAGGGAGGGTTGGGCAAGTTTTGACAGGGACGTGGAAAGCAATTCTTCACCAGGTTGCCGAGAGCATGGCAACACAAATTGGAGTCATGTGGGTCATTTTAAAATGCAGTTCAACAGAACTACCCCAGCCCATAAGACTACCATTACCCACCCCCAGCCCACAAAACTACCCTGACCCACCCCCAGCCCACAAAACTACCCAACCCGCCCAGCCAAGAAAATATCCCCGTCCCAACTATCCAGCCCTACACCCTAAAACGGCCTCACAGTAAAAAAAATCGTACTCACCAGCTCACATCCGACCCACCGCCCAGATCACTAGAGCACTAACTACCACAGACGTCTAAACCACGCTTATGTGTGGTAAAGGCATATGCGTGGTTTTGATGTCCGTGGTTAGGCCTGCGTTGTTCAGCCACGTATTGTTCTGACTGCGTGGTATAGGCTGTTTCCCATGGTGGCCCAGCATGTGCCTGAACTGATTCAGGGTGGTGAGTTTCATAGGATCCCCAGGTCATCTGGAGTAATGGATTCAGAGGAGGGTCCCTCTTCACCTCACCTCCCAAGTCCAGGCTCCTAAACAAGTGAGCCCCATACATTGGGGGTGCACCATGAGCAAGCATTAGGTGACTAGTTATTGACATTTTGTTGCCACTTGCCCTCCCTTAGTTTGGGGGGGCGCAATGAGTTACTTCCCCTGGGGAAACCCAAATGGGTAAAGAGGAACTGCGAGGAGATCGGACTACTTGCCACCCATTGCACACTTTGGACGCCCGTGGAGTACTTGCTGCTTATCTATATTCTTGAACCGTCCCAAAATGTCAATAAAGATACGGATTAAAAAAAAGATACGGTGCACACATACATTTATATAACAGATTTGTCAGGAAATGCATTTGATTATATGGACTCTGGCAAGAGGTGAGACGTTGTATGGTGTCCACAGTCCTATCCCATCCTGTAGTTTATCCAATAAAGTTCATCCTACACCTTTCTTACTACAACTCCTAAATCATCAATGTTTAACGAACTCTTTTTTAATAGTCATATTATATTGCTGGCCATTATGTAATGCCGATTTGCCGAGAGTGCTATCAACCGGAAGGATATTCTGGCGATAAGTGGGTATACGTCTAGCCAAATCTAGCTCCTATTGAACCTACAGGAAAAGCCAGGTCTTTAACTTCTTGTGGGGTTTCTGAAGTGAGGAGTAGGCTCTTATGTGTAGCGGCGGATTATTCCATTTGTTAGAAGCAATGTAGGAGAAAGCTTTCCGTATGTGTGCAAGTAGGAGTCCGGATGAGTGGAGGTGTGTGGAAGGTTTGTGAAAGCAGATGGGATTGTTTAGGTATGCTGGGCCAGTGTTACCTTGCAAAGTGTGGGTGAGGAGTTTGATATGTGCTCGTTTGTATATGGGGAGCCAGTGGAGCTGATGTGGTGTGATGTGAATGCAGAGTGAGAGGTTTTGAGTTATTCGGCACGCTGAGTTCTGAATGGTCTGCAGCCTTCTGGAGAGTTTTTTGTTATTCCTGGCATAGAGGGTGTTCCCGTAGTCCAGATTGCTCATGATGAGTGCATGATTTTTAAGTTTTCTGGGTGTAAATTTGGAACCATTTCAAAATCTTCACATCTTCAGGGTATGGAAGCACGAGGCACTGATAGTGTTGACATGAAGAGTCATGTCGCGTTTGCTGTTGATGGTCCCAAGGTTCTTGGTTTGGGTAGTGGGAGTGGGTGTCAGTCCTAGCTCTGTTGGTCACAAGGTGGAGTCCCACAGTGAAGTGCTCTTCCTAAAGATCATGATTTCGGTGATGTCAGTGCTCAGCTTCAGACAATTGGTCATCATTCAGTGGGTGATTTCAGTCATGCAGGCACTGAACTTGATCTAGGTCCTGAGCATCTTGGTCGTGAGGGAGAGAATGAGTTGTGTGTAGTTGGCGTAGCAGACGATGTTGATGCTGTGAGAGAAGGTGATGCTGGCTAGAGAGATTATGTATGTGTTGAAGAGGGACAGGCTTAGGGAAAATCCTTGTGGAACTCTGCAGATGAGGTCGCGGGCATCCGAGGTTCCCGTACAGGTTGACTGACTGGGGCCTTCCAGTCTGAAAGAAGCAGATCCATAGGAGTGCAAGACCTTGGTTTCCAATGTCATGTAGACTTTGATGAGGATGGGGTGGGAGACCATGTCATACGCTACAGAGAGGTTGAGGTATATGAGGACCGCTGTGTCTCCTCCATCCAGATCATGCAGATGTCATCCATGGCAGTTTCTGTGCTGTGCTTCGTGCAGAAACCAGACTGAGAGGTGTTGAGGAGTAGGCGATCATTGAGGTATTCTGTGAGGCATCTGTTGATGCTTTTCTTCAAGACATAGTGCAGGAAGTATAGCTGGGAGATCGGTCTGTAGTTGCATGTTTCCAAGCATCTGGGATGGTCGCAGAAGGGGTGGAGGCATTCAGAATGGGTGTGAGCATGGAGCTGATAGGATGCAGACCTTTGGAGTAGGTGCAGTGGGGGCAGCGGTCCAATAGAGCCCCTGAGTAAATGGACTTCATGGTGGAAGCATATTTTTTCTGGGGTGATGGCGGGCGGTGTTTAGAGAGGTCTATTGGGTCTAGTTGCAGGTTAAAGTTACTGCAAATGGCTGTGATTTTGTTGCTGAAGAATTGAGAGCGATTGTTGCAGAGGTCCTGCGACGGGGTGATTTTACCTCACTAGCAGGTGGCTGCTAGTGAGGTAAAATCCTTCACAATGGCAAAATGCCTTTCCTTCTGTTGGTGCCTGCATCAATGCAGTCTGTGAGAGTGGCGTGGTTGGTTGTCCAGTTCGTTTAGTGGTAGCGTCTTAGGGCAGATTTAAATGTGGTCCTGTCTGCATTGTCCTGGTTCATTCCCCATTTGTGCTCCAGTTGTTTGCAGTGGCGTTTCATTAGTCTGTGTTTCTCTGTGTACCAACTAGGTTGGGCGTCTAGATATTGTTGTATTGTTGTGTTTGGGGGGGGACAGGGAGTCACTACATTAGTTGATCCAGTTGTTGAGCTCCTTGATGACTTTGGGAAGGCTGTTGCTGTATTCAGGTCGGTAGGTGTTGAGAACCATGTTTCAGTCCTTGTCAGTGATGCTGTTCCAGCCTCTGCTGGTTGGTCTAGCAGTGGTGCATTTCACTGGACCAGGATGGGGATGCTAAATTTGGTGAAAACAGAGTCCAGGAGGTGTTCGGCGACGTGGACGTGGGCCAGTCCCTTTACTAGTTGTGTGAGGCCGAGGCTTCTATGATCTTCAATGAGGGCTTCTCATTTGGGATCAGGTGGAAGTGTAGGTCTCTGAGTAGGATGTAGCTGCCAGAGTTGTTGGCAACTGGTATGATGAAGTCTGTAATGGTGTCGGTGAAGTGGGTAAGTGGTCCCAGTGGTTTGTAGATAAGTGTGCAGCTTAGAGTGAAGTTGGCTGTGACATGGAGCTTACATGGCAGGTGTTTCATGTGGATGATGGTGATCCCGCCTTCAGGCATGTGAAATCTGTCTTGCCTGGTGATCTTGTATCCGAGGGGATAGCTGTGGCAATGTCAGGTGCCAATGAGGGGTTCAGTTATGTTTCCCTGAGGAAAAGTAGGTCGGGCGTTGTCATACAGCAAGTCCCAGATCTCTGTGGTGATTTTAGTGAGTGAGTGGGTGTTGAGGAGCATGCATGCAAGTGCGGGCATTGTGTGGATGGTGGCAGGACTGTGTGAGTGTGAGAGAGTGGGGTGTTGGGTGCTGTTGTTGCACGTGCAGTGAGTGTTGGGTGTGGGTAACTTCATGACAGCTTACAGGAAGCACAGTAGAATGCTCTCTCCCTGTGTGTGGTGAGGGAGCAGCAACTGGGTTGAGGGTGTGGGGGGTCGCAGGGGGTAGAGGCAGGAAGGGGAAGGACCAGGGTTCCTGGTGCTCCGTGCAGTACAGATGCAGATGGGCACAGACGTGCTTTCTTTTGCCTGCAATTATTGAAGTCTTGTGACAGGGAGGAGTGATATGACTTTCTGTGCAGCTGGATGATGGGAAATCAAGGGATGTCAGTTTCTGTGCAGATGGATGATGGAAAATCCAGTGATTTCACTTTCTGTGACGATGGATGATGGAAATGAGTCTTCTTGCTTTTCTTCTTCTTATGCTGCTCATAAGTACTTTGTTAAAAGGAATGCTGCTTCTCAGGAATGCTTTGCCACATGAGTCCGTTACTCCAAAGCATTGTGCTAGGAGTAATACTGCTCCTATAAATTACAGAGACAGGTTTTTCACTGGGTGGCCATCAATCAAGACT
This sequence comes from Lissotriton helveticus, assembly GCF_964261635.1. NCBI lineage: Eukaryota > Metazoa > Chordata > Amphibia > Caudata > Salamandridae > Lissotriton > Lissotriton helveticus. Next base: position 599,420,446 of record NC_136068.1, on the reverse strand, counting down.
TTGCCCAGGTACCAAAGGAGACTCTCTGTCTGGCTGAGGTAAAAGTGTTTTCCTGTTATTCACCAGGGAGTAACTTTCCTTGCAGGATCAGAGTGACTGGATGGCTGGTGGCTGCATGACTTTCAATAGTTAGAATATAGCCTTCTTCTGTACGGGTGATGGGTACCTACTCCCTATTCATAAATGCAGTGGGGTTACCCTTCCTTCAGTTTCTTTCAATATGCTGTGTGCATGACAACACTGCATTCCCTGTGTTCATGAGTTCTGTGCTCAAGGGCTTAATGGATGTTGTTCTCACCACTGCCTGGCTACTCCTCTGCTGTGCATTCTTTTCTGTGCAGAGGCTCGGCTGCCACAGTTGATCCCACAATGGTCAATACTGTATGTGATCCTCCAGACTGAACAGGATGCCAATGTGCTATTGTCTTTTGATGTCATTGGTTTAGTCCCATGCCATCTCCTGCTATTATAGTGGTTGGTTCAGAATAGAATGTTGAATGTTATGATTAGTACTAATGATGGGAGTTGGGGATTAGAAGCGGAGGCTGTCATGGATGGAGTTTCTCATCTTTATAATAAAGGATTACACATATGCTCCTGCTTCTTTGGAATTTGTACATCGAAGGTCTACACCACATTTGGCGACGGGAATGGGATCCGTACCCAAGCGTGCAGACAGAGTGGGATTTGTTAAGGGGTATGTTGGCCACATTCTTCCGAAGGAAGGTGCTACCCCTGTGTTGTGTAAAGTAAGAAACATGTCCTTAAACTTACAGGATACTGTTAAACAGGAGTTAGAACATTTGAGTACAGGCGTAAAAAATGTAAACCGTTGAAAACTCTGTGTGGGTTGCACCCATTGTGGTTGGGACAAAAGGTCGGGAGAGATCAGATTTTGTGTGGATCTCAGGCATTTAAAAAGATAAGTTGTAGAAGACAGATTTCCACTTTCAAATATAACGAAAATGGTGGGGGTGTTGGCTGGTGCTAAGTTTTTCTCTACATTAGATCTAACCTCAGCATACCATCAGGTTTGGCTAAGTGAAGATTTGAAGGATTTCATGGCTTTCATAACTTTCTTTAAAGTGTTTTGCTTCAAAAGAATGCCATTTGGCCTTTGCTTAGCTGCATCAATGTTTCAGAGGCTGATAAATGACTTGCTGGGGAAGGTTACCAGCTTTAAATTCTTCCAAGATTATGTTTGATATACAGTGAGGATTTGGAAACGCATCTAGACAACATTAGAAAAATATCTGAGTATTTTTAAATCCAAAGGTGTCACGTTGAAAGTTAAAAAATGCAAATTTTGTGTGCTGTAGATAACTTATCTTGGGCACACAATATCCGCACAAGGTGTTAAGCCCAAAGATGCTCAAGTAAAGACCATTTGAGCTTTAAAATGCACTGAAAGGAAAGAGGATGTGCAGGCATTTTGGTAATGGCTGAGTTTTACAGAAGATTGGTATCAAATATTTCTAGTCACACTTGTGCCATTAGGTAAACCACTCCAGAAGGGAGTGCAATTTGGCTGGGATGAAGAGTGTCAAAAGGAAAGTGTTGATATCAAAAAAAGTTTATCTCTAGCTCAGCATTTGAAAAGTTTTATTCCTGGGTCACCATGTTGTCTGGTTACTGATGCCAGTGAGAAAGGACTAGGTGCGCTTTTGAAGCAGAGACAGGAAGGTACGGAAGTGACGATAGCATTTGCTTCCAGATCGTTGAAGGGGTGGAAAGTAAATACTCGACAACTGAGAAGGAGATGTTGGCAATGTTAAGGGGTTTCAAGAAATGTAGACCGTTTTTATGGGGAGCAAAGTTGGTTGTATGCACAAATCACCAGCCCTTGCAAGAAGTTTTTGTAAGGAAAGGTTTGGAATATATTTCTTCTAGGCTAACAAAATGGCTTGTGGCACTGAGGACTACACTTTTTCTGAGGTACATATTCCTGGGGATGAAGAATTAGGCTGTGGACTTTCTTTCCAGACTTACTAAGGATATTCATGATGATAAGGCAGATGATTGTTGTTGGTAGAAGGAGGATGAGTACAAAGTATGTGTGGTTACTGGTGTGAGAAGTTGGCCTGATATATGATGCTCACTAGTTCTAGTGATCACCTTGTATCAGTCCAAACAACCCTTATGGTGATTGGTTGTAAGTCAACCTTATAGACCAGCTATCCTAATGGTAGCATGGACGAAGCATACCATCAGGTTTGGCTAAGTGAAGATTTGAAGGATTTCATGGCTTTCATAACTTTCTTTAAAGTGTTTTGCTTCAAAAGAATGCCATTTGGCCTTTGCTTAGCTGCATCAATGTTTCAGAGGCTGATAAATGACTTGCTGGGGAAGGTTACCAGCTTTAAATTCTTCCAAGATTATGTTTGATATACAGTGAGGATTTGGAAACGCATCTAGACAACATTAGAAAAATATCTGAGTATTTTTAAATCCAAAGGTGTCACGTTGAAAGTTAAAAAATGCAAATTTTGTGTGCTGTAGATAACTTATCTTGGGCACACAATATCCGCACAAGGTGTTAAGCCCAAAGATGCTCAAGTAAAGACCATTTGAGCTTTAAAATGCACTGAAAGGAAAGAGGATGTGCAGGCATTTTGGTAATGGCTGAGTTTTACAGAAGATTGGTATCAAATATTTCTAGTCACACTTGTGCCATTAGGTAAACCACTCCAGAAGGGAGTGCAATTTGGCTGGGATGAAGAGTGTCAAAAGGAAAGTGTTGATATCAAAAAAAGTTTATCTCTAGCTCAGCATTTGAAAAGTTTTATTCCTGGGTCACCATGTTGTCTGGTTACTGATGCCAGTGAGAAAGGACTAGGTGCGCTTTTGAAGCAGAGACAGGAAGGTACGGAAGTGACGATAGCATTTGCTTCCAGATCGTTGAAGGGGTGGAAAGTAAATACTCGACAACTGAGAAGGAGATGTTGGCAATGTTAAGGGGTTTCAAGAAATGTAGACCGTTTTTATGGGGAGCAAAGTTGGTTGTATGCACAAATCACCAGCCCTTGCAAGAAGTTTTTGTAAGGAAAGGTTTGGAATATATTTCTTCTAGGCTAACAAAATGGCTTGTGGCACTGAGGACTACACTTTTTCTGAGGTACATATTCCTGGGGATGAAGAATTAGGCTGTGGACTTTCTTTCCAGACTTACTAAGGATATTCATGATGATAAGGCAGATGATTGTTGTTGGTAGAAGGAGGATGAGTACAAAGTATGTGTGGTTACTGGTGTGAGAAGTTGGCCTGATATATGATGCTCACTAGTTCTAGTGATCACCTTGTATCAGTCCAAACAACCCTTATGGTGATTGGTTGTAAGTCAACCTTATAGACCAGCTATCCTAATGGTAGCATGGACGAAGCAGTCTTAGGCTAAACTCTTTTGGCATGTGAAGCCAGCTGTTTTACCACATATAACCCCTTGAATACCAGATGAAAGGACACCACACAGGTTGTTATGAAAATAAACAGTATATTTATTTATAACAAACACCTCTGAACTCTTTATGAGGTCAGAGGGCTAAGCACATGACAATCTCTTAAGAAAAATACGATAAGTTGCACAAAATCACAATGGTGCCCTAGGGGCACGACAAACCATATACTAAGTAAATGGTATAAGGAAATCGATAGAAGGAATGGAGCTGTCCAGAGGCTGTAGGTTCGCTGGGACTACACTATCCTAACCTCAGGTAAGTAATAGGAGGCCCACGGGACGTGTGTGCAGAGTGTGAACTCACACGCGAGATGCGGAACAAAGTCAATGGACAGTACAGTTTACGAAAAAGGTAAGTCCGGACAGTCTTTACTATCTAGGACTAAAACGACTGGAAATGTGGGCACTAGGAGAGTTAATCTACCCTTGAGCACCAAAATGCTCTTGTTACCTCACCCACGGGCTGCGGGTGCATAGGTGTCAAAGTGTGTCGGGTTTCCGCGTCAAAGTCAATGGAGCCTTGGAGAAAGATGCTGCAGGCGACCAGGAGGAAGATGTCCGGTGCGATCCACGAGTGGATCGAGGAAGATGAAGACCTGAAAGCAGAGGGGACAATGTTCAAAGTCACTAGCCAGTGACCGGTGTGGATCCAGGAAGGAACCAGATGTCGTTGTCGCGATCAGGTGAAGAGTGGACGCTTGACTCTGCAGCCACGTGGACCAGGAGGTGTCTTCGACAACCAGGATGGAGGCACGAGCTGTCCCACGCAGGCGCTCGCTGTCGGCGGTGTCTGTTCCGGATTCGGCGTCAACAGGCCTTGGCAAAGGCAACCCACGCGGTGAGTGGAAAAGGCGTCTGGTGCGGACTAGGAGAGTCCGGGGTGCTTCTCTTTTGGAAGGAAGCAAGGGCCAGTCTGGAGCAACCAGACCAGCAGGGAAGATTTCAAGGATCGTCGTCTAGGAGGTCACTAGCCAGCCGGCAAGTGACCAGACAACGCGTCCAGCAGCAACCAAGCAAAAGGGCCCCACGCAGATCTCGTGGATGCTGGAGGGCTGATCTTCGGTGCAGGAGTTGCTCGGGGCTGGGGCTTCTCAGTCCCCAAAGCACTTTCTCAAGGATACCGCAGATGTCGTGCTGGAAGCGAAGTGTAGTCTCTTCAAGATGGCCGGTCCCACATGGCTCGTCGCACCCACAGGTCTCAGCTGTGCTGCAGATGTGGGTAGAGGTCGGAGAGGTCTGGGAGTCTGGGTCTCGTCGGGCTCTGAAGTCTGGATCCGGCAGGAAGGATGACAAAGTGGACCACTAGGACGCTTGATGGTGCCTGCGGGTAGCAGGGTGGACACTCCTTGGCCACAAGGGAGATTCTTCAGTCTTCTGTGGAGCAGAACGTCGAAGTCCAGAGTTTCTTCTTGTAAAGTTGTTCAGGATAATCCAACTTGGAATCGGACCAGCTCCTACCTTTATCCTGCTAAAGGGGGCTGCACTAGTGACTAGGTCCCTCCCATGGGTGGGACCAGGAAGGGGGGTGGTTACACCCCTATCCTTTGTCCGGTTTCGCGCCAGAGCTGGAGCTGGAGTGCCCCAGCAACTGGTTTGAACCGGTGTATGCACAGGGCACCTTGTGTGCCCCAGGCATGTCTCATTCCTTTCAGGCCTGTCCTACCTAATACACAAAATCCAGTCTGGGGTGGTGCTAGCACCTCCCAAGGCAGGAAACCCTTTGTCCAGGCCTCCCTCGCTGGAAGGACTCCCAGCAGCAGGAGGTCAGACTTGTGTCTGTGGTGGCAGCATCCATTTTGTGATGCTGAGGCTCTGCTTAACTTTAACCGGGGTTCACAGTTACATACATGTCGTGTCCCTCTAAAAGGGTGGAATGCTACCCCCGTCGCCAGAACTGGCGAGGGGGAAGTATTCCAATTCGTATGACACCTTACTCGACATGTTTTGATAATGCTATACCAAAGTTAGCAATAACCGCGAGGATTAGAATGCACTTAAGAGTATATGGTATAGCGTTATCATGGAACAGCTATAAGGACTTGGTTCCGCAAGCTGCAGACAGGCTCAGCTCATGCTAGAGCACCATCTCACATAATTCCAAGCACTCTGCCTTCAGGATTGATAAGGCCTGCCATAGGAGTGACTGATAGGAGGATATGTGTCCATTTTAGGGTTAGATATAGGTATACTATATCTACAGCAAAGGGTGATTACACCACCTTGCCCCAGCTTTCTTAGCAGCCAGTTGTGTCAGTTTTGGATGGCCAGCCAGGGGTGGCATAATACATGCTGCAGCCCCTGGTAGGCCCTGGGTACACCTATGCCCTGGGTACCTAAGGTACACTGTACAGGGACTGATAAGGTGACCCAGTATCCAATTAGATATGTACCTAAGGTACATGGAGTCCATTTTAACAGAGAGAGCAGGAAGCCTGGGGTCCTGAATAGCAGGATCCCAGGCCAACTAAGTCAAAAACCAGCAAAACACTAGGCAAAAAGTTGGGGGTGACCATAGTCAGATATCCACCTTCCTACAACTGGTGGCTGTTTTACGGAAAATGTATGGATGGAAGAGATTGAGAAAGATGAGGTGATTAAAGAGGTGGGTGGAGTTGTTGAAGGTGACAGAATCTTACTGGAAACAAATTTAGTAGGTTTCGAAAGAGTTTTGTGTGAACTTTCTGTTTGCAACAATCTTTTGTTTCGTGGAGACAGATTGGTTCCTGCTTAAGGAGTGACGGGTCACCTGAAGTCGTTTGCCCATGAAGAGCACCAAGCAATTTGCAAGACAAAGTAATGCTTAAGAAGTGTTTATTGGTGGCTTAGTGCGGATTTAGAAATTGATAGAGTGGTCAGACAGTGTTGCGAATGTAAGCCAGCTGACAAGTCTCAAAGGTTAGGACGGCTCTCGTGATTTCTCGGGAGATACAGAGTGAAGTGTGGGATGAGGTAGCTATGGACATTGTTGGTCCTTTAGAAATAAGAGGACATTCAAAGAAGTATATAATTGTACTAATGGACATGCTATCCATCTGGCCAGATATAAGGGTGGTTCATGATATCATCACTTTTACTGTATGTAAGTTTTTATCGGAAGTGTTCACAAGGGAAAGTAATCCCAGCTGTATTGTTAAAGATAATGGAGTGCTTTAACTCTGTGGAAATGAAAGCATTTTTGTATGAAAGGGGATTTGTGAACAAAAGATTTGCCTTATATCATCCCAAAACAAATTGCATGGTTGAGAGGTTTAACAGAACATTTAAGGAAACCATTCAGGTTGCTGGGTTGTAAGGGGAGAAATGAATCCAGATGGTTCAGAGCAGAGGGGAGCATTATAGCTTCACTCCGCACTCAACGACTGGAATGAGTCCTTTTGAGATGTTTCACAAACGTAAAGCAAAAACCAAAGTGTGTCCTCCTTGGATCAGTAGATGTGGAAGTCAAGGTCCCACAATTGAGGAGAAGAGGGTCAGTAGGAGAGTAAAGAAATTGAGGATACAAAAGGAAAGTAAGGATAACTATGATGTTTGGAAGGAAGTCAAAGATTTGAAAATCAAGGTGGATGACATGGTTAAAGTCAAATTCCCAAAGAAAATGTTGCTTGAACATAAATTACCTTGAAAAAACAAGAGATGTTTGACAAAACAGGAAATGTTTGTTTAATTAAACAATGCGGCTGGGAGCACAGTCATAGGCATAGGACCTGATGACTGTCTCAACTTACAATTGGTCTAACATAGACTTTTATTCAGTTCATTGAATGCAATAAAATAGTTCAGGTGGTCCTTTTTTGGTAAGAAATGTGAACATCTGTCTGGCGCCATAACATATTATATTGGATGAGGAATCCCTGTTGGCCCCGACCTTGCGTAGACACAATACGGCTAGTGGGTAATGTATCCAGAGGTCTGGCATGGGGAGTGCGTGATCACTGCATATACTGTGTGTGCTGTGTCCTGATTGGCTAAGTGTTCCTAACTTCATGTGGCATCTGATTTGGGGTTTTGGGAACCTTCTCACCCCTCCGGCCATGTGTGCTTTATTGGGGCCAATCTCCCTGGACATTTGTAGTGTCGCTGCTCCTATCTGTGGGATCGATCTGAGATTTCCTGTTCGTGCATTTGTCTGCTGGCTACGTGCCACCCCATCTGTGATCTGTCAATCCGTGACCTCGGTCCCGGGTATCAGGGCCTGCCTAACTACATATTTCTTAGTCGGGTTGACATGGAGTCCACAATGGGCAACTTCGCTAAGCAAGATGCAATTTCGTTTTTATACATGAATGTATCATTATTCATAATGACATTGACTTTTTCAATATTAACATTCCCTCCTCTAGTTGAATTTTCAACTACACCATCTAACCCTTACTTCATGACAGTTACTTTATTGGGGAACTGTTGGTCTTTGGTTTGGACATTTATTGCTTTCCAAGTTACTGGCATTCTACCCAATTTGAGGAATGTGTTTTAACAGCAGGAAAACCCCTATCGCACGGAGCCACACACAAACAAGTACACAAAGAAAACAGCTAGCAATGAGGTGCACAATCCGGAAGCCACCAGTGGAGCCATGAGAACCAATTTGAGAACCACTCCTGCTCACAGGCACATCCGTCTTCACGCATGTCTCTTTACAAATGGTGCAGTGCTTGGAAGGGAAGAGTCAATATCCCAATATCCATTTCATTCCCAGGGATGAATGTGCAGCAAGACGTACCAATCTTGGCATACACCCCTCCCTCCATCGGGGTCATTAAGTCTAACACATACCGATGCGGCATCACCATGAGGCAGATAGCTCTCAGTTCTCCTTTGATCAAATTAAGGTCAAGCTCAGTGCTGTTCATTATTGTAAGCATTTTCCATCTGGTGATTTGAAGCCAACGGGCATTGGGTTTTGTCTGCATTGTGGACTCTCCTGCCGATACCTTCTGTGAACAGTCTAAATTCTTCTGGAATGCCCATGTACTGAGCCCAGCCAAAATAATCTGCAGTTCTTTTTTCAGAAGCCTTGTGCAGCAAGGCTGTCTTCTTCCTTAGCGGGTGCTGGTACAAGTCTGATATCTCTTCTCCAGGAATGACCAGGGTAGGGGTGTGTATGGTGATGAAAGAGCAAAGTATGCACCATCTGGGGACGAGCTAAGTGTAGGCAAACTCCCCACATTGCCAGTACATATCCATCAGCGAAGAGGTGCTCCATCGCATATCTGGAATGTGCAGGTGTTTAACATGGCCTTCTTAGGCGAACATCCCTGAAATCTTTTGCTTTTTTTGTCCTCCTAGTCTTCGCCTACTCTCTGTTCGTGACCCTAGAACTCAGAGCATGTTCCCACTGTACCACAGTGGGAAGGTACGAGCACCCTCCCCACACAGGTTAGGAGAGGGATGCTAGCATGATTAGGTTAGGTTAAATGTCGTCACCAGCAGTGTTCTATGAAAAGATACACCATGTACCCAGGGCGGGTACGGCATTGGCGATTAAGGGAACATGGACTGATTATGCCCCGCAGGATTCGCCTGCCCATCATGTTTCCTACTCAGGTTGGCACAGCTGAGGCAAACCCGAAGTGGGCCTCCCCTACCGCCGGAGCAGCCCTAGGGTGCGTCCAGAAGGGTGAAGTTCGGGGTAGGCAAATAGCCAGATGGGGCCCGAGCGCGACCGCTGCTCGAACAGGGGAGAGCCCCTAGGTGGGGTCACGCTACCTCTGAGGTCAATTTCCCTCTATAGGACACCTCCACAGGTTGCAGAAGCCTGTTTGTGCACTGTTGGTGCAGTGTGGAAGTGCATGCCCCATTCCTATGTCTCATACAAAGCGGCGCTAAGCTGAGGGGGTGAAAAGGGGGTGAAGCGGTAAGTGCTCTAGCACAAAGACCCAGGCTGCCGGCCTGCCATGGATAGCTAGTGTCTGTGCTGGTTCTCGTGTGGAGCCCTAAGGCTCCGAGCCCTTTCCCACTGCAGTGTGAAAGTGCACACACCCTTCCGACACATATTAGGAAGTGGTGCAGACATGATATTTGTAAACATAGGTCAGGTCTGCCATTATGGTCTGGGTGCGCACTTACACCACTGGTGTGGTTTACCTACGTGTACGACCTGCAGTTGAAGGCCCGTGTGCTCACTCGCATGGACTGCATGCTTAAACATGTGTCTGACCTGCCACAGCAGGTCTGTGGAGTGCCCTTTCATGTGTATTCTTGCTGGCCCATAGCAAACACGCTCCATCTGGTGAAGGGCTGAGGCAGGCACTCACGGATATTTGCTGCCCAGGTAGTAAGCCAGCTGACAGTAATACAGCTCTAAAGGTTCTGCCAAGAGAGGGGGGTGCTTGACAAGAAAATGTCTCAGGGGGGGAGCTTCAAAAAGCCCTGTGGGCATTAGCCGCGGCCCACCCTGAGGGGGAAGTGAATGGTGATGGAGATCCAGAGTGTGGGGAGGAATCCGAACAGACCCAAGGATTTCCAGAAGGACTAACCATAGACGAGGATAGCCCTAGTCTTTCAGGACGGGGGGGTCTTCATGGATGCAGGTAGCAGTGCGTTCTCTAGGGGCATGTCCCCAGAGGAGTTGTGGAACAGAAGGGAAGAGCGTTGGAGTTAGAACTTGCCATACAGAACAAGGAGCAGGCCCTATCCCTAGAATAGAAAAACTGCAGGTCTTTGCTGAATGAGAAGCCAACAGAGTCCTAGCTGAAAAGAGGTTAGTCATAGAAGAAAAGATGATGGCCCATGAGCTGAGCCTCTGAGGATTGGATATTAAAACCCCACAAATACGGTCCCAAGTTAATAAAGGTGGCAGCACACCTGCAATGTCTGACAGTATAAAGAAAGGTGGAGTTCCCAAGATTCTGGTTCCACAATTCCAGGTGATAGAGGACATTGAGCAGTGGCTGGCAACCTATGAGGCGATGCTAAGGGTGCTTGAGGTCCCAAAGGAAACATGGGGAGGTAACCTATGGCGGTTCATGCCTAAGGTGGGGAGAGATGCCGGCTGGCAAGGGCATGGTGAGGTACCCAGCCATGAAAGCCATCTTGCTCCAGAAGTTTGAGGAAGAACCCAAACTGTCCCCCCCAAAAAGGGAAACTTCTCGCTTTACGCTGGGAGGACATGGGGCAGGGAGTCTCAGGCGGATAGGCCAGGAATCTCCACATCACGTGTGGAGAAGATTAGTGTTAGTGTAGGCAGCTCCCCTTGGAGCTGGGTGTGGAAAGGGCCTCATGTTCCTTCTCAGAGGGAGATGGAAGTCAGGGGCAGGTCAGAGACCACTATATCCAACACCCAGTCCCTGAGCCTGGTACATCCCAAAAAAGGGCACCCAGTTGGGAAGCCGGCTTGGGCCGTGAAGACCTCCAATGAGAGCAATCCACAGTAGCAGGGGAACGTGGAGAGGCAACTGAAGGTGTTAGCCCCCCAAGACAAAAGGGTGGGGCATGGGAGGAAAAGATTTACCCTGGCCTCTATTTGGTCATAGTGTACACCCTGGGCTGGAGGACCAGGAGCAGGAGGCAATCCCTGATCTGGTAAGACGGAAAGTGGTCAAACTGAAGGAAGTGGTCCGTTTAGGGTCACACGGGTCACTCAGGACCCCCTCTCAGCCTTCCATACCAAATGAAGAGTCGTTCAGATAGTAGAGACTACAAACCAGGTATATGTTTATTCAGATACACTCGAGTGGAGCCATGTCTGCCCAGTCGCTTAGGGGTGCTGCAGAGAGGAATGACTTCAACAAACATAGAGATACATTATGTACATTTCAGAACCAAGGAAGACCCATCCATAATAGAATTTTCCAAGCAGGTGCAGCTAAACAAAGAAGTACAGTAGGATGGGTTTCGACTCTGACACAGTATCTTATACCCAAGGTCACTCTGTCCTTGCCTGCCACTAGACTGGTGGGAGAAGGCCTCTATCAAGTGGGAAAGGTATGCTCTAATACAAACAGTGTATTCATTAACAGAGCAAAGCCTAACCTTGGAGAAATGAAACTTTCCACAACCCTTTTCACAAGGAGGCAATAAACAGTTAATGGCATGATTCAAAATGACGGCTAAACATAAAATGGTGCGTGAATGATAACTTACGTGGAACAATGCACGGACAAAATAGCAAAAACATTTTCATTTCATCAGACACTCCTTTTAACATTTGCTAACTAATTTATGTGGTAGGCGGAGAGGACATAACATGCTTATGAGCAAAAGGACATCAGTATTCGGAACAATCCATATATTCAGTGTCAGGAATAGAAGCTGCAAGGAAGGATGTAGTATCGAAATGCTTTCGTCAATCTGCATCAATTCGTCAATATCTTTTTGTAACATAACGGCTGCATTAGTATATGAACTGACATTTCTGCTTGTGAGTGAGGATAGTGACACAATAGGAACAACAAGCTGGGAAACATTGTATGCAGAGGCAACACATGAAGAAGATACAGGCAACCACAGTCGGAAAAGTGAGGATTTTTCAACCCCAAGATGTGAGTATGTTCCAGAACCACCCCGATAGGATCCAAGTACCTGTCTCTTGGTGTATGTCAGACAAAAGTCTATGCAATTTTTGTATAGCTGCATACACAGGAGCGTGATCAGGTAGGTAAACACAACAGCTGCTGCCAATGACGTGACATGCCCCACCCCTATCTGCAAGTATGACGTCTAACACCATCTTGTCCTGCAAAGTGACTAATCTCATAGCCTGGAGCTCAGCAGTGATGTTTGTCATGATGAATTCAACCCAGATCTGTGACTGGGGGTGAGTGTCTGAAAATTTTCACCGCTCTGTCCATCATCTCCTTGTGTTTGCTTTGTTCGCCCTTAGTGGGCAGAGTATGCCCAGACATGTGTCCCTTTCTCACTTTGCCACTGGATTCAAGCTTGCCTGTCTGTGAAACCGGTCCCAGCATGCTTGTTTGCGGTCAAGGGAAGGCATGGCTTGGCAGTTCGGGCTGGACTGTTCCCATAAGGCACAGGGTCAAGACTGATTTGCATATAGCTGTGTCTGAACTGGGGTGGCAAAGTGAGCTAAAGAACGATGATGGATTCAACTCAGATCTGTGATTCGGGGTGAGTGTCTGACAAGTTTCAGCGCTCTGTCCATCATCTCCTTGTGTTAGCTTTGTTCGCCCTTAGTTGGCAGTGTATGCCCAGGCGTGGGTCCTTTGCTCACTTTGCCACTGGATTCAAGCTAGCCTAGCTGATGAGTCCCAGGAGGCTTGTTTCCGGTCCAGGGAAGACATGGCTTGGCAGTTCGGGCTGGACTGTTCCCATGAGGTACAGGGTCAAGACTGATTTCCATATACCTGTGTCTGAACTGGGGTGGGGAAGTGAGCTAAAGAATGATGATGGATTCAATCCAGATCTGTGACTGGGGGTGAGTGTCTGAAAAGTTTCAGCACTCAGTCCGTCATCTCCTTGTGTTTGCTATGTTTGTCATTATCCCAGCAGTTGTATTAATAACCCCCTCCACAACTCTTGTTAACCAACGAAATTGGAGGCTATTAGCCACGGGGCCCCAAAATGGTAGTCGACACTTTATGGCATCTCCAAATTGTTGTGCAGTGGTATCTGTCTGATCTATATCCTTTGTGTCAACAACCGTTCTGACTCTGGACAAGTAGGTGCTCCTACCCTGCAGCTGATGATCTTTATAATAATTGGACGGGACAACATATACAGGGGGAAGGAGGAAAGAGAGATAACATGTGCCTGACCATCCCCTTGGAAGCCAGACATGAGCTTGGGATCCACAGACAAAATAGACATTATGGGGTAGGATCAAAGGTGTACTCCTAGTCTTATTCAGCTTGTAGGTGAAATTACATTTACTCTTCTCCACCCTTATCTCCCCAGTCCCCTGGACACAAAAACTAGCTGTCGTGTTGACCACTGACAGCGGTATTGGTTTGTCTTCGATAATATTGCAAGCTTGGAAAGATTGAAAATACTCAGAGGTGTTGAACCTTTGGAAATCAGCCATTTCCATTCGAAACCAGGTATCGTTCTTCTTTATATGGTACATGTTCACACAAGACTTTGAGGACAATGTACAGTGGGTCCTAGCTCCTGCTAGTCCTATGGGGGTACACCATTGGTAAAAGCGTAAATACTCAACTGCAGTGTGAGAATCAGAAGGTGTCATACCCAGGGTAGAGAGTTGGAATTGTTAGTACAACAGAAGAAACAATTCGAACCAACCTTTACAGCTACCAATATACAACAGTGGCATGGACAACAAATTGTCGCTCCTAGGAGTGACTGAGGGGAGCAACGCACAAACCCAACAATTTGTTGTATTAGACACATTATGAGCCTGATGCAACTTGTATAAAAAAATTGTCAATGTAAGACAGTCTATGCGCTTCTTTGTGAGGGGCTAGAGTACCAAAAATGTGTTCAGGGGGAGTGGTAGTAGTACCCACCAAGGAGTGCACAGGAAATTTCTCATCTAGAAACCAAGACATTCCAAGTATTGTTGCTAATGCAATCATCACAATTATTATGCAAATTACTTTACTTTTTGTCGACCAACCCCCTTACTGAACGTGGTGGTGCAAATGGCTGTTCCTCCTCAGCCACAGGGAGACCAAAGGGATGCATGATTACTTGCATTGTTACTACATCGGGCGTCCAAGGATACAATGCTAACAGGGAGAGCCTGACAGGGAGGGGTGTGATGACTAATAGTCTTGCTAAGCCCCATTCTTTGAATCAGGTTTCTGGCAAACGTACGTTCGCTACCTAAACATGCCATTGAACTATGGGATTTGGTGAGCTTGGAATCCCCTGGAGGGGGTTTCTGGCAAACGTACGTTTGCTACCTAAACATGCCATTGAACTCTGGGATTTGGTGAGCATGGAATCCCCTGATCTTGGCTTCCTAACAGAAACATGGCTTAAACGCACTTCCTTGCCTGACGTTGCCCTCGCCCTCCCGGAGTACTACTGGATTCTTAGGCTGGACAGAGTAGGGAAAGTGGGTACGGGGTTGCCATAATAAATAGAGAGGCATTGACAGTTACAGTGATTGATTCCCTCTTAGATAATATGATGGAAATGTGCATATTTAAAATCGAGCTGACACCCCAAGAAACCTTAAAGGGCGCCCTTATTTATCGCCTGCCTGGGTCATTAAAAGACTTTAATATGAAAATTATGGAGAAAATTGGCCCTTACATAATTACATCCAAAATCTTCTTGTTACTTGGAGATTCTAATGTACATAGTGAAGAAAAGGAGAATGTAGAGGCGGCGAGCTTCTTCGCAGACATGGCCACTTTAGGCTTAGATAAGATGAATTCTGGGCCCACACATTCAGCCGGTCATACTTTAGATATTATACTTTCCACATCCTCCCATGTTGTTGCTGATCCTGCTTGCCCATTGATTTGGCCACATCATTTTAGGATTAACTGCTGCATTAAACACCAATTGGTTGGATGCCCTTTGAATGGTCTTCAAAGGAGCTGGCACAAAGTGTTGTCCGAATCGTTTAGTAAAATGAATGTATCCCCTGTTTTTAATAAGCACATGGACGGTACCATGAAACTTAGGGCTTTTAATGATACCATTAGTGATGCGATATAAAGGTTGGCTCCCATGACACATCAACTCAGTAATTCTCTGAAAAAAAAGTGAAGAATGGTGCACTGTTGACTTACGCAGTGAAAAATCTAGATGCAAACACCAGGAAAAATCCTGGCGTAAATCCCAGCTGGAAATAGACAAACTTAAATTCAAGTTGGCCCTTACTACCTACCAAACGAATTTAAAAAGGGCACGTAAAGATCATGTTATAACTAAACTTGATCAGGCAGGAAATTCGGCAAAGGATCTCTACAAAATTCTCAACTCACTCACCAATCCCACAACATGTGCACAGCTGGTTACCCCCTCTCAGGGACCATGTGATAATATAGCTGTATACTTTGACGATAAAATCAACTTGATTTATAAACAATTTCCTCAAAAAGCTTGTCAGCTATTATCTACAAAATCCGAATCTGTGCCGCCAGTAGGCTCAGATGAAGGTCTGAAACATTTCAAGGGTATTGAGATTTTGCAAGTGGAAGCCGTGCTAAAAAAGGCGAAATCCGGATCTCCTTTGGATATAATGCCTGCCCACAAATTTGCTCTCCTTGCCCCTCTCCTGGCCGCCCCTATTGCTGAGATCCTGAATACTTCGTTAAGTGAAGGCAGTGTGCCTCTAGATTGGAAGGTCGCACAAGTGCCACCTATCAAGAAGAAAGATCAGCTGCCCGGCCGAAGTGCTCTCCAATTACTGCCCCATTTCGCTCCTTCCGCTCATGAGCAAAATGGCGGAGAGCTATGTCAATACTCAATTAATGGACTATCTTGAGGCCAACAGCATCTTTGATTCTTCACAGTCTGGGTTTAGATCCGCCTAGCAGACCCGGCAGCAAGAAGGCCCCATGGTTCACCGACGAACTCAAGAGCTCCAAGAAGAACTGCCGAGCCCTCGAGAAAGTCTGGAAAAGGGAACCGACACCGGACAACAGGACCTCCTTCAAACTCGCCACCCGGAAACACCACCAGCTGATCCGCGCCGCCAAGAAAACAGCATTCAAGGACCGGCTGGACAACAACGCACACAACTGCAAGGAACTCTTCAACATCGTGAAAGAGCTTTCCAACCCCAGCGCAGGAAACAACGACATCACCCCATCGCAAGACCTCTGCAACTCCCTCGCTTCATACTTCCACAACAAGATCGCGGACATACACAACAGCTTCAACAACCAACCAACGCACACCATGACCGAACAACCACCCCCCACCACCACCCTCCACGCCTGGACCCCGATCAGCACCGAAGACACCATCCGCACGATGAACTCCATCCACTCCGGATCACCAACCGACCCCTGCCCTCACCACGTCTTCAACAAGGCCGACGCTGTCATCGCACCCCACCTGCGAGACATCATCAACACATCCTTCGACACCGCCACCTTCCCTGAGAGCTGGAAGCACGCCGAACTCAGCGCTCTACTCAAGAAACCAACAGCGGACCCCACCGACCTCAAGAATTACCGCCCCATCTCGCTCCTCCCGTTTCCAGCCAAAGTCATTGAGAAGAACGTCAACAAGCAGATGGCCGCCTTCCTCGAGACGAACGGATCCCTCGACCCCTCACAGTCCGGCTTCCGAGCCAATCACAGCACCGAGACCGCCCTCATCGCCGCCACCGATGACATCCGAACCCTGATGGACAATGGAGAAACAGCGGCCCTCATCCTCCTAGACCTCTCCGCGGCCTTCGACACGGTCTGCCACCGCACCCTAGTGCAGCGCCTCGACAACGCCGGAATCCAGGGGAAGGCACTGGAATGGATCATCTCCTTCCTCGACGGAAGAACACAGAGAGTCCGCCTACCACCGTACAAGTCAGAGGCCACCGAAGTCATCTGCGGCGTCCCCCAAGGATCCTCTCTGAGCCCCACCCTCTTCAACGTCTACATGAGCCCCCTCGCGGCCATCGTACGCAAACACAACCTCAGCATAATCTCCTACGCCGACGACACCCAGCTGATCCTCTCCCTGACCAACAACCCCGCCGCCGCCAGAGCCAACCTGCACGAAGGGATGAAAGAGGTAGCCGAGTGGATGACGACCAGCCGCCTGAAACTGAACTCGGACAAGACGGAGGTCCTCATCCTGGGTTCCTCACCCTCCGCCTGGGACGACTCCTGGTGGCCTCCCGCCCTGGGCACCGCACCCAAACCGACAGACCATGCACGCAACCTGGGCGCCATCCTGGACTCCTCCCTCTCCATGACCAGGCAAGTCAACAACGTCTCCTCAGCGTGCTTCAACATCCTACGCATGCTACGGAAGATCTTCTGGTGGATCCCCACCGAGACCAGGAAGACCGTCACCCAGGCCCTCGTCACCAGCCGGCTGGACTACGGCAACGCCCTCTACGCCGGTACCACCGCCAAGCTCCAGAAGAGACTCCAGCGGATCCAGAACGCCTCAGCCAGACTCATCCTCGACATCCCACGAACCAGCCACATCTCCGGACATCTGAGAGACCTTCACTGGCTCCCCGTCAACAAAAGAATCACGTTCCGCCTCCTCACCCACGCACACAAAGCCCTACACGACCAAGGCCCGAGCTACCTCAACAGCCGAGTCAACTTCTACGCTCCCAAACGCCACCTCCGATCAGCCAACCACGCCCTCGCCGCCGTCCCCCGCATCCGAAGAGCGACATCAGGAGGAAGGTCCTTCTCCTACCTGGCCGCCAAGACCTGGAACTCCCTCCCTCCCGACCTGCGCCTGACCCAAGACCACCTCTCCTTCAGGAAGAAGCTGAAGACCTGGCTGTTCGAGCAGTAGCGGCACCCCCCCCCCCCCCCAGCGCCTTGAGACCCTTCGGGTATGTAGCGCGCTTTATAAGCTCATCATGACCTTCAAAATCCTCAAACTCAACACCCCCCCTCTGCTCCAACCCCTTCTTACTCCCTACGCGCCGTCACGGAACCTAAGGTCGTCCAACCAAAACCTTCTATGCGTCCCACGCATAAAACTCTGTCGCATGGGCGGCCGCTCCTTTAGGTTCCTGGGAGCCAAGATGTGGAATGAACTACCACATCACATTCGCTCGATAGACAACTTATCAGCTTTCCGGAAAGCAGTGAAAACTTTTCTATTCCCTTGCCTGTAATCCTTCCTCTATCCATGGACTCTCCACGCTTAGGATCTGATCCGGGTTCCAGCGCCGGGACGCCTCATTGCCGGGGCAGCTGTAGCGCTTTACCAAAACAATAAGATAAGATAAGATAAGATAAGTGTCACTGATTGATTGATTGATTGAACTACTCCACAGAGACAACTCTCATCGGGGTCACTGATTATATTAAAATGGACTTGGATGATAACAAAGGAGTGATCTTGGTCTTGTTGGATCTAACAGCAGCCTTCGACATGGTCTCTCATCAGAAATTGATATTTAGACTGAGAGAGGCTGGTCTACAGGGGCTGGCTCTTGATTGGCGTGTCAGCTTTTTATATCAGCACACGCAAACCATCAATCTGGGCCCTTTTCGATCTCAAACTGTGAAGCTCAATAAGGGGGTGTCCCAGGGCTCTTGTTTGAGCCCTACTTTGTTTAATATCTATGTGGCACCCTTGCTAAAGTCGTCTGAGAGTACGACTTCACGCCGTTTTCCTACACTGATGATACACAATTACTCCTGTCCTTTGACAAGGACACGGAGTCAGTCGATCAGCGTTTTGCTAAGGGCATGTCAGCCATAG
Organism: Lissotriton helveticus; assembly: GCF_964261635.1. Lineage (NCBI taxonomy): Eukaryota > Metazoa > Chordata > Amphibia > Caudata > Salamandridae > Lissotriton > Lissotriton helveticus. Next base: position 599,401,710 of record NC_136068.1, on the reverse strand, counting down.
CAGAATGGATGTCGGAACACTTTTTGCAGTTAAATGCGGCTAAAACAGAAATCTTGCTGTTTGGTGCCGCACTAACTTCCTTGTGTCCTGATTGGTGGCCGACAGCGTTAGACCTTGTCCCCTCTCAAACCTCTGTGGCCAAAAATCTACAGGTCCGGCTGGATGTACGGCTATCCATGAAGGATCAAGTCATGACCACTGCAGGGACCTACTATCATACCTTGAGTCTTTTGCGCAGAGTGTTTATGTGGCTGCTCCTCACTGTACGTAGAACCTTAATTCAGACTTTGATCATTGGTCGCCTGGACTATTGTAATGCTTTATTGGCATCCGCGAACAAGTCGCTTCTCAGCAGATTGCAGATCATCCAGAATGTGGCGCACGCCTAGCTCTGAATAAACCACCCGCACTTCTTCAGGGCCATTATTGAAATTTCTCCATTGGCTTCCTATCCACCAGAGAATCAAGTTCAAGCTCTTTTGTCTTGCCCATAGAGCAGAGTTCTTCAATCTGTAGGGCGCGCTCCCCCCCCCCCCCCCCAAGGGGGCGCGACACCATCTCAGGGGGGGCGCGCACTCCACCCTGAAATCTTACCTTTGTTTGTCTTTCCTGTCCCGCGTGGCAAGTCTTAGCCCATTTCAAATGGCCATTTTTGTTCGGCAGAACTCCGGTAACAGAGGGTTGGAGGGGGGGGGGGAATAAGATGGGGCCCATGCTTGGTCATGTTAAGAGCGAACAGTTATTTTTAATCGTCCCAGGAGGGGGTTCATTCATAGCAGTGAAGAGCTTCAGCTGCAGTGGAAGGCGAAAGTCTCCTCTGATAAAATCGAAAGCAAACAGACAGTCCTTTTTCTTTGGTTCGATTTCACAGAGCAGAGGAGACTCCTTGCCTTCCACTGCAGCTGAAATTACTGTTACTTTCTTTCAGTTTTAGGACATATCCTGCCTCCCACTGCAGCTGAAACATTTCAGCTCAATGAATTTAACCCCGTTCTGGGGTGGTTAGCTCTTAGCAGAAAGGAGACAAAGTTTCTTTTAAAATTACACAGGCAGGCACACAATGCCCCACAGGGCTAAAAGGGCTTCAAGTTGCCAAAAGTAAAATGCCAGTCAGCCATGTGTTGTTTAAACAGCCTTCAAATTACTTGTCTTGACATTAAATATGCTTATAAATAAAGAAGTATTTATTCCTTTGTAATGTTACTTTTCTGTCTTTCTACCCTTTTATTATCAGTCATGGATCATTCAAGCAGCCCTAGAACATGGTTAAAAGTGCTTTCTATTGAGACTACTGGTGCCCCGGAGCCGCCTGAAATAGTGCTAGGATCCAGGTACCGGGTGAGCAAAGACACGTCGACGAGCGGAGTCCCGCACATATCTAAGGGCTGTGCGAATATCGGTGGCCGGATCGGGCCATAGAGGTGAGGCCCTCCAGTGGCGGGGGAGAAGGGGAACCAGCGGCCATCTTGTGTGGCCTTTGGGCAGCCACGTTCTGTCGGGCGGCTTGGGGGGGGTGACCGTTGCACTAGGGGTACCCTCCCTGGCTGTGGGACTGTCTCGGCGCTCGCTCTCCTGCGGGGCCGCCCCTGTGTGACGGAAGGGAGCGCTGGTGATCAACCATGACGCGCGACAAGGCGGAGGGGGCCACACCAAGCAAGGTACTATTGAGAAATTTACTGGAGCGGGTGCGGCAGCTGGGACAGCGGGCCCCCAGGGGCAGGTGCCGGATAATGCGGCACTCATGGCGGCCATCACCCAGTCCAGGGATATGCTCGACGCTAAGGTCGGAGCAGTGGGCGCGGATGTCATGCTGTTGAGACAGGATCTGCGTAATGCGGTGGAACGCATCACAGTGACTGAGACCCACATATCGGAGGTGGAGGATGATGTCACGACCTTGAAGAAGAAAGTGGCGGCTATGGAAAAGATTCAGAAGGGTTTGGAGATGCGGGCTGAAGACGCCGAGGGGCGCGCCCGGCGCAACAGCCTTCGCTTTTGTGGGATTTCCGGAGGGATGCGAAAGGAGACAGCGTGGAGCGCTTCTTCACACGGTGGCTGGAGGGTTGGCTCCCTCCAGACGCACTCTCCCGCTGCTTTGTGGTGGAGTGGGCCCACAGGGCGCTCATACAGAAGCCCCAGCAAGGGGCTCACCCGCGAGCGATCATCGCAAAATTTCTGAACTATATGGACCGAGACACTATCCTGAAACAGGCCAGGGCTCAGGAATCCCTCACATGTGACAGCGCATGAATCCTCATATTCCCGGACTACACACGTCTGGTGCAGCAGCAGCAGCAATCCTTTCTGGCGGCAAAGGCTCGCCTACGGGACCTCAAGCTCCCATATGCATTGTTATATCTGGCCCGCCTGAGGGTTGTGTACCGCTCTCGTACACATTTCTTTGACTCCCCAGAGGAAGTCTTCAAATGGACTGACGAGACTGTGCGGGTGCAAGTTCACATGCCACCAGGTAGGGAATCGGACTCGTCTTCGAGCGAGGTGGCCCGGAGGGGCCCTCGAGGCCATCTGAGAGGCACCAGGAGATCAAGGTCCAGGCATTGTTCTCTGTCCAGTTCTGCTCTTCTGCGGGGGGATCGGCTCCGGAGAGACAGGATTCGGTGGACTGATGAGTGGGCATGGCAGGTATTGGGAGGTTTGGGATAGCATTCAAATGTCCAAATAGGCATGTTTATGGGGCTGGAATCCCGGCCACACGATCGTGGGTTGGGACGGGTAAGGCCCGAGGGCTATGTGTGGTCAGTTGGGGATCCATTGGAAGGTATGGTTCCTGTACCCCGGTTGGGGATTTGGCACCTATCCGACCGCGACAGGTACTTCCATGTTTGGGAGGTATGGGGTATGGGGTGGGGGTTTGTTCTGGTTGTTAGATTCCGCGTCCATACTGGTTGCTTGTAGTTTACTGTATACATGGGGTAACACATACCCTGGCCAGGTTGGTATGATTCACTTGCTGTGTCCGGCGTGCAGAAGGAGATGCAGATAACCCCTAGTTCCTTACACATAGTTAGTTGAAATGTCCGTGGGTCCCTAGACATAGTGAAGCGGGGGGCCATCCTCCATTATGCTAAACGGACGGGGGACGATGTGCTCCTGCTACAGGAAACACACTTGATGGGTACCAAAGCCCTGTGCCTGCACAGGTACGGATATCAACACATTTTCCACTCAGGCTTCACGCAGGGGTCGAGGGGCGTGGCGATACTGATTCATCGCAGGGTACCATATACGCATGAAAAACATTGGTCAGACACGCAGGGACGATATATCTTTATACAGGACAGGATTGGGGGGGACGTTTTGACACTGGGTAACGTGTATGTTCCACAGCCATTACAATGGACTTTAGTGGAACGACTCTTACATATCTGGGGGAACATGCCAGACACGCTCTCAGTCGTGGGTAGGGATTGGAATGATGTGATGGAGCTGGGTCGGGATAGCTGGAGGAGCCGGGACTCGGCGGGGGCGGCTGGCTCCCCTACCAAACTACACTCTTTGGTGACAGGACTAGACTGGGCAGATGTTTGGAGATACTTACATGGTCCCTGTCGGGAATATACCTACTTCTCCACAACACATGATTCTTTCTCGAGGATCGATTATCTGTTTGTTCCCAGGGGGCTACTACCCAGAGTATCGTCAGCAGACATTCTGCCCAGAGGCTTGTCGGATCACTCACCAGTTGCTCTCACATTCTGGATTGGCCCGGTAAGGCAGCCACTTCGATGGCGTATGTCAGGGTGGCAGTTGCAAAAGGAGGAATACAGGGAACATTTGACCAAAGAGATAGATAATTACTTGGTAGCCAATGTGGGGTCGGTCAAGTCCCCAGCGACACTCTGGGAGGAATTGAAACCCACGCGGTGAGGGGTGGATATCTCGTGGTGTGTGGCAGCACGGAGGGAGCGGCAGAGGGACCTGGTGCATCGGGAGGTGGAGGCGTTGTAACGTAGGGATCGGGAGGCAGCCGGCGGCCCGTCCAGACGACAGTTGGTATTAGCTCAACAACAATTATGCAGCCCTGTTGCTGGACGAGGCCCGTCAGGCTTGGCTGGCAACGAGTAGTAGGGTATACCAATGGGGGGATAAGTCCAGCAGGATGCTGAATTGTTTATGTCAGGGCGCTTTACATGCCCAGCCTCTACCGCTTCTTGAGCCCCCTCCATTGCGCAGAGCTTTGCGGCCTATTATGAAGACCTCTATGCGCCGAAAGAATGTCTCACAGCCTCTGTCATCACGAAATTCATAGATGACCTCCCCCTAAGACTATCTCGGATGAGGTGAGGGATCACCTAGATAAGCCACTGTCGGACGAGGAGTTGGGTTCGGCTCTGGGGGAATTTAACCCTGGGAAGGCTCCAGGACCGAACGGTTTCCCCAGTGAGTTTTTCAAGAAATTCTTTGTACAGCTGGCCCCCCACTATAGACCAGTGGTGGAGGAGGCACGGGAGCATGGTTCGCTCCCTCCGGACTGGAGACACGCAGAAGTGGTAGTGTTCCTCAAACCGGGTAGACCTCCGGAACAGCATGCATTGTATCGTCCCATCTCCCTTCTCAATGTGGAGGCGAAGATTTTGGCCAAGGCACTGGCCAACCGGCTCCGACCGCATATCACCACACTGGTACAACTGGACCAGGATGGGTTCATGCCCCAGAGGGCGACCCGCCATATTATCAGGCGCGCGCATGTCGCTTTGTCGGCCAGTGGGCGGCTTGGAGAACCGGCAGCGCTATTATTGGCCGACATGGATAGGGCCTTCAATTCCCTGAGCTGGGTGTACCTGTTTGCTCTTCTGCGGAGAATTAATCTCGGCCCGCGCTTTTTGGCGTATTTGTAGCTGCTCTACACTGGTCTGACGGCGTCGGTGCGGGTAGGGGGGCGATCTCTCGTTCCTTCCCCATCCGGCGGGGCACGCGGCAGGGCTGCCCCCTCTCCCCCTATCTTTTTGCGCTCGCCATGGAGCCGCTGGCGGCCTGGTTGTGCAACTTCGGGGGTTTGGGTGGGCGCCAGATCTCACCGACAAAATAGCGCTGTATGCGGATGATGTCCTGTTTTTTCTCACCGCCCTAGATAGGTCGGGGCTACGCTGCTGCGCTTAATGCAGATTTTCGAGGAGACCTCTGGACTATATATGAATCCACACAAATCCACGCTGTGGGTTCTGGGGGGTCAACCGAGCGTGGGAGCCTGGGCCTCATCCCGCCAATTGGCGACAAGGGGGCTGAAATACCTGGGGGTCTTTTTGTCCGACGTGCCGGCTGTGTCCTGGGAACACAATCTGATCCCGGTGTGGGAGCGAACCCGGGAAGATCTTAAGGTATGGTCCCACATGCCCTTAACTATATATGGTAGGTTGGCCATTTTCAAGATGGTGGCGCTTCCCCGCCTCCTCTATCAATTGCAGAATCATTCCCAACAGGTGTCACCCCGGTGGTTTCGGCAGGTGAACTCAGCTCTGAGAGGGTTCCTGTGGGAGGGGGGGCATGGTGAGGGTGGCCCTGCGTACCTGTTTCCTATCTACCTATTCTGGGGGCCTCGCTTCCTCGGACGTCCTCTCTTACTATCAAGCCGCACACTTGCTGGTCCTCAACGAGTGGTGGTACGGGGACAGGGGGGATCCAGTGTATGCGGTTGAGCAGCAACTTATGGGCAGCAATTCGCTACACACGATATTACACTCTGCACCGCTTCGGAGGCCCCTGCCCCTGGCCATACAGGTGGTATTTCACATATGGAGGCAGGCTCTAGGCAGGATGGGGTGGTGGAAAGTCTTGACCAGGGAGACCCCCCCTCTGGGGTAATGGGCGGTTGCCTCAGGTGGCAGCACTGCAGGGCTTCTGGGGCTGGGATTCCATAGGCATCTCGGTTCTGGAAGATGTTGTGAAGGATCTGACACTTAAATCGTTCCAAGATTTGTAGGACGAATATGAGATGCCACAATCCCAATTCTACAGGTACCTATAATTTCGACATGCCCTAGCCCCCAGTTTGGAGGGTCTGGAGTGCTAGAGCAAGCCCTGGCTGGAAGTGTTAGCCCCCACCTGAAGTTCGGGTCTAGTTGCGCCCCTGTACACAAGTATGGGTATGTCATGCCCCATCAAGGTTTTTGTCCTAAATACAAAAGGATACATTTACATGCACTGCAATCCAGCCTTTCAGGGGGCCCCTTGATAAAGGCAGCTCTGTTTTTGCCCTGATGGCCTGGAATAATTCCTAAACAGATTCTTGTAAAAACGTTTTGTTTCATTTCTTTTTAATGTGATTGATGTGAGAGAGTCTATTACTATTTGCAGAGAAATGTTTTGTTTCATGTAACAACCATAAAAAAGTTTCTTTTAGATCAAAATGGGTCCTCCTCTATGAGATATTGGAGAATAGCACAGATATTCGCTGTGAAATTAGTGGACTCCTGCTTTGTTACAACAGTGAAACCAGACATCACTATCTCTGAATATCAAATATAAACACTTTTAGAATTTACAGTCACTGTTATGGCTGAAAATGTCTGCAGAATATTCAGCTTTGAGAGAAATTGCTATCAAAACTCTCTTGCCCTTCAGCACTTCCTATTTATGTGAGATTTGACTAAGTACCGTTCAAGACTGGATGTGGAGCACAACCTGAGGATGGCAGTAGCAGAAATCCATCCACAGATTTACCGTGTCTGTGGCGAAAAACATGCACACCCGGCACATTTATGTTGGTGGTGTTATTAATAATCTATGTTATGTGTAAAACAAAGCATCCTAGTAAAAACAATTTGCGCAGATTTCATCTTTTAAAATTTTGTTTTGAGTCGTGTAATAAGCCTGTCATTTCACCACACCCACTCACAAACCTGCAGTGTCCTAAACACTCTTATTGTGTTGAACATTATTTACCGGATATGGTCCATGATGTGCGCGTGGCGGTCGATTGTGTAGTATGCCAGGTTCCTGAAATTTAAGTTAGGTGGTGGGGGGCCCAACATCTAAAAAGATTCAGCAGGGGGGGGCTCAACCTACAAAAGTTTGAAGACCGTTGCCATAGAGCTCTTTATGGTGCAAGCCCGAGCTATCGGGCAGATAAGTTCAAAGTGTACTGCCCGACCCAGTGTCTCAGATCGGAAGGCAAAGGGTTACTGATGGTCGCTCACGTTAAGAAAATACGATCTGGAGGCAAAACGGTTGCCTATTTGGCTCCTAAATACTGGAATTCTCTGCCAGTAGTTTTACGGAAATGTCCTAGCCTTGCTCGCTTCGGGAAACTCATGAAGACAGAATTATTCAAGGCTTGATTTATGGGAATCTGTGCCTGTCTGACTTGTTTTCTATGTTATCGTGGAGATACCCATTCAGGGGTGATTCCTGCGCTCTATAAATTCTCTACATACATACATACAAGGAGAGAAATGCACCAACAAAATAATAATAAAGGCAAGTGTTCCCAGTGTCCGTCAGAGCCTCACTGGTACAGGCTCCCATTGTTCATCAAAAGTTGACGCCCTTGAGCACTGGAGGTGGAGCTTGCTCAGTCTTAAGCTCTGGATGAATCCCACGTCGATCAGGATAATGTACCCCCTTCAAGAGAGCATGTGCAACATATCCTGTCCAATGTCATGAACAGTGCAAAAATCTCACTTCACCCTAAACTAACTCCAATGGTACTACAGCAAAGTACACCCTAACTTGCACAGTTCCATCCCTGTCTAATCTGACTTCTCCTTTTGTGCACTATTCCCAAGTTGGGGCCGCAAATTGTACCTGGCAGCCTCAGGCACCGTTGGATCAACAAACAGCAGTTCCTTAATAGCTCGTATCTCCAGGGGAACAGCTGCATTCAGCACATCATCATTTTCTTTTCCCTTTTGGGTCCAAGTCAGCTTTGCATCACTGAATGGGATGAACTGAGGCACCTTTTCACACTCAGCATCCCCGACGCCATCTCTCACCCATTTGTCATAGGGCAATGGCAGCAGGATCCTGCGGCAGTGAGTGGCGTGGATCAAGTTCTTTCGGCCGGCGAATTTCACGGCTGTACGTGTGGCCAGGAGGACCTGTTCAGGTCCCTTCCAACGTGGCTCCAGACTTTTCGTCCATTGGAAATTTTTGACTAACATGAAATCCTCAGGCTGAATGTTGTGTTCTGGTCCCTCTGGTGTGGATGGCAGGGACTCGCAGACCTGTTGATAAATAGAACGCACATTTTCAGTTAACTGATGTGGGAGCACACTGATTCACCTCCCAGCAGGTTCGCCCCTAGGCATCATGGTAGATGCAGTTCGCCAAGTGTGTATACTTGTAAAGTCTCTCGAGTGTTTCACCAGGTGGGTGCAGATTAGTGCTGGCCATCTCTAGACACCTGTTTCTGGATTATTCTCCGTCATCAGTAGAGATTAGGCATAAGATTATTTGGGGTTGCTGAGCAGGCTGCCAAAGTATTCTTGGGTCACAGTACCTCTCCAGGCGCGCAGGTGCCTCTCCACGAGCTCGTCAGCTCAAAGCGGCTCGAGGGAGCCTTTAAACAGGAAACTGTTGTGGGAGCACACTGCTTCACCTCCCAGCAGGTTTGTCCCTAGGCATCATGGTAGATGCAGTTCGCCAAGTGTGTATACTTGTAAAGTCTCTCGAGTGTTTCACCAGGTGGGTACAGATTAGTGCTGGCCATCTCTAGACACGTGTTTCTGGATTATTATCCGTCATCAGTAGAGATTAGGCATACACACTTGGCGACAATGGGTATTCAATGTCAGAGAATTTATGAGGACTCAGGTCGCCCCAGACATTTGCAGGGCACCCAAACACAACCTCAATCCTGTCCTACAATGTGCTGTTGTTCTTGTCGACAAAAGTGCTAATGGTAAAGCATCTGGCCACTGCAACCCTGTTGTCTCCTGGATCTTGGTCAATTTCAGTTTGAGAGTACAATTGCACTTCTCAACCAAACCTGCCGAGTGTGGGTGATTTGCAGCATGAAACTTCTGTTTTATGTGCAAACCACCACAAATCAGCTAAATGACCCTGGCATTCAAATGATTTCCGTGATCACTCCAAATCAAACGAGGCAAGCCTAAACGAGGAAAGAACTATTGTCCTTAGTGGGATAGGCCTCAACCCATTTACTGAAAGCACAAACAACCACCAACACATACTTCAAATTATTACACCTGTCTAGTTCTATATAATCCATCTGGAGGACCACAAAGGGGAAAGTAGGTGGTGCAAATTTACCGGGTGGGGTAGGAGTGCCTTTTCCTGGATTGTGCATCATGCAAACCATGCAGTATTTTACTAAATGGGTAGCTGTCTTAGGGTTGTTGTCATTTTGCCATACAGGGTCTAACAACTTGCAAATACCTTTAGCACTGAGATGGACTGGGCCATGGGCCATTGTGACCACAGGAAGGACATATGCATCTGGTAACATCCATCTCTGCTTTCCTGACTTGTCAATCCAACATCCCTCATCATTCAAGTTCGCCCGGCTTTCTTGCCATATTGCTAATTTGCTATTGTAGCCTCGCTTTGGATCTCTTTCACATTCTAAAGCGTATCCTCAAACATAGCACCTTCAGACAACCACTAGTGGGACCTGCTACAAACATTCTCTTCATTTTAATCTGTGCCGTTTCCTTAGCTGTCTGATCAGCAAAAGCATTCCCTCTACCTACATCATCAGTGATCTTCCGAAGGGCGCTACACTTCAATATTGCCAATTTCTTAGGGAGTGTCAAAGCAGACAGAAGCCTCAGTATAAGGTGACCGTTTTGAATCTTTGTGCCATGGTGTGAGAAGTAGGCCTGATGTATGGTGTCCACAATTCTGTGGGCACCTTGTATCAGTCCAAACAATCCCTTATGGTGGTGGTTGTAAGTCAACCTTATAGACAAGCTATCCTAATGGTAGCATGGACTAAGCAGCCTTCAGGCTAAACTCAAGAGGGCATGTGAAGCCAGCTGTTTTACCATATGCAATCCTGTAATATCAAATGAAAGGACACCACTCAAGTTATATATTATAAAAATATATGTATTTCTTACTAGAATAATCCCCTGTACTCTTTATGAGTATAGAAGCACAAGCGTTTAAACAAAAGCACAGTTTAACATATGAAAGTTGCACGTTTATGGATGAGGCCGGTGGCCACTCAAACCATATATCAAAAAAGTGGTATAAGTATCACTTTACGAACAGTGGTAAGGCCTGGGGCCTTGGGAATCGCTGGGACTACACTGGACTAACAGCAGTTAGGACGGGAGTAGCCCGCGGGAATCGGGTGCAGCGCTAAAAGCACACGCATGCACCAATGCAAAGTCAATGGTGCGTAAAAGTTACAAAGTTACTGTTTTAGGAGTCTTCCGACTGGAATAGAATTACCATACTTTAAACTAGGACACTAGAGGTGTAAACCACTACAGGAGCACCGGCGTTCACGAGTTACCTCACCCACAAGAAGCGGGTGCATAGGTGCCAAAGTGTGTCGGGTTTCGTCGTGCAGTTCTATGGAGCCTGGAGATGAAGATGCTGCAGGCGGCCAGGAGAGAAGAGTCCGGTTGGATCCAAGGGTGGATCGAAGATGTAGAGTACCTGAAAGCAGAGGGGACAGAGTCTGGGTCACTAGCCAGTGACCAGGAAGGAACCAGGAAGGAACCAGGCGATGTTGGGCGCAATCAGGTGGTTGTCGTGAAGCTTGTCTCCGCTGCCACGTTGACTCGGGGGCATCGAGGATGACCAGGGTCAAATCACGAGCTGTCCCACAAAGGCTCTCACTGTCGGCGGTGTCGGCTTCCGTATTGGAGTCAACAGGCCTTGGCAAAGGCTACCCACGCAGGATTGGAAGATCGCTTCTTTCTCGGACCAGCGAGGTCAGAGGGGTTGCTCCTTTTCAGGGGAGTGAGGGCCAGTCTGGAGCAACCAGACTAGCAAAGCAAATTCAAAGGTTCGTCGGTACTAGGGCCACTAGCCAACGGGCAAGCGACCGAACCAACACGTCGAGCAGGAAAATGCAAAAGGGCCCCACGCAGCACTCGGTGAGTGTGGAGGGGAGATCTTCGGTGCAAAAGCTGCTCGGGGCTGGGGCTTCTCAAAGCCCCATGCACAGCTTCAAGGGAGCCTCGGGAGCTGCACGGTCAGCACTTCGTAGTTTTTCCAAGATGGCTGGCCCCACGCTTCAGGTCGCCTCCACGGGTCTCAGATTCGCTGGGACTGTGGATCGGGCTGATGGAAGGCAGGAACGCTGGGTCTTGTCGATCTCTGTTGCTCGAGTTCTGGCGGGAACTGCAACAAAGCAAACGGTGAGGCGCTGGATTGCCTGTTTGCACAGGATGGTCACTCCTTGACTATAAGGGAAATTCTTCAGTCTTCTACGTCGAGTAGGATGTCGAAAGGTCCAGAGTTTCGTTTCATAAGTTTCAGTCAGGATAATCTGAGGTGCATTGGCACAGCTCCTACCTTTATTCCAAATCAAGGGGCTGGATTACCTGCTAGGTCCCTCCTATGGGTGGGACCAGGGAAGGGGGTGGTTACACCCCTTTCTCTTTGTCCAGTTTTGCGCCAGAGCTGGGGCTGGAGTGCCCCAGAACCGGTTTGACTGGATTTTGCATGGGACACCTTGTGTGCCCCAGGCAGTGTCTAGTTTCTTTCAACCCTCCCTGCTCCAATCCACTATCTCCTGTCTGGGGTGGTGTAGCACCTCCCTGTGACAGGAAACTCTTTGTCGAGGCCTCCCCTGCCAAGTTTTGGTCAGCAGCAGGAGGTCAGACTTGTGTCGGGGCAGCAGCATCCATTTTGTGATGCTGAGGCTCTGGTTAGGATTAACCACGTTTTAAGTAAAGTAACATGTCTTCTCCCTCTAGAAGGGTGGAATGCTACCCCCGTCGCCAGAACTGGCGAGGGGGTAGTATTCCAAAGTGTATGACACCTTACACGACATGTTTTGATAAAGCCAAACCAAAATTAGCAATAACCGCGAGGATTATAATGCACTTAAGAGTATATGGTATGGCAATACCCTGGAACAGCAGTAAGGAAATGGTTCCGAACGTTGCAGACAGGCTCAGCTCATGCTAGAGCACCATCTCACATAAAACCAAGCACTCTGCCTCCAGGATTGATAAGGCCTGCCATAGGAGTGACATAGGTATATATGTGTCCAGATATAGGTTTAGATATAGGTATATTATATCTAAGCAAGGGGTGATTACACCACCTTGCCCCAGCTGAGTGATCAGCCAGTTGTGTCGATTTGAATGGCCAGCCAGGGGTGGCAAAAGATATGCTTCAGCCCCTGGTAGGCCTTGGATGCAACAATGCCCTGGGCACCTATAGTGCACTGTACAGGGGCTAATAAGGTGTCCAGTACCAAATTGGTGATGTACCTATAGTACATGGATATGAATTTAGAGAGAGAACAGCAGGCTGTGGGTCTGATTAGCAGGCCCACAGCCACATTAAGTCAAAAACCAGTGAAGCAAAAAGCAAAAATTGGGGTGACCATAGGAAAGCAGACCCTACTCTCCTACACAACCCCCCCCACCCCGAACGCAGGGACATTAAACTTAACCTTGACCAGATAAGTCTTCATGTTCTAAGTGGAAATACCTGGAGAGATCATCTGCATTGCCATGGTCAGTCCCTGGTCTGTGCTCCACTGTAAAGTCCATCCCCTGTAGGGAAATGGACCACCTGAGCAGTTTGGGATTTTCACCCTTCATCTGATTAAGCCACAAGAGGGGCTTATGGTCTGTCTGAATTAGGAAGTGAGTGCCAAACAAGTATGGTCTCAACTTCTTCAGGGCCCAAACCACAGCAAAGGCCTCCCTCTCAATGGCTGACCAAGGTTTCTCTCTAGGTGTCAGCCTTCTGTTAATAAAAGCAATGGGCTGGTCTTGACCATCTACATTAAGTTGTGAAAGCACAGCTCCCACCCCCAACTCAGAAGCATCTGTTTGGACTATGAACTCTTTGGAGTAGTCAGGACTCTTTAGGATTGGTGCAGAGCACATGGCCTTCTTCAGGTCATCAAATGCCCTTTGACAGCTAACTGTCCACTGAACCTTTTTGGGCATCTTTTTGGATGTCAGATCATTCAATGGTGTCACAATGGACCCATAGTTCTTTACAAATTTCCTGTAATACCCAGTCAGGCCCAAGAAGGCTCTGACTTGTGTCTGGGTAGTTGGAGGAGCCCAGTCCTGTATGGCCTGGATCTTGCTCTCCAATGGTTGAACCTGACCCCCACCTACTAGGTGGCCCAGGTACATAACCTTGCTCTGCCCTATCTGGCACTTGGTAGCCTTGATAGTCAGGCCTGCCTTTTGCAGGGCCTCCAGAACCTTCTTCAGGTGGATCAGGTGATCAGGTAGAGCTAAAGACAGCAATATCATCTAGATATGCTGCACAAAAGGCATCCAACCCAGCAAGGACTTGATTCACCAACCTTTGGAAGGTGGCAGGTGCCTTCTTCAAACCAAAGGGCATCACCGCAAACTGATAATGTCCACTGGGGGTAGAGAATGCTGTTTTGGCTTTAGACTCCTCAGCTAACCTGATTTGCCAATAGCCAGCTGTGAGATCAAATGTGCTCAGAAATTTGGCAGAAGCCAACTTATCTATGAGCTCATCTGCCCTTGGAATAGGATGAGCATCTGTCCTAGTGACAGCATTGAGACCTCTATAGTCCACACAAAATCTCATTTCTCTCTTTCCATCTTTAGTATGAGGTTTTGGCACAAGGACTACTGGGCTGGCCCAGGGGCTCTCTGATGGCTCAATTACTCACTCCAAGTTCAAGCATTTTCTGCACCTCAGCCTTTATACAATCCCTGACATGGTCAGGTTGCCTGTAGATTTTATTCTTCAAAGGCAGACTGTCACCAGTGTCCACCTCATGGGTGCACCAGTTAGTTTGACTGGGTGTAAGAGAAAACATATGCCTATGAGCCTGCAACACTTGTCTGCAGTCCCATTGCTGCTGTTCAAGGCTACTCCATCCACTGAACCATCATCAGCGTTTTGGGACAACAAGTCTGGGAGAGGGTCACTCTCTTCCTCCTGTTCCCCATCTGTAGCCATGAGTAAACCCATGTCTGCCCAGGCCCCATATGCCTTCAATCTGTTTACATGGAGCACCCTGTGGGGGCTCCTAGGGGTGCCAAGGTCCACCAAGTAGGTGACCTCTCCCTTTTTCTCCAGTATGGTGTGGGGTCCAGACCATTTGTCTTGGAGGGCTGCTGGGGCCACTGGCTCCAACACCCACACCTTCTGCCCTGGCTGGTACTCAGTCAGAACAGCCTTTTGGTCATGCCAAGCTTTCTGTAATTCTTGGCTGGCCTCCAGGTTTTTGGATGCTCTCTCCATGTACTCAGCCATCCTGGAGCGGAGACAAAGTACATAGTCCACAATATCAAGTTTAGGCTTTTTGAGAGGTAACTCCCATCCTTCCTTCACAAGACACAATGGACACCTCACAGGGTGGCCAGACAAAAGTTCAAAAGGGCTGTAGCCAACCCCCTTCTATGGGACCTCTCTGTAAGCAAAGAGCAAGCAGGGTAAAAGGATGGCCCATCTTCGCCTAAGCTTTTCAGGTAACCCTTTTATCATTCCCTTTAGGGTCTTGTTGAACCTTTCAACAAGCCCATTGCACTGTGGATGGTAGGGTGTGGTAAACTTATAGTTTACTCCACACTCTTTCCACATTGCTTTTAATTATCCAGACATGAAGTTGGTACCTCAGTCTGAAAGGACCTCCTTTGGAAAGCCCACTCTGGAGAATACTCCAAGTAGGGCCCTTGCCACAACAGGAGCTGTTGTGGTCCTCAGGGGAATAGCCTCTGGGTACCTGGTGGCATGATCCACTATCACCAGGATAAATCTGTGCCCAGATGCTGTTGGGGGATCCATTGGACCAACAATATCTATCCCCACTCTCTCAAAGGGCACCCCCACCACAGGTAGTGGTATCAGGGGGGCCTTTGTGGTACCACCTGACTTGCCACTGGCTTGACAGGTGTCACAGGAGCGACAAAACTCCTTGGTATCTTCTGACATGTGAGGCCAGTGAAAGTGAGCTACAAGCCTGTCCCAAGTCTTGTTCTGGCCTAAGTGTCCTGCAAGGGGAATATCATGGGCCAAGGTGAGAAGGAAGCCACTAAATTGCAGAGGTATAACCAACCTCCTACTAGCACCAGGCGTGGGGTCTCTAGCCTCTGAATAAAGGAGCCCATCATCCCAATACACTCTATGGGTACCTTGAGCATTCCCAGCAGCCTCAGCAGCAGTTTTCTGTCTGAGGAGTTCAAGAGAAGGGCAAGTTAACTGAGCCTGCCCCAGATCTGCCCTTGAGGGTCCCCCTGTACCCAGAAACTCAACCTGATCAGGTTCAAGCTCTTCCAGGACAGTCTCCTCTTGGATCACAAAATCATCCTCCTGAGAGGGCTGATCCTCAACCTTAACCCTCTTGCTCTTCCTCTTGGGTTGTGGATGGTCTATTGTTTTAAGATCCACCACAGGTTCAGGTAGGCACTTCTTGGCCTGGGACCTGGTTACAGCAAGGACATGTGCTGAAATCCCTAGCATTTCTGCATGAGTCCTATACTCCACTTCTGACCACAAGGATTCCTCAAGATCATTGCCCAAAAGACAGTCAACTGGAAGGTCTGGACTCACAACAACTTTCTTGAGGCCAGTTACCCCTCCCCAGGAGAATTTAACAACAGCCACACTAGGTGTAGTAGTGGCATTGCTAGCATTGGTCACTAGGTAGTTCTCACCTAGTATGATTTGTCCAGGGTCCACAAAGTCAGGTGTCACCATAGTGACACTGGCACATGTGTCCCTGTAGGCCTG
This sequence comes from Lissotriton helveticus, assembly GCF_964261635.1. Lineage (NCBI taxonomy): Eukaryota > Metazoa > Chordata > Amphibia > Caudata > Salamandridae > Lissotriton > Lissotriton helveticus. Next base: position 599,385,864 of record NC_136068.1, on the reverse strand, counting down.
GGCCAGTTTTTCGTTAATTAAAGGCATCTGTCTATACTTGCCCAAAGTATTGGGACTCATAGGAGTGGACACAGACATGTCCACATCATATAGCAGAACTGCCTGAGTAGGGATTCTGACTAGGCCAGACTCCATCTCAGTATCCAGGGTCAACCCCACTATACCCTTGGGTTGTGTACCTCCACTGCTGACTGTACTAGTGGGTGCAGGTGCCTTAGGGGCTGCAGTGGTAGGGACTGGATTTTTCTTAGTGCACTCACTTCCCCAGTGGGAAGTGGACTTACAGTTATTGCACCAAGGTTTCTTTGGGCCATCATTCTTCTTCTTGTTTCCACCCTGGGAATCACCCTCCTTATTAGAATTATTTTGGGGGCCTGAAGAAGACTTCTGGTCTTTTTCTTTCTTATCTCCACCCTTCTGGTCTGCCTTCTTTTGATCACCTCCATGGTTCTGGGGTTTCTGCTTAACCCTTGTTCTGACCCACTTGTCTGCCTTCTTTCCCAATTCTTGGGGAGAGGTCAGATCTGAGTCAATAAGGCGTTGATGCAATAGCTGGTTCTGACAGTTATTAAGGATCTGTTCTCTCATTATTAGATTGTACAATCCTGTATAGTCTGAAACTTTACTTGCCTGCAACCAACCCTCCAGAGCCTTAGTGGCACAATCAACAAAATCAGTCCAGTCCTGAGTCTGAGCTTTTTGGGTATCTCTGAACAACAACCTGTATTGCTCAGTGGTTAGGCCAACCCCATCAATAAGAGCACTCTTCAGGACAGAGTAGTTTTTAGCATCCTCAGGTCTAACAGTGAGGAGCTTGTCTCTCCCTTTCTCAGAAAAGGAATACCATAAGATTGCTGCCCACTGTTCTTGAGGAACCTGCTGTACCATGCAGGTTCTCTCCAGAGCAGTTATCCATTTGTGGATGTCATCCCCTTCCCTATAGGGGGGCACAGTCTTTGTCAGGTTTCTAGTATCATAGGACCTGTCTTTCTCTTTGGGAATAATGCTGCCACCAGTGGGTTCTAACCCACTCAATTGTTGTTCCCTTGCTAAAGCAAGTTTAGCTTGGGCCAGGGCTATCTCTTCCCTCTCTATCTGGAGTTTGACAAATCTCATCCAGGCCTTATGCTCTTTTCTCTGGGGGGAAGTCATTCCCCTTTGAGATTCCCCTAAGGCACTAGAATGGTGAGAGTCCCTGGAAGGAGATCTCTCCCTTCTATTGCCTGGGAGTATTCTGTTATGGAATCTGGGGAGGTGCTGGCCCTCTCCATTTCCATGTAGGTCCAAGTTGACTTGGCTAAGCCTCCCAACTGGTACCTGGTTATCCCTCTGATCCTGATCTGACTCTTCACCTTCTGATTCAGGGTCCACCTCCTCATCTTCTACCTCTGGGGTGGTGTTCTCAGTGTCTGGGGGATTCACTCCTTCTCCTGAATCACCTGGGGGAACTGCACTAGCTTTCTCCAGATCATCCTTCTCTAGGATGGCTATCAGGATAGGAATGGTAGGGTTGTGACCCTTTTCAGCCTCCTTGCAGTGCACAAGGCACTCAAGTTCTTGTGGCTGAGTTTGTCATAGCTGGAAGGTGCCTTGGTAAGGTCAACCAACACAGGTAGACAGCTGGAAGCTTCACCTGTGCCAGACATGACTCTAGTGAGGTGTAAGTGATACACTTACCTACACTAAGTGTTTTCCTTCTGTACCTTGCTAGTGAGTTGTAGGCAGGGTGTGCTACGCCCTTTAATCTACAACTACTAAGTTCAGTAGAAATTAAATATGTAAGCTTTGTTTATATGTACCTATGGTACTTAGTGTGATCTTTCAATTTGATAAAAAGATTGCAATGGTAAAACAACAGCAAGATCAAATCCCAACCGCTGCACACCAACGTGAGAAGTTGGCCTGATGTATGATGTCCACAATTCTGTGGGCACCTTGTATCAGTCCAAACAATCCCTTATGGTGGTGGTTGTAAGTCAACCTTATAGACAAGCTATCCTAATGGTAGCATGGACTAAGCAGCCTTCAGGCTAAACTCAAGAGGGCATGTGAAGCCAGCTGTTTTACCATATGCAATCCTGTAATATCAAATGAAAGGACACCACACAAGTTATATATTATAGAAATATATGTATTTATTACTAGAATAATCCCCTGTACTCTTTATGAGTATAGAAGCACAAGCGTTTAAACAAAAGCACAGTTTAACATATGAAAGTTGCACGTTTATGGATGAGGCCGGTGGCCACTCAAACCATATATAAAAAAAGTGGTATAAGTATCACTTTACGAACAGTGGTAAGGCCTGGGGCCTTGGGAATCGCTGGGACTACACTGGACTAACAGCAGTTAGGACGGGAGTAGCCCGCGGAAATCGGGTGCAGCGCTAAAAGCACACGCATGCACCAATGCAAAGTCAATGGTGCGTAAAAGTTACAAAGTTACTGTTTTAGGAGTCTTCCGACTGGAATAGAATTACCATACTTTAAACTAGGACACTAGAGGTGTAAACCACTACAGGAGCACTGGCGTTCACAAGTTACCTCACCCACAGGAAGCGGGTGCATAGGTGCCAAAGTGTGTCGGGTTTCGTCGTGCAGTTCTATGGAGCCTGGAGATGAAGATGCTGCAGGCGACCAGGAGAGAAGAGTCCGGTTGGATCCAGGGGTGGATCAAAGATGTAGAGTACCTGAAAGCAGAGGGGACAGAGTCTGGGTCACTAGCCAGTGACCAGGAAGGAACCAGGAAGGAACCAGGCGATATCGGGCGCAATCAGGTGGTTGTCGTGAAGCTTGTCTCCGCTGCCATGTGGACTCGGGGGCATCGAGGATGACCAGGGTCAAATCACGAGCTGTCCCACAAAGGCTCTCGCTGACAGCAGTGTCGGCTTCCAGATTGGAGTCAACAGGCCTTGGCAAAGGCTACCCACGCAGGATTGGAAGATCGCTTCTTTCTCTGACCAGCAAGGTCAGAGGGGTTGCTCCTTTTCAGGGGAGCGAGGGCCAGTCTGGAGCAACCAGACTAGCAAAGCAAATTCAAAGGTTCATCAGTACTGGGGCCACTAGCCAACGGGCAAGCGACCGGACCAACACGTCAAGCAGGAAAATGCAAAAGGGCCCCACGCAGCACTCGGTGAGTGTGGAGGGGAGATCTTCAGTGCAAAATCTGCTCGGGGCTGGGGCTTCTCAAACCCCCATGCACAGCTTCGAGGGAGCCCCGGGAGCTGCACGGTCAACACTTCATAGTTTTTCCAAGATGGCCGGCCCCACGCTTCAAGTCGCCTCCACGGGTCTCAGATTCGCTGGGACTGTGGATCGGGCTGTTGGAAGGGAGGAACGCTGGGTCTTGTCAATCTCTGTCGCTCGATATTTTGGCGGGAACTGCAACAAAGCAAATGGTGAGGCACTGGATGGTGCCTGTTTGCACAGGGTGGTCACTCCTTGGCCACAAGGGAGATTCTTCAGTCTTCTACGTCGAGTAGGATGTCGAAGGGTCCAGAGTTTCGTTTCATAAGTTCTAGTCAGGATAATCTGAGGTGCATTGGCACAGCTCCTACCTTTATTCCAAATCAAGGGGCTGGATTACCTGCTAGGTCTCTCCTAGCCACCCCCTTCCCTGGTCCCACCCATTTCTCTTTGTCCAGTTTCGCGCCAGAGCTGGGGCTGGAGTGCCCCAGAACCGGTTTGACTGGATTTTGCATGGGACACCTTGTGTGCCCCAGGCAGTGTCTAGTTTCTTTTTCTGGGTCAGGAGCATAAAAGCGCCGGGACACTCCTTTGGAGTAGCCGTTGCGCTATACAAGACCCATATATAACATAACATAACATAACATAACCCTCCCTGCTCCAATCCATTATCTCCTGTCTGGGGTGGTGTAGCACCTCCCTGTGACAGGAAACTCTTGGTCCAGGCCTCCCCTGCCAAGTTCCGGTCAGCAGAAGGAGGTCAGACTTGTGTCGGGGCAGCAGCATCCATATTGTGATGCTGAGGCTCTGGTTAGGATTAACAGCGTTTTAAGTAAAGTAACATGTCTTCTCCCTCTAGAAGGGTGGAATGCTAACCCCATTGCCAGAACTGGCGAGGGGGTAGTATTCCAAAGTGTATGACACCTTACACGACATGTTTTGATAAAGCCAAACCAAAGTTAGCAATAACCGCGAGGATTATATTGCACTTAAGAGTATATGGTATGGCAATACCCTGGAACAGCAGTAAGGAAATGGTTCCGAATGTTGCAGACAGGCTCAGCTCATGCCAGAGCACCATCTCACAAAAAACCAAGCACTCTGCCTCCAGGATTGTTAAGGCCTGCCATAGGAGTGACTTATAGGTATATATGTGTCCAGATATAGGTTTAGATATAGGTATACTATATCTAAGCAAGGGGTGATTACACCACCTTGCCCCAGTTGAGTGATCAGCCAGTTGTGTCAATTTGAATGGCCAGCCAGGGGTGGCAAAAGATATGCTGCAGCCCCTGGTAGGCCTTGGATGCATCAATGCCCTGGGCACCTATAGTGCACTGTACAGGGGCTGATAAGGTGTCCAGTACCAAATTGGTGATGTACCTATAGTACATGGATATGAATTTAGAGAGAGAACTGCAGGCTGTGGGTCTGATTAGCAGGCCCACAGCCACATTAAGTCGAAAACCAGTGAAGCAAAAAGCAAAAATTGGGGTGACCATAGGAAAGCAGACCCTACTCTCCTACACATGGGAAGTAAGGAACCCCCCTTAGCCCAGAGTCACCCAAAATTATGCGCGACCCCGAAGACATACTGGCTGTCAGTATAAATATTGACAACCAGTCCCTAGTTCAATTCACAAGCTCGAATAAGAACGGCTAACTCAGCTACTTGGGCGGACTGATAAGGGACTCGTGATTTCTCTATAACTGTACTCAATGTGGTGATAGCATAAGCAGCAGTTGTAGTGCCATCTGGTAATTTGAAACAAGAGCCATCAACATATAGTACCTCTTGCGGGTCAGATAAGGGAACATCAGTCAAGTCTACCCGTCCCTTTGTCTCTTCTTCCGTCCGGAAGATACATCATGTTTCTCATTTTCATCATTTTCAGAAGAGAGGGGCAGTAACGTGGCTTGATTCAGAGAGGGACATCATTTGATCTTAATATGCTTGGCGAAGAGTGTCAATTCATAACCCGTCAGATGTGCACTGGTGAGGTGCTGTGTCTTAGTCTTATTAAAACGTGTATCCACAGCATGACGTACCATAACTGTGAGATCAGTATCAAGCACGAGCCCAGCCGATTGTCTTATTGAGACAGCCACAGCAGCGAAAGCTCTTAGGCAGTTCGGGAGGGCTCTTGTGACAGGGTCGAGAACAGCAGAGAAATAAGCACACGGCCGTTGCTTATCTCCAAATTTTTGTGTTAAAACAGAAAGCGCACAACCAGCCGTCTCGTGGACGTACAACACAAACGACTTCCCGTAGTTGGGAGTGCTAAGCACAGGAGCCAACCACAGCGCAGCTTTTAGTTGCTCGAAAGACTGCTGACATTCAGGCGTCCAGGGCAGGGGCTCATTCACATCTTTAGTGGTTAGTGCAAGCAGGGGTTTTGTTAATAAGGAGTAAGTAGGTATCCACTGCCTGCATTAGGAAGTGATACCTATGAAGGCGCGCACATCTTTTTGAGTCTGTGGGATGGGCATTTTGACAACGGTACGGATGCGCTCTGGAGTCAATCTCCTACCCTTCTTTGACAGTAGGTGACCTAAATAGGTGACCTCCTGTCGACAATACTGAAATTTAGAAAGAGAAGCTTTATGCCCGAGGTGTGCCAAGTGCAACAACAACTTAACTGTACTGCCCCTACAACCTTGTTCCATGTCAGAAGCAATGAGCAAGTCATCAACGTACTGTAGCAATACATTACCTGCAGGGAGCGACGAAGAATCCAACTGACCTTTCAGTGCCTGACTATAGATACTCGAACTTTCTGTATAGCTTTGAGGAGCGTGACAGAACCTAAAGCTTCAACCAGCTAGGGTGAACCCAAACAGTTATCTGCTATCAGGATGAATAGAAATGCTAAAGAACGCATTTTTCAAATCAATGACAGAAAGGAATTAAGCAGAAGAGAGAATCATTGTCAAAAGGAGTGGTGATGTCTGGGACCACCGGAAACTGGGGAATTACTATTTTATTAACTTCACGTAAATCTATCAAAAACGATAAACATCTTCATGGTCAGCAGAGGAACCTGGGGGCGCCCTCTTAAGAATCGGAAGAATAGGGCTATTGCAAATATTAGCAGTCGTCTCCTCAACCACACCTTTCTCAATCAAATCCTGTAGGATTTGCAACAAGGCTCACTCTCCTGCTGGTGGTATTTTATATTGAGGGACACAAGGTAAAACAGCACCATCTTTAACACGTATCATACAGACGATATCTACAACAATCTCACATCTGTGTTGCTTGTTGCCCACAGAGTGGGTGGCATGTCTTTAAACTCAGCAGGAAGGGGCGCATCTTTGGGCAGACACTGTTTAACGCATACTACACCCATACCCAGTGTCATATAGACATCCTCTGGAGAACAATAAATTGTGGCATGCAACTTTTTCAAGAAATCCAGACCCATCAAATTCTCACCACAATTAGATGTCAGCAAAAATGGTGAATTCCCAGTGAAAAGACCGATAGTTAATGCAAGAGGTTTTGAAATGGGGCTTACAACCGGTACACCAGAAAAACGTACAGAAACATTATTATGGCCAGACAGAGCTGCCCCTGGGACCAAAGAGCGAGAAATAGAACTATTTGTGGCACCTGTATCCACCAAAAATTCCTTAGCCGAGCCATACAAGTTCGCAGTAATATAAGGACCACGTTGATCTACAGGTATCAGAACTGTCCCTCACTCTGTCCCTGGCTGTCCTAGCTATATGACATTCCTGTCACCTCAACTGTATCATGATCATCAAGATAATACTGCCCGCCCCGAGGGTCATCAAAATAAATATTATCAGACCGACCCTGTGAGGCCGCAGCATTCTGAACCCTGTCCGCTCCTCCAGCTCCACGACCTCATCCACGAGAACCTCATCCTCTAGGGACCGCCACCTTCTGCAACAACACAGGACACTCGCTACGCCAGTGTCCCTCCTCCTTACAATACGCACACTGGTTCATCCCTAAAGGCGTAGTATTCCTGCCAGTGTGTGGAAGCTGCTAGGCCAAACCACCACATCCTCTTCCATTCCCTCTAGAAGACAGCTGCAACAACACCTTTGTCTTCAAATCTTTATGCTTCTTCGCTGTCCTCTCCTCATTCTCATTCTCCCAATGTTCATAATACTGCACCATATTCACAATAACAGAATGGGAAGAGGTGGACCAGGTGCTCTAAGAAACCTGCAATCGAGTTGCAATCTCAGGAAGCAAATTTTACACAAATCTATTAACAAACAACCGAACACCTCCCTCAATAGACACATCCTGCCCATTATAATCCTGAAACACTTCTTCAAACCGAGTGAAAAAAATGAGACACACTCTCATCCTTCTTCTGACGACAAGCCAATAACTTACCCCAATCAACCTTTCTTGGTTGAATAAGAGAATGCATATAAGTGATAATGCAGCCAGGCAAAGCAAGTATCTCTGCTTTAGCCTTTTCACCAGGTTTCCTCTCCTGATCCCATACTTTAATTTGATCCCAGGTAGCACCCAATTCCGCAACATGATCCTGTGTGTGCACTTGTATCCAAATATCAACCGGAACCAGTAAACCAAAGAACAATTCAATATCTGCAAGTGTCATTACTGTTGAAGAGGCTGCCTCAGTCAATTCTTTATAATATGCAGTAGTATTTTTCCTAGGGTCAGATAAGTGAGTCTTAAGGGACAAAACTTCACTCCTTTTCCATGAAGTATAAACCCACTGTTCTTGGAAACGGGCTGCTGCATCTGGTCGAATAACAGCATTGTGCTGATCTCTTAGCTCCTGTAACTCTGGGTGATAAATAGAGTGAACCTCCCGCATCGGAAACTGAGCTACTGAGGTGGGGCTCTTCTCAAGTAGCCTACCCCGGAATGCAATGTCGTAATACTGTCAAAAAATTGTTCAGGCCCCATATTGGTGACATATACATGATCTTTAATATCATACAAAATCCGCTGTGCTGCATCTTTGAAACACTGCTGCTCCCACAGACCAATCAGAGTAGCAGACATATGCCTTAGGGCATGCTGCTGTACAAAAAGGCTCATAATCTTTCATCACGTTCCACACATCTTCCACACTGTAAATGGGATTTCAAGCCCACTGGGCAGCCTGATTAGCTACTACCCTTTGTCTTCATCCCCCACATCAGATCGCACTAACGTTCATCCCATAGGTTCCTTAAATTTCGTCTAGTCTCTATCCTCAAGTCTGCGTACTGGTGTCCCACTTCTCAGTAATGTCAGGGGATAGAGAAACAGAGTGGGAGTAGCAACAGAACTAACAAGCACTAACGTCGCTCTGGCAGCATCGTAGGTGTACGGGCTGGTGAAAGGGACACTGAAAAAATAGGTGTGGCGGGGGTTCTGACACTCATCATTGTCGAAAAAACAGGAGGTGCTGTAGCCAAAGCAGACTGATCAACAGTAGCAGGAGCAGAAATAGCAGAGACAGAAGGAGCGGGTGGCTGAGACTGTGAGGGAATAGCTGAGTATATTCTCTGCGGGGTATATGGAGGTGGGGGTCGCGTATCTAATAATTCTTTCACAAAAGTATCATTTTCTCCATGAGCCATATAAGATTTATCAATTTGTAATCGAAACCTCCTATCTTCATGTTCAATCCCTATCTCCTGTTTCCCCATCAATAAGAGCACTCTTCAGGACAGAGTAGTTTTTAGCATCCTCAGGTCTAACAGTGAGGCACTTGTCTCTCCCTTTCTCAGAAAAGGAGTACCATAAGATTGCTGCCCACTGTTCTTGAGGAACCTGCTGTACCATGCAGGTTCTCTCCAGAGCAGTTATCCATTTGTGGATGTCATCCCCTTCCCTATAGGGGGGCACAGTCTTTGTCAGGTTTCTAGTATCATAGGACCTGTCGTTCTCTTTGGGAATAATGCTGCCACCAGTGGGTTCTAACCCACTCAATTTTTATTCCCTTGCTAAAGCAAGTTTAGCTTGGGCCAGGGTTATCTCTTCCCTCTCTATCTGGAGTTTGACAGCTCTCATCCTGGCCTTATGCTCTTTTCTCTGGGGGAAGTCATTCCCCTTTGAGATTCCCCTGAGGCACTAGAATGGTGAGAGTCCCTGGAAGGAGATCTCTCCCTTCTATTGCCTGGGAGTATTCTGTTATGGAATCTGGGGAGGTGCTGGCCCTCTCCATTTCCATGTAGGTCCAAGTTGACTTGGCTAAGCCTCCCAACTGGTACCTGGTTATCCCTCTGATCCTGATCTGACTCTTCACCTTCTGATTCAGGGTCCACCTCCTCATCTTCTGCCTCTGGGGTGGTGTTCTCAGTGTCTGGGGGATTCACTCCTTCTCCTGAATCACCTGGGGGAACTGCACTAGCTTTCTCCAGATCATCCTTCTCTAGGATGGCTATCAGGATAGAAATGGTAGGGGTGTGACCCTTTTTCAGCCTCCTTGCAGTGCACAAGGCACTCAAGTCCTTGTGGCTGAGTTTGTCATAGCTGGAAGGTGCCTTGGTAAGGTCAACCAACACAGGTAGAGAGCTGGAAGCTTCACCTGTGCCAGACATGACTCTAGTGAGGTGTAAGTGATACACTTACCTACACTAAGTGTTTTCCTACTGTACCTTGCTAGTGAGTTGTAGGCAGGGTGTGCTAAGCCCTTTAATCTACAACTACTAAGTTCAGTAGAAATTAAATATGTAAGCTTTGTTTATATGTACCTATGGTACTTAGTGTGATCTTTCAATTTGATAAAAAGATTGCAATGGTAAAACAACAGCAAGCTCAAATCCCAACCGCTGCACACCAACGTGAGAAGTTGGCCTGATGTATGATGTCCACAATTCTGTGGGCACCTTGTATCAGCCCAAACAATCCCTTATGGTGGTGGTTGTAAGTCAACCTTATAGACAAGCTATCCTAATGGTAGCATGGACTAAGCAGCCTTCAGGCTAAACTCAAGAGGGCATGTGAAGCCAGCTGTTTTACCATATGCAATCCTGTAATATCAAATGAAAGGACACCACACAAGTTATATATTATAGAAATATATGTATTTATTACTAGAATAATCCCCTGTACTCTTTATGAGTATAGAAGCACAAGCGTTTAAACAAAAGCACAGTTTAACATATGAAAGTTGCACGTTTATGGATGAGGCCGGTGGCCACTCAAACCATATATCAAAGAAGTGGTATAAGTATCACTTTACGAACAGTGGTAAGGCCTGGGGCCTTGGGAATCGCTGGGACTACACTGGACTAACAGCAGTTAGGACGGGAGTAGCCCGCGGGAATCGGGTGCAGCGCTAAAAGCACACGCATGCACCAATGCAAAGTCAATGGTGCGTAAAAGTTACAAAGTTACTGTTTTAGGAGTCTTCCGACTGGAATAGAATTACCATACTTTAAACTAGGACACTAGAGGTGTAAACCACTACAGGAGCACCGGCGTTCACAAGTTACCTCACCCACAGGAAGCGGGTGCATAGGTGCCAAAGTGTGTCGGGTTTCGTCGTGCAGTTCTATGGAGCCTGGAGATGAAGATGCTGCAGGCGACCAGGAGAGAAGAGTACAGTTGGATCCAAGGGTGGATCAAAGATGTAGAGTACCTGAAACCAGAGGGGACAGAGTCTGGGTCACTAGCCAGTGACCAGGAAGGAACCAGGAAGGAACCAGGCGATGTCGGGCGCAATCAGGTGGTTGTCGTGAAGCTTGTCTCCTCTGCCATGTGGACTCGGGGGCATCGAGGATGACCAGGGTCAAATCACGAGCTGTCCCACAAAGGCTCTCGCTGTCAGCGGTGTCGGCTTCCGGATTGGAGTCAACAGGCCTTGGCAAAGGCTACCCACGCAGGATTGGAAGATCGCTTCTTTCTCGGACCAGCAAGGTCAGAGGGGTTGCTCCTTTTCAGGGGAGCGAGGGCCATTCTGGAGCAACCAGACTAGCAAAGCAAATTCAAAGGTTCATCAGTACTGGGGCCACTAGCCAACGGGCAAGCGACCGGACCAACACTTCGAGCAGGAAAATGCAAAAGGGCCCCATGCAGCACTCGGTGAGTGTGGAGGGGAGATCTTCAGTGCAAAAGCTGCTCAGGGCTGGGGCTTCTCAAACCCCCATGCACAGCTTCGAGGGAGCCCCAGGAGCTGCACGGTCAACACTTCATAGTTTTTCCAAGATGGCCGGCCCCACGCTTCAAGTCGCCTCCACGGGTCTCAGATTCGCTGGGACTGTGGATCGGGCTGTTGGAAGGGAGGAACGCTGGGTCTTGTTGATCTCTGTCACTCAAGTTTTGGCGGGAACTGCAACAAAGCAAACGGTGAGGCGCTGGATGGTGCCTGTTTGCACAGGGTGGTCACTCCTTGACCACAAGGGAGATTCTTCAGTCTTCTACGTCGAGTAGGATGTCGAAGGGTCCAGAGTTTCGTTTCATAAGTTTCAGTCAGGATAATTTGAGGTGCATTGGCACAGCTCCTACCTTTATTCCAAATCAAGGGGCTGGATTACCTGCTAGGTCTCTCCTAGCCACCCCCTTCTCTGGTCCCACCCCTTTCTCTTTGTCCAGTTTCGCGCCAGAGCTGGGGCTGGAGTGCCCCAGAACCGGTTTGTCTGGATTTTGCATGGGACACCTTGTGTGCCCCAGGCAGTGTCTAGTTTCTTTCAACCCTCCCTGCTCCAATCCATTATCTCCTGTCTGGGGTGGTGTAGCACCTCCCTGTGACAGGAAACTCTTGGTTCAGGCCTCCCCTGCCAAGTTTCGGTCAGCAGCAGGAGGTCAGACTTGTGTCGGGGCAGCAGCATCCATATTGTGATGCTGAGGCTCTGGTTAGGATTAACAGCGTTTTAAGTAAAGTAACATGTCTTCTCCCTCTAGAAGGGTGGAATGCTACCCCCATTGCCAGAACTGGCGAGGGGGTAGTATTCCAAAGTGTATGACACCTTACACGACATGTTTTGATAAAGCCAAACCAAAGTTAGCAATAACCGCGAGGATTATAATGCACTTAAGAGTATATGGTATGGCAATACCCTGGAACAGCAGTAAGGAAATGGTTCCGAACGTTGCAGACAGGCTCAGCTCATGCCAGAGCACCATCTCACATAAAACCAAGCACTCTGCCTCCAGGATTGTTAAGGCCTGCCATAGGTGTGAGGTATATATGTGTCCAGATATAGGTTTAGATATAGGTATACTATATGTAAGCAAGGGGTGATTACACCACCTTGCCTCAGCTGAGTGATCAGCCAGTTGTGTCGATTTGAATGGCCAGCCAGGGGTGGCAAAAGATATGCTGCAGCCCCTGGTAGGCCTTGGATGCACCAATGCCCTGGGCACCTATAGTGCACTGTACAGGGGCTGATAAGGTGTCCAGTACCAAATTGGTGATGTACCTATAGTACATGGATATGAATTTAGAGAGAGAACAGCAGGCTGTGGGTCTGATTAGCAGGTCCACAGCCACATTAAGTCGAAAACCAGTGAAGCAAAAAGCAAAAATTGGGGTGACCATAGGAAAGCAGACCCTACTCTCCTACACATGGGAAGTAAGGAACCCCCCTCAGCCCAGAGTCACCCAAAATTATGCGCGACCCCGAAGGCATACTGGCTGTCAGTATAAATATTGACAACCAGTCCCTCGTTCAATTCACAAGCTCGAATAAGAGCGGCTAACTCAGCAACTTGGGCGGACTGATAAGGGACTCGTGATTTCTCTATAACTGTACGCAATGTGGTGATAGCATAAGCAGCAGTTGTAGTGCCATCTGGTAATTTGAAACAAGAGCCATCAACATATAGTACCTCTTGCGGGTCAGATAAGGGAACATCAGTCAAGTCTACCCGTCCCTTTGTCTCTTCTTCCGTCCGGAAGATACAATCATGTTTCTCATTTTCATCATTTTCAGAAGGGAGGGGCAGTAACGTGGCTTGATTCAGAGAGGGACATCATTTGATCTTAATATGCTTGGCGAAGAGTGTCAATTCATAACCCGTCAGATGTGCACTGGTGAGGTGCTGTGTCTTAGTCTTATTAAAAAGTGTATCCACAGCATGACGTACCATAACTGTGAGATCAGTATCAAGCACGAGCCCAGCCGATTGTCTTATTGAGACAGCCACAGCAGCGAAAGCTCTTAGGCAGTTCGGGAGGGCTCTTGTGACAGGGTCGAGAACAGCAGAGAAATAAGCACACGGCCGTTGCTTATCTCCAAATTTTTGTGTTAAAACAGAAAGCGCACAACCAGCCGTCTCGTGGACGTACAACACAAACGACTTCCCGTAGTTGGGAGTGCTAAGCACAGGAGCCAACCACAGCGCAGCTTTTAGTTGCTCGAAAGACTGCTGACATTCAGGCGTCCAGGGCAGGGGCTCATTCACATCTTTAGTGGTTAGTGCAAGCAGGGGTTTTGTTAATAAGGAGTGAGTAGGTATCCACTGCCTGCATTAGGAAGTGATACCTATGAAGGCGCGCACATCTTTTTGAGTCTGTGGGATGGGCATTTTGACAACGGTACGGATGCGCTCTGGAGTCAATCTCCTACCCTTCTTTGACAGTAGGTGACCTAAATAGGTGACCTCCTGTCGACAATACTGACATTTAGAAAGAGAAGCTTTATGCCAGAGGTGTGCCAAGTGCAACAACAACTTAACTGTACTGCCCCTACAACCTTGTTCCATGTCAGAAGCAATGAGCAAGACATCAACGTACTGTAGCAATACATTACCTGCAGGGAGCGACGAAGAATCCAACTGACCTTTCAGGGCCTGACTATAGATACTCGTACTTTCTGTATAGCTTTGAGAAGCGTGACAGAACCTAAAGCTTCAACCAGCTAGGGTGAACCCAAACAGTTATCTGCTATCAGGATGAATAGAAATGCTAAAGAACGCATTTTTCAAATCAATGACAGAAAGGAATTAAGCAGAAGAGAGAATCATTGTCAAAAGAGTGGTGATGTCTGGGACCACTGGAAACTGGGGAATTACTATTTTATTAACTTCACGTAAATCTATCAAAAACGATAAACATCTTCATGGTCAGCAGAGGAACCTGGGGGCACCGTCTTAAGAATCTGAAGAATAGGGCTATTGCAAATATTAGCAGTCGTCTCCTCAACCACACCTTTCTCATTCAAATCCTGTAGGATTTGCAACAAGGCTCACTCTCCTGCCGGTGGTATTTTATATTGAGGGACACAAGGTAAAACAGCACCATCTTTAACACGTATCATACAGACGATATCTACAACAATCTCACATCTGTGTTGCATGTTGCCCACAGAGTGGGTGGCTCGTCTTTAAACTCAGCAGAAAGGGGCGCATCTTTGGGCAGACACTGTTTAGCGCATACTACACCCAGACCCAGTGTCATATAGAGATCCTCTGGAGAACAATAAATTGTGGCATGCAACTTTTTCAAGAAATCCAGACCCATCAAATTCTCACCACAATTAGATGTCAGCAAAAATTGTGAATTCCCAGTGAAAAGACCGATAGTTAATGCAAGAGGTTTTGAAATGGGGCTTACAACCGGTACACCAGAAAAAAAGTACAGAAACATAATTATGGCCAGACAGAGCTGCCCCTGGGACCAAAGAGCGAGAAATAGAACTGTTTGTGGCACCTGTATCCACCAAAAATTCCTTAGCCAAGCCATACAAGTTCGCAGTAATATAAGGACCACGTTGATCTACAGGTATCAGAACTGTCCCTCACTCTGTCCCTGGCTGTCCTAGCTATATGACATTCCTGTCACCTCAACTGTATCATGATCATCAAGATAATACTGCCCGCCCCGAGGGTCATCAAAATAAATATTATCAGAACGACCCTGTGAGGCCGCAGCATTCTGAACCCTGTCCGCTCCTCCAGCTCCACGACCTCGTCCACGAGAACCTCGTCCTCTAGGGACCGCCACCTTCTGCAACAACACAGGACACTCGCTACGCCAGTGTCCCTCCTCCTTACAATACGCACACTGGTTCATCCCTAAAGGCGTAGTATTCCTGCCAGTGTGTGGAAGCTGCTAGGCCAAACCATCACATCCTCTTCCATTCCTCCCTCTAGAAGACAGCTGCAACAACACCTTTGTCTTCAAATCTTTATGCTTCTTCGCTGTCCTCTCCTCATTCTCTTTCTCCCAATATTCATAATACTGCACCATATTCACAATAACAGAATGGGAAGAGGTGGACCAGGTGCTCTCAGAAACCTGCAATCGAGTTGCAATCTCAGGAAGCAAATTTTACACAAATCTATTAACAAACAACCGAACACCTCCCTCAATAGACACATCCTACTCATTATAATCCTGAAACACATCTTCAAACCGAGTGAAAAAAGACACACTCTCATCCTTCTTCTGACGACAAGCCAATAACTTACCCCAATCAACCTTTCTTGGTTGAATAAGAGAATGCATATAAGTGATAATGCAGCCAGGCAAAGCAAGTATCTCTGCTTTAGCCTTTTCACCAGGTTTCCTATCCTGATCCCATACTTTAATTTGATCCCAGGTAGCACCCAATTCCGCAACATGATCCTGTGTGTGCACTTGTATCCAAATATCAACCGGAACCAGTAAACCAAAGAACAATTCAATATCTGCAAGTGTCATTACTGTTGAAGAGGCTGCCTCAGTCAATTCTTTATAATATGCAGTAGTATTTTTCCTAGGGTCAGATAAGTGAGTCTTAAGGGACAAAACTTCACTCCTTTTCCATGAAGTATAAACCCACTGTTCTTGGAAACGGGCTGCTGCATCTGGTCAAATAACAGCATTGTGCTGATCTCTTAGCTCCTGTAACTCTGGGTGATAAATTCAGTGAACCTCCCGCATCGGAAACTGAGCTACTGAGGTGGGGCTCTTCTCAAGTAGCCTACCCCGGAATGCAATGTCGTAATACTGTCAAAAAATTGTTCAGGCCCCATATTGGTGACATATACATGATCTTTAATATCATACAAAATCCGCTGTGCTGCATCTTTGAAACACTGCTGCTCCCACAGACCAATCAGAGTAGCAGACATATGCCTAAGGGCATGCTGCTGTACAAAAAGGCTCATAATCTTTCATCACGTTCCACACATCTTCCACACTGTAAATGGGATTTCAAGCCCACTGGGCAGCCTGATTAGCTGCTACCCTTTGTCTTCATCTCCCACATCAGATCGCACTAACGTTCATCCCATACGTTCCTTAAATTTCGTCTAGTCTCTATCCTCAAGTCTGCGTACTGGTGTCCCACTTCTCAGTAATGTCAGGGGATAGAGAAACAGAGTGGGAGTAGCAACAGAACTAACAAGCACTAACGTCGCTCTGGCAGTATCGTAGGTGTAAGGGCTGGTGAAAGGGACACTGAAAAAATAGGTGTGGCTGGGGTTCTGACACTCATCATTGTCGAAAAAACAGGAGGTGCTGTAGCCAAAGCAGACTGATCAACAGTAGCAGGAGCAGAAATAGCAGAGACAGAAGGAGCGGGTGGCTGAGACTGTGAGGGAATAGCTGAGTATATTCTCTGCGGGGTATATGGAGGTGGGGGTCGCGTATCTAATAATTCTTTCACAAAAGTATCATTTTCTCCATGGGCCACATAAGATTTATCAATTTGTAATCGAAACCTCCTATCTTCATGTTCAATCCCTATCTCCTGTTTCTCGCTATCATGTGCTACAGTTTTCTAAGTCAATGGTTGCATTCTCCCCTTCCCGGCCTCTTCCTCTGCTTTCATTCACCTCTGTTTAGCTTCCTTTTGCCACGTCCGAAGAGAATCAAACATAGACTGCCTACTTCGCTTCGCAAACAATTGTTCCTGTAAGAAACCAATCTTTTGCTCATCAAAAGTATCCATCAATGGCCACTGCAACTCGGCATTGTCCCTCGTAAATTTGTGCCATAGCGTACTAAACATAATAGGGCCAAGGCCATGCTTCACATACATATAAAAATTCGGAGTGCCTTCTGGAGGCGCTGGCTGAATTTCTTCCAGTCGAGCATCAGCAGAACAACAACGACAGCACATGGAAAACAGTTTGCGGAGACAGGGCATTTAAAAAAAAAAAACAAGTTCACTACTTATGCCTGGCAAAGTATTTGCAAACTCTTTTCACCAAGAATCGGTTCTCCGACCGCACCAAATACAAACCAAAATGGTACCATATCCACAAAGAACCAAAACTAACTCACCTGATATATGCAGGTCAAACTAATTTATTCTCCACTGCCGACTCTTCGGACCAAACGGTCAGATCCAAGGCTTTGCTGTTCAGGCCTCCAGTCGGGATGACCACTGGGCGAGGCACCGTCCAGCGGGACAGAAGGGGCAGCTGCGAGTACAAGGACTCTCTCATGCAGGGATCCCTGATCCGTCCGCCCGACCCGAAGATAGGCCCGACCTCCCCACCCGTCCGCGGGAGGGTATGGGTCTCTCACCCAAAGGAGTCCCTGTTCGGGCGTCAACTGAAGGAAGTGGCTCATTTAGGGTCATCCGGGTCACTCAGGACCACCTCTAAGCCTTCCACACCAAATAAAGAGTCGGTCAGACAGTAGAGAATACAAACCAAGTATATGTTTATTCAGATACACTCGAGAGGAGCCCCGTCTGCCCAGTGGCTTAGGGGTTCTGAAATATGTATATTTCAGAACCAATTAAGACCCACCCATAATGGAATTTTCCAAGCAGGTGCAGCTAAACAAAGAAGTACAGTTGGATGGGTTTTGACTCTGAGGCCGGGGACACAGTATCTTATACCCAAGGTCACTCTGTCCGTACCTGCCACTAGACTGGTGTGAGAAGGCCTCTATCTAGTGGGAAAGGTATGTGCTAATACGAACAGTGTATTCATTAGCAGAGCAAGGCCTAACCTTGGAGAAATGAAACTTTCCACAACCCGTTTCACGAGGAGGCAATAAGCAGTTAATGGCATGATTCAAAATGGTGGTTAAACATAAAATGGTGCAGCAAATGCTAACCTACGTGGAACAATGCACGGAAAAAATAGCAAAAACATTTTCATTCCATCAAAACATGCAAGGCCACCGACCTCCCCTTTCCGTAGTCGCTGAGGGTCAAGCCCTTGGGTGGCAGAGTGCTGGGCTGTGAACACTGTCGGTCATGGGTGTCCTCTGCCTGGTGCTGTTCCCATAAACGAGGCTGACCCAGGGGTAGAAATAGTACAAAAGGGGTCACACAAGAAGTGGGCCCCGAGAGAGAGGCGAAGGAGATCCTACTGGGATCATGGGGCCTAGAGTGGGAGGAGCTATCACCATAACGGTGGGCCATCGTCCAGGCTCTATCGCCCTGATCCGGGAAGTTTATCAAGGGTATGATTAAAACTACCCTGGCTTTCAGCTAGGAGGGGGTCATTTTGGACAACTTAGGAGAACATCCCTGAAACCTTTTGCTTGTTTTGTTCTCCTAGTCTTCACCTATACTCTGTTCATGACCCCAGAACTCGGAGCATGTTCCCACTGTACTGCAGTGGGAAGGTATAAGCACCCTTCCCCTACGGGTTAGTTGTGGGTGCTCGCATGATTGGGTTACGTATCATCCCCGGGAGTGCCCTATGAAAAGGTACACCATATACACAGGCAAGTAGCCAGGTGTGGGCCGAATGTGACCACTGCCCAACAGGGGAGAGCCCCTAGGTGGGGTACCCCTACCTCAGAGGTCAGTTCCTCTCCATGAGACATCTCCCAAGGTAGCCAAGGCTGCTTTGCGGCCATAGAGCCAAAGCCCTTCCCCACTTTTGGTGCAGTGTGGAAGTGTGCATACCCTTCCCATGTCTTGTAGGAAGTGGCGCTTAACTGAGGGAGTAAACGGATCGTCCGCCTATCATGACAAGCAGTGGGTGCGCTAGCACCAAGGTGGTGCTGGGTCTGTGTCCGGCCTGCTAGTGTGGGTTGACCTGAGCCATTGTGCGAGTGATGTTTCTCGGCGACCGCTAACAGCCTGCCAAGACGGGCTGGTGTGCGCATTGGCACCAAGGAAGTGGTTAGCATTAATCCAGAATGCCATTGTCAGTTAGATAGCACAAGGACACCACAGGTGTCCTGGAGACCCAGGCTGCCGACCTACCATGGCAAGCCAGTATGCATGCTGTTTCTCATGTGAAGCCCAAAGGCGCCCAGCCCTTTCCCACAGCACTGCAGTGTGAAAGTGCACGCACCTATCCGACAAATGTTAGGAAGTAATGCGGACATGATGTTTGTAAACGTAGGTCAGGCCTGTCACTGCAGCCTGGGTATGCACTTGCACCGCTGGTGTGGTTTACCTACGTGTCAGACCTGCTGTTGAAGGCCGGTGTGCGCACTCACACGGACTGCATGCTTAAACATGTGTCCGACCTGCCACAGCAAGTCTGTGGGAGCCTACTTGCGCGGATAGTGTGGCTGGCCCGTAGCAAACACGGTACATCCAGAGGAGGCTTTTCGCCTCCACTAGGATAGAAGGTGAAGGGCTGGGCAGACACCCATGGGTGTTCGCTGCCCAGGCAGTAAGGAAGAGCCACAAGTGTTGCCCTACCGAGGTGGCTTGATCTTCCCTTAAGCTAGCATAGAGAAGGGGTTGCATGTTTTTCAAGCTGCAATAATGGATTGTAGTGGTGCAGCCTCATGATGTTTCCTATCAATGGATTTGCTAGGCCAACCTGTTCCAGTGGTAATGGTGGGCTTGGCATATCTTGTGTGGAAATGTCTTATGGAAAGTGTACATTTCTATGTATCAAAATCTTTGTGTGCGATGGTGTTTGGCGCCAGTCAACGCCTGGTGGGAGAACATCTGGGCATTCCACTGCGACAGCCATAAACCATTGGGCATGCAATTGAGATAGCTGACCTCTGCCATTTGTGCATCTTGTGGAATATATAGAGGGCAGAGATTGTGACTCCTGGCCTTTGGGGCCAGATCACGGCCCCCATTAAGATAGAGATCTGCATTCCGCTGCCTCATGGCAGACAGGACGGAAATTTAGGGGACACATCTGTGGTTCAAAGTAATACCTTTTGAACCTTCCACCAACTTCAAAGGTCCAATGGGGTGTAACTACCCAGTGCCACCCCACTGAGAGGAAAGATCTGCTTGTGGTGACTCAGGACTGAAGAACCTGGTCTGCAAGGTGCACATTTCCAGAGAACTCTGTTGTGCACATGTAGGATACTGTGGAAAGGACTGCACGCCTTCCTGAAAAGTGGCTGGCCTGGGCCAAGGACCTGCTGATGTGTGGGACTCTGAAGTGGACTCTAAAGGAGCAGTTGACAGGTCTCCTGTTCTCTCAGAGGTCTCAGTGGTATCAAAGTTCTCCTACAAGGGACCCACACCATCGACCTGTGAAATCTGGAGAGCAGTGCCCTCTAAGTGCCCATATTCCCTGCAGAAAGCTGGACAGCGCAGTGTCAGCTTGGAATTACAATATCATGCCTGGAGTACCAGAGTGCCTAGTGCAGGCCTCAAGAATTTGCCCACATCTGCTCGTAGTAGTTCCTGTACTGCAGGGACCTTGGCACTCATAAGCATCTTGTTGATGGTGTGTGTATTTACCGGTTGCAGGATCCAAAGTGCCTGCTTCGCCAACTGTGCTGCATTTCTCTTGTGTGCCGCGCCAAATGTACGCTCATTGCGTGCGGTGTCTGATTCACAGGTTGACCCCCGCAGAGGTGGGGGAAGCACCATTTGCAGAGTCTCATTCTATGTTGTGAGGATTTGCAGAACTTGCGCATGTGCTTGTGACCGGAATCGTCTGATGCAACCGACATCAAGGTGTGCCAGGCATAGTACCTCATTTACTGGGAGTTACAGAATTGCAACTTTATTTCGTGTAACCTGAAGTGTCTGGTGCAACTCATCCCATCATGTGCCAGACCCTGTGCCCAGATTGCAGGGGTACAACCCAAATCAACGTGTAACCGACGGGGTGCTTCCTCCCGCCAAGAGGTTCCTCTGCATGTTGATTCCCATTCACTGCTTGCTCCCTCACTGGCCCCATCATGGTGGACCAACTGCCCTCTTCCCATCTGGCTCTTCTGAAGACTTCATGGTAACAGGTAAGAGTGAGAGGAATTGACTAGGCCGGAGGGACGCTTCTGAGAAGGTTCAGGAGCAGGTCAAGAGACTGCGTGACCCCTTTGTGGTTCGTAGAACTGGACTGGAGCAAGAAAGTCCTGGTGGGTGGCTGTTTGAAACAAATTTTTGCTCTTAACCTGTTTTTGCTTCGCAGCTTGGTGGTGAAATTCCTGAGTGCCAAGAGCCCCCCTTTGTTGGTGTCAACCGCTTGTTTATGCTTAATGTCTATCCCCATTTGCTTTGTGGGGACCCAGACAAGGTGTGACATCAGCCATTGCTGGGCTTGTGTCCGGAGGGAGGAGCTAGTGAAGTTCCATCCGGGGTGTCTGGGACAGTGGGAGTGAACTGGAGGGAGGCTTGGAGCTAAGGGGTCTGTGAAGTATTATCTAATGATCTGTTTGGTATCTGTGGTACCGCATTAGGGTGTCGGTGCGTATATGTGTGAAAGTGCCCTTACGGGTCAGGCTGGTACTTGTCGCATTGCATAACGGTGCAAAGTGCGCGTGAGCGACAGTCTGTGGACGCCTGTGCTTCATGACACTGGTTGGCAGTATTGGTTTATACGTTGTTCTCATTTCAAAAGCACTTTACCTCTCAAGTCTAAGAAATCTTTATTCGGTCAACAAAGACTGTATAAGTGCTTAGAGAACTCAATAAATACTAAAATTAGATGCAATGCATGATGGTTAAAAACAGACCAACAATTCATATACACTTTCATTTAAGTGTGTCTGAACAGTATAGAACCTTGGGTAAAAGAGCTAAAACAAGGCAATAATAATAATTCACAAAGATTGCAAAATCTAAGCTTTAAGACGGGCATATAAAGTGCAAATAGTAATGTGCAATAAAATGTCTAAATACAACCCATCACTAAAACATGTATAATTCATCACAGCATGGGAACAAGAGAAGCTTATTATTCCTTGAACAGCGTGTTTCTATGTCTTAGTGCTCCTGTTAGGAAACTGGCAACTCCAAAACAGATCAGGGGTAAAGACAGCATTTGTAGGTAAATCAGGGCACGCTTCACTTATGCAAAATTATAATTCCTTAAAAGCGGAAAGATTTATTTTTTCCGTAAATTACTGTAAAAGTCGCAATAGAAAAAAATTTAAGATATCTTGTTCTGAAAACTGATCACAGGAACAAGGCTTTAGAGCACCTGGCTTTGAGAAACCTCTGGGAAGCACTTTGGGGCAGATTTACAAGCCCCTTGCGCCACGTTTACGCCGCTGTTGCGTCACGCAAGGCGGCGTAAACGTGGCACATCCCTACGAGGCATTTACAAAGTGACGCATCTATGGAGATGCGTCACGGTGTAAGGCCCTGCGCCACGTAGGCGTTCCGGTGCAGGGGGGGGGCTTTCCTTCGCAGGAACGCCCCTGAAAAGTGACTCAGTGAAATCTACAAGATTTCACTGAGTCACTTTTCCAACGCTGATGCGTCAAAACCCTGCGCCTGCTTGAAGCAGGCGTAAGGCTTGACGCACCACGTTAAAGATAGGGCAAGTTGGAAAAGTGCTGGAGTTGCGTGCCGCATGCAACACAACTTCAGCACTGCGCCAACTTTACGCCCAAGATGCGACACGCATCTGTTCATTCCTGCGCCATGGTGCGCCGCAATGTAAATGCGGCGCATCATGGGTGGCGCAAGGATGAACTTGTGTGCCGTATCTTTCCTGGTGCATCTCTGCCGATTTGCAGAGATGCGTCAGGCAACGTAAATCTGCCTCTTTACCTCTCAACAGTGGGTTTACCCGCCTGGCCTCATATGTACATATTACTGATATGGTTGCCGTCCAGGGTGCACCCTATAGCCGTGTTAATTAGCATTGTTAGGATTGCAGTGGCGTAGCTAGACCTTAGACCCGGGGCGGTCCCTGCTTTTGGTGCCCCGCAGCGGACGACTAAAGAGCGGGGGGTGCTGGCGATTGGCGCCCGAGACGGCAGGTAAGAGCTGGAGGGCCGGGGGCTGACAACGCGTCGCACTGCGTAAGGGATGCTGTGTGGGGAACGGAATAGGACTTTTCCCATTTGTGCATATTATCAAGATCCAATCAAAGCAAATTGGGCCTAGTACTGCTAGTAATATTGCAATGTTTGATTTATGCCCCAGATCCCAAGATATTCATGTTGCGTTGTTTAATGTGTTTATTGAATATAAACAGCATTTCTTGACGTCAAGTGTGAAGTCTCTCTTTTGTATCGTGCACAATTTTTTTGGTATGCACGTGCTGTACTCTTGGTTTACACATTGCTTCTGAAGAACGCCTGACTGCACAGTGCCAAGCTACCCAAGGGTGAGCAGGGGTTGTGCAGTGTGTATAATCGCCTGCCCTTGAGGAGAGCGGTGCCTACTTTTCTGGCCATCCAGACAGTACTGGTTCCAACAGCAGGACTGTACCACGGTTTAATTTGTGTCCAATTGATGCCTTCCTTTACCTCTGTAACATAAGGAATACAGTGTAAGTTTCCATACAATTACGTGTTGCCCCATCCCTTCTAGCTAAGTGTATCTACCCACCTCGGTATTCCTGATTTCCTGACATGGGTTATCTATGTTTTCATTCAACCCTCCCCTATGAAACCCATTTCCCTTAGTATCTTCGAGCTGGATGGCCCCACATGTGAACTCCATGCCGGGGGTCCACTTGTTGTTAAGGAAGAGTGCTCCAGATACTCTAAGGGCGACCCTTGGACCACAAATTGAGACAGGAGCGTATGTGTTTGTGCGTTGAGTTGGGGGTTTTGCTACCTTTAATGCTCTCTTTGCTGGGAAGTCTCGGAGCCAAACAGTATCCTTCCCTATGGTACCCATACTGCGTATCCTGTCTAGCTCAGTTTGAATATCCCTAGGCTCAGTGAAAAGATTAGAGCCATTGGGTTGGTCTTGCATCAGGTCAGATTTACTATTACTCTGTGGGGTTCTACCTTGTTGGGCTGGATTTTGGCCCTGATTCTGCAAAGGTATAAGTGGAGAAGGCATTTTGCTTTTTCGGGAGCTACCTCTTGGGACAAGTAAAGTCTATCTGTGCCTACTGCATGCGGTATCAGCAAACAGATGTAACACGACCTGGCTAATATCTTAGAGCCCACGGCGGTCATGTGCTGGTACCACATAATGTGTAAAAGTATGCTGTGTAGTGCATGTGGAATGCCAGTATTTGGGTTGGTGTAATTATTAGTGACATGGGAGAGATCCCTAGGCAAACACTGTGATATTTTCTGAGCAGACTCCATTTGGCCAGGCGGCTCTTTGGCAGCGATTTGGTGCGGCAATACCCAAACTAGATAAAGGGTACATAGAAGTGCAAAATATATAACTTGTGATTGAACATTGAGGGCTCTGATATAGATCCAGGAGAGCTGTCTGTGGTCCTCTGGTTATCGGGTGTTTTCATTCAACAAGACTATGCTTCTGACTTACCTGATTTCTGTCTCTGGGTTTTTTGTGGGTACAATGGCTAGCCGGAGTTTAGTGTTAGATGCGAGAGGATACTAGGATTACCTTTGTACTCTCCCCAAACATACCCACAGCCCTCTGAGCTCAAGTTTAGTGTGGCCGAAGTCTTTAGCCTTTTTGAAAAAGCCCAAGGTGGGTAGGGTTGGAACTAACCGCCTGATTTAGAGTTTGGCGATGGGTTGCTCCATCACAAATGTGACGGATATCCTGACCACTGTATTAAAAGTGCCATTGGATATATATAAATCACTACTGATACGGCGGACAAGATATCTGCCACGTTTTAGACAGAGTAACCCATCTGTCAAACTCAGCCCCTAAATCAGAAGGTAAAATCTTTGACCAGGATGAACCAGGTTGGTGTATCTGACCTGCGCTCCAATGCGGGAGCCTCAAATTCCACCTAGGTTCGGGTTTACTGCGACCATTGAGTATTTTCAGGGCCACTGGAATTATGTAGCAGAAGAGTGCCAAATAATGCAGCAGGGTTGAGTAAATCCTGCTGCAAGAAAAGGCAAATTATGAGGCATACTGCGGCACATTTTATAATAGTATTACTTCATCACTTTGTCATTTTAAACTTTTTAACACTGTCTGCATATTGGTTGTACCTCATTAGTAACTGTTGAACACCCAAATATAGCAGTAAGAAACCGAAAGGTGACTAGTCCAGCTTTGCAAAGGGCCTTCCACACCACGTCAACACGTGTCGCTGCATTTTTAGTAACTTTTAACCCCTTGCGCGCTGCGATAATTCTCCCTCTGTGCGAGAGAATTGTGAGCGGGAGGGGTTTGGACGGCCCCCGGCCGTCCTTAGCACACACCCACCATGACGTCCTAAGCACCAAAGGGGTTAAACCGTTTGAGCTAGAAATAAAAAAATGTATGTTGTTATAATCTGCAGATTATGCGGCCGATGATGGATTATGAGGCAAATGAGGCAAATTTATAATTATGCGAAAATTGCCGTAGATGCACAATCGCATAATTCTAGTGGCCCTGACTTTCATTGGCGCTTGGTGCTTTTGGCGCGATTTCTGCTTAAAACTTTAAAAATTCATATTTCTGGATCACCTTATTGGATTTTTGTCATTTTGTTTATTTAATTTTGCACTATTTTTCTGATTGACTGACTATTTTTCTAATTCAGTTTGGGATTTTTTTTATTATGCATTTTGACTTTATTACTGTTTTGGTACCACCTAAATTATAAACAAATAGCACTAATTTAAGTCTGTCTGCTCCATGCTACAGTGCTAGGGGGTTGAGTTAAGCTTAATTTAGTGACTTTGAGGGTTCGCCCTAACAAGGGTTGCAAATGTTCTTTGAGGTTGGTAGTCACCCACCCCAAATAATAATTCAATCTCCTGCAGTTCTCATTTGGAGGTGTCCAGTTCTGAAGACCACTTCTACAGCATTGAAACCAGCTCGAGGCAGTGTTTAGAGTATGTGTGGACTTCTAAAGAGGTTATGTGGAGCCTTCTGCCCAGTTCTGGAGACCGCATGTGGAATGTTCCATCAGGCTACAGAAACCACCACATCGGGAGGGTCAGGTCCCAACTGGATTACACACAGTTCTGAGATCACATCTGCATTGTTAGGTCGAGTTCGTGAGACAGCATGAAGCATGACGTTCCGGAAAGGTTACTCGGTGGAGTGTGTTCAGTTTTGGAGATGACATTTAGAGCATTCTGTGTAGTGAGAGAAAACAAGTTTGAAGTATTGTGTCCAGTTCTCAGTGCCATACCTGGAGGACGGTTCCCAGAGTAGATCATTGGCATCACTACAATCAGTGCTTGAAATGGAAATATAAAGTGCGGGTACTCTGTAGCAGACTACCTGCTTGTTTCTGAGAAGTGCTGGTACTCTCCAATTAAAAGTATTACATCGCTCTTGAGAAGTGCCGGGACTCTCACTCTCAAAATAAATAAAAAAAAGTGCTGGTACTCCGTACCGGGCGGCACCGGCACATTTAAAGCACTGACTACAATATAACATATATATGTGTACGTGTGTATGTGCCCCGCTGCCTGTCCGGACTCTGCCACACTGGCCCCGTGCCCGCGCCCCTCCGCTGGCACCTGCTGCG
Source organism: Lissotriton helveticus (assembly GCF_964261635.1). NCBI lineage: Eukaryota > Metazoa > Chordata > Amphibia > Caudata > Salamandridae > Lissotriton > Lissotriton helveticus. Next base: position 599,359,089 of record NC_136068.1, on the reverse strand, counting down.
CATTAGTCGCGCTGACACTCGAAGCGCCCACAGCCCGGGCCTGTAAACGATCCGCACAGCTGGGCCCGGCTCCGAGGCTGGGAAAGGTTTTCCCGCTCCAGCCACGCCATGTGCCAGCCCCGGACTCCACCCCGAGACCCCGCCACCTGCTCCCGCTCGCGGTTCTGGAGCCGGCCCAGTGCCTCTCTGCGGCCTGTGTAAACACGAACCGGCCTAGGGTTACAGGCAGGAATGTTACAGATCCATGCGCGCGAGGGGGGCGGGTTAATTTTTAATTTCCTCTCTTTATGATCATTGCTGTTCAAGGTCGCGCTGAGAAGCCTGCGACGCCATGGACTGTCCTCGCGACGGAGACTCTCGCCGGCCGCGCCCTGGTTACAGTTTAACAACATCTGTCAAGGATGCATTTTAGGTCAAGGCCGAGTCTGTCTTTCGTTGTCAGAGGTCGATAAAATGCGTGCTAATGAGTTCTACCGTGACAACACGCTTTATTTGAAAATACCAAGCGATATTTCTGTGTGTGGGCTTCATGATAAATATGGGCTACTTTATCACTATAATATTGTTATATGGCGCCATTTTACAAGGTCTGAGTTTTTAATCTACAAATAATTAACTGGGATTTATAACCAAATCATATTTCTTTGCTTCTTCCCTCCGAGAAATGTCAGAGACGAATAAATGCATAGGACTGAAAATATTGCACCCTGTGACAGCGAGTTATATGGTGAACCTAAATAAAGGACACACCCCGTTATCACTTCCTAAATATAAATGAACAGGCCCTGAAACCCATTTGCCTAATTGCCATTGTTGATATTATTTTTTGGCATGTATATATTGCACAATCTGGCATTGCAGGGCTTTTGGTAGTCCGGGAAGTGAAACTTCCAAACAGTTCTGTGGCTTAGAGTGCAGACTGGATTTATAGCCGTAAAATCTCCCCTAACACTAACTATAATTGTATCGACTCGTTTGGGGATGTCTTTAAAAAAAGGGAAATATTTCGCCCCTGGACATAAGTTAACAGGCTGTGGACCTGCCTCATGATGCCAGGAATCTAAATTCAAACTGAATAATAGTTACTTGGCCCTGTGAGCTGGTGTACATGAGAGTTCATTGCACACTAGTTTAAGTTAATAGGCGTTGTAAGTGATGACACTAATACTGTAAGGGGTGACGTCATGTGGGTTTGCATATGGTCAATACCCAGCTCCTCTTGCACTGTCCTCAGACTGTAAGACAAACTGAGCAATAAAAGGCATGTGACAGCTATGGACCAATAATTGAAAGCCTGGGTCCTCAATCCCTTGTGTTGACACACATGATTCTGTGACCCCTGAGCTTACAACATTACTGGGAACTCAACCCTCCCTCCATCTGTCACTCCACCGATCCCTTACTCTCCCCCTTCCGCTGCAAGAAGTTCACATCTTGGTCCAAGTGGGAATCAAATCTTAATCCCACTATGTGTTCCCACCACTCGTGCAGCTGTTCCCAGAGCATGTGCCCCCTCCCAGGCTGTAGGGGAGGTGGAGGACGGCTTTCTGGTAAACCGCAGACATTGGCTGATTTGTTAGAAGGAATCAATGAGGCATAGGATGGGCTGGGGAACAGTCAGTAGCTGCCTGGATCGTGTCAGACAGATGATTCAAATAGAATAGTGAGATTTGGCATGTGATAGAATTCATGGGCATTGCTTGAGTTCCCCTAAAGTCTCGCCTTTGCAGCCCTGGATCTCTGCCAGGGGGCCAGAGATTTACCTGGATTTACCCTAGTGAGCGGCAGCCACCGAATCCGCAGCCTGGTAATGCTGTGCAACACAATATATTGACATGGGCATAATTCAGTGGTCATAACTTCTCACAGAGCCCGAGTCCAACCTTCTTTGTGAGATCCCAATTCCCCAATCTTAGAATTACGTAAGAAGCTACTTTGTTGAACCAAGAGTTGTTAAAAGATGCTTTTATTCCATCTTGGCAGGAGAATGCTTTGTTCTTGTGTTGAAGTGAGGAAAGGGGATAAACTATGGTTTCTAGATTGAGCAAAGCAGCATCTTCAAGTAGGCAGCACACAAACAAAAACACCGGGGTGAGCGACCACTGAGGTTAAGGTCTACACTGCCTAAGATGAAGGCCAGCATTGAATTTAAAGCCTGGACAACATTACTTCTGATCCCACCCTGGACCGGATGCTCAACTGGCTCTCATATACTTACGAGTTGGAAAATATGTTGTGATGTTCGACAAGCTCATTATGCTAGGTCATGCCCATAAATTCATTTAAATGAAATATTATCTCAATAAGAAATAAGCTATTTAATTGTGTGGTACTTGGCTCCTATATTTCTTAAGTTTCCTCAAACAACCGAATTGTATATGTCCACAATCCAGAAGTAGCAGGGTCTGTGCAGCTGCTGTCATTTGAGCTCAGTTCTCTAGACTGGAGAAGCCTCCTCAATAATGATATCTCAATACCTCTCAATATCTCTGCTACGGTGAAAGCCCAAGCAAAATGGGTTCTCGCTCCCATGGAATTAAATCTTGAGCATGGATGGTGTTGTAATTTCATTCTTCCTACTTGGTACCTTCCTTTTCCCCCTCATCTCTATTGAGAAATAGAATGTTTCCACTCTGGGGTTCTGAAGGCTACCTTAGAATGTTGTTGCTTGTGAGGCACGGAATGCATCCAGTTAGCCTGCGCCAACCACTTGGACGTAGAAAATGCTGTGCAGGAAATGTTGTGGGCTTACCATAACACTCCCAGCTCTGTAACAGGAGTCTCACCCTTCACTGCCCTTAACCCCATTGCTGCTGCCGTCGGCCGCTGAACGTTCGGAGCACTACCTGGCTGGTGCTGCGAACGTTCAACGGCTGACGCAGCCCCGACCATCTTCAGAACGCTAAGTTAAGGCGTTAAAGTAAGAAAACAATGTACAAACATTTTTCCGGGTTGGTTGAGGGGAGGGGGTAGAGTTTCTCGAGACTCTGACCTGGCCAGAGACAAAACTGCACTCCACCAAGTCAAGTATGAAAACGAATACAATGTCAAATATGGCACCAAAAGTCAACTATGGAATGTTGGGGCCTGGGTGTATGTAAAGAGGCCTACCGGCCGGGAAGGACCAATGTCCGAATTCTCCCAACCAATGCACATGGCTGCAACAAAGCTAAATGTTGCCATAATGGAAACTGGACAATGTTGGAGCATGGACAGACTGGTTCGACATGACCCTCGTCAATGGTCCTCCAGTGAGAGTTCTGCAAGGGGGAGTGAGACAATCCCCCATAGCAGTGAGATCACTACTCACCGAGAATCCAAAATGCCGGTCTGGCATAAAGACTATGACATGAACACCTGGACATTTTCAGTTGGATATGTCAACCATATCTTTGGCTATCCTCCGTTCTTCTCCCTCCGACCCATCCATTCTTCCTTTCTATGCTCCTCCTTTGCTTCCTCTCTCTTTTATTTCCCTATAGGGGGAAGATATGTTGTAATTTCATTCTTCCCACTTGGTACCTTCCTTTCCCCCTACTCTCTATTGTTAAATAGAATGTTCCCACTCTGGGGTTCTGAAGGCTACCCTAGAATGTTGGGTTTGTGAGGCACCTCGAGGCTGTAACAGGAGTGGAGCAGTGGAGACGGTGAATACATCTTACCTGAACCCATCTGGAGTCTGTGTTTCTTCTGCCTACTGATCATCTTTGTAACAGATGGCCCTCCTTCTTTTTAGAATCAAAACATGATCTCTTTTCATTTGAGGTGATCAGCATGGATTCATCTTCTCTTGGCATGAGAACCTGTGCATGTGAAAGTGCCCCTCTCTTGGGGTATAATAACTTTAGGTTGGCTGGACATCCCTTTCAACAAAGCAAAACCTAAGCCGTGAAAGGGGCCTGCTTTCTCTGGAGATCCACAATACCTCACCAGAAAAATACATTCACCCACAGATCCAAATCTAAGTGGTGTCAGTGAAATGTACTGGAGGAAGGTAAGAGTCATAATGGTCAGTAAACAAGTTTTGTCACAGATGCATCTGACATTCTAAAATCCAGAAATAATTATTGGCAGAGGATTGTCTGAGTGAAAGGTAAGGAGAGGTGGAGAGTAGTGTTGTGACTACTGAGAGTGGCCATGAAGGGCTCTAAACTTTGGGGAGCAGAAGGCACAGAAATAGGACGGCACTGCTAATAGACTGACACATGATGTTGGGTGGTGCAACAAATGTGATCCTGGGAATGGCGGTAGTTGCTACTGTTGCTGAGTGAATGCGTGGCAGCCCTGTGCAAAGTACAGCGGTGCAGGGGTATTTCTCACAGAGAGAAGTACAACTGTTGCATGTGTTATTGACCCATGAAATGATAAAATAGCACACAATGATCTACAATAACACTGCAATTACATTTGCAGTAAGCACAGGGCAACGCAGGCAGTGTAATGTAATGTGATCCAATACAGTATAGATAAGAATGGTATGCGGAATGAGCAAAGGTTGAAAGTCTGGGTGGTTGTTAGCCATTATATAAAATGGGAGGGGTTACAGAACATTTTGGATACATTTTCAGGAGGACAGGCATTCTCTTACATCACTCCGAAACCATTGAACGGCTTCCCATTCCACGTCACAGCCTCTTCCTCTCTTCTTGAATTCCACAAAAAGCTGAAGACCTGGCTTTTCGAATAACTAACCAACCTGCTCAGCACCAGGATACCCTCGTGGGTGAATGTGCACTTTACAAATACACAAAACATAACATTTTAAGTCAAGACAAAGTAATTTAACCCACACTGGACACTGTAAAATGATGCTAGCTTCACAAAGGCAGGGTGAGTCTAGAGCCAAAAGGCTAGACTGACATATGCATCTCATGGATACAAACATCAGAGTAGGATTAGGGTCATCAATCCGAAACAGGGAGGGAAAGTTAAATGTGGATGTGTTTGTAGTAGTACATTTTTATTATGCATGATTAATTAAAACCGTAGCATACACATGATAGTAAAATTCCATAATAATGCAATGAATAAAAACAGTGTTTAAAAGATCATCATATGGATGTGATAACTTTTTCTTAAGTCCCAGGGCTGACAGGGGGAAGACTTGATTCTGACTATAACAACAAGAGCCTTTTTCACTGGTGTCTTGGGACTTTACCTTACTACTGGACCCCAAAACGGAGCACCAAGGACACTCCTTTAGCACTTGACCCTCAAAGTAGAAAGTCAAGCTGCCTAAGGCTTACTCAGGAAGGCGGTTTGAGTAACTAAAATCACTTAACAAACCTGTTCAGCAGTGTGTTTACCAGAAAAAAATCACAGTTCTTTTTTCACAGTACACAGCTAGATACTATATTTTTATATAACAGAGGGCAACAATGTCAAATACATTTATTGCTGGTGAGTCAATAGTTATGCAGATTCTTACAAGCATCATCACAGTATTCACGCAAGAACACCATCATTGACTCCCTTCAAGGGTTTCTGTGAGTACAGTCTTCTTTTACGTTTCCTGTAAGACAGTACTATCCAAAGTAAACTGGGTTGGCAAGCTTCTGTGGCTATTTAACGGTAATCTATCTGCACCAGTGACCCAACAAAGGTACTGCATGGTTCCAACAACCCTTGCTCTGCCTGTACCTTTAAGTTCTTGGTGCATGGGCATCACCCATATTGTTTTGCAGTCTGTGGTCCTCAATGAAGTTATTTGAGATGTCATCAATGAAGTCATAAATGATGTCATAGAGCATGTCACGGGTTATGTAATATGTGATGTCATAAGCAGTGCATGGCGGTGCACAAGTTTTATTTAGCACTGATAACTATAACTGGAGAATTTCTATGCTTTTTTTGTTCAAAACGTTAATGTTGTCACTAATATATTCACCTAACTATACCATTATTTTCACCTTTGGGTTTTTTAAGTGAATTTCTAAAGTTTTTTCAAAATAAAACCAAATCTTTTTTATCACGCCTAACTATAACTTTACTTTGACTTTTGTTTTTTTTAGTACATTTCTGTGTTTTTTTTATCGTAAAGCAATATCTTATTACCATTTGTAAAGCCAACCAAAGGCAGTGCATGGCAGGGGGTTTTCAGGAAAACCCCCTCACACTCAGCCAACCCTACACTGAACACGGCCTTGTGGGTTGTCAACGTGGGCAACCTACGTGAAGGCAGCACCATTACAACCAACATGGAAGGAGCAGGGCCAAATGGGCAGAGCTTGTAGGTGATTTGGTGTCTTTGCATACTCAGCATCAATTAAAAAAGGAAAACCATGGACTCAGCTCTCAGACCAGGAGATGACAAGGAAGAACCCACTGATCTTGGACAGTCACTACAAAAGAGATTGCACTCCAATAAATCAACAATGGATTCCCCTCCATCAAGGATTTCAGATAGTTTTCCAGTGTGCAATTGTAGAGAAAACACACTGTCCATCAGCCTGGAAATGAACGGGAACACTGTTAGATACTACTAACGTGGAAGGGTCTGGGCTGAACGGGCGCAGCTTGTGATTTGTCATGACCCGACCCCCCACCCGAGCCTTTAAAAGGCCCTGGGGACCCCATGACCCATGTTGACTACAGTACAGTATTTGTCATGAATTACAGGGGTGGACATTGTTGCATGGAATCGAAACTAACAAACAGCCGCGGCCCGTGCAGGTAAGAAAGGTGGGGCCTGGTTGGGGAGGGGGTTTGGCAGACGATCACGAGGGAAAATTAAATAAATAATTAATTTACCCACGTCGTTGTCTGTCGAAATACCCGGCCCCACCGCTCTTACCTGCACGGGCCGCGGCTGGTGCACACAGCCTAAATTGGTATATACATGCACACTGCATATTAGAAACTGGGGGAAACAACGTTTACAACACAACTTTTACAACGCACTACCATTACAACGCACCTTTTACACCGCAACATCCATTACAACGCACACTTTTACAATGCAGTCATTACAACGCATGACACTACAACGCATACCATTACAACGCATACCATTACAACGCAGTCATTACAACGCATACCATTACAACACAAAACTTACCATCCAATACTTACCCTACTGTTGCACCCCCTGGAGTTAGAATAGTAATTTTAACCCCTACACTATCCAATATTTTCCCTACTGTTGCACCCCCTGGAGTTAGAATAGTAATTTTAACCCTTATACTATCCAACACTTACCTTAATTGTAATGTAATGTAATGCGTTGTAATGGTATGCGTTGTAAATGTACTATGCGTTGTAGTGGAATGCGTTGTAAAGGTATGTTTTAAGAATTCGTTGTAATGGTATGCGTTGTAAAAGTGTGCGTTGTAATGGATGTTGCGGTGTAAAAAATGCGTTGTAAAGGTATGCGTTGTAAAAGTGTGCGTTGTAACGTCATACATCCGAAACTGGATGCACAGCACAATGCACGGAATGAAGCAAATAAGTAAAGTGTGGCATGAAAGGGGGGTAGGACAGTCAGATGCATGTGGTCCTCAAGGAGCAAGTTCTTGAGGAGGAGATGAAGATATGGAGGGAAGAGCATCTCATATGCAACCTCACACACTCTGTAAACCTCAAACACGCAGGCACCATATCCGTACTATCGCATGCTGACACTCAGGGCTTGAAATTGAAATATGCAAGTATTGGTACACAGTATACCAGGGTATCTTTGCTGCTAAATTCAGATACTCTCCCATTAAATGTAGTGCAGCAGTAGTGTTACTCTCCCTTTCAAATTACAGAAGTACAGTTCTCAGTACCTGTCATAAGTCACCCGTTTAAAGCAGTGCTCAAACTCCCACGCGCATAGACCCGCTCAGAATGGCGCCCACCCTGACACATCCTCACTCCCACAAATCCTCACTCCCGCACATCCTTACTTCTGCACATCCTCACTCCTGCACATCCTCACTCGCGCACATCCATCATCACGCCTGCACATCCTCACTCGCGCACATCCATCCTCACTCCTGCACATCCTCACTCGCGCACATCCATCCTCACTCCCGCACATCCTCACTCCAGCATCCTCACTCCCGCACATCCTCACTTCTGCACATCTTTACTCCCCACATCCTCACTTTTCTCACTCCTACACATCCTCACTCCCACACATCCTCCTCACTCCTGCACATCCTCACTTCCGCACATCCTCTCGCCCACACATCCTCACTTCTGCACATCTTCACTGCCACACATCCTCACTTTCCTCACTCCTACACATCCTCACTCCCAGACATCCTCCTCACTCCTGCACATCCTCACTTCCGCACATCTTCACTCACACACATCCTCACTTTCCTCACTCCTACACATCCTCACTCCCACACATCCTCCTCACTCCTGCAAATCCTCACTTCCGCACAACCTCTCGCCCACACATCCTCACTTCTGCACATCTTCACTCCCACACATCCTCACTTTCCTCACTCGTACATATCCTCACTCCCACACATCCTCCTCACTCCTGCACATCCTCACTTCCGCACATCTTCGCTCCCACACATCCTCGCTTTCCTCACTCCCACACATCCTCACATCTTCACTCACACACATCCTCACTTCCGCACATCTTCACTCCCACACATCCTCACTTTCCTCACTCCCACACATCCTCACTTCCGCACATCTTCACTCACACACATCCTCACTTCCGCACATCTTCACTCCCACACATCCTCACTTTCCTCACTCCCACACATCCTCACTTCCGCACATCTGCACTCACACACATCCTCACTTTCCTCACTCCTACACATCCTCACTCCCACACATCCTCCTCACTCCTGCATATCCTCACTTTCCTCACTCCTACACATCCTCACTCCCACACATCCTCCTCACTCCTGCATATCCTCACTTTCCTCACTCCTACACATCCTCACTCCCACACATCCTCCTCACTCCTGCAAATCCTCACTTCCGCACAACCTCTCGCCCACACATCCTCACTTCTGCACATCTTCACTCCCACACATCCTCACTTTCCTCACTCGTACATATCCTCACTCCCACACATCCTCCTCACTCCTGCACATCCTCACTTCCGCACATCTTCGCTCCCACACATCCTCGCTTTCCTCACTCCCACACATCCTCACATCTTCACTCACACACATCCTCACTTCCGCACATCTTCACTCCCACACATCCTCACTTTCCTCACTCCCACACATCCTCACTTCCGCACATCTTCACTCACACACATCCTCACTTCCGCACATCTTCACTCCCACACATCCTCACTTTCCTCACTCCCACACATCCTCACTTCCGCACATCTGCACTCACACACATCCTCACTTTCCTCACTCCTACACATCCTCACTCCCACACATCCTCCTCACTCCTGCATATCCTCACTTTCCTCACTCCTACACATCCTCACTCCCACACATCCTCCTCACTCCTGCATATCCTCACTTTCCTCACTCCTACACATCCTCACTCCCACACATCCTCCTCACTCCCGCACATCTTCATTTCCGCACATCTTCACTACCGCACATCCTCACTACTGCGCCTCCTCAATCACGCACATCCTCACTTCCTCACTCTCACACATCCTCACTACCACAGATCCTCACTCCTGCACATCCTCACTCCCACACATCCTCACTTTCCTCACTCCCACTTCCTCACTCCCACACATCCTCACTTTCCTCACTCCCACGCATCCTCACTTCCGCACATCCTCGCTCCCACGCATCCTCACTTTCCTCACTCCCACATCCTCACTTTCCTCACTCCCACACATCCTCACTTTCCTCACTCCCACGCATCCTCACTCCCGCGCTCACGGACTCACTGGGACCCCTCTTCGCTGCAGCAGGTGTGCTCCCCCTGGCCTCAGTGCGCAGGACACACATGGCACAGCTGTGTGCTAATGCACTAGAACTAATGTATTCATCACAGAGTGTGAATGAGAAGCATTCACCTCCGGGGAGAGGGTGGGACGGGCCCCAAACCACAGCAAACACCCGCTTTAGTTCCACTGTGTCCCACCAGCGCTGAGAGAGAGCTGTGCCACCTTCAGCTGCGTGCGCCTGTGACGTCAGGCGAGAGAGGGGCTGGAAGGAGGGGGGCGGATGGGCTGGTCAGGGGGATGATGGGAGGAGACAGAAAGGAGGAGGGGCCAGGGAGGGATAGATGGATATGGCGACAAGGGCGGAGAAGCGGGAAAGTATAGAGGGAGGGAAACTGGAAGCCAGGCGGAGGACAGGAGGGATGGGCTGAGAGCGGACCATGGAAAATGGATGAGAAGAGAACGTGAGAAAGGGGGCGGGGAGGCACGAGACTGGAGGAGGGAGTGAAGCGGCAAAGAAACTAAAGAGTAGAAGAAGCAACGTTGAGGGAGTTGGGGACACGGCCCCAAGTGTTGGCATGGAGGCCAGAGTCTCTGAAGTATAGTGAAACTGAGCCTCTCCCCCCCCTCCCCGAAGGCTCGTGAGACCACCAACGGGTTAGATTCTAGGCTAGCCTGGGACGTTTGTACCCCCCTGATTCAGGAGACACGTGCCATACACAAATCCGTTTGTGTGAGCGCGCGCGTTTTGCAGGAAGGGAGAGAGAGGCAAAGAGAGAAAGTGTGCTTGGATGGCCACAGCTCGGTGCCTTAACCAGCCCTGACAGAATGTGATGTGAGTGTGGACTTTGGAGTCTCACTTCCCATCCCAGCATCCTGGCCAGGCGGGGATACATACAGTTAGTTACATCTTTACTGCTATGTTGTCCCTATAGCTTCAGGATCTGGAAAAATCCTCACAGATGCACAACGCTCTGAGTAAATGCATAAGGGGATAGATCATTTCCCGCGTCTGTGCCCGGTTCCATTTTAAGGTCTCACTTATAGACAGCTTTAGGTAACAGCCCAGCATTTTACAGCCTAGCCTCATGTTTCTCACACAATTCCAGATAAACATGCATGAGAATGTATTCGCTTCATATTAGGCACGCTGCTTGCAGAAAATGTTAACCTTTCTGTCTTTCATATGTTGTAAATTATTATGCATGATAACTATTTTTATCAAATAGCAATCTTTACTGCTACATGCGAATATGAATACATGTAGTGGCCTTGAACCAGCTATCTTTATCCATATGTCTATTTAAGTGCCATTCACAGTTTGCTTCCGTCCCATCCACACAAGGAGGGAAATGCAACAAGGCAATGTGCTTTTCAGAAATGAAGCAAGAATAGCACATCTGGCAATCAATCCAATTACTAGCTGTAAATATACCTAAATACAGAAAGCACCATGAGCGCCTAGCCTCTCTAAGCGGCAAGTAGAAACGTCTGAAAGCTTAAGAAGATAACGATTGATTCTTCCCCAAATATCATGTCTTTTATAATGTTATGGACAAATAAAACACACAAATTCATAGAACAATTTTACCTAAATGGGCATCCCTAAAACTGTTACTTGTACAGCAAGCCAATCATTTATTCAATACAACGCATTATGGCACATTATTTTCTTTAATTGCAAATTACTTTATTTGTTGCATAGAAGAAATCATATGTTTTATTAATAGAAAAACAGGAGTAAACAAAGAACTGCATCAGCACATTAATAAAAACAGAGATTTAGCTCAGAGCCTTGCAATGTGGGGCATGAGTACATCTCACGCTAGAGATAACTTACATTTGTACGCAAGGACAGAGATCCTGGTTCACAGCCAAATCTCGATTATTTTCTGGAAAAAAATAAAACCCATGAACATGTGCAGCTCATGCAGAACAAAGAAACACACACTTTTCTGCAATATAACAAGAATTCTTGTTAATGCGTCCTAGTTATGCTAACCAAATCAAACCTATGTAAAGCACTATATTCTAACAAAATATTTTAATTTCACACTCCTACAAAGCTCCAAGCAAATTAGAGACTTTTCTTAAATAGCGGAAAAGAACATGGTGGGTAGACTGATTCTTGCAAACAAAAGCAGCCACTGGGATGCAGGATTTGCAGTATATACAAATGGCAGATTAGCATATCAATTGATTATTTGCACTTTCTGCATACATTTGCACCATTCCACTTTTAGCACAAATTTGCACAAATGTATTGCTACCATAGCAGATCGCTAGAGACCACAAGCTTTGCAGTGGTTAAACTCCAGAAAGTCGAAAAATAGCATCTTTTGCTACATCTCCTTTCTAGTGGCTAAACATCAGTACTTTTTGTGTAAATGTGCCCATAGGCTCTGCTAGCTTTATGAGCATATGCACATTTTGCCCCATGCAAAACTGACCTCTGAATATGCAGCAAATGTTGTATTAATAACTGCTCCCCAAATGGGAATGACTGTGTTCATGATCAATATCTATTTTTAGATCCTGTTTTTTTTTTTTTATAGTGTATGTCTTTTGGTCAAAGTTTATGGTTTTAATTGACTAATAAACACATGTTACTACTAATAGAAAGTAACACTCAATAACTATAATTAAAAGCAATTATGCACTAATTTTTTTGACACAGCAATAATATTTGATTGCAGGAGAACACCATTAAGCAAACGGGCATCACAATCCTTTGGTTTTTGCCCTAATTGACAGAATTTTTAGGTCGAGCCTAGCGCAGCACGCATGCACTGCTCTATGGAAGGCTTATTGTGAGCACTCCAAACTTCCCAGAGACTTCTCTGTGTCAGTCTGACAACTCCCACTCATTCCATTGGCCTTTGCTTGTGGCTTTCAATAATGAAAGCACGCAATTGGCTAAAGACGGGTGCATGTCCCGCCTTTTCTCTAAACGTTCACTTCCATGGCGTTTGGGTCTCGGGAGCGAGCAGCGGCGCGCAGGGTGGCAGCTGCATTCCTACCTTGTTGTTGTGGATCATGTTACTAATTAACACAGCACCGTGGCTTTCACTTTCACGGCGGCACTTGTTCAGCTTTACTGTGAGAAGAATGGTGGCGCTTAAAAGAGATCGTTCTTTTAATGTAGGGATATTGTACTGGGTTTTGCCTTTAAAGAGGGATGGTATATTATTTTAAGTAAGTGGCGCGATGTTTTCATTCTGACGCACGTTTCACTGGTTTTTGCAAGACTGCTACGGATTTTGACGTAAATTTGCTACGCTTTCAATTTCTTATAAGTTTGCTGCTTGTCTGGAAGCCCTTTGTGACTCCGCCCCTCCCCCGCTGGCCAGCTGGCTCCTCATATTAAACTATTCTCACTAAGGTGACCTGGATTCCATCGCTGCAGCCCTTCGATTGAATTACTTCTCGCATGACTGTCGGCTCTTTGCAGAAAGTTTCTTCCATTCTCTTAGCGAGACAGGTGGTTTCTATGCCGGAGAGCTCTTGGGTAACATTTCCCTTCCGCCACTATCGGCTGCTCTTGAGTCAAGGCCTAATGTGCAAATCACCACACTACTTGTAAATAACAAGTGTACCTCCAGTCTCCACCCCTTCCCTCTCCATTAGCACACACAATCGAAGTCCAAGAAACAGAAGTTATGCGGAACGCATGAATAGGGAGCAATGTTGTGGCCTCGTTTTTAATTACAAGTAGTGGGGTGATTTGCACATTAGGCCTTGACTGAAGTGCAGCCCGCCGCGCAGTGTGACGCACCTCAGCAGACTCTGTCTTGGGTGGATGCCTCATCTCACTGGGTTGCCAGAGGGCTTTTTTCCCGCCATCTAGTCCTGTATTTCCTTACTGATAAGCTGGTTCCTGTTAATGAGGCGTTTCTCTCTTTCTAGTCCTAACTGTCTCAGTGATTCTTCAGACCCTGCGATCCCCTTTGTTTCGTTTAAAGGTACCCTGGATAGTTAAAAAAAAGCAGGAACTAGAGGTGATCATCTTTTAACACCTTAGGACCGTGAAAGTGTACGGCATGTTTTTGAAGCATGCACAGAAAACAATGAAGGCCCGGACCAGTTTCTCCCTCACAGTGTCACCCCTCGTTTTCGTATACACTACTACACTTATTTCCCTGCGCATACTGCAGTTTCTGTATTTTTGTTTGCCCAAAGTTTCTCGCCTCTAGCATTTCTAAGTACACGTGTCCATTTCTTATTCAATTAGTCATTTCCCGTATTAAACTCTGTTAGATGAAAGTTCGAGTCGATCCGTGAGATATTGGAACCGTTGCTCTGTGAATGACGAAAGAGATGTCTGCACTCGTCGCCCCATCAGTGACACAATAGGTCTTGCTTTTGGGACCTTATAAGTATTTAGTTATGCAGCACAATATCCTTGGTGCAACAACATCAACTGTTTCATGGCTAAACACTGATAAGGTCCCAAAGTCGAGACCTATTGGCTATGCCAATGCTTGTTGTTCTTTGTTTCCAAAATATGCTCCCATTCTTTATTCTAAGTTTTGCCACTGCAACTGGATATTCTTAATTCAGAATGTAACTCAAGCAATCATTTATTTATTGGAGAAACCTTTGTAAAATACACAGATGCCTGTAATATGTGTGCATAAACATGTCTCTATTTTTTTATTACAGTTTATTTATTTATAGAGTTCATATAGCGCGAACGCGACCCATGGGTATCAGAGCGCTTCACATTTACAATGGGTACAGATTAGATTACCCTGGTATAGCATCAGTAATATATATATATGAATCAGGTACATGTCTTTCTTACCAGTTACACAAAACAAGTTTAAGAACTGCTTAGAATGCACGGTGTACGCATTGGTATCATACAACATAGTTCCGATGTGTGACTTTTGAATGTTTTACATCAGTACTACAATGATCCATTAATTGTGGTACTGAACAGTTAAAGAGGTTTTCACAGATAACTTGTAATTATATCTTTACAATCGTAAATGTCTTTGTGGTCATTTTGTGCAGGATGTATCTATACAATACAGGGCTAGTCGACTTCTGGTTTTTAATCATGGTGCAGAGAAAGAACAGTCTTGTCTAGGGAAGGAACTTGCTCATTAGGAAGATCTTCGCTTCCCTCTTGAATGTTGCCAAATTAAAAAAAATTCTAATGTTTGGAGGGAGTGAATTCCAGATTCTGGGTGCCGCTCCAGAGAATGCTCTGTCATATGTTTTCTTCTTCCGAAAGATGGGCGGTTTCAGCAACAGCTCTTTGGCACTCCTGGCGCCCTGCTTCCCCCTGATAGCTCAATTTTCTGGGCTAAGTACATTGGTGTTTTGTAGTGGAGCGCTCTGTGGGTAATACAAGCCAGTTTAAGTTGAATTCTGGCTTCGTATGGAAGCCAGTTTAGTGCTTTCAGATGTGGGGAGATGTGGTTGTACTTTCTAAAACCTGTAATGAGTCTTGCGGCCGCATTGAGACAAGCTTTAAGTGGTCCTGTGGAGATTTTTGCATAGGGATGTACACTTCGCAATTTGATTCATAGTATGATGAAGAAATAATATTCATTTCATTGAAGCAAGAACATCAAAAGGAATTGATCCACATTGTGAGGCATCAATATATGAATGCAAATAAAACATTAATCTTTGCATACACCAATGATGAATGGATTTTGAGCGCATTATTGCCACCAGAAAAACGGATTACATTAGCACTACAGTGAGAGACAACGTCTCATAAGGAGTGCCATAAGGGCACAGTGTCATTCAGTTGACATTGAACTCTTGAGATTTTTGATAGACCGGTTAGTGTTGAACATCCATATTCAACCCTTGAGATAACCAGGGACTGAACTGCCAATTTGAGGTCCTCTGTAGTAATGAATGGTTTCACTTTTCGAATATAGTTCAGGTGAAACCGGGCACTGTTAGCCATTGATTTGATGTGAGCTTTCATGTCTAGGTTCTTATCAAGCACGATTCCCAGTGATTTGGTCGAGTCAACTAGGGTAGGTGTGCAGTTTAGAGCTGTGATCAGCTTGGTCCATTCCTTCACATTTGTCGGGTTCTTCGGCGGGGATATTAATAGGAATTCTGTTTTTTGTGCATTTAATTTCAGATGATTGCTGGTTAACCATTGTAATGTAATTTTTAATGACTCATCCATTGTCTTGATCTCTTCCAGTGATGATATCTTGCTATAGATCTGAGTGTCATGGCGTACATGTGATAGAATATGTTTGCGTCTCGGAGGATTACTGTAGGGGTTCGACATAAAGATTGAATAGTGATGGAGATAATGTTGATCCTTGTGGGACTCCAATCGAGTTTAGGCATGATGGGGATAGCGTCTGTTTGACCAGGAATCTTTGTGATCTGTCCTGAAGGAATGATTTAAACCATTTCAGAACATTTCCAGAAAGTCCCATCCTGCCTTCAAGACGGGCTAGCAATTTTTCATGATTTACTGTGTCGAATGCAGACGACAGGTCAAGAAGAACGAGTAGACATGTTTGATTATGATCTAAAGCTTGTAGCGCATCATCCACTATATGTAAGATTGCTGTTTCCGTACTGTGGCCTGGTCTGAATCCAGATTGGCAGTCGTCCAGCAGACTAAAAATATTGATGTGGTTGCTCAGGTGATTTTGCACACATTTTTCAATTAGTTTGTCAAGTAATGGAATATTGGTTACTGGGCGAAAGTTATTTGAGTCTGCCGGGTCCGCGGTAGATTTTTTGATGATGGGTAGGACTTGATTATTTTTGTCCATATTGGGACAACAATATGGTTGATTCTTTTTAGGCATTTAGAGGGGAAGGGGGTCATTGTAGTGGTTATTTGGTTTGATATCCGAGAGAGTTTTGGCAATGGTATTCTGGTCATAAAGCTTGAAGGTCGACCATTTTGCTTTGTTTTTCGACCTATCATGACCATTTTTCATGGTAGCATAGTTCTGTGGAGTTAGTTGGCTAGTGAGGTTGTCGGCTGCCATCGTGAGATCTCTTTCAAGTGTGTTGGCTTTGTCTGTGAAGAATGTTGAGAATTCAGCGAAGCTCAGTTTAGTTATGGTTGCTTCTTGGGCAGATTTGGCCAATTTATTTGATTGATGGTTTAACTTTTCAAAAAGTTTCCGTGGTCTGTTTTTGGCGTTATCTAATTCGGATATAAAAAAATCCTTTTTGGAGTTGAGAACACGTTTGTTGTATTCATTTCTGATTTTTCTGAGAGTTTTTAGCTGGGGGATGATGGGTTCTGTCTCCATTTTCTCTCTGCCAGTCTCAGCATCCGTCTGTCTTCATTCAGTGTCCCATTAAACCATGGATTTTAATCTTTCTCTGAGACTCTTTTCAGTTTTAATGGCATGGTGGAGTTGAATATATTCGTCATTGAAGTGGTGTAGTGATCAGTGCGTTCGTTGACGTTCATCACGTTGTCAGGTGGATTTAGATCTTTCTCACATCTTGCTACAAGTTGCTCAATATTAGGGTCTTTGGTGTCTCGTGTCCATTCCTTAATTTTGACAGGTTGCGTGGTCTTGTTCTTTTTTACAGTGGATATATTGAAGGTTATGGCATGTTGATCCGACCAATCGCATGGAACAATTGAGTGGATAGTAATATTCTTGATTCGAGATTACCCAGTCTAAGGTTATTCCTTTTGAGTGTGTTGGCAGTGTGCAGGCTTGAGTCAGGTTTAGGTCTGTTAGAAAATCTTTAAGTGCGTTGACCTGTTTGTCATTATTGTCGTCCCAGTGTAAATTAAAGTCGCCTAGGAATATGACATTAGTGTGACTGTTAGAGTTAGCCGTAATGATTTCCATTAGCTCGTCTATGAAAGGGGCATTATCGCCTGGTGGGTGATATAGCGCATGTAAATTGCACCTTTGATTTTCTGCAGTTCTTATACCAAGACCGAGGTATTCACAGGACTCAAGAGGTTCGGATCGTATTTGGCTGACCTCGATATCAGTTTGGTGTATGCAGGCTATACCACCTCCTGTCTTTTTTGTCTGTCTAATCTCACAATATTGTAATGAGGAGGCACCAGCAGATCCATGACTCGGAAGAGAATTCTGTGAGCCATGTTTCAGTTAAGATTGTCACATCAATTTCCTGATTAATGATGAGGGCCGCAATGTATGAGGCATGTTTTACTGCTGACCGACAGTTGAGCAGTAGGCATAACAGAGGTTTTCCTAAGCTACTAGAGTTCATCTCTTGAGTATTGGTGATTAGCTTGACTTGTTTTAGGTTGTTACGGTTGGGTTTTCTGTTTTTAGGCCCGGACGTTTTATTTGCATTAATCGGGACTGATCTAATTTCCTCGCCTCTGCTGATGTCTGTAGACTCATATGACCCGAGTAGTTGAGTTGTGACCTCACAATGCCTATAAAGGACAGGTCGAGCATCATAAAAAAAAATACTATTTAAACAGTTGAAAGCAAGACTATCTTTTCAGGTCCTGTGAACTGTTTTTCATGAAATTACCTCTTATTATCTGAAATTAGCCTAATTAGGGCTGCATATTTAATTTGTACATAGGTATAGTTTACTATAGAAATGCAGCAATCTTTGCATGTTACTACATATTATAAATTACAGTTGTTTTTGAAAGCATTAACCTGCATATATTTTTCAACAACTTAATAGTAATATACTTGTGTGTTTAATTTCTCATTACAATTATTCTACATATTCACAACTATACTCATTTACACAAAGGAGCAAGAGGCTGTGATTTAGGCTTTTTTGGTGAAGGGTAATGGCATGTTCATGTATTATAAGGAACAAAATAGCTTCTTTTGAATGTTAAAAGGATATTGAAAGTCCCCTTCCAGTTCCATGACCTCATTCCACTATGTAGTCTAGGAACTCCTCAGAAATTTGCACTATCCATATAATAAACATAAAAAGACACTTTATTCTGTATATCAAGCTGCGCTGATCCAACCGGAATTCCTTTATTTATAATGCTTTGGAGTCGGAAGTCGAAGAAAGGGGGCTGTATAATGCTGCTACATCTCTTTAGATATGGGTGCACAAAAAAAGTTGAAAACTGTAAGAAAGAATTCCATGTGGGAGAGTATGGTAGATTACAATATATCCAGCTTCCGCACCTCGATAAACATCCTTCAACTGACTGGTCAAGTAACAAACCCTGAGTCCTTCATTAGGCAGTACAAGGAAGCAAGGGCCTGTTATCTGACATTTACAGGACAGTTCAGAGTAGCTCAGAGGCCAATACTTGAAGATACCAAGAAAAATGGAGGGAAACGCTATAATAAGAGAAAGGGGAAAACCAAGCGGGTGGGGAAGCTTTGTATAAACATTTCTGAATCCTTTAAGAGTATGATATATTGGGAATCCACTTATAAACCTATGTTCCAATGGCACCTAACCCACAACACCTACACATGGTCTGCCCCATGAAAATGGATGTGTGTTGGAGGTGATTGATTGATCTTGGTGTCATCTCACAAATACGGTAGGAACATACCCAAAATCAAATTTACTAGAAAGAGCTATTAGGCCAAAAGGAAGGTTCCCTGACCAGCCCAATTCCAGAGGATATGTGGTAATTCTGCTATGACTGAAACGCTGGCAATTAAAGGACAAAAGCAGAACAAATTGGGAATTGCTGCTGCAAATGCCTAGAGAAGCAGGCATTGTACTGGTGAAATACTCCTTATATGTACTTAGGTGCCTCCAAAGGCTTTTTTTAATAACTTGAAGAGAATGATGCATGAAAATGTGTGCCTTTTCCATAATGTGTTTTGACAACAGTGGCTGGTGTCACCCAGATGTGCAAAACACACAAGCTGATGGACGGAATGTTGTACAATGGCAAAACATTCCCGATAAATCCGGAATGCCATTTATCGGGCCGGGAGCCAGGATCGTGTGGAGTTTTCTTGGAAGTACGGAATCGGGAGATATTTGGAATTAGAAGCATTTGACCTTCCTTTGAAGTAGTATTGCGGTGTTGGCAGTTTGGAAATGGATACTGCCTGGATTTGTTGAAGGATGACGGGTGGATTTTGGATTGGGATTGTTTCGATTTGGGACTGAAAGTATATTACCGTGTGGGCAGCTCGGAAAGGATATTTAGAAGGAATTGATGCTTAATACTTGTGGATTCTGGATTGTGATTGTTTTGAATTGGGACTATAGTGGATGGACAAAGCCCGAGTTGGGCACACATGAAAATGATCTTGATTATGGTGACTTCAACATTTATGGAGCCCTGATGATGTCCCGGATGGGGACGAAACGCGTTGGCTGTTAATCTGTTAACCATTGTACAGGAAATTATGATGGTTCTTCTGGAAGCTGACTGACATCAACACATGCTTCAGAATAAAGAAAACGAACTTCAACACTCACGCTTGAAGGACTACTTTTTTGGAATTTTTGTGAACTGCTCGTTTAATGACAAAAAGAAATAGAAATTATATAACAATTTGGATGCGATTTTTAACGCTCCCTCTATGTTGTTGTTTTCATTATATAATATATATCATCCAAACTCTTGTTCCCAAGCAGGAGCGCACACAATGACAGGTAAACTCTTGCTTTCCAGAAGGGTCCTTTACAGGCCCGGCTCCAGGAATTTTTATTTGGGTGGGCCAAGGGTGCATTTGGGTGGGCCACTGGGGCTCGATTTGTCGCATATATTTCTGGGCAGGCCTGCTTCAAGGCCCTCCTTTATCTCTTCTTAGTCTTGCAAGGCCCAGTAAAATGCACTCTTTTCCAAATCTCTTTCTAAATGTTATCACCCTCAAAAAGTATTGTTT
Organism: Lissotriton helveticus; assembly: GCF_964261635.1. Taxonomy (NCBI): domain Eukaryota; kingdom Metazoa; phylum Chordata; class Amphibia; order Caudata; family Salamandridae; genus Lissotriton; species Lissotriton helveticus. Next base: position 599,338,488 of record NC_136068.1, on the reverse strand, counting down.
CCATGTAATGTTCCTTTGATGGGAAGAGGAGGTTTCTGAGGTGGGAGGATCAGGCAAGTGACACTTCTCGGGCTCCCTCTGTGCGAGCCTTCAGGGAGAATCCCTCTTTATTAATACCTCCAACTGATCACAGACTCTGCAACATACTCCCTTACAGGCTTGAATATCCACTACTCCTCTCCAGTGCACCTTATCTCACAGCTGACCTTAGGCCCCAGCCCCATATCAGGCACCATCGGTCTCCACTTTCATTTTGCCCGGTAAAAAAATTAGGAAAATCACCTTCAAACTTAAAACATTGAATATAGCAGTAAATATAATTAGCACACACTTTAAAGTATGTTCCACAGTAGCACTTATGACCAGACTGCTAATTAAATAAACAAAAACAGAAAGGCCATGACAGGGCCGGCTTTAGCGCTGATGCAAAAGTCTTTTTTGGCGCCGCACCATTAACCTCTTTCTCCGTAAATACCTTTACTACCACCTTCCAACAGTGCCCCTCATCCCTCCATTAGCCGCCCTATTTACCTCCTCCTCGGATTTCCTCACTGCCTCACATCACAAGTGTCCCTCATATCCCCATAGCCCCTGCCCTTCATGACCTCCTCCTTGAAGACCAGTACCCCTTATCTCTGTAGCCCCTCCCCCCATGACCTCCTCGTCTGACTCCCTCACTACCACCCTCCACCAGTGCCCCTCATCTCACTGTAGCCCCCCCACCCCATCACCTCTTCCTCGGATTCCCTCACTGTCATCCTCCACCAGTGCCCCTCATCGCTCCATAGCCCCTCCCATTACCTCCTCCTCGGATTCCCTCACTGCCACCCTCCAACAGTGCCCCTCATCTTTACGTAGCCCCTCTCTCATATGCATTTCATTTGTTGTATAGCGCTACTCATATCAGTGTAGTGTGTGTCAGTACTTTACATCACACACACATTATACAGAGACAATGAATCATACAAGTATGTAAATCAGCCTATAGGGAATGTCACATAAGCCAATGAGGATTACAAGGTGTAGGAATCACATGTCATCCATAATGGTGGGCAGTATATTTTAAAAGGGTTTGGTATGGGGAAACACAACCTTAAGATTTAAAGAGTATTCCATGGGGGTCAGATTTACTGATAAAAATGTATATCTGCCCAAACACATTCATTTTAGCAACATTAGAATAATGAAAGACTGAGGAAGTTCTAACTATATCACAAAACAAAAAAAGCAAAGTCCTAACTATACCATTCATGTTTGTAGGCAGCTCTTCGATGACAGTTCATAGGTCACTGTCCTGTGATACGATTGTAACTTCTGAACTCCAAGTAAGACAAGGATCTCTTTGACAAAGGCAGTAACCCACTGAGCTATCCACATAAAATACAGTTCATCTGCATTTAAAACTACTAACAGACAAATGATTGCTCTCCAGCAGGATCATTAATCACCAGCGTTATCTGGGCATTTTGTATCGTCTTATTGTCATGCATTGGCCGCAATATTGATAACATTGTTTAAATGAAGAGCACACAAAGTATGTGTCCTGCTGGGCCTGTGCAGATTTTAAAAAGGAAAAAAAATGTAGTAACAAGTTATCTTACCTACTCCATTAGTCAAACTTTGTGTCACAGCCTGATGTGATAGGCCCCTGCAGGGGTTAGGAAAGGTGACTAAGAATTAGCAAACTTCTTTTCCCCTGCGCTGCATAGAAAAAGAAATATCCACGCAGCAGGATAGTAGACAAAGGTTACCAAAGGTTACCATTGTCAAAGAAAGGATTTGTCACCTTTCGTCATGCCGAGACGAAGGGGTGAAAAAATAAACAAAGCCTCATTAACATGTTAATGGTCTTTAAAGACCTGTGAAGTACTCGGGTGGGGGGCTGCGATAATCTCTAATACTGTCTGTGTGCGCGCCCGGAAATCTGTCTCGGCCCGGGCTGACACACACGACCTGTGCGTTGCACTCCTGCCCTCCAGCCCTCACTGCTGAGGGCCAAGTCTCCTGTTTGGGTGGGCCAGGCTCATGTTTGGGTGGGCCTGGCCCACCCGGCCCACCTGCTAGAACCGGGCCTGGTCCTTTATTCTGCAGAAAAGCGCCAAACATGCAAATTCCTAAAATCCCTACGCGTTTCGGAGCCATTGCTTCTTGCTCACTGGAAACTTGCAGTCAGCAGATACGAAAGCACATGTCTTTAATTACTCTTTATATCACCCTCCAATGGGTTTCCTGATCCTTGGGCTTCTGGGACACGTAGTCCGTTTGTCACAAAACTACCCTGTATGGGTTCTGCTGTCAGCATATTACAGGCACGACTCCCAATGGAGCCTAGTATATGGATGGTGCCTTTCAAACCACGCATTCCTGTCATCCTGCATCTCGGTTCCGATGTCAAAACCACAGTCCACAATCCATAGTGGTGGTGCTGCCCCCCCCCCCCCCCCCTCCACCAGAACGGGCCAGAATACACCGTCCAAAGTCTTGTTCCCAAGCAGGAGCGCACACAATGACAGGCACAAACAACATGTTTCGAGCGAAATAGCTCTTGGTCACATGACCTCTGTTCCGAGTTAACATTTGTTATACAGGTCGCGTCACACATGACACGCAACATAAAAGAAAGACTATGTGTTAATGCCATCCTCCAAAGAAAGGGCTAAATTAAAAAAAGTGCATGTAGTAAATAATAAATCTCATGCTGTACACGTTTATGATTGTGACTAAACAAAGTATGTCTCATATATATATGTACAAACACGTACATTCACAAGCATATCTGTGTACATGTATGTGTGTGCACATATTTACAAAGCTATGCAAACAAGCATTGGCATAGCCAATAGGTCTCGCTTTTGGGACCTTATAAAAGATTAGCCATGCAACACATGATGTTGTTTAATTTAAGGATATTGTGCTGGATAACTGAACACTTATAATGTTCCAAAGGCGAGACCTATTGGCTATGCATTGGGGGGCCTTTTAAGCATTTATGTAGAGCTATTGACTTTGCCAATGTTTTTAAGCTGTGCTGTAGAGAAGTGTGGCTGCTGTGCAGCATGCTAAGAAGTTGTAATTAAAATGTGTAAGAAGCACTGAGTGATGCTGTGGTGTCATTGAGTGATGCTGTGCTGGCCTTGAGTTATGCAGCGGTGGCGTTGAGTGATGGTGTGCTGGCCCTGAGTGATGCTGTTGTGGCCCTGAGTGATGATGTGGTGGTTCCGACTGATGCTTTGGTAATGCTGATTGATGCTGTGGTGCTGCTGAGTGATGCTGTGGTAGCGCATAGTGGTGATGTGGGTGTACTAAGTGATGCTGTGGTGTTCTTGAGTGATGCTGTGGTGGTGCTGAGTGATGCTGTGGTGAAGGTGAGTGATCCTGTTGTGGCCCTGAGTGATGCTGTGATTGCGCTGACTGATGATGTGGGGGTGCTGACTGATGCTGTGGTGATGCTGAGTGATGGTGTGGTGGTCATGTGTGATGCTGTGGAAGTGCTGAGTGACGCTGTGGTGGTGCTGACTGATGCTGTGGGGAAGTTGAGTGATCCTGTGCTGGCCCTGAATGATGCAGTGGTGGCCCTGAGTAATGCTGTTGGGGCCCTGAGTGATGCTGTGGTGGTGCTGACTAATGCTGTTTTGATGCTGTTTGATGCTGTGAAGCTGCTGAGTGATGCTGTAGTGGTACTGAGTGATGTTGTGGTGTTGCTGAGTGATCCTGTGGTGTTGTTGAGTGATGCATTGTTGGACCTGAGTGATGATTTGGTGTCTCTGAGTGATGCAGTGATGGTGCTTAGTGATGCTGCGACGGCCCTGGGTGATGCTTTTGTGGCCCTGAGTGATATTGTTGTGTGCTGAGTAATGCTGAGGTGGTGCTGAGTGATGCTGTTGTGGTGTTGAGTGATGCTGTGGTGATGCTGAGTGATGCTGTGATGGTGCTGACTGATGCTGTGGTGGTGCTGAGTGATGCTGTGGTGGTGCTGAATGATGCTCTCAAGGCGCTGAGTGATGCTGTTGTGGCGCTGAGTGATGCTGTTGTGGTGCTGAGTGACGCTGTCGTAGTGCTGACTGATGTTGTGGTGGCGTTAAGTGATCCTGTGCTGGCCCCGAGTGATGCTGTGGTGGCACTGCAGAGTGATGCTGTGGTGGTACTGAGCGATGCTATGGTACTACTGAGTGATGCTGTGGTTACGTAGAGCGATGCTGTGGTGGCGCTGAGTGATGCTGTGATGGCGCTGAGTGATGCTGCTGTGGCCCTGAGCAATATTGTTGTGTGCTTGAGTGACACTGTTGTGGTGCTGAGTGATGTTGTGGTGCCCCTGAGTGATGGTGTGGTGGTGCTGAGTGATGCTGTGGTGGTGCTGACTGATGCTGTGGTGTTGTTGAGTGATGATGTGGTGTTGTTGAGGGATGCTGTGGTGGCGCTGAGTGATGCTTTGGTGGCGCTGAGTGATGCTGTGGTGGCGCTGAGTGATGTTGTGGTGGTGCTGAGTGATGCTGTGGTGGTGCATAGTGATTCTGTGGTAGCGCATAGTGATACTGTGGTGGTGCAGAGTGATGCTGTGGTGGACCTGAGTGATGCTGTATTGGACCTGAGTGATGCTGCAGTGGTGCTGAGTGATGCTGTGGTTGTGCTGTGTGATATTGTTGTGTCCCTGAGTGATACTGTGGTGGCGCTGAGTGATGCTGTGATAGCGCATAGTTATGCTGTGGTGGTGCAGAGTGATGCTGTGGTGGACCTGAGTGATGCTGTGGTGGTGCTGAGTGACACTGGGGTGGTGCTGATTGATGCTGTGGTGCTGCTGAGTGATATTGTTGTGTTCCTGAGTGATACTGTGGTGTTGTTGAGTGATGCAGTGTTGGCCCTGAGTGATGATGTGGTGGCGCTGAGAGGAGCTGTGGTGGTGCTGAGTCTTCCTATGGTGGCGTTGAGTGATCCTGTGCTGGCCTCGAGTGATGCTGTGGTGGCCCTGAGTGATGCTGTGGTGAAGCTGACTGCTGCTGTTGTGTTGTTGATTGATGCTGTTGCGCTGCAGAGTGATGCTGTGGTGCTACTGAGTGATGCTGTGGTGGTGCTGAGTGTTGCTGTGGTTGCGTAGAGCGATGCTGTGGTGGGGCTGGGTGATGCTGTTGTGGCCCTGAGCGATATTGTTGTGTGATTGAGTGACGCTGTGGTGGTGCTGAGTGTTGCTGTAGTTGCGCTGAGTGAAGTTGTGGTGCCCCTGAGTAATGTTGCGGCGGTGCTAAGTGATGCTGTGGTGGGGCTGATTGATGCTGTTGTGTCACTGAGTGATGCTGTGGTAGCGCATGTGATGCTGTGGTGGCGCTGAGTGATGCTGTGGTGGACCTGAGTGATGCTGTGGTGGTGCTGAGTGACGCTGTGGTGGTGCTGTTTGATGCTGTGGTGGTGCTGAGTGATGCTGTGGTGATGCTGAGTGATTCTGTGGTCTTGTTGAGTAAATGTAAATGTAAATGTGTTTTATTTGTATAGCGCGAACAGTAACCCGGAGGCATCCCGGCGCTTGTACTCCTACCACAAGGGAACCCCTCCTGGCTTTTCCTTGTGAGGTGTCCACTCCTGGGCATCCCATGGTGAAACCAGGCATCCCTTGTGCATCGGGGGCCGTTGTGGAGACTAAGCAAGCTATTGCCCAGAGTTGCAGCGTGGGGCCCATGCTTAGATTCGGCACTGAGGCGAGAATATCCGGTCAGAGGAATTTAAGCCCGACCCCGCCGAGGCGGGAATCGAACCCTGGTCCCTGGCCAGCGTTCTGCATCAAGGTCTGCCGCTCTAACCATTGAGCCACACTTCTCCACAGTGTTGGCCCTGAGTGATGATGTGGTGTCGCTGAGTGGAGCTGTGGTGGTGCTGAGTGATGCTGTGGTAGTGCTGAATGATCCTGTACTGGCCCTGAGTGATGCTGTGGTCATGCTGACTGATGCTGTGGGGATTCTGATTGTTGCCCAAAGTGTGTGGATCTTTGATTGGGTGCATCTGTAAATGCCTAGCCAGTTCCTTAATGGATATAAACCACTTATTGATTAAATTAGGAGCATTCTAATGCACAATAAATAAAGTTCTCATTTTGTTATGCACATTTTTTGCTTACATTTCTGCTTATTTTTTAACAGTGCCTGCAAATACAATGATGTATCTGAGCGTCTTTCTGTATGGTGAGGTTTCAATTTAAAAGCAGCTAATACAGCTGTGAACCAAGGAATTTGTCTGTCAGCAAGCGAGAGGAAAGCCAGATGGCGTCTAATCGCAAGGAAAGCCAGATGGCTGCTGGGCGTGTGCACACGCGCTTAATAGCAAGCTTTAGGCCACAAGCAAAAGCTTGTGGTCGCATTTCAAAATCTCACTCACTAAATGTCTCAGCCAGACCAGCGCATGCGCTGGCTCAGGCAAGACCTAAAAACGGGACAGGCCAGATATAGAAGTGAGACTAAAGGCTTTAGTCCTACTTTTATGTCTGGCCTGTCCCGGTTTTTGCTTCTCAAATCTGGTCACCCTAATTCAGTGTACTATGATGGATATTGGTCATCACCTGCTCACTTCTGCGCACATCTCTAATTCCATGTATACATACACAGCATCCTACAGTAACCTTTATGCAAAACTCTGCATACATGTCCAAAACAGCACACATCACACAGAACATATTTTTGGTTACAAGTATGTGTGTGCTTGTGCGTGCGTAAGTGTGCATGTGTGTGTGAGACAGAGGGAGAAGGTTAGAGAATGACAGAGTGAAAGAGAGAAAGTGTCTAATATGCAGATCTGAGTCTGTGACAAAGTGTGAAACATACCTGAGTGGAGTCGGCAGTGTACAATATACAGGTATGTATGGGTGCGTGAGAGGAAGAGAGTGAGACCCACACAACTCTCAGTGACAGTATGTGATGCACATCTGCGTGTGTGTATCAGCATGTCATGCTCACCTGTGAGCATGAAACAGAACAATGCACAGATAAGACTTTGTGTCTAACAAAGTGCTCTAGGAGATTGTGACCGTGTTCGATATAAAGCCTAAAAATGTGTTACAGTTTGCAATAACCAGCCCGTGTGCGTGTGTGAGAGAGAGACAGTTTCGTGCACATCATTGTGTTATACACATCTTGGGTACACACGATACTGTCGATGTGTGTGTGTATGTGTATAGTCCAACACTCTCTGGTGTTTGAGACGGTGTGATATAGGCCTCAGTGAGTGCGATGCGTGTGTGGCAGTATATAATGTGTGGGTGCATTACACTGCTTTTTGTGTTGTGTCTGCCCGTTTGAGTGCGGTGAGAGAGATAGTGTGTGTGTGTGTGAGAGAGCTTCGTGCCCATCACACTGATCGATACACATCCTGAGTGCATAAGGTAGGTGAGTGTCTAACTGTCGACGTGTGTGTATGTGTGTGTGTGTGTGTGTAGTGCAATGCTCTGTGTTGTTTGAGACAGTGCAATACTGAGCTGAGCAAGTCGGGTGCATGTGTGCAAATATATAATGCTGTGGGTGTATTACAGGCTGCCTGTTGTGTGTCTGTCCATGTGTACGTTGTGTCTGGTTTGCCTTGTGTTTTGTTGTGTGTGTGTCTGAGGACATTTACAGCCTGATTCATGAAGCAAAATTGCACTCGCAAAGGGCAAGATTCTCAGAATCTTGCCTTTTGCGAGTGCAATTTTGGCATTTGGGATTCACAATCCCAAATGCAAAAATCGCTAATGAGGAATTAGCAAATATGCGAGGATTAGCATTTAAGGAATCTCTATTAGAGATTCCTTAAATGCTATTCATGACACTTGCAAAAATTGCGATTTAGCAAAATTGGGCCGCTATTTACCGAGAGGTCAGACCTCTCGGTAAATAGCAAAAACATAGAAAAATGCTTTTAAAAGCATTTTTCTAAGTTGCATGTTGCACACACACATGTCCTTTGGACATGTGTGTGCGCAACACCTGTTCAAATGTGCATTTTAGGGGTGCTACAGGGTGTCCTTTGGACACCCCTGGCACCCTTAAAATCGCTATCTGATTTGCGAGTAGCAAATTGCTACTCGCAAATAAGGGATACTCCCCATTCATTCCTATGGGCCTTTTGGCCCATAGAAATGAATGGGGAGTTATTCCTTTTTTTGCGAGTAGCAAATTGCTACTCGCAAATAGAGAACATGTAGGAATCGCTATTGATTTAGCAATTCCTACATGAATGCCGTTTTGCGTGTCCTCAATAGCGAGTCGCTATGATTCGCTATTAGGGCCACGCAAAACGGCCCGTACATGAATCAGGCTGTTAGGTGCTTATTTACAAGCCCCTTGCGCCACTTGTGCGTCACTTTTCCCATGTTAAAAGTGACGCAAAAGTGGCGCAAGGGGCTTGTAAATAACAGCCTGATTCATCAAGCCGAATTACGCTCGCAAAGGGCCAGATTCTGAGAATCTGGCCCATTGCGAGCGCAATTTTTGCATTTGGGATTCATCATCCCAAATGCAAAAATCGGTAATTGCTAATTCGCTAAATTGCGAGGAATTACATTTAAGGAATCTCTATTTGAGATTCCTTAAATGCAATTCATCAACCATTTTTAAATTGCTAATTCGCAATTTCGGGACGCTATTTACCGAGAGGTCAGACCTCTCGGTAAATAGCAAAAACTTAGAAAAATGCTTTTAAAAGCATTTTTCTAAGTTGCATGTTGCACACACACATGTCCTTTGGACATGTGTGTGCGCAACACCAGTTTCAATTTGCATTTAAGGGGTGCTACAGGGTGTCCTTTGGACACCCCTGGCACCCTTTAAATCGCTATCTTATTTGCGAGTAGCAAATTGCTAATCGCAAATAAGGAATACTCCCCATTCATTCCTATGGGCCTTTTGGCCCATAGGAATGAATGGGGAGTTATTCCTTATTTGCGATTAGGAATTTGCTACTCGCAAATAAGGAATGTGTAGGAATCGCTATTTATTTAGCTATTCCTACATGAATACCGTTTTGCGAGTCCTTAATAGCGATTCGCTATGAATCGCTATTAGGGGCTCGCAAAACGGCAAAACGGCACGTTGATGAATCAGGCTGTAAGTCCTTTAGTCTGTTTGTGGGTATATGAGCGTTGGGGTTATATAGACACGTTTGGGCGCCTTGTGTGCGTCACTGCCTGCCTCTATGTAATGGATGGATGTATCTGCGCGTGTGCATACATGTGTTCTATTTGAGATGTGGGCTGTCCTGTATGGGTGTGTGCTTCGCGTGAATATACTCTGTTTGCGGGGGTTGGGGAGGCTAGCGCCGTGTTTTATTGCGTGTGACGTGCGATTGATAAAGTAATTGTCTCTAATCCTTCCTGTCCACCTCTGGCTCCCGAGCCTTTCCTGCTCTTCCGTGTGCGCAGAGGATTTACACCGGAGCTGCTAAGCTCGGCTCATTTCCTGTACCACGCGGACCTCCGCTTATTCCACCCCTGCAACCCCCCCACTCTCCCCCGACTCGCCACCCCCAGCAGAGGCAGATTTAAATCACACTGGCGCGCGGAGGGCTTCCTAAAACTCTTCCTGCCTGGACCTCCTTCCTGAGAGAGACTTACTTCCCTCTCCTGACAGGGATGTGGGACCCTCACAGGCTGAAGTGCCCGCCCCCTCTGCACTTTACTGGGATTGCCTGTCTGTTGTTGGTACATGCATCCGGAGGGTAACCCATGAAATGATTCATATGGCCACCGGAAGTTACGACCCAAGGGTCAATTCATGTGAAGTTTGTCTTACACGTTTACAAACTCAACCTTGTTACCCACGTCTTGCGAGTGCAAGATGAATCAGATTTCACAGGCAAATCAAATGTAATGTATTTATTTATGCAATCTTATATAGCACGTGCATGGCCTTAAGGCATCAGAGCACTTTACAACAGTCGCAGGATAACAAGTGCACAGCGAGTTACAGATACACTAACTACATTCAGACATTTGCATGGGTAGATGTGACCAGGACAGTTGCAGCAGATTGGCCAGAGGTCGTACACAGTTCAAGCATCGATTAAGATGGTGGGGTCACGTCCCGGAGGTAGTTCATATCCTGGAGGAGAGAGTATTAAGTATGGTGGGATCACATCCCAGGGGTAGTTCATATCCTGGAGGAGAGAGTATTAAGTATGGTGGGGTCACATCCCGGGGTTAGTTCATATCCTGGTGGAGAGAGTATTAAGTATGGTGGGGTCACATCCCGGGGGTAGTTCATATCCTGGTAGAGAGAGTATTAAGTATGGTGGGGTCACATCCCGGGGGTAGTTCATATCCTGGTAGAGAGAGTATTAAGTATGGTGGGGTCACATCCCGGGGTTAGTTCATATCCTGGTGGAGAGAGTATTAAGTATGGTGGGGTCACATCCCGGGGGTAGTTCATATCCTGGTGGAGAGAGTATTAAGTATGGTGGGGTCACATCCCGGGGGTAGTTCATATCCTGGTGGAGAGAGTATTAAGTATGGTGGGGTCACGTCCCGGGGGTAGTTCATATCCTGGTGGAGAGAGTATTAAGTATGGTGGGATCACATCCCGGGGGTAGTTCATATCCTGGTGGAGAGAGTATTAAGTATGGTGGGGTCACGTCCCGGGGGTAGTTCATATCCTGGTGGAGAGAGTTTTAAGTATGGTGGTATCACATCCCGGGGGTAGTTCATATCCTGGCGGAGAGAGTATTAAGTATGGTGAGATCACGTCCCGGGGGTAGTTCATATCCTGGTGGAGAGAGTATTAAGTATGGTGGGGTCACGTCCCGGGGGTAGTTCATATCCTGGTGGAGAGAGTATTAAGTATGGTGGGATCACATCCCGGGGTTAGTTCATATCCTGGTGGAGAGAGTATTAGGTATGGTGGGGTCACGTCCCGGGGGTAGTTCATATCCTGGTGGAGAGAGTATTAGGTATGGTGGGATCACATCCCGGGGGTAGTTCATATCCTGGTGGAGAGAGTATTAGGTATGGTGGGGTCACATCCCGGAGGTAGTTCATATCCTTGTGGAGAGAGTATTAAGTATGGTGGGGTCACGTCCGGGGGGTAGTTCATATCCTGGTGGAGAGAGTACTTAAGTATGGTGGGGTCACATCCCGGGGGTAGTTCATATCCAGGCGGAGAGAGTATTAAGTATGGTGGGGTCACATCCCGGGGGTAGTTCATATCCTGGCGGAGAGAGTATTAAGTATGGTGGGATCACATCCCGGGGGTAGTTCATATCCTGGCGGAGAGAGTATTAAGTATGGTGGGGTCACGTCCCGGGGGTAGTTCATATCCTGGTGGAGAGAGTATTAAGTATGGTGGGGTCACGTCCCGGAGGTAGTTCATATCCTGGTGGAGAGAGTATTAAGTATGGTGGGGTCACGTCCCGGGGGTAGTTCATATCCTGGTGGAGAGAGTATTAAGTATGGTGGGGTCACATCCCGAGGGTAGTTCATATCCTGGTGGAGAGAGTATTAAGTATGGTGGGATCACATCCCGGGGGTAGTTCATATCCTGGTGGAGAGAGTATTAAGTATGGTGGGGTCACGTCCCGGGGGTAGTTCATATCCTGGTGTAGAGAGTACTTAAGTAAGGTGGGATCACATCCCGGGGGTAGTTCATATCCTGGTGGAGAGAGTATTAAGTATGGTGGGGTCACATCCCAGGGGTAGTTCATATCCTGGCGGAGAGAGTATTAAGTATGGTGGGATCACATCCCGGGGGTAGTTCATATCCTGGTGGAGAGAGTATTAAGTATGGTGGGATCACATCCCGGGGGTAGTTCATATCCTGGTGGAGAGAGTACTTAAATATGGTGGGGTCACATCCCGGGGGTAGTTCATATCCTGGTGGAGAGAGTACTTAAGTATGGTGGGGTCACATCCCGGGGGTAGTTCATATCCTGGTGGAGAGAGTATTAAGTATGGTGGGGTCACATCCCGGGGGTAGTTCATATCCTGGTGGAGAGAGTATTAAGTATGGTGGGTCACGTCCCGGGGGTAGTTCATATCCTGGTGGAGAGAGTATTAATTATGGTGGGATCACATCCCAGGGGTAGTTCATATCCTGGTGGAGAGAGTATTAAGTAGGGTGGGGTCACGTCCCGGGGGTAGTTCATATCCTGGTGGAGAGAGTATTAAGTATGGTGGGGTCACGTCCTGGGGGTAGTTCATATCCTGGTGGAGAGAGTATTAAGTATGGTGGGATCACGTCCCGGGGGTAGTTCATATCCTGGTGGAGAGAGTATTAAGTATGGTGGGGTCACGTCCCGGGGGTAGTTCATATCCTGGTGGAGAGAGTATTAAGTATGGTGGGGTCACATCCCGGGGTTAGTTCATATCCTGGTGGAGAGAGTATTAAGTATGGTGGGGTCACGTCCCGGGGGTAGTTCATATCCTGGTGGAGAGAGTATTAAGTATGGTGGGATCACATCCCGGGGGTAGTTCATATCCTGGTGGAGAGAGTATTAAGTATGGTGGGGTCACATCCCAGGGGTAGTTCATATCCTGGCGGACAGAGTATTAAGTATGGTGGGATCACATCCCGGGGGTAGTTCATATCCTGGTGGAGAGAGTATTAAGTATGGTGGGGTCACATCCCGGGGGTAGTTCATATCCTGGCGGAGAGAGTATTAAGTATGGTGGGGTCACGTCCCGGGGGTAGTTCATATCCTGGTGGAGAGAGTATTAAGTATGGTGGGGTCACATCCCGGGGTTAGTTCATATCCTGGTGGAGAGGGTATTAAGTATGGTGGGGTCACGTCCCGGGGGTACTTCATATCCTGGCGGAGAGAGTATTAAGTATGGTGGGGTCACATCCCGAGGGTAGTTCATATCCTGGCGGAGAGAGTATTAAGTATGGTGGGGTCACGTCCCGGGGGTAGTTCATATCCTGGTGGAGAGAGTATTAAGTATGGTGGGGTCACGTCCCGGGGGTAGTTCATATCCTGGTGGAGAGAGTATTAAGTATGGTGGGGTCACATCCCGGGGTTAGTTCATATCCTGGTGGAGAGAGTATTAAGTATGGTGGGGTCACGTCCCGGGGGTAGTTCATATCCTGGTGGAGAGAGTATTAAGTATGGTGGGATCACATACCGGGGGTAGTTCATATCCTGGTGGAGAGAGTATTAAGTATGGTGGGGTCACATCCCAGGGGTAGTTCACATCCTGGCGGAGAGAGTATTAAGTATGGTGGGATCACATCCCGGGGGTAGTTCATATCCTGGCGGAGAGAGTATTAAGTATGGTGGGGTCACATCCCGGGGGTAGTTCATATCCTGGCGGAGAGAGTATTAAGGATGGTGGGTTCACATCCCGGGGGTAGTTCATATCCTGGCGGAGAGAGTATTAAGTATGGTGGGGTCACATCCCGGGGGAAGTTCATATCCTGGCGGAGAGAGTATTAAGTATGGTGGGATCACATCCCGGGGGTAGTTCATATCCTGGTGGAGAGAGTATTAAGTATGGTGGGGTCACGTCCCGGGGGTAGTTAATATCCTGGTGGAGAGAGTATTAAGTATGGTGGGATCACATTCCCGGGGGTAGTTCATATCCTGGTGGAGAGAGTATTAAGTATGGTGGGGTCACATCCTGGGGGTAGTTCATATCCTGGCAGAGAGAGTATGAAGTATAGTGGGGTCACGTCCCGGGGGTAGTTCATATCCTGGTGGAGAGAGTATTAAGTATGGTGGGGTCACGTCCCGGGGGTAGTTCATATCCTGGTGGAGAGAGTATTAAGTATGGTGGGATCACATCCCGAGGGTAGTTCATATCCTGGTGGAGAGAGTATTAAGTATGGTGGGATCACATCCCGGGGGTAGTTCATATCCTGGTGGAGAGAGTACTTAAGTATGGTGGGGTCACATCCCGGGGTTAGTTCATATCCTGGTGGAGAGAGTATTAAGTATAGTGGGGTCACGTCCCGGGGGTAGTTCATATCCTGGTGGAGAGAGTATTAAGTATGGTGGGATCACATCCCGGGGGTAGTTCATATCCTGGTGGAGAGAGTACTTAAGTATGGTGGGGTCACATCCCGGGGGTAGTTCATATCCTGGTGGAGAGAGTATTAAGTATGGTGGGGTCACATCCCGGGGGTAGTTCATATCCTGGTGGAGAGAGTATTAAGTATGGTGGGGTCACGTCCCGGGGGTAGTTCATATCCTGGTGGAGAGAGTATTAAGTATGGTGGGATCACATCCCAGGGGTAGTTCATATCCTGGTGGAGAGAGTATTAAGTATGGTGGGGCCACGTCCCGGGGGTAGTTCATATCCTGGTGGAGAGAGTATTAAGTATGGTGGGGTCACGTCCTGGGGGTAGTTCATATCCTGGTGGAGAGAGTATTAAGTATGGTGGGATCACGTCCCGGGGGTAGTTCATATCCTGGTGGAGAGAGTATTAAGTATGGTGGGGTCACGTCCCGGGGGTAGTTCATATCCTGATGGAGAGAGTATTAAGTATGGTGGGATCACATCCCGGGGGTAGTTCATATCCTGGCGGAGAGAGTATTAAGTATGGTGGGATCACGTCCCGGGAGTAGTTCATATCCTGGTGGAGAAAGTATTAAGTATGGTGGGGTCACGTCCCGGGGGTAGTTCATATCCTGGTGGAGAGAGTATTAAGTATGGTGGGGTCACATCCCGGGGTTAGTTCATATCCTGGTGGAGAGAGTATTAAGTATGGTGGGGTCACGTCCCGGGGGTAGTTCATATCCTGGTGGAGAGAGTATTAAGTATGGTGGGATCACATCCCGGGGGTAGTTCATATCCTGGTGGAGAGAGTATTAAGTATGGTGGGGTCACATCCCAGGGGTAGTTCATATCCTGGCGGAGAGAGTATTAAGTATGGTGGGATCACATCCCGGGGGTAGTTCATATCCTGGTGGAGAGAGTATTAAGTATGGTGGGGTCACATCCCGGGGGTAGTTCATATCCTGGCGGAGAGAGTATTAAGTATGGTGGGGTCACATCCCGGGGGTAGTTCATATCCTGGCGGAGAGAGTATTAAGTATGGTGGGATCACATCCCGGGGGTAGTTCATATCCTGGCGGAGAGAGTATTAAGTATGGTGGGGTCACGTCCCGGGGGTAGTTCATATCCTGGTGGAGAGAGTATTAAGTATGGTGGGGTCACATCCCGGGGTTAGTTCATATCCTGGTGGAGAGAGTATTAAGTATGGTGGGTCACGTCCCGGGGGTAGTTCATATCCTGGCGGAGAGAGTATTAAGTATGGTGGGGTCACATCCCGAGGGTAGTTCATATCCTGGCGGAGAGAGTATTAAGTATGGTGGGGTCACGTCCCGGGGGTAGTTCATATCCTGGTGGAGAGAGTATTAAGTATGGTGGGGTCACGTCCCGGGGGTAGTTCATATCCTGGTGGAGAGAGTATTAAGTATGGTGGGGTCACATCCCGGGGTTAGTTCATATCCTGGTGGAGAGAGTATTAAGTATGGTGGGGTCACGTCCCGGGGGTAGTTCATATCCTGGTGGAGAGAGTATTAAGTATGGTGGGATCACATCCCGGGGGTAGTTCATATCCTGGTGGAGAGAGTATTAAGTATGGTGGGGTCACATCCCAGGGGTAGTTCACATCCTGGCGGAGAGAGTATTAAGTATGGTGGGATCACATCCCGGGGGTAGTTCATATCCTGGCGGAGAGAGTATTAAGTATGGTGGGGTCACATCCCGGGGGTAGTTCATATCCTGGCGGAGAGAGTATTAAGGATGGTGGGGTCACATCCCGGGGGTAGTTCATATCCTGGCGGAGAGAGTATTAAGTATGGTGGGGTCACATCCCGGGGGAAGTTCATATTCTGGCGGAGAGAGTATTAAGTATGGTGGGATCACATCCCGGGGGTAGTTCATATCCTGGTGGAGAGAGTATTAAGTATGGTGGGGTCACGTCCCGGGGGTAGTTCATATCCTGGTGGAGAGAGTATTAAGTATGGTGGGATCACATTCCCGGGGGTAGTTCATATCCTGGTGGAGAGAGTATTAAGTATGGTGGGGTCACATCCTGGGGGTAGTTCATATCCTGGCGGAGAGAGTATGAAGTATAGTGGGGTCACGTCCCGGGGGTAGTTCATATCCTGGTGGAGAGAGTATTAAGTATGGTGGGGTCACGTCCCGGGGGTAGTTCATATCCTGGTGGAGAGAGTATTAAGTATGGTGGGATCACATCCCGAGGGTAGTTCATATCCTGGTGGAGAGAGTATTAAGTATGGTGGGATCACATCCCGGGGGTAGTTCATATCCTGGTGGAGAGAGTACTTAAGTATGGTGGGGTCACATCCCGGGGTTAGTTCATATCCTGGTGGAGAGAGTATTAAGTATAGTGGGGTCACGTCCCGGGGGTAGTTCATATCCTGGTGGAGAGAGTATTAAGTATGGTGGGATCACATCCCGGGGGTAGTTCATATCCTGGTAGAGAGAGTACTTAAGTATGGTGGGGTCACATCCCGGGGGTAGTTCATATCCTGGTGGAGAGAGTATTAAGTATGGTGGGGTCACATCCCGGGGGTAGTTCATATCCTGGTGGAGAGAGTATTAAGTATGTTGGGATCACATCCCGGGGGTAGTTCATATCCTGGTGGAGAGAGTATTAAGTATGGTGGGATCACATCCCGGGGGTAGTTCATATACTGGTGGAGAGAGTACTTAAGACTGGTGGGGTCACATCCCGGGGGTAGTTCATATCCTGGTGGAGAGAGTATTAAGTATGGTGGGGTCACATCCCGGGGGTAGTTCATATCCTGGTGGAGAGAGTATTAAGTATGGTGGGATCACATCCCGGGGGTAGTGCATATCCTGGTGGAGAGAGTATTTAGTATGGTGGGGTCACATCCCGGTGGTAGTTCATATCCTGGTGGACAGAGTATTAAGTATGGTTGAGGGTTATTAACCGAAGTGTCTGTCAAATAGGAGGCTAGGGTGACCAACTGGCATGGGTGAAAATTCAGGACGGTGAGTGTAAAAATTCAGGACAAAAGGTCAAAATTCAGGACAAAAATTCAGGACTGAAGGTCAAAATTCACGAGAAAACTTTGGGACAAAGGGTACATTTTACAGACACGTCAGAGGAGGTCGCGCAATAGTATAAAAGTAAGTAAATAGACAACCATTTAAGTACAAGTCAAAATAAGTTTATTTTAGGTTGAGACAATCGTGCACTTCTCGGTTTTTCAGTATGCCCGCAGCTTATTAATTTAGACGATTCATAACTTGCATCTTGCTCCAGCAGGTATTAGACACCAGACAATGGTGAACCTCACCTGAATACAAGTGGGGCCGCTTTTATTGTTGATTTAAAACTATTGGATATACAAGGAACTTTGCAAACCCCCCCCCCTTTCCATCCTCTCAGGGAAACACCTGATGCCCAGTCCAGCCTTGCTACCACCCTCCAATGGTGCCCCTCATCTTCACATAAACCGTCTCTCATGTGTATTTAATTTCTTTTATAATGCTACTCATCCTAAGTATTTAGGGCAGGGTGTCGGAGTACGTTACATCACACACACATCATATAGAGACAATGACTCATATAAACGTGAAAGTCAATGTATAGGAAATGTTACTTAAAATATAGGGTGCTACTAGGTGTAATCATTCTTTTATCTATCATTCAGTCAATCGCCAATCATTCTGTCCTTCCATCTGTGTGCCCATCTATATCCAAACATATTCAACCATTTGCAAACCTATCCACCATGTATCTTTTTTCCATCATTTCACTCATCCATCCCTCCATCCAACCTTTCACTTATCCATCCATTATTCATCCATCCACCCTTTCACCCCATCCATCCACTATTCCACCCATCCATCTATTCACTCATCCATCCAGCCATTTACACTTTCACCCATCCTTTCACTTACTCATCCATCCACTCAGTCACTTATCGTTCCACCCATTCACCATTTCAGTCATTCATCCACCCTTTCTCTCTCCATCCCCTTTTCACTTATCCATCCATTTTTCCACTCACGCACCCATCTACTTATCCATTCATGAATCCATCCATTGACCCTATTATTCATCCATCCTTTCACTCATCCATCCATCCAGCCATCCTTTCTCTCATCCATCCACCCTTTCACTTCTTCACTCATCTATCCATTCTATTGTCCATCTACCCCCTTTCACTCACTCATCAATCCTTACATCCACCCTTTCACTCATCCATTCATTCACCCTTTCACTTATCAATTCATCAATCCATTCATCCTTTCACTCATCCATCCACCAATTCACTCGCCCCTCAGGTACCCTTTCACTCATCCATCCATCCTTTCACTCACCCATCCACCCTTTTACCCATCCATCTATCCTTCCACCAAAACATCCATCTATTTACCTTTCCTCTCATCCATCTTCCACTCACTCAAATATCCATCCTTTCTTTCATTAGCTATCCGTTCACCCTTTCATTCATCCATTCATCCTTTCACTAATCCATTCAGCCATTCACACATTCCTTCACTTATTTACTCACCCACCTTTTCACACTATGAGCTGAGCCTTTGTCTGCAGAGTCACAGACAGAAGAGGCCCATCAAGAACTCCACCTCGCTGTAGTTCCTAAAGCAAAGGGGTGGGTGGGGTGGGGGGTGAGGAGGGGGGTCACTATGCCCCTGAACATAGGTAATCTGAAAAAAGAGAAGTCATGCATGATGCACAGTGGTAGGGCGTGAGGTGACGGTGACCTGGTGTTGTTTCCAGGGCCTTAAGTGTGGTAAAAAACTGGGGGGGGTCTCTTCAAAGGAGGTCTTCGATGTAATTACAATACAATACAATACAATAGAATGTTGTTTCTGTCATTGCATCCAGATATATAATACAGCAAGTATCATTTCACCAACAACAAGCCAGGACTATTGACTTTGTCAGTGGTTGTTAGTTACTTAAAATAAAAAAGCAGCAACCATGGCTGTTGAATATAATATTGAAAACGCGTCACTTTTAAAATGATGAGACACTGAAAGAACTATAATTTTTAACTTGTTTCACAGGCTTCTTTATATAAATTGTTTTCTCACGTTGCAGCATGGGCGTTTTACCTTTCATCCATCTAACAGAATGCCCTGCTGAACACTGAGGCAGGAGGAGGCCACCACATGACTCATATTACCTACCTCAGTAGGATGATAGGCCGAGTCAGCTTTGTTGGGATTCGGACTTGTGACCTTCAGATTACCTCAAGTGCCAGCAGTGAGTATGGAACTCATTGAGCCATCTTGAAATTCTCTAAGGCTGAACAAATAGAGCCAGGGCAGGGCACCATCTGGTCCCCTCTGAAGGCGCTAGTGGGTGGCTGCTATCATCCAGCATCTTAGTATGGTAACAATAAAGTCGCTGCTTTAAGTTGAGAGCACTCGTTGCTATCTAAAATGCACAGTTCTATTCATGAACTGGAGTCAGCAATGACTATACTTGAGTGAGTTGCAACCGCTCAATACTCAAAAGGGACACGTTTAGATTCAGAAAGAGGAACCAATTCCAACATGGCTGTGTCAAATGTCCATTAAGTAGGGAGTTTTCAACCCAACTCAAATACGTGTGTGTCCAGGCCAAGCTGACATTTTATCTGCTTATAGAGCAAAACAGGCGAAAATTAGTCCACTTGAATAAATCCCCCACCAATTTGAATACATATATTTCAGAATTTTCGGGAAACCCTTAGAGGAGCCCAGACTGCCCCATTGTCATTCTGTATGTGGTAATTAGCCAGCATACAGAATGACAATGGGCAGGGTGGGGCTGCTCTTGAGCTGGGGGAGGAGTGCGAGGCGCCAGCATCAAGGGGCTAAGGTTTCTCATATGGGAGCATTGCTGCTCCCTGTGATGGCCGAAATTACGGACAAAAGGCGTCCGTAAAAGGGATCCTCACGGACAACAGACGTGAGGTCCCAATTACGGACTGTCTGCGAAATTTACGGACGGTTGGTCACCCTATAGGAGGCGCTTGAGGTCCTTTTTAGGTTTCGCCTGTGAACAGCTGCGCAAGCAGCGTTTCGCACAGGCGAAAAACTTTTATTTACAAATATGTGGCTTATTCCCACCTCTGTCTTCCATTGGCTAGCTCCATAAATGGAGGCTAGCCATTGGAAGAGAGAGGCGTCCGTCATTCACCGAGGCGATTCGTGGGCGTTCCTGCAATGTTTTTCTCATCCAGCCCCTTTTAGGACGTCAGTGCGGCGGTGGGCGGGGTTTATTTTTTTGGTCGTCGAGGTTTCATTTGGTCATTCCGCGGCCGACCGCCGCCGGAAGAAGTCCTGGTGAGTGCTCCCCTCCCCTCCCGCTGTCCGTGTGCCTGTTCCCGTTCCCGCCCCCCTCTCCTGCTGTCCGTATGCCCGTTCCCGCCCCCCCTCCCGCTGTCCGTGTCTCCGGCCCTGGCCCCACTTGTTTTGTTTTTGGATCCATTTCCCAAGGAAGCAAGTCGGGCCGGCCTCTTCGCCATCGCCACCAGGCTCTGTTCAGCAGGCGCCCGGGGCCGTCAGGGGTCCGATGGGTCAGAGTGTGCCGGGACCTTCTAGTTGCTATTGAAGTGAGACAGCGTGCTGCTCTGCTTTTCAGATTCGAGCCCGCAATCAGGTCTGGATCATGTGCTGACGAGCCTAGGCCGGCCTCTAAATTACCGAAAATTGACAGCTTGTCTTATGTCGAATATGAACTCGATATGTGGCTCTGCGCTGGGGCAGAGTGCTTGCCTTTCCAGTCCCTGTCCTTCCCACAGTGCTCTCCCATTTCCCAAAGTATGGGCTCGTCCTTTCGTATTAAGGCAGCCCCTTGAACTGATGCGGGCGGTGTTTGCCTGGCACACTGTCGCCTCATGTGGCATGGCTCGACTGCTTCAGAGAGGTGTGCCCACCTCTGCAGAGGGGAGGGAGCTCTGCAGACGGCAAAACAAGCCTTGCTTCTTTGAGCCGAGAGAACGTGTTTTACCAGAAATGCAGGGCAGCCTCGTACTGCCCTGCAGTGAGCACACAACTTCATTGCCCTTCTTGAAACAACACAGAGCGCTGCCCTAAAGCTCCCCGTATGAATGCAGTTCAGAATGCCATACGTCCCCACCACTGCACCCCTTTCCTGACTGTGGTTTCCACGCCAACTCTTGTGCTAATATGTAAAGCGCTGGATAGCACAACACCTTTATATTCTGTACTGCTGCTTGTTTACATTCCTATATGTCACCTTTGTAATAAACGTTTGTAAAGCGCTTGCATCACATCTAATACTGCTGCGCTTTCACAGTGCTTTGTTCTGCAGTAGGTTTACCTTTTTGAGGCGCAGAGACAAGTGTATATTTTTCAGATTGTTTAGGTGCCACTGGACACTGCTTAGCTTTTACATCGCTTTGTTTTCCGGTTGGCAGCTGCAGCATATACAATTGGGGCTCTATGTTCAAGCATGTAACAAATGTTGTGTGCGACGATATATTCACCGAACAGTACAAAGCTTTCCACCAAGCTTTGTTTCCCGTTAGGTTTGCCCTTTTAAATGTGCATACACGAGCATATGTTTTTCACACTGCTTAGCTTTTCACAGCACTTTGTTTTCCCGTAGGTTTTTACAGATGCGCACACACAAGCATATGTTTTTTGTACTGTTTAAGTGCTGCTGGACACTGCAGAGCTTTTCACAGCGCTTTGTTTTCTGGGAGGTTTTTAAAGATGCGCACACACAAGCGTATGTTCACTTACTATAGCATACCGTTCCATGCACTACTCAAATATACCTTCTAAAGGCTCATGCATCCTACGCCTTTACATCCCTTTCATCGTCACAACTAACCTTTCGCAGCACATTTACATACGGCTAGACCTCACCACACCATCTCCATGCATTTACGCAGCACCACTTGCACACAGGAGCAGGGGTTCACTGGGAGCACAGGGGATTCCCTCCCTCCCCTCGCTACTCTACCTCCACCCTACTCTCTGGCATCCTGCATGGCTTCTTCCATTGCTATTCGCTCCTATGCCCCCCTTTTCCTGCAGACCTTTTAATGGTCACCAAGGTCCTTATAATTTCCGACCGCCACCTCCCCCTCCCCATGACGAGTGGTGGCAGCATATGCAGAGAGGCCAAGGTTTGAATGGGTCATCAGAGTGCTGAAGAATGCCATACGTCTCCACCACTGCACCCCTTTCCTGACTGTGGTTTCCACGCCAACTCTTGTGCTAATATGTAAAGCGCTGGATAGCACAACACCTTTATATTCTGTCCTGCTGCTTGTTTACATTTCTATATGTCACCTTTGTAATAAACGTTTGTAAAGAGCTTGCATCACATCTAATACTGCTGCGCTTTCACAGTGCTTTGTTCTGCAGTAGGTTTACCTTTTTGAGGCGCAGAGACAAGTGTATATTTTTCAGATTGTTTAGGTGCCACTGGACACTGCTTAGCTTTTACAGCGCTTTGTTTTCCGGTTGGCAGCTGCAGCATATACAATTGGGGCTCTATGTTCAAGCATGTAATAAATGTTGTGTGCGACGATATATTCACCGAACAGTACAAAGCTTTCCACCAAGCTTTGTTTCCCGTTAGGTTTGCCCTTTTAAATGTGCATACACGAGCATATGTTTTTCACACTGCTTAGCTTTTCACAGCACTTTGTTTTCCCGTAGGTTTTTACAGATGCGCACACACAAGCATATGTTTTTTGTACTGTTTAAGTGCTGCTGGACACTGCAGAGCTTTTCACAGCGCTTTGTTTTCTGGGAGGTTTTTAAAGATGCGCACACACAAGCGTATGTTCACTTACTATAGCATACCGTTCCATGCACTACTCAAATATACCTTCTAAAGGCTCATGCATCCTACGCCTTTACATCCCTTTCATCGTCACAACTAACCTTTCGCAGCACATTTACATACGGCTAGACCTCACCACACCATCTCCATGCATTTACGCAGCACCACTTGCACACAGGAGCAGGGGTTCACTGGGAGCACAGGGGATTCCCTCCCTCCCCTCGCTACTCTACCTCCACCCTACTCTCTGGCATCCTGCATGGCTTCTTCCATTGCTATTCGCTCCTATGCCCCCCTTTTCCTGCAGACCTTTTAATGGTCACCAAGGTCCTTATAATTTCCGACCGCCACCTCCCCCTCCCCATGACGAGTGGTGGCAGCATATGCAGAGAGGCCAAGGTTTGAATGGGTCATCAGAGTGCTGAAGAATGCCATACGTCTCCACCACTGCACCCCTTTCCTGACTGTGGTTTCCACGCCAACTCTTGTGCTAATATGTAAAGCGCTGGATAGCACAACACCTTTATATTCTGTCCTGCTGCTTGTTTACATTTCTATATGTCACCTTTGTAATAAACGTTTGTAAAGAGCTTGCATCACATCTAATACTGCTGCGCTTTCACAGTGCTTTGTTCTGCAGTAGGTTTACCTTTTTGAGGCGCAGAGACAAGTGTATATTTTTCAGATTGTTTAGGTGCCACTGGACACTGCTTAGCTTTTACAGCGCTTTGTTTTCCGGTTGGCAGCTGCAGCATATACAATTGGGGCTCTATGTTCAAGCATGTAATAAATGTTGTGTGCGACGATATATTCACCGAACAGTACAAAGCTTTCCACCAAGCTTTGTTTTCCGTTAGGTTTGCCCTTTTAAATGTGCATACACGAGCATATGTTTTTCACACTGCTTAGCTTTTCACAGCACTTTGTTTTCCCGTAGGTTTTTACAGATGCGCACACACAAGCATATGTTTTTTGTACTGTTTAAGTGCTGCTGGACACTGCAGAGCTTTTCACAGCGCTTTGTTTTCTGGGAGGTTTTTAAAGATGCGCACACACAAGAGTATGTTCACTTACTATAGCATACCGTTCCATGCACTACTCAAATATACCTTCTAAAGGCTCATGCATCCTACGCCTTTACATCCCTTTCATCGTCACAACTAACCTTTCGCAGCACATTTACATACGCCTAGACCTCACCACACCATCTCCACGCATTTACGCAGCACCACTTGCACACAGGAGCAGGGGTTCACTGGGAGCACAGGGGATTCCCTCCCTCCCCTCGCTACTCTACCTCCACCCTACTCTCTGGCATCCTGCATGGCTTCTTTCATTGCTGTTCGCTCCTATGCCCCCCTTTCTTGCAGACCTTTTAATGGTCACCAAGGTCCTTATAATTTCCGACCGCCACCTATAATAATAATATAATAAGGGAAATTTATAAAGCGCATGGTTACGCTAAGAAGCGTGTCCCCCACCCCATGTCGAGTGGTGGCAGCATATGCAGAGAGGCCAAGGTTTGAATGGGTCATCAGAGTTCTGAAGTTTATCTCTTTGCCTGTTGTGTGCTCTGTGGACAAGTGTGGCCCGGGCGCAGTGTGAGTAGTTGGCAATCCTTTCACCAACACCAAAAAGCACATACTGATTCTGGCAAGCTCCTCAAGGAGATTCTGCTCCAAGTCCGCATAATGAAAGAAAAGTAACGGTGAGCCGACGCCGAGACTCGAGTTCTCCAGCTCCAAAGTCGGTATCTCTGGCCCTTACGCCACATCCTCTCCCTACTGGATGACACCTATATCAAGCTAGTTAGTGTGTCCCCCTCATGTCATTGCCTGTTTTGGCTTGTTTCCCGTTGACCTCAGCATGAGGAATCTCTCATTGCTAGAGGCTCTCACTGGCACAAGCTGTCTTTGTGGCACGGCATCCATTTTCCTGGGGCCCCCAGTTCGCTGACTATGTTAAGTTGTGTTTATAAACCTGCAGTGCCCCTATAATTTAAACTTCATTCCTGACTCGTGCCGTGCTGGCGTTGCCTTCTGTACTTTAAGAAGCAGAACGTCTGTTCCATTCCAGTACCACCAGATGCTGTAACTCTGGCGGCTTTTCCTCTGATTTCATTTGTGTGTCAGTCGCTCCCCGCTGGCACCAGCCTCTGAATGTTGCTCTTTCTCCCCTAGATCAAGCTTGCAACCCCTCCCCCTCCCCCTCCCCACCCCCTTACCTCTGTCTTCCCTCACCTTGGAATAACTTCACTCTACAAACCAAATCCCTCAAACGTATCTGGCTATGGGAAACGTACCCCAATGCCCATTGCCCACATTGAGTCTCTCAGATTTGCAACCCAACAAACAGCGGCCCCAAGAGCGTATGGTGCCACTAGTCCAAGGAATTTGTGAATACTGGGCTGTACAAAAAACATAACCAAACTAAGTGATCCCGGCAAAATCACTTCCTCTACGGCTGCCTAAATTGCCTCAGTGAACTGGGAGTGATTGAAGCTGGATTTTTTTGAAATTTACAATAAATAAGCAAGTCTAGTGCAACCCTGCAGTCTCCCGAAACACGTGAGGTGACACAAGCAAGCCGCACCTGGCGCTCCCCTGACACTCTGGGGTCAATTAGGATGGTGGACGGACTCCTGTCGGAGGACGAGACCGTCCGCCACAGGGGCGGAGGTCCCGTGCCTCGAATTAGCATCCCGCATTTTTAACATTGCGGCGGGCGGTGCTAAAAGCACCGCCCGCCGCAATGCTAAAAATGCATGTTGTGCGTTTCAAAGCACAACATGACCGGCACCGGGCGGTGCCTGCCATGTTGTATTTTGAAACGCAGGGGGGTACCATGTGCACCCCCCCACCCCCCCTTCACCCTGGGGGCCCGCAACAGGCCCCCAAAGCAAAGACTATATGCCTTTTCGTGGCGGCATTGCCGCCACGGAAAGGCATTGCCCACAGCACATCAATCAACAAATCAATGGTTGAACACGGATAACGGAGGTCAATTCCGTTCTAGACAGTCCCCTGATTTATTCTGGTTTTTAAAATATGCTGACTTTTGGATTAGTTTCCCAACCCACCTGTCCTTTGGAGTGCTAGGGACTGCAGAGTGACTGCAGAGATTAAGCTAATGGCAATGTAAATGACAATGCCATTTATTTATCTGTTTTCAAAACCAACACATAAAAAATACAAATTTTGTCATTTACAATGCCAATAGCTCTAACTTTTCCAAAGGCGAAACCATTGCATTGTAAATGCTTGTTGAAAATGACGAGGCGGGTGATTAGAAAGAGAGAGGGAGGTAAGGAGTTCCAAACTCTTGTGGCACTGCCAGGGAGTGACTGTCACATGTACCTTTCTTGACTGAAGGGGAGGGGGGTCCAGGAGCAGGGACTGAGCATTTTTGGAACACCAATTTGCTCCAGAGATTTTCAGTTTCTCGTTTAGATAGGAGGGTAAGGAGGAGTGCAGCGCCCTGTGAGTAATGCAGGCAGATTTGAATTGGGCCTGCGCTTCAATGGAAAGCCATTAGAGTGTTAGCAGGGCGTGGGCAATGTGGTCAGATTTCTTGAGACCGAAAACAAATCGATCACCTGCTTGTAGTGTCATTGCAGTAGGTGAACTTTGGGAATGCCTCAGAGAAGGGCAATTCCATAGAGAACGAGAAACTGCATCACTGTTTTGAGATCTTGTTCTAGGAGCAATTTGTCTCATGCCCTAAAGCTGCCTAGGTTGGTGTCGTAAGCTCTTGGCCATGGCTTTGATGTGTCTGTGAAGACTGATATGATTGTCAAGGGTGATAGCAAGTGATCTAGCACTCTGGGAAATGGAAGGGCAGCCATCCAGGGCAGGAAAGTTAGCCAACTGTTCCCATACTGGGGTTTTTGATTTCAGACAGAAAATCAAGAGAAATTCTGTTTTAGTTGGGTTGAGTTTTAGACGGGAGTTAGACATCCAGTTCTGAATCTTTAGGAGTGTGATTGAAACGAGGGCAACGTCTTCAGAGGATGAGACTTTTATGTATATTTTACTGTAATCGACATAGAGGTTGAAGAGAATCCCAGAGTTTCTGAGAATCACACATAGTGTTTCTAGATAGAGGGTAAAGAGGGTTGGGGAGAGGATCGGGCCTTGAGGGCCTCCTTGATTTACACCGAGTGGTCTCAAGTTCGAGTTGTCCATTATCACAATTTGGAAACAGTTGGTTAGGTATGATAGAGAACCAGTTGAGGAATCAAATCAAAGATAACTTTATTCGGTTTTAAGAAGGAGAAAACCATAAAAGCACATGCAATAGAGCAACACATTAGATAAAATACAACACCAATAAAAACAGATACAATGACACGAAATATAAAACAGACTTAAGAGATCCTTCTGGATGTGCAAACACAGCTGACACACTACATTTTAACGGGTGATAATCACCTCAAGTCTTGTGGAACACCTAGTTACTACTGTTCCTCAGCCTTACGGAAACTGTCAGAAAACTGAGTACATTAAAATAGTGTCCCTCGAGAGCATCTGTAAAACCATAAGAGCCAGTTTGACTTGGGAGAAATTTGCCCTTTTCAAAATATGAAGAATATATGTCTTAAGGGGCATTGCATAAGAGCTACAGAACATAGTAAAATTCAGGATTTCCTGCGGGACGTGTTGTCGCAACTGCAGGGTGTAAGTTTGTGATCCCTGTTTCTGCCACAAGGAGAAGTTAACAGAAAGGGCAATACATCAAATCGGAAGCTGATTAACAAAAAAAATGATCATACCTACTTTTAACAATGAGAAAGTATGGCTCTGTAGTTAACGTCTTTAACATAAAGTGAGATTGTGCACAGGGCTTTGCTAATGCAAGCCATTCTCTCTCCATGAGCCTCTGCCTGAAAGAAAATTATTTAACCCATTTGTATTTCGTCTAAATAAGTCTCCACTCGCTAATTTCCGAAAGGACACCCTAATGTACTTAAGCCAAGGAATATATTGTGTGTGATCAAGGGATACAGAATCTTTTAAAGAGAGCGAGAGAATGGAAGGCCACACTTTCCAATATATAGCCTACCCATAATTCCTCATGCATTGAAGAGATAGGGGTGCTTTGCGGTATGCACAGGAGCCACCTCAGAAAGTTATTTTCCACTGCTTGCAGCTCAACCTGGTCAACTTATCACCAAATTTCGCTCCCATAGGTCACTTTAGAAATACATTTGTCACTGTAAATCTGCGGGAGAGCACCAGTGGATCTGCTGTCCAATCTTGAGGCAACACTAAAAACTGCAGCATTTGCATGTATCAAATCCTCCTTTTTTAAATTAATTGGGGGTAGCCAACTTAATGCCGAGTAGAACAACACACCCAGGTATGAAAACACTCTAGTCTTAGGAAGGGCACAAGATCCTAAGTTGAACTTTATCGATTTAGTGGAACGAGGGCCGACAACCATCACAAAGGATTTGTTCTCATTGACTGATAGGTCCAACTCCTCCATAAACATAGCGAAGAAGTTCAACAGGGAGTTCAAGTGCTTAGCCGTTTTAGCCATGAGAACCACATCACCCACGTATAATAACACTGGTAGACTACGTGACCCCCAACTTGCAAACAATCAGTTTTAGCATCAACCAGGGCCTTCTCTAAACTGTTAACATACAGGTTAAACAGACAAGGGGCAAAAATACATCCCTGTCGCACTCCTCTTTTAATACTAAAACAACATGAGCTCTGAACATCTTTAGAAAATCGAACTGAAGCCTGGGTATCTCTGTGGAGGTCTCTTAGAAACAAAACAATGTCCCGGTCTTCCCCCACAGTCAACATGCATTATGATGCAGGCGGTCGGAGCGAAACCATCAGGGGGAAAGGCCACTGCCTCCGACAGGATCTTTGATCCCGTGGAGGCAGTGGTCGGAATTGTATCCCTTGAATGGCAGTGATGCCAAGGCAGGCACCGCCATCGGGATCACAATGTCCCTTTCCAACAGCCTTTTCATGGCAATCCAACAGAGGGAAATGAGCATACACTCTGTTGGGCTGAGGCATCTGCCAGATTCAAGGCTTGTGAGAGCAGGGGAGGCGAACCTTAGACGGGATCCATGCCAATGTGGACCCGGTAGCCCCAAACCCAGAAGGGAAGTGAGGAAATACTTTGCCGGCCTGAGGGATTCCTGCCAAAGTCCTGCTGGTCAGAGAGTTATATTGAGGCACCTGCTTTTGTTGGAGCACTTCCTGGTACTGGCATTGCAATGGCCCAGAGAGGGAGGCCATGCATCAGTCCCCCTAAGTGCCCCCTCGCCATTGCAACACTATGATCAGAAAGGGACGTGCTATTCACATCCAAGCACTCCTGTCACCTGTCCCGGGACTCGCAAGACAATGGACAGGAAGCACCTCCTATCACCCATGGATCTCCCCGGATGTATGACATTACAACGCATGCTTTGACATCGCATGCCTTTACAACGCAAGTATTACAACGCAGTCCATTACAACGCATAGTGCTTTGGGGTGCTGGATAGTGAATAGTTTAATTTACTATTCCAACTCCAGTCCCCGTGGACACTAGGGAAGGTTATTGGATAGTAAATTAACCTATTCCCTATCCTAGAGCGCCCCTCCAGAGCAATGCGTTATAATAGTTTGCGTTGTAATGGTTGCGTTGTAAAGGCTCTGCGATGTAAAAGTTGCGTTGTAAAGGTTGTTTACCATCTCCCCGGGTTAGAGCCAGTGAGTCGAGGGAAAAGGGCCCACTATCACCACACATTCCTACAGGTGTGCGCTCTGATCATATTTGTGGTCTGATGTGAAATGGAACTCTTTTAATGGGTCTTCTAAGTGTATTTCAGGCATTTTTAGTGGATTGTTCATGGTGGTGATTGTCAATGCTAATGTTTTTTCTGGGTATGCTATTGCCTTTTCGAATTCTATGATATTACTAGATATGAGTGCCTTTACTACTTTAGGTAGAGCCTTATAATATCCTGTAAATCTGTGTGGTGTAAGGCATCTGTGGGTGTGGGGGTATATGATGGGGGTTTCTCAAGGGTTATTTGAGCAGTTGGATATAAAAGTACAAGTTGGAGCGTGACCAAGATGGTGGTGTGGGCGGACGTGAAATCAGTCCCTCTGCATTGGCCTCAATTTTAAAGCTACATCCCTGGGTGCCTGAAGCTCTGGCGAGCGGTGCCCCGACGGACATCTCCTTGGTGACGGCAGGGCCGACTCCAGGAGTCCCGGGTGTGGGTGATATCCCCGCAAGATACGGCGCAGGCTGGGATGGCTGGAGACGCAGGAGGCCTGAGACGCGAGACGGCGGCCCGCAGTGACGACTGGGCCTCCATGGAAGAGCAGCAGGCTGCAACTTCGCAGGGGTGGCCTTGACGGATGACGCAAGCCCTGTACTGAGTCTGTCACGATCCGGGAGACCGGAAGGCTCACGGCCAGAGTGCAGAGCGCGCGTAGGCCTGGTTAACTAGGGGGACCTGGGCGATGGAGCATTGGAGGTCAGCCCTCTCTGAAGCAGTAAGGTGAGCGAACTGGGGCTAAGGTGCGGGAACATCGGCAGTGAAGGCCATATCTTGGGGCCCCCTCAGGATGAGGAGGAGTGACGGACGGCGCCCGAGCAGAGTGGGCCTACGGGTGGTTTCTGGAGGTGACCGGGGACATGAAAAATGTTTTACAAAGTCCCTGAAATCAACGATACCCGGAGGAGTAATCGCCCAGGGTTCCCACTATACTAGTATGATTCCTGAACACAACCAGATAGTATATGTCTGATTTACATCAAATCACATATATACCAGTTTTCATGCAATGCTATGGAACACTCAGTGATAGTTACATGAACAACAAGAATATTTTAGTGACAGGTTAAAACACTACAACAGAAAATAAAATAGAAACATAAGTTTATTGCACATAGTAAACAAATTAAAACAATTTTCTTATAGTTGTGAGGTATATCATATAAAAACACTTGTTATACAATCCTTAAACAATACATTAAAAATGTTCATGAGAACACGAGTCGACGCAGCGTTTCGGTTTAAAAAACCTTCATCAGGACAGTTTCTCAAGGTATATATGAATGGCTCAGGTATTCATTCTGAGATCTATAACTTTCAAAAACGAGAGAGGTGTCCTGTTTTTTGGTCCACACTCTGAATTACACAGAATACTTTATTTAATCAGAGTCTGGTAATGATTGATATTATCTTTTTGTTGGGTCTGTCAATTTTTCACTGTGTCGGAGGGGCCACCGTTTGGTGTGTATGCACACGAGGACTGTTTATGCAATCGCTGTAGCCGCGTGTTGAATTTACTTCGTCAGCTAGATCTTATCACCGCGATCTCATAGTATATCGGTAAATCTGGATTTAAAAGATCGGCCTCCCTGCTCCTCCATACACAGCGTCGGGGGGTTCTATTATTTTTCATATATGGTCCCATACCATATTTCAGGGGGCCTCCTATACTTTCTTTGCGGGTGACCGGGGACAGCCAGTGGATCTCCAGGCCCTCTTAGGTCTTGAAATACCTGGAGTTGTGAGGCTTGTCAGGGCAACAGAGATGGGGAAGCTCCTGGACCGGACCCTAGGGACTACTGTTGAGCAGCTGTGGTGATTGGGGGCAGCCTTCCTCCCCATCCCCCTCATATGTTACTGGGGATCCTGATGATAGCAGATCCCATGGATAGCCTGCAGACGTCCGTGCCCTGAAGCGTGCTTAGTGATAGTGGAGGCCTTTGAGGGCACCAGACAGACCCCCATAGACAGTGGGGAAACAGAGGGGGCATCTTGTGAATGGCTGGAGCGGAGCAGAGGAAGTCGCCACCCCGGGGATTGTGGACCAGATCTCGAGGGCCGTCGTTGTCAGAGAGTCCAGGGAAGACCCCGCCCTGGTTAATCACTTACTGCAGCCACGAGATTGAAGAGTCAAGCTATTTCCTGGATCAGGCCACAGGGGAGCGAGGAGGCAAATATCTGAGACCTCACATCCAGGGGACCTCTTAGTGGGCTTGATTATATTCTGGGCTTGGGCAGAGCACAGGAGAGACCCTGAGCTCTGAGTTGGATAGTGCAACGATTGGACCTTTTTGGATTCACCAACAGTGGGCTATCCTTTGCAGATGGGTATTTATTGAGACACTGTCCCAACTCTAGAGGGTCCTGAGCGGAGGTGGCCCTGGGCCTTAAGACTCACTGAAACAAACATGGCTTCGGCACGGGTCAAGAAGGAGCGATCTGTAAAAGACATGCTCATCAAACAATCTACTCCGCACACAGCAGAGCCACTGGGTTCCCTGGAGGATCCTTTGCAATGGCCTGAGCTTGAAGGAGGCGATACATCTGTGACCAGGTCATATATGGATACACTCTTCTCAACTCTGAGAGAGGACCTACAGTCAATCAAGAAGAATCTCGCCCAGGACCTACAGGGGGTCCGCGAGGAGGTAGTAGAAATAGGAGACATCGTAGACACTCTGGAGAACCACGAGATCACTAGAGACAAAGAAATTAAACAGCTCAGGCAGGAGAGCTCATCCATCTCACAGACCAACAAATAGGTCTTCAGACGCATGCCGAGGACCCTGTCAACTGGTCTAGGCGCAATAACATCAGGATTCGGAAAGCACCAACATCTGCCGAAGCAGGGAATGTGGATGAGTATGTGACAGAGCTATTTGCTCAACTTTTGGGGGACATGCAGTCCTCGGACATTAAGTTAGACAGGGTCCACCGGACAGGTCTGTCTAGAGCTCCACACAAGCCCCCATAGACATCCTGGCGTGTGTTCATAGTTTCAAACTAAAGGAGCGCATTCTCCGGAAGGCGAAAGACCTATCCCAGGTACATTTCCGTGGTTGCTCCCTTCAACTCTCTCAAGATCTTTTGGCCATCAGGCTACAGAACAGGAGGGAGTTCCGTCCAGTATTGGCCTTCCTACGAGAACATAATATCTCACATTCCTGGGGCCACCCTTTCCGGTTAATCTTCAGCTGAGGCTAAGACATGCCAGAAGCTCTCTCTCCGCACCACCTGCGATCTACTCGGTATTGGTAATGCAGAGGATGCCACAGGGAGCACCAAGAAGCCAGACTCAGGGCCTGGTAGATACCTAAGATGGAGGAGGAGGGTAAGAGGCAGGACCCTGATCAAACCTGATGCAGCCACAATGGCCCAAGAGAGGAAGACGGTCATAGAGAGTTTGTCCGGAGAGATGCCACAAGATCAGAATGGCAACGAGACTGACGCCACGCAGTAACCCGGGATCATGCGCTGTCGAGGCCGGGCAGGCGGCCCCCGCTGGAAGCTGCTGGCCACTATGGACCCATCCTTTTTCTTCTCCGGAGATGGTAAGTGCTGACTGCCCACTCCAGAGACTTTGCAGTTCTTTAATGTTATTGTTTTGTTGTTGTTTGTTTATAGGTACCAACACATGGGATTATCAGAGTCTCTAAGTCTAGCTGACTCAGTATCGACTAGATACTTTTCATGGCAAGGCAAGGGCCCAATACGCACAGTACCACACCTTCTAAAACATAGCCCTAATTGGGAAAAGCAACACACTAGACAATGGCGGCTGAAAATTTGAAAATCCTGTCTTTGAATGTGAAGGGTTTGAACAGCCCTGTTAAAAGAAAAGCCATCCTCTCGTATTTCAAACATATCGGGCCGATATATGTCTCCTTCAGGAGACCCACCTTTTAGCAAAAGACACACACAGGCTTAAGACCGGCTTAAGACAGTTTTTCTTTTCCTCTGGGCGTAAAACTGCAGGGGTGGCGATACTTCTCTCGCGGAAGATCACCGTTACAGTGGGATCGAAGCTTGTGGAGTTCAAGGGCCGCCTTCTGGTATAACAATGGCAGCTGGGGCACTATACGCACCCAAAGGGGGAAGAAGCATTTCATCAGGGTGGCTATAGAGGAATCCCTAGTATCTCAAGACCAGTTGGTTTTAATTGGGGGGGACTTTAATTTAGTCTTCTATAACGATCTAGACTTCTCTGGATCCAGGGGGAAGAGTCCCGGGCTCTGTCTAAAGAGGGGCTGGTTTGGCTGGGGGAGATGGGACTAACAGATTTATGGAGATCTATACATCCTCAAACAAGGGACTACTCCTTCTTTTTGCATGCCCATAGGACCTACGCCCACCTAGACTACTTTCTAGGGACTCGAGAGGCACCTTGGTTAATGCAATCGGTGGAGCTTGAACCTCGATCCCTTTCAGACCACTCAGCTCTGATCTTGGAACTTAGGCATCCATCCCGAGGGGATTCAAGGTGGAGATGGTGGCTCAGGGAGATGATTCTGCAAAGACCCAGGGTAGTCACGCAGATTCAGTTAGCCATACACGATTATCTGCAGCTTAATGACACCCCGGATGTCTCTACCTCCGCTTTATGGGACGCTTTAAAGGCGGTTATTTGAGGGGTGATTATAGCGATAACAGCGGAAGGAAACCGCCAACGCAAGGCCAAGCGAGGGGAGCTCCAGGAATAGAGCTGGAGCATATGCACCAACGTCTATAGGCACAGCGATTCTGGCCCCAATTAGAAACGGCCCGAAAACAGTTGGTGGGCCTGGATTTAGACAGGGCGGAATATTCTCTGCTTAGATTAACCTCTTCTATGTTCATAACGAGCTCAGCTCGTCATGAGGCACTGCAGCTGCACTCATGATGAGCTGAGCTCGTCACGGCCGTTGGAACGTTGCACGCGAGGATAATTACCCCGCTGTGCTGAACGTTCGAAAAACGGGTGTGGTTGTGACAAGCTCCGCTCATCATGAGTGCAGCTGCTCTGTGCCTCATGACGAGCTGAGCTCGTTACAAGCACAGCGGCGCCGCGCGCGGCCTCCCTCCCCCCGCACAGCCGGGGGGAAACACCCCGCAGCGAAGGGGTTAAAACACTCTTCAATGTAAATGGGAACAAATACGGAAGATTGCTTGTGGCAAGACTCCGCGCCCAGAGACAGTCAGCTAGAGTGGACATTCTCCTAAATGGCTAAAATGAAGAAATAAAAGGGGATAGTAGAATCGCAGAGAGTTTTAGAGACTTCTACACATCACTATATACTGGGCAGCCAACTGCACCTGATGCTCCCTCGCATTATCTAAGCCAGGAGGCAAGGTCCCGCTTGACCAAATCCCAAGCTGCATCTCTGGAGGAACCCATTGCCATTGAGATCATCTCTGCTATTTCCAGGCAGAAGTCACTGAAATCCCAGGGTCCAGATGGTTTCCCGCAGGTTTCTATAAAGCATTTTGCACTGACTTAGCTCCAGTTCTCACCCGGCTATTCAACGACATTGCATCAACGGGAAGCCCCCCCCCCCTTCAATGCAAGATGCAGAAATAGTTTTTATCTCTACGCAGGGAAAGATAAACGCCACTTTACTAATTACCGCCCTATATCACTTCTGAATGCGGGTGCCAAGCTCTTTATGAGCATCCTGGCAGCTCGCCTGAGTCACTGTATGCAGGATTGGTTGGTCCTGATCAAGCCGGGTTCATACCATAGAGGCAGTGCACAGATAAGACCAAGCGACTGCTCCACATCATTGATAAAGCGCGTCGCAAGGAGGGTGCCAGCATGTTGCTCTCGGTCGATGCCAAGAAGGCATTTGACCTGGTCCATCGGCCATTCCTAGATGCGACATTGAAACATTTCGGGATAGTAGAACTATTCCGAGCCTGAATCTTTAGCGGTTATAGATTTCCGATAGCAAGAGTAAGGATGAATGGATATGGTTCACATATGTTTCCTATACAGCGAAGCACTAGGCAGTTGTGTGGCCCTCTCTCCCCTTCTTTTCGCCCTTTATATTGAACCCTTTGCACAAAGGGTGAGAGATCATCCAGGCATCATCGGGATTATTTTGGGGGGGAAGAGCACCAAATTAGTTTATACGCGGATGACATAATGGTCATGTTAGAAGATCCCCAAAACAGTCTTCCTCACTTCTTGTTAGAAATGGAGGCGTTCAGTGCAGCCTCTGGATTTCGTATGAATATCCTGAAGTCCCAGGCCCTTAATATCACAGTCCCCAAGGCCGTGGTGGAAAACCTGCAACGCAAGTATGCAGTGGAGTGGTCAACTGAGTCCCTCACATATCTAGGAGTTAGCTATGCTGCACGTTGGAGCGCATGAATTATATTAACTATCAAAAAGGGATAAAGAAGGTGGGTATGGAGCTAGAGCAATGGAAACGCTATCCACTTTCTCTGATGGGCCGCATTACAGCCCTAAAAATGACCGCCTTACCCAGAATTATCTTTTATTTTCAGACCCTGCCTCTGACTTCCCTGCCAGGGACAATACCAGCGCTACAGTTGTTTTTCCATCGGTTTGTATGGGAGGGTAAGAGACCGAGAGTGAGTAAAGAATGGAGTTGGCTCCTGGCAGCTGAGGTGGGGGGGGGGGGCTAGGGATACCTTGTCTTCTTAGATACTTCCATGCGGCCGAGCTACAGTGGTTATTTATGGACAGGGCTATAGCGGGGACATCCTTGGAGAAGGTCCAATTTCTATTACGCTGCGACCGAGCACCCAGCTTATATATTTCTCTTGTTACAAACTCTCTTATGAGGGTCTGGGATGGCTGCTCACGCAGAAGACAGCTAACCACCTTCACATCTCCCCTGATGCCGATTGTCGATAACCCGCCCTTTGGCCCTGGGAACGGACCTGCCTTTCGGGCTTAGAGGGAAGCTGTTTGCAAGGCGGCCGGACACTTCTTTGACATGGACGGTCCAATACCTTTTGATGTCCTTAAACAAGATTACAATCTACCTGAGGGTGAGCGCTTTAGATACTCCCAGATAGGCATTGGGTTTTGCATTCAACCATGAGGAGTGGAGTTAAACGGACATTGACCCATTTTGAGTGGTGCCTGGTGGGCAAACGCTCTAATAAGGGATGTCTATCTGAATTATATGTACTTTTGCGCCCTACGCAAAAGGCAGACAAAAGTCCAGCCCAACGTCGTTGGGAAATGGAACTGAGGCCACAGTTGTCTGTGAAAGACTGGAAAGATATATATCACAGAGCACGACATACGACTGATAATGTAGCGAGCACATAAACAGCTCTGAAGATCATCTCATATTGGTATCTCACCCAGGAACCGCTCCATAGGGGGAATCCAGCCCACAGTGATACATGCTGAAGACAATGTGGGGAGAAAGGTACCCTCACACATATCCTTTGGGAGTGTGCAAAACTGGCATCGTTTTGGGAGTCGGTGTTAAATGATATTGATACCCACTACTCAACACAACTCCCTAGATTCCCGTCCTACATCCTACTGGGCCTCCCTAACTGCCAACATACCCCCTTTCATCCCATAGAAGGTGTCAAATAAGCATAGCATTGGGGGCTGCACACCAGACTATTCTCTCACTCTGGGGGTCCGCACCTTACAGACATATCTGAATTGGATGCTCCGCCTGTGGGGGGTTCTGGGGATGGAGAGACTTAGTCATACATTTGCAGGTCTGGGCGACACTTTTCACACTACATGGCGATGGCTTATCTTGCTACTTTCCCAAGAATTTCGTGAACTAACATGCCCCCGGTATTTGCGTATATATTGCGGCATACGGACCCACCTTATGCCTTATCAGGGGATGATACACAATGAAGGGATTACACTTAGATATAGGAATAGAGTCTCTACTAGACACTGAGCAATTGGTACCTGGGGTGGGGGTTATCAGGGAGGGTTGATTGGGGAGGGAATTATTTGTTCTTTTTATTATAAGAAATGCCATGCTTCACTCAATAATATTTGCTGATCTTTAACTGATAGATCTGTAACATGACAATAAAACAAATTTAAACCATAAAAGTACAACAATCTGTGGGAGGTATCCATCTTCTGATGCAATTGTTCATTGGCCCTTTCCACATGCCATTCTATATTATGTGAACTCATCTTTAACTGACTGCAAATCAATTTTCAATTCCTCCATTGTTTCTCGAAAATGAGACACCTCATTATCGTGTGATAAAATAATGGTTTATATTGTGTGTATGACAAAGCAGCTGCATCTGTTTTTGCGCGCACATCTTTATTATCATATAATACTCGGCTTGCTGGTAGAGCCAGGTCATTTTTTTCAACTTGTGCCTGTGTTTAATCTTGTCCTGAAAGATAGGATCATCCCTGAATCAGTGAAGGGAAGTATTTTAATGCCTATTAATTAGAAGGGTTCACAAGCAGATCCCTACAATTGAAGGCTCATAGGATTAATAGACAGAGGGTAAAATATCTGAAACAATTATTTTAAATCTATTGCAAGATAGGATCATTTTCGAAAGCAGCCTTTTACAACACGTGTCCAGATGAGTAAACAAGCATTGGCAAAGCCAGCAGGTCTTGCCTCTGGCTGCCAATGAAGACCAATTGGCTTTGCCGATTATGCCATTGCTTGGCTAAGAATGTAGCTGTGTGTCATTATGAGCCCGAATGTTTATTTATTTTATTTTATTTATAAAGTTTTATATAGCGCAAACTTGATCCCGAAGGATATCAGAGCGCTTTACAATTTGAGGCAAAGGGAACAAATCAGAACATTAGTCTAACATTGGGAATCCAATAGGCATTGAATCAACCAGTGCAAACTTAACAGCTCAATACAATCCCAGTGCACAAGTAGGAATGGAGCATCTCATGTTGTTACATTGTTTTCTGGGATATCTGGAACTGCACCCCAGGTGTGGTGGGTAATATGGTACCTGTTCAGTGATGCTGTGTGTTGAGCTAACTAGTGAGAGGTCCAATGTGTTGGTATTCCGGCTAAATACATCGTCTTTTAAATTTGGCAGAGAGACAGCTTTAGCTGTGTTGCTGGCCTTATGTAATAAAAAAAGTAATTCATAAAAAAGCAGTGCCAATACCAATAGGTTTGACTTTAATGTTCATTCATGGAGCATTCCCCTATTTGGGTGATATGGAACACAGGCACAACCGAGAACACATGAGAAGTGGAATGAAGCATCCGTGAGGTTATGTGCGACTGAAGCTAAAAGTTGAAGTACTCAGTACAATGCCATGTGCACCATGTAAAGAATCTTGAATAAGATACGTTTATTGACTTGTAACTTGTGGAGTAAGTAAGTAACAGGTGCTTGTCAAGGAGTTCACAATGCAAAACCACTACCTCGAGTACCCAATCTAATACACCTTTTTATTGCATTTGTCAGAGAGTTCACAATGGAAAAGTCATACCTATTGTATGTGTCAAATTGTTCAAAATAGAAAGCCTCTTCCTACGCTGTGTGTCATGCAGTTAACAATGTAATACCCATTCCTAGTGTTTTTGTCAGAGAATCCACCTCCCTCTTTCCATCGTGTTTGGCAAAGAGGTCACAATGTGATTCCATTCCAATTGTATTTCTAAGAGTGTTCACATCGTAATAGAGGTATGTTGAGATAAATAAAATAACAGGTATTTGTCAAGGAGTTCACAATGTAAAACCCCTTCCTTTTGTATTTGTCTCAGGGCTCAACCCATACATATTGACATTTCCAGAGTTCACAATATAAACCTCGTTCCTATTGTATTTCATAGAATTCGCAATATGAAACCCCTTCCAATTGTATTTGAGAAATCCGATCTGCAAGGTCCCCAGTTGGAAATTACTAAGTCTCAACTGTGTCAATGAGGTTCTTGCTCCTTGGTGTCCTGGGGTCTTTGTAGAACAAGATGGGGTACAATTACCCTTTTTACCACTTGATCCTCAGGGTAACAAAGCTGAATAGTACAAGAATGACTCTGGGAGGTGCTATGGTTTAGAGCTCAGAACTTAATAACAAACAAGAATAACAATAACTCAATTGTCGTGTATTTCTATAGGTTCTGAATCGATCCCCCTATTCCTGACCCTATTCTGGTTAAACTACCTAGCTAGTTAACTAACAGTCAGCCCATGAGGCAAGAAATCCCCCATGATGCAGATACCGTTATCTGACGCAGTCACACTACGGCACAGGAGCGTGTTATCTGATTAGGTCATAACGCTTGAGATCTAATTAGACAAGCGACATTCCTCCAGCCCCTGATAAGGCATACGACGTTCTCATAACAAATCAAACCTATGACAACCTGGAAAATCCGTGCGGCCATTGTTTTGATTTCACAGAGAACTTTTGCAAAAGAATGTGCTAACGAGCAAGTCGTATGACATCTTTATTGACGTACCTATGTCCATCCTTACGTCAATCTCGGCACCTTTAAGGTATAAATATTGCCGACCTTGCCCTATGCAAACACACGCGTGGTGACAAGACGGAGCAGCCATACTTGCCGAAGCCGAGAGCAGAAGCAGACCCCGCAGGCAGCAGCCCCGCCTTCCTGA
Source organism: Lissotriton helveticus (assembly GCF_964261635.1). Taxonomy (NCBI): domain Eukaryota; kingdom Metazoa; phylum Chordata; class Amphibia; order Caudata; family Salamandridae; genus Lissotriton; species Lissotriton helveticus. The sequence continues at coordinate 599,298,408 of NC_136068.1, read as the reverse complement.
CGCGCTGAGAGACGCGCTGCTATCTCAAGCCGAGAGACCCAGCACCGGCGCTTCCGGGTAGCCCTCGCAGGCAGCCTGGAATATCGAGAGCAGAGAAAGAGATACCATTCCTCATTCATCCTAAATTCCAGGTACAGAACTGAATAACCCCTCCTAGAGAACTCTTTAGTTATTCACTTGGCAAAAACAAACTTAACTTAAACTGTAACTTTCTATTCCCGCCCACGCATTAGACTTAGGTCAGGTACACGGGGTAGGCGTATTTAGAAACACCAGTTGAGTACGTTTAGTCAAATGTATATGTGTATGTAAATATATTTTAATCATTTTAAACATCATATGGCTCAGAAACCATATCAATGTTTTTACAGTATTATTTTATACTATTGCTTTTAATGTATGCACTTTACTTAACTATAAGTATTGCAATAATATCGATCCATTTCTCTTGTACGAGAAAAGAGACTGATCAATAAATAACATCTTTTATTGAACACGCCCGTCTCTTCCTTTTCTCTACATTCTGATGAGACTAAGAATGCACGTACTGACTGAGTAAAATAATTGCCTTGTGCTCACACGACTCTTGAGATTGACTCTTGATTAGGGGAGAGCAAAGTTGTCATGTTCTATGGTTGTCAGAAACTAAATCCCTTCTTGTCTAATCAGGGGAGGTAATTCTTTCCTGAACATTCGAGAAAGTTTCTAGCGAACTCTGAGCTTAGCTGGCAAACCCAAAAATTAAGTCTAGTATCGACAGTAGTAGACCTAGTTAACGTCTGGCCTAGGCCTTTACTGCTGTAGGTACTATTCCAATGCGCAGAGCCTATTGGGAAGATAGGAACTACACTACATGGCGCCCAACGCGTTTGGAAAGGGCGATAAAACTAATGTAAGACATTTAGAGTAACTCAGTCGTGCTTTCTCACTCAGACCCCTTTTTCCAATATACTCCAAAGACGTCTGGAGTGGGTGAAAGGTAATATCCTCCAAAACCTCGCAGGAGGGAACTCCTATGTATGGTTCTTGGTATAGTCAACGTTGAAGGATAAAAACATTCCCAAAATATTGTGCATCTAATCTCTGTTTCCATAAGAAACCTGATCTGCAAACAAACATAATACCATCCTGTCTGTAAAATGGCAGAGAGTGATGATGAAAGAGAGGCAATTAGATTAGCTACTGAAATAGCAGATGCTGATGCTACCATGCAAACAGCAGACCCGGATATAATACTCATCCAGGTCGCCAAAAGGAGATCTATAACCTTAAAACTTATAGAAAATGGACTGACACCTAGAGGTGGCACAGTCATATTCGTAATTGAGGCACACGAATATCGGCAGACAGAGGTATACTATACATGGATACATTTTCCAGCAGCAAATGCTGTAACAAAGTACTTCCACTATTACAAAGTAGAGGAACCTCCTGAAACGTACACTCCTTTCGAGGAGGTGGAAGTACCACTCAAATTCCAAGAGCATTTGCTCTTATTTGATGGCGCCCTAAAACATAACAATCACATTACAAGGCTCGGTCCTTTAGGAAGACCAGGAGCAACGTGGCCGGTCCTAGCCGGATACACACCACATCCAGACATCGAAAGAATGCCTGCAGCAGAGCTGTTAATACAGCTAAAACAACTACTAAAAATTCACAGACAATTAGTTCAGTATGTAATGCGGACTTCAACAATTCAGCCAGCGATTAAACTTCCACAGCTGACCCCTCACCAGGGGAACACAAATAAAATTACACCACAGAACATCCAATCCTGCCTAGGTAAAGTTCCAGCTAAACGGGAACAGATACCATTCTGGTTGGCACAGAAAATTACCCAAATAGAGGCGGTGTTTCCTGACACCACCCCATTAGAAAAACACAGGATTCTGACTATATGTCTCCCAATGGGAATCGCACCACACATTGAGGACTGTGACACTTGGGGTACAGTCTTTGCTTCCATCTATACAAAAACGCACGGTGTTCCATCCATTTCGGTGATACCAGATGTGCTAAAACAAATTCAAGATGAATACGGTCCAGAACCAGCTTTAACTCTTGGTATGAAATTACTAAAAGACTTCAAGCAGGTCTCGGCTATATTATTAGCCAACATAAAAGGTGAAGCAGCAAACGTGGCGATCCGCCAGAGGTTAAAAGAGACAGATATAGCAGACCAACCAGCTGAAATTGCCAGAATCATAGAAAAATCCTATGAAGAACTAGGCAGAGATAGTCTAGGTGGAATACCAGTAAAACCGCAACTGACTACAAGTCCAGAAAAAATGTTTTTTAATAATAATAATAATTCACCAAAAAAGAACTGGGATGGGAACAAACAATCCAATCCTAAAGAAAAGAAATTCCAGTCCAGAGGAAGGTCTCCTAGGCGAAGAGAGAAATCTCCAAACCCGAGACAAAGGTCACCCCAGAGTGACCCCTCTGGGAATAGATATAACCTTAGAAATAGGGATAATATTAAAAAACCTGATAGATATCAAGACATTGATACACGTCCCTCTCAATCTTTTCAGAATTCCTCGCAGAAATCGGAAAGAAGAGGACGATCAGAAGAGCACGCCAAGTCCAAAGACAAGGAACCTGCTCAACTGAAAAAGAAATTACAATTTCCAAAAAAGAAGGTAGCCAGTATCAAGGTAGTTAACAATGCCGAGAATACTGAGGACACAACTGAAAAACGGAGAGTGGGCTCAGACAATGCTAGACAGCGCAGCAGAGGTGAGCATAGCTCGCAAAGTCCTTATGAATCATCTGGAGACAGTGGACACGAATGAATACCTTCAAGTGGAAACTGCAGATACCAGAGTTAGCAAGCCCCACAAGATATACGAGATAACATTACGTATAGAGGGAGATAAGACTAGGAAAATAAGGGGACTATTTTGGGATAACCTCTCCAAGGGCTATGACATCCTTCTAGCTGAAAAAGACTGGCCACCAGAGTTTGTCAGGGAGTGCCCTCATGGCGAAGAAGTAATTATGCCTGCCTTCTCGAATCAAATGCCGATTCATAAAAAATATACACTTGCTAGAAAGTGGGCAGTGGCCTTAGCACCTGCTTTATATAAAAATCATGTAGGATGGGATGAGGATTCTCCTCCTCACAAAATCCAGTTAAAATCACAACCAACTGCACAAAGGCAGTACCCAATTAAGCAAGAAGCAAAAAAACAAGTAAATGAAATACTAGATCAGCTAGAATACCAGGGGGTGATTGAAACTTGCACCTCACAAATGAACAATCCTTTGTTTCCGGTCTCCAAACCAGACAATTCATATCGCCTAGTTTTGGATTACCGACACCTTAACACATGTTGCAAAACTTTTGCAGTGCAAAACTCACACAGTGCTGCACTAATGAATAACATAGTGCGCAAAAAATACAAAACTACCTTGGACATCTCCAACGGATTCTTTTGTCAAAACATAGCACCAGAGAGCAGATATTTAACAGCTTTCTCAGTAAATGGCACTCAAAAACAATTCTGTCGGTTAGCCCAGGGGTACAAGAACAGCCCGGGGGTATTCTCAGCGAGAGTAACAGAATTACTACAACTATATGATGATGAAGCATTATCTTATGTCGATGACATTTACTTAACAGATGATGACTTGGAGACTCACTTGAAAAGAGTGAACACCATAATACTTGGTTTCGCTGCAGAGGGTTACAAATTCCACTTCAAAAAGTCCAGAATTGCCCATCTGACGGTCCTATTCTTAGGATATGAGCTATCAAGTGAAGGTAAAAGCCTGGCAGACAATTTCCTAGAGAAATGTGCCGTTATCCAAGCTCCTAAAACACTAAAAAACCTACAGTCAATTTTAGGCTTCCTAAATTTCGGAAGAACATACATTGCAAATTACGCAGAAAGGGTGAAACCCCTTTACGATCTAATTAAACCAGACTTTAAAAGATCCAGTTGGACTCAAACACACACAGAAATTTTGAGATCCTTACAAACAGACATGCTAATTAAGACAAAATTAGAAACCCGTGATAATACACGCAACCTTGTGATCCGAGTCATCCCAGGGAGATGCGGATTCACATACCTGACCTCTAATGAGGGAGAAAAGGTACCAATTGCATTCAAATCACACTTGTACACAAAAGCTGAACAGAGATTCAGCAACAAAGGAAAAATTGTTCAAGCAGTTCAAACCGCAATAGCTAGAGAAAAAGACATAGCTGACGGTAGACATATCACAGTCAGAACAGCTGAATCAGCTTTTGAGGCATTAACAACACCGTGTAATTTACCATCAACAACATTGGATCCAGAATGGATACAATGGGTGAATTCAATCACAACGGACAAAGTATACTACTACTTTGATCCAGAACTAGAAGAATTAAAAAATCTAAAATATGAAAAGACGTATCCTCTGCCAATCGACATTCTGCCTCTACGACATTACGCCTGTGTAATCTATACAGACGGACATGCTCAACCCTCCGTTTGGGGAAAACATGCATACAACCCCACATGTGAGATTACAAAAGAAGTGTGGCGCGGAGGTAAACTAAAACCTCTATTAACAAAATCACACTCAGTAGAAACTAATTCAGAACTACAAACTGAAATAATAGCTTTGAAAATGGCGCTAGATAATGCGGATCGCGAATTCCCGACACTTATAGTGTCAGATTCATATTTCTGCGTCAAAGCATATAACAAGGATTTGCAGACATGGATTCAGAACGGTTACAAAGATGACACAGATGCACCAATAAAGCAGAGACTGCTCTGGGAACAAGTAGCTCTTTTGAAAAAAGAACTACCAAAGACTCACGTGACACACTCACTGAGTCACCAGCGTGATGGCGTTCACGTTGTAGGGAATTCATTGGCTGAAACAGCCGCAGCGGCAGCCAGTAAACCGGCTCCCGTAGATCGAAAAAAGCGTACATTAAAATACATTGACGGTGAAACATTGCTGGCGGTGAAAATGTCATCAAAAGGCGACTGCTCAGCGTTACCGATCAACTATCCACTCAATTATACATACATAATCGATGCAAACTCCGTCCCTTTTGCTCGAATCCCTGGAGTGGGGGATAGAGTGATTCCAAACATGGACAGGAGAAACTTGTTAATCGCAGACGCACACATGGGCGAGGGTCTCAGACACCTTAAATTAAAAGATTCTCTGGAAGAATTACAATCACGGTACTGGTGGCCAGGCATGAGCCTGCACTACACCATGTTTGTAAAAAACTGCCCAAACTGCAACAGAGATCGCAGTGGGGAGAGAAGCAGTTTAATACCTCGTCGTAGCAAGGCAGATAATATTACCAACAAAAAGAATGGCTTGCGATTAACATACACAGGCTAGTTCCACTTATCATGTAGATCCACAGCACTCGGCTGACGTCCGGACTATTATACAAGATTTGCGAGTCTAAATGGCATATACGCTAAGAGCATGCTACGTTCGACCATTTCTTTCACTCAGGCAATCCAGCCTGGGGGGGAAACATGGCCAAATGAGCACAGCCCAGCGGGAATCTTCTCACTTCCTTCCTGAGGGTATGGGATGGTGTAAAGAAAAAACCAAGGCAGAAAGCAATCTATAATGGAAAGGACATTAGGTTCGGGAGCTGGGTGGGTCAAACATCTAATAAGTGTCCAACGTAGTCTAAATAACTTGCCAAGAAATTCTCTGAAGGGATTCAGTCCGTACGAATTATTATTCGGAACTAGGATGTTGATCTCTGACCTTGATAGTCAGACTTCAGTGGTAATAGAAAAAACCTTTGATGTCAAAGACCGTTTGGCTATTTTGCAGGACTTAAACAAAACAAGAAAAGACCTGAGCAACATACAGTTGAAACAACAGCCAACAACCACTGAAGAATCACCACCTGTCCCAGCAAGACCTGTCTGGATTCCAAAAGTCGGGGATCTAGTCAGGGAAAAGATCGCGGTAAAGAAGGAATTTGGGCCTTCTTACAGAAAAGCAGTTCCTGTCTTGTCTGTCAACGGGACAAGATCAGTTGTACTACCGCCACTTGCTGGAAAAAAGGAGAACCGAGTTGTATCCATCGACCTGGTAAAACCACAACATGTGGCCAATAACAAACAGTAGGCCAAGTGGACTCCCAATAAGTAGCAGAACACCAAGGTTTGCTACCAGTACAGAGGTCCTATCAAAGAGGCTCATCACATTCGAAACGCCTACAGAAGAACAACAAGGACTATGCAACAATGCAATAGAACTAAGACCTCTGAAAACCCAAATAAAAACATTTAGCAGAGACACACCAATCTACAATGAAGTTCCAAGTGAAAATGCAAGAAACGAAAATCCTGAACCAATTGGAACAATTGACAGAACTGCATCTGGTTACTTCATCAACTTCGATGATTCCTCTGAAGGTTTCAGCGAACAAAAGGCACAGCCATCATCAAAATCCTTTAAAGACAAAGCTAAGGAACTTTTGAAACAACTGAAAGAAACATATCTGGTTTCCCCATGGATTGAATTTTGGGTGGGTTTTGGTGCATTTATCCTCATACTTTGGCTCATCATGGTATTTACTTTGGGACGCTTCATTGAGGGAAAATATGCTAAAATGGAAACAGCAAGTCAGAACATCAACTTGGTCCTCAAACCACACACATCTTCACACGTCGAGAAACGAGAACTTTCTTCAGAACTTTCTTCAGCCAACTTCACAGCAATTCCAATACCTGGTGGGGTAGCCTGGGACAACACTGACTATGAAATTTATGGTCCGGTCGAGATCCTGAAATATCCACACCAAATCAAGATCTCCTTGAGTGACTTTGCAAAACCAAACTCATTTGCTGATGATTGGGACTTTGAAAGTATAAACAATATGATGTCTGACTTAGTAATGTCTGCTAAATTTACAAAACATGATTATTTGCAAGGTTCTACAAATTATGATAGTATGTATTGCTATAACCATTATGGTAACCATTTCTTGCATAAATCTGCACAACCTAGAAATGTTTTAAATTATAATCAATGGGAACATTGTGCTACACCTCCAAAAGGGAGCTCTAGAACCGTTTATGACAAATATTCATATTTTTCAGGTTTTAACATAACTAATGCTGAAACATTTTATTATAAATTGTCAAACAAGACAGGGATGAAAACCATGATAACCAACACAAAATTGATATATTCAGACATATTCTTTGAAAAGATGAATACTTTTGGATTTGATTATTGGGACAAAAATGTTGATTTGAAAAGTGTTTGGGGTACAAAAGAATGGCAAGTACAGGGTATAGAAGCTTTGTTTAGAGCCTGCATGATCCCAGAACAAATGATATTTTTAAATGACACTGTTCAACAAACCACCTGTCTTGGCTTAGCCAAAATCAAAGATTTAAATAACCTGTCTATTCCAAAGCCAACAATGTTTAGCAATAACTCTGATACAGATGAAGGAATAGACATAAACCATATACTTAACCAAAACAGAACACATCCTGATTGGAAACAATGGTTGATCTGGCCCACAGATACAAATCACTGTCAAGATAGATTCCTGAATAAAACACAGGGTTTCAAAATGACCAGGCCAGACCCTAGATATCCCCAAAGACATCACCCAGGGATAATAACAACCTACAGTGTGGGCAAATTATGCCTTCAATGGCTACAAACTTCCACACTGCCTGAAATTAAGCAACACCTAACTTTACTTACTGATGGTGCTGACTTGCGTGATTTCATACTGGGACCACGCAAACAGCGTCAAAAGCGTTTCATAGCAGCCTCTGTATATGCAGCATACAATGAGGCCTGGAAGGTTACTCAAATTGAAACAGCAGAGAGAATACGTGAAATTGATCGTATTAATTTGGAAAAATCACTTTCTGTAGTGGACAATGGGTTAATGACTCTGTCCTCCAGAATTTTTTCATTGGACAGCATTGTGTCTTCAGCAATCGATATATTATCGCAAGACTTACTGTTATTACAACATGGTCAGTCACAATTGCGCTCTATTGTACAGCTTGGCTGGACGTTACAAAATCTGCGTTCAGGCTATGTGCCTTGGCGTTTAATCAACACAACGTCACTATTCCAAATCTTTAACCTTACTGATAGACAAATCGGTATGGCGCAGAAGGGTGCTGATTATACAATCTTGAGCATTGAAAAACTAGAAAGATTACCAATGACAATGTCAGAACGACCTGTCAGTGAATGGATAATCCACGGAATCATAAATATTCCAATCTCAACCTTCAGGTTTCAATACTGCCAAAAATATATACAGGCTGGCATGTACGAGAAATTGGGAAAGGGGTACCTTAAAACAACTTGGAACCTGCCCTATTCACATGCATGTGTCAGTAACAAAGGACAGAAAGTGTTTCTTAGTGGCAACAATTGTGCTATGTCACTAAGCGGCACGCTTCTGTGTAACGGTATTAGTTTGCACGGAGCCTGTGAAGGGAATTCATACAACCTTTCATGTCACCAGCAAGGCGCACCTGCAACTGAAATAGAACCATTCTTTCAAAGACTCTATAATGGGAGTTACATTCTTATTGTAGACCGCAGATGTTGTAGTCTTATGCCCGGGACTCCTTATCTCGTCACCACGACGGCGAAGGTCAAGTGCTGTGGACGTTCTTTGTTCCCCAGCTCCTTACCAGACAGGGAGGCAAGGGCATGGCCCGGTTTGAAAATTACTTCTATTCGAATAGACACTTTAAGCAGAATGAAAACAGTGCTTCTTCAGACGCCTACAAGGCTCACGTCATCTAAAGAAACGTATGATCTACAAGTCGCAAGGACGACTGCAGAGATACATACATTATTATCAACTAATTCCCCCGTACATTTCGCGGAAATCCTGAGCGAAATCTTAAATATTTCTGATACCACTGGGGTCTCAAAGGTATTTAAGACAGTATTTTCGATGGCATTAACACCATTCAAAGCCATACTGGGTATTTTTCCAGATTTCGTCCATTCGATTTTTGGCGGACTTCCCCTGATCCTGGGACTAATTGCAGGAATCCTATTCCTAGTCCTTATTTTTCGTTATGGCAACCCATGTCACAGATCAAACTCTCGCGACAATGGAAGATACGATCCTAGCCATTGGATACCGGGACCGGATATCAAAAATCCTGGGACTCTCCCGGCTTAGAGACCTAAACATGACTTGGTTTCTATCATTTCGACCAATGTGGCAAAGGTGTGTTTTACCTGTACTAAGGTGTCTGCTATGCGGAGAAGAATGCGTGTTAGACACCTGTCTGACGCTACAATCGGATGCGCCGGTGGATGCAGATACACTGTTGGTTCCTACCAAGGTTCACGCTTTGTGCTGCCCTCAAAGGCTGCCAATCCTGATGACGGCATTCCTGGAATCTTCACCACTGCGATTGAAGAGTAGTGAAGTTCAAGATGAAAGCAACATCGAACAGGTACGACCTTCTGTCAGCAATGCAAATCAGAATGTCAATGGAGACAATCATGCGCACGAATGCATGGTTACCCCTATTTCCGACTTAGTGGAACTTTCCCATGAAGCTGTTGACAGTTTTTTCGAAAGCCTGAATGATATGATGTTCTCTCCGGAACAGAAATAGAGACTTTTGAGTAAACTCGCACACGGCGTTCCCTGAATTCGGCCTTCAACCTTTAAAAATAAAGTCACATGAACAATTACAATCCAGTTCACGGACAGCAACTTTTTTCAGCAAGCCCTTAAAATATTTTTCTATATATTTTTTCCCCGGGACACTGATCTTCTGCTTAAAGTAAGAAACTATTCCTAGAGAACTAAGATTTCTATTTTAGATACTTTATATAGACTTTAGCTGCCCGCTGGTATGTTCACAAATATTTTATTATGTGATGAAATGGTCTCGGACTTCCTTTCTGTATAGCTATATTAAGAGCCATTTCATGTGTATTTCTCATATACCAAAAAGCAATAATGCATAACAATGCGTGTTTACTTTTGCATTTAATTCATAGCTTAAGTGCATACAATATATATGACTGCAATTTTTCAGTATATTTGAAAATTTCGAAATGCATTTATGTATTTTGGGGTGGTAAGGTATACACTATACTCTATAGTATGTTGTACTATGTTATACTATGCATAGATTAGTAGATATGACCATAGTTAGCGTGGAGTGGGTGTCGTGTATTTCTATAGGTTCTGAATCGATCCCCCTATTCCTGACCCTATTCTGGTTAAACTACCTAGCTAGTTAACTAACAGTCAGCCCATGAGGCAAGAAATCCCCCATGATGCAGATACCGTTATCTGACGCAGTCACACTACGGCACAGGAACATGTTATCTGATTAGGTCATAACGCTTGAGATCTAATTAGACAAGCGACATTCCTCCAGCCCCTGATAAGGCATACGACGTTCTCATAACAAATCAAACCTATGACAACCTGGAAAATCCGTGCGGCCATTGTTTTGATTTCACAGAGAACTTTTGCAAAAGAATGTGCTAACGAGCAAGTCGTATGACATCTTTATTGACGTACCTATGTCCATCCTTACGTCAATCTCGGCACCTTTAAGGTATAAATATTGCCGACCTTGCCCTATGCAAACACACGCGTGGTGACAAGACGGAACAGCCATACTTGCCGAAGCCGAGAGCAGAAGCAGACCCCGCAGGCAGCAGCCCCGCCTTCCTGACGCGCTGAGAGACGCGCTGCTATCTCAAGCCGAGAGACCCAGCACCGGCGCTTCCGGGTAGCCCTCGCAGGCAGCCTGGAATATCGAGAGCAGAGAAAGAGATACCATTCCTCATTCATCCTAAATTCCAGGTACAGAACTGAATAACCCCTCCTAGAGAATTCTTTAGTTATTCACTTGGCAAAAACAAACTTAACTTAAACTGTAACTTTCTATTCCCGCCCACGCATTAGACTTAGGTCAGGTACACGGGGTAGGCGTATTTAGAAACACCAGTGGAGTACGTTTAGTCAAATGTATATGTGTATGTAAATATATTTTAATCATTTTAAACATCATATGGCTCAGAAACCATATCAATGTTTTTACAGTATTATTTTATACTATTGCTTTTAATGTATGCACTTTACTTAACTATAAGTATTGCAATAATATCGATCCATTTCTCTTGTACGAGAAAAGAGACTGATCAATAAATAACATCTTTTATTGAACACGCCCGTCTCTTCCTTTTCTCTACATTCTGATGAGACTAAGAATGCACGTACTGACTGAGTAAAATAATTGCCTTGTGCTCACACGACTCTTGAGATTGACTCTTGATTAGGGGAGAGCAAAGTTGTCATGTTCTATGGTTGTCAGAAACTAAATCCCTTCTTGTCTAATCAGGGGAGGTAATTCTTTCCTGAACATTCGAGAAAGTTTCTAGCGAACTCTGAGCTTAGCTGGCAAACCCAAAAATTAAGTCTAGTATCGACAGTAGTAGACCTAGTTAACGTCTGGCCTAGGCCTTTACTGCTGTAGGTACTATTCCAATGCGCAGAGCCTATTGGGAAGATAGGAACTACACTACACAATGTCTAGTTGGTGCTTTTTAGGTCTGGCTTGACAATGAAGCAGGGGCCTGACCTTCAGTGAGCAACAGAAAAAGAGCATTGAGGAGCACTTGTTGATCCACATGAGTTCAGAATTTGATTGGACTGAAGTCCAAAAGAGCGCTTGTAATGTACATTGTGCCTTGTGGGAAACTTTATGTGCAATGCAACAGTACTGAGTTGGTAATTTTGCCAATTCAATGATCAAGGCTATATCTCTGGTTGGTTTATTACTTAAAGTTACAACAAAGCCAACAGGCCTGGCAAATATATTGTGAAAAGCATATATTGAAGTCAAAAGGCATTTAAGGGTGGACAGTTATTACTCTGCATTAAAACCTGCACAGTTATTTGTTACATGGAATCTCATAGATTACAGTAGTAGGCATGTGTATTGTTGTTGGTACCCCCCTTTCAAAACCCTGGGGGTTGAAGACCGGAACTGTGATAATCCTTGTTTTAGCCCTCTCAGGGGGGTCACATTTTGATTTTCAGACTCCAATTTTATATTTGTAATTTTGTGACTTCATGACTGATCATTGCCATATGAGAATGTTTATGGTCAATACAGTAGGCCTGAACTGGTAATGGTAACACGCTAATGATAAAGTCTAAATAACGCATTGATTCACTACAAAATGATGTCCGATGCCACAGCTCTGATCTGTTTATTGAGAAAAATCATGAGGCAGGTGGCCTGGCTTAATTATTGAGGAAACATTTGTTAAAGCCAAGAAGCCTTTATGGTTATTTTACTGTTTTAACCCCTTCTATGCTTGTGACGGAACCATTCCGTCATCAGTCACGGTTGAGCTGTGCTGATGACGGAATGGTTCCGTCACGACCACACCCTGTTCTGGAATGTCCAGCTCCGGGGGGAAATCGGCGCCGCACGCAAGGTGTTAAAGGCTGCACATAGGCATTTTGGAATCTCATATATTATCTTGTTAAGTATGTGGTTTGATGTTCCCACTCTGACAACCCCTGTGTTTAACAGTTTGCACTGTGATATTCCTTGCCAAGCCCTTTTAGGAGGGTTGCATTTACTTTTTGATCCAAATGTAGTATATATTTAACTTTTATGATTGTATGCATGATGGTTGCCTTGTGGGGGGCCTGATGCTCAATACATTAGGCCTGAGTTGGTTATCGTGACAAGCCAATGATAAAGGCTATTGATGTAATTGTTTCACTGGCAAAATGATATATCTGATGCTGTAGGTTCAGGTCTGTATATTATATAACACACTTTTATAAAGTCTGCTATCACCTAATATGGGTATCCTAGTGATAAATAAGTAACTAACCCAAAAGGAGTTGAAACTTAATAGGTGGAGGCAAAGAGAAAAGTCTTTAATACCTTGCAAAAAGCCAACTGGTTGTTGATGGAATGGGAATGGAGAGAGGAGGGAGGGCATTTCAGTCTGTAGCAGTCAGAAAAGAGAACAAGTAGCCATCAGAATGGTTCAGTGTATTCTGGAGACCACTAAGAGCCCTTGAGAAGTACTTTTTAGGACAGAGCATTTGTATAATGAACAGGCTTCGGTTGGCAAAAGCTGAGGTCAAAATGGTAATGGGACTAGGGGACAAGATAGGAGTTTTAAACTGTATAGGGCTGGAAATGAGCAACCAGTGTAGTGAGGCTGAATACAGGTGAGACCAGTGGGGAGCCAAACAATGACATGGCTGCTGTGTTCTGGATTCACGACAATCCGGTGATTTCAGATGCCAAAAGGCCAAGGTACAAAGAGTTGCAATGATCAAGACGTAACAGGATAACTATCTGTGTGACCGTTTGTCGTGCGAACTAAGACAGTAATAGAGTCATTTTCAAAGTAATCGAGTGTGATAGAAACAAGATGAGGAAACACTGCTGATGGGATGGGATAGAGAAAGAAAAGGATTGAAGTAGAAGCCAAGGTTTCTAACTGAAGGTACAGGTGTAGGAGCAGGGCCCGAGTCTGCAGGCCACCAGTCTGTGTGCCAGACTGTAGGATTTAAGTTATGTCGGTATTGATTTTTCCATTAACTGCATTGCATCCATGTAACCATGGCTGAAAGACATGAGATAAGGTTAGCATGGGTAGTGTGTGCAAAAAGTTAAGGCAAATCAAAATGTGAGTGTCATTGCCATGGGGCAAGAAAGAAAGGCAAAAGGAACACATGAGTATTGCTGTAACATAAATATTGAGGATCATGGGAGACCCCTGAAGAATACCATGAGTTAAAAGTTATGATAAAGGCCGTATGGTTGGCTTATGTACTGTTAAAGAATTTCTCAAGGCCAACAGATCTTTAAGAGTGGATTGTTATGATACTGTGTTAAGGGAGTGGTTTCACTGGAAAAAGATTATGTTAGATGACAGAGGTCTGTCTGTCTGTTGTGTTGTGTCTATTTATATAGCACACTAGTCACCCGTGAGGGCATCCATGTGCTTGAGCAGATGCGTAGGTGAATATCCTCTCTGAGTAATTCGAAGAGCCAGGTCTTCAGCTTCTTGTAGAACTCAAGAAGTAAGAAGGAGACCCTGAAGTGTTGTGGGAGGCTGGTCATATTTTGAGAGCTATGTATGAGAACTAACGACACCCTGTTTTGCTCGTGTGAATGCGGGAGATATGTGCAAGTGGCTGTGAGACTTAGCTTAGGTGTCTGAAAGGCTGGTGAAAGTTTATGCAGTTTTTGAGGTGTGGTGGACCAGTGTTGTGTAAGGCTTTATATCTGTGCAAGAGGAGTTTGAATTGGATGTGTTTGTGAATGGGAGCCATTGGAGCTCTCTGAGGTGGAGCGAGAGCTGGGTTTGGCATTGGAAGACAAATATGAGTCTTGCAGTAGCATTCTGGATGGACTGGAGTCTGTCTAGGAGCTGCTTGGAGATTCTGGGTTAGAGTGCATTGCCATAGTAGAGCCTGCTAGAATGAGTGCTTGTACATCTACTGTTCTGTAGCAGCCAATTAAAGATATTTCGTAGTGCTTAATTTGTGCTGGTGCTTTCCGGTTCTTAGCACCGGCACCTAATTATCAGGGCCGAGTCTACACGCATTGCTGCACGTAATTGATTTGATAGTAATTTATTTACCTCGTTACAGCCATGGGACTTGGCAGTGGCACAGAGTGTTACTTTACTGTTGAACTTGTGTTCAGAACAGTTCAACTACTTCTCGTCCGTACTCCGCATACTCCGCACCGCAGTACTGTCTGCTCCTGCTGCTCGTCGACGTCGTCCGTCTACCGACCGAGTCCCGACGAGTCAGTCTGACTTCTAGTTCTACTGTGTCTGTATGAATCTAAGTTGATATGTTAATGCAGATAGTGGCAGTGGCACTGGCGGCCCAGCGGACACAGCCCTGCTTAACTTCAGTGTTGCCGGCCCACTGGGCGAGGCACTGAGTTGGGCTGGATTTGGGGGTTAGGGCTGTGCGCAGCAGCAGGCAGCGTGCGCAGATCTTTTCAGATTGTGCATTGCGCACGCATTCGCCTCATTGCCACGCCCCAGCATACTCGCACAGCTGCACCAGACCACCGGGGCATCGTGGTTCAACGGCCATGCGTTCACTGTCTTCAATTAAGTTTGAGCGTGACCCGGACGACTCTGGCGTTGAGAGCTGAGTAGCCAGTAATGGCAACACAGCACCAGGTGAGACAGGGCCTCGCCTGGCAGGCCTAATCAGGACAAGATGCCTGCAGCTGCATTTCTCTGGGTTGCTTGCTTCATGTGACTGACTGCCTGGAATCAACGTGTCCTTATCTTGAATAAGGTCATAAGAAGTAACTTCTCTCTCGTAACAAAAGAGAGAACATTGTGTGTTGTTTATTGTAGAACGAAATGAAGCGAAGTAACCTTTTGCGAAGGCATAATGTGCAGTGTGCTGGTGGCGTGACGGTTGCAGCAGGTCATGTCACCTTGTGGTAGTAGTAGCATGAATGAAGAGGTGCACTGACCGGTGGCTGTGTAGTACTGGCCGCCGCCGGCCATACACAGGCACACTGTACACAGGTTTTTTACTGAAAAGGTGCTGGAAGTGAAACCCCAGCTTGCAATACGCCGAGGTGTTGTGAAAGCAGGTGATACGTCGGTACCTTACTGCAGGGCATGGTTGTTGACACATTGGCACTCAGGGACGGTGCATTGCGCAGAGGAGGTAAGGCGCTACTGTAGCAAGTGAGGCATTAGTTCCTGGAAGTGGTACAGGGTCATTGAGCTGCTAATGCCCGGGGCGATGCGAGGTGCAGGGGAGGGGATGCGATGCCTCGGTCACTTACTGCTGCTTGGTATCGATGTTGAAGTCAGCGGATAAGCTGCGAGGCATTGGTTTGAGGCATCGAGGTTGAACCACTGGTCCACAGCTGTGGCGTCGGAGTCGGAGTGGTACGTCATGGATGTCGGTGGCATGGTGCTCGGGACTCCTGCAGTGGCGGTTCTTTGGAAGCGCGGCGTCATCATCAGAGCCTGCGTTGTAAGTCATGGTTGAGCAGGAACCATAACTTCTGTTCAGGCAGCAGCACAGCATCAAAGTTGCAGACAGGCACCGGTTCTGAAGTTGCTTGGTGTTGGTTTCCTCTTGTAGCACTGAAACTCACTTCCAAGTGCCCAGAAACTGGAATTGGCACCACTTAGCAAGTAGGGCTCTCATCAGATAAGCTTAGGTGCTACAGGTGAAGTCTTTGAAGCAAAGCAAATAGCAAAGTGGCAGTCCCTTCTTGCAGCCCAACAGCTCTTCTTCCTGGCAGAATGTACACAGTCCAGAAGTGTTCCAAGTATATGGTGTCAGAGGTCCAGTACTTATACCCATTCTAATCTTTGAAGTAGGGAGACTTTAAAGAAAGGTCTTTGTAGTGCACAATACTCTGCCTTTCCTGGCCCTGGCTCCAGACACACTAAAGGAGTGGAGACTTCTTTGTGTGGGGACAGGCACAGCCCTATTCAGGTGCAGGTGTCAGCTCCTCTCACCATTCTAGCTCCGGAAGGCTCATCAGCCTAGTTAATGGCCATCAGGATATGCAGGGTACACCTCAGCTCCCTTTGTGTGTGACTGTCAAGAGTGAATTCACAAAGCCCAACTGTCATCCAACTCAGACGTGCATTCCAGGGATATGCAGAGGCACAGAATAGCTACGTTAGAAAATGCAGACTTTCTAAAAGTGGCATTTTCAGACCTGCAATCTAAAACAAGCATTTACAATGCAATGGTTTTGCCTTTGTTAAAGTTAGAGCTATTGGCATTGCTCTTGACATTATTTTTATTTATGTTTTTTTTAACCTAAATAAATGGCATTGTCATTTACAATGCCACTAGCTTTATCTCTCGCAAATGACACACACAAACACACACAGAGCCCCCCCACACATACACCCACACAGAGCCCCCCCACACACACAGCCACACAGAGCCCCCCACACACACAGCCACACAGAGCCCCCCACACACACAGCCACACAAAGCCCCCCACACACACAGCCACACAAAGCTCCCCACACACACAGCCACATAGAACCCTCCACACACCCACACAGAGCCTTCCACAGACACCCACACAGCACAAGCAGGCAACAGGGGCACACGGAGGCACAAGCAGGCAACAGGGGCACACGGAGGCACAAGCAGGCAACAGGGGCACGAAAACGGAGGCACAAGCAGGCAACAGGGGCACACGGAGGCACAAGCAGGCAACAGGGGCACACGGAGCCACAAGCAGGCAACAGGGGCACACGGAGGCACAAGCAGGCGACAGGGGCACGAAAACTGAGGCACAAGCAGGCAACAGGGGCACACGGAGGCACAAGCAGGTAACAGGGGCACACGGAGGCACAAGCAGGCAACAGGGGCACACGGAGGCACAAGCAGGCAACAGGGGCACACGGAGGCACAAGCAGGCAACAGGGGCACACGGAGGCACAAGCAGTCAACAGGGGCACAAGCAGGCAACAGGGGCACACAGAGGAATAATAATCAGCGCCAGGACACCTCCGGGTAATTCAAATGCAAACTGTGTGAATATTCTAAAATAGCAAACTTCACTGAAAGAAAGGAAACGCATCCAGCTATGAATTAAAAGTTCCCTTGGAAAACGCTGCATTAATACCTGGGATAACCTGGGGCTCTAATTAGTTGAGCAGCAATGACACAGGCACATTGACAGAGGGATTTGTTGCAAAACCTTGTTTGTTTGGATCCTTGATTGTCAAATTTGTTTTTGTAAACCTTGTTCAATGTGCACACGATTCTCGGTTACAAAAGGAGCATTTTGTGACCGAGGGTAAGCGGCTTCTTATTAACTTCCCCTCTGGATCTGTGTCAGAGCTTCCAGGCTGACATCTTTACAAGCTCATTATTTTAATAATCAAAGCCTGTCAGTTCTTGTAATCTCATTATCCGATCAATCAAGCATAGTTAGCGTTCTTCAGAATTACTTGAGATGGTCTTCCCCGTAATGTATACTATCATTGTAAGAGCAGCACAAGAGTCTAAATATCCTAAATAATCACAGTTTGCCTATAACATTGTTCTGGTTCACTATAACATGTCACCCTTGCGCTGTCAGGCACTAGACATAAGACGAAGCCACATTTAAATCCAATTACACAGGGTTTCCTTTAATTTGTAAAAAAAAGTTTGCAATGTCTTTCCTTTATGTTACGGAAGCAGTTTTATAAGGAAAAATTGAGCCACTCTTCCTCTTTACATGGAACGGTGAAGTTCTTTTTTGATGACATTGACTGACCCTTATCAACCTCACCTGCCCCCTTCAAATGGGTCTCCCGGGCTGTGTAAACTATTTTTACATGGAATAATAGTGCTCGGGAATGCCCTAATTTCTATATGCCAAGATGCGCTTCATTTAGATTGTCATCACGCTCTTGATTGAACCCAACAAACGTTTGAATATTCATTATGAATCTGCTAGCGGACTGCAGATGGAGGGATGGTGGGATAGGGGAGAGCTAAAGGAGGAGGAGGGGCCAATACAATAAAACTAGAGAGGTTAGTCTGTCATATTCCTTTCCTTGTAATATATTTGTTACCCCATGGTACAAAAGGTTGCCCTGTCTAAATGCCATTATTTTGCATCTTGCGCTGAATATCAGTTAAGGAAACGTCTTTTATTTTGTTTTTCCTAAACTTGGGTATTTACCATTGTATAAGCAATTTCTCTAGCCACGCTTTGACGGTTGTGTTTTTTCTACGGAGCTACCTTGGCAGGAACATAAAAGTAGATTGCATGTTGTCCAAAATTAATACTCCAAGATGGTGTAATATGCACCAGAAATCACGTGATGGGAGATGTAAAGTTTTAAATGTAGAAAAGATAAAGAAGATGATAGTGCTGGTGGCAGGTATTTAAATATCTCTGAGATGTACATGAACTAGGGGGAGGTGTGGGCTTCGAACCAGGGGTCATGAGTACAGGTATCACAGAGGCGGCCTATTTGTGAAACTGCTGTGCAGCACGAGTAGTGTGAGCCAAAACCACGGCCACACACTGACGGGAGAGCGGGAGGGGGGCGGGAACGGCCACAGGAGAGCGGGAACGGCCACACACTGACGGGAGAGTGGGAGGGGGCGGGAACGGCCACGGGAGAGCGGGAACGGCCACACACTGACGGGAGAGCGGGAGGGGGGCGGGAACGGCCACGGGAGAGCGGGAACGGCCACACAGTGACGGGAGAGCGGGAGGGGGGCGGGAACGGCCACGGGAGAGCGGGAGGGGGGCGGGAACGGCCAAACACTGACGGGAGAGCGGGAGGGGGGCGGGAACGGCCACACACTGACGGGGGCGGGAAACGAACCAACAGCGGGAGGGGGGACAGGAAAGGGAAGACTCACCTGGACTTCCTCGGCCGGCCTAAACAAACCTCGACGAGCCCGAAAAAACGCCCCGCCCACCGAGTGAACACGTCTACATGACGTGAGCAGAAAGGGAAAAATTCTCGGGAACGCCCCCGAATCTGGTCCGGCCTTTGACGGACAGATCCGGCTCCCAATGGCTAGCCTCCATTTATGGAGCTAGCCAATGGGAGGAGGGGGCAGATACCCGACCCCACATAGAGGGTTAGAGGATATCATTAGATTTTGCTAGCGCATGCGTACTTCGTACGCATGCATCGCTAGTCAAAACCTAAAAAGCAAGTTCAATCAATTTGAGTTAATGAAATGGGTCACCTTAGGTTTAGGGTAAACAAGCATTGACAAATGCAATCGTTCTAGCTAGTTATTAATGATTGGGCTTCTTAATAGATCATGTCTGACTATTAATAGATGGCCAATTAAGCTGTTTTTGTTGTATCTGTCCCTCATATCAGGAGGCAACTAAGATGATGCTCCCAAGTAAAAATGGCAGGATAAGATAGACGCTGCCACTAAAAGACACAAACTATGCATGTTCTCAAACACTGCTGATAACCAAATAAGTCAGCAATAGCAGTGGAACATAACAGGCTACTATCTTGGTTGATTTTTAAGACAGTCCATGATCGCAAACGTTTCTACAGTGTGCAAGAAAGCCATAAATTCAACAATGAGCTTCTGTGACAATAAAGTACAGAGGTGTGGCGCCGCGGCCAGGGCGACTGACGCTGGAATCTGGGGACCACGGTTCGATCCCCGGCTCCGGCGGCAGGTTAGCCCAGCACCATGTGACTCTGGGCAATAGCTCGCTTAATCTTCCCGACGGCCCCCAGCGCCTAGAGACCCTTACGGGTGATTGTGCGCTTTACAAATGTGGACTTTACTTTAAATTCGGGTGCAAAGGCAAATAGTGAACAACGCTGTGTTTTTATGACAGTCTAAGGCATACCAACAACACACTTCCTAAAGAAAAAAATAGAAATATATGCAATAAATATCACAAGCTGCACGTTATGTCGTATCCGCAGACCAACAAAAGGACTAAGTGAAGCCTCATCACCAACCACTGAAGGGAAAATAACTGGGAAGAAGTAACGATTCTCATACTATCAGTCCTTTTCCCCCTATAAATGCTGGAACCTATACAGGGAAAACTGCAAGGGCGTGCTCGTCATCACACAGATCCCGGTGCAAAAAGGAGTTTGCACCGGGATCGGACATTAACGGGTCCACTCGTAGTGTGTGTTACGTATGTGACATTGACACTTTGATTTTGCTATCTATGCAGGTGTTGTGAAGATGCATGTGTTTATTGCACTGTACCCATGAGTCCTGGAAGTAGGGGTGCACGGGTGCTGCGACACCCCCAAAATAACCTAGCAGGACGAGAATGAGCAATAAAAGTGCCTTTACATTTTGACTGTATCATGTTGCATGTACTTTTGTAATTTGAACCAAGTGAACAGGGGGTGAAAAGGGAAAGGATGTAGGTGGTAATGTTTTCTACCATGCAACAACATTTATAAATGTAAAGTGAAATCTATACATATTTCAAAATATAGCAGCAGCAATGAAAGTACAAATAAGGCATTTTTGTAATTCTGATTTTGAGGGAAACAAACAAAGCATGTGATAAGAACACAACACATCAAGGCACTTTAGTTGCGTGAGGAGCAAAGGAAAATATATGCTGAGCCCCGATTTCCAGACGTTATGGTTTCTCGCCTTTGTACATGACAGGTAATCTCCCGCACTTGTATATTCAGGACAGACTGCGCTAAAATGCACCCTGGGACACACGCCGCTCTCACCGCGCTGATTTGCTTCACTTGTTCTTTGTGTAAAACAGATTTTTCACACTCGCTAACAGTAACGGCAGCGCCCTCTATCTAGCTCCCTCCCCCACTCTGAAGGTTGTTGCAGCACAATTGATTGTGGATCACACTCTGTGTGATCTTCGTCTGACAGTGTATGATCTTGGATGAACATGGGACCTCTCCCCAGCACAGGCTAAGAGAACATGCCCTGCTTCGGTCTCTTCCAGCAATGCCCCAGGGTGAGCCGAGTTTTACTCAGCGGTGCCGCAGATCCTATATGAGACTCTGACACCAAGTTTGATCCTGGTCTGGTGTCTGTGAATCCGCCACCATGTCTAATCTTTAACAGGGTGCTCTGTCACTGTGTGATCTTGGTGTTTGTTCGTGTTATCTATGCGCGTGATACTGTGCCTGACCTTCAGTTCTGTGCCGCTGACGCTATGATCCTATCCTGTTGACAGTATGTGTGATCTTGGTATCTGTGCGTGGTCTTCGTCTGGCAGTGGCCGATCTAGGCGTTTGTGACCCTCTGTCTGAGCGTCCTTGTGTTTTCTATGTAGCTGACGCCATGTGTGGTATTCGTCAGTTTGCTCTAACACAGTGTGATCTAGGCGTTTGCGACCCTCAGTCTGAGTGTCATTGTGTTTTCTATGGAGCTGACGCCATGTGTGATGTTCGTCAGTTTTGCTCTAACACTGTGTGATCTTGGTCTTTATACCTCTGTCTCTTGGAATCTGTGCAGCCGGGACTCTGGTATGAGCTCTCTGCAGCTTACAGTATTCATCAGTGAAGATGACACAGAGGGTGGCCTTAGTGTCTGTGCAGCTAACACACTACATTTGAGCTTGGTCTGGCAGGTTGCGATCTTGCGTGTCTGTGACTCCCACTGTGTACACTCATTTCTATTCAGCTGCCACTCTGTCTCATCTTGGGCTTTGATCTGAGTCTGGCTGTGTGTTATCTTTGTGTCTGTGATTCCCATTCTGTACACTCGTTTCTGTGCAACGGCCTCGCTGTGTGATCTTGGGCTGTGATCTTCGCCTGGCTGTGTGAGTGTGTGATCTTGGTGTCTGTGACTTCCACTGTGTGTATTCATTTCTATTTTAACTGCACTCAGTGTGATCTTGGGTTACGATCTGCCTCTAGCAGCCTGTGATCTTGTATTAACCCAACACATCTCCCCGCCTGGTACCGCGGCGCTATGACAGCAACCAGATCTGACATGCTTACAGTACCGCGGCGCTATGACCGCACACGGATTTGACTTGCTCGCGGCACCGAGGCGCTATGACCGCACACAGATCTGACTGTGTGCGGTAGAGCGGGAGGGGGCGGGAACGGCCACGGAAGAGCGGGAGGGGGGCGGGAACGGCCACGGGAGAGCGGGAACGGCCACACAGTGACGGGAGAGCGGGAGGGGGGCGGGAACGGCCACGGGAGAGCGGGAGGGGGGCGGGAACGGCCAAACACTGACGGGAGAGCGGGAGGGGGGCGGGAACGGCCACACACTGACGGGGGGCGGGAAACGAACCAACAGCGGGAGGGGGGACAGGAAAGGGAAGACTCACCTGGACTTCCTCGGCCGGCCTAAACAAACCTCGACGAGCCCGAAAAAACGCCCCGCCCACCGAGTGAACACGTCTACATGACGTGAGCAGAAAGGGAAAAATTCTCGGGAACGCCCCCGAATCTGGTCCGGCCTT
This sequence comes from Lissotriton helveticus, assembly GCF_964261635.1. Classification (NCBI taxonomy): domain Eukaryota; kingdom Metazoa; phylum Chordata; class Amphibia; order Caudata; family Salamandridae; genus Lissotriton; species Lissotriton helveticus. The sequence continues at coordinate 599,275,465 of NC_136068.1, read as the reverse complement.
TGACGGACAGATCCGGCTCCCAATGGCTAGCCTCCATTTATGGAGCTAGCCAATGGGAGGAGGGGGCAGATACCCGACCCCACATAGAGGATTAGAGGATATCATTAGATTTTGCTAGCGCATGCGTACTTCGTACGCATGCATCGCTAGTCAAAACCTAAAAACTTCTACTTAAAGATGTGTTTTTTGAAATTCTGAGTCCAGAGACACCAAACTCCGATTTTTATCTGTTCCCAATTGGAAGATACACTTGTAAAGTGTTGCAAGGCAGCTCCAATGCTAACCTATGGGAGAGATAGGCCTTACTGTAGTGAAAAATGAATTTAGCCGTTTTTCACTACCAGGACATATAAAACTCACAAGTACATGTCCTACCTTTTAAATACACTGCAACCTGCCCATGGGGCTACCTGGGGCTTGTTGTTTTGAGATTGGAGAAGCACTCCGTTATTCTGCCAGCTACTGAAAAAGCTTTAAACTTTCAACTTATTTTTAGACTAAGCGTGCTACGGAGGTAGCACGTTTATCCCAACCGTGCCACTACGTAAACCTCCTATCTTAAGTGAACCAAAACACTTAACCTCTGTGCACTGTTGCTGGAGTGGTTCTAACTCTAGAACAACACTTACATTTATACAGTTTCACAAAATAAACACACTGATCACATAATTGCTGCTTATGTTTTTCATATATTTCCCAATTTTCAAACTGGTGTATGTTTCAAAGACATTTCTATTTGTGAGAAAGCTTAACAAAAATCTGCAAAAATTACAAAATTATGTACAATCTTAAAGAACAAATAATCTTGTTGGCGTCATAGAAGATACTTCTTTGTGCCCGATGCATTTCGAGCTTTAAGAGCTCTTCATCAGGGGCCTGAAAACTAAACATGTAAATGAGTTACTTTAACACCTTCGGTCAATGTTCAGGGCATTCATAAAATTCACTCTGTGCAAGGCTTTACTTATTAGTTGGTCTTATGTCGTGAAAATTAAAAGAAAAAACGTAAGAAATGTGGACAGAATACCCCTCTCCACACCACTATATTTGTGCTCAAAGGAAATGAAACTCACTGCCCCTGTACTCACTTGCCGTGTAAAATGATCTTCAAAACACCTGTATAGAAAAAACGGGTTCAATATAACCGTTCCAATGGGGCTTTGCGGTGGGTGGCCGACCGAAGGGAGGCTCGCCCCCCCGGGGAGTTTGGGGCCCCGGGAGGAAGGGGAGGGGGGGAGGATTAGGAAGGACACCAGGAAGGGACTTTGGGCTGGTTGGGCTTGCTGGTGGGTTTTGGGCTTCTTTTGGGCGTTATTAGTACAAAATCGGCAATTTTGGGTCACTGGTCACCATTTCTTGGGACAGTGACCCAGCAGCCGGGGGGCTCGGAGTATTTTGTAGTTAGCTTTCTGCTCGGTCTATGTGTGAATTGGTTAGGGCGTGGGTGTTGTGAGGGCTTTTGTGGATAGCGGTAGGGATTACTGGGTAAGAGCGCGAAAGTTGTGCAGGTTAGGTTTTCACAGAGTGCGAGGAGGCGAGCTGTGGTGTTTCTACGGAGGCGGCGGTTTGACGGCGGCATACCTGGCGAGATGGCGGCGGAAGATTTGTCTGATCCCCGGGTGCGGGAAGCGCTTCGCCTGCTAGGCGAAGCGGGCAGGACGGACCTCTTGCGCAATGACTTGCGGGTAAGGCCCCCGCGGCGCGCTGCGGATGGCGCCGTGGCGGCGGTGGCGGCTTGCGAGCCTCCGAGGTCGCGTGCGCGAAAGGGGGAGGGGGCGGGAGCTCGGGGGAGAGTGGCGCGCGGTGGCGGCCAGCGTGCGGCTGGGGCGGCGAGGAGGAGAGGGGGGTCAGGACAGAAGCGCGGCGGCCGGAAGAAGGCGCCGTTGACATTTGTAGTAGGCGCGGAAGGCATTGGGGGGGCGGGGGGAGGTGGGGGGGTACAGGGGGGAGCGATGGGGAGTGCGGTGGGGGGGAAGGTCGTTGAAGGGGGTGCAGGTGGGGAAAATGAGGCCCGTGTGGCGAGGCGGGGCTCCTGGGGTGGGGGGGCGGGAGGGGGACATGCCCTGAGAGGAGGCGGAGGGGGAGTGCATGGGCAGGTGGAAGAGGCTGAGGGGGCGGAGGGGGGACAAGACGGAGAAGGGGACAGAGAGCCTGGGGGTGTGGACAGCGGAGTGGTGGGGGAGGGGGAGACAGGGGGGCAGGGAACGGCAAGGGGTGACTCGCCGCTCATGATTGAAGATTCAGAGGGGGGGGATGAGGAGGGAGCAGGGGGTGAGAGTGAGCGGGGTGGGGGGGACTCAGAGGATGATGACATAATTCCGCCCAGCAGGGGGGGCTCTCCGCGGGGCGGGGGGTGCAGCGGGGAGGGGGGGTGAGGGGTGGCGGACGGGGGTGGTCTGGGGGTTCGGGATTGTCACAAGGGTTGGGGGCGGCCGGAGGTGGGGGGGAGGGTGCGGGGGGGGTTCGGCGGGGGGGGGTGCGGGGTTGAGGGAGCGGCAGGGGGTAGCGGGCGGGAGATGCGGAGATGGGGTGAGTGGGGGGGTTCAGGGGGGGGTGAGTGGGGGGGTGCGGGGGGGGCGCGTGGGACGGTCCGGGCGGGGCGGGGAGCTGGGGGTGGGGGGAGAGCGGGTGGGGGGGCGTCCAGCGTGGCGAGGAGGGCATTCTGCGGCAAGGGGGAGAGGTGGATGGGAAGGTTGCGGAGAGGGTTTTGCCCCGGCATGCTGGACTTCCCCGTTTTTCTCTTGGCAGGAGCAGTGGGGCAGGGGCTCGGGTGAGCAGCATGCGGCTCCACCCCGCCGAGTGGATGGGCCGGCTCTGCCTAGTACGGGCGGTCGCGCTCCAACGAGGGACCTGGTGTGGACAGACGACCGTTGGATGGGCCATAGCTCTCCGACGCCCCCCTCCCGATGGGTCGATCCGGCCGCCGGGGGACGGGGTTGGAGCAACGATGTGCCAGGTTACTCAGCTTACCACCAAGAGCATGGGAGGAGAGTGAGTGTGGACCTAGGTACTTTGATGACGGAGTGTAGGGAGAAGGCAGGTTTAAGCAGGGTGTCCACAGGAAGGGTTGTTGCTGTCGGAGAAGGGAGTGGGGAGATGGAGTCGGAGGAAGAGGGGGAGCTGCGGGAGGATGGGGGGGAGGTCAGTAATGTTGGCAGTGTTTTGCAGGAATGCCCCCGGCAAGTGGTGCCGCGAGTGACGGCCCCCCCAGCTGAAATGGTTAGGCGGCGGGATCCGGTGCGGACGCCAGCTTCGACGCCAGGTAAGACCAGTTCGGGGTCGGGGAGTGGCTTGGGCGCGCCTCATGGAGGCAAGGCGGGTGGAAGTAGGGTTGGCAGTTGTCAAGTGTCGGTGGGGACGGATGCTGTGGGTGGTGATGAGGTGAGACTGTTGAAGGGTAGGTATGTGATGGATGCCGGGGTGTGCACGGAGGCGGATGGCGCGGCATCGGGGAGTTCGGGGACAGGCGTGGCGGCTGGCGGGTCGACGGCGGCGGGCGCCGGGGCGAAGGAGAGCTGCGAGGTTCCGGTCAAGAAGCTGCCGTATATGGGAGTAGCGAAGCCATTGGGGGCGCATTTGTCGATGGCAACTAGGGAGAAGATTTGGAAAGGGGAGTACGTGGAGATTTTGAAGTTGCTCCACCGGGAATTGATGGCCAAGGAGGGGTCAAAAGAGGAGGAGCAGGAGTTGGCGAGGCGGCCGAAAGTGCCGGTTACTATCGAGAATTGGTCGGCGGCTTTCTTGATTTATGCGAGCGTGTACTGTGAGAAGTACCCGGACAGGGCGGTCACGCTGTTTAAATACATGGACCTGGTGCGGCGGGTGCAAGTGACCTACGGGGGCAACGCTTGGTCGCATTACGACGAGGAGTTCCGGGCGCGCATGGCGTCCGACCTGGAGGCGAAGTGGGGGGAGTTGGACGCGGACCTGTACCAGCAGAGGATGAGTGGGGCGAAGTTTGGCCGCACTATCTACACGGCCAGTGGCTTGCCACTGGCTCCTCCCCCCTTTTCGGCCCGCCCCACCCGTGGGGGGGTGGGGACGGGGGGAGCCGGGAGCAGTCCCGGTTTTGGGACATGCTGGGATTTTAACAGGGGTTCCTGTCTCCGGCAGACGTGCCGCTTCCGGCATGAGTGCTCCGCTTGTGGAAAACGTCACCCAGAGGCGCGATGCTGGGGGCTTTGGGGAGGCCCCTCACAGGGTCAATTCCCGGCTCCCGGGCCCGGCAGGGGGAGGGGAGGGGGTAGGGGGGGAGCGAGTACCATGGGAAAAGGCTCGTACGCCGGTTAGGCTGGATCGGCTGGAACCTTTCTTGGAGGTGTATCCGCGGGCGGACGATGCGAGTGTGCTGCGTCGGGGTTTCAGGGAGGGTTTCCGGTTGGGGTACGAGGGTCCGCGGATCGCTCGATGGGCGGAGAACCTGAAGTCCGTGAACGCACACAAGGGTATCGTCCGGGAGAAGCTCTTCAAGGAAGTGAAAGAGGGCAGGATGGTGGGACCTTTTGAGGTAGCGCCGTTGAGAGATTTGATCATTTCTCCCATTGGTGTGGTCCCACAGAAAGAGCAAGGTCAATTCCGCCTGATTCAACATCTATCGTGGCCGGAGGGCGCGTCAGTGAACGACTTTATCTCAGCGGATTTGGCATCGGTGTCCTACTCGTCCGTGGACGTCGCGAGGAAGTTGGTGACAACGGCGGGTCAGGGGGCGCTCATGGCAAAATGCGATGTAAAATCGGCATTTCGGTTGCTTCCGGTTCATCCAGCTGATCATCATTTACTGGGGATCCAGCTGGATGGGTTCATTTTTGTCGATCGAGCGCTTCCAATGGGGTGCTCCGTGTCGTGTGCCTTGTTTGAGCGTTTCAGCTCTTTTTTGCAGTGGGCTTTTTCCTGGCGCACAGGCTCTGAGGCGATTACGCATTACCTGGACGACTTCTTCCTGGTGGGCAGCCCCGGTTCGACGGACTGCCAGCAGCAGCTGAGCAGTTTTACAGACCTGATGGATTACCTGGGGGTGCCTTTGGCGCCAGAGAAGACGCAGGGGCCCAGCACGGTGCTGTCGTTTCTCGGGATAGAGCTCGACTCAGCGGCCATGGAAGCACGCCTACCGGAGGACAAGCGGGCGGCGATGATGGATTTGGTGAAGGGCATGTTGGCCAAGCGGAAGGTGTTGGTGCGAGAGGTGCAGGTGTTGCTGGGGCATTTGAATTTCGCGTGCCGCGTTGTGCGAGCGGGGCGGACCTTTTGTCGGCGGTTGGGATTGGCCTTGTCCGGTTTGTCGCTGCCTCACCATCATGTCCGGCTATCGGCGGGCGCGAGAGAAGATCTGTGCATGTGGTTGGCCTTTTTGCAACGTTTCAACGGTGTTCCCATGGCGCCCCCGGAGGAGTGGGAGTGGGATGTGACGATGTCTTCGGATGCGGCGGGCGTCGGAGGTTTCGGACTCTACTGGGCGGGTCGGTGGTGCGCGGAACAATGGCCGGAGCAGTGGCAGGCGGGGGGGAGAAGCATTGCTTTCTTGGAATTGTTCCCGCTGGTGGTGGCTGTGACAGTGTGGGCGCGTGAGTTGGCGCACAGGCGCGTGTTGTTCAAGGTGGACAATATGTCGGTGGTGCAGGTGGTGAACCGGCAGTCTGCGAGGGAGCCCCAGGTGCTGAAGCTGATGCGCGTGTTCGTGTTGCGGTGCTTAGTACATAATATCTTGTTTCGGGCTCAGCATGTGCCGGGAGTGGACAATGACATTGCGTATGCTTTGGCTCGTCAACAGTGGCAGAGGTTCCATGGGCTAGCCACGGAGGCTGCGGCGGTCAAGACGGAGGTGCCGGAGGAGATGTGGTTGGTGGGAGAGCGCGGGTCGTTAAATTGGTGAGGTCGTCCATGGCTGCGTCCACGTGGAGGAGTTACGAACAGGCCTGGCTGGAGTTTCTGCGTTTTGGAGCGGTAAGGCAGCGGGACAAGTGGCGTCGGGAAGAGCAGGTGGTGTAATTCGTGCTGGGGTTAATGGACAAAGGTCTGGCGAGAGTGACAATTGCGGGTAAACTGGCAGGTTTGGCGCTCATGGGCAAGCTTTGGTGGGGTTATGCCCCCTCGGCGGGTGAATTGGGAGGGCGTCTTTTGGAGGGTTGGGAAAGAGAGAGAGGGGCTCAGGTGCGGAAGAGACGGCCAATTACAGAGGCGATGTTGGAAGGTCTGGTGGGCTGTTTGCCGGTAGTGTGCAGAGATCAGGGGGAGACGGTGCTTTTTTCCACATTGATGTCGTGGATGTATTTCGGGGCCTTTCGGGTGTCAGAGTTGGTGGGTTTGAAGGGGCGGGCGGGGCTGACGTGGGGGGAAGTGGAGTTCCGAGGCAGGGAGGTCGCAGTGCGGCTCCAACGTTCCAAGACTGATCAGCGAGGGAGGGGTACTTGGGTGTTGCTGGGTCCTGGGGGAACAGAGGCGGTGTGTCCGGTGGCATGGGGGAGATGGCTGGCGGGCGGAGGGGTGCAGGTTGGGGCGGAGGTGTTTGGCAGGAGAGAGGCGGGACGAGTGACGGCTGCGCAATTGTTATGGGTCCTGCGGCACGCCCTGCGGAGTATGGGTGAGGATCCAAAAGACTTCGGGACGCATTCGTTTCGCATCGGGGCGGCGACGGAGGCGCCCCGTAAAGGTTGGGGGAAGGAGGAAATTAAACAGTTGGGACGATGGAAATCAGACTGTTATAAGACGTATGTCAGGTTGCGAGGGGTAGTGGTGGACTAAACTGGATTTTGGATTTGCTGCTCATATATGTTTCTTTCCAGGTGCGGTGGCGGGGCCTACAGCGGCAGCTGTGTCTATATACGTGGTGGGCCATTCTTTTGTAAAGAGAGCGGAGAAGTCTGAGTGGGACAAATACAGGAACCTTAACCTGGAATTGGATGAGCAATTGTTTAGGTGTCATTGGAGGGGTAAAGGGGGCATGCGTTTGTCAGGGTCTGACGGGTGCCTGCCCAATTTGAGGACTACATCTCCCAGAATCCTTAGGGGCGCCAGGAAAGGGGAGAGGCTACAAAACTGTGTGAGACGCTGGGGGCGGTGCACGTGATTTTGTCTATTGTTCGTTTGGTAGAGCGAAGCAGTGGAAGTCTGTTCCTTGGTGCCATTCTTTGAACGCTGATTTAGACTGCTGTTCACCTCGCTGTTGTGCCTAGTCGGTATTTCGTCCTGAGCCGGCTCAACAGCAGTGGAGGTTTGTGTTAGTACTTTGTTGGGTGCCTGGTTGCACAGAGCGGAGACGCGGGTTTCCTCTGCTTCTGCTGGCATAGGGTAAAACCCTTTTGTATTGCGAGGGACGCTGGATTTCCCCCCCTCGCGGTGCAAACACCTTTGTTTCTTGTGAACTCGGAGAGACGCTGGATTGCCCCCTCTCGAGTCACACACACCTAAGCACCGGTAGAGAGACGCTGGATTTCCCCCTCTCTTATCCGGAGGACACACTGGGTTGCTTGAACGTTGGAACACCCGCCAGGTAGCGGCTGGCATTGCTGTTGCTGTTTTCTTTGGGGGTTTACTAGCTGATTCTTCCAAGTGGGTACCCTAGGAGTTCCTTTCAGCTACGGGGCGAGAACATAGGGTATGTATGTGGTTTTCATAGTGACAGGAGTTACATTGTGGGCTATCCCAGAGGAGTTCTTGGAATGTTGTTTATGTTGTCTATATCATTGCAGACACCTATCCACAAGAAGTGAGAGACGTCATCTCATATCCTTGAATAGAAGAGAGAAGGGACTAGCGGCATCTGAGACGTATCAGGTGGGCAACTGTCTCACGGGTGGTAGAGAAGTGTGGGGGAAAAGGTCGAGAACACCTCTAATGTTTGTTCTCTTGTACTTTTGCAGATTTACCTTTCCATGACGGTTCCCGCCCCGGCTTCTCTTATTTTTTCCCTCACCTGCTGACCACGGTGCTCTGTACCTCTGTTGAGTCGGAGCACGGGGACAGCTGGAGGTGGACCCCTTTCTAGCATCTCATCGATTCTGAGGAATCGTTGGTCCGTGACAGAATCACGTGCCCAAGTAATATTCCTCCTGATCGGTGTGGGCTATGGCTACTATGGATGACGTGATGGCGGCTCTGGTATTGGTCCAACAAGAGTTGGCCACTTCCCGAGCTGAAACCGCGGCTTTGAAGGAACAGGTAGAGAGACAGAATCGGAACCCTTTCAGTGCTTCGGCAGGTGCTCAGCAAATCCAAGTCACTGTTCCACCGCCCATACCTTTAGCTAGCCCGGAGAGGTACTCGGGTGACCCCCGCGCTATTCAGGCTTTTTTGACGCAGGTGTCTTTACATTTTTCCTGTCGTCCTGCTTCTTTTCCCACAAACCTATCTAGAGTGGCTTTTGCCATTTCGTATTTATCTGGTGACGCGGCGAATTGGGCAGGACCGTTGGTTCGGAACGACGATCCGCTTTTGTCGGATTGGAACGCGTTCAAAAAAGAGTTTGAGCGTGTATTCGATCGGAGGGCCACCACTTTGAGCGCTGATCGGGACCTTCTTACTTTGAAACAGGGCAGGAACGATTTGGTGACATATATGACATCCTTTAATCGACTGGTTGCAGAGACTGGGTGGCCAGAAGAAAAAAGGATGGCGTTGTACTATCAAGGGTTGTCGGACGAACTCAAGGACGTGTTAGCACAAATTGATCCGCAACCCACGACATGTACGGCTTTGATTAATCTGACGTTGCGTTTGGATCATCGTCTCTCGGACAGACTGGGAGACAGGAGAAGAGGGAATCGTCCCCATGGAGGGATGGGAATCAGTGAGGTTGTTGGACCAGTCGACAAAGGCGGGTCGCCTGAACCCATGGAAGTTGGGGCAGTGCGGGCACCTTTGTCTAGAACCGAAAGGGAAGCATGTCGCTCACAAGGGCTCTGTATGTACTGCGGTAAAAAGGGCCATTATGTCAAGGACTGCCCAACGAAACCAAAAAGAACGCGCCCTTTTGTAGCAGGAAAAAATTATTCTTTACCGGCAGTACATACAGAGGAGAGTGAGTCCACAGACAGCATGCCGGTAGCCTTGGAGGGTGCTGGTTGGCAATTGCCGTCTTTGGCAGGAGCTGGGTCAGAGGGTGTGGTGTCACACATAGTGCTCTCAATGGTCTTACGGATAAGAGGAGAACAACATGTCGTCCACAGTATGATAGATTCAGGAGCCACCGGTAACTTCATTGATGTGGGGTTAGTTAGTCGGTTGGGATTGGTTCGAGTCTCCATGTTGAAACCAGAGAAGGTGTTGGCTGTGGACGGCACTCTGTTGAAATCTGGTCCGGTCACGGAAAGAACGGAGAGTGTAGAATTAAGGCTACCTGGGCTCCCCTTGGACCATGTAGAGAATATAACTTTAAACATCATCGAGGCTCCTCAATACGAGGTGATCCTGGGCATGCCCTGGCTAGGGTTGCACAATCCTACAATGGATTGGAAACGTAGGACGGTTAGGTTTCTGTCGGAGGAGTGTCAGGCGACATGTTTAAGAGAGACGACCAGTCCTTTGGCTGCTTTGGCGCAAGGGTTGCAGGTGTCTACGGCCGCAGAAAAAGATGTAACGTTACCATCTGTTTACAGCGAATACAGTGAGGTGTTCAGTGAGGTCAAGGCGGCGGAGTTGCCTCCCCATCGTGAATACGATTGCCGCATTGACCTCATTGATGGGGCAGTAATGCCATCATGTAGGGTGTACGCCCTTTCAGAACCCGAGACTGAGCACCTGCAGGGGTATTTGAAACGGTTCTGTGCCATGGGATACATCCGTCCATCTAGGTCCCCTGCGGCATCGCCTCTGTTTTTCATTTCGAAAGCTAATGGCGAGTTGCGTACGTGCATCGATTACCGCATGTTAAACAAACAAACAGTGAGAAACAGGTACCCTCTTCCATTGATCCCCGTGCTACTGGACCAGGTGAGGGAGGCACACATATACACCCGATTGGATCTCAGAGGCGCCTACCACCTGGTGAGAGTTCGTAGCGGGGACGAGTGGAAGACGGCCTTTAAAACAAGGTATGGCCTTTTCGAATACTTGGTAATGCCGTTCGGGTTGTGCAACGCCCCGGCGGCATTCCAGTATTTTTTAAACGATGTCTTAAAAGAATTCATCGATCAGTTCGTCATCGTATATATCGATGATATCTTGATATATTCGGTGTCGGTGTCACAGCATGCGAGTCATGTATGTTTGGTCCTGAAGAGACTGCTGGAGAACAGTCTCTATTGTAAGCTCAGCAAGTGTGAGTTTGGAGTGAGTGAAGTAGAGTTTCTGGGCGTTATGTTGAGTCCCGAGGGTTTTCAGATGGCAGACCGGAAGGTGGCTGCAGTGCAACAGTGGCCTATTCCTAAATCCGTGAAAGAGGTACAGGGCTTTCTCGGGTTTGCAAACTATTATAGGCGATTCATAGCCCAGTTCTCCTTGGTGGCTGCTCCAATCACTCGTTTATTGAGGAAAGGAGTTCCGTTTCAATGGACCGTGGAAGCCAACAACGCTTTCGAGCTGTTGAAAACTCTGTTCAGCACAGCCCCAATACTGCGGCACCCGCAAATGGATGTGCCGTTTGTGGTAGAGGCGGATGCTTCTGATACAGCGGTTGGGGCAATACTATCGCAGCGGGACAAGGCAACAGGACAGCTGCATCCGGTGGCGTTCTTGTCACAAAAGCTCTCCTCGGCGGAACTGAATTATACGGTAGCGGAGAAGGAGTTGTTCGCCATAAAAAAGGCCTTCATGGAATGGAGGCACTATTTGTGGGGTGCTAGACACACCGTAACTGTGTACTCGGATCATAGGAACCTGGCATATATGAAGACTGCTCGTCATCTCTCACAAAGACAGATGAGGTGGACACAGTTCTTTGCAGGGTATGACTTTGTCATCACGTTCCGTCCGGGGTCCGACAATAGGAAGGCCGACTCGCTATCGAGACAGGAGGAAGGCAGCGTTTCCATACAAGAGAAACCACAAGCTATCATATCACCTGAGAAAGTGCTGTGTGCGGTCTCGGCAGACAGATTTGTGCAACAGGTTGTGGATTTCCGTAGCCCAGAACAGTGGAAGGCGTGGGCCGAGCAAGGAGGTTCTCGGACTATGAAACATGGAATTCCCCTGTGTCAAGGCAAACTGTTTCTCCCTTCACATTCGCTCAGGTTGCAGGCATTCAATTGGTGTCACAACGCTGTCATGGCCGGCCATCCGGGTAGAAGGAAGACGCTGTTGTTACTACAGCGTCAGTTCTGGTGGGAAGGAATGGCGAAGGAGGTAAACAAGTGGGTACAGCAGTGTGACACGTGTGCTCGTGCCAAAGGTGAACAAAACAAGGCGAAGGGGAAGTTGATCACTCTACCCACTCCTGCCCATCCATGGCACACCATCAGTATCGATTTCGTAGTGGGTTTACCAACAGACCAGGGTTGTAACGCTATTCTGGTAGTCGTAGACAGCCTCACAAAAATGGGTCACTTCATTCCCTGCCGTAACCTACCCACAGCCAGTCAGACCGCCCAGCTGCTTCTCACCCATGTGGTGCGGTTACATGGAATACCACGAGTCATCATCTCAGACCGAGGGCCTCAGTTTGTGGCCCGGTTTTGGCACATGTGGTGTAAGGCCATGCACACAGAAGACGCTCTTTCCACGAGCTTCCATCCACAGACCGACGGCCAAACCGAGCGAATGAATCAGACCTTGAAGAAATATCTAAGGTGTTATGCGAAGGAAGCGGATCAGTCCTGGGTTTCCATGCTATGGTTGGCGGAGTTGTCATATAACAACACTTGGCATAGTTCGATCAACGAAACTCCTTTTAGGGCCAACACGGGGTACCACGCCAATACTCTGCCAGTGGTGATCCCGGGGGAAATCCAGAATCACCCATCGGTGGCAGCTCACATGAAGTCTCTCCAACGACTCCATCGTGTGGTACGAAAGTCATTGGATCAGGCCAAGCTCTCCTACAAGAAGTGGGCGGATGTCCATCGGCAGGTGGGACCGGAATACAACGCTGGGGATCGGGTATGGCTCTCCACTCGGAATATTCGTTTCCGGTACCGTAGCATCTTTCACCCTCGTTTCATCGGTCCTTATGTTGTGGTACGTCGAGTCAATCCAGTGGCGTACAAACTCAAGTTGCCGGCCTCTTTGCGGATCCATCCGGTATTCCACTGCAGCCTGTTGAAACCGGCTGGCCGAGCCAGGGTTATGGCGTCGCCTCCGGTGATGAGGGATGGTCAACTGGAGTATGAGGTTCGGAAGATCCTTGATTCTAGGTATCGGCAGGGGAAGCTGTGGTTCCTGGTCTCCTGGAAAGGGTATCAGGCGGAAGACGATTCCTGGGAGCCGAGCACGGGGGTCCATGCTCCGGATGCTGTTCGGAAGTTCTTTCAGCTACATCCGGGGAAGCCTGGAGCTAGGAGGCACCGGGGAGGGGGGCGTACTGTCAGGGTCTGACGGGTGCCTGCCCAATTTGAGGACTACATCTCCCAGAATCCTTAGGGGCGCCAGGAAAGGGGAGAGGCTACAAAACTGTGTGAGACGCTGGGGGCGGTGCACGTGATTTTGTCTATTGTTCGTTTGGTAGAGCGAAGCAGTGGAAGTCTGTTCCTTGGTGCCATTCTTTGAACGCTGATTTAGACTGCTGTTCACCTCGCTGTTGTGCCTAGTCGGTATTTCGTCCTGAGCCGGCTCAACAGCAGTGGAGGTTTGTGTTAGTACTTTGTTGGGTGCCTGGTTGCACAGAGCGGAGACGCGGGTTTCCTCTGCTTCTGCTGGCATAGGGTAAAACCCTTTTGTATTGCGAGGGACGCTGGATTTCCCCCCCTCGCGGTGCAAACACCTTTGTTTCTTGTGAACTCGGAGAGACGCTGGATTGCCCCCTCTCGAGTCACACACACCTAAGCACCGGTAGAGAGACGCTGGATTTCCCCCTCTCTTATCCGGAGGACACACTGGGTTGCTTGAACGTTGGAACACCCGCCAGGTAGCGGCTGGCATTGCTGTTGCTGTTTTCTTTGGGGGTTTACTAGCTGATTCTTCCAAGTGGGTACCCTAGGAGTTCCTTTCAGCTACGGGGCGAGAACATAGGGTATGTATGTGGTTTTCATAGTGACAGGAGTTACATTGTGGGCTATCCCAGAGGAGTTCTTGGAATGTTGTTTATGTTGTCTATATCATTGCAGACACCTATCCACAAGAAGTGAGAGACGTCATCTCATATCCTTGAATAGAAGAGAGAAGGGACTAGCGGCATCTGAGACGTATCAGGTGGGCAACTGTCTCACGGGTGGTAGAGAAGTGTGGGGGAAAAGGTCGAGAACACCTCTAATGTTTGTTCTCTTGTACTTTTGCAGATTTACCTTTCCATGACGGTTCCCGCCCCGGCTTCTCTTATTTTTTCCCTCACCTGCTGACCACGGTGCTCTGTACCTCTGTTGAGTCGGAGCACGGGGACAGCTGGAGGTGGACCCCTTTCTAGCATCTCATCGATTCTGAGGAATCGTTGGTCCGTGACAGCGTTGGCACGAGTTGGTGCCGGTGTTGAATAACGTGGTGCGGGGAGGGGTGTGCCCAGATGTTTTGGTGGTGCATCTGGGGGAAAACGACCTGGTTCAGTGTAAGGGCCTGGCATTGGTTAAGAAGATGAGGAGGGATTTACTGGAGATCAAGAGGCAGTGGGCAGGGTGTTACGTCATCTGGTCGGAGTTCATTCCTAGGAGATGTTGGAGGGGAGCGGAGAGACCAGGGGCTATTGACAGGACTAGGAGGAAGATTAACAGGGAGATGAGGGCCTTTTGTGAGAAGGAAGGGGTAGGTAGAATGGAGCATCCGGAACTGAGGTATGGGGCGGTCTACTTTTTTATGGAGGATGGGGTACATTTGTCGAGATACGGGATGGAGCTCTATATTGTACAACTGAAGGAAGCATTGGATCGGGCAATAGGGGTGCAAAGGTATCCAAAGGTGCAAAGGTCCTAGGGGGGGGGGGGTCGAAAGCGGTAGGGGGCTTTCGAGTGGCGCTTTTCCCTAGTTATAATGGGGGGGTAAGATAGGAGGAAGGAGCTTGACTGGTTGAAGGGGAGGGAGTGTATATATGGCAGATGTTAAAACAGTTGAGGCAGGCGTTTGGGTAACTGATAAGGGTTTGTTATGATGTTGTCAGGGAACTGTTTAGGGGTGGGGGTGGGGGTATTGGTCAGGTATATGTATATTTAGTTAGGCCTAGTTTTGTACGGCAAAGGCCAAGGTTGGGGGTATGTTTTCAGGATGCACCTGTTTTCCAATAAAAGCGGCCTTTATCACACCTTACACCTGTGTCCGGTCGGTTCTTCCCCTCCCCGTCTCCCGATGGGCCCCAATGGGGCTTTGCGGGGGGTGGCCGACCGAAGGGAGGCTCGCCCCCCCCGGGAGTTTGGGGCCCCGGGAGGAAGGGGAGGGGGGGAAGGATTAGGAAGGACACCAGGAAGGGACTTTGGGCTGGTTGGGCTTGCTGGTGGGTTTTGGGCTTCTTTTTGGCGTTTTTAGTACAAAATCGGCCATTTTGGGTCACTGGTCACCATTTCTTGGGACAGTGACCCAGCAGCCGGGGGGCTCGGAGTATTTTGTCCCACCCGCCCTCCCTTAGGATGGGGGGGGGGTTTCTTTCTTGTCTTCTCTCCAAGGTTGGGAACATTGAGGGGGTTTTTGTTGGTTGCAGGTGCTTTCTGTGTTAGGGTTGAACGGTGCTGTCGCTGGAGTAGGTGCTGGGGAATTTTATGTAGGATGGCGCTTTTCCCTAGTTATAATGGGGGGGTAAGATAGGAGGAAGGAGCTTGACTGGTTGAAGGGGAGGGAGTGTATATATGGCAGATGTTAAAACAGTTGAGGCAGGCGTTTGGGTAACTGATAAGGGTTTGTTATGATGTTGTCGGGTAACTGTTTAGGGGTGGGGGTGGGGGTATTGGTCAGGTATATGTATATTTAGTTAGGCCTAGTTTTGTACGGCAAAGGCCAAGGTTGGGGGTATGTTTTCAGGATGCACCTGTTTTCCAATAAAAGCGGCCTTTATCACACCTTACACCTGTGTCTGGTCGGTTCTTCCCCTCCCCGTCTCCCGATGGGCCCCAATAAACTATGCACTATGATCACTGTAAAGACCAACCTTCAAGGCTGTCTTACCTTATTGTGAATTGAACTAAGACTCGCTGTTCATAGTTTTGAAAAACCAATTTCGTACTGGTTCTGCCACCTGAAAGCGGTAAAAATAATGATGTGTTCACCAAACTCGTTTCACTGACCGCCAAAGTACAACACTGAAGTCCATCGTTGGTTTCTTAAACAACCCGAGGAGAAGGCGCAGCTCAGAGCGGCAATGGTTGCACTTTGTTGTTGAGTACCGGTTGTGGCGGAAAGCTGGAGAGAGTTAAATCGCCATGGGAATATTGGAGGCGCAGGTAAGAGGAAAGGGTTTATAGTAACAATCGAGAGTGAAGTGTGCTCTCTAAGGGAGTTGTAACACAGAGTTGTACTTTGACGGTCAGCGGAAACGAGTTTGGTGAACACATCATTATTTTTACCGCTTTCAGGTGGCAGAACCAGTACGAAATTGGTTTTTCGAAACTATGAACAGCGAGTCTTAGTTCAATTCACAATAAGGTAAGACAACCTTGAAGGCTGGTCTTTACAGTGACCCAGTGCATAGTTTATTGGAACGGTTATATTGAACCCGTTTTTTTGTATACAGGTGCTTTGAAGATCATTTTACACGGCAAGTGAGTACAGGAGCAGTGAGTTTCATTTCCTTTGAGCACAAATATAGTGGTGTGGAGAGGGGTATTCTGTCCACATTTCTTACGTTTTTTCTTTTAATTTTCACGACATAAGACCAACTAATAAGTAAAGCCATGCACAGAGTGAATTTTATGAATGCCCTGAACATTGACCAAAGGTGTTAAAGTAACTCATTTACATGTTTAGTTTTCAGGCCCCTGAGGAAGAGCTCTTAGAGCTCGAAATGCTTCGGGCACAAAGAAGTATCTTCTATGACGCCAACAAGATTATTTGTTCTTTAAGATTGTACATAATTTTGTAATTTTTGCTGATTTTTGTTAAGCTTTCTCACAAATGGAAATGTCTTTTAAACATACACCAGTTTGAAAATTGGTAAATATATGAAAAACATAAGCAGCAATTATGTGACCAGTGTGTTTATTTTGTGAAACTGTATAAATTTAAGTGTTGTTCTAGAGTTAGAACCACTCCAGCAACAGTGCGCAGAGGTGTTTTGGATCACCTAAGATAGGAGGCTACCTGG
Source organism: Lissotriton helveticus (assembly GCF_964261635.1). Taxonomy (NCBI): domain Eukaryota; kingdom Metazoa; phylum Chordata; class Amphibia; order Caudata; family Salamandridae; genus Lissotriton; species Lissotriton helveticus. The sequence goes on along the minus strand of NC_136068.1, from coordinate 599,259,165 downwards.
GGCTTACCTTAAGGATGCCTTACACGTAATAAAAGGGAAGGTTTGGCCCAGGCAAGGAGGTGCACTTTCCCCCACAGGTGCTGCAGTGGCAGGCCTCAGACAGGTTTGCAAGCCTACTCATGTGGATGGCACAATCAGTGCTGCAGGCCCACTAGTAGAATTCAAGTTACAGGCCCTGGGCACACATGGTACACTGTATTAGGGACTTACTAGTAAATCGTATATGCCAATCATGGAGAAACCAATTACCATCAGATTTTAGACACAGAGCACTTGCACTTTAGCACTGACCAGCAGTGGTAAAGTGCCAAGAGTCCTAAAGCCAGCAAAAACGATATTCAGCACACAGTCAAAAACAGGAGCTCAGAAGCAAAAAGACTGAGGAAACCTCACCAAAAGATGCCAGGTATAACGCATATATACATGCAAATGTATACATACATACTTGGGCTTTTGTTGAGCCGTCGTCTGCCATTGGTCTATTTGAGTCTCATTCTTAAACTGCTTTCATCTATGACAACATACATTATTGAGTAATCAGTCAGCCCATGTCATCCATTGGCTCTATTGACCTATGAGAACTAGCATTTTGCTTGATCACAATTGCACCTCTGCCTGAACATGATTGAGCTTCAATGCCATGGCCGGTAGGCTAGCCCTTTAGATTTCCATTTTCTGTTTTACAGGTCCCCAGTCAGTTCTTTTTCATTTTATTATTATTTACAGAGCCATACTGCAGCTCCTCGGACAATGCTACCAGGACCCTCATTGCTGCTCATTTCTCATTTAAACTGCACCACACCATGCACAGCCACAGCTTCTGAATTGGGCAGCTACTTTGGAATGGCATTGTCAATGCCAACTTAAATTACGGTCTCACCCCTGAGGCGGAAGCCGGGGGCTCAGTATCGCTATTTTTAAAAGTGTGCATTTTGATTTTTAGTTGTGGCATTTCTTTTCAAACTTTGGTAATCTTTTTAATATTGAGAGCCTTACTTTCCGAAACTGCCGTATCCTCACGCTGTTCCCAGCGCAGAAGATTACGTGCTGACACCGGGGAATAGAGGGTGAGCAGCCGCCATATTGGGGGAAGGAAAGGGTGGCGCTCCAGTAACTGGCCGCCTCCCACCCTCCTCAACACTGGATAAAAGGGGAATGTCATCTCGTCCGCGCAGCGGGCGCGCCGAAGGCATGCCAAAGGCAAGCCCATCTGCGCCCGTCCGCGCCGGGCCCGCGCTTAGCGCCATGAACCCTGGTCCAGCCGCAATGGAGCGGACTATGTATTCATCTGCTGATCTCACGCAGCTGAGGCCACTCTACGGGGGTACCTGTCCTCAGTATGACCCCGAAACAATTCCCTGTGCCACAACCACCTGCTGTCCTAGCTGTAACTCTTTCTTACCATTTATCAACACTAAAGCCAGCCCTTCAAAAGGATCCAACATTAAAATAAAGATTTTCACAATATCACTTATTAACGCTCGTTCGTTGGGCAGGCATAGGCAGGAGATAGGCGATCTGATTCTAGACAGGAAAATAGATTTACTATTCATTACGGAGACATGGATAGATGGAGCGTTTGATCCAGATTTAGTGGTGGCAGTGCCGTAGGGTTTTAATGCACACCGGCTGGATAGATAGGGAAAAAAAGGTGGGGGCTTGGCAATTATTACCCGGAATATCTTTCCGGTCAGAATATCTCCCATATCTTCAACAACATGCGAAGCTTTATACTTCGCCATTAAGCTTACTCCCTCATATAACCTTAAAGGAGTACTTATTTATAGACCACCTGGCCCCCGATCTGAATTTCTGTCCAATTTTATGTCACTCATGGAACCCCTGGCAATTGAGGATTCCTTTATGGTCCTGGGAGATTTAAATTTCCATCTTGAAAAAACAGATGATATTGAAACCCTAACCCTAACGGCCGACTTGGAAACTCTGGGACTGGTTCAGCTGGTAAAAGCACCCACACATGAGGCTGGTCACACGTTAGATGGCATCTTTTCTAATATAAAAGAGATAACAGTACACGATATACTCCCCCTTATCTGGTCCGACCATCATGCCATTGTTTGTACTATTCTTACTGGTCAGGCTTCAATACCCAAAAAGGTTCCTTTAAGCCAAGAGCCTTTCAGAGTCTGGAAGGACATTGACAACGCGGCTTTTAGAGCGTTGCTGATCAGTTCTCGTCCTACTATTTCCGCAGACTCTAACACAGTTGCGAAACAATTTTCCGTCTGGTTAGGCAGTGCGGTGGATGCACTAGTGCCGCTCAAGTCTATATCTAGAAATAGGAAGGTGCCTTCCGCACCATGGTTCACAGAAAACTTACGAAAGCAAAAAGAAGTCTGTAGGAACCACGAAAGAAATTGGCGAAGGGCCTACGACAGGGAAAGTAAATTGTTATATAAAGAGACACTGCTCATCTACAAAAAGATGATTAATGAGGCTAAAAAGAAGTTTTTTGGGGAACAAATTGACAATGCCAATAATTCTAGTAGACAACTATATGAGGTGGTGAAACAACTGGCTGGGAAATCTCCAGATTTGGTTCCGCCTCCCTCCCAGGCATTCTGTGACGCTTTGGCAAATTTCTTTTTCTTGAAAGTAAATGATATTTACTCCGAGTTCTCAGCCATTGACAAACCTACTACCCCTGCACCTATTTCCCATACTGAACACCGTGACTGCTCACTAGTTCAATTTAAAGAAACACAGGAGGATCAAATAGTTGACATCGTTAAACTCATAAAAACTGTCTCAGCCCTAGATCCTTGTCCTCCTAAGATCTTTCCCCCAGTAATGGATTTGATGAGTGAAATCATTACGCAGGTCTGTAACTGGATGTTTAAATCAGGGATCTTCCCGGACGGGCTAAAGAACACTTCTCAAAAAGCCCGGTCTAGATAAGGACATGCTGAAGAATTACAGACCCATTGCCAGCCTGCCGTTTTTAGCCAAGGTGGCTGAGAGAGTGATGAATGATCAATTGTCAGAGTATATTGAACAAAATAAATTGCTTGATGACTCACAGTTTGGGTTTCGTAAACTGCACGGCCCAGAGACCGCGCTTATCAAAGCTGCCGATGACATCAGAACTATCACAGACCAAGGGGGTACGGCGGTACTTGTACTACTGGACTTGTCCGCGGCTTTCGACACGGTCAATCACTCCATCTTGATTGGCCGTGTCGGAAATTTGGGCATTCAATCCAGAGCCAAGGCCCTGCTTGCCTCCTTTCTGTCTGGTAGAACACAGGCCGTAACACTGGGACCATTTAAATCTGCTGATTTGGCTTTACCCTGTGGGGTTCCCCAAGGCTCATCCCTAAGTCCGACACTTTTTAATATCTATGTGTCGGACTTAGCCAGAGTTATTAAAACCTATTGGATGAGCCTCACCACATATGCCGATGACACCCAGTTGGTGTTAGCCATCAATAATGATGGAGAAAAGGTGGCGGTACGATTCCAAGAAGGCATGCTGGCAATCAAAGATTGGATGGCCTGCATTGCCTAAGGCTCAATTCAGAGAAGACGGAGGTGATCATCTTCGGGAAACTTTCACCTATGTGGTCATCAGTCTGGTGGCCTCCATCACTCGGAGTTTTACCAACCCCCGTTCAGAAGGTCAGGAATCTGGGGGTAATCTTTGACGAAAAACTGAATTTTGTCAGCCATGCAAATCAGACAGCGTCCTCAGCATTTCATAAGCTTAGGCATATAAGAAAAATAATTCCATTTCTCCCAGAAAGTGCCGGGAAAACTGTGGTGAGTTCACTGGTACTGTAATCTCTAGATTACTGTAACGGTTTATTTGCAAATGCTCAATCTCGGGTCGTCGCCAAACTACAACTGGTCCAGAATGCGGCGGCAAGACTGCTCTCTGGGACCCCCAAATTTAAACCGATTAAGCAAGTAATCAGGAACTAACACTGGCTGATGATTAAAAATCTGATCAGATTTAAAACTCTATGTCCTACTTTTAAAGCTCTTCATCATCTCGGGCCGGAGTTTCTCAAAGAGAAGCTTATTGTTTATCGCCCCTCCAGACAATTAAGATCTATAAATTCGTATCAACTAGTGGTACCGCGGACTAGGACTGTTACCTGGGGAGACAGATGTTTTACCAACACTGCGGCCAGTCTCTGGAACTCCCTTCCGCTGGTGATTAGATCAACACCTTCATTGTTTCAGTTTAGGAAATTGTTGAAGACCTGGTTGTTCGTCCAGTAATCTTCCTTTCACCTTATCACTTTTTAGAATCTGATACTGTTCCCTTTGAGACACTAAGCTGAGTTATAGCGCCAAGACGCCTACGGGAATTCGTTGCGCTCTATAAATTGTAAAAATAAATAAATAAATAAATGTGGTACAACTGTTTATCATTCTAAGATGACTAAACATGCAACCATGTTCGAACTTTAAAATAACAATATACTACTAGAGTGTGTTTCATCTTATTGTTTATGGCATGCATACTATTTTGGTGGCGGCATTCGATCTTTTTTTCTACTTTTATTCTTCAAATTTATCTTGCATATGCTTATTGAGTTTTAGCGTGTGCCTTATTGTAGATAGGTAAGTGGATGAACGCAAAAATGAGTCCGTGGGTGGATGAATGAATGCATGAGTGTAAGGATAAGCGTCAGAGTGTGTTTATGATGACACACTAAGGGCCCGATGTAGGTAGGCAAATACCAGTCGGTAACGGCCGAAAATCCGTAAATTTGGCCGTTACCGCCCGGTATTTGGAAAATGAGATGTAGGTGTTAAAAATGTACAGAATTGGCAAATATGAATCGGTAAAAAAACGATTCGGTATTTACCGATTCCTTATTTCCCGAATCGGTATTTACCGATTCCTTATTTACCGAGTTCTTATTTTCCGAATCGGGAAATAAGAAATTGTAAAAAATGCCCATCGAGATGTAGGAAAGGCCAAAAATACTGAATTCCATGAAATTCGGTATTTAAGAGTCTGTATTTACCATGGACTGAAAGCAGGTGGTAACCAGGTGCAGGCTATAAAAAAGGGCCCAAAATGCAACAGTGTTGCAAGAATGGCGGTATTCTATGTGATTTCGAGGTGGCAAAGGCTACAGGCAGCAGGAGAGAGGGTATGGAGAAGGGAGGAGCAGGTGTACAGGCAGAGGATCACCCTGTTCCAACTGACTGAGCCTGAGATACTGCAGAGGTACAGGATACACCCCAGACCATCCTGGACTTAATTAGGGACCTACACCCATACCTGGATCACCCAACACCCAGGGCCCATGCCATCCCACCCCATGTTCAGGTGCTGTGTAGCCTACACCTGCTTGCCTCTGGGAGCTACCAGAGTGTGATTGCTGCAGTAGGTGGTGTGTCCCAGAGCTGCCTGTCCCGTTTTTTCAGGAAGTTTCTGGATGCCATGACGCAGAGAATGGAACATTACATCCAGTTCCCTGACACACCTGCGGAACTTGCTAAAACAAAAACTGACTTCTATGAACTGGCACACTTCCCACATGTGATAGGCTGCATAGATGGCACCCACATTCCACTATGCCCACCTGCAGCCACTGAACACATCTACAGAAATCGTAAGTCAACGCACTCCATCAATGTGCAGGTGATATGCAATGCTGGCAACATCATCACAGACATAGTGGCCAAATTTCCTGGGAGCACGCACGACTCCTACATTTTCCAGAACAGTGGAATATACACAAGGCTTGTTGCTGGAGATTTTGGAGATGGATATCTGCTAGGTAAATAAGTGTAACACACCCTGATATGAATGGCAGATGTATGTGTCATGTGTATGTAACTCATGGACCTCTCATTCCCTCGTAGGCGATAGTGCATATGCCCTGCGTTCCTTTGTGCTCACACCGTACCTCAACCCAACTAACAGAGGCGAAAGGCGTTATAATGTGGCACACAGGTCAACTCGCAACGTAGTGGAGCGCACATTTGGACTCCTCAAGAGCAGGTTCCGCTGCCTCCACAAGAGTGGAGGTGCACGACAGTTCACCCCCATCCTGTGTTGCAAGATAATAGTGACCTGTGCCATGTTGCACAAACTTGCCACCAAAGAAGGCACAGAGGTGGAGGTGACACATCACGAGGACATTGATGATGACCAAGAACATGCAGACCTCCAAGCAACAGGAACCAGCAGCAACAGATGTAAGATTGAGACGGACAGAGATTACACGTCGATATTTCTAGGTAATGTATGACACACAGACAGGTATAGTGTTTGACGAGTGTAGTTTAATATTCACTACATCATCATTACATAGGAAAAGCCATTGTCCATCAATGTCCATGTCCATGACTGCTTGTGCTCAGTTGCCGTCACTGTGTGCAGTCCTGTGGATTTTAGGCAATGTTCAATGCTTACGCCCACGCAATACATTGCAGGATTGATGTGCCTGGGTTTCCATATCTCGGCTGGGGCCTGACTCAGCATGGCTGCGCCTGACGCTCCTGCGCACCTCTGGTACAGGTGTGCTGGAACCACTCCTGCTGGTGGACCCCTCTGTCTCCTCCACACCCGTGTCACCAGCATTGCCTGTGTGAGTGGTGAGCATCTGCTCCATCGCAGAGGTCACTCTTTCCATGCCCCGTGTCAAGTCTGTGCAGCAGTGCACAATTGCATCCTGCATGGATATTGAGCGTCGGCACAGTAGAGATGTAGCTGTAGCAAATCTGTTCAGTGCCTTGGACTGCTGCCGCATATACTGCCGCTCCCTGCGACGCTGTAGTTGATCCCTGTCCAACTTATCAGACAGTACACCCATGTATGTAGAAATGTCTGACATCCCCTTGGAAATTGCCTCCAAACTACATGCAATGTGGCCTATTCCCTTGTCCATGTTTGTCATTTTATTGTTCATACTGCGCACCTGCCTATGCACCGCCATCAGTGCCTTGGCCTGCATGCGCTGAACTTTGACCATTGTGGCCTCCAGGCCACAGAATACCCTCCCACCTTCCTGCCCATCGCCACCCTCACGTGCCCTCCTGCCAAGGACACTGGTGCGCGCAGCGCTTGCTGAAATCTGTGGTCTGGCCTTGTCAGCCACAGGTGCAATTGTTTGATGTTCAACATCCTCATCCTCCTCATTGCAGGATCCTCTGAGGGGGCACATCAGGCCTACTTGCCCTTCCCTGCATGGACGACCTGGACGTTGGTTTGGGTGTAAGCGGTGTGCTTATCAATTCAGGAGATCCGAACAATAGAGGTGATAGCGGGACAGGTGTTGAGGCTCGCTCTGGTGCTGAGGCTTCCTGGCTTGTGTTGTTGCCTCCTTCTTCCGCGCTATGACCTGTGCTTTGTTTCTCTTTTTCTTTCCTCTTAGTTGCTGGTGCCCTCTCCTCCCTTGCTGGTGCTGTACTGCGTGAGGACTCTCCTGTGGAATCAAATTGACATAGGGTCAATGTTGTTGTTCACCTGTGTGTAGTTCTTAAGTAAATTGTTTACACACCTTTGCCCAGTGTACATTGTGTGTTTGGTGATGTGTGTGGCATGCCTTGCTGAGTCTTGTGGTGTATGCATTGCATGTATGTACTCATTACTACGTCTACCATGATGCATTGCTTGCCCCAAGTATGAGCTGTTCTGCTGTGTAATGATTCTACACAGTGGGTTACGGGTTCAGGGTAATGGTTGTGGATTAGGGTACATGCATCTTACCTTGTTTCTTTGTTGCTCTTGCTGTACTGTCCAGGACTCCAATCCCATGGATGCATTCTGGCTCCAGGGTTGTTTCAACAAGCTCCTCCATCTCAGACAGTTTTGGTGCTTTGCTCCTGCCACCTCCTGTCACACCAGCATCCTTTTTTTGGCCAGCAATCTTCTTTTTGGTTATGATGCGCAGGTCATACCATCGCTTTTTAATGTCCTCAATCTCCCGGTGCGTCACACCAATGGCATTGACTTTGCCCTGTATGCCAAGCCATATGTTCCTCTTCACAGACTCTGCAACATGCAGAAACTGTTTTCCAAATATTTGGTTGTAGTGACTTACAATTTCTTCTACAGCCACCTGCAGTTCTGCTGGGCTGAACTTTATCTTTCTTTTGCGCTCCCCACCATCCTTTTGCCCTTCTTGAGACTCCATTCTGTTGCACTGCTTGGCTCTGGATGCTCAGCTCCTCTCACCTCAGCTCAATTGTTTGTTCAGTTGCTATGCACCTGCATGGGTGTGGCCACTCCCAGGTACTGGGGAGGGGTGCTTCATTCTGATTGGTTGGATTCTCTGGGCCTTGGTTGTGGTGTGTGATGGGTGTCCCTGATTGGTTGGCAGGCTCACATGTCGATTTTCAAACTTCTGTTTCGGTATTTACCGAATCGGTATGGCCCACAGGAATGAATGGGTTTTACCGATTCGGAATTTACCGATTCGGAAATTACCGATTCGGTAAATACCGAAATCAGATACCGACTCATTCCGAATCGGTAAATTTTACTGATTTTTTACCTACATACCATTTTCCGATTCTGAAATACCGATTCGGTATGAGTCGGTATTTAAGAATCAGAAAAAACAAATTACCTACATCTGGCCCTAAGTGCCTAAACTCCAGTCGCGGCCGACGCAGGTAAGAGCGATTGGGCGGGAGCGGGTTGGAGAGAAATCGACAGACGACGGAATATGGAAAATAAAATACAAAAATAAATAAAACCACTTACCTTGCATTCGCCGCATCGCCTATTCAGCGATGCGATGAGCGCAGGGTTAGTGGTTTTTTTTGTTTTGTTATTTTTCCTATTCAATCGTCTGTCACTTCCCCCCTCCGCCCTACTGCTCTAACTTGCACCGGCCACCACTGCTAAACTCACCAGTGAATGATAGGTACTTTCGCCTAAAATTGCTTGTTTTTTTTAAAGGAAAAGTGCTTTTAAGCATCCACAATGTAACAGTATGCACACAATTACAAATGTTAAAACATTTCAGGTGGAATTACAAAATAAAACCCCTCAAATGGGAGGGGCCTTGCAGAATAACCAGGGTGCAACTCACATGCCCAAAAGAAATATAATATCGGACAACTAAGCCTATAATTCTAGTCTGTTCCCATTAACTGTGAGATATCATGTGAATTGTGTGCATCAGCATGTGCTGGCCCTAAAAACCATCAATACCACTTTATGGACAAGTTGCACCACATAGGGCCGTTCACAATCATTATGATTACTAAGTCAGTCACAATGTAATATTAGAAGCCTATGGCCTTCGACACCTCATGTTATAATCAATAAATCAATTAAGCAAGCCTATTGGATTTCACATTAATGGGTTCTCTGTACTGAGAGACCCAACACACATTATGGGCTGACCTAAAGTATACATTGATATGATCAATAAGCCCCCCTCTGGAGACACCAGGCAAATACTGAAGCCAAACTTAAAAAATTATAAGTGAATTAAACCCCTTCCTATTACATTTGTCAGAGAGTACACAATAAAAAAACCTTCCTATTGAACTTATAATACAGTTCCAGATGTAAAACCACTTTGTATAGTGTTTGTCAGAGAGTTCACAAGTAAAATCTCTTTCTTATGGTATTTGTCATGGAATTAACAATGAAAAACGACTTCCTAGGCCATCATCATGAGTTAGACGATGCATTTAAACGACCTGTTACTGCACATATGGCAATTATGAGATTTGTGATAAATAACACCAAGTTAAACATGCCAATATTTATGGGGGGAATTAGATGTTAAAACATAATCTTGTGGATTTTGGTGCGGTAAACCCAAAATCTGCATGTTATTCTCCAAAAACTCATGATACATATTCATTGTCTCACCCGTTAAAAACTATACACCTCAGTGTTGGTTTTTATTGTGTGTGATAATTATTGCTGCCAACTGTAGGGTAGGCAGTATTGTTGTTTTTCAGAATGTCCACAATGTAAAGCCCTTTCTTATTGCATGTGTCAGAGAGTTCGAAATGTAAAAGCCTTTCCTATTGCATTTGTAAGAGAGTTCACAGTGTAAAACCACTTTGCATTGCATTTGTCATAGTGTTCACAATGTAAAAACCTTGCCTATTGCATATATAAGAGTGTTTCAATGAGGAACTCCTTGCAATTTGTTTTTTACAAGACTTCACAATGTAAGTCTCATTCATAAAGAGTTTAACAAGCATTTACAATGCAATGGTCTCGGCATTGTTAAAGTTAGTGCTATTGGCATTGCTCATGACATTATTTTTATTTATGTTTTTGTTTTTAAAACATATAAATAAATGGCATTGTCATTCACAGTGCCAATAGCTTAATCTCTCGCAAATGCGAGACCTATTGCATTTGCACCCACACACAGAGCCACACACACAGAGCCACCCACACACACATACAGAGCCACCCACACAGAGACACCCACACAGTCATTCACATAGAGCCACCCACACACACACACAGAGCCACCCACACAGAGCCACCTACACACACACAGAGCCACCCTCACACAGACCCAACTACACACACACAGAGCCACCCTCACACAGACCCACCTACAAAAAAACTACGCATATAGAGACACACACACAGAGCCCACCACACACACAGACAGAGACACACACACAGACAGACAGAGCCACACACACACAGACAGAGCCACACACACAGCCACATACAGACAGACAGAGCCACATACACACAGACAGAGCCACACACACAGACAGAGCCACACACACAGACAGAGCCACACACACACACACACAGAGCCACACACACACAGACAGACACACACACACACAGAGAGCCACACACACACAGACAGAGACACACACACAGAACCACACGAACACAGACAGAGCCACACACACACAGACAGAGCCACACACACACACAGAGCCACACACACACACAGAGCCACACAGAGACACACAGAGCCACACACACACAGACAGAGCCACACACACACAGCCACACACACACACAGCCACACACACACACAGAGCCACACACACACCCAGCCACACACACACACACACACACACAGAGCCCAACACACACACACACAGAGCCCAACACACACACACACCGAGCCCAACACACACACACACACACACACAGAGCCACACACACACACACAGCCCAACACACACACACACAGCCCAACACACACACACAGAGCCCATCACACAAACACACACAGAGCCCAACACACACACACACAGAGCCCAACACACACACAGAGCCCAACACACACACACAGACAGAGCCCAACACACACACAGAGCCCAACACACACACACACAGACAGAGCCCCCCCCCACACACACACAGAGCCCCCCACACACACAGAGCCCCCTCACACACACATAGCCCCCCCAAACAGAGCCCACACACACACAGAGCACCGCACACACACACACACTTAAAGCCCCCACACACACACAGAGCTCAGGACACACATCCTCCCTACACACACACAGAGCCCCCCCCACACACACACACACAGAGCCCCCCCCCCCACATACAGAGCCCCACACACACACAAACAGAGCCCCCCACACACACACAGAATGACAATGCAAGCCCTCACCTCGCATCAGCAGGAGGGGGAAGGGACTGCCTCCGAGGATGCAGGTGAATCGTGATTTCCTCTTTCAAAGTGTAATGCTGTCTCTGCGCAGTAACAGTGAAGGGAGTTTCCATTCTTAAGCCCGGGAGCAGGTGCTAAACAAAATATTTACCAGTCAATGAGGTCACATAGGGTCAGGATCTGGCAATGGCACAGACCGGCAAGGTACAAGTTCAGCAGAACCGTGTCATTTTCATGTGCTGTATCTAAATTACTTTTTAAACTAAAATGAATATCCCGATTTTATTTTGGCTTAAACAGTCATTTGATTTATCTTGATGCAGGTTCTTTCCCTTCTTATTGAAAGTAAACATTACCTGGAAAATGCAAGGGCAGTGCAGGCCTTTTAGCTGAGCTTCCTCTGCTACGCTGCCAAGTTTTAGTGTTTCAATTGCAATGGAACGCATTCACTCTTAATGCGGTGCTCCACTCCCCATGGCAATGGTCCCTCAATTCATGGGAAGGGGTTTGCTCTAGGATGGATGCATTTTTAAGCAAATAACTGCCAGGACAAGCCCCCTTGTGCCTTAATCTTTGGTTACAGTATTCTGGTCTGGAGGTGAGTGTCGCTCTAACGTTTGAGGTACATGACAAAGTGCTTAAATCTGTTAGAAAATGTAAGACCAAGAAACTAATGCATCTCACTTTCATGGTTGGTAGAAATATACATTTTTGTTATAAAAAAACACAGATCTTGTGCTTTTATCAAAAGCACTTTAAACAGAGCTTTTCAGAATGTGATTTGTATTCTTTTAGTTCATTTCCTTAACCCTTGGTGACTGAAATTAATCGTGCAACCTGCAGAGGTGAGTGTTTAATCCACGGAGTTAGATTGAAAGGAAGTGCTAACAAGAAACACAAGACACAACACCACACACCAACTTCATAAACAGGCCAAAGCAGGAGGCAGAAAATCTCCCTGCTACGCAAAAAGACAACAAAGAAGCCACACGTCTTAATTCTGCAGAAGCGGATCGACGCAGGCCACAGCACTTCCCGTCACCGAACAAACAAATCAGCTAAGAGAACAGCACATTTCCCTACTGAAAAACCCCAGTTCATCACCGCACAAAGAAATAAAAAATAAAAAAGGGCACAGCACTTTGCCGTACGGAACAAATCCACCAACAAAGGGCACTGCACATCTTCCACCTATAAAAACAAACAAGCACATTTCATTGCTGCTCCTTACTGCAAAGATAGAGCAACACACGCCCAGACAGCACAAGACAAACAACAAGAAGAGGTAACGTTCAAGGTGACGGAATAGAGGAGGCAGGGTGGGAGAGAAGCAGGAGTAAGGAAGGGTAAAGGAAAGAAAGAGCGGGATCAGTAGAGAGGTCATAGAGGGGGGAAGTGGAAATTACACGCAGGAGAGAGGATACAGAGGAAATCACTGCACAGGAGAGATGGACGGAACAGCAAACAGGAGGAGAGGGAAAAGGGGAGGTTGCGACGAGAGATTGATCCGCATATTATGTGGGTGTGTGGGAGGGAGAACGAACAGGCCGAGGGTGAAAGACAGGGATGGCGTCTGCATTTACTAGCGTTATCTAATTTTAGATGCTATGAAATCTCAGTTTTGCATGTTGTTAATATGATAGGTTTGTAATAGCTCTGGCAGCCCTTATTTTCTGGTAGAGCCAATAAACAACAAGAAGGTGTCAGACATGTGACAGCAATATGTGTCAGCCTATGGTAAAGTGCAGGGATTAAATATTAACATACTGCACCTTTGCTAAGTGCAGAGGTGATACTATGTAACTAAAGATATTTCAGTATTGTAAAAATTACATGAAGATCTACTGCAAGCACATTTTAACTGTGGTAGCCACTTCTCCACTTTATACAAAAATCACCGATAAATTCAGCCTGTCTGTTTCCCGTTGTTGTTCTTTTAGTGGATTATGTGTTCCTGCATTTCAGAACTTCTGGGTCGCCCAACAGCCAATCCACTGGTCGAGCATATCTTGGATGTACACAGGCAGTGGGAAGAACTCTCAATGTGTAAACTGACCTAGAATTGGAGTATCCTCAGCCAATCCTAGCGCGCTGAACAAAAATCGGCGTGCTCATTAGCTAGTAAATCCGCATGTGTCACTGCTGTAAATAAACACATTATCACGCAGTTTAGTAAACTCCGTCTAGTTCGGAGAGATTATGCTTTGAGGCCAAGAATGAGAGAGTAATTTTCGTACCCCGCCGTAAAATTGTCCCGAACGATAACAGTCCATCTCCAGCTAGGCAGGCGCTGCTGCTTCCTCCCACGTTTAGGAGTAGAGGGGAGGGACAAGTGAGGAGACACTTTAGAGCAGGGACATCCCATTGAGGCGACAGTTTAGATCAGGGCAAACCCCAGGAAGCGAGAATAGAGAGGATCGGACTCCTGTTATGCGGATGTGCTGTAAGGTCATTGAATAATCTGAATTCAAAGGGACTTTAGGGCACCGAGGATCACACGCTCGTACTATGTGTCTCAAGTCAGCAGGGCACAAGTCCTAAACTAAAAAGGGGCGGGCTTAAAAAAAGAGAGAAAAACGCCCCGAATCAGCTCAAGCCGGGGCCAGAACCGAGTGACGCCCCTCTCCTCCAATGGCTGGCCAGCATTTACAAGGCCAGCCAATGGAGAAGAGGGGCGGGTTCAAGCCCCCATACTACACAACATAAAATCTTCGGCTCCGCCCACTGCTTACGCAGTGAGACGGTATCCTCAACCTAAAAAGGAGTTCACAATGTGCAACGACTTCCCGTTTTATTTGTTAGAGAGCTCATAGATCAACCCCTTCCTGTTCAATTTAATAAACACAGATCAGAGGGATTCAGAGCACACTGGTAAATTGCTGGGGTCAGTTATGTCCTGGTGCCTTCGTGCTCCAGACACTCTGGTGGGGACCAGGTAATCCTTTAATCTTTCTTAAATATACATAGATCAGGAAGAAAAATCGGCCATCTAATCCGAAACTCTATGAAACCCTGTAACATGTAAAAGGTAATGAAGAGACCCAAACATGAATTAGAGATAAGCTCTTATATCTGTTTAGGACCAAAACGTTGTGATAGAGGAGTATAGTTTTAGCAGTGAATGAGAAATAGGTACTCTAAATAGACTATCAGGGCTTTAATCAGGCAACTCAAATGGGCAGATAAGATCCTATAGAAAAATTTGCATAGTATCAAAAACAACGGGGGCCATAGAAGAACTCCTAAAGGTATTAATAGGAGCAGATGCACTGAACTATGTATAATACGAAGATATGATTGAACTGTATAGGACACATTAAGGAATATGATGCATGTATGAATTAGGCCATCTATATTTGATAATTTGTTTTTAGTATGATATAAGGGACACCAATATGTTAACAAAGACATGTGTATATTAGGATATTAGCATTGGAAATAGGGACTGTAACAAATTGTATTGCAAAATGTAGAATGTACTGTATGCAAGATTCTGATGGCAATATGTTTATCCGCAGGAGAACATAGACTACGGGCAACCAACCAGTGCCAAACAAATAGGAGAGGCTTATCATTATAGTCTTGATAAAGATGGTAATAGAATAATAAAACCATCGAAACGCGTCGACGCCCTACTGCACGATTATGGGAGTAAAGACCTAGCCTGTAGATAAACAATCACAGTTTCTCAGGATTGTGTTTATGTGAAACTCCAGAAACGTGCAAGATCTATTGACAAGCTTCATGTCTTTTGTATGTCTCTCCTTTCCTTTTCTTATCTCTCAGTTTTATAAATGTTAAATGCCAATTGATTATATTGTATTTTCGAATTGATGTGTATCACAGAGTGTATGTTTCATTTTGTGAGATTTTAAAGAATTTGACTTGGTATAAATTGATTGTATTTGTACAAATATATTTTTTTACATAATAAATAATGAATTATACTACAGCTGCTGAAGTGTATTAGTTAGTGAAGTAACGCAGTGAATTTATGATTGGGTTGGCTCAGGTACCTAGTCTGGGGTACCCTTCTTGTGAACGGTTTACCAAGGGAAGAAATTTTCTTTACAGCATTTACAAGGCCAGCCAATGGAGAAGAGGGGCGGGTTCAAGCCCCCATACTACACAACATAAAATCTTCGGCTCCGCCCACTGCTTACGCAGTGCGACGGTATCCTCAACCTAAAAAGGAGTTCACAATGTGCAACGACTTCCCATTTTATTTGTTAGAGAGCTCATAGATCAACCCCTTTCCTGTTCAATTTAATAAACACAGATCAGAGGGATTCAGAGCACACTGGTAAGTTGCTGGGGTCAGTTATGTCCTGGTGCCTTCGTGCTCCAGACACTCTGGTGGGGACCAGGTAATCCTTTAAGCACTTGACTCTGAAGGTAACATGGCAGAGCAATCTAACTTTGACTCAGGAAGGTGCTATGGTCAAGAAGCTCAGAATTCAACAATGCACAAAACAAACACTTAATAAATCAATGCCAATGCAGTGATTTTTCTCAGAAAAGGAAAAGTATTTTAATGCACATACAGCCTAATACTATTGTCAAAATTAAAAGCATTTACAAGATTCGCAGTGGAACTGCAAATTATAACCACTACTAAATGGGTGCTTCAGAATATGTAGAATAAAAATCAGGTACTAGAAAGAAACATAGGACATAGCAAGTAAACCCACAAATACAGTCTCTTTTGGTTATCTGCAAGGTACCATATGACGATTGGTCTTGTAGCAGGCTCAAAGCCTAAAAAAACAGCAATGCCACTCTATGGGCTTATTACAAAACATGAAGCTTCTCACACTCAACAAAGGTAGGCCTAACATTTTTGTTCAAGTTGTTCAAAATATAAAATAATAGGCTTATTATCTTTGTCTCACACTGGCTTTATCAGGAATATAAATATAACCATGTGGTATTTGCTTAAAGAGACCCATCAAACATTGTTGGTAGATCCAAACTATATATTGACATGAACATTATGTCTCCCTCAGAAATACCAGGCATTTACTGTAGCCAGACCTAAAAATGAAGATGAGCAATAAACCACTTTCCATTTCATTAGTCAGAGTTCACAATGTAAAAACGCCTCCTGTTGTGTTTGCCAGAGAGTTCCCTGTGTAAAGCTCCTCCCTATTGTATTTGTTGGAGAGATCACAATGTATAATAAGTTCCCATTGTATTTGTCACAGTCACATCATATAGCTCCTTCCTATTACATTTGTCGGAGAGTTTACAATCTAAAGCCGCTTTATATGATATTTGTCCCAGAGTTCACAAAGTAAACTCCCTTCCTACTGTATTTGTCAGAGAGTTCACAATGTAAAACCTCTTCCCATTGCCTGTGTGATGCCACTCACAATGTAAACCCCTTCCTATTGCATTTGTCACAAAGCACACAATATAAAATCCCTTCCAGTTGCGTCTATCAGAGAGTTTGTAATCTGAAACCCTTACAACTCTAGTGGTCATTGGGTTACAAAATACAAACCCCTTAACTACCATATTTGACAGTTTGTAACAATTGTCTTATCAGATTTGAGCAACAAAACAACTTCTTAAACACAATACGGTCCAATCAAATACTTGTAGATAGGATGATTAATAGTAGACAGAGGCAAATCCTCTCTTTTAGTACTCTGTCTTAAAACTGTTTTGCACAGTCAATCCAGATCTATAAACATTGCCATAAAAAGGAGGGTTTGTCACAGGGGTAACCAAAACCATTCTCGACTACGAAGTCAATCTTTGAGATTCTATGTAACAAAATACCTGTATTGAGGACTTGACACAGTGTCATAACCATACTCCCTTAAAGGCCTATTGACTTGAACATATGCTTTTCAAAATAACTAAGTGAGGCCTACTAACTTTGCTACAATTTTCTATAATAAATTGATCAGACCTATGGCATCTAACATAACTCTTCCCAATGATCCAACCGGCTCTACAGCCTTTAAAGTTGGCTTGCCACCATATCCAACTAAGGCCTACTACACTGAGCACAACTTCCCACAATGCAACCATCAGGTACAAATATGTACAGAGTTACAATTGGCAACCTCTTAATGGTTATCACATTATCGTTATTGAGCATAAGCTTTCCCACAAAGCATAAAGTACAAAACAAACTCTCCTTTTCGGTAGATGCACACGCCTTCTTTCCAACAAAAGCTTGGAGTGTTGATATCATCAATTAGGCGGAGTCAAAGCCCCTTTTTCAGCACTGCTGTGTAAAGCACTTTTTTGGTGATGACATAATGTCCAGTCAAAGCTGTGCTGTCAAGCCTGACCTAAAAATACTTACATACATTCATACATAGAGAGACTTTGTGGCAGCCGTCTTCAAGCATTGATCTATTTAACTGACATTCACATTTTGATTCCACCCACCACAGCATGCAGCATGGTCAACCCACTTCAACAACTGGCTCTCTTGCACAGTGAATGGTGTCATTTTTCCTCACAATATGTGCACATTTGCCTGAAAAGAAGGGCACTTTACTGACAAGGGTGGAGGGTCAATACTGTACTTTGCAGTGCTTTTTCCTTTCCATTCTTTATCCTTTTGTATTTTAACCCTACCGAGTGTTTAAATTATGTCTCAGGGTTACAGTAATTTGGGAGTCAACAGTAGTTTTTCTCTGTGTCACTATGAATCAAATATTTTCCCTTTATATGCATGAAAACTTAAAAAGTATTTTCTATGGCATTCTATTTGCACATACATGCTGAGAACCACATATGCTATTTCATTAAAGTTATAGGGCCTTATCCACAAAAGTAAACTTACACTTTTGGTGTAAGTTTACTATTTTTTTGCTATTCACAAACTACAAGTGCAGTTTTACGTGTAGTATCTTTACGGCTGTGCAGAACTCCAAACATTAAAAGACAGAACAGTTTCTGCAGTCATCAAAATACTACATGTAAAACTACACTTGTACTTTGTGAATAGCAAAAAATAGTGAACTTTTCAACCAAAAGTGTAAGTTTATATTTATGAATAAGGCTCTTATAGTTAATTATTTTGTTATAATTAACATTTATATTACAAGAATAGGGGTGCCATATTCAGGCATGGCATGTTTTCTTTTCTTTTTTCGGACAAATGCTTGCGATAATAGATAAAAAAATATTTGTTTGTTTCAAAGTTCAACTTTTTAGGTTTCGCCTGGCCGTAGCACTGCACAGCAGTGCTGCTCGTGCAGGCTAAATCTTATGATCCTACAGTGTGGGGCTTTGTCCCGCCTTCTCTTCCATTGGCTAGCTCCATAAATGGAGGCTAGCCATTGGAAGAGATGGTTGTCAATTACTCTTTCCCCCGTCACGAGGCGATTCGGGGGCGTTTCTGTCTCTTTTTTAAGTCCCGCCCCCCACACCCTCCCTC